>NC_083513.1:6250000-7500000 GCF_032362555.1 Amyelois transitella | reverse complement strand
TGTAAGACTCGAAAGCAATGTTATTTACGAAAATCAGCATTACCTTTCATCCGGAAGAATAATGCCAAGGCTTTTTTTGATTCTGCTGATTCTGAAAATCTACGCGGGAAGAAGACCAGCTGGGACGAATATGATTTTTCTTCGACCAGACTCGCAGGGTAGCATTCATAAAATAACCACTTAAAAATAATTCTAAACGGTGAAAAACTACGTTATGTCAAATTAGTTGCATCGCAGGAACACACATTTATTTACAATCTAAGAAAATTCTCTCCAATTCATATTCATTAATATACAAACCAGACAAATGGTAATTGGAAATGTTGGGGAAAAATTGAAAAGCCATTAGTCATCGCCGTATCAAATCACTAAGCGGTAATTATTTTTCCATTTTGCTTCATATATGGGTACCTTGTGGTTTTTGTAGGTTAATTAACGATGGTTAATCGTAGCGTGTCGATAGAGATACCACGGTAATTTGGTTGGAAATTAATGTGCTGCAATTATAGCTTTTATCATTATCATTTATTTTGAAACTTTTTTCGTTTTAAAAGAGTAGATAATAATTTATGTTTCTCTTTATTTTAGGTTCACAGGATAAAAATAAGTCACGATAATTATCACATTTAAAATTTATTTACCTAGTAATTTGTTGTCCAACTGCTGAGTAAAAGCTCTATTCTTCGTCTCTCCTAAGCTTTGTTTGGAAGATTAAATTTGGTTCGAATATATCGTTAGAAGTGTAGTTAAAGTTATTAGTGTATAATACAAGTGAACGGGCCGAGGGTCTTTTAGGTCTAGTCTGTCAGAATAAAAAAGATTTTTTCCCGTTCAAGATACGTCTTGTCGTCTTATGGTCTTAGTCTCGATTTGGTGTCGATTGTCCTTGTTTTCACAGTCTGTCAGTCGGTTTGAGTCATCTAAATTGTCAAGTCAAAGAGTCTCGTTTGTCCATGGAGGCTGAACGGCCGCTACAATAAGATTATATGAAATTTTCCCAGAATCCGAATAGTGTGAAATCACGGAATCTAAAATCGGCGCATAAATAGTTTTACATACCTGCCTATATAAAACTAAGCATTTGCGCATCGCCTCGCTTTTGAAAATCGCATTGGAATACGCCACTTAAAGTAAATGTTTACCTATGTATGTTTACAAACTCGAACCGTTTGAAATTAGAACGGCACAGATGAAATATACAAGACAAGAGTCGTTGAGCCTCCGGAAATTAAAGGACCGGTCGGTTCCGGTGCGCCGGGGGACGTACCGGTTTGTTTGTCCGGTAAAAATAACAATACGTATTCATGGACGAGCGGCGTTGGTGCTCTTACATTGAGTTATTACTGAAGAAGTGATATTACACGTTTAAGCATAAAATTATGTTCACAAAGCCATGCATGATAGTATGTAATAGCAAGTATAAATAGCGTGTGTTCGTTGTTTCTCTTCTCATGAAAATTGTAAGAGTCAATCAAGGGAAAGCTGAATTAACTTAGGACTCTAATATTTCGCGCTCAGCTAGCAATCTAAGCTATACCTATATCAGAACGCGGATTTTCAGGTTCAAGGCTGTAGGCTCTGCCTACTCCGTAACGGAACGGATAAAGTCATGATTATATGTAAGCATAATACGAAGAGTCAGCCGTACCGTTGTCCGTTATATAGGTATGTATCATTACTACATAAACGGAACGGACATTTTTATTCGAGAATACGGGGTATATATTGATACTAGATATAACATCGAAAGATTTAATTATATTGATTTTAACTCTTGCTGTTGATCTCTATACTCAGTTAATACATTGTATACAACAAACCCAATTATAGGTATTATTTTTGTACGATTGAGTAAATATTTTGAATTGTGTCACCATCAAATATTATTATTGATAATTGCAATTTTGATTAGAACATACAACATGTATGCGTTGTACTTTGGGTTGAAATTGAGATTTTAATAGAACTTTACATTGATACCTGCTCTGTAATTAAAATTATACTCATACTATTTCTCCCAACTTGAATAAAGTTTTTTGGATTGTAATTTGGCCTGTTGATTAGTACTTATATGTTGATTCCTCTCTCTCGCGCATAAATCTAATCGAATGAATGTGTAGATTTGTTCACGATGTTTTCCATCGTCGTAAAACTTTCAGTTTTCTACATTATCACAATTTAACTACAAGTCAGAAATCAAACTAATGTATTTATTACGACAAATCATTGATACATGGCCGATGTAGAATTTAAACCTGTGTATTACGCTTTTTATTCCGAAAACTTGACCGTAAAATCACCAACGCTCCAATTGTATACCCATGCAAAAATCAGTGACTGGGTAAAAAAAAAATGAACAGTTTTTTAAAACCCCCTGCGAAATTATAACACGGTTGGCCGCATCACTGGTTTCTGGGTTAACAAGCTTCGATTGCGCCGGCACTGGCTCACTGCATGCATTTTATATTAGCGCTCTAGGAACTACATATATCTGGTTTTGTAGGCGTGTAGCTGAATGGCTGATATTTGTTAACATTAACCATTTACAAGTTTCCGGAAAATGTGGGGGTTAAGAGGTACTTGTGAAAGTTTCACGTGCTTTTTACATATATTTTTCGCGGGGATTGGTAACGGTCTATCTTGATCTAGTCAAACCATTAAGTTAGTGGCTGAATACGGACTTTGAAGTATCAAGGGTACGGAATATTGGAATCATCCGTATAATTGAGAAGATGCGTATATGACGAGCAAGACAACGTATTTATTCTAATAAAGCTTAATTTTGTGGGCAACTTGGAATAATATTACAAAATGTGAATTATTAAATTTCATTTGTGATTTGTGTCACATCTATTTATTTTTTCAATAAGAAGGACATAGAGTTACTTTTATCACAAAAAAAGAATAAAATAAGGAAAATGTTATTATCTATTTATCCATATATCTATAGGTAAACACAAAGTAGGAGCTATAAAAAATAAAAACAAACCCATAAACGATATGTTACAACAGACAATAATCACAGCAATAACATTACGGCCCCGCGGAAAACTTGTTATATCACCTCGTAAAATTATTTACTTGGATAATACGCCGGGTTATTATTATAGTTGTTTTATGACTTTTTCGCACATTATATCCGTTGAGCTTCTGGATCATGCAACCTTTTTAGTACCAAAACTTAATTATTAATATTTTAGTAGGTACATTAATAAAGATAGTCTCTGCAAAGGAACAGTGTTAGAGTAGTTAGTTTTTTTTCAGTATTTATATCTAAAGACATTAATTATTTACAATTAAGTCGATTATATATCTATAATAATTAAATACTTAATTAGGTTTGGAATCTCAAATAATACGTATGTCAATAAAAACTTAATATAAAATTTTGTCATTCAGCTAACCGGCCCTTGCCTGAAACATGGCTCGCGCGACGCCGTTTTTATCGCGCGGAAAAACTATCACTGTCCTGTTCTACGTCATAATTAAAAGTGAAACAGCGATAGTATTATGCGCGATAAAAAAGCCTGGCCCAAGTCTTGTGACTATTGGCTGGCTGTCTACCCCTTAAGGACTGAATACGTGATATATGTATAAAATATTTACTTTAAGAATGCGTACATATTATATGATTCCTTTTTGTGCTAACCATGATCTAACAGAACATTATTTACCTAAACATGTATTCATTATAGCTTCTGAGGATACAGTTATACGTATACGTAATAGATATATTTGCTTTATATTATATTACAGTTACTGAATGCAAAGTGTACTAAATTGTACATTATTAATTTATTGGAATAGAAAAAAAAAAAAACATTAAAACTGCACAAAAGAAGCAATACAGTCAGACAAAGATAATCGAACTTGCTTTACTTTGTTTTGTAGTGATGTATAAAAGTATTCACCTAAAAAAAATAAACATTTACCAGGAATTAATGTCTGACATCGTCAGAATGACCGAGAAAACTTTAACAAATGTTTCCACAGCTTATTTAAATCACTTGCATGCAGTCTTTAGCGGACTCAGCTATAATTGAAAAGGAAATAGGGCCATTCTATGATGAGAAAAAGAGAGGGAGATAGAACAAAACTGACTCCGACATAAGTTCAACATTTCAGTGGCAGCTTATTCACTCGAGAGCTATTCCGGAGCGGCCTGAAATAACCGCCCCGATTTGGGACTTTATTCTTAAATACCACTGATTTCGTTCGATTCGTGCCGAATACTTCACACATTTTATAGTGATAATAAACTGGGCCCATAACCTTATAAAAATGAAACAAAAGCTTGCGACAGACTTACATTTATTTTATATTTAAGAAGAACCATAGATCATATTTTAAATACAAAAGATTTCAGTGAGGTGCCGTGTGGTTCCCGGCACCAATTGAAAAAAGAATAGGATCACTCTATCTCTTTCTAATGGATGTCGTAAAGCCGACTAAGGGATAACTTGGGATTCTTATTTTAGGCGATGGGCTAGCAACCTGTCGCTATTTGAATTTCAATTCTATCATTAAGTCAAACAGGTGAACGTGGCCAATTGGTCTTTTCGAGACTATAGCTCTGTCTACTCCGCAAGGAATACGGACGTGATTATATGTAGGTATGTATGTATTTCAGTCAGTACCTACTTAATGATTAAATATTTCAGTAAGTAGGTAGGTTATTCGCAAATATAAGGTAATCTTAATCTAATACTCATATTTAAGAAACAACTTAATATATTTATGTCAGTTTATTTCGGGAAAACTATTTATGTAGTACATTATCTTAGTTCACGCTTAATAGGATAATTTGTTATGTTGTATTCATATGTGTGATAAAGAGTATTCTATCTTATTTTCGTATACGATCGCAAACTATCCGAATGCGAATTCAAAAATTTAACCCTTGAGTCGCTTCACATTGATATACAATGGAGTCGCAGAAGGTCAGGTGACTGAAATTATACAGGCTATCTCTGTTATGATAAGTCTATTGCACTGAAAAGCTCTTTGGCTCGGAATAGAATATTTTTAATATTTATAACTTTAAATAATAAATAAAATAAAATTTTGTATGTCTTTGAGAGGTGATTCTTCTTCCTCCTGGAGTTAGTCCCGTTTATATACTCACTACTGGAGAGAGGCTCGGGCCCGCCTTTGACCCCATCCTGGTTTGAGTGAGGTTCAGGTTTTTACACATAGTGGGATATAATGTGATAAACCTCTTAGAATGTTCGGTGATCACCACAAACATTTGCTTGTAAGCTAAGACATTGCACTGGATTTACCAATCAATAACCAAGTCACAATATTTTCTTTTATGTCTTAGAAAATTTCTCGTTACTAAAGTCAACTCGTCGCCCAAAGGGATTCACTGAAATGGGCAAGTTAATTTCAGAAATGGGCACCAAGCGTGCAATGGAGCAAGTAGTATATAGGTACTCTATATCAATGTTCAACGACATTTATCGCTGTGGAGAACGTTGAGACATTCTTAAGTGAATTTCTGAGTTTTGTGTTTAATAAAAAAAACAACTGAATAAAATAAAACTGGAACTGCCATCGAGAGTATAAAATTGTAAAGCAAATATACGTGCGTTTAGTAAAAGATATTTTTAATCTGTTCCTTTGTGAACATTTACATGAACAAAATTAGATAGATCGTTCTTTTACAAATTGAACAATCTTTTTTTTATACAAATTAAACGTTAAACCCACTTCAAACGTCGTATTTTGTTGTTTCCGGGTAAGGGGAAATTACTTAAAAGAAAATAAGATTGATCGACTTCCGTTGAGCGAACTTAAATCTGAAGCATCTATATTATATTATTGTTTATTATTATTATTTCTTTTACAGTTATCGCACCGCCCGTAGGTACATTTATTTAGTCAGGTTCAAGGTTCGACTGGAAGAGAATGCTTTGTGACATTAAGTCCACATTGTACGTGCATAAAGTTTAAAGAAACAAATAAATAATATTGACTGTAAAAAGTAAGATTTAATTAAAAAAGAAAACATCTATAAGATTATCGAATGTATTTTGTGAGTTTTTTTGGCCGAACCGTTACCGTTGCCTTAACTTTAAAGCGACACACTCACTTAACACGTGTTTATCCTTTACGGGTTAGACAGATCCAATAGTCTTAAAACCCGAACACCGTATTACGCTTGATGGCATTCAAATACTTATTGCGACAGCTAGTCAAAAAGAAAATAGATTTTTAAATTGCGGAAAGAAAAGCATGATCCGTTCTAAGAATTTATCGTTTTTATCCTCGTGAACCAAACATTCATATATTTTCTGATGTTTTTACCAACTTTTATTTGAAGTATGATGCCACACGCTCAACTGTTTAATGCCAAAGAGACGTTAGCTTAATAAGTTTTTCAAAAATAGTAATATAAAATAAGCCAGATTTTGAATAGACAGAAAATATATTTTTTTTTTACACTAGCTTGCAACCTAAAAATGCTGCAAGAGTTATTCGGACAGTTGTATTCCCAGCTCCGACCTGGAGTTGTTTTAAAGTGTCGAAATTCAGGAATGCTGCTATCCAAACTGGAAACACGGAGATTCGAATATTTTGATTCGTGTTCGAATGTAAGTGCCACGTCGGCGAAAGTACAACAGTTTTGACAAGTTCATATTTCGAGTGGTTTCGTGTTGGAATAACTTTCAAGGTTTGTGCATTTATATGAACTGGTAAACAGCAAAAGGTAGCGGAAAAACAAATTATTGAAATCGCTGGATTCTTGGTTTAAAGAGATGATTAAATGTTATTCGTGATGTCTGTTCGTGATGTCGGATTCATCAACATAAACAAACGAAAAAACACGCTACTTACCTAATTTAAATTTTGCCCGGAGCTTTTGTAAGAATTCCCAATTAGAAAAGGTTATCAAAATTGGTCGCGGAGTTTGAACTCTATTTTGCCTGTATGTTTTATGGCAAAGGCTCTCAAATACCTATTGCATTAATTAAATTGGTTTAAGAAAATACAGGAATAACTTTCTATTGAGAATTAGGTTGCGATATTCCTATTAAGCCTTCGTGCATAAATTTCCTATAGTTTCATGGGCTTAGTGTTCAGAATCTGAAACAACTTTAATATTGCATCACGAACTCGGTATTAAACGATCAATAAAGCTTACTACAATAGTTCGGCCGGTTTACTAATGTCTACAAAAGTAGAATGGAAAATTTAAAACAGTTGATTAACAACTAATGTTTCTTTGTAAATCTATATATATAAAACTCTTCCGTTACTGAGTGACTGACTGACAGACAACGCACAGTCGAAACTACTGGTCGTAGACAGCTGAAATTTGGAATGTAGGTTCCTTGGGATATGTAGGGGAGCACTAAGAAAGGATTTTTGGAAATTCAACCCCCAAGGGGGGGAAAAGGGGTAAAAACGTTTCTATGAAAAATCTTATTCCTTGGGTTTATTAACTTGAAACTTGGCATGAACACGTACATAGGCAAGTAAATATGTTTGACATTATAAGTTTTTTCAAACTACCCTCCAATCGTGATTTAGGGGGTGCGATTGGGTGACTGATTTATTAACGCACAGCCGAAACCGCTCGGTATAGGAGTCTGAGATTTTGAACAGAGGTTCCTTTAGTAACATAAGTGAGCACTAAGAAGGGATTTTTGAAATGTCAACCCCCAAGGGGGGGAAACGGGATAAACTGAGCCGGGGCTGCGGGAAAGTTCTAACGAGATACCGTGGCCCCGGAACGCAAAGGGCAACTGAAGGAACGAGGTGGGTTTTAGTCAGTAAAAGTCTGACACTCCCTTCCGTTCCACCCAGAGCGGGAGAGGTCATTTGATGATTTCCCATCCTTAAAAAAAAAAGACTTTGTATGACAACTTTCAGTCGTCTCTTTAACATACATAATTATGTACATACATGCATAACATTAATAACATCACGCCTTTAAATCCCTATTTTGTGTTAACACTACCCATACAAACAGCTAAAAGGAAACAAGTGAAGAGACGAAATTTGTCCGCATCCATTTTCACCTAAATTCTTAACGTTAATGAGATTTACTTTTTATTATCAGGTCAACCTAATAGCCTCACATGTACGTATAACTTCGTAAGAATTTTCTTTCAACTCCTAACCGTTGAGGAGTTGTACCTTCCATCATCAGCTCATTCACATGGGATGATGACTATCAGACGCAAATACTTAAACAGATCTATGAAATTGTCAAAAACGTAATTGCCTGTAAATTTGAGGTTTGCCCTTGATTTCCCTGGAATACCATCATCAGATCCTGACTAGGTAACAACGGGACCAACTTGAAAGTATACTCTACCGAACAAAAAAAGAATCACGTAAATCGGGCCATAAATCTCGGCGTAATCGGTATGCATAAATAAAACACCCGAATTTTATCAACTGTATGTTGCTTGCTCGCGTGTCAGCTCTCCCTCTAACCTGTTCATACTGGTAAATAATAAAAAAACTAAAAATATTGTTTACAAGGAAATCCTGTAAGGCCTCTTCGTCCTATAAATCCTGTTTTTTTTTTCTTTTGAGACGATGATTTTGTCTCGCTTTACTTTTTCTATATAGATTTGTATGTATACTAATATTATAAAGAGGAACAATCTATTTTTTTATATGTTTGTTTGTTTACACATGTAATCGATAAACTCCGAAACTACTGAATCGATTTCAAACATTCACCATTAGAAAGCTACATCATCCCTGAGTAACACAGGCTATATTTAATTCCAGTTGTAACAAGATTTCAGCCTGTGGAAGAAAAAGCCCTGTCGAGATCATTAAAAAACGCTATATATAACCGAATTACACGTGGGCGAAGCCGCGGGCGGAAAGCTAGTAATAATATATTTTATTTATGTATATTTATCATTAATTATTTATAAATTAATTGATAACGCATTTAAAATGCTTTTTATGTGCGCTGCCTTGTTGCTGCCTGCCTGCGCTGGTTAACTTAACTGCAAGAAATCCCAATTGAGATAAGTCCGCCATTGTATAAATTATTCTAAAACCAATGACTGCTTTGTAATTTGTTATATTTTTTTTATGTTCAATAAAGAGTTAACAAACAAACAATAATGTGCGTGGTTAGTATAATAATAAAACCCGTAGGTTTGACGTACTGACGGTTTAAAACCGGCGTAAAACTGGGAGAAAAAGTACCCTATGTCCTTCGCCAGCCTCTTAATTACGCGAAATTAAGATTTATTCGTTAAGATTAGTTTGATTTAAGCGAATTATCTGTTAAAAAAACATTCTGGCCAACGGGAGATATTATTCTTCCTCAAAATAAACTCCGTGAAAGTAGAAAAGATTAAGAACTTGAATTCAGCATCCAATTGTTTTGAACTTTAGACCACAAAGTCGTTAACAAATCGTTTGCTTCCCCTCGATCGCCGAGCGCTAATGGATAAACTCTTTTTTTATTGCGCCAAAACAAAATGAATTCCCGAAGCGTGATTGGAAACAATCACTCTGCATGCGAATGAATATCGGTTTGGTAAATTTAAATCGATTTGTTATTTGTATATTCGACAATTCCATTGTTTGGTGAAAGGGTGTGGGAAATAGCTTTGCACTAATCCTTGTGATTTGGTACAACGCAAAAGTAATTTTTGTAGGATCTCGTGGTTGGCAAGAAAAAATTATTACACATGTGTCGCGTAGATAGAAACATACGTTTGTTTATTAGTTCTCTCCAACTACGACATATCTAATTAGCTGGATATTTGACAAAAGTTACACTAAACTAGTTACAATGCAAAAATTGATACTAAACTGAAAGCTAACAAAATTTTTTTTTGTTCAGTCTAATAACAGTTCTGAAAACAGTATAATCCAGAAAGCTTGAAAAAGTCGCACCCTTCTCGAGCGTTACTTGCCTGGCGGTGGTAGTCATTACTGCGAAAATGCTTCTACAGTTAAATGGCTAATTGTGACCGTAATTATACTCAGACGTATCCCATTCAGTATAAAACCATAGTCGTGACAGCCAACTTTCATTTGAAACAGTTCTCTGAGGATGAAAGTGGATATTTTTTATAGTTGGTAAGAGCGGTAGTCATAAAATTATAGAACCTAAACAAAAAATAGAACTATCTTGCGATGGATTAATGGCTTACAGTTTTAATCAAAGGTAATTTATGTGAAACGATCAACATCTACGTAATCTAAACCCAAGAGTGTTAACCAAAGCAATCAATGCTCAATAAGTCAGGAATAGTCGGGATTAGTGAATGGTGCCCATTTGTCTCCCGACGTCGCTTGATCCAGGTCACTAAGATAAAGGACTTTCTGAGTCTCTGTAAATTGCCAATTAGTTGAGTGTTATTAGACGTGCGTCCCTAATTAAAGGTTTCTTGTATACAAGCTCAAGTTGTTTGAGAAACCTTGTAGTTCGGTCATGTTAGACTGTGTGACTGTAGCCGGGCTTAGACTCTTGGTTATTAGAAGTTGTAATGAATTTATGAATAAGTATTAGCTACGTTATTAGGTAGAAAGTCCGCAATCAAGAAAAATGACGAAAGTTATGAGATCATACTTTATTCTAGTTATGAAACTAAAAACGTGTATTAAGATAAACGCGGGCAGAGCTGAAAGAAAAGTTTAGTATTTCAATTAAATTTTGCACGACAATGGTGGTATAGGGTGGTGGCGTCCAATGATGACCCCACAGTTCCTACGCTGTTATCATGTGATTGCATCCGATGGCCCGAATACGTAGCGTGTTTAGTCCATTCCTCAAGTATATATCCTCTTTATCTATAGTATATTCCTTAATATAATGTAGTAGTTCTGCTACGCCCATCTCTTGTAACATTTTAAATAATGCATGGCGCCTTGATTTTTCTTCTCTCCCTGAAGGTATAAACATAATCAACACAAGTGTTGACTATACTCGAACAATTAATAATTATCGGTTGCTTTGCCATACGGCGGAGTTAATTGATCTTAATATCCACGTATAGATCAATCAATTCTAATCAACCAAACGTAAATTAAGCGAACAATATCTATAGAATATTATGTTTCTTGCGCGGTAACAGTCATTAGTAAAATTACTATCGTTAATGAAGGAACTCGTCGTTAACAATATATGCACAGTACTTCATTACATTCTGATTGCTTATGCTTGTATGTCTTCAATTAAAATAGATTGGATATAAAATAAATAGCCGATACAAGTTAAATTGTTATTTTATGAAGTGATACACAGTATAGTTCAGTATTCTTTGTAGCATTGTAAAATATAAAAATGTACAGGGCTCGTGCAAACATAATAATTCCGTATGCTTCTAAACCAACATCTAACAGCAGTTAGTATTTGTGCATTAATTTGTTGGTCAATCAATTGGTTATATTTTATCTGAAATTTATTCGCTGCGAAGTCAGTTGGATTGTTTTTAAGTAATAACTGCGTTTAAATTTTTACTAACAACCTTAATACAATGAGATGATTTTCTATGTTGAAGTTCATACATATATGTAAATGTATATGTATCGTGCCACTTTCCGAAGGGGTTAGGCAGATACTTTATTTTTCCACTTGCTTTAATCCCTGTATACGAAGTACATTCTTGAAATAGCCATAGGGTCAGAATTATACAAGTATCACGTATCATTCCTATTCTTTTTCTTTTTATAAGTGACTGTAAATTTTTGTTCTATAATCACTAGGTAATATATGAAGTATCTGGAGGGTTTGTTTGTAGGAATCTTTGCTAAGGATCTGAATAATTTGAATCATTTGTGCTCATATAAGAGGATGTTAAGTGAATTAATAATAGAAAGTGAAACTTTTTCTTAACACGTTCCTACTTAGAACAATACATTCCAAGCATCTCAATAAAACGAAAAGCAGCCATCAGACTGACGATCATAAAAGATTTCATTTCAACTTTAGTCGAGGACGGAATTCGGTTTATTCGCCAAATGAGTTTTAGGTATATAATTTTAATAAAATATAAAGCAATAGAAATGCCATATTAAGTTAAAAGTACAGGAATTACCTATGTTTTGCCGCCCCCCGCACGCAGATTTCGGCGCAGTTGTAAATCTGAAAATTAAGTTCAAAGATAAAAAAATTATCATAGACAACCATCATGTGCGAAGTACTCATCAGTTCTTACCACTTCTGAATGGAAACTAAAAGAATGTAGTATCTTCTAATTGTATTGCATGTATTTCACTCAGTTTAAAAGTTGTCAAATGAAATGAGATGCAAGATGAAATATTTTATGACTTCTGTAGTATTATATTATTCCGAATTCTTTTGTTTGGGAGATATTCTTGTTATTATAAGTTTGTGGTTATGTCTTCCGTGCGCTTCCGTACAGAAAAATGGAAATGAATAAAGTTTTCCGCGACCGTTGACAAAGGGATACGTTAAGTGCAGATATATTGAAAAAATTTTGATATGATACTAAAATTATTATTAGTTTTCTTTTGATGCTTCCTTATTATTATACGCCATGAATAACAGTCACCCAAAAAGCTGAACGTGGCCTATCAGTTCTTTCAAGACTTTTAGCTCTGTCTACCCCGCAAGGGATATAGACGTGACTATATGTATGAATAACAGTCAAGATAATATCACAAAATTTATGCAATTCTTTTGAAATAAACTAAAATTAAATAAACGTTTATTTTTTAACAATGAAAATTGATTAACTTGAAATGTAATCAAAGTCATTTAGTATCAAATAAAGTCTCGTTATGTATATAAATTATTGGCATTATATGACATTATTGCACTGCTAAAGCAACTGAATAGATTTGTGGTTAGTAACTATTAAAAGCCATCCTTAGACTTTTACATTCATACCAAAACCAACCAAAAAAAAAGATGAAGTAAATAATTTTTCTTTGTCCCGAACAGAATCAATACGTGACTATCATACAGCAAACTATATAACTGACAGATATAACTAAACATCCTCGCAAAGCCGTAAAAGATACATTGGCCTCGGAATCCTTTGAACCGCTCTAAATACAATTTGGGGGTCGTGAAAGTTTTACATCGGGTCGGAGATATAAATTTCCATAAATATCCAGCCATTCGCATACGAATCTGCGATTTTTGTTGGAAACACCGAGCAACTATTTTATTGCCAACAGGATTTCTTACTTTAGACGGTATACTAACTCCAACTTTTTTTTTTTTTTTTTTTTTTTTTTTATTTTAACAGGAAAACTTACAGTAAAATTAATGTAAATTACTAAAATATTAAATTAACTTAAACACAGTTATACAGTTTTCGCATATTACTCTTAAATGCTTGCTTGAAAATATGTCTTATGTTTATACCTACCAGTACAATACTGTGATGTTTTTATACTATAATTTATAAAACTAACTATGTTCGGAAACTCGGTCAAACCAGCTTTTACATAATGAATTTTTGAATTTATTAGTACTGGAAAAGAACAAATCTAAATCCAAATCAAAATTAATTTTAATTTTATTGAAAGCAAGAGAAGCTCGGAGAAAAAAAGAGTTTTTTCTATATTTAGTGGCACAGCGTGAAGTGGAAAGAATAATAGGTTGGCGCAAATTTCTATTAGGGACTCTAATATTAATTTTCGAAAGAAGATGGGGAGAATCAACTTTAGACTGAGCAATTTTCACAAGTTGGGTTATGTCTGCAACTTCCCGTCGTACGTTCAAAGGTAGAAAATGGAACTTTTTGCATCTCTTATCATATCCTGATACATAGGTTTTACACTTAAATTGCAAATGTCTGAGTAATCTGCGTTGTATAGACTCCAATCTATTGACATATACATCATATTGTGGATTCCAAACATTTGAGCAGTACTCCAAAACACTACGTACATACGAGCAATACAAAATTTTAACAAGTTTTATGTTAGAGAATTGTGAGCTAGAACGAATAATAAAACCAAGCAATTTATTAGCTCTATTAACAATGTGATCAATGTGCATCTCATAAGTAAGTTTAGAGTCGTGTATTACGCCCAAGTCCTTAACATTGTCAACACGACTTATCTCATGGCCATCCAACTCATATTTAAATTTCACAGGCTCATTTTTCCGAGTAAAAGTAATAACATTACACTTAGATATGTTAAGATCTAGTCTATTGCTTTTGCAATATTCAGCCACTCTATTTAAATCTTGTTGAAGTAGATAACAATCTTCAATATTGGATATCTTTTTAAATATCTTCATATCATCGGCATATAATAAAATTTGTGAATGAACAAAACATGAGTGAATGTCATTAATAAAGATATTAAATAGTAATGGCCCTAGTATGGATCCCTGAGGCACACCTGAGGGGACCAAGGCAGACCTTGAGGAATATCCATTCACTGCTACAGCCTGAGACCTATTTTCTATGTAGGACGAGAACCATCTAAATAAGTTTCCATGAATACCCGACGAAACTAACTTTGCTAAAAGAATAGAGTGATCAATGCGGTCGAATGCTTTGCTGTAGTCAGTAAAGACAGCATCAACTTGCCCTCCAGATTCCATATTTTCAGTAGCAAAATCAATAAAAGAGATTAAGTTAGAGACAGTAGAACGGTTCTTTATAAAACCATGTTGTTGTTCAATAAAGTCATTAGAAAGGGCACTATAAACTTGAGTGCTGACAATTCGTTCTAAAATTTTTGCAAAAATACATAATTTGGAGACTGGTCTATAATTGATGACCTCAGCTTTACTGCCTTTTTTATGAACGGGGGTTATAAACGCGGACTTCCATATTTTAGGAACAATACCTTCTTGAACGGATCGCTTAAATAATATACTTAGAGGCTCGCATAAAGCTGAGGCACATTTAACAATAAACAATGGTGCAATATCATCCGGTCCAGCACCTTTATTTAAATCAGTAGATTTTAACAGCTCATAAACTTGTTCAGGATTAATCTCAATGTCTCCTATAGATTGAGTATAATTATCATCTGGCATGTTACCAATGGTAACCGAATCATTACTAGAAGAGAAAGTTGACTGGAAATATGCAGCAAATAGATTACAAACGTCTTCACCAGATTGGGCAGAGAGACCGTTGTAAGTTAAAGTAGCAGGTAAAAAATTAGTTCCCTTTTTATTAGACTTGACGAACGACCAGAAACGTTTGGGGTTGTCACATATATCAGCTTCCATATTTTTAATATATTCAGTGTAACACTGTTTTTCGAGTGATTTAGCTCTTTGGCGAAGCAGTGCAAATGTCTCATAGTCCTCTAAATTGTGGTATTTGCGAAATTTTTTTAAAAATTTATATTTTTCTTTAAGTACCTTTTTTAAAGAAGCATTATACCATGGAGGAAAAGAAGTAGGGTTAATGATTTTATGAGGTATAAACTTATCCCTGGCATCGTACAAACATTGATAAAAATAGGTAACAGCCTCCTCTAAACTAGTATCATTTAAGGTAGTTACCCAGTCAATCTGATTTAAAAATGAAATAATTTTGTCATAATCGCCAGACTCAAAAAAATATTTGAGCCTTGAATTGACTTCCAGAGACTGAGTAACGGCAAAGTTTAGAGTAATGTTCAGAGATTTGTGATGAACATTTTCCGGAACTAACGGGTCATCACAACCAGTCACCGATAATTCGGAATTACAGAATAATAAATCAAGAATACGATTTTTACTAATATTACGTATACTATTAAACTGCGATAAATTACACGCCGCGATGGTATCGAAAAAATAGATCTGATTTTCGCCGGATATACCAGAAGGTTGCAGCTGTCCATCATTCAGGTACCAGTCTACGTTACTAAGATTAAAGTCACCTAATATTACAAAGTAATCATCTGGATAAGCATTCACTACATAAGATAATTTATCAGTAAAATTCTGAAGTTGAGAGTTGAATGAATAACCCTGATTTTCGCTGCATAAATAAATAGTACAAAAATGGATCCTTTTTTGTTGTCGATCACTAAATCTTTGGGTTACAGTGACCCAAACGTCCTCAGCTGACGAACTCCATTCGGGGCGACCCACTGATGTAATATCGCGACGCACGGCCAAAAGAACCCCGCCTCCCATCTTTTCTCCAGTACGCGAGTAATCCCTATCCCTACGCCATACTATATATCTATCATCAAAGAGTTCATTATCACTTATACTGTCTGGCAACCATGACTCAGTCAACGAAATAATATCATAATGGTTCATCAATAAATTACGCTTAAAATCATGTGTCTTGGTTCGTAGTCCTTGGGTATTTTGATAGTAAACACTTAACTTATCCACAGATGTAAACGAAGTACAATAACTAAAGCGATACTAAGTAAACAAATAAAAAATAATGACCAGTCATGGAAATAACTTGACGAACTTTGTTTTTTTACATCTAATCTAAAACATATTAGCAATATTTCTATTTTGTTATATTTTATGTATAGATCCAAGAAGATCGTGAATGGTATACAAACAAAAATAACATTAACAATCAATAAACTATACCCATAATACTTTTTCATGTCCATGCCAATAGATAAATAGATAAGAATCAGAACGTAGTTACTAAGGTAGATGAGTAATAAAAATACAATTTGCATATGCGATAACAACTGCTCACCAATCCGTGTACGAGTACAAGCAATAATGACCCGAACAATACAAATAACACATAACAGTAGCGCGTACACTCCTATGCAAGCGTAAATACTTACGCCATTATCACGCTGGCCGATGCCACCTTTTATTCTAACCAACTCAAGTAAACAAAAGAATGCAGTATTGACCGAGGTTCTCAAACTGTTTTTACACTTAAACAATATTCTAAGATACCAAAATAAAAACTTTAACATTATTTTATTTTCAGTAAATCTTTGTCGTTTTTTATGAATATGATTGGCGAAGTATCTGATTTTCTGACCATGATTTTGCAGTGTTTGACCCAAACATATTGAAAATTTTTTTCTTTGGCGGTTGATCTCGCCTTTCTCAAGAGTTCCTTGTTTGATAATGTCAAATGGTCATTGACGTAGAAATTGCCAGCTGTAGAATATCCTAAATTTATCAAATTAAGCTCATTGCATTTCCTAGCCGAAGCCACAAATGCCTCCTTCTTATAGCGATTATTGAGTGCCATCACAATCGGCTTTTCGGATGCAGAATTCCTGGTAGGTATTCGTGCAATGTAATTGATATCGTCGTTCTTTATAGGATAATTACATAACGTGGCAACTTTTTGTACGATCTCATAAAGATTTTCGCTATTCTTTAGTGGTATCCCTCGGATTTCTACATTATTTGATCTGGCCCATTGATCCCTTTCTCCTAGCTCTTGATTTAATCTTTGGATTTCAGCCTTTAAAACTGGGACCTCATCTGCTACCTTTTGCACTTCATCGATCTTAATTTCAAGAGAATTAACTTTATCAACAAAGCTCTTTATTTGATCGTGTGCCATTTCCAAGGAGTCCTTAAGACCACCAATTTCATTTTTTATAGTTTTCACATCCTCAACAAGTGAAGCCAAGGGAGTGAGCTGAGACATGATTTTTTCAAGCTGATCTTGCATCCTATCCATCTGATTGGGTTGAGGCGAAACCGCACCCGATTTGCACTTAGGGCAGCGCCACGTATTTTTTCTATCTCCGAGCTTCCTGTAGCCCGCTTCCGTAATACCGGAGCACTGGAAGTCGAAGTGCTGTTTACAGGCACTACAAATTACACCTTCGGTATGCTTTCCACCACAACTTGCACAGCAAAACATCGTGTCAAAAAATAATATAAAATTAAACTGAATTAAACTGAATTAACCAGGTTGAGAACCACTGAACTTTTACAAGCAAGCGTCTATTCGCTAGTGCGATATGAATGGAACTGAACTTGAAGTAAGTAGAGGTAATATAGTATTGGAGGAAGATACCAATTTTTATGAACATTTGTTCGCTAAGTCTCATATGAAAAATAAGAGTTTTCGCCAAAAAACAAGCAGCCTGTGCTAGACCTCCTTGACCTTGGTAAATAAATATATTAAAACAAGATTTGATCCAATTTGGTCCAGCGTTTTAGCCGTGGAAGCGTAACAGACAGGTACTCGTATTCGCTTTGAAATGCCCGTCTGTTACGCTTTTTATGGAAGTGTGGACCAATTTTATGTGCAATTTAAAGAACAAAAGATTGAATAAATAATAGACTCCCGCAAATGAAAGTCGAAAAAATATTTTATTCATATTATATCAATTCATAAAATGTACTAAAAACATAATTTAACTAAACACATTTTGTAAAACGTATGCACATTTTTAAATAAAATAATAAAATTGTGTAACAGAGTTTCAGTTTGAAAATATCATGTTCTTTTTTCTCATTTAGTGATTAACAGATTTCAGAGTTTTAAAATTTTGTATAGAGACAACTTGATTCGATAGCTTCTTTTATCTTCTGCCTATGTGTATATCTAAATATTCGCAACAAATTAACAAGCATGATTCTTAAGGAATTATTATCCAATTAGAAAAAGTTAGTTGACATCATGCCCCGGCCGGGATTTGAACCCGGGAGCTCTGGTGTCACAGACATGAGCGCACTACCGCTGCGCCACAGAGACCGTCAAAATTTGCAAAAGTATTTAATATTAATATTACTTAATCACAATCTAGATTGAAATAAACAATTCTTTACTTTTCACAAATTACCACGAAAATTAAACCCGAATTAAATCAAGTTCATCGCAAATTTAAATAAAATAAACTGTAAATTGAAGTAAATAATAAATGAAGTAAAGAATGATGATCTTTCTTCTATGAAACAACTAAGAAATATCAGTTTAAAAATTAAACGGGCATCCTTCAGGAAATTCAATTACAGCGATAAAAGATAAACCACGGTCTCTCCAAAATGAGTTTGGGAAAAGACAAACTTTATAAATGGTTTTAGAAAAACATCATAAAATGTCTGACCCGGCATCAATCATAGAACCGCTTCTTTGAAATAAGTTTTATTACGAAGTTAAAATTAAATCTGATTCGAAATTATAATCCCAAGCAAATCGAAAGAAGATTTTCTAAATTTATATTGTTTTAGTTTATATGAGTACATACAAACTTTATGATTTGAAAAAGTTTAATCTTTTATTCATATTTAAAAGCTAAGTGTACTCCATTCAAAACATGGTTACTATAATTCTCCACATCGTTATAAATAAAGAGAGAGGAGAAAATAATTTTACATAGGTTCTCATAGTCAAAAATATACAAGACTAGCTTTCCGCCCGCGGCTTCGCCCACGTGTAATTCGGTTATATATAGCGTTTTTTAATGATCTCGACAGGGCTTTTTCTTCCACAGGCTGAAATCTTGTTACAACTGGAATTAAATATAGCCTGTGTTACTCAGGGATGATGTAGCTTTCTAATGGTGAATGTTTGAAATCGATTCAGTAGTTTCGGAGTTTATCGATTACATGTGTAAACAAACAAACATATAAAAAAATAGATTGTTCCTCTTTATAATATTAGTATACATACAAATCTATATAGAAAAAGTAAAGCGAGACAAAATCATCGTCTCAAAAGAAAAAAAAAACAGGATTTATAGGACGAAGAGGCCTTACAGGATTTCCTTGTAAACAATATTTTTAGTTTTTTTATTATTTACCAGTATGAACAGGTTAGAGGGAGAGCTGACACGCGAGCAAGCAACATACAGTTGATAAAATTCGGGTGTTTTATTTATGCATACCGATTACGCCGAGATTTATGGCCCGATTTACGTGATTCTTTTTTTGTTCGGTAGAGTATACTTTCAAGTTGGTCCCGTTGTTACCTAGTCAGGATCTGATGATGGTATTCCAGGGAAATCAAGGGCAAACCTCAAATTTACAGGCAATTACGTTTTTGACAATTTCATAGATCTGTTTAAGTATTTGCGTCTGATAGTCATCATCCCATGTGAATGAGCTGATGATGGAAGGTACAACTCCTCAACGGTTAGGAGTTGAAAGAAAATTCTTACGAAGTTATACGTACATGTGAGGCTATTAGGTTGACCTGATAATAAAAAGTAAATCTCATTAACGTTAAGAATTTAGGTGAAAATGGATGCGGACAAATTTCGTCTCTTCACTTGTTTCCTTTTAGCTGTTTGTATGGGTAGTGTTAACACAAAATAGGGATTTAAAGGCGTGATGTTATTAATGTTATGCATGTATGTACATAATTATGTATGTTAAAGAGACGACTGAAAGTTGTCATACAAAGTCTTTTTTTTTTAAGGATGGGAAATCATCAAATGACCTCTCCCGCTCTGGGTGGAACGGAAGGGAGTGTCAGACTTTTACTGACTAAAACCCACCTCGTTCCTTCAGTTGCCCTTTGCGTTCCGGGGCCACGGTATCTCGTTAGAACTTTCCCGCAGCCCCGGCTCAGTTTATCCCGTTTCCCCCCCTTGGGGGTTGACATTTCAAAAATCCCTTCTTAGTGCTCACTTATGTTACTAAAGGAACCTCTGTTCAAAATCTCAGACTCCTATACCGAGCGGTTTCGGCTGTGCGTTAATAAATCAGTCACCCAATCGCACCCCCTAAATCACGATTGGAGGGTAGTTTGAAAAAACTTATAATGTCAAACATATTTACTTGCCTATGTACGTGTTCATGCCAAGTTTCAAGTTAATAAACCCAAGGAATAAGATTTTTCATAGAAACGTTTTTACCCCTTTTCCCCCCCTTGGGGGTTGAATTTCCAAAAATCCTTTCTTAGTGCTCCCCTACATATCCCAAGGAACCTACATTCCAAATTTCAGCTGTCTACGACCAGTAGTTTCGACTGTGCGTTGTCTGTCAGTCAGTCACTCAGTAACGGAAGAGTTTTATATATATAGACTAGCTTTCCGCCCGCGGCTTCGCCCACGTGTAATTCGGTTATATATAGCGTTTTTTAATGATCTCGACAGGGCTTTTTCTTCCACAGGCTGAAATCTTGTTACAACTGGAATTAAATATAGCCTGTGTTACTCAGGGATGATGTAGCTTTCTAATGGTGAATGTTTGAAATCGATTCAGTAGTTTCGGAGTTTATCGATTACATGTGTAAACAAACAAACATATAAAAAAATAGATTGTTCCTCTTTATAATATTAGTATACATACAAATCTATATAGAAAAAGTAAAGCGAGACAAAATCATCGTCTCAAAAGAAAAAAAAAACATTACACACAGATTTATAGGACGAAGAGGCCTTACAGGATTTCCTTCTGTTTAAGTATTTGCGTCTGATAGTCATCATCCCATGTGAATGAGCTGATGATGGAAGGTACAACTCCTCAACGGTTAGGAGTTGAAAGAAAATTCTTACGAAGTTATACGTACATGTGAGGCTATTAGGTTGACCTGATAATAAAAAGTAAATCTCATTAACGTTAAGAATTTAGGTGAAAATGGATGCGGACAAATTCCGTCTCTTCACTTGTTTCCTTTTAGCTGTTTGTATGGGTAGTGTTAACACAAAATAGGGATTTAAAGGCGTGATGTTATTAATGTTATGCATGTATGTACATAATTATGTATGTTATTATGTATGTTAAAGAGACGACTGAAAGTTGTCATACAAAGTCTTTTTTTTTAAGGATGGGAAATCATCAAATGACCTCTCCCGCTCTGGGTGGAACGGAAGGGAGTGTCAGACTTTTACTGACTAAAACCCACCTCGTTCCTTCAGTTGCCCTTTGCTTTCCGGGGCCACGGTATCTCGTTAGAACTTTCCCGCAGCCCCGGCTCAGTTTATCCCGTTTCCCCCCCTTGGGGGTTGACATTTCAAAAATCCCTTCTTAGTGCTCAATTATGTTACTAAAGGAACCTCTGTTCAAAATATCAGACTCCTATACCGAGCGGTTTCGGCTGTGCGTTAATAAATCAGTCACCCAATCGCACCCCCTAAATCACGATTGGAGGGTAGTTTGAAAAAACTTATAATGTCAAACATATTTACTTGCCTATGTACGTGTTCATGCCAAGTTTCAAGTTTATAAACCCAAGGAATAAGATTTTTCATAGAAACGTTTTTACCCCTTTTCCCCCCCTTGGGGGTTGAATTTCCAAAAATCCTTTCTTAGTGCTTCCCTACATATCCCAAGGAACCTACATTCCAAATTTCAGCTGTCTACGACCAGTAGTTTCGACTGTGCGTTGTCTGTCAGTCAGTCACTCAGTAACGGAAGAGTTTTATATATATAGATTAGAAATATCCAAGCACTAAAGAAAAAACTATCCACAACAACCTTTTAAACTAGGATATTGTTATACTCAACAATATTATATTTCCACTATCTGACGAGGGTGCTTCAAGCACAATGATATATTAGGCTTAATCCCGGATAGTCGAGGAACAAACCACACAAACCATTATTTGGTTACCATCTGCCGTCAAAGTAATAAAGCGAGCCAATTTTCGGCCGCTTATACTGCTTGTTTCTCATAAGCACTGCTCACATTATTAGCTAAGCTAAGTAAGCATTCAATATTGAGCGACTGTGGTCGAATAATGTAAGTACAAAAAAAAAACTCGTTTTAAGATTAAACGATTGCAATCCTATCACGGTAATGTGCATTCATTTAAAAACTAACAGATGCTCTGTTCATACAGTGTTCAAAACGTTATGAGGAATCCTCCATATTTAGAAAAAAAAACGTTAACCATGATTCTATATTAAGACAATATAGATAGAGAAACAACCTACGTTTCTTAGGAGCTTCTTTAATAAAGGAGACTTCAGTAAGATGTGGCTTACAAGTCTTGTGATTATTGGTTTTGATTATTATAGGCTATGTAATACAGATGACGGAAAGAATAAAAACATATTGTGTAAGTATAAATTCTCATGTGACAAACAGTTTCCAAGTTTATAAATGAAAGGTTATCTTTCAGTGTGACCAACGCTTACCTTTGCTTGTTTGTGACGTAGACGTGATATCTGTTCGGGTTTTGCTTCGCGCAGATAACAGATCTAATCCCACGTCCATATTGTTGCCAAAGTTATTCCAGTTTGACCAACTAATTTGTGAAATGTTTACCGTGCGGAAAGTACTTGATGTATGAGATTAAACGCAGAATGGAAAACATGAATATTCGCAAATTTTGAGAACTTAATTTAGTAGAAATGAAGGAACTAACTTTTGACTGGGACTTTCTCACGTGGGCATTAAAATATTTTTAGATGATTGTGTAAACTGAAGTAGTCAAAGGTATAAGATTTAAAAAAAAGTTATCTAACTTATCACCTTTGAGTCTTATGACTATTTGTCTTACTTGAAAGGGATAATGTGTATTTGTACCTACTTAATTTGGCAAAATAATATAAATATAAGCAAAAATATATTTTTGGTATTTATGCTTGTAACACGAAAAGTTTCGAACCACTGATCTTATTTTGTTGTATTTCCAATAGAATTTTTAAATTCGTGGAGAAAAAAAAATCGGTTAAGTAATTTTAGAGCTATTCACTATTTTCCAAAAATAGAAGTGTTTACCAGGTCTTAGTATGCGCCGTACAACTCGTTATTTTAATTTACTATATGCGCAGATAATGAAGTACTGATACGCTCTACATTACTTCGGGTACAAATCGAACTTAGAATAATAAAGCTAATTCTGACTTATCTGCAAACTACAGGATTCGTACACAATAACGCAAACTTTATCTTTGGTAACAAACTTTTCTATTACCCCACAGTTACTCGTTTCGTAAATTCAATTAACGTAATGTTAACATATCCGCAGTGTGTATAAATCTTTAAAGCTATCCAAACTCAATCAGCAGGTTTGTTCCGGGCTAATGGGAAAAGGTTCTTTGTTACGGCTTGATTTAATTCCTTGTTTGGATATCGGATCTATTGACGCACCCGCATTCATTTATATAAAATATCCTTTTTGTTCGGGGTAGTATGGGTATATATAAATATAAATCAATTTAGGGCGTGTGGTAAAATGTCAAGCAATTTCTTGGATGTATAGGTTTATAAAGATGAGAGGTTTAGAAAATAAAAGGAGCGTGGGTTCGTTGTCTCCATGTTTTTTCAGTACCTTTTACATCGAATCAGAATTGGAAATGCATAGAGTATAATAACAGCGACTATCGGTAAATTCGTAACAATGCCATCTAGTGCAAATCGGTGGAACTACAACGAGGTCAATACATATGGTTGAGTGTCCACTCATTAAAGTTCTGAAAAATTAATAAGATGGCTCTGTTGATAGATATTTGGTTTTCGGAAAAGAGAAATAGGATTATTCCGTATGTTTATTGTGTTAAAGAAGGGTACCTACTGAAGAACAAAGTTACTTACGAAATCTGTATTTCTACTAAACATAAAAACGTACCGTTTACATTGGATTTGGATTTTAATTAAAAATAACAAACGATTTACTAAAATCAGAACTCATAACATACACAAAGGGTACATTATAATTTACTTTAGTAACCCCTATTTACAAAGCGACATTACGTCTCATTTCTGATTTAATTGAAATGGCTCTATACCGCAGTAGCCATTGGTACAATTTATAAGCAAAAGTCAAATGGTTAAGTTATAATGTTTTTTGACATGCATTGCATGTTTTTAAAGAACAATTCTTAAGATGAACATATACGAAAACCGATTAGTATGCGAATCGAATTTGTCGTTGAAAATTTTTCTTCGTGGTGTCCATACTTTACTTTTTCGATTTTCCCCTATTTCTGAAATATTTTACTTTCAAGTTTTTTAGTAGGTATTTGACTCTCTTCTTGTAATCTGACCTTGCTTTTTATGTTCACTATCTTATTCTATTAATTGGTTATGCTACGATCACATACTTCTTTCGCTTCATCCACATATATAACTCTCTTCATGCAAGCTCTTCGGTTCCGGGTACTCTTGACCTGGCCTTTTGCTAGAACGTCTCCGATTTGATCAAGGTACGTTGATGTAGGCCTCCCCACTCTTACGTTTCCATTCACACTCTTCTTGTTTATTTGCTTGGTCAACCTGCTTTCATTCATTCGCTGCACAAAGTCAAACCATAAATATTTCATTTTACTTATTCATTGGTTCATTTATATATTTATATTAATCCTTGTTCGTTCAAATATCTTGTACCATTTCTTCTTAATCAGTCGATTCGCAGTCTCCTGAATGTCCTTAGAAAAGTATCTCGGGAAATCACTCTCAGTAAATTTAAAATGCAGTTGTTTTTGTGATATAAAAGGATTTATTGTTTTATAAATGCATAGAAATGATGTGGCACTATCAAGACAACAAATTTAAATTTTGTAACAAGTGTATTTCCGAAACTCGAAAAACGCATAAAATCAACACGTAACAATATAATGACTATGTACCTACTAATGTATTATGTACTTTATGATGACATAGTTATGTTTAAACTAGGTGCTTCGCTCATGTGGGTATTTCTTGATAAAAGTACCATGTGTATTCTTCTACTTTTGTACAAAATTTTATCAAAATCCGTCTAGTAGATTTTGCGTGAAAGAGTAACAAACACACATCCATACAAACTTTCGCATTAGTAGGATTATTCATTCATCCATTCATATATTCACGTCTATATGCTTTGCAGGATAGACAGAGCCAAGCAGTCTTGAAAGATAGAACGGCCGCGTATAGCTGTTAGGCTTAATGATATAATTGAGATTCAAATAGTGAGAGGTTGCTAGCCCATCGCCTATAAGAAGGACCTCAACTTTACAAGTATAGACTTGTTTGACTTGTAAAGTTGAGGTAAGGGATAGCCCTTAGTCGCCCTTTACGACATCCACAGGAGAGAGAAGTGGTCCTATTCTTTTTGATGTTGGTGTCGGAAAATACACGGCATAGTAGGATTTATTGCGGAATATTCCTACTTTGAGGGAAAATTACTTAACAACTTACCGCGTTGAGAAGAGATGTGATTAATATGGCCACATCATAGTTGCGGGCCGCCATTTTGCAGTGCAGCTGACGTTTGACGAATGTGACGACGGGATCAATCTGCCAACGCGTTATATTAATTTACGAGTTGCTTCATGATTTCGCTATATTCACAAACACACTTATAATTATACATCTTGTCTCAAAGGTGTAGGCCGAGACTTTATCTTACACACTGTCACAATCCCTGCAAATTCTTTTAATTTATGCACATAAATTTCTAAAACAAATTTAACACATTGGTCATATTGATTAATGAACAAAAATGAAATCCACTGAATAAAATACTACGGATACATTTTTCTCAATTGTATCTCTAATTGATAAATAATTTAATTGGTTTCATTTTGCGAATTGGGATAACTTAGGCACCTTTTTTTATACAGACTAGGCATTTAAAACGGCTAAGGAAAAAATATTAAAAAAATAGATATTAAGAAGTAACCGTGGACCGCAGTAATTTCTTCTTTATGATATATATATTTTTTTCAATAAATTTTTCAATTTTTACATCCAAATGTCGAGGACAGTACCAAAAACAAAAAGCCTTTTGGTTTATTCGGATCGAACCCGGTTAAATTTGTGATTCAGGAGTTAGCACATCACCACTACGCCATAGCGACAACTTTATATTCGTATAATCTGATATGTCGTCACAACTCCATTTCTCACTAGTGCCGATATATCCAATGCTCAAAGCTATGCACAAAGGAATCGAGCATTGCATTCACTACCAATTTGTGTAAGAACAAGAGCCTGTACCGTAGCACTCTCGGTTCTGATATACGAGTATCCTAGTGTAGAAAGGCGCCCGCCATAACCCTAGAAGGCTTGGGCCGTAAAGCTCAGAATGTAGGGATTTACAATAAAATTTATCTCGACTATGGAATGCGTGAAATTTTCAGAGTGACATGCAAATGTTTCAAGTTCCTAAGTTTTGAAATGGGATAGAATTCCACTAACATAAGTCAAATTTAATCTTCGCCAAGACGTTTCACTTGGCATATAGTGGAAAAAGTGCATAACAGATCTTTTTCTTTCATAAAAAAGAAAACAGTTTTTGAAGCATAGCGTAAATAGGCTATAGTTTTCGCGGGTATATATATGTATATACGTTTCAAAATTTAAAAATACATACATATAATCATGTCTGTATCCTCTACGAGGTAGACAGAGCCTACAATTTCGAAAAGATTGAAAGGCCACTTTCAGCTGACTTGTAATGATGGAAATAAGATTCAGACAGTGATTTCAGTTTCATTCATTCATATGTATCCCGTCTATGTCCTTTGCGGCGTAGACAGAGTCAGCAGTCTTGAAAGACTGACAGGTCACGTTCAGCTTCAATATTTTAAAATTCAATCTATGTACGGACAAAAAGATAACATACCAACTCTCCAGCCTCGCATGGAGTCGATACATACTATGTAGAGTTATATTTTCAATATCTCTAATAGAACTCCAATACCGATAGAACTAGTAATATTACGATGCTCGCCATCTTTGGGATGAAATTCAATGAAATCATTTATCTTCGCTACAGATCGAGTGTATTTTATAGCTGATAGTTTATGAAGACGAAGTGTGCTTTGCAGTTATACATATACCTACAAAATTAAATTTGATACTTTGCCTTTAAGATTGTGACTGGCTTCGTAGCCCAAGTTAAAAATAAGCAAAACTCCTATTGGTAGTAATGTACATTCAGTCAGAAAAGTATCGGGAATGGATTATTTATTTATGGTTCCAAATTCAAATTTTTGTTTTTTTTTGTTGTTGTTAGATTGGCACAACTGTTTTCCATTTTGGCGCGGAGTTTGAGTTGCATCTGTTGTTTACATTAAATACAGTGCTATTTTTAGTTATATCATATCTAGTGTGTATTGCTAATTTCATAATGGATAAAAACATCGAACAAAGAGTTTGTCTTAAATTTTGCATTGCCAATGGAATATCGTGTTCGGAGTCACTGAAAATGTTACAGAAGGCTTACGGTGAATCGACTTTATCAAAAACTCGTGCTTATGAGTGGTACAAAGCGTTCAAAAGCGGTCGAGATGTGATGGAAGATTTGCCTCGCTCTGGTAGGCCATCAACGTCTGCAACTGAAGTTAACATCGCAAAAGTGAAGGAAATAGTGACTGAAAATCCTCATTCAACTTTGAGAGAGATAGCCACTGAACTTTCTGTATCTCACGAGTCGATCCGTACCATTTTAACTAATAATTTGGGTATGAAACATGTTGCCGCTCGGCTAGTCCCAAAAGACCTGAATTTTTTTCAAAAACTCAATTGCATGAGAGTCGCTGAGGACATGCTAGAACGAGTCAATTCCGACCCAACATTCATGAAACGCATTGTTACTGGTGACGAGAAGTGGGTTTACGAGTTTGACATGCAAACTAGTCAACAAGCTTCGGAGTGGCGCCTTCCAACTGAACCGAAACCGAAAAAACCACGCCAAAGTCGTTCAAAAGTCAAAGTCATGTTGACTGTTTTCTTTGACTATCGCGGTGTTATGCACTCGGAATTCTTGCCGGAAGGTTAAACGGTAAATAAGGAATATTATTTGAGTGTTATGCGGCGTTTAAGAGAGCAAATCCGACGAAAAAGGCCAGATTTGTGGAAAGAAAATTCTTGGATTTTGCACCATGATAATGCACCTTCGCACAAGGCCATCATTGTGAACGAATTTTTAACCAAACACTCAACAAATACCATCGAGCAACCACCATATTCACCAGATATGGCTCCAGCCGACTTTTTTCTTTTTCCTAAACTCAAATTACCACTTCGTGGCACCCGTTTTCAATCGGTAGAAGACATAAAAGAGAATTCGCGGCGAGAACTGACCTCAATTCCGGAAACAGCGTTTAAAAAATGTTTTGATGATTGGATTATTCGTTGGCGTAAGTGTATCGTTTCTAAAGGAGCATATTTTGAAGGTGATAAAATAAATTTGGATGAATAATAAACAGTTTGTGTATTATTGATCTTTTCCTGCTACTTTCTTGACAGAGTAGTATGTTGAAATGCCAAATATTGTACAAATTTCCAATGGTTTTATAGTGTTCTAGGGATGGTTTTTCTGAACAACTCCTATTCGAACTTGCCGATAAAGTCGGCATCATTTTTTACTATCGCCAACCGCCATCAGTCGCATAACCGATGGTGCACTTAGCAAGTTTGTCGCATTGCGTATGTTAGTTTCAGCACACAATAATTACAGAGATAAAATAAGATAATATAACAGTAAACCCGGTCATGCGTGTCAATCTCGCGTACGGAGAATTTCGTACATACGTTTTTCTTTAATACTTACATACAAATGAGCAAGCGATTTACAAAATATTGACCAATTATATAAAGCTGTTTGGACAACGTCTATAGTTATATTTCAAAAACTCGTTTGTTACGCAGTAAATTTCATTACTTGTTACTACATACATATAGTCACGTCTACACCTTGCGGGGTAGCTAACAGTCTTGAAAAGACTGAAAGACCATACAAATAGGCCGCGTTCAGCTGTGTGACTTAATAATGGAATTGAGATTCAAATAGTGACAGGTTGCTAGCCAATCGCCTAAATTTATATATTAAAAGCCTATATCTACCCCGCAAGGGATAAAGACGTGATTGTGTGTGTGTATACGCCTATATAAGCGACTAAGGGATATCCCTTAGTCTACTATTACGATATCCATGGGAAAGAGATGGAGTGGTTCTATTCTTTTTCTTAGCTAAATATAAATCTTATTTCTGTACCTACGTTGTGTTGTTATTTCAGACTCCATAAATAACATTGGAAGCAAAACTTTTTCGCAGTGCAGTATCCTAATTGAAATCTCGGGTAATGGCTAATTAAGTGTGATAGATTCTAGGAAGACTCTCTTTGGGGTAATGTGATAGTCTATTTATATTACGCTCAACTACTTTTAATTTGCATACAATATACATTCGTTGAGAGTAGCCAGCTTTATTAGTGTTTTATTCAAGTCGATTTGCAATTCTATTTCCATAAATTCTGATGGTTTGAAGTCGTCGCAAGCTTAATATAAAGGTTCTGTCGCCAAATGGCTAAAATTGAAGATTGCCATTTTATTCCTTTTATACAAACATTCATATCACCGAGAGCATCGGTAGTCGAATCGGTAACGTGCCCGTTTAAAATGCGTGATGGACAGAGAAAGGCACAGGTTCGAATCCAAGCTCGGCCATGTACAAATGACTATAAAGTTATGTACATTAGTGTGAATACTAACTGATGCTCTTATTGAGAGGGAAACCATCGTGCGGAAAATCTGCACATTCAGGAAATTGGATGTGTAACCATGATCGATTCAATACGGGTTAGGTTAAAAGACCAGCAAAGGTTGCTGAGGTCAGATGGGAGTAGCTTCGTGTAAAAACCTGACTCACTCAATCCAGGATCCATAGTCAAAGACATTAACGGGGCTAAAAGCCAAGAGCAAGAAGATACAAACATTTACAAACGTTGACAGAATCATGATGAAGTTTAGAGCGTACCTAACCAGCTAATGACCACGGCATAACTAGTCATGTTAAAACAATGCAAGCTACCGTTAAATTAACTCAATAAGATCGTGTTACCTGCACTACAAAAGGTTGCATTTCATCATATTTGCAGCAAAATTCACGTTTATCAATAAACTATTATACGTGGTGTTGAACGTCATACTTCAAAGCGAAGCTAAAATCTATTCGCGGAAACGCAACGCAAGCGTAGCACCGCTACAGAGAAAATGAATAATGTTACACACCCACTCAAGTTTCACTCAACGTCGAGATGATGATCGCGAGAACTCGACTAGATTGGGTCGATTCATCTTACTTGCATGTAGATACCGGCAGATTCATGCTCGACTTACACGGTACTAGTCGGGACTGCCGAGTCGGGATTCGAATTTTAGAATTTTTACATATATTTACTTTTGTGAATGAATTTAGGTGGAAGAGAGTAGAGACTAGTAAAGACTTTGTGACATTTTAGTGAGAAACAATGCACGTTTATCGTGAACATTTCAGACACAAGAATTGCTCGAACTATGTCCATTTTATGTTTGCGTACAAATATAACATTATCGTGATTTGGAACATAACAAGGTGATAGATAAATCTTCTAACATCATAAGATGCACTATGCAGAGAATAATTTTCGGTTATCCATAAACATATTGAACTAAAGCAAGCGCTATGGATACAGAGAATGGAAAATCCATCCTAATATTCAGATAATTTTTTTTTTATTAATTATTATGAGAATTGTGACATCTTTTGGTTTCACAACATTGGTTGACGTCAAATAAATGTCTTATAACTAAGGATACTGCCGCTTCCAAAACATCAGTGCAGAAGAAGCGGTAACAAAACGCACTGCAACATTTCTTTCAATAACGTGAACTCAACTTTGATGATACCTGTTTTATGAAAAACACATTTTGCCAGATGATTTTTTGTACAAACGTACAAAATGTAAATAAGACCGAAAGTACTCTCAAATCAAAATCCTAACGCAAATACATGGTTCATGATGAATTGATTTCGGCTTTCACGATACTCGGTTTCAATTGGACCGCAATACCAAACTGGCATGCTTTTATCGCACCATGGGAACTATACGTGTGTTCATAAATACCTCTATTCACCTCGTGGCGAGTTACTGAATACCGAGAGTGGTTTCAAGTGATCGAAGGCCCATTACCGACTCTGAATACGGCGTTACCCTTCTATCTTTTGGCGGATCGGCCATATATCAACAGTGTTTGAAATAACGCGCGATAGTACCAACATTTACTTTGCTTGAAAAGGTTGTGAAAATAAAAAGGGTAGAAAATTTTATGGAGGAATTTTGTGCCGAAAATTTGGCAGAAAGCTGGTGAATAATATTTGGTTGGAAAGAGGTATTTAATTGAGATATTCAAAAACATAGTCGGTGGGGCTTTACAGCATAGCTTTGTCATGTGCTATGTCAACTGACAAACGTTTGTATCTGTTCTTAGTTTTACCTTTTTTGGACAACACGCAATATATTATTCGTAATAACAATATCTCAAAAAGAATATTATTCGTAATAACAATATCTCGTTACTTTATTTTCCTTAGAGCAAATAGATTAATAAAAACTTAAATAAATATATATGGGACAATTATACAGATTGAGTCAGCCTCGAAGTAAGTTCGAGACTTGTGTGACGTGATACTAACTAATGGATACTATATTTTATAGTAAATAACTATACTCGTAAAGACAAAAATCCAAGACCCACCGTAGACAGATTCTAAGGATAATCGTTTTAAAAGATTTAATACAATCCAGGTGATACTCGTAAAACTACTTCAATCGCCCCAATATAACATTCAATTTACGTTTATTTGATCTGCTAACAGATTCGCTGCAAAGGCGTCATTTCGGCTCAATTCGTGGATTAATTGAACGAGGGTGACCGCGGATTTAATCATGATGCCTCAGAATGGCGGAATAAGCTGCCGGTGGTTCATTAACGCGTCTTATTACATTTTCAGCATAGATGTTAGGGCTAAATATAATAATGTGGCAATATGTTTCATGTGCTACTAAAGTAATATGTATGTATATGTGTCTAAAATAATCAAATTCAAATTACAATGTTAATTCAAATAATACAGCCGAAATTACTGGGCAATAGGCATATCATGAGTCTTTGTATGTTTACATCAAGATGAGGAGAGGAAGAGGATTTCACTAAATTCCCGGATAAAGCTGGGGATGGACTCAGCAACTTTTTATTTTTTATAAAAAATTATATTCGGCAAAATGAAAATTATATGCTAAATTAATAAAAAAGTCAAAAGATAGGAAATATACATAGATACATATTATCACGTCTGTATCTCTTTAGGGGTAGACAGAGCAAACAATCTATAAATGATTGGAAGGCCACGTTTAGATTTATGCTTTAATAAAGGAATTAACATTGGAAAAATAATCACTTGAATACATTTTTTTTTTTCTTTATTTACTTGATGTGGACCGTCAGTAAGACAAATACTTTTCAATGAAGGTACCATTATAGCAATTAATCCGAAATAAACAAAAATAGTCGCAAGATTAGAAAGACAGGACAATAAATCACTTTAATACCATTCCACCGAGCTCGTCTACTTTATCCCTAGTTCATTCCAGAGATTGAAGAACAAGACGGATGGATTCCTCTGGGTAAAGATCTCGCACGGTGATGTCATTTGACCTACTGACAGATTACGAGAAAAAGAAAGTCGTCACAAGTTTTTTTTCGTCTTTTTATATTTTCTGATAATTACTTTAGCACGAAAGTGAATTTAAATAATGTGTCATGATCTAATTATACATTTTTTCAATAAGATAAAGGTTAATTTTAATTAATACAGAAACCCTCATCTTTAACATTACCGTTTTATTTACTTTAAGATTAAAAAAAACAACAATATGTAGTCAAACACACGAGATTTTATATTACTTATAGAGTTTACTTATATAAGATTTTTTACTAAAATTAATTTTATGAAAAACTTTTTTTTGAAGCTTGGTCAATAAGGGAATTAATAAACAATGGGAATTTAAGTTATTATTATGTCTTTTGAATTTATATTTTAGCCTTGCCAACCTCGTAACGGTTAAAATTGTAATTATATGTGTTAATTATCTATTACTTTTTACTTCTATATTTATCAGCAATTATTTTATCATTTTCAATCCAATTTCATTGCGTGAATAAAACTCATGCATATATTCCAGTAACGACGCCTTTATTCTTTACATGGTAGACAGAGCTAAAAGGCCACGTGTAACTCTATACGTGCATGAATAGAATAGTCCTTTGTAAATAATTCCGTTTCGCCTGTCACCATGATCATACCAATACATTGGAAGTAAGATAATGATCTTCAGACAAATTGAGGGGAATCTACGGATTGGCTTTCCCAATCAACGTGTCCTAATAAATATTTGATGAGCTATTTCAAGGGAGTTTCTCCTTAATTGGTTGTTTGATTTTATGGTTCCCCAAGTTTCAGTGCCATAATAGCTAAAATAGGTTTGTTTGGGGAAAAGCAGAGGGATGAAAATAGAAGACTATTTTTAGCTAGGTTAATGTTTTATTGCCTATAAGCAAATTGCATATCAACAAAATGTTTCTGTCATTACTTCAAAGCAATTTTTCGTATTATATTATCCTCATAAAAGAGTAGGTTATACTATGGTTAGCATGCAGAAGTGAAGTAGAAGACTAAAAATCAATTATCTACAAGTACGAGTTATCTTTAATTTGTTACGGAACCCATTGTACAATCAAAATCACTGTTGAAAATAATTAGAAGTTCTAAAGCAAAACGCAGCTCGAACTAAAAAGAAACTTGTGCGAAAGTTCCCTCGCGAAATTGCATTTTCATTCCTCTAATTATCTTTTCAACTTTCCAGCATTAGCAAACATTGGACGTATCTAGGGGTGGTAAATTGCATGCGTGTAACTTCATTAACGTAGGCCTCCCATCACGATATCGTAAATTAAGAGACCTTTTCCTTCCCAAATATATTTTTGCTTTTATATAAATTCCGACTAATAAGCATTTATTAACCTGTTCGGTATCATCTTTTATCTAATTAACGACTAATTTAAATGTTAATTAGATCTGCGTCTGATCAAACCAATTTATTTTTAATTGGATTCGCTAAGTCTGGACTTTTACAATACGCAATGAACCAACTTTGCAAGGATTCTGTGTTTTTGTGAATATCTTTTAGAAGCTTTAACGTGCTGCTGCAATGTTCTTTAAATTACTTTAAGTGCTATTGTGCACTTGGGTACTGAACACCTCTAAATTTCACCTTACATCTACTTAGATTGATTAACTTGATACCTTAATTCCGTAGTGCCGAAACTTTGGGTACAAACTATTTAATTATTAAGTTTCCAAGGCAAGCGTTAACTTGGCCTAACAAAACAGTAACAAACTTTATATGGAGCTAAAACCATTGTCACATATGGGTCTATTCTCGTCTTAATTTTCTTAAGAGTTATGTCACTTGCATTTAATCTTTCTTGTTAACAAATTAAAAAAAATATTTACTAATAATTTAATGCGAATAGTTCGATTATAAAAAAATGTCAGGATTTTGCATTACCTGATAAACAGATGAACAAACACTACTGTATATTATTTTTGAGAATCTTACCTATTTCGGTCTCAGACTTCATAAATTTAGGACCTGCAACTTGGTTACAATAACTCGTATAAAGAACGATGAGATTTACACATGTTTTGAACACATTGCGTACCTAGTCCTTAGATGATACGTCAAATTGATGTTATCTCTAAAACGTTGTACTCCTATGCGAGGTCTAACATATTTAATTTTAAAATGAAGAATTAAATAATTAAAGTAACAAAATCTTAAGAACATGAACCCATTCTAAAAACACATCGCATAATAATTCAAGGCTAATTAAGTCTTGAGAGGCTGTTACAGGGACCAAGTAAGTGGAAGGTGGTAATTACAGCTCCTTGCTCTGTTTCATTAAAATTTTACCTTCCTTGGCAAGTAACGACTCATTAGCACAACTCTTTGACGCGTACTAATTGTATTCCTAAAGCAAATTCTAATTTATTTCGTCAATAATTTCATTAGATCTGTATTCAATAGGAACATTCGCTGCAACAAACATCTGCCTGATTGTGTTATTATTCTAAGTGATAAACTTACAACATCTCCGTGACTGGCATGTCCGAATGAAATCTGATATTTTTAACAAAAAAATATTGTACCCAAAAGCCTCGGCCGCCCACTATCATATTTTTCACCGGACAAATCCCCTGGGATGACTTGTCCATTTTCCGCTCCACTAGTAACAAAAAACAAACTCACGAAAAAAATATTTTTCATCGCTCAAATCTGTGTCGGCTGGAACATTATTTGTAAGGACGGCGTAAAATACACATTTTTATCTTTTTCTCATAGCTGTCACGCAATTAACCCGAAAAGACCTTTTGAATTTAATAACGCCTTTCAAAGGTTAACTGAAATTTAAACGATAAATTTGTGAGCGTTCACCTGACTCAAAGAACGCTAATTGTCCCTCCCTAACAAATTAATAATCGAAATTGAAAGAGTAGACGAAAATTTCCCTTAGGTTTGTTATTCCCTGGACTTAAATAAATCATCTCAGAGCTGTAACTTTTGATGATATCTCACTTTTAAGTATTATAAATTTCTTCTTATATTATTTTACTTCTTATACTATTACAAAAAGAGATTGACAAATTATGATAAAACCACACATTGTATATAAATGCAATATTTTTAGACTGGTTGTCTGCAACCAATCAACTGGACCGAATCGGACCCACTCGGATTACGGTGGTTAAATTAAGACAATGTAGTGTGGAGAAATTCGTACACTTTTTATTTCTGATTGTAGTTCTTTTGTTCTGTTTAACCCGATTTCCCGTTTCCTCATCACTATACTTCCGGATTCCGCTTGCTTTTGTAAATTCTGTGCACAATATTTTCCAACTAGGAATTTGGCTCCAAACTCTATTGTAACTCCAAATGTGATTTAAACCTTTAACGTAAAGCCCACTATTTGTAACGCCCTTCTTAATATAATTATCATAAAGATCAATCTTAATAAAAATACTAAAAATAAGTGTTGTTAAACTTTTTCTATTTAGGATCTCTTCATTATTCGAAACATGCCCGAAATTTTCCAAACTTTTACTTCTTGCTCCAATAATGGAGTTTTGCGAAACTCACCTTTCAAAAAAGGAAATCGTCGAATTTAAGCAACATTACAACCTCCCGCGCCATTAATTCCGAACAGAAGTTAACTTAGTTGGGGTGGGCAAATTACATCTGTCTTAGTTTCGGGAACACGGAAATGTTGGCAGAATTCTTTAAGAGGTGTGCTGGGTTTGTGAAATGGAACACGCGGCTAAGGCGTTACGTATACGAGCGATTATGTTATGTAATTTTATCTAATTATTTATTCGTTTTTTTTTGCTTGCTGCTGCTTTCGAATCATCGGAAAAATTTAACCCTTCTTTTTGGACTTCATAAACATTATTGCTTCTAAGTAGTGCAAGAGCAATCGGCTTTACAAATTGCAGAACGTTTCATGTTATCTCTATGGATTGACATTGCATGGAATTTCCACTCATGTTGGGCTAGCTTAGCAACTCTCTAACTCAGTAGCATTTCCAATATCATTACAAATACTTTACTTCATTATTGTCAATTTTATTCAAAACTTCTTACAAATTCGACTATCGGTATAACATACATGTTTGTAGACACCCTTAGAGAAAGAGCCCTACAGGATTTGCGAATCGGAACACGGCTAATTCCACTCGGTGGCAGTTCGATCGGCCTAATTCGGAGTATTTCGGGGAGATCCCATTCGGTTAATGGGTGTAATGTTTCACCTGGGTGCGTTTTCGACAGAAATTTGTCTGGCGTCCACAGAACACTAAAAATCGGCTCAATCTTCTTTGCTCTGTGGGGTAAATGTGCGCGTTATTTGAAGGTGGAGTTTGTAACCAAATCTTTAACGTTTTGCGCGCTTCCTCACGATAAAGAAAAACGATGTTGGTCTACTTTGCCAGTCGGTGTAAAACGAATTACTGGTATTACGCGATAGGTTGGAAGTTTAAACAAGTTTTAAGAAAAATTGTGGATAAGGCTGGAAAATTGTCTGAACGTAAAAAAAAAACAAATTTTATATTGAACATATTATATACCTATTAAAATACTTTTTGTGGAATTTCGAGACAGTTATTTCTATCTCTGTTTAAAAATTATAAGTTTAATATGGAATGAAAAAAAAATATATCAACTATTATAACATCATTACTTTATATATTTTTAACAAACGTTTCTTTGTAATTTGCCCTGGAACTGAGTTCTAGTTTGCACGACCAAACAGATCATAATATTTGTATACTCAGCTATAGGTATAGCGTATAGTTTTTTGCTTGTTTCAGTTAAACTCGACAAGTCAATACATTATTCAGTACAGTACAATAACTTTTATAATGAAATACAGCAATAATAAATAAATTGATCAATTGTGTTATATAGCAGCATTTTAATTTTCCAAAGTACGGCCAATGATATTTCTTCTTTATCTTCAATTCCATGTTTTTCGAAATACTGGACCGGTAAGTTTTGGAGATTAATAAAATTATAAAAGCACATACGACTAGCCCATCAAAATCCTATGAGAGTTTGAGAAAAGTTAACCAGAAAACCTATAGCCAAACCCTTTGATTAAAGTAACTAAGCATCCAATAATATAATTTGACGAGTAGAAAAAGCCGGAAACGTCATACCAAAATAGTGTCTGTCACAAATATATCAAACAAATATGAATAATGGAATGCGCTACACTCCTATAAAGTACGTTAGTCATGAAAACGAGACCCGAAACTCGAAACTAGTTTTGGAGTTGGGATAATAATTTACATAATATTTTACGTTCCTTCAAAGGAACGCCACCAACCCGACGCCTTTTGATGTAGCTTTCAAAAAAGCCAAAAAATATATAATACCAGAACGTATTGGCATATTGTTTTGCCTTTTACTTCCCTTTATATTCTATCAAGCACGATGCTATAAGTTTACACGTTATTTGATACCCTTTATCCGTTTTTGGTTGCAATATTTCAAAGATAATATTTTTATCATATTGTTCCATCTACAAATAATGTTGTTTATCTCTTATTACAAACTAAATTCACGTTGTTACTTTCTACCATACATATATATACATACATGACTCTTGCAGTATTATTGATTTACTAAGTAAAATTTCGCGAGTCGATAATTAGATTGTCGATGTGATGCTATACTATTAAAGGATCCGCTCTACACAGAAGCTGCTTTTGAGTATAGAAATATCTATATAAAAATATGAAAAGGGTAATTTTGCGTGAAGTAGACGTTAAAATAGTTGTAAATTGAATTAAACTCAAATAGGAGTATATATACCATCAAATACACATACTTAAACCAGTCCAAAATAAATAAAAAAATGAATACATTCCAACATGATTTTGATCACAAACGTTCACTTTAGGACTTGTCTAGCCGTCTACCTTCATCTAGCTGAACAAAGACAATTGTATGTTGGTTTGGTTGTATTCCGACGGGACCACTTATATACGAATTGTACCTAACTCGTCTTTTGAATAGTATGGGTATTTGTGCTTGTCAGACTGTGCTATCAGCAATCTAGAATTCTCTTTGTTTCGAAAATGGTCTTGAAATAAACATGAAAGATTTTAAAGCTATTTTAAAATGTCGGAGTTTACGTCGCCGTCGAGTTTGTGAGATATAAAACAAAATCTTGAACAAACGGACACATGAAAAGGGTAACTAAATAGTGAGACATTTTATTTAGTACAAATATGAAAAGATAAAAGTGTACAAAAATCTCGTGATGATTGAATTTGAAATAAAAATTAAGTACAACAACAAATCACCGATGTCCTCACGGACACATAGTAGATTTAACAAATGCTTGATTTTTCTTAATTCTAAATCTCAATTCCATTGGGGCAAACCATCCAGCTGAAGGTGACTTGAACGTATTTTTGAGATAAAGATGTTATTTATATATGTATGTATGTAAGTTTTTAATCTTTCTTAGTTTTTCTTAATAATTACACAAAACACCGTAATACATATTCTGATGGCGTTGACAGAGAAGCGTGAATGTTTGTGGGGTACAAATTTGTACCAGAATGAACGCAATTCTGACCCGAGGATAGAAATCCGAATAATGTAAGATAATAGAAGTGACACTCTTGATCTGAAAGAAAAATTGTTTAAATCAAAAAGCTTTAGTATTGAATGTAGATCAAGCAAAGAATATGCAAGGATGGGACAGGCAGGAAGGCGGGAATTCGTCTTCGCAAGCTAAATGTGTCGTCGCAACTGCCAGTAATAGCCGTTAAGTTTTCATGTCATTAGTCATATTTACAACATAAAACTTTTGCGTAACGTGCGTTGGAAGTGACATATCATTATTAAAGTCTCAGGTATTGAACGGGCCGAGGGCCTGGTGGGTCAGTCAGAATAAAAAACCAGATTTTCGGATGTTCAAGAATCAAAAATCGATTGTCCTTTTTTTTCATTAATATGTAGGTCAGTTTTGTTCATCTAAATGTCAAGTCAAAGTGTCTTTGTCCATGGAGACTGAACGGCTGCTACAGATACAATACGGCATTTCTGCTGTGTTATATTATTTCGATTTCTATGGGTCCGAGCGACCTGCGACCGGACGTGAGTGCGAATACGTAATGACGTCCGATGGCCACAGTTGTAATTTTATTACCAACACGCTATTCTTGTTATGGTAATGCTAATGATCCACAGTTTATAACAGCGGCAGTGAAAATTCTGGATGGTTTCAGTGTAAGCCGTAAAGGAATTCTAGTATTTCGCGACAATATGTATGTTAAGATGGTTTGGTCATGTGGAGAGGATGAATAAAAGCAGGTTGACTAAGCAAATATACACGGAGAGTGTGGTTGGAAGGGTAGGAATGGGAAGGCCTAGACGAATGTACCTTGATCAAATTAAGTACGTCAGGTCGAGAGTAGGTACCCGAAACCAAAAGCAAAGCGAAAGAAGTATACAGAGATCATGGCAAGTGAAATAATTTCTCTGCCTACCTTTCCGGGAAAAAGTATGTTTGTTTATCAGGAAAACCTGAACTAGACGTTATTTTCTTATTTTGGATGAAAGAACCTTCTTTAATGACAAATATAATATTTTAGTTTTGTTGTTGTTGTTACTATTTGAACATAAATTCCTATTTTCATGCATATTTCAGTCTTTTCGACACTGCTACCTCTGTCTATCCCGTAATTGAATCGAGATTTATTAATTACGAGAAATTTCATCAATTACCATAGATCCGCCAATTACAACTCAATAAATTTGAGCACTTTTTTAAAAATCATATTTCGATATTCAACAGTAAGGCTCCGCTTTATAAGCTTACGCATTGTTTACTATGAAAATAGCGGTTTATAAGCAGAGATTAAACCGCCGTTTATAATCCCTTATCACCAAAATGAAAATTTGGTGCATTGAACAACCTATTCAGCATGGTGGCATTATAGCTATTTACGCTGGCCATTGAACGTTACACGTTTTATTATTAGCCAGAAAAATTGAGGTCAGAGGGTTGCCATAATATATTCAGATAAAGCTTGTTTATTTCAGTCGTTGACTTAATTTTATGCTTGGTAAACTGTACAACGTTCAAACAAAAGTCAATAAGGATATAGAAACCGACACAATAAGGTTTCTGACAAACAAATTACTATAGAATTACAACAAAAGGGATATAATGTAAGCAATTATTTTCTATTTCTTATTCTCCGGATAAAGAGACGAGATTGTTTGAAGTTACAAGAAAGAAACGTAATACAGATCCTAATGAGGTTACAAAAACATTTTGTTATTCACAAAAGCCGAAGAAAAGTTTCAATGGGGCCGAAATTATTTGCATCTGAAAGAGGGGCGAACTACTAGGTAGAGGATAGTGGGGACATTTCCCCGGGGAAAAACATCCCGAAACATATTTGAATGCAGATTTATACGGCATTAACAAAGTGTAAAGATGACTCTGAATTTTGATTGAATAAATTTTCACTGTTGAAATGAATTGCGTTGTCAATAGTCTCAGCAAACTTCTACATGTATTATATAAGGTCACTGGTTTTTCAAGACACTTAACGAGTCAATGAATTGTTCGTACGTTTTTTGTATTAACATAATATATACGGAATAAGTAAGTAACTTATTCCTTCAATTTGTTTACGAGTGTCCGTTTCTTTGGCCTACAGTTTCATTCGCTTAGATTTATCACTCACGAGAATGATAGACTTTCACTAAGAACCAGTTTTTTTTTAAAACGAGATTGTTGGCGTGATAATGAAATGAAATTAGGTTAATATGACATCCGGTCTGGCACATACATACATGGTACATACTACTTGCATATTTATTTTCAATAATATCATCGATGAAGAATCGATGGAAATTTATTTACTTAAACAGTACTTAGTGTGTGTTTTTCTGTGTCTGTTACTTTTTTCGCAAAACTACATCCTTGAAATTTTGCAGTAATATAGCTAAGACATTGGAGTAAAATAAAAAGTTAAATATAAAAGCGATTTGAGGCGGATAAATTCGCGTGCAGATAATAATCCACTGTAGGGAATTACTTAAAAATTAACAAAACACAACTTCATATCACTACAGAATTTAAATGAAGTTCATAATAACATCAAACACGGCCGCGCGTGATTACATAAATAATAAACGTGTGTTGTTTACTCTGGTATTAAAATCGCGCATTACATGATTCGCCTGGGGGCCGCGCTACCTGATTCTGTCTCTGAATCTTTCATGACGCAAGCAGAGACCACGGCAGGGAACAACGGGATTTGCCAAATCCCACCACAAACAGTTTACGGAATGTAAATTGGACAAATGTTTGCCGCAAACAACTGTGGAATATATAACAAATTATGAAGCTTGAGCTAATTCCAATAGATGTGCTGTGAACATGTAAAGAACGTTTCACAGCAAGTGCGAAGTTCTATCTCCAGTCGAGTCTCGATAGAAAACGAATTTACAGATTGGCCTGATATTGACAGACACTTGACACTTATGACACCAAAAACTTAAGAATACAAATTCACCTTATCCTTGTTAGTATCAAATTCAAAAATATTTCTCTCTTCATGACAAATTTGTGAAGCCATAAAATTTCGCAATTTTTCCATTTGAATGCCGCAGCTGTCATTAGATCGCGTGATCGCAACAAAAGAATGGCTGCATTTTCACCTCTTTGTTTGCAAAATGTGGCTTCAAGCCAGAAAGTTTTGCGCACTTACAAAATACATTAGTCTTTAAAACGCCCTAGTTTTGTTGGATGTATAATTTTACAAGGTTACAATTTTAGACATGTTTAAGTAAATAATAGTGAAAAAAAATAATTTCTTAAAATTATTACGAACAACTTACTTAGTTGTTGGTAAAAATTTTAACAACGAACTTTTACACAACATACATTTATAAAAAAATATTTTTACAAACGAACTTTATTCAGAAATATACAGAACACACGTTTTTAATATAGACTGCTGATTGAAATGGGAGTTATTTCGTTTAGGTAAACACTTTTAAAACGAATAGGTTTTCCAATACTTAATTCTGGATTCACAAAGCATGATATGAAACTTAGAAATAATATTCGTAAATTCTAAAGTATAAAATCCAAAATTGAATGAACAAATCAATCTATCAGTGTAGTTGACCGTACGTCTCAAAATATCATAACCAAGATGGAATCGAAGATGAAAAGGTCCGCATCTGATTCTCCTGGGATACATTGAAACGATTCCAATTTGTAATAAAGTTGATCGTAACAAATCTGGAATATTAGAAGGCATTGTAAATTGGATCACGTTTTATGTCTTACAAACCCCTTTTGGATTTTCGCTTGATTCTGTTAAGAACATAATTTCTCGTGAAATATTGAGTCTCCCGGATAAAATTATGTGTATGTCGTATAACTCAGTGGAGGTTATGACAGAGTAAAATATCTTCAGGAACCCAAACAAATTCTGCGACTGCGGTTCGGATGGCGATCGCTATCGACTTATTATACAAATGGCCGATATCTGTGCAGAGTAACAATATCTTACCATGAAAAATTACGACTCAATAGTGATGTGCTTGGCTCGGATCCGCAATAAAAGGAACCTTGGCGGATATTTAGGTTTCTCATCGGGCGCTGCGGCTGATCTCAACATACGAAGCAATTTTGTTCAAGATTCGCGCGAAAATGATGTAATGTGAAAATGTCGCGTCGGGTGAGAAACATTGCGGTGTGTTGCGAGTGTGACAAGTCGGTGATTGAACTTGTAATAAGACAGCATATATTTATAGGTAGTTATATAATTGTGGGTGCTTATTATAATAATGTAATTTGGTTTTTAGTGTAGGTATAAATATTTTTATTTAGTTTGACCCCACTTATAATTCTCTGGCAGACTCAATGGTTGACTTGTAGATAATGTTTCTAGCTTTAATTCAGCCAATTGTGTTATAAATACATAAATATTTGCTGATATTAGAAAATAATGAAAATATATTACGTGTTTTTGTTTCGATAATTTATCTTTATTGTTTTTTTTATCTTATATTAACCACAGGAAACGTAAAATTGGTCTAATTTTTAAGTACATATCTATATTTTTCTGAAAACTAAATACTAGCGGGCGATTAGTCTACTAACTCCACACCCTATATTTAACACACTCTTACTATATTATATCGATCACAATTCAACATTTTATCAAAATATTATAATTAAGCTCGAAAAACTATCACAAAATTTCGTCGAAACGATTTAAAACCCGAAAATAAACAGAGGCACTTTGAAAGTAATTCATTCAAACACCACTTATCAATTAATAGCAACGCAAAGCGATGACTGAGCACGACTTAATCTCTTTTTGCCGTCTCACTGGCTAGCTATTAGCCTAATGGACCGGAGAAGACTTCCATTCGATCATAGAAATGAAAATCATAAAAGAGTTATATCATGAAATAGTATGCAATCTTTTCCGTTTTGTTCCAAATAGTTTATGATCCACTCAACAATGAGTATAGTGGTTTGGATACTAATTTTTTTATCAAAGAGAGAGCAAAAGAAAAATTACGTCAAAATAAATACATTTTATTGAATTAAAAATGTATAATTTTTAATTCATGTTTGTATGTAAAACGATCAAGTAATTTCCCAAAAACAGAAATATTACCTAACAATCAAACCAATGGTATCCCGAAAATCCTTTTTAAGTAATTCAAAGCGCACACTCTTGAACGATTGTATTCTCATTACAAAAGCAATGACTATCGGATTCGGGCGCCATCAATCACGTTCTCGGCCAACCGAGATGATACATCGCTGGTGAGCCAACGTAAATATCCGGGGCACAATAGCAACATTATAATTTTGTTTATAATACACATACTACTAACCTGTCTCTTTAAAAAATGTGAAAGTCGATCACAAGTAATTGTATACGTTTGTTGTTTTCACGAAATTGTGGTGTACGGAAAAGGGCAGAGGCGTTTCACACAATCGGAGCCGCGTGCGAAAGCTAAACCGTTTTTACGTATATCTAAAGTACCTCATTGTTACAGTAATAACACAATATGCCAATTTTATTCCTATGTTTTCGACATACAAACAAAAATCGAGAAATAAAAAGTACTCAAAATTGATTTATTAAGATTTTTGCAAAGAAAAAATACAAAGAAAGCAAACAGCATATACCTTTTTAAGAATAAACATTACTAAGTTATTAACTTGTTCCTCTTGTTGATGTTCAGTTTATGAGTTATCTGCATGCCTTTTTTTTCGAATTATTTCATAAGCTTTTTGAAGAATATCTGAAGACCTTACTTGTACGAGTATGATACATTGCTGGTGAGCATCAAATATCCGGTGCACAATACCAACATTATTGTTTTGCAGATACATATTTTAATTACAAGCTGGTTAGTTCCCCAAAATCTCGTTCTCTGTTTACAAGATGCGCTATGCCTAATTTGATTTGGAAAATTAATAATTTAATAATATACTTACATACTACTTGCGAGGTAGACAGAGCCAACAGTCTTGAAAAGATTGAATGGCCACGTTTAGCTATTTGGCTTAAAAAGAATCACAAGTTTGTAAGCCTATCCCTTAATCGTCTTTTACGACATCCATGGGAGAGTGGTCCTATTCTTTTTTGTATTGGTGCCGGGAACCACACAGCACCTACATCCATTTAACATAACATTACCATAGCAATACATTATTGTTATTGTACTCGTACATATGTATAAATTGATCTACAGGAGTGAAGACTCTTTTAACCGACTTCAAAAAAAAGAACAAGGTTTTCCATTCAGCCCGTATTGTTTTTGTTACGCCATGGATTATGGTAGCAGTGCAAACACAAGATAAATACAATTGAATTATCCAATCAGAGTGATCGATCATTCCGGAGGACTCATTTATCACGCATTTTACCCAGTCTACGAAAATACAACTGTTATTATGATGGATCAAGGAAATAAGTGAAGAAAATTTTTCTCCAAACCCCTTTTCAAGTGATCGGTTTAATGTAATCAGTGCCTGGTTTATTGATTATGTTTAAGCTTTTTCTTAGCTCTTTCTAAGGTTTTCTTAGGTCTCAAGTCAGTTGGATCATGGTGGAAACCATTGACTTTGTCATTAACGTGTGAAGTATAATATCGATAATGGTTTTTATGTAGCATGGAATGAACGTACCTATCGTTGAGCTCAAGTTCAACCAATTAAAAAAGTGTTTGATTAATGCCTAATTTAAATAAATTTTCCTCAAATTGCCGTGTGGTTCCAGTTCCAGGTTCTAAACAAAAAAGAATAGGACCACTCTATCTCTTTCCCATGAATGTCGTAAAAGGTGACTAAGGGATAGGCTTACATAATTGGAATTCTTATTTTAAGCGATGGGCTAGCAACCTGTCACTATTTGAATCTCAATTCTATCATTAAGCCAAATAGCTGAACGTGGCCTATCAGTCTTTTCAAGACTGTTGGCTCTGTCTACCCCACAAAGGATGTAGACGTGACCATATGTATGTATGTGTAATTTTCTCAATTGTTTATTTTTGCTACATTTTCTTGACACCACACCCTTTTATTTTATCGACAAGTAAAGTTTTATAATTCAAACTTGTGTATTATTACTATTGCACATTCAAGTCAAATAACTAATGGCATCAAATATTAAGTGACCGTAATCCCGTATATATCACTCGGAATATCCTCCGTCTGTAGTCCATCAGCCGAGGAGGCGAGGCGCGGAATCGTAAACCGCCTATGACGTTAACGTAGTTAGCGATCCTAAAACCTCTCTGGCCACATAAAATATTGCTGCATGTTGCTCAAATGGGCAGGTTTAATCTTGTGAGGGCGGTCAGCTTGTGCGAATAATACTGACCAAACAATAAATAGATGAAGAACGGAAGCAATATTGTATAGTTGAAGAAAATGCTTCAGTGTAGTTTGTTACCGCTTCTTCTGCACTGACGCCTTGGAAGCGGCAGAAAACTTAGTTTTAAGTAATTTATTTGACGTCAACCAATGTTGTTAAACCACCAACCAACGTTGTTACGTTTTGACAATTATTAAGCGATATGAAGTATCCTATATTAATGAATAAAAATTTTGAATTCTGAATTTTTTGTATTTTTGTAACAACATTTATTATTTATTACTAGGCTATTTAGTCGCAAACAATTTTGCCATATGTGCTGGGCAGGTTGAAAGCTGTTAGATTGCGCCAGTGTTTTTTTTTTATTTTTTAGGCATTTGTCTTCCATCATATCTGATGGTGAGTGACGATGAAGATGAAGATGTTTTATGCCAATCCAAGTGATTCAATTTTTTTCTACTTTTGAATGTTTTAGTGCTGATAAACAAGAAGTTAAAAACAGTTTTAAAGCTGCCATTCATTAGGAATTCCTATTCCCTTACTGGTCGCATAAAATATTGCTGCATGTTGCTCAAATGGGCAGGTTTAATCTTGTAAGAGCGGTCAGCTTGCGCTTGGGATACTGACTAAATAATAAGTAGATAAAGAATATTAGCATAAGTGTAAATACCCTTTCATTTATTTGTAATCCTTATGATTTCAAAAGTAATATAATGAGTCAATGAATAATCCTATATAATAATGTACAGACAATTTACGGTCTGAAGAAAAAGATAAAATATTTATAAATTAATTTAAATAAAAAAAAACATATAAGGCGATTTTTAATACAAATTAATCATATTAACCCAAAAACAAGTTAATTTAAATGATATTATACTAATTTGATTAAACGAACATACCTAATTGAAAAGAATCTACTTAATTACATAAAAAAAAACCGCTTGGCGTTCCCCTTTAAATAAAAATATAAGGATAACATGTTGTGTTATCTAAATCTGTCTTGGTCTGTCACCAGAATGTTCCCGTCGGCTACGTACGGGATTAACGCCATACCGCCCACCGTATTACCCGGCCAGTTTACGATTATGACGATGCACTTACAGACTCTCAGCGGAGCCTGTCTACTGTACTTGGCTGTTTTATAGCTATCAGACTATATTGGTAAGCACTTCCACTTGTGTTAATGGTCTTACTTTTAAATTAAAAACTTACACTTATGCAAACTGGGCTTATAACTAATTTTTTACTTTTAAATTGGTATATTTTTTATTTCTAAACTGATACAAATTTTATTTTTAACAGTGGGTTAGGCAGAGACTACTCTACTCTCTTTACTTTCTACGATTTCTAAATATTTATTTCGCCTAATCCATAAAAGATTTTCATACAAATAAAAATTATATTCTCTGTGTGAGTGATTCCATTTTAATATTAAATGAAATACTCGTAAAATTCTACAATAAAAACCTGTCTTAGCAACACCAAATAGACAAAACGAAGTTATTTCCCGTTTCGCATACATAAATCAAATTGACAGTCGATATATTTTATATACAAAACTGGAATATTTATGACGGTTATCATGAGCGTGATAAGAAATATGGAAATGGGAAGAACGAAGTCGTGCAGAACGAGAGTACAAAGAAATAGAATAGAATAGATTTTGAAAAAAAAATCTATTCTATTCTATTTCTTTGTATGATTTGACTGATTATGATCTTTCATAGTTTCCTTCCATTCATTGTGCGGACTAGAAGCTACAAACGAAAGCCATTAAAACATATTACTATACAACCTTTAAACTAAGCTAAACGTGGTCTTCGAGTCTGTCCGCGACTATTAGCTGTGTCGGTCTAGTAAGGGATAAGACTGACATGTGTGTATGTTTGTATTTATGTTTATAAATAAAAGTAATAAATGCATGTACACGCAACGAACGATCATGTCAGTCTTATCCCTTACTAGACCGACTGGTAAATTAAATATATTTTATGCAAATGCTACTAGGTGTTCGTTGGGAGTAGTGTCACGTGAAGATGCCTATAAGCAGTGCTTATGGCCCGTAGCATAGCACGCGCGACGACGTTTAATCTCGCGAAAAACTATTGCTGTCCCGTTTTGTGTCACAATAAAAAGTGTAACAGCGATTATTTGTCGAGCGATACGGCGTTGCGTGTTTCATATTTACAACGGGTATGTCCTATCTTCCTTAACTCAAAGCAAGAGACTCTAGGAAACAGAAAAGAAATAAGACAAATATGCCTTGTCAATGTCTGTAAACAGAAGCCTTGGTCTTCAAATTACTTGATGCTCAAAGTTGAAAATGATATTGTTTTTAATTCAAGATGCCTTAAATTTTTATACTTACAGATTAAAACCTTAAAATTTTTGGACAACAAAAAATAAAATTTTATACAAAAGGTGAACATATTTACCAAGTCAAGCAGACTTTTTCAACGTTACAGAATTATATATAGTTATTGTCACGCACAAAAAGTCAGAAAAACATTTTACCTTCACTTCCATAAAAATACATTTTACGTGCGCCGTTTTAATGAAAAACAAGCATCAATCTACAGAGATTTAAAAGAGAATAAATACGATTTTACGAACGAAACAAATTTACGATGGAAAAATTTGCAAGCTATCTGTAAATGTTGACCCAGACCCTTTTGCACGCGGCAAATATTCGCTTCGGTCGCCAAATCAAATTTTCTTAAAGGAACATTTCTATCACTTTGTAAATATTCCCGCTAAGCCATATAGGTAAGGTAGTTACTGAAAAATTAGAATTTGATATTTTTGTGTATATAGTCATGTAGCGTTTATTTTTTAACTACTAGACTTTACCCGCAGCTTCGCCTGCGTGTATTTAGCGCCATCAAAAGCGACGAAATTACACCACCTATAAAAAGCGACGAATTTATCGCCACCTACAAAAGAATACGGGATTTTCACAAATACCACGGGAACTTTATTAGTTTGAAAGGAACTCTATGTCCTTTTCCAGACTCTTGATTATATTAAACGTGATATTTCAAGAAGATTAATTCAGTAAATAACCTGTGATAAGGTAACAAATAAATAAATAAACTTACATTCGCTTTAATAAAATTAGTTGGGATTGGAATTTTATTTAAACAGAAAACAATAAGAATAATATATACGAAGAAAAGAAACAATGGTTTTGTTTTAAGGTCTCTTTGCTTTTAATTTGTTTTTGCTATAAAGTAAAGTTTCAAACTGTTAAACAATCAAAGGTATCATCACTACATAGTATAAAACAAAGTCGCTATTTTAGTCTGTTTGTCTGTATGCTTAAATCTTTAAAATTACGCAACGGATTTTGATACGGTTTTTTGTAACAGGTAGAGTGATTCAAGAGGAAGGTTTTTATGTATAATAACATTTATAATTTTGCACCCGTGCGAAGCCGGGGCGGGTCGCTAGTTTTATATATAAGGTACATTTGTTCATCAATAGATTTTTCTTGAATGCGTAATTAATGGCACAATGCCATAAATATGATAGAAAATCTATTTATTTTATGGCAGAATCTTTTTATCAACATTAAATATTTATATAAAAATCATAAATTTCGAATATGATAGGTACCGAAGCTATTTTCTTCCCGTCGCCATATTATAATATATACCCTGGTAAATTGTACCTATTTATTGGCACCTTATATCTCAATAGCATGTAAATAATACAGGGATAGGGTCCCGTTTTATGCAGGGATAATAAATACGGACCTTGCTTAAATGTGACTTTTATAGGGTCCGGAAGACTATTTCCCAGGTATTATGAAGGAGTGTATTATAACGGTAAATCACTCGGCCTTAACAGTTTCTGGGGGAGCGAAAAATATTTACAAAGTTGATTGGAAACATAAGTTAGTTAAAAATATATACTCATGTACATATATGTGTACATACATAACACATTTTTTTCTTGTAGAATAGTCAGCAGAGTAGAGTAGCGAGACCATTTTTTAATGTTTCAAAAAAATTTCACTATCTGACCCCTTCCCTAAAATAAGGATTTCAAACTTTCACTTAATAGAAGGACGGAATAGAAGAAGCTAGTAAATACTATGTTTTTGTCTACTCCCAAGACAGTCATTTGTACGAGTATGTTGAATAATTACTTATTTTATGTATATACATACGAGTACCCGAAACCGCCGAACTTGCATGAAGATAGTTAGTTATAAATGTGAATGCATAAGAAGTTTGCAGGGATCGTAACAAGTAGAAAGATGTGATCTCCGCCTACCCCTTGGGGTAAGCATACATACATATAATCACGTCTATATCCCTTGCGAGGAAGGCAGAACAAATCTTGAAAAGACTGATAGTCCACATTCAGCTATTTGGCTGTAAGATAGAATTGAGATTCAAATAGTGACAGCGAGTTGCTAGCCCATCGCCTAAAAGAAGAATCCCAAGTTCCAATCAATCAATCCCAATAAGACTACCCCTCCGGGTAAGAGGCGTGATTTATGTATGTACGTATTTTACATATGAAACATTGTTTCACGCTATGAGCGATGCGTGATTGTGTCGCTTAGCAAATAACCATTAGTGTCACATAAACATCCTGTATTATTGTAACTATCCATCTTTAACAAAACTGGCATTATTGTGTGACACGCAACATATTTTGTAACTCTACCAAGCCACATATAAGCTACATTTACATATACACTATTCATAGTATGAACTAGAAACAATTAATCGTCTTATTATTCGTCATTGTAATTTACAATAGTTACGTGTGACTATGTAAATAAAATACAAAAGCATGACTGTTATAAATATTCATATACTAAATCTATCATTCAACCTAGTTGGTTCATTCCACAGAAATCAGAATCAGAATTCTGTTTGAAGTAAATTAGGTATATATATTTTGTAAAAACTGGTCTTTATTGAAAATTATATGGTCAGCGTTAAACCAACTCGCTTTAGGAAAATATAATTTATATTTATTTTATATTTTGAGCTTGCTTCTTGTATGTTGAAAATTTTTTATCTTCATGTATGACCCACCAGTTACAGTACTTTAATGTTTATACATGTACATTGTACACTATAACAATTAACATTGAAATGTTTACGAAGTTTGTTCCGGCGGTGGAGATAGCAAAAACTGGTCAGTCGATTAGTATGCAGAAAAACTAAATTCCAAACAGAGGGACGGATACGAGAGTGGGTCGCATAATATCGAGTTTACGTTCCATGAATGAAACAGACACGATACTTTTTGTGTTAAGTGATATTTTTTATTGTTCTCTTTGTAATTTTCTATGAGATATTATTATTCTCTTTAAAAAAAATTACAGCGACGGTTAGGGCAAAATTTGAGAGCGTTTTTGAGTTAAGGGATAGGCTTACAAACTTGGGATTCTTTTGTAGGCGTTGGGCTAGCAACCTGTCACTATTTGAATCTCAATTCTATCATTAAGCCAAATAGCTGAACGTGGCCATTCAGTCTTTTCAAGACTGTTATCTCTGTCTGCCCCGCAAGGAATATAGACGTGACCATATGTATGTATGTATATGTTTTCGAGTTAAAAGGTAACTCTCTTAGGAAAGTTTACGGATTGTATGTGTTTTTTAGTTTATATTGATTATTATTTTATTTATCATGGATGAAAGGGAATACACACTCTGGAATGTGTGTTAATCCTTAAATTTCTTTTGGAGAAAACCCACTCAATTTTTAAGTTTACAGTTTGTTTGTGCTTAGTTGGGACGTTATTTATTTTGTTCTTGTACCCTTGCAATAAATTCGTTATACTTTAATTTTAATCCAGCAAAAAGTACCAAACACGATAAAAGTATCGCGTTTGTTCTAGGTCTAATTAATGTGCTGGGGTAAGCGAGGATATGCATAGCGGTGTACGGTGAGAGCATGAATCATTTTATATGCATTGGTTATTTCAGAGCGGCAAGCCAACAAAAAGTACGCCAGTTTCAAAGATAAAAGGCCCTGGGCGGAGCGTGCACGGAAAATGCTTCCGCAACTGCGCTACATGCAGTTTGAAACTACGCGATGTAGGAGTTATTGCATACATTTTATAATAGCGAAAATTAATTTTGTGAAATGTGTTTTGAAAATATGTAGTGTTATTGTTTATAGAAAAAGTTTTTTATATATATAGCATTTATGGAGTTCTTTTATTGCTTAATGTTCTTTTAATTTTTTAAGTCAGAAGCCGCTTATTCTAACCTAGTATTTAAATATTTTGCAGACTTATAGATATTTGTTTCTTGTTCGTCTCAACTTACTATGCTTGGTCACCAAAAAACAAAGCCTTAGTCAAGATTTGTCAAAGGCCATTGGAGCGAAGTGTGTTGCCACGAGGCTAGATAGGGTTAGAAACAACACCGATGTAAGACGGGTATTGTTGCCTTGCGACAAAGAGATGTGATGTTGACGTATAATTTTGCACATCGTCTATTTGTACATGTTAGTTAACTAGGTTTTTTTAATTCAGCTTATGTCTGACTTGGGACCTTGTATCACCGCAGATTAAATTTTCATAATATTTAAATCGATTACGCAGAAAGCGATATAAACGAACGCACGAGTGCTTTTTAAAAACATTATTTAAAGTAAAAAAACGGATATTCTCATATTACATTCCCAACTGGACCCAATAAATTAAAGTAACATTTGATGCTTATATTATTTAAATATATTCCACTTGGAAACCTTAATTCCCGTTTTCATTATAAATCCGCATAATTCCACGTAAATTATTCTTAAAAAAATCTTGCAAAAGTTAACCCTACTCTCACATGCAAATCTTAAAAGTAATCTGGATTCATCGACATCATAACCGCGTCGGGCCGTTTCGTGGCGTATTTCCTCATTTCCTTGCCACACTAAAAAATCTGTGCCATTTGGCCCTATAAAAATAAACGGGTCCAATTTTCCCCGCATGCGTTCCCAATAAAACATTAGCGATCGGCGGCGCGTGAAATTTCCTCGAGAGCCTGATATTGGAAGGCTAACGCGGGGTAAATAGACATATAAAACGAGTTTATGTTAATATTTATTAACTGAAAGCAACAGTTTGGAAGTCTGTACATTAATTAAAAAAAAAAAGAATTCAGCTTTCAGTTATAAGAGAAAAACAAATTAATTATGTTCTTTAGTAAACAATCTTTTATCATAAACGTTTTCGATAATTGAAAATTTGAACGTAATTTTCTACAGTAAGACAAGTTTATCAAATGAAATATTTGCACCGCTTTGAAGTCAGCGCCATTAATTTTCAATTAATATGAAATTTAATTTTGAAAGTTAGCATCAAAGTATTTTATACCGTTGCTTAATACAATTAGCTGCTTACTATTACTCTCAAAGTGTTTGCTATCTGCATGAAGTGCAATTTAATTCTAGAAGGGATTTTATTAAAATGCAGCAGTGTAATCTCGTATTCGCGTCACATAAATGTTTCACAAAGAAAATGTCCAGCTACAAATTTATTCGGTGCCAAAGCTGAGTCCGAAACTGAGATAGTGTAGAACGGACATCAAAGGATGTCCTGCAGACTCTTATTTGAGGCGTTAACATCCATTTACAGAACGTGTTTCGGTTTAAAATAACTTTTTTTTTATAATAATTTCAACAATTGGAATTTTAGATTCGAACTGATTTACTTGACTACTTGATCTTCTACAAAATCATAAATAGTTAAATAATTCCAAATAAGTTAAAGGCCCAAAATAAAGATGAGGCGATCAAGCGTTCATTTGCCTCTTTTAGATACATGTTGGACAATTAGGACAAGAATTTAGATGTCGCTTAAGATACTTATTGGTTTAGATCACCTAGGCTACTTTGGTATTCTACGGGTCAGGAAGAGTTTGATCTTGGTTTGATAGATAGTAATCTTGTTCTTTGTATGTACCCTTAACCTATAACCTTGTACCTATTATTTTTATGTTTTAAAGTTAATTAAATGCAAAATCCATTAATTCCATTCCAAATGAATTAAGGAAGTTATATAAGTAACATGAATTATTTGATTTTAAATTTAATTTCCTTTACAAAAATAGTTATGAGAATTTCCCTACTATTACCTTAATATTTCTTTATTAAATATTCCGAAAGATTGACATGACAAAGAATTATACATAAGAGATTACAATCGTTGTCAATATTGAGAATAAAACAAGAATTTTTTCCTTAACAACGAGAAAATATGTTTTGCCTCCGATAAGCAATTGGAATGAAAATATAACATGATACTCCATTATTGACGCAAATATTCGATAAAAGGCTGCTTCGTTATTAAATAATAATATGATTCCAAGAAAAGAGTCGATAAGAACTTATTTTCAAAGAAAAACATGATGGTAATTGAAAATAATCTGTTTTCTCGAAAGATCGTTTAATAAAAGTTGTTTTTCACAGAATCTGAAACGTAGTAATGGGCTGTTCTGACGACCTTCATGAGGTCGATTGAAAATACTGAATATAATCTACCTCAAAGGGATCTATATTATAGATAAGCTTGAACTTTGGCATATAATTAAAAGGGAATTGCTCTGATAGAGGTATAACAAGGCTAAAGTAGAATTAATAAGAAAAATGACCTTCTTATTTATATTACTCTTAAGGCACTTTTCTCTCATGTGCGTAACTATTACAAACTTGTATGTAGTTGCGAACTTACGAGTTCTGACCATAGAGTATAATATCGTACAGAAGAAGCTATAATAAATTTTTTGTTCTTTATTTGAGTCATAATTTAAGTAATTTTTAGACTGATTTTTTGGTACCCAAGTAACAAGTGCCGCTTCATTTGTAGGATAGATTCAAACTTTCCAATTTGCTTCTTAAATAACTTATTTATGTGCTCTCCAACGTGTTTTTTCTCCGCGGTCCAGACATGGTCTTCAGATAGTTGGCCGGAGTTTAACGCGTGACCGGCATTTGCCAGCAATGCACTCGCCATGTCTATGCAACTTGGACGCTTAACTTGCAGTCAAACAAAGTTGTGTCTTGGTACGAGTACGATGTGAAAGATTAAATATTACGATGCAAGTTTAAATATGTATTTTGAAGTGATATGTGATGCTTGAAATATCAAAAATAACTTATAACATTTTTTTTCATACATTTTTGAAACGTTAGGGTAATATTATTTTGGTATTTGAATCTAAGGTGAGTTAAATCCATGTTAAATTAAGCCATGTTAAACATAGTAACGCTAAATAAACGTCAATGTGGGCGAAGCTTTAGGTAGAAGTCTCTGACCGAAATCGAAAAAAATCACAAGACTCTGCAGTCTCTTGAGAAATCTATACACAAAGTTCGTGCTTGAAATAAAACACAAGGTAATTTTACCAGAAAATAACAGAATAACGAGTGTTATCTTTTGCATCAAAGTACTTCGAACTCAAATTATACCTCACCTTTCGATCTTTAGAACTCTGACAGTTAAATAATTTTCCTACATTTTCGACTTGTTCTTTGTTCCTCTTTAATGGGTGGAAGGGTTCTTCACGTTACATTTGCTGCGACTGCAACGGATGTTCTTTTGAAGTATTGGAGTGCTAGAGACTGGCATTATAAGTTTTGTAGTTGGAATATTTTATTGAAACAAAGGATTCGTTCTAAGGTGTGTACTGGCGCTGAATATTCGAGTTTAAAGGAGGTCGCTGCAATTGTTGAATCATCTTGAATTTCAGTTCAATTGTTAAATTTTAGTGATAGAAATTATTTGCGCCATTTTCGTAAGAGGAATAGTTCTTGTCGGTGGAATTGTCTCACAGTGGCGCCTATGTCAATTACTCCACTTAATAACTTTAAATACTCATATTTATCTAATTTACACTGTTTTCATTTACGTGCCGTGTGGTTTCTGGCACTTTAGAATAGGACCACTTCCCATTAATGTCGTAAAATGCGCTTAAATAGAAGGCTAATAAATTTGGTTTTCTTATTGTAGGCAATGGTCTAGTAACCTGTCTCCATTTCAACCTCAATTCAATCATCAAGCCATACACGTCAAAGTGTCCCTTCAGCCTGTTTACACCGCAAGGAATATTGACGTGATTACATGATTAAATTTTTTACGAAATGTATGAAATCCTCTAAAGTAACAAATAATAACAAAATCTACGTACTCATGAATATATAACATTCCTTTCAAAGATTGCTGTAGTACACTTAAAATCGTAAAATAGCGTAGTAGTAGGCGGAAGGTAGAGGATTATAGCGCATTCTAACTTTCACCTCATCAAAGTTTTAGCTATAGGGTGCTTGTGTTGGGTAGTGTTGTTCTTCTCACGGCTCTTAAGAGATTCCTACGTGTAGTATAGCAGGTGTTGGAAAACCTTTGTTGGATAGAAATTCATGTTATAACTAAGAATGTTTGTATAATATTTCATACAAATATGAATGCGAAATTAGGGAGAATTTTGCCCGTTTTTTAAGTAGTAATAGGATTTGACATAATACTAAGAAATAAATTCGTGGACCGATAGGAATTTAATAAGTTTTTATGAGATATTTCACAATTCAATTAATAGAATAATTTCATCTGCAAAAATTATTTATTTGATTCTTGCTTCGTAATGTAAGACGGCATTGTCGGGTCAGGAACGAATGTCATTTACTAACCGATTATGTTCTGTCAATAATGTAAAATGAAACGTTAATTTATTACATTAAAAGGCGCCACAGAATACAAAAATCAACGAGACTGCAACCAGTCTAACTCATAAGGGAAAAAGACGTGATGTTTGTATGTATACATTCTATGTTGCGAAAATTGAATACCAGTTTCGACTATACTGCTCGTCAGCGTAACCGAGATCAACTACGAAATATATTTTTTGCATAAAAATTCACAAAAGTGCTTCCAGTTTCAATATAGTACCTAGTGGGACGATAGAATCAGAGTCAAGAGGAACAAAGCAATGGACCGATGGAGTTCGTAACTCTATTCCGAACCCGTCTAAATAAACACGCCGAATCGCTATTGGAATTTTCTAGAACCGCTAACTTATATCGTAACATCATGTTTACATGTCGAGCTCGGGAATAGATCCAAAGTTTGGGAGTTCTTGATGACGTGATTTATTGTGCAAAAATAATTTTTAAAAACTCATTCCAATCATTTTACTACTTACGTTCAATTTTCTAACATAGTTTTGTTAAATATCACAAAATTAAAAACAAAAACAAGATTATTATGCTACTTGCAATAATTTTTTGATTGTTAAAGAATATTAAAAGATAAATTTCTTCTCAAAACACCGAATACTGAGATATCTGTTTATTTTGTTCTATGACAATCGTAGCAGCTACGAAAGTGCTACGAACAATTGCTACAATTGTGCTACAAAAACATAACGAAATTAAAGCTACGGCGCTGCTACATTATCATAAGAACATCTTTAAGCCTTATCGTAGCAATATGATCGTTTTCAAAAACGTACAGAGCCTTAAATTATCTTTATTTCCTATACATTTTTTATTATATCCGTCTACGCGGAAAAATGCCTTCAATAAGATTTCGCACCTGAAAGTTGTTTCGTCTTAGAATTTCCTTTACATAACGATCATTATCGCTCCATCAGTTTTATTGGGCCTTCACACAACCTCTCACTAATTCCCTTCTTATCGCCACGGCTCGAGTTCCAGGCAAAGAAACTAAGAAACCGTTTTATTTAACGGTAAAACTAAAGCTTGGCGTAAGTAGTTAGTAACTATGTACGTGTGCGCGCTCCTAAGTACGGCTTAGCGTCAATTTAGGTAAACTATTTATTTTACTGCGAGTAAAAAGGATTTACTATTAATGCAGTATAAAACATTCAAGCTTACGTTTTATTTAATTCAGGTATGTATAAGTATTTAAAAGTGTTACTTTCATTTTTACCTAAAATTTCATGAAAGATTAATTGAAAAAAATGAAGTATATTTTTGGTGGAATTTTATAATATGAAATTTATTTCTGTACAACTAGGATCAAATTTGTTAGTGTGCACTCTGATAACGCTTGTTTATCAAGCTGTCTGGAAACATATTCAGTACAAGCTGTCATACATATGTTATAATATTCTTAAATCATCTCCACACCATAATGAGCTGATACACCTCTATAGAAACAGTGCCTTATTTGCTGTAGGAATCATCTGATTCTGTTACAGTCAGAAGTTATGTCATGTCATTCAATCTCAGTGTAAAATAGTTAACTTATCAAGGAGAAACATTAGTTGAACAATATTTATTGATCTTGTTGGTAATCGACTATCTTGATCAGTAACATAACTTTATCAGGGCAGCAGGCACTAGTGCCAAGAGAAAAAAAAAAACACGTCAAGTAAGCACATCAAAACAAAATAAATTCTCTTAAGGGTACCCTGAGCTTATTTATGTGTGTCTTCCCCTGCCTGATGGACTGTATCGAAATACATTGCCTTAGGGCCTTAACACTTTTTCTACGTTTTCTTGTTATGCGAACAAATATTTGCGCTCCACTTCTTATTTGGAAACGACATGTGACAAACAGGAAGATGGATCTATAAATAAATAAAAATTTGCCGGAATAGATCTGTTGTGTATTTTTATACGGTTTCTTTCTTCTAAATAAAAAAAAAAACAATATCCCTATAGGATCTGGTCACACTGGTTTTCCTCGGTTGATGAAGTTTTATTAAAAAACTGATCTTGTACAAAAAAAAGTCTCAAAACTGATTGAATGACTGACTGACATATCAACGCACAGTCCTAACCGCTGGTTCTAGACTTATTGTCGTGTAACCTACTAAAAGTAATTCCCGATTTGTTCGCAGCTTTGAAAAGATGATGAAGACGTACCAGCATACACAGGGACAAAAGTTAGTAATGAATAAGAACGCTGCGCCACATTTACTTACAGAAAGTTCCGAACAAGCAATGATCTAATCTTTGTTAAACATTACGTTTTGTGCGAAATATGTAACAGGAAAACTCCGAAATATTGTTTAACTTGTGTGATTATATTATTGGGAAGGAACTCTCTTGTCTGTGCAAACTTTCGAGAATTTCGACAGTGCTATGCTTTGTGTTATTACGTGGGTATTTCCGTCAATTTTACCTGCTTTGAGCTGCAGCAGACATACCAAAGCGTGGTAGAATTGATATTACAAAGTAATTCAGAAGTCAAAATTCATTTCGACTTTGGTATACATAAATTGAATGTCTGGAATTTTAATAAATTTTAACAAGTGGCACGATTATAGAAACTGGTTAGAGAACGTAGTGATTTGTTGTTATCAATTTTATAAATAGAAAATTACAAGTTAGTTACACAAAATTGTCCTATTCCACTCGATTGGAAATGGCGAGTTTAGGTAAGTTGTCTTTCACTTATGCTTAGAATAAGTGATAAAACATTATTTAGGTGTTATGAAATATCCGTAAAATAATAGAAATTAATTCAAAAATTAAATTCAATCTAAGCCCATAAAAACTTCACTAACAAATTATTCGTTTAGGTTATCGATAAGTAAATACGAGTATTGTCATTTAAAATATGTATATGTAAATGAGGTTGTGCAGGATAGACTAACATATTATAACATATACATTTAAAAAGCACAAGAGAGAAAAAAAACTTCCATTTTTGAATTCGCCAACTAGACTTGATGTCATTAGCATTTACTAGACTAGACAATAGCCATTTATGCCCACAATCTGTTGAAATGTTCATTGTCCCTGATCTCGTAAACTGACAGACAGTTGAATTAACGTGGCCAGATTACGATTTCGGGTCGAGGTGGGTCAGTAATAAATCTCCTGAACGTATAAACTTTCTCATAACCCTGGGGTTATAAAACTTTACAGGCCCCGAAATAAATTTTCATATATTGCGTCGTCACCCGGTGAATAGATTGTAAAATGAACACAAAAAGTAAATTAATTTATATGAGAACAAATCACACAGGTTTAGCTTGCTTCAAAGTTTAGAGCGTCAGCGTCATGGTCGAGTACCTAATAAGGATATAATGATATTGGTACGATAAGTGAAAACAACAATGGAAAGACACAAAAGCCATTCCAAATTAAAAACAACACATTTTAAAATGATTTAGCTATTATAACATCAATAATATTAATGCCTCTGCATAACAGTTCTATTAGTAATTAGTTTTCATTCCTTCATTCATATTATCACGTCTATATCCTTTGCGGGGTAGACAGAGCCAGTAGTCTTTAAATATTGATAGGCCACGTTCAGCTCTTAGACTTAATGATAGAATTGAGATTTAAATTGTGACAAGTTCCTAGCCCATCGCCTAAAAGAAGAATCCCAAGTTTATAAGCCTATAGTCGCTTTTACGACATCCATGTGAAAGAGATGGAGTGGTTCTATTCTTGTTTATATTGGTTTCAGGAACCACACGGCATAAATAACATTAGTAATTGGTTTTCAGTTTAATATAAGTAGCGGCACCAAAATAATTATCGTGTTCCATACCCGGTCGTAATTAAATTTTAATGGACTATAAAAGGAAATGCACCATTGTGAATTTATTTTAAATGGATGATGTAAACTTGAGCATTATAGGTTTTAATTGTATTTTACTTACCTACCTTTAATAGGACATTATGCAAAGGAAAATTATGGAAAATCTGAATAAATGCATAAGGTTTTGATATTTTTTTTCAAATTTACTACCTTATCAATTTTAATCTCTCTATTACTTTTATCATATTGTTTTCGTGTCATTTTCGTCCCTTTGGTTGGGCGTAGGCATGTGTGTGCAAACTCTTTCAAAACTCACTTCATTTCTAATCCAAACTGAATCCAAGAAATTTTAAAAATTTTAACCAAGGAAATTTACTTTTGCTTATCAGAGTTATGAAAAAAAGGACCGAGAGGTAATATTAGCAGCAGTATAAGTATTAATATTCGGTGGACTTTTTTCTCTCAATCTCAATTCCATTTTTAAGCCATACAGCTGAAAGTGGCCGTTCAGTCTCTTCAAGACTGTCGGCTCTGTTTACCCTGCTAGGGATATAGACGTGTCTATATGTATGTATAATATTCATTTGAAGTCTTACTGGCGCATATCGCATATTTATAAAAGAAACAAACATTAGCTCAGAATTGCTAGTTGGCACGAAGAAAGCGTGGCGTTGATTATATGCCATTATAACCGAGAATATTGTTTTAAAGACGTTATTAACTTTATCCAGTAAGCCAATAAAATGCCCTTTATTATATATTTTTAGATAACAGTATCTTTTGCTTGATTCCAATTATATTTGGTTAAATTTTACTGATTCTCTATAGACTTAGGTAGAAAGCATTAAAATAGCTGACACCTGTCCATATCATCTATTACGTATATTTCAAAGATTTTCATAAAATTTGACACACATATATAATATCTTTAAGAATATTCTTTTACTTATTACAGTTATGAATAAACACGTCATTGTTGTAATATGAAGGCGATGTACTCGTAGTAAGCATTGAGTTTATTTGAATCTCAATTGCAGTGGCCTTCCAGTGTTTTCAAAGTGAGCTCTGTCTAACCTGCAAGGGATATAGTCGTGATTATATGCATGTATGTTTGTTCTATGAACATTCAAGAAACGTCAAGTGTAAAGCGTACTCTTTTGTGAACTAAGTGTATAAAAAACTCATTTTCTTTTAGTTTTGCGTGTAATGTGAAGGTGATAAAGCTGCACACCATTTCAAGGTAAGATATTTTCAAAGGCTTACGTAAAATAGCGTTGATATAATATTTACTATGGGTAATAGGTATTCTTTTTGATATATTAAAATGTATTTGATTACAGTATTTTAGTAGTACAACTAGTATTACATTTTTTTATTGATTAATACAAACATAATCACATTTATATCTCTTGCAGGGTAGGCAGAGCCAACATTATTAAAGAAACTGAAAGACCACGTTTATGGCTTTATGACGGAATTGAGATTCAAATAGTGACCGGTTGCCAGTTCATCGCCTATAAGTGGAATCCCAAGTGTATGAGCCTATCTTTTAGTCACCTTTTACGACATCGATGGTGAATATCCTTAGTAAATAAGCAAATAAAATAAGTTATTAAACCCATTAGTCACTTCCTTACAGCAAAAGTAAGTGCAGAATGTACTCGTAAAAATGATATTAATACAAAGACCAGTACTTTAGCTATAGCACGATATAACTTGCTGAAGTAATGGTTGTAATTATAGTGGATTTCTAGCTTAAATTACTAATAAATCTGTTTATATCAGAAGGTGCTTTGACGGTATATTACAAGTTAAATATATAAATGTAAATATGACAAATCATACATATTGAGTTAAAATATAATAAAATTGAGACTAATGTTATCGGATACAAATTCAACGATACCATATTTTATAAGAAATACTTACATAATTGTGTAAGATCCAGGCTAGTAAGAAAATAAAAATTATTATTTTTTGACTAGCCCTGTACTCGCAGGCCTTTTAACTCGGATGTAACCACACTTCCATTGTGCAATCTATATCGCGATATAATTATATCGTACTACCGAATAAAATACATCACGTCTTTATTCTTTACAGGCTAGATAGAGCTAACAGTATCCAAAAGACTGAAAGGCCCCATTTAGTTGAATGGCTTCGTTATAGATCTAAGGGTTTGAGATTGAAATACTCGTAGGAACAGGTTGCTAGAACATTTCCTAAAAGAAAAGTCCCAAGTTTATAAATCTATCTCCCAATAGCGTTTCACAACATCCATGAAAAAAAGTGGAGTGGTCCTAATATAAAGAGCCGGGAATCATACGACTAAATAATATCAAAATCGTTTAAAATCAGTAGAACGCAAGAACAACTTGTACAAATTTTCCTTCATATCGCAGTTCTAATCAACAACGTTCGGGTCTTTTGTGGCAATATTCCAAAGTAGAAAACTCGTCGGCTTATCGCGTTCTAAGCGAAAACGGAAACGAAGTCGCTTGCGAAAATTCCAACTTTTAATATAAGTGCGAAAGTAGGTTTGTTTGTTTGTTACCTCTTCACGCGTTATCTTCTGACCAATCTTTTTGAAATATCGCGAATACATAATTAAAAGTCAGGTCAGGAAAAGGGCATAACTTTAATTCCGGTAAAAACTAAAGTTCCCTCGGGATTTGCAAAAAAACCTGTTCTTTTTTAGGTGGTGCAAAATTTGCGCAGGCGAAGCTGCGGGTAAAAGTAAATTATAACGAACGATGATATTGGCTTTTGATTTTAGCTACCATTATTTCTTCTCCGGCTCATATCGTATTTCTTTCAAAGTTTAATTAAAAGTTCAACAGTTATTAAGCCTTTTGTTTTCATTTCTGGGAATGTACAATTTTAAAGAGTGCCTTTTCTCGTTGACTCGATTTAGATACGATGTGCTGGTCTGGAAAATTAAACTGCTTATATCCTGCGCGATCATCAACTACGGACGGTTTTATCAAGATTATAAAGGAATTCTATTTTAGATTCGGTTTATTTGTTTAATGATCATACGCAATATTCTGTGTGTGTAGTCGACATCTAGGAACACAATTTAAAAGTCGTCATCACGATATGACTACAGCAAAGACGACTTGACCAAGGCTACACCTTAATTAATGAACTAACCCAGATGAATAAAGTTTACAATATCATTTTTTTTTGTTTATGTTTGATTTTCTGACAATAACTAAACCGATATGAAAGATAGAGATAAGAAATTATGAAGGCAATTTGAAAAAATGGACTAATTAGATAATTGTTGCCACAATTTTTTGTAAACGTTTATACTCATTCTAGGAAAAAATAATATTGTAAGAAGGATTTTAACATAGGATTTTAGAAATTGTGCATACAGACAGAACCACGTAGCCTAGACACCCACTAAGAAAGGATTTTTGGAAATGCCTTAAGTGAAAAAGCTTGAAAATTCATTTATAATAATACGTTATTATATTTACAAGGACGTTCTGTTAAAAGACGTCAAGATTGCCCGAAGCTCACTGAATGAAGACGAAGTTAAAGAAGTTTGCTGGGATCATGGCAAGTGGAATGATGTACTCTCTTCCCAATCCTCCAGATAAGATGCATGATACTATGTATACATAGTCTGTATTTTGAAGACTAACTTAAAGTTTGTATTCCCTGAAAAATTACAAAAATACCATACTCCACTTTGATCCGACGCCCGATCCGATACATTTCCAATGCTGTCACGGCTCAGTCTTACTAATGGAGTCATAACCCACGGAGTGGCCCTCTTTGATCCTAAGACCGCATATTCAGGTCCCAGTTTCTATTATGTACCTAATCCTTTCCATTAGAGCAGGTCTATTTGCGATAGATCCTTTCAAGTTCCATTTCTCAAGACGTTCTCCTATCAGTCGAAGTGGATTTGGGCGTGTGAAAAAAGTCATCTCAAATTATTGTAACTAATACTAATTTGAGATGTCTTTTTTAACACGCCGTCAAATGAAAAGTTCAAAATTTGCAAAATGGCACATAGGTAATTTTTCTAGAGTTCTACTTTTGTACGTAAATTTATATCACAGATACATTTTATTATCTGTACTTCAACTGTGCAATTAACTACAACTAGCAAATTATAACGGTGCCTGGTCATACTTTATGCAAAAGCCAAGACGTCGCTGGACTAAAGCGATATCATTAATTCACAAGCCAATAACACCTGATCAATACTAACAAATTGCTTCGGAATATTAATGCCCGTTGTGAATATTGTTCTCGTGGATTAATAGCTGGTTTGGTAGGTTTGACTTGGAAGTAACACACTTTAGGCTATTTAGGTAATTCTAATGATTATTGATTAATTAAGGCAATGCGATGTGTCAATATGATCAATCAATATAAGGTGTTCAAGTACCTACTTTTCTGCAAAGGTTGCAAAAAAAATTACTAAGCTTTTACAGCTGAACGGGACATTTCAGTCTATGCGAGACTGTTGGCTTTGTCTACCCCGTAAGAGATAAAAAAGTGATTATATGTATGTACTAAGTTTCATAATTATAAGAGGAAGCTATGGCCTCAGAATAAGTGCGCCAATATTCAGCAAGGCCCAGGGTTTCAAAGAGAATAAATTTTCCAATTGATTGGTCAATTTATCAGCATACGCTATCATTACGGATGTCAAATGAACCCGGTCAGTTTACTCTCAAAGGGATTTATAGAGATACTTGTAAATGAGTCAGATGTATAAATTGAAATCACTTAGATGTAAATCATTAAAAGGAGCGTCGGTGGTCGAAACTGTAAGGTGCCCGGTTAAAATGCGTGCAATGCGCAGAAAGACACAGGTTCGAATACAACCTCGGCCATGTACTAATGACTATTTTCAAAGTTATGTGCATAAGTTTTAATACTAACCGATTCTCTTACGGTAAGGGAAAATATGGTGAGGAAACCTGCACAATTGCAAATCCAGGCAACTGGATGTGTAACCATAGATCCAATACGAGTTTGATTTTAACTGAAAATAAGTTCAGTTAAAATAAAATAATTGATATTTTTTCCGAAAAAAATTTTGTTTTACGTAATTTATATCAATCTCCTTGCCGTGATTCTTGCATTAATTTGCTAAATTTAAATTTAAAAAAAAAAAGCTGAAATAATGAATGATCTAGCGTAATAATGACGAAAAAATGTTGGAACAATTGAACACGGACTGGAATTGTGGCAATTCACCCAAACGGTTAGAGACGTAAGAATAAAATGCTAAGATAAAAGCATTTTAATCCAGATTATCCGACTCACAAAATTGTTTTTGTTTCACTGTTCTCAACAGACATTTGACTGACAAACAAATGAGGAAGCCCTTAATATGTGGAACCTTGAAAAAGAATGTTAGAGAAGGAACAAATTGGTACAAGCACGCCGCATACCGCGGTGGATATTAAATTCTTTCTCTTTTGTTGCTTTCGTTTATTTTGTTTGGAAATTGTGGAAAATTTTCAGACGTTAGTCAACTTTTTGTCGAGTTGGCCGCGCTTTAAATTGTGAAAATGTTGCCTCTAAATTCATGGAGCGTCGACAACTTTTGTGATGTGTGCTACTTGTTGAGGGTGGGTTTTTCCACGCCTTTTTATTCCAGACAAGTCCGTAATTTGAAGAATGTGAAGCGCTTTTTTAAACGCAATAAAATGTTATCGCATGCTTGGTGATTTAACTTTAAAAGGTTGCTGTTAACTAAATTGTGAAATTGAGCTTTAAGGAGTTTCGGTTTACGCGAAAATCTTCAATCTCTGCAATTTATGTGCTGTTTGCATATTATAAATCTTAGTTGGAAACAAATGTTTATTGTTGCTCTATTATAATGGAGACAAGCGTCCAGAATTTTCAATGGGAACCGCAAATAGACCGTCCTAAGTAAACAGGACGCGATGGACTTTCCCCGCCATTTTGAGTGTTTCAAAGGTTTGTTGTCATTTCAATTTGAAAGCAAATTGCATTGACCTATTGTTATTATATGAATATCTTTGTTCTAACAACATCATCAATTCTGTTTCATTTTAGTTGTATCTGTATGTATATGTTATGTTCGATAGCGTTGTTTCTTAATTTATAATCCAGGTAAAGGTTGTATATAATACGAGAAAATAAAAAAGAACGTAGTTATTGTTCTTTGTTTATTAGTTATAATGATGGTTGTAAGCTATCGACTCGCTTACCAGTGTCCGTATATTTTTGCTCTGTGTTTGAGAAAACGGTGAAATTGGAAAACCGAGTCCTAATGACGAGATTATCCTCTTGCTGCATTAACACGTGTTTTACATTCGAAAATAAAAATTTGAGCTGATGTCAAGTTATAGAAATACTTAAAATTTAGTAATTATCAGGTAGACCTTGTTTGTAATAGGGTTTGCATAATAATGGCTATTGGTGGTATTGCTTAGGTTCTTCTTAATAGTAAAATATATAAAGGTAAGTATAACCTACCTGGTGCTTCTGTACTTATACGAAAAAATATATTAATACCGATAGTTACGATTTCAATTTAGGATACAGGTAAATATAAAGTAGACTTTGTAAAGGTCTGGATTCATATGACACAGAACTCTCATTAAACGAATTAAAAAAAAAAAAAAACAATAAATTAGCACTCAATATCATATCATTTGAAATATTCGCAAATAATTATGAAACGCAAATTAAGTTTTCCATTATGAGCTCGAGAGTTTTATCTGAAACCCATCAGATAATTTAATATCTCGTATATTTAATTACATTTTCAATTAATATTGCCAGTAGATATTCAGACGACTGTACTCATTAATTTACGAGTACGTAATTGAAGTTAGTTTATCCGATGTTCAATTACATTTTTGAATAAAATTTAATTATATTTTGCTTGTACTTATATCTTTTAAGAGTACCCTAATCCGACGAGCTTACATGAAGAGAGTTATGAATGTTAATGAAGCGAAAGAAGTATGGAGGGATCGCGGTAAGTAAAAATACGTAGTCTCTCTTTACCCCTTCTGGAAAGAAGTAAATAGATTTATTTTTAAAATAGGTATCTTTATTTTATTAAGGTATCGCATATTTAAGTCATCAAAACTTGAATATAATTATTAATTCATTTATTTTGATGGGAATTACACAGGTATTTTGTACCTTTTTTCTAAATTAAAATTAAGCGTAAATTTTTAAACTAACATGCGAATATTCTCTTTTTGGTGTTAAAGTGAATAACGAACGTCGTATACAGGAACTGTTTATGTTTGTTCAATATCCCTCGTAGTAAAATGTGTAAGCGGATGTTATCTCAACGTTTGTCGTGTTTTCACTTTGAAGATAGCTTTAAGATAAAGTAGAAACTATGTGGAAGTTTAGCTGTTCGATGACATGTTAGAAAGTATAAAAGAAAAAATGTTTACACATCTGATAATTGATGGACTGATTGGAAGTTTCCGTTAATGATAAGTTAAACATAAGAATAACATAACTTATCTTTATCATTCATCAAAATCCATTTTTACTTACATTTCTATTAAAAGTTACTCCAAAACTTGAAACGTGATAATTTAAAACAGTTGAATTAATATATTAGAATACAATTTTTTATAATCTGGTTCTTTTTGTAAAATTGGTAATAATTGGAATTAGAATCAGGGTTACGCTTGATAAAAGCATAAAAATTAAAGCAATAAACGTAACGCAATAAACGGCGATACGGAACAGCCCTGAAGGAAATATCCCCGTGTTGTCTGAAAATTTAATTCGGCATTTCATTCCGTTCGCATCAAAAGCAATGAAAAAATCTTTTCAGCATTTCACACTTCCGCTCTAGGGGATTTTAATATAAAAGCATTACTTTGGCCGAAGATTTTGTATACAAAGTGTAAATTTTTCCTCATATTATTAGAATTGTTGCCCTTTAAAAAAAATCCAATTTATTCCTGAATGTAAATAATTTAAAATATGTGGTTAATAATTTCCATATCAGAGCGGTATCCACACAAAGGGATCACAATGTTATCAGTGACAGAGTGAGGTGAACACAACAAATATCCCTCTTTTCACATATTATCATGCTTCTAATCGTATTTTATCATTACAGCTCAGTTAAAATAAATAAATGTTTTTAGAGAAACATAGTGTAAAATACAACAAATTAGTATTCGGAATCATTTATCAAGTAAAAGGACTTACGACTTTACCAAATGCCTTGTATTTTTTTAAAAGTCGTAATAAAAATGTTAAACCTCTTATAAAATTCATTAATTGTACAATCTCGTGCATTCCCAGACTTCATTTGAAAATTTTATGCATCTCTAGCGTGTCTGCGATGGTAAAAAATAAATAATGGCAGCCATTACAAGTTAATAGAGCATTAGACTTGCGGGGCTTAATGAAAAGGTTTTTGACTTAAGCAATAAACTTACCTTTATGGTTTTCAGTGATTCGATTGTAATAGCTTTACCATTCAAGTAGTCTTAAATTTTAGTAACTGGTTTAATTGTGTTATTAATATGTCCAAATTTTATTCCCAATAACTTTTTGGAATTGCACGAAGTACGAAAACATAGGCATAATATTTCAATATTTTCCTTCATTACCTAAATAATGCTTTTTCTTATTTTTATACTTCCAAAGCCATGTTTGGGTAATTCCGACCGTTTATCACAAGAAGACACTGGTTGTTGGAAAGTTCCTAATTTTCAAAGGTCAGTAGTCAAGCTCTTTGCGGCTGCGTTTAATTGTCTGTTATTGTTATAGAAGGGTAACCCCAGTCAGAGGATAACTAGACTGAGATTTTATTCTCCACATTAACTAGATTAATAAGATAATTCTGATTGTAGAGTTATTCAATTAAAATCCGAAAATATTAAATATTGGTGAACAGCTTAAAAAAATGCGATTTATTAAAAAAAAATCAGCGCCAGACCGTAATTAACCAAAAACGCATTTCAAGACAGATGCTAACTAAATATAATTGTATGTGTCATTGTGTAACCATGATACTTTTTAGTTATAGTTTCCAGTTACTAAAACAACAAAAAAAGGCAAAAAGGCTGCTAAATTGAAATAAAATGTTTAGATATCTCATGATATGTACTAAAATAAAAATAATCTCCAATATCCGAACATGTTCCCAAAGAATTGTATAACTCTGTAAGTAATGTCTCCTTCGCTGTCAACGAGCAAAAGTTTAGATTTAGAGAGGTCTTGAAGTTATGTGCTCTCATGCAACTTAGGGTTGATAACTTACTTTCCGATCTGTGTCCGAACTCGACCCAGTTTAACTTTACTACATAGGGTACTCGTACGCTCAGTTTATTATCGTCACAGAGCAAAGCAGATGGCGTAGGTTGATTTAATTAGGCGGTACATACATAAAATCAAGCCTCTTTCTCGGAGGTTGGGCAGAGTATGCAAACATCAAAAAAGCAAGATTATGAAAATATCGTGAGGAAACCTGCACATTCAGGAAACCGGATGTGTAACCATGATCGATCCAATACGGGTTAGGTTCCCCTGCGAAGAGTGCGGAGGTCAGACGGGGATCGCTTTGTGTGAAAACCCAACTCACCTAATCCAGGATCTATGGTTAAAGATATACCCCGGGCTCCTCTCCAAAGTGGTGAGAATGCAACCGGGACTAAAAACCAGGATATGAATGTCGAAGCATAATAATTGTGATTTTATTTATTTACATATGTAAACAAAAGAATATACAGGGGCATTAATACAGAGACGGTACTTATTTTAATAGAAATCTTTACCAGTAGACATGTGAAAGAAGAGTATGGCGTGTGCATAAAGATGAAGAACTAATCGCATTTAACATATTTATTATTATCGTTTTCTTAATGAAATTCCTTAGCAAATTTGCTATGAATACAAATCAGAGGAGAATCTGATAAACTACAGGGAGAATTCGGAATTTCATCGATACTATCAACATATTAATTGATAGTATCGATGGATTGTTGTCTCGATTGCTCTCCAAACTGTGTGAGAGGCTATTGGTTGTTATTACTCATTGTATTATTATTAGTAGGCTGTTTATTTTGTCATAGTATTTTTATTGTAAACTTGGGTAGCTTTTTTTAAGAAAATGGGCGAGCAACCTGTCATTATTTCAATCTCAATCCTGTCATTGAGCTAAACGTGACCATTCAGTCTTCTCAAGACGACGAATTTTCGACGACAAGACGAATAAGTGAGTATTTTCTTACTAGATAATTTTTGATAACCGGCACTTAAAAAGAATAGGACTACTCCATCTCTTTACCATGGATGTCGTAAAATGCGACTAAGGGATTGGCTTATAAACTTGGGATTCTTCTTTTAGGCGATGGTCTAGCAACCTGTCACTATTTGAATCTCAATTCTATCAAAGACTGTTGGCTCTGTCTACTCCGGATACTACAAAGGATATAAACGTGATAATATGTACGTATGTATGTATGTAATAATATACATAAGCTATTTAAACATTAATTCTACTTCATAAACCAAGGTAAATAAAGAAAAGTAAATTCTTCTTCAGTTGTTGAAATTAATTTATTACTAGCAAGTAATCCATTAATCTCGATAAGTGTACCTTCTCAGAAAAAACAAATTGTGAGGCAAATCCGATAATCTGGACAAAATGAATCTTTTTCGCTACGGAATGAATATTGGAAATTAGTTGATGAAACTGAAACTTCTCCTGTTCTTGGTATCAAATGAAAGTAATTTTCTGGTTATTTCAATTAAAATAATAGGTTTATTAAAGATACTTTGAACATCTTACTAATTAATTTTAAAGTGTAGCGAAATAATGAGGAGTATGAAAAAATAAAAATAATCTACAATAATGAAATTTACCTTCAAATACATCATGGTACCGAGTAAATAGCAATATATAAATTTATTTTACTTCAGTGTAACGTTTAAAGGTTTTATCGAAAATGTCCGATACAAAGAGTCGATACGCTTTCAATAGGATACTCAACACCTGCTTAATACTCAGGAGTCTCGTTAACATAACAGCGCCAAATACAAGCTTTAAACGGTATGCAAACCTGAGTATTTACTCACATATAAATAGGGAGCTTACAAGATCAATACTAGCGTAAGTAGTTAAGCTAGAGCGTCGAAGCTATCAGTATTTAGCTGAATCAGCGGCAGTAACCGTGAAGCGCAGTTTGCATTAGGGCTAGGATGCACAGCGCAAATTAACGAGGGATTAAGGGTTAATTTACACTAGCTGCACAAACATTAATACAGTGTTGTAAAGACGAAATTGGGTATTCAGTGTCTAATTGAAAATTAATGATTCTATTTTTCAAAAAGGTTAAAATTGAGAAAGTGGGTCGTATCAAAATTTTATAAATAGTTACTGGCAGAAATATATACAAAGAAATATACAATGTTCCAGCCAGTACCAGTTAAATCGAAAATAGTTTAATTTTAAAATTTAGAATACAGTGTTCTATTATTGTCGTCTTGATTCATTTCCAAACCATATGTGCTCAAGTTGTATGCCATCTCCGTCTAAAGGGGACTTGTCGTTAGTCTGAGTGGCTAAGGCCAGGCTAAGGCTAATCACAAAGGTTGACGACCTTAGTAAGGAAATAAAATTCGTTGTTTTAAATAAAAGTATTTAAAAAAAAATTGTGCATCGGTATTACAAAGCCAGAAACAATGAAAATCTGTAACGTGTTTAATTGACTTTTATTCTTTTAGTATCGAATGGAAAAAGTAGTAATTATTTCATCAGTTTCTTGTTAAAAGTACACCTACGTGGTGAGCTTATAATTTTTGCAGGGAGTTGGTGAAAAGCTAAGCTTTTGAACCATTTCCCAAACGATCCCATTTCCCAATGGGAGCACTCGTTCTAACGATAGCCCATAATTTTCTGTCTTATTCTGTTTGATTATTCAGAAACCTTCTTGTGTTCTTCGTAATAATACGCTTGGTGCTTCTATATTCTTTATTCTGAAAGGTGTGCAGAGACTTTAGAATTTAATTTGTTTTGTTTTGGGATATACATCCCTCGCATACACCATTTCTTATCGCAAATTTCAGTTAATTTAAATACTATGCGGTTTCCTTTGCTTTGGTCTATGGTCAACAAAATCGTTATACAAACATATGACAAAATTTAAGTGATATTAAAATGTTCCATAATAATAAATACATTGTTTTAACTTGAATACACAAATAACACGCGTCCACGTCATGGGATAAGTCCGCAAGTGATTTATTTCTTTTATAATTATTTTTTGTCATTTCTTGTAACTATGTAAATTTCTGTGCAATAAAGATATTACAAACAACATCTGTAGCTCTAATGAGCTCTTATAAACTTCAACAACAAATACATTGATATTCAGAGTTGTAGACAGGTTGCTAGACCAATGCCTTAACATACTAGTTCCATACACATTCCACGTAGTTTATCTAAAGTCTAACCTTTTAATCTGCTTCATAGCAGTAATTAAATTAAGTTGCTCAACTGGTAGTTGAATGCAAGAAATATATTCCAGTGCCTAACGATTTTTTTTTATGGCAACACAAATGGAATAGCTCGGTTTTATCTTTAGCTTTGACATTTGAACAAATTCATTTGAAAAGAGATTTTATTCGGATCATGCTTTCATTAATATTTTTAAATTAATAGTTTTTGAAACCCGGTAACATTTTCGACACTAAGGATTTGTGCATATTTAATCAATATGGAAAAGATTAATGCTTTTTTGATGGTTTTACATGTGACTGAAACTGATTCCCTAAATAAATATACTAGTGGTAAGTGCGCTTTAAAAGTTTAGTTATTTATACTTAATTAGTTAAGATTATTATTATTGACTTTAGTAAGCCAATCCTAAACTAACGAACTTGAATAATGGGAGTCATGGATGTGTGAAGCTAAGGAATTATGTAGGGATCGTGGCAAGAGAAAGAGGCGTAATTATTGATGTTAATATTAATTCAATATCGTGGTCATAAGTTCGTTTTTTTTTTCAACACAAAAAAAGATAACGGTTTTCTTTATTGTTTTTTATCCGCAGTTTTTTAAAAAAAGATAACGGTTTTCTTTATTGAAGATCCCATGTGTGTCCCTCCCTTTGAAACGGCGGCGGTTGGCAGCCAGCCAGCTCTCGTGTCGTGTAGTGCCCACTTGCAACTCCGCAGAAACTATGTGACCGCCATGAGGCCACAACTCTAAGGAATTATGCTTGTTATTTCACAAAACTTGAGGGTTATATATAAATACTAGCGACCCGCCCCGGCTTCGCACGGGTGCAAAATTCGGAAAAAATTATACATAAAAACCTTCCTCTTGAATCACTCTACCTGTTACAAAAAACCGCATCAAAATCCGTTGCGTAATTTTAAAGATTTAAGCATACAGACAAACAGACTAAAATAGCGACTTTGTTTTATACCTACTATATAGTGATAACCCAGTCATAACAGTTTGAGTGTAATGCGATTACTCGAAATGGAAAAAAAGAATTTTCTGTTATATATGTAGTTATACTTACTTGCAACTCTGCAGAAACTATGGCTCACACAACTCTGAGGAATAATGCTTCTTATTTCACAAAACTTAAGGGATATTCATAAACGTACCCGGTTTAATTCATAAAAATTCGTGCTACTGTGTAATGCAGTACAGCAAAATGGAAGATACTAATTTTCTGGTAAAGTCGTACGTTTACTTTAGAGGAAGAATATTGATAGCATTTTTTCTTAGAATTACAAAAATGTAAAACTTAAGTTAAGAATACAATGACCCCACCTATATTTACAAATGAAAATCTTAGTGAGCGTATCGCTAACACCAAGGAAATTCACGTTTACAAAATGGTTTGGTTAGCGGTAATTAATTTATATAATATACTTTTTTAAAACATATTCGTCAAAATACATACTGTTAATAGTACTTAAAAATCTAAAGCCGTATTTCGTGACCACTTATAAAACTATGCGACTGAAACAACTTGGAAGTTGCGGCAAACTTAACATCGGCGTCTTATTTCATACTGTACTTAGTTTATATTACAAGCCTTTCATAAACATGTCTGCGGTTTTTCAACTATGTAAATGTTAACTACTAACTCTGGAATTTCTTGGAATTCATATAACTTGGTATAATTCTCAACTAGATGCACTCCACGCTTTGCTTCTCTGATTAGTTTTTATTTTATGTCTGTTGTTGTTTTCAAATTTAAAACTTTCTCGAAATGTAGCTATAAACCGCATGAAACTTGTGGTAATGCTTAAATCATAAAGTCGAGCGTTTTGTATCAAATAAACTTGTGTTTATATGAGAGTTCATAAATTTAAAATATTTTATATGGCTGCTGAATAGACACGAGTTTCGAAACGATCGATTGAAAAACATTATTTTAATCTACGTAATTTGTTTTGTAGATAAACTTCATTAGAGACCACATCTATTTACATTCTTTCAATCCTTAAAAATGTATTAAAAGTCCACAGGGAAGGAGACAAAGATGACGGTGGCCCAACCATGACCGATGAACTTCAAATACCGATTTCCTAAACTCTCCTACATGCAGAAAACCATACCAACCATGGATATGACCATGATTTAATATGGATTTAGTTCCCCTGCTAAATTGCTGAGGTAAGATGACAATCGCTTCGTCTCACAAACTTGTTCGAAGACGCACAAGAAGGCTAGCTCAAGAAAGATGAGGATAAAACCAAGTATAACGCTCGGAGGAAGAAAAAAGTTTTTGAATGTGGATATCAATTTTGCGTTCCGTGTTCTTTCTAGGATAACTTTATTTTTTGGGTTCAACATTACAACAGACATTGATCCCATGTGTAACCTCATCGTGTTTTGAATACAAACGGTTATTATTTCTTGTATACCGCAATAGCCGAGGAAATACGATTTTGCTGAAACGGCCCGTGTTTTTACTCCCATTTCGACTATCGTGAAATGAAAACGGAATAATGCAGATTTTATTTTATTTTTGTCTGATAGAATATTTCGTAGAACTGATTTTATATTGTGTACTGGGATTTAACCGTTAAAATAATTTGATTACATTTTACTGAGTTATTGTTTGGTTTAAGTCATTTTCTGATTGTTTGCTTTGTTTATTTGGAAGACACATGAATACTAAGATATGAGCAGAGTGGTGACTCCTGGTACAAGCATATATTTGCTAAAAGTAGGTTTTTGTAAACTACTAAAATTTTGATTAGTTATCCTAATTTTATTTTATTTATTAAAAGGGTGTTTTGTAGCAACGTGTTACTTTGTTTTTAGTTTGTAAAATGTTAATTTTTATATTAATATATTTATTCAATGGAGTTTGGAACAATAATACTAAAAAAGTGGGTGTCGTTTTGACTAAAAGTTGACACCGTAACGATTTTATATTTCATCTCGATTTTCTCTTTTTGACCGCTTTGCAACAGAGCAAAAAACAGCATGCGATGTAAGGCGACGAGTCATCATTCCATTATTTTGACAATATAGCATTTCTATTATCTCATACTTTTTTAACTCTCTTTGGTACCAATAAATTAGTCCCCCGCAAAAGGTAGTACTTTTTATTTTCCATTCCCCACCTCCTAGAAGAGTAGCCTAGGATACAATTTTTGACCATGAGCCTGGATCGACTCTCGTCTGACCTCTGTAACCATTGCAGGGCAACTTAATCCATATTGAATCATTGTAAATGCTACACAAGACGATTGTCGCCTGTAAGACTAGACGCAATTTTGGGAACAACGCGGTAAAATTTTACATACCATCTACAGTACAATAACCTACCGACGAAAGAATAACTTCTAGGTAAGTATGCCGCGAAGGATGTATTAATAAGTAAAATATTGGTACTTTTTATCGCATCGTCTAGCATTGGTCTCCCTCACGGATCGTTTACATTCGGTATTACCCATGACTAACTGGGATGACGAAGCGTTATTCCCTGACATAAATTCTCCAATGAGGGAATATGAAATTCGCTTTTTTTCCCATCTCGGTAATTTTGTATGCGGTATCCGTCTGTCAGATGTTATTACAAGCTGAAATGGTGTGCCGACGTATCTGAATAATTTAAAATATTGATCATTCGAAAAAATATTTTTAGGAATTTGGGGTAATCATTTTATATTAAATATTTGTGGAAGCTTTTTTCCCGTGATCATTCTTTTAATAAAATTATCACAATAGGTGACGAAAGAACAGGATTATATTAGTCATTTTTTAATTTCAAAGGCTTGAGCATGTATTTTTTTATGTTTAATTAAAGTACTTTTCTTTTTAAGATCAAAATATATTTTAGCTTGATGAACTTAATCAAAATCAGACATTTTTGATATACAAAAATCTTTTGATTAAAATAAAAAGATATATTTATTTTTCCATTCAGCCAGCTCTTTTTACTACGCTTTTATTAGCTTGGGTTGTATGTATGTATGTATGTATGTATGTATGTATGTATGTAACGGAATCTTTGAGCTTAATTTTCACTGATTTCTAAACGTCTGGTCAACTTGGAACTTTGCACACGTATCAAGGACCGATGACAATGCAATATTTTGATAAGAGTTTCTCATTATCCTTATTAAAACTGCCAGGATTAATAAATTCATTTTTAGATCCTTCGTATGAGAGTAAGAGAGACAGAGATAGCACCAGTGCCAGTAATCTCCATACAAGAAACCAAGAAGTTCTGACGTATAAGGAGTCCAAAAAGAGATGTAATATATTTCCATATAATGTTACTATTAACCTGAGGCTTTTTTATTTCATCGCATCGCTCCATTTAGAATTACCATTAGAAACAATAGTAGAATTAGTAGAATATTTTAAAACAATAAAAAATATATAAGTAATAAAACAAAAGTAATAAATGAAAATTGAACAACTAAATTTACAACAATACAAGAATAAAGTTACTACCTACAGAACTTTGCGATATTTAATACGTATTTAAAATATTAATGCGATTCTTGAATTAACATTATGTAACTTTTGCATATTTATAATAGCAACACTGTAATACTCGCTTGGAAAATGAGTGACAGTTTGTTTATTTATTATTTAAAATAAGTTTTGCAGTAAGTTTTGAATTCGATTCTAACACCTGTAAACTTTCTTTCTGTTTTTTTACCGGTGCCTGTGTATTTACCTATTTGCACTTTGTTTTGTGCTGATAACTTGTCGTTATTTGGAGTTTGGAATCTTCCGTTGAGTCGAGCTTTGTTCTTCCGGATATTCGTGTGATTTTATCATCTGAGATTGGACTCTGACTGTGTTCACTGTGTTGTGCAGATATTTTGAGATAGGACTCCTGTGAAAAGTACCTGATTATTTGAGATAGGAGTCCCAAGTTTGTGTTTGTTTTTGTGAAAGACAGATTTTACTACAAAAGTGCCACGATGTCTTCAGATAAACATTGTTGCGTTCCTGGTTGTAAAGGCAGTGGAGGTATGTTTGAAATATTTTTGTTCCTGTATCAATCTGCCTCTTAATCTTGTGGTTTGATTCCTGGCAAGGCCACAATCGAAAATTGTTATGTTTGCTGGATAGTCAAAAATATTATTAACAGTGATTTATCACTATAAAATTCTTTTCAACTGGGTTTAACAATCATCATACATACATGCATACATATAATCACGTCTATATCCCTTGCGGGGTAGACAGAGCCAACAGTCTTGTAAAGACTGATAGGCCACCTTCAGCTATTGGGCTTTAAGATAGAATTGAGATTCAAATAGTGACAGGTTGCTAGCCCATCGCCTAAAAAAGAATCATGATGATGAGAATATTATGAGATTTAATCCAATCAGGCCACATATAACTTTAAGAAAGTTAGTTGTGAAAACCTCCGGCGATGGGCGCATGGTTGCGAAAGTCATTTCTAGTAAGATAGTTATACAGCATAGTAGAAGTAGTAGGAAGTTAACACTTCTACCAAAAAATAATTGTATAAAAAAACTAAAAAACTAGGCGTTTTATTGCTAATCAAACTAAAAAATAGAAAATAAATAATAGTTTAAAAAAAAACTAAAAAACTACGCTTTATTGCTAATCAAACTAAAAAATAGAAAATAAAATTTAAAGACAAAGGAATTATAAAACAGTAGTAGCAAGTCGAACAATCGGTTATAGTCAATTACCTCCGATTAAAATTATAACAAAATTAAATTTATAAACAAAACAATTTAAATCAGAGTAAAAAGCGTGGGGTGCATTTTACTTCATTTTCATAACTCTCTTGTCATAAATATATGCTAATAGAATGATTTTAATATTTACTACATCAGGCACCCCACGCTTTTTACTCAGATTTCAATTGTTTTGTTTATAAATTTAATTTTGTTATAATTTTAATCGGAGGTAATTGACTATAACCAATTGTTCGACTTGCTACTACTGTTTTATAATTCCTTTGTCTTTAAATTTTATTTTCTATTTTTTAGTTTGATTAGCAATAAAGCGTAGTTTTTTAGTTTTTTTTAAACTATTATTTATTAATGAAAGAGGTCAATTATCTTTGTTTCAAAGGGCTGCGTCATAAAAATACTTGTTATTTACAGTGACTTGCTTGTTCCACGTTTGTGGCTAATTTTTTAATGTAATTGAATGGCTCTGCTCGCTATATAAATTAATTAAAAAGCCAGTTGTTATTTACGAGAAAATTGCAAATGTAAAGAGTTAATTAACACATTTTCACTCGGTGACTGAAAAATTACCTAGCTATTTAAATGGTGAGAATATTTTTTAACACATTTCAAAAGCCAAACTATTAACTCGTGTTACATAGTGATTCTGATCGATAACTTTATTGATATACCTACTCACTGTAAGTTTCGTGGATTCTGATTAAGTTTGTAAGATAATAAAACAAATAAAAACAAGTTATTTCATTCGTTTATACGCATGAAAAGCCTTGTTTATTTTATTTAACTCATATTCTTATAGACCAACTACAAATGGACTAATATATTCACATAATTTGCTCTTCCGTTGGCCGTAATACCCCATTTTCTAGTGAATTTTCTGCTCCAAGTAACATTCTCATCAAAACCAAAGGAACTTATCTTTAGTAACAGCATCGCACAAAAGGTCCACGGGTAGGAAACGGGATCACCAATTTCTTACTTGATTGACCCGGCTGATGGCTTCCCGAACAAGGGACACGATCAAAATGGTACGAAAACAAGAAAATATCGTTACTATTTGAACCTATAACTTTTTGAATCTCAGTGCTTGCTTGGTCTACCCTACAGAGTTGGGTAGGTACCCTGTAAATGAATGGGATCGGTGTAGTATAAAGACGTGATTATATTAAAAGCAATAACACTAACTCCCTCATTGATCACAAAATATGAAAAAGTACTGACCCGATTAAAATTTAATGAAAAAGAAAAGACTCGTACGGGTAGATTGTAATTATAGACAATAAGAAAGGATATCATAAATAATTGCGGGAACAGGAGTTAACTGGATTTTTCGTTTTAGGCGGGCAGAGCCGCGGCCGCTCTCTAGTGTGTGTATGGGCATGACTGAATGGTGTGACCAATCTATTCGCTCATGTATGCAAAAACAATCACCCGTTCTTTTTTTAAACAAGGACTGATTGGATTTTATCGTTTTGGGATGTGGTTCGAGGAGTTAACTTTTACATTGAAGAAGTACCATGTAGTTCCCGACACTTTAGGATAGGACCATTCGATATTTTTCCGATAGATGTCATAAAAGCAGACTACTACTAAATTCTTTATGTAGGCAATGGGCTAGCAACCTGTCACTATTTGAAACTCAATTCTATTTTAAGCCAAACAGGTGAACGTGGCCTTTCTGTAATTTCAAAACTTTTGGCTCCGTCTACCCCGCAACGCCTAATAATGAAGTGATATAATATTACGAGCAGAAAGTTACAATGTATGAACCTATTTACATTTGATATACAGATTCGAATTACACTGCTGGACCCGAAATTCAGATTCTCGCATAAATAAACAAATCCCCATCATTTGTCTTGTATGAAAAGCGGGCGGCTCTTGCTTTTATTAACTTTTACTGCCCGTTGCTGGGAATTATGACCAGCATTTAATAATACGTCGCCGTGGTAATAAGCCATTGTGTGGCTGTTATGAGATCTGATGACAAATCGAGACTATATTGTCCGGTTTGGAGGGAATGAGAACAAAAGAATAATTATCGGCAAAAAAGAGTTTTTTTTTTATTTTCTTTGCTTGAACCCGAAATCTAAATGAACTTGATATGTATTGGAAAACTGTCACTAAATGTGGCATGAAGATTCGATTTATGGAAAATTGCTGTTATCCAGTAAAAACGGACTGCAAACTGACGGACCAAAAGATAGATATGGGCAAACTAAAAAGTTGTCTACTTAACCCTACATCGAAGGGTAATACAAAAAGATAATATTCAATTAATTTATGTATGGAATTAAAGAGTTCCCGATCTTTTTTTAATTATTGTAATTAAAAAAAAAGATTTTTTTTAACTGTCATGACTAATGTAAAAATTAATTTACCGACTCAGTTAATTTCTTTGCGTCGTTCGTTTTACATGCTTATCCGTTCACTAATGAATTAACAGAAAAACAGTCTGAATGGAGGAACCCTCTGTTATCTCAGTAGCTATCTACAGAACAGGAAATGCTCGTAGTAGGAGGTACCACACCCATACTCCGAACACGTCTCACTTTTATAATGAAAACGTAAGTATTTTGAAATAATTTAAAAAACACTGAGTACCTAGGGGAGTAAATTTGAAACTATAGTAAAAGGTTCGAGTCCTACGATAGCCCTGTAGGACATATTGTCTGTTATCCAAGCTACAAAGATTAAGTTCGAATGCACGATGAATACGGTTATAAAAAGGGGCAGGCTATTGGTAAAGAAAATCATGAACACAGACTATATAATCATGATCCTTACAAACCTGGGTCACGATTTTCATCACAGTAAAAGTTCCTTCATGTAACGACGAAATATTCGTATTGAAATCATTAGTCTTAAATCCATTCATGTTTTCTAATATAGACAATGTGCACTCGTCCACGATTTAGATTAAAGAGATCTATATTTATAAATTGACGTTCGGTGAAAATGTTGCAGTGTAGTTTGTTCCGCCGCTTCTTCTATACATGCGCCCTGGAAGCGGTAGTAGTTATAATTAGATTTAAGTGATGTGACGTCAATAAGTGATAACTCGTATCCAATTTTGAAAATAAATCTATTCTATTCTAACATTTAGTTTTTTTCTAATTACAGAAAAAAATCTATGCACTCCTCATCAAAAGATTTAGTAGCTATGAAGAAAGAAATGAAAACAAAAAAAATGTTTTTGGGTAATTACTAAACAAAGAGAAGTGGGTGCGAGACACAAAGCAGCGCCCTGAAGGCTTCATTACTCACAACTAGTTTTATCATGATTTGGCGTTAAGCCTTCCAGTGTATCTTGCTGGGCATTTGTATCTTTTACTTGTGTACGTCGGAACAGATAAGGAAAGTATTTAGCAAAATGTTAATTGCTACAAGCAACGATTTAATTAATCTAACTGGCCAATTAATTAATTAACAGTTGAAAGAATATTGTGGTGACTTTACATTGTACGTTCCAAAACAATAGTCATTATTTATAATAATAAGTATTACAAAATGATTGAAAAACGTAGTATGCCCTCCGGGAAAGAGGCGAAAGTTTATGTAATATTTATGTTACATTCCTAGATTTTGGCTTTTGGACTTGTGGGTCACTAAGGACAGCATGTAAGTTATATTTTGCATGCTGTGAATAGATTTTACAATGTTTTTAAGACTTTTCTATACGTTTGCTCTGGGAGTTTTGTCATTCTCTTTGGTTAACTTGTGTATATATGTAATCCTATTTTATTTTTGATAAAATAAAAATGCTTCTCTGAGTTAATATTTACAAGATATACAACCATTTAAAATTTAATAATAAAGAAGATGAAAAAATACAATAAGCAGCTTCATCGCCTACACAGTGTTTTTCCAAATCGATCTTTTGAGTATTGATAAAATATTACACAATATCCCGAAGATTAGCCTCGGTCTAAAAATAAGAGAATTGAAACGTCCGCCCACGTGGAAGCCCCAGTCAGTCAATATCTGCGCTCCATACATCACCATGTCTGCAAAGATTGATGGCTTCACCCACTAATTTGAACTTCATTAGGGATCATAAATAAGTCATGTTCCATTAGGGCAGTGCTTCGGCGAGTCGAGTGGCGAGAAGTATCTGTCATTAGGAATGTGTTTGGTAGTTTGTAACTAGTAAGGCTTTCCATACGTCTGTATGTTATTTTGATATACAACACGTTTTTATTACCCCGCTCCCGGAGGGGTAGACATAGACATCTATATTTACTTGCCACATCTCCGATTATACATATCATGCACATGAAAGTCACATTGGTTTGAAAAATATTTTGTTTCTGACCTTTATATACCTCTATATTATATAAAAATCTTAAAAAATAAGATTTTATAATGTGATATACTTGAGCGATAAGATTTATTATTAATCCATAGGTACATTTTAATAAATCAACTCGCCTGGAAAAAGTTGCTCGAATAAACGTAATCTATATGAGGATCATATTAATTCTGCCCCGTCACAGACGTTAATTGCATATTTTCGCGATTAATATGCCACTTGATATTTTTATAGCAATTAGCATATCGTTAATTTGTCTTCTATTTTATTAATGACTTCCTTTGATAAGTACTTGTAAGAAATATGAATCTAGATGGAAATGAATTAATAGTTCAACAAATTGAAACAAATTTTATTATGTCGTTTTCTAAAGCCTAAATGTTCTGCTATTGACTATATAAACAACTCAAATTCAGCCTTCTCAGAACTTGGAAATTAGTGTTTTACGAGTATATTCTCCAAGAGCGTCTGTAGTCCATTTTGTTACTACGTAAACATTAAGTCCATTCCGAGGAGCCGGCAAGTTTATTTTATTAAAGCACGTGGGTTCTCTTATACAAAATTTAATAACTTTGCAAATTAAGGTCCCGTCCTTCCTTTATAAGGCGTGTTGTGCGTGGAATTAAGTTTCGCCTATCGCCCAGTTAATGAATGCGGCCTTTTATACATTGCTTTTCGTATTGATAAGCGTAAGAAATAGACACGCAAATTTCATTTCAAAAATAAATTTTTGAAATGAAATTTGATTTTGATTAAATACCGATTAAATATTGGTCTTATTCAATTTCTAAATCATTATATATTGGCAAGTGTAAAGGTGTAGTCGCATGTACGTCTACATATGCGTCCGGGAAAGGGACGTGATTTAATATGTGTGTATGTATTGTATGTACTATGATATTTTTCACAAAGGCGAAAATATTTTAGAAGCTTGCTAAAAAACGTAAAAATTTATACGTAACAAACCACATAAATAGACTTATCGTTGTGGAGTACTAACTCGGCGATTCTATTTTCAAATCTGTAAAATGTTTAATGCAAATTTAAACCAGGGCAATCAAAAAAGGCCATCCCCCGGCTTGACCTAGCTGAAGATTGAATCTGGGACTTTGTCACTCACAGACAACTAGGTTAAGTGGGTACCGGCAAGCCGTCGAGGCTGCAAGTGACAATGTATATTTGTGTTTTATATACATACGTACGTAAATAAGAAATTAATTTATTTAAAATTATAGTTAATTAAATCATTGCATTAATATTATACTAGTTGTCCACCACGACATAAGATACATGAGACCTCGTGAATACTTATTTTTTTACAAAATTGTGAATATCTCAAAAATTACTTAACCGATTTTGATGCCCAACTAACTGAAAAAGTCTATTGACATATTGTACATACATAGTAACTTGGCTGCCTAATTTTTTATCTTGTCTCTATTGCCCAGCGTCGTGCTCATAATATAAGAGTATCTAAATTGGGTGAAGGATCGAGCTAATTTGGTCAACACTTCTTTAGTGAAATAATTTTTGAAATAAAAAGAGAAAGAGACATTTTGAAATAATAATACTTGAAAGTAGAAGAAAAAGTAAGACGATTAAACATTTGAGAAATCGACGTTTTATTTTGTTTACCTGATAGACATGAAACGGCGCAATCCTGATGCAAATTTGAAACATAAAAGTTTTAACATCTAGAATAGAAGTTATTAAGGTATTAGTCGTAGACAGCTGAATATTTTCAGATTTTTATAATCTCTGTGGACGTAAACAGAATGTTTAACAAAATATATATCTAAATTTGAATAACATTTTGGATATTTTAGTTATCTATGAAACAAATGTTCCGAGTTCGTGCCTGTGCTTACGGGAACGAGTAATCAGGGTTAAAGATTATGGCATCACATTATTTTACTGCTGGCAAAGTTAAGCCTTAAACATAAATATTTTTACATTGTATTAAATGAGGAGAATTCTCGAAATAACTTATTATTTTTTATACTTACATACCATTATGCCTGATGGCCATTGGAGTAGGCAAAGACTGTGGATTTCCTTTTGCTAAGATCCTTACAGAGCTCTCCTACTTTCTCCACACTCATTAATCAAAATTTTATCTTCAAATTATTTTCAAGGTATTTCAGTTTAACTTAGCATCTATGACGCAGTCGTAACCCTCTTGCTCCCGATCGTCAAGTGCTGAAATCGATGCCTGTTTGAAACATTATAAATTTTAAATGATCTATCTATAATGCATGTGTGGTAATGATTTTAGGCGGACTTTTACTGCAAAACAAATTATTTATTTACCTCGATCGAGTCTTTTTTCGACCCTAGCTTGTGTTATTTGTCCTTGATTTTTTTTTTGATGACATTTGATTTTATTTTTCATCATTAACAATATAAACACAATTAAAAACTAATTACTAGTAATTTGTGCTTATTATTTACCAGTTTAATTGTTTGTGTTCTATAGATACCTATCTTAATCAATGAAAAAAGAGAAAACGCAAAACCACACACATCGAAACACTCATGTCGGTATACACATAGAATCCCAAGAGCTCAATTAATAATGACAAATGAAGTAACACAAGAGCAGGAAAAGAAGGGAATAATCAGGGAAATGTGTGTTCCCTAGCTTTGTAGGGATAAAAGCCAAATAAACCCATAGAACGGAAGGTTGGCTGGTTAAATTGATAACATTGTATCTCTTTTGTAACAAACGGGTTCATGGTGAACCGGAAAATTTATTTCAGTTTATTATTTATAACATTCAGGAAAACTAGGGTTGGATTCACATAGGAAATTGTACTTAACTAGCAAAGAAACAAATATAGAGGAAATTAATATTTTCATATTTCATTATATTTTTTGAAAAAGTTTCATATTTTTTTTTACGAAACTGTATTGTGACAGTATTTTCTTATTCATTTTCCCGTTTATCAGTATCATCAGATTATTACCTTTACTTAATTTGCCCAAGGCTTTTTATTTTATGAAATAACACTGAATGCATTCTTATACCCCGTTGATACATGTTTCATTCGAGTTTCCCCTTGCGACTGAATCTCCCAAAAACGTGACGCAAGTCATATCAAATATTCTTAAAATGGTTCCTAATGTCGACAAAAAGCAGAACAGTAGTTGAGTACATTTGAGAGCACCACATAATTGCAGCCACCATCAGCGGAGCCGAATGAATGGCGCCCTGACGAGCCCTGATGGCTGTGCGGCAGTGTGTGCCGCTCTTTTGATGAAACCATGATTACACCGCACATACGACCACGTTCTGTGTGTGTTTAAAGATACTAGAAGAGACGGGCTAGAAATTTAGAAATAATGTTTTATCGACGCTTGGCGACAAATTCATTAGGCAGTGTATTATAAACAAACTGATATAATTTTTTCTGAGATGTCGAGAAAGAAAGAAAATTGTTGCTAATATGTAATGGGGGGGGGGGGGGGGGGGGCAGGATGACCACTTCAAACATGAATGTTTGTTATCAGAAACGGCATCAAGCAAGTCCAGATTGATAACAATACGACTCAGAAACGAAGTATATGGTGAAGAGTCATAAGAGAGAAATGAAATAGGACATGGTTAGAATTAGTGAAAGATAAAATAAGTAAGACATATTCTTCAAAATAAATTATAACTGAAGAGAATGAAATAATTGTTTATTTTTACGACTTTATAATTGTAACTGTATCTTGGTAGCAGTAATACTAATAATACCGAGTATTTCACCTTTCTTAAGGGCTAATTCTAACCTCTTGAGATAAATTATCGCTCATCCATATATACCACATTCAGTATTTTTATATCTAGGTGACTTGCTATACCGGTACGTTGACACGCTTTTGTATTGCGCGCATTCAGCTATGGGTTAAATAAAAACCAGCTCGCAAAATGTGAAAACGTACCCCGTTTTCACTCAGCTGTATCTTTGGTGTCTGTAAAAACTAGTTTCTATTTTTCAATAACATATGTACATAACGTATTTTTAATTTATTTTATATTTTCAGTTTGTGTTGCTTGTAATGCTAATCTACTTACTTGTTCAGTGTTCTAACAGTATTCTACAAAAAATATTAGTAAAACGTATTTTTTTGTTACGTAATCATATCCTAACAATTGAAAAATATACGTTTTAGCCTAAATTAGCATTTCTCGTTTAAAATTTTGCATTTAAATAAAATTAGCGTAACGGCGTAATTTTCTATCGCTATTACATGTCAACGAACATTAATTTACAATAAAGCTTAGTTCACAATGGCTGGTGTCCTTTCATGCGATTAACGCGCTGTAAACACCGCCGGCGGCAACGCGTTATAACGCGCGCTCCAAAATTATTAGTCTGGTTTAATCTACATATTGTCATTCAATATATTGTATAGGTTAGTATTCATACGTACTTTAAAAAATCTACACTCAAGTTCTACTTTTTTAATTCTTTTGAGAATTTTAACCATTAAGAATTTTATGGATGAAAAATTCGTCTCCGTCTTTTTTCGATTGAAGTCATAAGAACCCACACTTGCACTTTGTGAAAAGTAAGAATTTTTTTTTCTGTTATAGAAACAAAGTTTGGAGGTAATGCAGAAGTGGCTTCTATTTTTGTAGCAGAAGTCATAGGCGATCAACACTATCGAGGTAGTAGCCATCAAAGAAGGATGAATAGAGTAAGTAAGACTAACTAACCAACAAACACAAGGAAGACGTATTTTTAATTTTACGGCATACCTACATTTATAGGTACGGTCGGCTCAGGACATATGCAACCTCACTCTGATTGCTTAATGGGAGGTGGCCCAGGTCTCCTGAGCCGTGTGTACTAAAATCAGATTGCAACAGTTTAATAAAAAAAAAACAATATTGAACTTCCCCCATTTCACAGCCTTAATAGTTTTTAAATGTTTATAAGCAGCACAGAATGCAATTCCGTTTGTAGACCACTTTTCAATACTGCTAGCAAATTGTATTTTTTACGCCTTGCAACGGCTTTTAAAGCCTCAATCTAGTGATAGCCTGTTGATGAGTTTGCCTAAGAACATTATGTGTATTAATGAGCATAAAAACGGGTTAAAGTAATGCGTAATTGCGCAATAAAATATACCTGATAGGTAATTTAGCACAAAATACTATGCAATATTCTGTATTGTAAGAAATACGAATAATCTATTAGTGATTGTCGTACAAAGAAAGTCGACCAATTTTGATGTCAGATTTATATGTTTCTTCCTGATAGATTTATAGAAAGGTTAAAATGATTTAGCCTTAAAATATTTACATATGATTACATAAAGTCTACTGTAATTATTATGTATATATGTGTATAAGTTGTTTCTACATAACAAAATATACATCAGCCAACTTACCCAATCAGCTTCTTCTCAATATCATATCTTACCTAGAATTATTTGTAGAGCAATATCACGAATGAAGAATAAATAAAAACAGAAGTGCTGCAATAATCTGGAACAGTAACCCTCGTAAGATAAGTTCGAGACATGAATATCAATTCCTATCTGGAGTAATCTTATCAGTTGCAATTGCCATGAAATGGTTTCGCTGTAATGGGAGGCGAGTTCTTTCACCACCTGCTTTTGATTGCATATCTTAAACGTTTTAAAAACGTATGGGTACTTCTGTGTCTTCTAGTTAGTATTAAAAAATTACTACCTGAGTAACATTTATTATCAGGACAGAAAAATTATAAGCTACGACTTTTAGTTAAATGATTAATAATTCTTAACTTCAAAGTACGAACAACTCATTAACGAAAATACTTATATTCTTTTTAAGACATAAGAATAAACGTTTTTAGATAAAAAAAAAACAATTACTCAAGGTGAACAAGTTAGAAATGACAAAACATATGTACATAATTGGCAAGATTGGCGAAAGTGATACGTCTTATATTGTGATAATAAATGTTGCAGATTAATAAACTTATTGGTAATCAATTAGTTTAAAATACATATATTTTGACTAGTTAAGTTGTTACTGATAATAAACTTAATTTGTTCCTGAAACTTTAATAAATAAAACCCACTTATTCTAATTCTATAAGAGACAGTGTAAATGAACCGGGTCGGTAGATATAAATATGTAACGTTTCCTTTACATATAACTATAGGTATTCGTTGTCGTGGCAACATAAAGCTGATTTTGATTGAAAATGAGGTTTATGTTTAGATTCGAACAAACGTAATTGTATTTTGTGGGTAGACGAAGGGACCAAAACAAAGGTTCAGTAAATGTATATACCCGCCTCACGTCCCAATCAGCAGTGCGTGATAAAATATTCTGGGAGCTATTTGCGGTGACAATCTTTTAGTAATGTTGACACAATATATGAATAAAATATCCTTCCGTTCGATAGGTTTCTAAATGTTTGTTTGGTTCTCATAAATCTAAACAAACACACACTTGACGTATTTACTTCTTGCGCGGTAGGCAGATCAAAAAGTCACAAGACTTGAGAGCCAAATAATTTCAATTCCTTTGTGGATTCTTCTTCTTATATTTTACTTATAGCAAGTAGATGGGACTGTCCGTACATTCAGCACTGCTGTGACAGACATGTACCCTGTCCACCGTTTCAAAGGAACTTGTGAGCGTATTTGTTTATTTGTACCTATTTGACATTTGTAAATGTAATTAATGAAATTTGATAATAATTGATGTTTGACGTATTACGAGTATAATGAATTAATTTATTTTGACTAAATGAAATTTTTATGCTAGTGAATTAATTTGATTTAAAATGGAGTACATTACTTGATTGATTTTAATGTGAATATGGATGATTTTGTATTTTGTATTTTCTCTTGTATTATGGGCCTATCAGTAGCCTGAAATAAATGGATTTTATTTTATTTTATTTTTTTTATTTTAAGTGTTTACTCTTGTCGGTGGAGTTAAGTGGTGCATTCTCCATTCGTCTCTTTTTTCTGTATTTTGATTTATTTGTTGCACCGTTTGTAGATAACATTTTTTTATTGGTTCCTTAAGTCTCAACACTCATACAAATACATATTTTGTCCCTATCCATAAGAGCTAGATGAATCCAATAGTAACAAGACTATGGTATAAAGTAACAATGACAAATTAATTGGGATATCACAGACTTTATAATACAGTGAATGTTCTGGCAATAACCACAAAGCTAAAACTAAATTGAAAATTTTAAAACGTTCAAATTCCATTTCATAGTAATATTAAGCTTATTGCATAAATCTGGCACGCAATTCATCAAATTCAGGGCAATTCGATTTAGAACTTGAAATCATTCGACGAATTTCAGTGTTTCTATCAATGCCACTGCATTTGTATTGGTTGGTCGCGATTAATCATGAATCCATTATGTAATAGAACTGAAACCATTTTAATGGTTACATTGAAAACGAGATGCGATTTTATTGCCTATAATATGCATAACTATATTTTCAATTTGATAGTGTTACTATATTTTCGTTTTTATTTTCTAGAAGCAATGTAAGAGAGGTCAGACGACTGTTCCTTCTGGAAGAGTGAAAATCATGACTCCGACAGCGCTGCAGCAGGCTTTTCCGTCTTCTGCGGTTTTCTGCATGATTTAGATCTTGAGACATTTGGAGTACATCGGCCTTATTTAAAAAAATATTCCGTGACATGAAATTTTTTACGGATCAACACATATAAAACTCTCATTTCTGACTGATTGACAGACAGACGAAAATAATGCGCACAAGTATTTAAAATATTGCATATAATGGAGTGTGATAGACCAGCAGTAAAATATATTTATTTTTAATTTTTCGCGGGTGCATTTTCGGTCATAACCTAGCCACAATTTTAATGAAATTTTTACAAATTGCAAATAACTATATGCAAAATCACTCTACAATTTTTCCTTTATTCAAAACCAGACGAAGCAAAATTAAGTATTCACATGCTTTTATGCCGTGTATTAAAAATTACTGAACTAATTTACACGTCAAGGAAACATTTTAGTCGCTGAACACGCGGAGTTTTATTAATGACAGAAAACCATTAGAGGCTATGGGGAACGTCTTCTATTTTAATAAGAGTGTGCAATGGAAAGTGAAATACATATAGGTAACTGTTTCCATTCAATCCACAAAGTACAAGTGTTGGGAGAAGTGAGATCTGTAAGTTACATTAAATAATTTTAGCGAAACACGTAAAAAAATATTGCTGTTTCACTCACATCAATCATACATAACAAATAAATCATACGCAAAATCATCTTTCAGTGTAGTTTATATTAAACTTTTAATCAAGAGGTATGGATGGTAAGTATATTGGAACATATGAGTATAAATCAATATAAAAAAAAAATAAGAACCTTACACTATAGACTGATCGTTATAATATTTGACCCAGCGAGCAAAGCTTGGTGAATGAAGCGGGTGATGTCTACCGAAGCGAAAATACATTCTTATGTTAAGCATACATACATATAATTACAACGACTGAAAAACCACGTTTAATTGTGTACCTTAAAGATGGAATTAAGATTGAAATAGTATCAGGTTGCTAGCCTATCGTCTAAAATAATAATCCCAAATTTATTAGCCTTTCCTTTTTTATTTGTTTGCTTGTTTGTGATATCTTCATTGCACAGAAATTAACACAGTAACATTTTTATTTATTTATAACTTATGAATTATAACACAGGTAATGTGTTCATAGTAATAATATTTCGCTAACATACGCCCAATTGGACTAACCGACTGACGTCAAGCTCTCTCTCTCATCAATGCGCACTCTCTGAATTGGGACAGAATGCAGAAAACTAAGGAAGTACCAGCCACCGTCTATCACAATGTTCGTGAAGCCAAGTGATTAAGAATGCCTGGCCTGCCATGAAATGCGCCAACGAAATGTTTAACTTTTTGTAACTCTTTGTTTGGAAAAATACAAAAGTTAACTTTGAAATAGTATTCGTTTGAAATAGAGCAGAATTTTAATAACGGCTTTTGTGAAAATATAAAGTTTGGAATTGTGAAACCAATATTATGAATGCGAAAGTCTGGCCAAAAATCAAACATCTGGACTGATTTGACAAAATGTATGAATATGGTTAATTATCCGAATATCAATAAAGCTTCAATATGTTATGATTATATATGATTTATTTATTTAACTAGGAATTCTCAAGGGAGCAAAGCACCAGATAAAATTTATTATGAAATAAAATAGAGGAATGTTAATCATCAAACTACTGTCTTATCATTCCTTTGTATGAAATTAACTCCAAAGACAAAGGTACACAAGATCACGTATTCCTTCCCCCGTCCACAGCATAAAAAGCCATAAATAAATAAAGAAAATGTTATCATCAGCGAGTATCAACATTTTGGGCCCTAATAAAAACAATTAATAATAAAATGCTAGCCTTCATTTCCGCAACATTTACATAATCCTGCTATTAATGCGTTTCCGTTTTTCTATCTATATACATAGGTATGTAGGCGTACAATTTAAAATTACATTGGTAGAGTTTGAAAGAAAGGAAGAATAATTGGAAACGGAGAAATATGTAAGGCTATTTTAGAAATAACCTCAAATTTATTTTCAAAATGCATGGTTTGAGCTAAATAATATTAATTAAATTTTGATAGACCGCTTTTTCTGCGTTAAATTTTTACCCGATTTCATAACGTTTAAATAATACATATGTATCAACTGCTTCTCTTCTTGCGCGTTTAGTTAAAGTCAAATCAATTAGTCAATCAAGGCTTTTAAACTTGAGACAAGTAATGTCAAATTATCAGAATCTCAATCCCATCAAGAGTTTATAAATTTCAACATGGCAATTCAGTCTTGTGACTATTGGATCTGTCTACTCAGTAAAGAATATACACATTTTGATCGATTTGATCATTTTATTCTCTCATATCCTGAAATAGGATAAGAAAGAGGGTTCGGCCAGTTTGAGCTTTTAATTAATACTATTGCGTGAGTGGGTTTGTTGATTAAGTTCGATTGTTGTATTTATAGCATTTAACTCGCATTATGAGTGATTATGAGCCATGGGTTTGGTAACTTTATTCTTCTATATACATACATACCATCACGCCTGTTTCCTATTGGGGTAGGCAGAGACTATGGAATATAATAAATTAATATTATTATTTAAGTTCTCTTCCTCTCTCTAAACATGGCGCGTTCACCGTTGCACCCTTTGCTATTAAGCTTTGGGGCCTAGGGTCTGCTTTCCTACTTCCCTCTTTCTACTCTTATATCATTATTTAAGTTATTTGCAGTTTATTTTGTCCTTTGTCTTTCAAAGGGATGCAATGTTTCTACCCTGCCGATAAAGAAAAATAGAAAAAAATCTGTTTTGGAGTTGAATTGTAAATTTTAATAGAATTTAAAGTTTGTACTAAACATTGAACGTAGATAACTAATAATTCTACCAAATATTAATTTCAATACTAGTGCCAGCAGGACAGAAGTCGTAAATCAGTTTGCTCGGCTGAATTTATTAGCAAACTCGCTAGCGTTTTCCGCTAACTTTTATTTCGATTTATGTTAATTTCTCTGCTTCGTTTCACATTTTATCGGTTCTGATTTTGCAATGGAAATTAATAATCTAGTTATTATTGTGAACTGTTTGGATTTTTTCGGAGTCATGTTCTTACTTTTTAACAAAAGCTAATTACACTAATAGAAAATTATGTCTTATCTTTCCCCTCACTTCATCTTTGTGGTAATACAAAGTGTTAAAAAGAGAGGAACGTAGTTATGTCCCATCAACGTTCGTGAATAAGCACTATAAAGGTGCGATTTCTTTCAATAGTATGTGTAGTATATTGTAATGCATATAATGTTATGATTCATACAACTTATATTCAATGGAATATACCTACGTACTAAGAAAGTCAAATGTCCACTTATTTCTTTAGAAACAAATATTTAAAGGCACGTTTAAGTGATTCTCATTTCAAATATCGCTACGGAGATAAAAAATAAGTGGTTTTGTAACAAAATAATGGGTTGGACCATCATTGAATTTCGGTTCTTAAGGAAAACATCAAGGTACATCAAAGGGGATTCATGTGGGGTGAATAATGTTATTTTCGATAATGTCAGTTGAGAAGTCGGATACACGATATTCGTGCAAATATTTAGGAAAATATAGAGAAATGTTTGAACTTTATATTGCCTATCTTCCTTAAAAGGAACAGTTGAATATCGTCAGTAGAGTTAATTCCACAGATCTTGTATTCTTTTCTCAGTTTTAAAATGCACACATTGTGTTTATATTTTGGGGATATTGACTATATATTTTATCACAAACTTATATTGTTTTTATTATTATATTTAATTATTATATTTGGTTTTACCGCTGTTTTATATCCATTGATCTTCTAGAATTTATACAATGTGTAAAGCATTGTTTAACAAGTATAAATAAATTTTATTTATACTGATAAATGTTTAGCTTGACAAACTGACTAGACCAACACACAAAATACAGCCAAAACTACTGAACATAGGAAGTTCTAATTTAACATGGTGCACTTAAAGACGATTATTCAAAATTCCCACGAGAATGCAACATGAGATTTTTAATTTTTACCACAAAAAGATGCGAATATAATAAATTGAAAGGGACGCATTAACTAAAATGAAATTCTTAAGCGACTTTTATAAAACTAAGCGTACAAATAGCTCTCCCACAATATTGGACGCAATGTCATGTCCGACTCGGAGACAGTAATTTCACACTTCGAGGGGTTTCCAATTATGTGCATTTAATAGGGAATGGCCAGGGTACAGTATAATGCATATTGCTCCGTGACAGCCGAGCTATGATCTAATGGGACAAAGCAGCGTGAGGTATGAATAATTAACCGTTTAGCATATCTTGATTGTATGCCTTGTACTGCAATTGTTTGTCCTTTAATAATAAATTGTTTAGCTATGTATAGTGTATACCTGGGACAGTTGAATTTATTGTAAGGTATTTATACTTTTTGCTAGCGGATTTGTTCACACGTAAACATAAATAAATCTAGTGTAACTACTATGCCACTTTCCTGTTCCTTTATTTTGGGAAGTATTTAAAGAGTTGAACTCAATGCTTTATATAGACAAGACAACTTACCTCCAAATTTTAAAATGCCCCAAATTAAATTGTAAAATGCAGAGCGTTATAGACCCAAGGAGATTCCACAATTGACCTATTTACAGAGCCATGACAAGTCTCATCATTGTTTTTTCTGTATATTATAATCTCTCATTCATATAAATATATGAACTCGAGTAACACAAAACAAAACATTTCACGAAATAAAACTGTAAACTTTAATATCTTCCTACACACGAAGACAACGTGAAAACGCTCTGAACGAAACAGTAAATTACAATCACGCGGTGCAAAAATTGCTGCAGCAATTACAGATACTGTACCGGCATGCATTTTACATGAGACTTCGCAGCCAGCAGAAAAATCAGATAGGGAGAACGTAACACATGCTCCCCGTGATGATACTACCAGTTTCCAAGAAGCGATTTATCACGTAAGCGCTTGCTATAACCTAAATGTAGGAGCGATTGGATGCAGGTTCCGTCTGAATGATGCATGAGCACTGAGCGCATATGGCGTCACGAGATGCCAACTATTCCAATATCAAGTTAGATGATGCCTAATTCAATACACTGGAGCGTGTGCCAACTGACGGAGTTTCATTTGCATATACGAATGTGTTCACTCCGCGCTGACAAAAGACAAAGAATCTGCTAAAAATCCAACTTTTACTTTACATTTTATAATAACACTTACTGAGAGGATGCTGCTTAAAAGTTTGGTCTTCAGACAGGGATAACGTTGCACCCCGCTGTGCTGGCAAGAATCCAGGAAACATCCTAGTCAAGAGCTCGTTTTAAATTATTTTATTACTTTGTGACTCCTGCAAAAATGTGCTCCACGTCTGATCTCACTTTGCTATTCGGTTTTCGTCGTTATTGTGACAGGTGCGCCGCACTTGGGAATATTACTATGACCCATTTGAAGGTACCTGCGATCGAAAATAGTATTTGTCGATGGAGCAATAAGGCGTGAAATTGTCTGCTCGGATTTAAAATTGCGTTACTAAGAGCACTATAGATCCGTAGTATGGCATCCTCTCATGGCAATAGTAATTCACTTGTACGACTCACTTGGTCTCACAAATATAAGCGACCATAACGCGCACGCAGCAGTTATCACGCATGTTTCCACACCCTTCGCTGAGGATAAAGTATAATGGTAAAATGATTTTTGGAGCGTGACATTTTGCTCGCGCTCCTTCATAATAATAAAATACGAATATTGGATCCACATTAAATTGATACTCATTTTGTGTAAGTGTGTGGAGAATTTTCGCTAAAGGATTCGTGCGCTCAAAGAAAATGTGCTAATTTATTGAATAGGTACGCGTCTAATAGAATTATTATCTAAATATCACAGCTATCAACATAACCGATAAAAAAATTACTTTGCTGGTCCTTGCATATTAAATAATATCAATCTAAATAATATCTTAGAGACGTTTCTTCAATTTTATGATAATATTATTTAAATTAACACTTTAAATATTAAACACTCAGAAATTATGCAAGATTTATACTTACAATCATTTTGTAGTTGTAAAGAACTTATTTATCCATTAAATAAAAATGGAAACTTACTGAGTCACTGCCTCATCGATATATCAACTTACAATACCAACCGACGGGGCTAGAAATTTGAATTTTCAAAAGTTACACTGAGAGGGGATTTTCCGAAATTCTGGCGTAAAGGGAAATGATGGGATTTTTAGTTATAAACATTTGCAGAAGTAGCTACATCAGTCTAATTGTAAGGGTTCTATGGTAACCCTATACAACGTTTCCTCCCATAATCATCATGTATCGATACCCGACATTCAATAGACGTTACCCAGTGCTCAAATGGGCAGTTTGCCTGCTAACGGTCAATTGCATCCTTCGAAAGTTCGCGCTTGGATTGCAGTACTCAATCGAATTTGCATAACGATCAACAACAATCCACTAGGGTTGGACGGTAATGTACATTACCCTTATGAGTCTCGATTAGCATGTTTACTGCTTTTGTGTCTGTATGACCGATTGCTTCCTGGTGGGTCAGTTGTGACAAAATATTATAGAAAATCTCCAAATCTCCATAAAAAATAAGAGATCAATTTAAAAGTAAAAAGTTAAATTAAATATGGACAGGGCAGCGAGTTCAATTCATTGAATAGTCCACACTCAGCCGATGGCGAGCAATTACCGACGTCAGTTAAACAAAATGACTCCTGATTTAATTTGCCCACAGTCACTTTAACGGGCTATTTTATTTAAAAAAACAGGCTTCATCTGCTGGAAATAATTGCTCCTTTCATATCATGAAAACGTACTCTTTGCGATATGAAAGCCTTTCGATCGCGTAATTAAAGTGTATGGAGAGTAATATTTTCAACGAATAGTGGAAATATGGTGTGGTCATGTGTTGGCGTTGAAATTATTTTAACCCTTCTACTGCACCAATAATTCCAGTTTCTATCATTGTCTATATTATGCCTATGAGAACCATATCTATTAAAATTTCAAACATCTCCTTAGTAATTAAATTTACATTCTATACTTTGTGAAATATACTTTAGGTAAATTATGTTACTTTAAAATAACTGGGCATGAATAATTCAAAGTTATGAATTTGAATCATCCAAAGTTCAAAACTTTCGTAATTAAGATAAAGAAGTTGAACTTGCAAGGAATAACCACATTGCATTTAAGACATGCAAGCAACTTATTCACACTGTCATTTATTATTTCTTCTCATTAAGTTATTAAAGAAAATGACCAACTGTTGTATATGCATTCAGCTTAATTTATTATCATACATGCAAACTTATTTAATTTCACGACTGCAGAGTCGAGGGGAAAGGAGTTTCTTCTTCCTAACTAGTAAAAGGTAAGTAACTCTTCATAATATAAATTTAAATATTCTGTTATTTAAAATTATCTATATTTGCATAAAGTCTATTGCGAGCTAGTTCACCAAAAAAATGCAGTAGAATAACTTCGAGCAGAGAAAAATGGCGAAGCGTTGTGCGGAGTGTTTCATCTGCCCTCTACTATCACTATATGACGACCATGACCATATTGTCAAGAATGTATCGATAAAGAAGAAGAAATTTTCTTGTGACACTTTGAGTTTGAACTGTAAAACGTCGACGATCTTTTTCTCGTCGATGAAGAGAGATCTTAATGGGAAATTAGGTGTCCCAAGTCCACTTGTCACTGTGACCAAGGTATAGAAGAGTCAGATATAAGTAGATAAAGCGACTCACGCTTGACAGTCTAACTCATTACCTCATTACATAACAAATACATGTTTACGACTGTAAGCCATGTTGCTGACCTATCTAGCACCTAATTGTACTTGTCATGGAGCTGTTCATATTAGTGTCCAATTACTGTGCATATGATGTTCACGTTATCAATCTCACACCAACTAATATGTTAAATGCGAAAATTTGTTTGTTACCCCTCCTCAGTTTAATTACTGAACTGATTTTGATGCAAATTGGTACAAATTTTATCGTATATTTTTATTAATGGAATTGTGCGATAATTTCGTGAAATGTTTTTCATATTAACAAATACACTCAGATAATGATGGTGCATTTGCTATAAATGTGAGAGGTCAAGTAAGACAAATAACAACTAGGTACGCCAAAATTCGTCTGATCGTTGTTTGTAAACTGACATCAAGTTCGCAAATAAACCGAAAAGTGTCATGTTAGTTGCTTCAATAATTCTATACAGAATTGGTCGCCTCGCTTTAGTTCACGTCGTCTTATTGGCAAGGGTTTCAAGCTCAACTCAATTTCGTTACAACTTCACCAGATTCCACTCGGAAAATTCCAAGTAGGTGCAGGAATTCCTAAGGACTTTCAGGATTACGTAACTAGCACAATGCGCTGTCCAGTCCTGGATAATTTGAGAGATCGCTAGAAACGGGCATTCTCGGCCCGGGACGTGATTCGCGTTCCAATCCTTAGGGATTCCGGAGAATGAGTGCACACTTGAGCTGCATTTGGTACAGGAAATGTGCCAAGATATTTTGCGAATTTGCCCCTTTAATTTGGCTCGGGTTCGGTACGAAGTTTAATTTACAACTTGGGGTTGTGCATCGTATGAATTTATTGGTATTTTTAGCGGTAATATAAACGAATGAACGCGAGGCATGAAAATGACTTGTATGATAATCGCTTCGTGATAAAAAGATTTTAAGACACTTACTTTTTCGCTCATTTGTATGTTCCGCCACTATGTTTTGGGGAATTGGATTAATTTTGTATTTTCATCTAAATGTATCTAAAAAGTACATACTTTTTTTAATAAATGTATCTAAAAAGTATGTACTTTTTAGATACATTTAGATGAAAATACAAAAAAGGAAAGGGAAAGAGGCGTGATTTTATGTATGTATGTATGTATGTACATACATAACATACATAAAATCACGCCTCTTTCCCGGAGGGGTAGGCAGAGACTACCTCTTTCCACTTGCCACGATCTTTGCATACTTCCTTCGCTTCGTCCACATTCATAATTTTCCCACAATTTTCACATTCATAACAATAACGTAGTTTCTAGAAATGTGATTTTTGTTAAGTATTTCATTGTTCAGTCATAAAAACAAATGAAGAGTAAAACTCGTATTAATGTTTCTACTCGTAAAGTCTTGTAGCATAATTAACACAGAATAATGGCTTTTCGATCCCAAGTACCAGGGTATAGTGTTGGTGGAAGAGGTACGAGTTTTGCGCCAGACTGGACTGGGGTCTCCATATTGCGAAATATTTTTTCATGTCTTCAAAATATAACATTATTATCCTTAAAATCATAAGAATCATTTTACATCAAGTCTTTACATTTACTTTACATTTTTGAGACTTTTTGTTGACATCATAAGGAAAATATGTGAAATGTAGTATGTTTATGTTGAATAGCATCAAAAGTGGGTGTCCCAAATGTTAATATGCTATGCCTTTTAGAAACTCTAGAACAAGAACAGAGTCCTTTAATGGAACACAAAAAAAAAACAAATATAAGGAATGCCTTGATGACCGGATGGTGGCCCAAGAACCGGGAGGGAATCCGGTCGAATCCGGATGTATGGTCGCTCTACGCCCGGATAATTCGGTTTTGGTCCCGCCGCGCGCCTGTTCGCCCACTACGTGACTTGTATAGCAATATCGCCGACGTTATGAAGACAACGTTGTTGTTTTAAAGCATTGAAATATATGAAAAAGAAGTGACTTTGTTGATTTTTTTTATAAATGCTTATTAAATTTATTTGTATTATGTGGTTTTCCACGCCTAAGTAAAATTTAACTAGAATTAAACGGCTTTAAATGAATATGTCGTGAAACTTATAATGACAGAAGATTATAGGAATATTGTATCTTTTATTACTCTATACTTAAACCTAGAACTAGTATTTTTTACTATTTAGATATCGATTAACTAGTATAGACTACAAGATAAACTTTTCAGAAAAAAAAAGACATTTAATGCGTAAGAAAGAATAATGTGGCTATTTCTCTTGTCACTCATTGATTATGATTATAAAAGCATTATTAGTCCGCATATGAAAAGCTGTTAACAGTTGTCTTTTTTCTCTTTCATTTTGCGTATTCTTATTTTTGCACCCTTCACCGAAGAATGCTTCAGGTTTTGCCTTTTCTATGCATTGAACTCAAAATTTAAACAGCTACAGTGAAAATAGAGGCGTGGGTTACTCAAGTTGATTTCAATTCTTTTTACTACAAATATGTATGTCAAGCTAGGGTCATTGTAATAGGAATGACAGTTTAAACCTTTGGCGGTTATGTTTTTAAAGTAAAATTGAAACAAATTTCATGATATTAATTATTTCACTTGCATACCATCAATTCGTGAAAGGGGCTTATTGAAAACTAGAATATTTATAGCCATTTGATCATTCCGATACGTCCAATATTGAAGCTGCGTCAATCTCGTTGATTAAAAGGCCGTCATAAATTGCCAGTGCACAGTTTCAATTAATTAAAACGTATCATTTTGGTTTTAAGATATTTCATTTTTTTTATTTTAAAATAGCAAATCTTTTCTAAAAATGGATTTTTAACAATATGTTATACAGAACAAAGGTAAAGGTCCTTAATCCTTTTACGGTTAGGTTCAAATACCGTAAAAGTATCGAGCATCATAAAACTGATCCCCCATATAAAATTACGTACCTACGAGCGAAAATGAATTATTGCGCCCATATTACGACGAAAAAAGCTGGATTTAATAGGTCTGGCGAAATTGATGTTTTATATGAGCGTTTAATAAATGCCGCTTCGGGTGCGATTGGTACAACTTGACATTTCGATTTTATTTATCTTTCACATTTATGTTATAGGAGATACTTTTTATTGTTTATTAATTTGTTCAATGACATTTTGGAACAGATATAAATCTATTTTAAATAATAAAAAAAAAGTAGCTAATATTTCTTGTTCACACCGACTTGCCGGGTACGTATAGTCGTTATTATGTGTTCCCATTACTTGAAAATTAAAATGGAAATACTCTAACTAGAAACTAAGAAAATAGGATATTCTCGAAAAACAATCATAATCCAAGTCAAATAAATAAATAAATAAATATATATGGGGTAAATGTTACAGATTGAGTTAGCCTCGAAGTAAGTTCTAAACTTGTGTTACGAGATACTAACCCAACGATACTATATTTTATAATAAATACTTATATAGATAAACATCCAAGACCCAGACCAATCAGAGAAAGTGCGTTCCTTATCATGCCCTGACCGGGATTGTAACCCGGGACCTCCAGTGTCACAGACAAGCGCACTACCGCTGCGCCACAGAAGCCGTCAAATAAGGTTAAAACGAACACAGAAATCGGAAGTGAGTTACGGAGCCACTCCCAAATCCCATAGTCGTAATCGGACCCTGGGTCTCTTTTCATGGAGAATGCAATTATTTCCATTGATGATGATCTTCATTTCAAAAGGATATGGTACTTCATCTGAGCGCTATCAAGTAAATCATACGTCTTCAACAAAGCTCTTAAAAGTCCAATTAAACCAAACTAATATATAATACGCCGTCTTCGCATTTTCTCCCACAATTATTCACTCTCAAGCCAGTGTAAAGTGGGTGCGGTAAACTCGGATATCCGGGTTCAGTTGTGAGGAAATATGAGCTTCACGCGATGAGTACTCAGTAGTTTTACTCTATTATTTGAATACCAGATTTAAATAATTTATTTCTTTTACAATATGCATTTTTCCTTTATCACCCGATAATAGAAAGAGTTAAAACTTCAGATAGTGACAGGTCCATCGCTAATAATAATACAAAGTTTAAGGCTCAGTTAGTTTCATTATTTTTACATGGATATTAAAGTTTTCTATAGTTTGCTGATGTGAAAATTTTGTATTATCAGCTAGATTGTGAACCCTGTACTCTAAAGACCATATCTAAGAGTGCAACCTGGATGATGATAATAGCTTCCCGTTTCTTTGTTCCCTTGGGAATTAACAATCTTTATCTTTTTCATCTTTATATATTCTCAGCAGATGAACGGCGGCAAGTTTTTTTTTAAAATATTGTCTCTTTACACAAACATTCAAATTGTTAATTCAACGGCAACAACCTGTTCCTATTTGTTGTTTTACTTCACTAACAGTAACAGTTAACGAAGCGAACATCCAAGAGGGAGTAATGAGATTAGCTACATCATACAGAATGTAAGCTCCGACATTGCACCTATGCAGGTAAATTGCTAATTTGCCTGCTTCCACAGAGAATTAACGTATTAAGATCGTTCTTGTCGTAACAACAGCTCTGAGCCTTTCAGTTTAGTAAGGAAACATAAAGATTAAGTTAATTTGAACGTTTGGTTTACAGAGAAGTAAATGCAGTAACTCATTCAGCGGGGCTAGCATGATGCGCGCGAAGACGTTTTTGTCACACGATAAACTATCGCTGTTTCGCTTTTCATAATGACTTGAAACGGGACAGCGGTAGTTTATCACGCGATAAAAATGGTGTCGCGCGTACAATGCTAACCTCGCTGTAAATGATTATTATAGATACTAAAGGGAAAATACTTCTAAATACTAGCTCAATTCGCTTTTTTGAAACAATTTGAACGCTTTATAAAGAACTAAACATGTGCAACTAATAAGTCGCGACCACATGTTTGGCTTTATACTGAAGTTCATTGATAGGGTTAGACAGTCGACTTCATATTTTTTTTATGAGTGCGTAACCTCTGGTCAAGAAAATTTCCGATTAACACCTGAAAAAGATTGTTAGATTGGACGATTCCAGGACATAATATCTTAAATATCATCTGTTCACTTTCTATCCACTGAAATTGGCGATATTATCAATTCGTAGCTATTACAAGAATCAGGATCCTTCCAGCTCATAAAACCGAGTGTAATGCGACAGTCGCGTCCAGCTGTTCCGGATAATGTCTACTCTCTTTATACCATCGGGTTATCTGTGGACCTTCTGGGACGCTGACCCTGATTTATATATGAAAAGCCCCAATTTATTGTATGCCCCGTTCCGGTACTAAATAGCGGGATATTCTTGGTTCGCCCTCGCCACTAGAATAATGAAAGGAGCAGTAGTGCGGAGAATTTTTATGGGCTCGCATGAATTTTGTTATGATTTCGGTAATTTTCTGTGAAACGAACATTGATAAAATTATCTTATTTTTTTATTTTATTAAAAATAATATAAAATATGTCATGATCAGCATGAAGCAAAAATTAATTAATCTTTCGCAATTTCGTTAATAACATTCGAAGTTGCGTACAATTCGCTAATTAAGACCAACAGCCGAACAGAACAAAGGATAGTCATGAAACTGGCGAAAAACGTAATTCGTAAAACCAATAATTCGGAAATGCGGTGTCTGAGGGAAATTTCAATTTGCAGTGGTTCACTTGTGATCCGAGGGAAGAAATGAAATATTATACGGCTACGCGAGGCCCTGACCCACGTCAAATCAGCATTCGCAGGTATGCCACGAATTATTTACGGGCAACTCACGGCTATGAAATTTTTTATCGCAACGATAAATCTTTATTAGCCAACTTGGAATTTGCCGAGGAACGGATATATTTTTCTTTCCGGTTATTTTCTGCGTCTATTTTCGGCCAATTGTTTGTGACGCCTGGCTTGTTCGTAGTGATTTACGTTAACGCTAATATTGATTTAAATGGAAAGTAATTTATGGCATTCGATTTGTGGAAACAACCTTTAAAATGCATTTGCGCTAAAATTTTGTACCGAAATATAACTTCATTTAGATATTATAGAATGAACAACACTAATAGTACTATATAAGTGAACTTTAGAATACATTTATAAAACCTAAATAAGTCTATTGCACAAAAGTATAAACTAAACTATTTGCAAAGCAACTCTTTTTTTTTTGTAATTTTAACTCCATTTCTTATGACTGAGTATTATTTATGGTGCATTAAATTACTTCTACAAACTCTAAAGTTATCTTGACTGTGAAAATGCTACGGTTTGTTAATTTACAAAAAACATTTCCCTTTTTGTAGGAAATGTTGTTTTATATAGTTTTGCTTCGTTTAAACATAATGCTCGGCAATAATTTGACTTTATCGAATTTTCTTCATTACTATAAAAAAAAAACTAATTACTATTTACACGTATATGTATAGGTTTTTTTTTATGTCCAAGGAGAATGTGTTTTTATTTTTATTGACTTTTGTTTACCTATCTACAGATAATTACTAAAATTAAAATTTCATTAGAAAGGCATGTACCTGTTTCCTTTATACTTATTTATTATCCTTCAACGCGCTAGTTTCGAAGCGAGAATGCAGTTCCTACAATCTACATGAATATTCGTAATAGTTTGCGAAGCACAAGATGGCTAATCGGCTCAAAACTTCTTGACTTCTTGAAAAACGAGTAATATCACCATACGCTTATGAAGCTGTCTGAATGTGTATATTAAACTTACAACTAAATTTGTAAGCTATAATGATTGATTATATTTATTTGAAAACCTACAGCGTATTTGAAAATTATGACTTTTTTTACATACGTACATATATATGACCATGTTTTTATCCCTTACAGGGGCTGTTTAACTTAACAATCGAATTGAGATTCAAGTAGTGATAAGTTGCTAGTCCATCCGCCTAAAAGAAGAATTCCGATCCGTTCCGTTTTCGGGTTTTTTAGGCTATTATTAGGTATCCCTTAGTTGGCCTTTATGACATTCATGGTGAATAGATGAAGTAATCCTATTTTAAAGTGCTGAAATCCACACGGCACATAATCCTTTGGGACAAAACTATTGAGGTTTTTATATTTATTTATTACCTCTCAGTGAAAGTTATTGGGCAGTTTGGATGCATTTTTATAATATTCTACCTAAGCATTTATAGATTGAGTATTTAATATTTACGCTTCATCAATCATGATAAATTGTTACTAAGATTTTTGTAGGAAGGCATTTGTTAAATCGTATTAATTTTATGATGGAGCGTAGGGGAAACAAAAGATATCTTCATATTCCGACAGGAGAAGAAATATTTTTTTTTTTTTTGCATAAACTAGTAGCACTAATAGTAACTTGATTAAGAACCGTACAAAAATATACCTATAGCCCGCCATTATAATATTTAAGACACAAATTAAGATACCCGGCGTTTTCTGCTCAATTGCCTGTTAAACCTAGTGTGTAAGCATTATGCAGACAATAACTAAACGAAATCCATCGGAGCAGCAACAACGGACCATTTCACACTAACACTAGTTTTAAGGGGCAGTTCCATTGTTATGTCGAAATATTATGTAATGACATGAGTACATATGTACAGTGGAAGAGACATACAGCCTTGGCCTTATTTATGGGGTGCCTAAGACTTTTGACCAAGGCTGTAAAATGAATATGTGTTTTTATTTAAGTCTTTATCCCTTATGGAGAAGACAAAATGGCCTCGTATAGCTGTATGGACTTGCATGCGTATTTTGCCAAACTAATAATGTAACCACGGATACACTAAATATCATACCTAGGTACTTATATAACAAATTAGAACATAGGATCTTTTGGTTGAATTTCATGAAAAAACTTGATGGCCTACAACGAACAACACCTAGAGTTAATTATAGTAAATAAAGGAAATTGAAAAAGTAAATACATGTATGTATATTCATTAACTCATACTATTAGAGTAATCGTAAAAACAATATTATGGAGAATCTTCTCCATAATATTGTTTTTACGATTTTCAATCAACCTTGGAAAACATTTTAACGTCACCATAAAAAATCGCATCAGTAGATTCGCGCCTTAACCCAAGACGCATCTGCATGATGTTTGTGGTACATAGGATATATCGGGCAAATTGCCGTATTCTCGGCCCATGAATATTTCATGAGAGTCCGTGCGACGCGATCACTTCATCATAACTCTAGGGATAAGCAACGCGGTGTAGGGACACCTCGCTGTAGTGGAAACAGGAGATAACATATTGAATTTTAAGTGGATATAGTCGTTTTAACGTTTGTTGTGTATTTTAGTTAAGATTATTTATTACATACAAACATACATATGGTCACGTCTATATCTCTTGCGGGGTAGACCGAGCCAACAGTCTTGAAAAGACTGAATGGCCATGTTCAGCTATTTGGCTTAATGATAGAAATGAGATTCATATAGTGACAGGTTGCTAGCCCATCGCCTAAAAAAGAATCCTGAAAGAGAAATTTGTAAGCCTATCCCTTAGTCGCCTTTTACGACATCCATGGGAAAGAGATGGAGTGGTCCTATTCTTTTTTGTATTGGTGCCGGGAACCACACGGCAGAAGAGAGATTATTTATTGCTCATTGATTATGACACTTGAGTGTTTTGGATAATGTTGGCTCTGTTTCTCCAATTACTTAATAATAACTGTGGAGATATGACCCACGATGTAGATACCTCGCTGTTGTACAATTAGCAGAGAAGTTATTGAATTTGTAAGTGAATATAGTTATAATAGACATTTTAATGGTTGTGTGTTTTCGACAATACTATCTTGAATGTTTTGGCTCGGAGATAGATTTTAGTAGATGATTGATCCAAATAAAGAACTCTTAATATTATGCACTATATTAACTTTAGGCTCTATTTTCAGATATTCTGTGTTATACATCGCAGGATGATCACATAACATGATGCTCATCATAACATTAATTTTCATTAAGTCAAACAGGTAAACGTGACCAATTAGTCTTTTTTAAGACTGTTGGCTCTGTTTACCCCTCAAGGGATATAGACGTGATTAGATATAATATGTATGAAAATTATTTTTCAAAGATCACATTTTGATCCCAGCCTCAAGTATACTTCACTCTAAGTACATACGTAGATATCGTTCGCTACATAATTTTTCATCAAAGTTTCCTATGTGATCTCTCAACTATCCGAACAATTTCCAACTCATGGTATCCCCCACTGCACGCACGTCATGTATGTTTATCTAGGATGAGCTTATCAACTGTCCAATATGCATAAAGGTCTTTCCTGCAACTTCAGATAGGATCAGCGATGGCTTTGCAAATGTATGCAGGAAGGGTTAAACCCCTTGTGTTGGGACAGTATACTTAAGCACCCGAGGGGAAAGGAAAACGTGCTAAGGCTTTAAGGAAACAATTAAAATAATAGATTTAGGATAATACGAGTATACTTTGTTAAGTATATACATTTGCTATGTACTGGAATTGTAGAACTGAAATTAAAAGGGTTTTTTTTTATAAGTAAAAATTTGTGCAATTTATGTAATGTGATCACCAGTAAGTAGGTGATCAATGATAATTGATGATTTGATAGCTTAAAGAGCAACCTCTTCACCTTCAGCAAAATCGTTGGTTCGGTCTAAAATGTGCTTTTTGCTGGAAATTTATATATATGTTACTGATCTATGTTTTCGACAGGGGAAAAAAAATTAAATATCAAAAAGCGCTCTTAAAAAATTTGTTTAACAATAACGTCATAACACAATAGGTCATACACGGGTTTTTACCACAAAACACTCTGGAACAGAGTACACTTGGTATATAAAGCCAGTTTTTCACGGCGACCTCATAAATAACATGACATTCATCTTCTTGACACCTGAATAACACGCGAACCTCGGTGGGAGCCCATTAGCCTTTAGCGAAACAATGGGATGGCATGGACGCATACACTTGATGTCTCAGCCACAGCGGGTAGTCGGACATTTGTTTAATATCCAACATTTTTTTTTAAACGTTTTTAAATTTGGAATACTAAAATTGCAATAAATTTGATTGTTACCGTTGTTTGGCACGTTATTGTGATATGAAGGCTTTTAGTTTTGTAACTTTTACGCAATTTTATTACTCTGTGAGGACGTGTGTAACGTTAATTGCATAAATAAAATATAACATAACATACACAAAAAACTAGCCAATTGATCATATGAATTGCGTACTTGATTTTTTTATATTTCACTCTCGATTTTTTATGTTTTATCCCGAGCCAAAGTACCGAAGCATCAACCTCAAATAATAAAGTTCTTAATTAAATAAACTCTTAATACAGATGATTCAATAGATACATACATATCAAATTACGTATCTTTTATATATATATGTATTTGAATACCACGCAGAACAGAATTCACCAGGGTTAGGATTCATAGAAAATAACAGGTTGGTAACACATTATTTTAAGGTATATACATAATGATATAAACGCGTTTTTATTATTCTGTCACAGTAAATAATGTTTAGTGAAATGTGACGTAGGAACCTTATATATGATACGATATTTTCTGGTAATTTCATTGACACCTAATCCATTTTTGGAAACAATTTTGTTTGTCCATTACGGTTATTATTATTTGTCTACAACACTACCGGGATATTAGTAAAGGTCTAACAATAAAAATCAAATTAGGGGCTATTTGGTACTTTAGTGGTGACATTAGCAGTAATATGACATTATAACATAATAATAATTTGGCCTTTCAATTGTTCCTCCATCATATTATTTTTTTCATTATTACTTTTATCGCAGAATTATAGTCAATTAAACGAGCAATATTTATGTATTTTTCAATGTACTCACATTTTAGAAAAAGGCTTTTAATGATTTCATTGGTATTTTAAATATTATACGTGCACATGGGGGTAAAAGATGTTCGAGCCGGGTCCCATTTTCAGAAAAATATTTTTATTTATTAAATATCGCAATGTATCATTTTATCACTATAACAAAAAGAAAAGACTTTTGTTGTAATATTCAATATTTTGCAAATATCAACAGTTTATTTAGGATTATTTGCAGTAACTGTTTATACTGTCACTGGAATAACATCAAAAATGGAGAATTCAAAATATTTCCTTGAGTATTTCCTGACAGATGGCAGAAAAAACATCCACGTGTAAGAAAAGAGGCATTGGCTTTTAAAATTTTAATGCTTCCGTAGAGAGAACATTGAATGTCGATTTTCGTGGGACAAGTTTACTTTTGGAACCGAATTTTTGTGATTTCAATGGTAACCTTTCTTCATTTTGTTCAATTTATCAAAACAAATCTGTCAAAGGGATTTCCTTTTATTCCCTATATTTTATGCTTTTAGCTAACATTGTTGCTTAGGATTTTCCCTTAAGAATAAGGGTTTGTTTTTTATTGTTTAGTAGCTTTTTAATATAATGTACCCAACGTTTGTAAATAACAAGTCATATTATTTCAATATATAGTAAAACAGTAAGTAAGAACGTCGGTGGTCGAATTGGTAAAGTGCCCGGTAAAAATGCGTGATGCACAGAGGGGTACACGTTCGAATCCCACCTCGACCATGTACCAATGATTATTTTCGAAGTTATGTACATTAATTTGATTTTGGGAGTGAAAAATCGCGAGGAAATCTGCGCATATAAATTTCTGAAAATTGAAAATTCCTTTTCTAAGAATGACTTAAAAATTATCATCAACTTATTTGAAAACAATGATTTTACCTCCACCGACAATTCAGCTCTTACGAAGCTTATCACACGGTTTTTGCAGTCTCGTGGCTAAATGGCTCAGAAACTGTGATAAATTACGCCTTAATGCCCTTTTTCTCACAGGCCTATCGTTAAACTCCATGTTTTACCGAGGGATAATATAAGAAACTTACACAATTTGAATATGCCCGTTTCTATGTTATTCATATTTAATTTTTTATATTGTTTATATCAAACCGAGACGATAGCGGGTAGCTTGTTCTCTGGATGTCGCACGTAATTTAAATTGCATGCTTACTGGCTAGCCCCCGCGGCCCCGCCCGCTTGAAGAGTACTTTACGTACTTTACCAAACACAATATGTATGCAAAACTTCATGGAAAATTTTTCAATGGTTTTGACGTAACAAACAAACACACCTTCACATTTGGAAAAGGTTCATAAGTAAGTATTGTAAGAATATTTTATTTTGTAATCCCATAATGTATAAGGTGTGTAGACAATCAACGGGTTAAAAATTTACTCTTAAAGTACATGCGTCAAATTTTAATTTAATATCTCTTTACTACGTGCTCGCTTGCTCTTCCCATAAACATCAATATTCAAAAACATGGCTCTAAAAAGTCATACGGTCCAGGTTTTATGGCGGGATATTTTTCATCGTCTGAATATTAAAATGGGTGGCCCAGTAGGGTCGTAGAACCAATTGAGTCATATTTTCTCTGTCGACCGTAGAAACCATTGGGGTCTAGCCTCTCTAACTAAACTGTTTGAGAATAACAACAAACTATTGCATTTCTAACATTTACTTTGATAGAAGCATAAAACTTTAAATGCGTGCGATTCTTGGAAATTTATTGAAGTAAAATCATTTGAATCAATTGGTTAATAATCAAAAATAAGGCTTATCATGACCAGGGCTTTGCTTCCCGCGTCAATTTAGCAAAATACTTAGTGTAGTTGGCGGATATCTTTTTCATGATAACTCTAAAATAAGGTAAGTGTGATAATCACAATAATTGTGATATGTTAGTCAGTTTCCTTTCTTAATAAATTGATGAATAAGAATGATAAAGACAGCTGATGTTCCAGACAGCTCTAATTGCTGCTGTCTAACAAACGGTCATAGTTCTCAAAACCTCAGAATAGAACATTATAAAACTGGTTTCTAACTGTGCAACGATATTTGCTTTTGTAGCTTATTAGTTGCTCGGAGCAATTTTATCATAACATCAGTTGAGACAGAATGCTACCTTCAATGAAAATGACTAGAGCATGAAAAGTCGACATTCTTGTCTATACTGGCATACAACTGCACGACGCCTTTTGACTTTCTGTTGTTACTTACTCGTATATTACTTTATTTGATTTATGTTTATGCAAATACACCGTATCAAAAAGTTGGTCCAGTCTTGTTTGTCACGTTCGGTGAGTTAAAGTAAAAAAGCGTAGGCAGTTTTAGTGTTTACACAGTGTTTTTTTTTTATTTGTTAACTGTTTTTATATTAGAGTTAAATTTATTAATGACTTATGAAATGACCTTCTGATTTCCTTTACTTTGTGGCATAATATGGAGGCTCGTTTGCTATGTTGTCTGAAAGTTCAGTACCATAAAGTTGAAATTTGCTAGGGTCTAGTTATTAAGCTTTTCTGCACATATCCGGTTTATCGATTCAAAACCATAGGTTTTGCCAAACAGATAATTTCATATAGATAGCAAAATATTAGATGAACCTTATGTATTATGCCTTTAACAAAACAATAAATTTTGTGGTCTTATCACCTTCTTGGTTAGTCTCGCTTGCGTCTCAGGGAGATGGAAGGAGCCCACGGTCCGCTTATGAATACGATCCTGAAGTGGGCAAGTCAGTGAAAACTTCGTGCCAAATAAAAAATTGGTTCAAAGACAAAGTCGCTTTAAGGTTTAATTTACCTCAAACAAAGACGTAGTCCATTGGAATGACAAGATAGAATTATAGATTTATTTAGATACTAGCTGTGCCCGCGACTTCGTCCGCGTGGAATATTTATTTTGGGCATCATTGAAGCCCTCAAGGATGAATAATTTTCCCTTTTTTTTTACATATTCCATTATTTCTTTGCTCCTTATAGTTGCAGCGTGATGTTATACAGCCTAAAGCCTTCCTTGATAAATGGTCTATTCAACGCAGAAAGAACTTTTCAATACGAACCAGTAGTTCTTGAGATAAGCGCGTTCACACAAACTCTTCAGCTTTATAATATTAGTATAGATGTTATTAGGTATAATGCTGTCGTACAATGATAAATGACTTTGAATTTTAAATTTCGTAACTTATTTACAGGCAAACTTGACTTAACCTTGAGTTCATTCAAATGTCGATATTTTTTTTTAGTGAACTGATTTTGATAAAACAAACTTTTATTGTTTTTCTAAGTTGAGTTGGGACAAAGCAATTGGCGAAAGTTTAAAGTAAATCGGTTAAGTATTTTCGGAGATAATCGTGACAAGAAATTTAAAGAAAAAAAAATATTTTTGCTTCCTATTATTCATTCTAAGTGTCCCTCCTTCCAATTCAGTCAAAAATTCTAAATGTACAGACAAATTTTTTTTACTGTTTTATTATATGTATAGATTGTAGCTTAAGATTTACTTTGGATATATGCGCAGTAGTAATAAACATCAGTATCATATAATTACATGGTATTACCTACTAAGTGATAAATAATTATTTATAACACTGAAATCATGTATAACATTGCGGTACATTTTATTTTTATTTCACAAAGAGATAATATTCCAATCGAAAAAGTATTTAGTTGTCTTGTTTGTAAAATAACTGTTTAAAGCAACAAACAAAACATTTGAAGTCAGATAATTCGTCATCATGGCTACTCATACTCTAATTACACGGTTGAGTAATTACGACGTGTCGCAGATTATTCCGCCCAAGATTAAATTGTTGACGGCGACCAGATAATTTATTTCAATTAATTCAGCGACTGGAAACCCGGACAGATTCACTGAATCATTTTTCTCCTTGGGAAAGCGAAGACGTTGACAAATGAGCAAATTATTCGGTCACTTCACTATACATGTCGCAGGCAGTACCTTTTTTGAGGAAAACGAAATGCGTGATGTGATCTTTCGATACTCCCGTGCAGGTTTTGTTTTTGTTTTGGCAGTAAGTGGGAGACTAAATATTACCACTTGGAAAAAAAGAAAGCCAGTATTTTTATTTCTTTTTGTGTTTGTGTTGCCTTTTTACGATTTTACTTCAGAGCCCATCACTCACTTCCTATGGGTCAACGTACAAAATAATACGGCTGTTGGGCGCTCATATCATCTAGGGGTTACAAACAAAGTGCCTCAAACTGTCGATCATAATTACGGCTATGCGCCTCCATTTGTTTCTTAGCTTTCCTTCAACTATGAAACAGATTTGACGCAACTTTCTCTATTATTTAGACAATTAATTTGGCATAGTTTATACATGTATAACATACCTATTTCAAAGGAGACGTGCGAACCCGAGCTGCGTCGCTAGTCTTGCGTATACATGAATTCTAGTAACTAGAGAATAAATTGTTGCCCTTAAATACACAGGAGTATAAGGTACGAGCTAACATCCCTAACATAACTTGAGTGATCAATGTAATCGTAAATTGTCGTCTTTATTATGTCTCTGGGAGCCATAAAGTCAAGCTGACAACCATTGTCCTGCCTCTTGTGCTCATAATGGGGCATGTTCTAAATTTCCTAAGATTAGGAGATTAGGATAACGAGGATGGGCTAAATTGAGTTATTGCTCATTGTTTCAAAATGAAGGCCGTGACCGGTTTTGTGGTAGACAAAAATAGGCTCCGTTCATAAATAAAAAATAATAATATAAGATCTGTAGGATTTTAAAAGGATTTTTAGGTTTTTCCTAAGAACGAATTAGCCAATTACCACAATTCAGGTAAGTAAAAAAACAAGGGTTAGTACTTGAATACAATGCATTTAAGAGAATGGCTAAGATGTACATATGTTACTTGTATGAAATTATCTTTATATATAAAAAATATAAATGCCACTTTTCTCACCGTCTTGTCTGGATTTTATAATTCGCATTATATTACCTTTTTTCCGTAGTGGTTAAGATCAAGCATGACACCTTTACGCTTTTTCTGAGCGCCTGGCGTCTCAAGGGAAATTTGTGAATTTAATCAAACGAAAAATATAGGAAACTATTGGGATTTAAAGAACAAAAACTGATGTGGAAATTGTTACTGGGAAAATATTCACGGTGAAATGATTTCTACTGTTTTTTTTTTAGTTGTTTTTGGTAGTCTGTTTATTTTGTTTTTTTTTTCACATTACAATTTTCATCATGCCTTATAATACTATCCTTATAATATAAATACGGAAGTTCGTAGGTATGCGTGTATGTATGTGTATTTGTTCAACTTTTGTAACGGTATTTTATGAAAATTTGCAGTTATAAAGATTTAATTTAAGGCAGGCGCTAGTGATAATTAAATAAATTTATTTTGCATATCGATTACGATACGTTTGTTTACAGAATTTTGTCTATGCCTTTTCTATTCACATTCCAATTTTTATTACTTTATGATCATTATTTTCAGAATATAAGTCACTTCTTATTCAGGGTTGTTTCTAGATAGCAACAGTATGTTTGTAGACTTGCCTTTCAGGGTTGAACACAAAGGGAATACTAATTTGCAAATTACTGGCGTCGTCTGAGCAACAGACGTCAATGTGACATCTACTGAGGATGTTAATATAGTCTGAGATACTACTATAGAGCGACCTTCGCCGAGCTAGACAGATTTCGCACATGTCTCTATTCGTTATCAATCACTACATATTGTAAAGTCCCTATGTTTGATGAAGATGTTGATGGATTTTTCTTCCTATTTCAAATATTGGAAAGAAGGTTTTTACAAGGTTTATATCTATTAATGATACATGTGCTAAGCCCGAGCGGGTCGCTGGTAAATAATAATAGAACTAGTATCTACGACTAGAAAAAAGGCTTAGTTTCAAATAATCAGTACCTATTTGTATTCTGTGGAGAAGCCTGGACCACTTCTGACTTTGGTGCATGACTGTGTCATACACTTACATTAAATCATGACTCTGTCCCAAACGTGTAGGTAGAGTCTATATCTTTCCACTTGCCACGATCCCTGCATACTTCTTTCGCTTCATTCACATTAAGAACTCTTTTCTTGCAAGCTTGTCGTTTCGGCTTTACCTGTATAGTATTTTCAAAGAATAAGTTTAAGTAGCCTTCAATTACCTACCTTTCGAACTTAATCTAATTATGCTGTTAAGCCTGAAAATCATAACAGAAAAACAGTCAAAAAGATTTTCAATTTATAATTTTACTTTGAAAGTATTTATTTGGAAACGATAATAAATGCAATAATATTGATCTGTCTACACGTTTCTGTTACTGACAACTGACTTGCCATATCGTATCAAAGCCGCTGCGACGTATAATATGTGCAATCCCAACTTATATTAGGTAAAAATAAGTAGGAAAAGTAAATTTAAAGTAAGTTTTTTTTTTAGTTTGCTCCTCAAGGGTTAACTTCTGAACCAATCTTCTTGAAATTCTGCGTATCATCTGCTAACCTTGCTATTCTCAAAACACCTGAATATCTACACCCCAAACTCAAATTTAGTGTATTTTTCGTAGTGCATTTTTTTAATTCTTGTTTTTTCATTTTATGTGTCGCTCCAGTAATACTTTTTACAAAGTTCTCATGACTATCTGTTGAAAAGTGGCGGCACGCTTAACAATATTTCGCCATTCCTCACATACCTAAGGCTTCTTCTACATTAAATAGCTACTTTCGCATTGTGAATAAGTATATTACTTTTTATTATGATTATAAAATATGAGACCCACACTAAATCTCTTTATCTTAAAAAGCATGCCTAATTAGTAATGATGTTTGATACATTCCGAATATGTAATTCAATGTATGTTCTACATTATGGATGGTATGTGACGTGACATATACAGGAAATTACAAAGTCCTTTGGAGCGTACCGCAGTAATGCTATTTGGCAGTAGTCAGGCGAGAAGAGACCAAACCACATGTACGAGCTTAGGAATTATACATGTTCGGCATAATTAGGCTTTAAACACGCACCAATGAACCCAAGAATCGAAGGTCTTTGTTATGTGAAGTTGAACAGAAATTAGTAGGAACCTTTTGTACAAAAAAAGTAATTAAGAAGGACTTTTTTTTTAATTTCGTTAAATCTGAATATCTCCGATTATGTACCTAGTGTTAGGTATTTATAATCAAATAAATAATCTAAATTAACAACGTCCAAAAAAATAAATTATTAACAATTAATACTTCTCTAATAAAATTTCCATAACTATGTAAATGTAATGAATTCATTTCTTATGTGTGTGCCGTGTGGTTCCCGGCAGGTGCCGTGTGGTTCCCGGCACCAATACAAAAAAGAATAGGACCACTCCATCTCGTTCCCATGGATGTCGTAAAAGGCGACTAAGGGATAGGCTTATAAACTTGGGATTCTTCTTTTAGGCGATGGGCTAGCAACCCGTCACTATTTGAATCTCAATTCTATCATTAAGCCAAACAGCTGAACGTGGCCTATCAGTCTTTTCAAGACTGTTGGCTCTGTCTACCCCGTAAGGGATAAAGACGTGATCATATGTATGTATGTATGTATGTTCATTTCTTATATGAGACCACATCAGATTTTATTGTTTAAATACAACACAGGAAATTCCCTTCGTTTATAACCACTTAATCAAAATGATATTTTTTTTTTTTTTTTTTTTTTTTTTTCTCTTTATTTTTTTTTTACAGGGCTTTTTCTTTAATGGCATGTCAGCCCTATCGTACCCTAATTAAGAGATCTACTTCTGAGAAAATATAAACACAAACTCGTAAAATTTTCTTGCAACTATCGAGTTAGGTTTTGACAATATTGACTGGGCAAGTCCCACATCATTGTAGTTTAACATTAATTCTCTCACTAGTTGATCCCTTTCACACTTATATTTAATACAATCAATGAGTATATGTTGTACATCTTCTAAAACACCACATCTTTCACAGTTAGGAGTATCTGATTTTTTCATCATAAATTTAAACTTATTACATAAATAATGACCAGAACGAAGTCTAAATGCTACTTTAATTAAATTTCTACTAAGTTTTACATTACTAAACCAAGGCACTTGAGGAGGTTGACTCTGTAGCGTTTTATACCAAATTCCTTTCTCCAATGATCTACGGTTAAAATATTCTTTCCATAAATTGTAGGTAATATTTTTGAATTTAGAAAACTTTTCTACATAATCCGGTGAAATAGTAGTGCTAGAACCACTGGTCCTTGCTTCTTTTGCTAATGAGTCAACCTTCTCATTGCCCACCAAACCTATATGAGATGGAACCCATTGCAATCTTAACTCAACATCGGTTTGAACTACTTCATACAAAAGTGCCAAAATATCGTAGGCTATCGATATACCTCTGCTATTTCCAGAGGCGCATCGAGCCAGGTGTTGAAGCGCACTTTTGCTATCAGTGAAGATGACACATCTTTGTATACCCAGCCCTCTTATGTACGATACTGCCTTTAAAATTGCAATGAGTTCAACGGACATTATAGACAGACAGGGATCGACCTTAAAACCTTCAGAGAAATTGGTGGTGCAGTCGTAAAAAGCCGCACCTGCCCCTTCATCACTTTTCGACCCGTCAGTGAACAACATGTGCCATCCACGATATTTCTCTTGGATTTCATTCATTATTTCAAACTTGAGGACACTCGCGTCGTAAGACGCTTTTGCCTGTTTGACGGCTTTTAAATTAATCTCAATCTTGTACTCTATGCTTGAGACCCAAGTATTCAAAGTAAACATTTCCAGAGGAGCAGATGAATGGATAATCTCATGTTTGGTTTTTTCATAACATTCTACTAGCAGTGGTTTCTTTTTTTTCTTCCAGTATTTAAATTGACACAGAGTACTTAACTTATCAAGAAGGTTTACACTTTCGTTTTCTGAAATTGATTGAAATTTCAAACAATGTTTGTATGCCAACTGAACTCTTCTTATATACAGGGGAGATATACTTAATTCACTCTCCATCACATGTATGGGCGTGCTCTTAAGGAAACCTCCTATGATTCTTAAAGCCTGATTTTGAACCTTGTCTAATTTTTTTAAATGTGTTTGAGCACTATTTCCAAACAAGCCACTTCCATAGTCCAGTCTGCTTCTAATAAGTGATAAATATAATTTTCGCATATGATTAGGATGTACTCCCCAAGATGACCCTGTTAGTACTTTTAAAATGTTCAAAAATTTTAAACATTTTTCGCTTACTTCATTGATATGCTTGCTCCACAGTAGTTTTTTGTCCAACCATAGTCCCAAATATTTAATACACTCGCTGGAAGATAATGTCACCGAATTTATTTTAACATTGGGTACCAGCTGCCTACGACCTCTACTGAATACACATAGTTTTGTCTTACTTGAAGATAGCTCCAATCCCAAATCATTTAAAAGAGATACGGTTACATCCAAAGCGGCTTGAATTTCATCCTCACAACAACTGAAATCCTTATGACTGAAATACAATACAAAATCATCTGCATACTGACCAACAATAACATTTTGTATTTGCTGACAAATTTTATAAGTGGCCAAATTAAATAAAAGAGGAGACAAAGGGTCACCTTGCGCTAAGCCTCTATTAGTCCATCTGGTAACCATTTTATCCTTATTTTCATTTGGCACCGACAGGTGTCTCTCGGTAAGAAACGACCACAGATAATTACAAATATTAGCCCCAATATTAAGTTCATCAAGCAAATTAATAAGCTTTCCTATTAATATGTTATTGTAGGCATTTTCTACATCAAGGAAACAAGCTAGTGTTGGTTGACTTTTAGCAAATCCTATTTGAATATAAGTGACAAGTCGTGAAAGGCAGTCTAAACAAGAATGTCCACGTCTGAATCCTACTGTATTTACGGATAGTATCGATTTTTTCTCACTGAACCATTCGAGTCTTCTTGAAATCATGGCGTGGAAAATCTTACAGATACATGAAATCAAAGATATTGGTCTTAACTTTGGATTTTCTGTCACTACACTACCTTGTTTGGGGATAGGAATTATATTAATATCCCGCCATTGACGGGGTACATGACCAGTACAGAAAATGTCATTAAAAATATTCAATAAAAACAACTTCGCATTATCAGGCATGTGAAAAATCATGGAATATGTTATTCCATCGTCGCCGGGAGCTGTATCTTTTCTTTTCAAGCAGTTTTTAAACTCACTCAACGTAAATTTAGAGTCTAACTGTGTATTATTACTCGTAATAGTAGGTTTACTTAAATATTCTCTATTAGCTACGAAATCAGGTGTAAGAGAGCATAATAACTTCTCCTTATTTTCGTCAGATATATTTGATCTTTGGTTTTGATATCCCTTAATCCAACGCATTTGCCTCCACATTTCCTGAGGAGACGTTTGCCCATCTAAATTGTCACAGAATTTCTGGTAACATCTGAACTTAGCATTTTGAATACACTTTCTGCTTTCAATTATTTTATTTTCCAATAGTGAAAGATTCGAAGGAGTAGGATTACGCCGAAATTCTTTTAGCGCTAATCTACGTTGGGCAATAACTTTAGAGAGATCCGAGTTCCAGTAGTCCCTTGGCTTAAATTTAGAATTGGGATCTGTACATACCTTCTTAAAGGGAATATGCTTATTGACTGATTCGTTGACCTTCTCAAGAAAATAATCATATTTTTCTTGAATATTTTCGAAATTGAGATGAGGTATACAGAAAGTATCTTTTAAATGGTCCCTATAAGCCTCCCAGTTAGCACTCTTGTAATTCCTACTTTTAACAAAATGAATATGATCCTGATAACTCAAAGAAGCTTTTACAACAATATGATCACTACCTAGATTTTCGTTGCTTACTTGCCATGTATTATTAAGTGCAATGTCTGAAGAAATAAATGTTATGTCGGGTGACGATTTTTGGAGGATCCCGTTGACGAGTTTAATCCTTGTTGGACTTCCATCATTTACAGATATAAACCCGTTTTCTAGTGATGAGTCCAGAAGTTGATTTCCCCTTGTATCAGTCTTATATGACCAATTAGTATGATGGCCGTTAAAGTCCCCAGCGATTATAGTTTTCTTTGAATACAAAGAGAATATACTATCCCAATCGGAAGGGCTAGTAGCGACAGTTTGCGGGCAGTAGATAGAAAACACATTTTCCAAAGAACTACAGTTAAGAATTTTGATATGCAAGATTTCTATGTCCGAGTTAGTTAAGTTCAAAGGACATACCTGTACTGAAATCGATTTGTGAACTATGATGGCAACTCCTCCATAGGTATCAGGCCGATCCCTTCTGTAAATATTATATCCGTGGATCTTCAAACAGGCTTCAGGCTCTAACCATGTTTCACTCAAAATGGCTATGTGTATTTTTTCTTGTTGCAATAATGTTTCAAAACTTGCCAATTTGGGTCTGAGGCTTTGTGCATTCCACTGTAATATATTAATAGTAAAATTTTTAATAGGTCTATCCATTAAAAAGTTTAAAAATTTTGCCTAACATCTCTCCATCGGTAAACATATCCTTTAAAACAACTTTACATTGTTCAACAATCAACTGAAGCAACAAAAAAATTTTTTCTCCCACCGAAACATTAGACAATAATATATCTTTAAAACGTTCAAAAATTATTCTAAACTTGGATCTTCTTTCTTGCTGAGTTGCTCGTTGTGATTCCTGTTTTTTATTATTACCCATTTCGACTTCCTCGAATTCCATAGAACATTTTTCCGTGTTGCAAAGATTTCCCTTCGTTTCTTCCTTTTTTTTATTCTTTTTGTCGTTTTTTTTCTTATTATATGAGGCAGGAGTTTCTTCACTATCTAGTCGCGTTTGCTGGACCATTGTTTTAGCCCCTACAACATTGCTATAAGTATTTTGAGAAGTACCGGAAATTGGGACAGAGGCAGGCTGTGAGGCGCTGGTGTCCATACCAGTTGCTTGTGCAGGGGTCGGTTCCATTTCCCAGTTTATGATCTCAGACTCCGACTCTTCTTTCTCCGCCATCTCTTCTTTATAAATAAGTAATGCCTTTCTATACGTGGTATTATTCTTACTCATAATAGAGCGAATCAATTTCTCTTTTTGGTAAATGGGGCATATTTTGTCTAGGGCCAAGTGGGAACCTTTACAATTGGCACATGAAAATTCTTTGATTTCACAATTTTCATGGTTCTCTCCACATTTAGGGCAAACAATTTTCTTCGTGGGACAGAACTTGACTACATGTCCAAATTTCCAGCACCCGGAACATTGAGTTACAGGGAATATATAGGTATCAACCTTGAATCTACATCCATATGCTGTTATATATGGGGGTAAAATGGTTCCTTTAAAACATAGTCTTATTGTTTCACTCGGTACCCATTTTCCATCTGCGTCAATGCGATTTAAACGTTTAATTGAGACAACTTCTGCTGAAGATTCTACAACATCCACTAAATCTTTTTCTGTCATATCTAAATCAACATTTTTCACAATACCATAACAAAAACTGGTTTCCGTAGTCATCTGACATCTACATCCCATATTAAGTATTTTTTGACAACCTAACAGTTTTTCTGCCGTCTCTTCGTCTTCTACTTGAATGAGAACCTTATAGGGGCTTTTATATTTTATTCTCAAAATATTTGAAATATTCTCACCTCTCAGCAACTTTGCCATAGCCATTTGCTTAGGTAAAATCTCCAAAGAAGTAATACATACTTCATATCTTTCAATATATTGCGATTCTCCTCTTGATGGTTCAACTTGGCCCTTGTGGGAGTTACTCCTCAGTAAACGCTTCGCTGCCCTCTTTCTGCGGGTAACAGTTTGGAAACCTTCCTCACTATTACTTTCATCTTCCCTAGTCTTCCTTTTCTCAGTATTCCTGAAGTTTGAGTCATCCCATTCTATCTCTTCAACAACATCACTTTCCTGCCTGCTCGTTTTTTCTTGAACTTCCAAACTTCTATTCAATTGTATGTCGCCGTCACTATTATTTTCCATAGCTGAAGGTAGTTTTATATTACGCCACAAAAACGATAACAGACCCGATGTACGTGCACACTCAACGCAGCGCAACAGTACATATACTAAAATGATATTTTAATTAATAAGTAATACTTATTCAAACATGAAATTTTATATTAACCTAATTTTAGCGTAAGGGATAAGCCCAGTAAATATGAAGCTTAAAGATAATGATTAATATACTTTCCCCTTTTAATTAAAGTAAAAGAGGACCAATTATATTGCGCCGGGTGTTTTTGATCGCTTGACATCAGACTCGCATCCCCGAAGGTAGATAATTCACCGTTCAATATCTGATTACTTAGGAACGGCTGCTACGTTTTTCAATTCCAGTTATTGGACCGGTGAAATTATCGAAAACCTGTATTTTAGTATCGAAAGTTTACTGCACAATAAAGAGCGGGTTCTTAGAAGAATTCTGAACCTTCATACTATGTTACTACAAATTTTGCCAATCTAATTAACTACTTCATCGATTTTGTTCAGAATTATTTCGTTTGAAATTTGATTGAATTATTCTGAATTCAATGATTACAGATTAACTAGAAAATGTTGCCACTATTGGTACCTCACGGGGACTTTATAGGGCTTTCGTAGTCAAATGAAAGAACCTATTTCGTTTTGTACTTCATGTCCATACCTGCCTTCAAGTATGACACAATTTCTTTTGGACACTATTAATAGCTTAAAATAAAAATATTGAAATTTTAACGAACCGTCTAGGCCTATACCACTCCAATGTTCCCATTCACACTGCCCTTGTACATTTGCGTAGTCAACCAGATTTTCTGATGAATTAGAATTCAATAATTCGCGAACAATATTAATTTGAAACGTAGCCTGTCCGTGGTAACTGAACTAACTTATCAAACATAGTTACAGCCGACGGCGGCATCAGAAACAGGTGAGTTTGATGTACCTAGCCTTGCAAATGACGTTCGTTATATAACTTCGAGTATTCTAGATTTCTATATGATGTTAACATAAACTATACATACAATAAAACAGTAAAAATATTTTTACCGTTTTATTTTATGTAGTATTTTGATTATCAGTTTTTTTTAAATAAAATACTCAAATAGCACAAAAAAATATATTTTCAATAAAAAAAAAATATCTTATTTTTGTTGGGGCTCGAACTTGGACCGCCAACTTTACAGTCACACGCACCAACCACTGGACCATCGAGGCTGCTGCGGTGGTGTCGAAATTAAAGTAAAAGTAGAGTAACAAACCAAAAATCTTTTTACTGTTTTATTATATGGCCTCTGTGGCTCAGCGGTACTACGCTTGTCTGTGACACCGGAGGTCCCGGGTTCGAATCCCGGTCAGGGCATGATGAGAAAAGAACTTTTTCTGATTGTCCTGGGTCTTGGATGTTTATCTATATAAGTATTTATTATAAAATATAGTATCGTTGAGTTAGTATCTCGTAACACAAGTTTAGAACTTATTTCGAGGCTAACTCAATCAGTGTAATTTGTCCCGTATATATTTATTTATTTATTTATTTATTGTAGATCCAACTCGAAATTTACGCGAACAAAGTTGCGGGCAACAACTAGTTTATAAAAAAAATTAATACCGCTTCTATTAACTTGCTTGGTAAAAATATAAATCCTTTGATGTTTGTAGCCCTGAATCGATCCTTTTTGTAGTCATTCGTCATGATTAATTTATTTTGTTATTAGCCTTTTCCTGGAGTCCGGAATCGGGTCCAGAGGGAATACTAGAGGAAATCATTCCATGGCAGGTATCTCCGGCATTAAGAAATTAAATTTTATCCGATATTCAAGTGTAGTTACTGTTTCTTTTAATTGGAAGGGATGATTGATCGATCAAGCAATGATAATATGTACTAATTATCTTAAGATGAACCAAAACAGAACTATTGTAGAAATAAACCCTAAAAATTACAGAGAGAGTTTAACTAACAGTTTCAATATTCTCCATTCAACAAATAGCTACAGCATGTTCAGAGTTCGAGTTTAAATTGGTCGTTTAGAATTCTGCTTCAGATTTCCTTGGAACTGCGAGATTTAATTTATTAGCGCTTCACACAGACGTATGTGCCTTTATCTCTATTCTCGGATTGTTGGACTTTCTCAGCAGACGGCTACGTGTTACTTGCGTTTAAATGCTTACACTTACATGTCGTATGTACATGATATTTATATCATGGCATTCGTATACTTTCTAAGGTAGTTAATCTACTTACCTCGATATCTTCTATCTTCTGGCATTAGTCCCGGTCCTCACCATTCTGGAAATGTATCTGGTTGGAGGATACCGATACTGCTATTTTCACCATGATCTTATTAATCAGTAAGTTAGGTTTCTAACTGAAGCGACTCCCGTCTGAAGTCCGCAACCTTTAATTGAAAGATTTTGGGAGGTTCATGGCCGAGGTATGAATTGAACCTTAACAACTTGATCACCGACGCTCTCAAATGTAGATATTTAAACAAGTCTTTTGCTTGCTTTCTCGATAAATTTTACAAAGTTGCTGAATGTAGTTGAATTATGATATTCATATTGTTTTATTCTATCTGAAATCGTACTGGCACTCGAAATATTCGTGGCTCGATGCTGCTAGTTGTCACGCCCCGCGAGGACAGAATGTGATCACATGTATCTTCATTACATAATTTTGAAATCATGACAATTGAAGTTCTTCAATTGCTTTCCCGAGTTATTTATTCTATATTTGACAATATAATTAGATCTGCAGTTTTATTATGATATTCACGCTGTTTTATTGCATCATTTGAAATCATACTGGGATAATATTCGCGGCACGACGCCGCTCGTTGCCTCCTCCCGCGAGGCAGAACGAAATGAGATTGCATGTACCCACCCTTAACGGACATTGTCAGTACTGTCAGTTTGAACAGTTTGACACGTTACAGAAATGAACTTAATTTATCCAATTCGTCAGTGTATTTTCGACTAATTTAATAAATTATATTTTTCCTTTAAATCACCGGTTCGGCCTTGAGATATTTTACAGTAAAATTTTCTTTAAAATGTCATGAAAATTTACGACTAGAACAAATACAAAGTGTGCCCCAGAACCTTATACTTTTAAATAATAATAACCTTATTTTTTTTTTATTGCAACCAATGTTTCAAACAAATGCTTTCAGAATTTAGTAGCATCATAACGTTTGGCCTCCTAGTTCCAGAATTCTTTATATATTTCTAAATAAATTGAGATTATTCTGCATCTAGTACGTAGTAATAATTGCTAGTATACTCTAAGGGATCGCATAGTATAGATGCACGAATCTCATTTCGTCTCGTGGACGCGACAATAGAGATGTCGTGCCTCGAATAATATCCACTTTGATATCAGACGTCGCAATATAGCAATGAAAATGCAAGTGTTACATTGTAAGACCTCTCAGCATTTATAAAACGGCATACACCACGTCTGTATACTTTGTGGGCTTGGCAGAGCCAACAATCTTGCAAGGACTGCCCATGTTCAGCTTTATGACTTAATGCTGTAATTAAAATTGAAAAAGTGACAAGTTGCCAGCCCATTTCCTACCAGAAAAGTCCAAAGTTTATTAACCATATAATCCTACTACTATTATAAAGGCGAAAGTTTGTATGGATGTTTGTTACTCTTTCACGCAAAAACTACTGAACCGATTACCATGAAATTTGGTATGTAGGTAGCTGAAGACCCAGAATAACACATAGGCTACTTTTTATCCCAGAGTTCCCGCGGGATTGATAGGGTTTCCATGCGGACGAAGTCGCGGGCGGCCTCTAGTAATATCATACTTTTTATAGAATATTCTGTCATTCTATTTCATCTTTATCAAGCAATGAATGGAGATAATCTAATTCTTATTTTATAATCATATGGTATGTAGAGAATATATTATAGATTAGTAATTTCAATCTTAATATTTTGACGGCCTCTGTGGCGCAGCGGTAGTGCGCTTGTCTGTGTCACCGGAGGTCCCGGGTTCGAACCCCGGCCAGGGCATAATGAGAAACGAACTTTCTCTGATTGGCCTGGGTCTTGGATGATTATCTATATACGTATTTATTATAAAATATAGTATTGTTGAGTTAGTATCTCGTAACACAAGTTTCGAACTTACTTCGAGGCTAACTCAATCTGTGTAATTTGTCCCGCATATATTTATTTATTTATTTATTTATTAATTTCAATCATAAAAACTACAATCGGCAAACTCTGTCAAAACTTTTCTTATTTGTATCAATAAATTTTCATTAAATAACTTGTACACAGCCCTGCAATTTCTTCAATTTATTTTCTAATTTAAAATCCATTATATCAGCGGTTTAATATAAAGCATTACGAAATGATGGATTTAATATCTGAAAGTGACGGCTTCAATATCAACCCCCGGAGATATAACTTATGATTGGGCTTTTGTTCGCATCGGGCTTTCTTTATCTGGGGCAATTTAGGTCAAACCTTAATTTGGATTTATAAATGCAATACATGTTCTTCAAATATAATTTTATATTGGTGGCTTATTTATTTTGAAATAGACGTATACATAAATACGCTTTATAAAAATGAAAGGAGTCATTATATGTAATCAGAATTCAGTGCCTGTTTTTGCATCATAGGTAGTTCAAAAAATCATACTTAGTTTACTTATTTTCTCATTGGCCTTAAAAAAGATAAAACTTACCCTAAGGATTATTAGTGTTCCAAACAATTCATTAATGTAACAATAACGTATACATAAATAAATAAAACACGTCTTAGACAACTGTATCCTCAACGGTATTTATAATATTTAAACGCAGGCGTCATATTGAGTAATTAAGTTATCGAATTACTTTCAATAAATTTACATGTTTAATGAGTAACCAATACACAAAATTGTCGGTAATTTTACAGCGAATTATTAGTGTTTTTGGTATTAAATATAATGTAGCGTATTGATTTTTATAAATAAACAAAAGACTTTTAATAAATAAATAATAAAGTAGTAGTGTAGTTTTAATAAATTATATAGCGATAGTTTATCGTGCGATACAATGTTACGATTTAACTCCTTTCTTCTCAACTATTATCACTTCATAATTAAATTTTTTTAAATTAAATTAAAAAATAATAAATTAAAATAATATTGTGAATTTATAAATAAATGGAGCAGAATTAAATAAAGGTTTGTGACCACGGGTATAATGCGGGCAGACAGGTAGTGAAACAAATAAATAATGCGGGACACCCCCCACCAAGCCACCCCTTGGTAAAGATTCGTTTCAAATTAAATATTTACAGAAGTGGGTTTAAGATAATAATAACTTTTATGTGTAAATTGTTAAATAATTAGTTATATTTTCCTTAATGAAACGCCTTTGCCTTGAGGCTTCAGCTTCGAATAATGTAACGAGGGTGAATTAAAGAAGTGATGTCGCCCCAACTAATAATAATAATTCGAAAGTATGTTTGTTCAGTTGTTACCCTTTGGTGCATTATCTACTAAACCTATCTTATTAAAATTTCACGTATATATTAATCGGAATCTGGAGAAGGACTAAGGGTATCTTTCATCCCGGTAAAAACTATAGTTATAGTATGAAATTTGTAGAAAATACCTTTATTTTGAAGGTAGCGCTACATCGCACAGGCGAATTTGCGAAAATGCTAATATTTTCATATATTTCAGGAATTATAAAAAATAATAAGTAAAGTGCTAAAATAAAGCTCCATTTTTTATTTTAAAGTCCACAAATTTAGGTACTAAACATTAGCCACTAACCAATTTTGAATGTGCTCAAAACGTGTGGTTATCGTCACTTTAAAAAAGACCACTCTATTTCTGTCTTAAAATGCACAATGCACATTCATCTTTTACAACTCCCAAGGTAGATTAATGGTGCAAAAAAAAAATAATTAAAAGATATCACACACTAAGTGTTTATAAAATATATATGTATATATATATGCCAGTAACTTTACTTCCCGTGCAAATTTTAATTTCAATCAAAGAAATGAGTTTCTTCTTTAAATTTTTTGGCCAAGAACCTATCACTGTTTCTGACACTCACTTTATATTTATTATTTGACGCAAAAGAGGCAAAAGAGGTTTTCATGATAAATACGTGCATTATGTGTGCGAATTTATATTATTAAGTTTAACCTACTATAAGGTGGCGGTTGCATGAAGAGAATAACAATAGAGTAACAGGGATCGAGGGAAGCGTAAACATGTTATTTCTGTCTACCTGTACTGATAGAAAAAGGCGTGATTTTATGAATTATTACTGTGTATTCAAAAAGATTCTCGCCAAGATTCCTGCGAGAGTGTGGAACAGACTTAAGACGAACAAAAATATATATCTCTTTATACCACAGCATCATACTGTGGTATCAAATAATATATTTTTTTATTCTTCATAAGTATTTACTACATTTTATTCCGAGCAAGCAGTTAGACAGACGAGGTTTATAAATAATAAACTAAATAACGTAGTAGTTTAGCCGAAACGAATATTTGAAATTCCATATTCCTTTTTAAAAATGAAAAAGGATAGTAGTGTGTGTTCGTTTTTAAAAAAACCTTTGTTGTGAAAAAATATTTGTATGTAAATATTATAAACCTCACTGTTTATGTTATGAAAGGTTAACAAAACCAGTCATGTTACGTGTTTGGGAAGATTTTGTAAATTATCTTATTAGTTTTAATTAAAATTGTAATTTTATTTTGCATTTATCATTCAAGCAGTCAAAACCTTACAACTATTCTTTAATTATGATCAACGTTTGAATGTTTTTTTGTTATACATACATACATTATAAATACATTTTTTGTTATAATTATTAAAAAACCTTGGAAATAAAAATAAACGCAAAATGTGTTTTACGAGGTTACTACACAACAGGTTTGTTTTTCGATGACACATAATACCTACTTACTTATATAACATCACGCCTCTTTCCCAGAGGGGTAGGCAAAAACAAGATTTTTCTACTTGTCACGATCCCTGCATCCTTCTATCACCCTTAAATTTTCTTAGATATGCTGTGCTCGATGATATTTTTAATGTACTCGATGATAACTCAGGTGTCCCAAATTCTTCCATCAATATCACCAAAGACACAATAATACTTTTAAGTCAATCCAGGGTAAAGGCTAATAAACTTTGATTTCTATTTTTAGGCGATGAGTTAGCAACCTGACACTATCTGATTCTCAATTCCATGATTAATCAATCAAGCTGAAAGCATTTCAGCCTTTTGGTTCAGTTTTCCCTGTAAGAGATAAAAACTTGATATGTGCATGTATGTTTTTTAAAATTTTCTTGCACCAATCATTTTCACTACGTAAAGTATCCACTGACAATATCTTATCACACGTGCTAAATAAGTGCCAAGTCACTTATTCATGGGACACGCTCTATTATATGCGGTTCTTTTGTTTCATGAGGATTTATGGTTGGTTAAAATATGACTGTATTGATAATTCTTTATAAAATAATCTAGTAGGGTAAGTATCACTTAAATGCTGCTACTGCTACACAATATCAAAATAAGAAATGGCGAGTTTTTAAAAACAAATGTCGAGAGGTTCAGTTCACTGTTTTTTCAACAAATAAAAGAAAAGTAGGACATGAAACTTGGGGAATGAAAGTTTTGATAGAAAGGACATGAATTGTCCATTTAACTGTGCCGTTAAGAGCTGTCACTTAATTAAAAAACAGAGGTTGGTTTTGCCATTAAAAATCAAAATTATATTTATAAAGTATACGTTTTATTATAAGCTGCAGCTTACAATCTTAACAACATGCAGTTTCCATGAAACGTAAATGATTTTTTTCATACTTTAATAAGAAATATGTACACTTACATAACGAAAGGAGATTATATGTATGTTGATTACAATTGCCACGTCATGATGTCATACAAACTTCTTTGAAGTACGATATAAGATAAAATAAATGCAGGTTTACCCTCTGAACAACGAATAATTTAACGTTAGATATTAACTACTTTTACAAACAATAACTTATCCTTATCAACTAGCTTTACATCATAAAATATATACTTAATAAGTAAAAATTTTACACAAATTTTCTCCAAATGGTCTTACGATAAAACAAAAAAATTGTTACGACTAACAATAAACATATTTTTACAAATTTGTGATGTCCTTGTGCATAAAAAACGCTAAGAAAAATTGAATTTGTAACATTTTAATACAAGTAAACATGAATGTTAACAAATTTTGCCTGATGTTTACTTCCTTCATTTTTACCATTTTATAGATAAAATTTCGCAATATTAAAAAATACATGTGTATGCTTGCAAAATTGAATTAAATATACACAAGATCATATTAGACAAATCAAAACCACTGTAAATATGTGAGATTTACTATTGATTGTGATGGAATCAGTCTTTACCTCACTAAATTATCGTACAATGTAACTAAACGTGACTGTGCGCAATTGGGTTTACATTGTACTGAGTAGACCAGTCAGGTAATTTGGAAAACGAAATATTCCGCGGACATTTTGCCTTAGATATCTTTAACTTTACTGGCGTTTTAATATCGTCTTTCTCGGCAGCTGAAACAACCCCCAAATCGTGATCGACGGATAGCATGTCTATAATTTTCTTCCAAAAGTCAACGTCACTCCATAAAACCGACGTGTTTATATCCCTTTGATCCTTTAAGAAAGCATATATCGAGTTCTCTGGACCAATATCGACGAAGATGTAAATTGTATCTTTAGCTTTCAACATTTCCCCATGAATTTTCTTAATGTCCACATTTTTGTAAGCTGTCATTAAGTAGTTGGGGGAAAACACAACAAGAGTTGTATCATATTTAAGAGCACCATCGTCTTTGCGAGTACAAATATCTTTGACACGTCGGCCTGATTTTCTTACATATATAGGTATCTCATTTTGCACTGGATGTATAAATAAGTTAAAATTTTGGCTTTTTAATTGTGGAACAAAATCTTTCAAAATGAACTCCTCATCATTTTCACAGAAATTTACCATTATACCGGTTTTAACCTTGCGGGCAGGCTTGGAATTTTTATTTTTACTTTTCCAAAGTTTTCTTTTTATGGCCAATTTTATATTCTTTCTGTAGAATATAAATAATACTATCATCACTAAGTATAGGGATACCAAAATTATTATAATGATGATGAAAATAGTGTATCTCGTGTAACAAGATACTTTAGTCCAAATCGAGCATTGAAACGTTGACAAATCAGGTATCTGGAAGAAATTATTTAAATCAGTAAATGATTTATAGAGATCTTTTTTTTTAAAGAGGGTGTTTCCAATAATTACCTTCGTAGACAGTCCTGTGACGAAATCAATAAAGTGAAAGTTTTTACATTCGCATTTTAAGGGGTTGTGAGCAATCCACATTTCGCCTGCAGGTTTGTAAGGTTCGACTTCATCCTGAAAACGAAAATAAGTATTACTATAGTAGTAATTCTTGTCAAATTTTAAATTCAAGTTATTATTTATACATACCAAAAGATTTGTAATGTTATTATATCTAATGTCCAATACATCAACGCCGTTGAGCCACCAGTCATAAAAGAATTGATTAAACTCATTATGACTTAAATTTAAGAGTCTCAAATTACGAGCACCGCTAAACGGAGACAACCTGTGTAACACGCCAGGCATGACATCTTCTTCTTGAACTTCAAAACTTAATCGATTGTAAGCCAGTGTTATGGACATCTTTTGTTTATTGTAGACAAATAAATAGTTTGGAAGTATTTTCAATCCATTGTGTTCCATATTAAGGTAAATGAGACTAAGCAGCGGCGAAAAAGTAGATCTGCAATGTGAAATGACAATGAGCTTATGTTTTATTTGAATATCACCAAATTTTATGAGCATTTTTTTATAAAAACTTACCTAGGAATTTCTACTATTGAGTTATAAGATAAATCGAGCCTTTCTAATCGTACTAGAGACGAAAAAATCCTTTCTCCCAACTGTGTTAAATTATTGTGACTAAGATCAAGTTCTAATAGATTTATTTGGTCATTAAAAGCAGGTTCAGGGAGAACTTTTATTTCGTTATATGATAATGATATGTTTGTTATATTAGAAGAGTCTGAAAAAACATCGTATGGCATATATTCTAGCCCACATCTTTGTATATATATCTGTTTCAAATTACGCAAGTTTCCAAAAAAATATCTAGGAAGTGTCTTCAGTTTTACGTCGTTGTTCAAAATAACGACTGTTTCCAACTCATTATTGTATCTGAACAAATTCTCTGGCAGTGTCGAAAACTTGTTTGATAATAATGTCAATTTCCTCAATTTCTTCAGGGGTTTGAATATCGACCACGGAAGCTCATTAAGGCCATTCGAACTCAAGTCTAACTCTTCAAGGACATCAACCCCAGTGAAGAAGTCCTCAGAGAACCAAGTTACGTTACTCTGCCACAATGATAGTTTTCTCAACAAAGTTAAGTGAGAAAACAAATTTGATGAAATATTAGTCATGTGATTGTGACTAATTTCTAAAGTCTCCAGCCTTTCAAGCGGCTTAAATAATTCTTCAGTAAGATTTATACTATTTGATCTTATATTTAACCAAGTCAATTTATTAATATCAGTAAATAAATTATCTGGTAATCGAGTAATTCCATTAACAGATAGTAGTAATTTAGTTAAATCTTGTAATCCTGCAAAATGTTTTCTATCGAAATACCCGGAAAGATTTTTTGCATTTTGAAATATAAGTGCCATTGTCTTCGTAACACCCAAACTAGTCAAAACATCTTTAAATGACGAAGTAGGTATTGGGCAGTCTTTGAAACTGACAGATTTAAATGAATTGATGTCATTGGCACATTTAGGTAGTTTATTGTAGTCGAGACTTGTTGAATTCTCGCATTTTATATTCAAGTATGTATTAGGAAGTAAATTGATTTTTACTATCCGACCTGTAACAAATTAAATAATTCGTTTGAACATTTTTCAGAATATGCAACTTGAATGGAAACGCAAATTTTCGCAATAATTTTGAACTTTTTCCAATTATCGGGATTGTAACGCCTGAAGCCATACTGTGAATTCGTATGCACGCTTTTAGTGAACTGTGAAAGGCAGTTTGAAAACGTGAATATTTAAGTGCACTCACCATCGATGTTGCAATTGAGTTCGACAGCGAGCGTGCCGCCGCAAACGCAGTTAGGGTCACTTGGACACATCAGCGTCGAGGCACCAATTATCTGCAGCGCCAACCCTGCGGTCAGCACGCACACTAATTCACGGTGCATGTTTAATCCTGTTACATTTGTCTCTGTTGAAATTTATTTCACTTCTATTTGTATCGGGATCACCAGCTTTTTAATCTTCCTCTTCAATTTCATATTCATCTTTAATCATTCGATCTGGGAACAAAACACAATTGATTAAATCATGTATTATTGCAGAATTGTTATTAATTAAATGGTTCATTCTGTTGTTCATTATTTACAAACAGATCGACAGAAAGCGCAGTGAGATAAATTGCTGCGACGGCAAATATAATAGAACTGCCGAATCTATAGCCAGTTATCTCGGTCTGTCGCACGCGAGTATTTTCGAATTATTGAAATTTTCCAATACTGATATCAATGTTCTGTAATGATAAATTTAAAAATGGTATGTAAGACTCTCTCTCAATTCTATCATAAAGCCAAATAGCTGAACGTGGCCATTCAGTCTTTTCAAGACTGTTGGCTCTGTCTACCCCGCAAGGGACATAGACGTGACCATATGTATGTATGTATGTAAGACTATTAGCATAAATAAATTGTTTATAATGCTAGTTTCTTTATGTCAATTGTTATGAAATTTTCAACAGGTACATCATGTAGTTATGGCGCTACATTTATTTAAACCCTTGATCTAAACTGTGATTTAAAGCCGAGCCATTCATTTGTTCAATAAATCCCGCAATAGGCGAAGTTTGGCATGCAGGCGCGTCGTGTGACCGACAAGCCGGATGACATTTTGGCTGGTACCGCAAGAATTTCCGCAGTGAGATTAGCGTAATGAGGATTTCTAATCTGATCGTCAAATTTCTTCAGTTAGATTATTTACATAATTAGTTTGGCGCGTCTCTGGCAGGCTTAGTGGACCGTTGAGTATTGTACGTCTTATGAATACTAAATATTTTAAGAACAGTTACAGAATGGTTTTTAACTCTCGAATTTACTACTTCACTGCTAGCTTCATTAATGGCACCTTGAAAACATTCTGCAGTACTTGTAACATACTACAGTGCATCGTTAATTCATTTTCACATAATGTATCCTCCTCCTCGCGTCGTATACCTCATTGATTTGGAGTTCACGCAGGATAGATGCATTGGTACGGAAGGCAGTCCAGGGTATCTGTAGCATCTTCCTCCAGCACCACATTTCGAAGGCATCTATGCGGTCTCTATCAGCCTTTTTCAGGACCCATGTCTCGGCGCCGTAGCTAAATATGGAGAAGACTAGAGTGTGGACAAGTTTCTTTTTTGTCTTCCGTGAAATGCTTCGGTCCTTCCATATCTTTTGTAGTTGAGACATGGCATTATTGACATAATGTATATGTATATAGAAGTTTTGAGTGTGATAGTATTAAAATTTTACATGAAATTATCTTTTCTATACATACATTTAATCACATCTTTATCCCTTACGACGTGATATCTTTTTCATAGATGTCGTTAAAGGCGAGTGAGATAAAGGTTAATAAAATTGGGATTCTTTTATAAGCGATAGGGCTAGGTCCCTGTCACAATTTGAATCTCTATTCCATCATTAGGCCATACAGCTGAACGTAGCCAACCCTAATTTAACCAAAATTTCACAGAGCTGGATTATGCTAATTCTGATTATCCGATTTCGACAAGCGCGGGACTGGAGACATGTATTTTTAAGGGATAAGTGTCACCTTTGTTTAACTCACGTACTTGCCGGGTTAGAACACGAATTTGTTTGAAACATTCACATTTTACATCTGATGTTAAGTTTGCTGTGTGGTTCCCGGCCTTTAAAATAGACCACTCCTAATCTTTCCCAATAATGTCGTAAAAGCCGACTAAGTTATATAATAGTTAAACTTGGGATTCCTCTTTAGATGGATTCCGGGACGGGATTCCGTCATTAGGTCATACAGCTGAATGTGACCTTTCTCTCTCATCAAAACTGGCATTGTCTACCTCGCAAGGGATTTAAACGTGATTTAGATTAAATGTAGCCATATAACAGATTGTCAGACATCTGTATACTTTACTCGCATAATTCCCATTCATTACTCTCTTCGTGCAAACTCCTCAGTTTAGGTTACTCTTGACCAGACATCAACCAAAACTCCATCAATACAAGTATGACCCAATTCTGTAATCAGTTAAAAACAATTTCTTGTTCTGTCCCTTATCTCTTCTCCAGATCTTAAGTAGAAAATAAATGCCAAGAATATTAAATATGAATTAAGAATTTGCGTTACTCGAAGAGAAAGATTTGAGTGATGGTTTATGCTAATGATCATTGATGAATGTTTGTACAAAGTAAGTAATGTCTATACATTATGTTGCCTAGGCCTAATATGTACATTAAAGTTTAATTCAAATACGTCCAGAAGTTTTGTAAATTAGCATGTACACATAGTTTTTTTTTAAATTCTTACTCTACTATTGATTACCCATCTTCTATTTTGTTTTTATGTAAATATATTCAATGTTCCGAAATTATCTTTATACTCGTACTGTTTTACCACATGACTTTCGGTCAATATTAACTTGAGTGCCTGTTTTTATAAATGTGTCTCACACGGTTACTTCTAAATGAAATACTGATGCTGTTTTCACAGTTTGCTGGAGTTTTCTAAAACAAGTAGCCTGTAAGAGATTGCATTAGCGATAAAGCCGCCATTTTTAATTCATTTATTCTTTTGCCCATGTATTTATTTTTCTTTTGATGAAATCAAGTCTTCTGCTAGCCTTCTTTCATATCAGGTTTGCTCTCGTAAATTTTCCAAAACAAAATTACCCTTATTCAATGTGGGGCCGGTTGAAAATTTTTTCTCAGTGCTTTATTTCATTTGTTAAGCAGATGGTGAATGTATTCGTGATTAACAAAAATATATTTTTTTTTTCTACATAATATTAATAAAGATTCGCCATTTAAGGATCTACGGAATAGCATACTAAATAAGCTTTAACTAGTTATCTCAGAAAATGCGCGTGTAAGCGCTTCCAGCTTTGTAAGTGAGAAGAGCGGAAGCTAGCATCTTTCAGATGTTGGCAGTGAACCAACTATTGCCTTAAGGCGGACTGCGGTAGCTGACCTGTCTCGGCGTATTTAATTGGTTTTTGTTCCAAACCGAAATTTAAATAAAATCTTGTAGATCTTGAATTGCAAATAAAGTAATTAATAATGTTAGTTACCAATCAAAGATATTAAATTTAAAAAAATGTATTATAACTAGTTTTCTTAAAACTGAGACCGATGTATGTAACTAGGAAAATGCAAGGAAGAGGCATTATATTCAGAAACTGTATGAAGAGCATTCAAGACATTGGCTAATGAATATTAATGATGATATCAACAAACCAAAACTTCGTAGATATTATTAGATTTTTTTTTTCTTGTTAAATATCCATACACTGTATTTGTTTGGTTTTTCTAGGTTAATTTAAAACAGTTAGAAAAAGCAACGAGCTGACCTTAGTCGCCTGGGTACCTTCAAATTAATAAAAGGCCTTAGTAAACTATAAATCCGTGGCATAATTTTAACTTAATCTATTTGAACATCAGTTTGCATAAGCCCTAAAGTTATGTTTGACGGTACTACTGCCAAATTTGCCCCATACTATATAGTACATAGTAACACTAAAGTTGCTAACTTGTGAGATTTTCAGGCTAAGAGTGCAAAATATAAAAGACGTAGAAGAAAAACTCCAAAGTATTAAAATTTACGCGTACGTCCCACGGCCTCCTACGAGTGTAAAAGTCAGGATTGTTTTTGATTAAAGCACTTTTAGTTTATTGCTCTCAATGTGTATATTTTTAAATCATCAAAAAGATTTCAATTAATATTTTGGTTTCATTTATTTTGGATTCTATTTGATATAATCTGTGGTCAAAATTGGCCTGAACTGACGTATTTGCATAAAAAGATATGGATGAAGCATGATAGTTTGTAGGCATCGTGACAAGAGTATAGGGTAGTCTCAGCCAAACACCAGCAAAAAGCGTGTTTTTTGTATAATATTTTAATAAATAAGTATCTTTACATATTTTAATTTTAATAGGGTAGGCAAACTCACGATTGACTTTAATATTATAATTAATAAAAAAAGTGAATCTAAGACAAAATGTGTAGTGAAAGTTCTATAATCTCTATATTTAGATAACACAGGTGTTGCATACCAACTTAACACAACTTCTGGAAGGGCCTGCAAATTGTAGTTGTTTATTTAGGATCATAAGACAGCAAGAAACTGTAAACATGGGAATATTTGTTTTGTTACTTGTAAAATTAATTACTAACAAGATATTCTACACCTACACACATGTTTAGGTTAACAACATTTCAACAGTAAATTTCAATTTATTTTCATTCAAAATGCGTAATGATTTGCTATCTTGGCGACTTAATGGTATGAATGTTTTTATAATTGTTCTGTTAATCCAAAACAGTTTTTATAATTTTTGTCTGAATATTTCTTTTGGGGTCTGAATGTTTATTTAATATTTTGTGGCTGAGTTTGTCACATTGCTGTTGGTCTTACAATTGGGTAAGTGAAAACTGTTGAGTAAGATCTCCTCAGACAAAGGATTTAAATTGTACCCGATCTATAATAAAAAAGAAATAGGTGAAATATTCATTATATAAACTGATTTCAAATGTTGTCATCATGATCATGTGTCATGGTGTAATTTTTTGCTAAATGAATATTTTCTCGTCTTCTATATGTACGATAAATTTTGCATCTCTGCACACTCTACGTTATACAAATGGTGGTTAATATCGCGTTAATATCACACGTCGCCAAACACGTAGCTATCTCCTAATTTAAACCCACATTAAATAGACACTGCCCTGACCTGAGGCGCTAACTGACACAATGCGGTTAACATTCGGAATTAATGCTCATGCCATTTTTTAGTAAGATACGGGAACAATAATAAGAGAATGTTAATAAAGTATGAACAGAATAGAGATTACAGATCTAAGGATATTGGTTCGTTAAGAATAACGTTTAGTTAAAAAAATTATGTTGTAATGAAAATTTTCTATTGAACACTTACTGTTCATAAAAAAACGGTTAGTACTTTACCTAAAGTACCAAGAGAATATCTGTGAAAACCATAACGTTCTGACACCTTAGCTCTGAACTAAGAGTAATTTGTTATTTACTTATGCGTATTACAATACATACAATACGTAACTTTTTATTGCACTACAATAAATTACAGCAAATTCATAATCATTTATTAAAAACATGGCAGCAAAAGGCGCCATTATCACTACAAGCTTTCTCTTCCATTAAAAATATTAAGGTATTCCTTACTACCCATTGAGTATTGAAGTCTACTTACAGATTTATCCAAGAGATAGAATTATTCAAATCGTGTCCTCGGATAATTCTATATTCGAATTACCACATGGCATTGACATTTAAAATTAATGCTTGAAGCATTATAAGCGAGTTTTTTGTTATGCAAACAATAGTAGGGGACCCGCTACTGGAGACTTTTTCTAACCGCCATTTTTTTGTTGAAAGTCATCGTTTAATCGATTAACGTCGACGCCGATACGCCAGAGTGACGGAGACGCTGAATTAATTTTATTTTTGCGGCTTACCGAGGAAATATCCTTGTAACTTTTTTGACATTTAAGGCAAACAAGTTAATTGAGATTCCGAAAAAGATGAATACAATTTTTTATAAAATGCATAAAGCTCTTTAATAATGCGTGTTCTATAACAGTTAATTTTTTTCTATGATTTGGGACCCGGGGTCCGCTTTCCGACATTCCATAGCAACGTATAAAATTTATAACAAAAAAAATAGCGGGAATCTGTAATAGAAATTCCTTGGAGCTCCGCTACTGTGGATGAAAATACTCCCAACTGTAGCATTTTAATGAAATAATACCAAAATTCAGTGGTTTTTGTATTAATCTTTTTCAGACAAAGAAATCACAAATATACTATCTACTAAGATTCTTAATTAAACTCTAACAGACAACCAAACAATTGTCTCAAAAATACAACAATAATTCTTAAGTGCATATATTTCCCGAGGCTGTGTTTTACTGAGAAATTTTGAATTATCTTAGAGAGTACCTATAAATCATTCTTTAGGTAATATATTATAACGTTATTGAAACTCACCGATAGCCAAGTTTTACATACAAATAATCACATCTATATCTCTTGCGGGATAGACAGAGCCAACAGTCTTGAAAAGACTGAAAGGCTAAGTTCAGCTGTAAAGCTTAATGATGGAATTGAGAATAGTGACAGGTTGCTAACCCATCGTCTAAAAGGAGAATCCCACGCTTATTAGCCATTTTTTTAGTCGCCTTTTACGACATAGATTGGTACTTTTCTTAAGTCCCGAGAACCGCACGACACTAAGTCATCATAATAAGTTAAAGCTCAAAGTTCTGTATTAATACGTAAGGCGATGAAGTAACTCAAATTCTAAAGGAGACATTCACTCTTGTTCCAGGTACGAGTATCATGACAAAGCCTTATTGTGAAGAGAGTAAGGGAATACGTCTGCCGCAGGCATTTCTAAAGGCCTAATTAATTATCTCAAGTAGGCTTCGCATAGATCATGCCTCAGGGAAGTATGGAGAGAAATAAGCATGTTTCACTAATTAAATTCATGAAATAGATAAGATCCTTTATTAGATATCCAGTTTACAATTAACAAAAGTTATAAGATAATTAAAAGTTCAAGTATCCATACATTGCCGTGTGGTTTTCGGCACGTTTGAACAAAACCACTCTTTAACTTTTCCATGGAGGTCGTAAAAGGCGATTTCTCTTTTGGGCGAAGGGCTAGTAACGTGTCTCTATTTGAATCTCAATTCCATCACAAAGCCATACAGCTGAATGTGGCACTTCAGTTTTTTTAAGACTGTTGGCTCTGAATACCAAGCATTGGATTTAGACGTGACTGTATATATGTATGTATGTATGTAAGTTTTCATATCGATACTGATTATAATTTTAGGACACTTGATGAAATTGTGAACAAATACTTAGACTAAACAATCAGGAGATTTTCTTTTGGGAATTTCTACGGGCGCCAAGTTTTAAGCATACATTGAAGAAAATAAATGCATTAAAATATGACTGCACTGTCAAATCAACAACAAACACGTAGTTTTATTATTAAAGAGTATTTAAGACTGTGGGCTCTGTCTACCATATAAGGGATAAATACGTTAATATATGTACTGTCGCAGTACAAACCATATTAAACTATTTGGTTGAACCCGGCCTTGAGTCCTGAAACCATTAAATTCTGTCCACCCCGTAAAATGTAATGACATGATGTATGTTTGTACAAATTGTAAGCTTAAAAGCTTATTCGACTTTTATCAAAGTAAAATGGGACATGTAGGATCGAATTAAACCCTTATTTAGTTGAGAAGTTATAATGTCTAAAAAATATTTCGATTTTGTAATTTTATAGTCTTGTTTCTTAGTAGGTTATTAATTCAATCTATAAACTTATTCTATAGATGAAACGAAAAAGCAAAACATATTTTTCTGAAACTCACGCTCTATTCAATTAATTTATTTATTCAGCAAACTAATTGCATAAATTGATCATATTTAATACAGTAGTCAAATTGTAATACTAAAAAAGAAATGATTAAAATCAAAAAATAGAACACTTTCACGCTTGCCTCGAAAGCCAATAAACACATTAGTAATTCATTAAAAATCACTTACCGATTATGAAGAACATCCAAACACACGTAAAAAACTTGCTATAGAAATCACTTTAACGGAAAGAAAGAATATGTTTTTCTGCAATTTTTAAATTGGCAATATTTTAATTACAACTAAATGCGATTAGCGATCGTAGAACGCGCGTAGACCCTCGCGCTACGAGTGCTACGAGCGACTGCCGCTACGCCGCTGTCTACGAACAAGTCTAAATAGAAGCGTTCGGGTTCATTCGGGAATCGACGGGAAAGACCGAGCCATGTAAAGTTATTTAAGTCCAGTACCGACTAGCTCATTTTCGGTCGCATTAATTGCGCTACTCAAATTATGTCGGTATGTGCTCGGGACTTTAAAGTTTATACGCCTGTCGGTACGGAAGGGTGAAAATAATTTACTAAATCTTAAATAACTAACGCTCTTTGGACACGTTGATTTACTTTTTTGTATATTCTAAAATTAAATTTCTATAAAAAAAAGAAAACAAAGCTTCTTGAATAATATTAAGATAAGAATATGGTTCTTGTTCTGTGTTCTCTTTCCTTCTTTATACTTTCTTAACCTCTGTACTCTTCTTAAAATCGCATTAATTTAATCGAAGAAACTTATGTTCCCAGAATAATAATATCACTTCCATAGCACATATACTCAAATATATAAATAAATTTAATTATATACGGGACAGATTACACAGATTGAGTTAGCCTTGAAGTAAGTCTTGTCGAGACTTGTGTTACGAACTCAACGATACTAAATTTTATAATAAATACTTATAAAGTACTTATCCAAGAGCCAGGCTAATCAGAGAAAGTATATTTCCAGTCATACCTTATCCGGTATTCGAATCCGGGATATCCAGTGTCGCAGGCAAGCTCACCGCTGCGCCACAGATGCCGTCAAATAAAATTATTCTTTTTCAATTCGATTCGTTGCAAAAACATCTCAAATGTAGTAACAAATGAACATTAAATATCTTTGCCCAACAGGAAAACCTATAAATACCTTAATTACACGTACATCAAATCTATTGATTCGTCCATATGTACGAGTATACGTAAACACGATCGCAAACGATAAAATCAAAGCTAAATACGTGGTTATATCGACTGGTCCCAGCAGATTTGGTCTGACCGTTTTTTATACCAGTCGATTCTTTTATGACACAAGTGTTCAGATGTGGCTCAAACATGGAGCTGAGAAAAAAAGGGTTTTATGGAGTTGGTATTGCTGAGCACGTCCAATTCCTTTTAGTGATTAATATTTATTTTATTATTTGAATCCATATTAATATTATAAATTGAAAGTAAATTTATTTGTACCTTTTCACTGTGTAACAATTGAACCGACCTTCATGAAATTTTGCACATATTTAGTGGGGTGTACGCAGAAGAGGATAGCGTGCTTTTAATGCGAGAGTTTAGAAATACTTTACTGTAAAATTAAAAAGAAATTCAATAGAGCTTGTGAGATAAAACGACAGTAACATTATTTATGGATACAGATGTCTATTTAAAATCTTGAAGTGGATTACTTAGTTTTATTAATTTACTCAGTACTTATAATGGCTAGCAGATATTATTTAGTCAGATGTGTATTAACCGAGTTTAATCCTAAAGTTGTAACAAATTGTTCACAACTTCAACAAACTAGGGTTTGGCAACACTGCCTTGCTCTGTTAACAGTACGCTCTCAGTTTATTATTTGAAATTTTCCGAAATACCAAATATTTTCGAGTGAAAGTGATCTAAATCAATAGTATAACATCGCATATATCCACTTGAGTGTTATTCAAGAAATTTATAACCGGATTACGACAGTAAACATTGAAGATAAGTCATATTTTTATACCCACATAATTTTATCATTCAAATTATTCAAGATAACTACCCACATCTGTCAAATAACTGATTTGTCAATATCAATTGACAGCATCAAAATTGAATCTGACATATGAAGTGTTGCCGCACTTATAAAAGTTCCCAAAATAACAGGGAGCGCTCTGATCGCCTGGTACTTTTGACGCTGCTCTCGCTCCTAACATATTTCATTAAACCTACTGTGTGGCTTCTACGAACCGCGGTTTCTACGATCAATGCGGCGCTTGAGATATATGCGCTCTTAGCTCTTTGTGAGGTCTGATTGCCTTATACTGCTTGTTTTGTTACTTTTCCTACCAAAAATAACGAAAATGATTTGCCACGGTTGTAAATCAGTTCTAAGTGATAAAAACTTTTTGAAATGCAATAGCTGCAAATCTGAGTATTGTTTTGAATGTTTAAATCTGACAAAAGATTGCTGCGAAGCGCTTAACCCTGATCAAATAAAAGCATTAAGTTGTCCTTATTGCCAAAATGTTACTCGGCGAGTAAACAACGATGATACTCCATGCCGCCAGCGATATCAGAAAGGCCTGATTCAATCTCTCAACGAGTCTATGAATATTTCTTTCGGCGATGCAACACAGGACGTGAGTACCAATATTAGTAGCATGTCTCAAACTCAACCATGTACTAACTTAGCCAACGTACCGGTTACGATGGAAAGCATAAGTAAACTCTTCGACTTAAAGTTGGCCCCCGACTCATCTATTATGACTAACTTGAGATCTGCACTTAACAAGGACATTGAAAAAATGGTGGTTACTCACGTAAATAGAGCAGTTGAAAATTTGAAAAGCGATTTCACATCTACAACTGACTACTTGGCTGCCGAACAAGCTGACCTGAGATCGGATATCAGGGATAAGGACACTATTATTAAACAACTGCAGTCAGACATGTCTAAAACACAGACTTCGCTCGTCAAACTACAATCCCGAATACAAACGATGGAAAAAATATCACGTGATTTGAATCTAGAGATACACGAGGTTCCCGAAAATAAAAATGAAAATTTAATGGGATTATTTAAAAAGCTCTGTGAGTGCTTAAAAGTTGATATTTCTGATAGCGACGTGAGAGCGTGTCGCCGGGTTGCTAAAATGGACCCTTCCACGGATAGACCACGTAATATTATTGTCTCTCTTTCATCTCAACGGCTTCGCGATCATATCCTGTCATCAGTGACTCGCTTTAATAAATCTCATCCAAAAGACAAACTTGCTTCGACTCACATTGGCCTTAAAGGAGAAACTCGCAGAATTTACGTGGCCGAACATTTGTCCCCAGAAGCTAAAGAAGTACATAGCGCTGCACGGAAGTTTTGTAGAGATAAAAAATACAAATTTGTCTGGGTTCGTTTCGGACAGGTATACATTCGGAAGGACGAACAAAGTCCTGCCCACCTCATTAAAACTATTGATCATCTTAACAAGTTTTCGTGATTGAGTTAAAATGTTGAACATAAAGTTTTATATTGTGTTTCTTTTAATCCTTCATAATGATTAGTGTAATATATCAAAACGTCAATAGAATACGTACTAAATTACCACAATTGTATCATAATATATTGAACTCCGACTATGACGTAATATGCCTAACGGAAACCAACCTGAATCAAGGTATATTTGACGGTGAGGTTATAGACTCTCGTTACAATATTTTCAGAAAAGATCGCTTGCAATATACTAATTCTTCTAAAGAGGAAGGCGGTGGAGTAATTCTTGCTATTAAAAAGTCTTTTCGGGTTGTTCGGAGGGCATGTTGGGACAGCAGTCTGGAGGATATCTGGATCACTATAATATTGAATGCTTCTAGTTCACTTAAACTTCATATATGTGTTTGTTATCTTCCACCTGATTTAATTGTTTCAAAGTTAGACGAATTCTACACAAATTGTCAAAATGTTTTGTTGAATTACTGCCAGGATGATCAATTCCTAATCGTAGGAGATTTTAACACCCCTGCATATTCTCCTATAGGTCTCGTTAGTGATGGGCCATTACACACCCCACATAATAAGAAAAAACTGGTGCTCTTGCAAGAATTTATGTCACTTTGTCACCTATATCAGAGTAACAAAATACCAAACGAAAATGGTCGTTACCTCGACTTAGTATTCTCATCAAATGAAACTCTATCTGTTACTCAGGCCGAACCGTTGAGTTTAAAAGATAAGCATCATCCTGCTTTACAATTCCAATTTCCTTTGAAACCCTACATTGATAAAGGATTAAATTGTTTAAATAAAAAAAGATTTAACTTTTGGAAGTGTGATTATGAAAATATTCGATGCGAATTAAGCGTGGTGAACTGGTATGATTTATTGTCGAATTCTGATTTAGATGTATGCACAGACATATTTTACGATAAGCTTTTTGAAATTATTAAGAGACACACTCCCTTTACTTCTGTAAAGCCCCAAAATTATCCCGTTTGGTACAGTAAATCATTAATAAAGTGCATAGAAGAAAAAAATAAATATCATAAACTTTACAAAAAATTTAATAATCCTAGAGATTATGACACATTCTCTCTACTTCGGGCCAGATCGAAAAAAATTTCTGATCAGTGCTATAAGAAATATATTGCTTCAATTGAAGAATCATTGTCGGATAATATAAAACATTTTTGGAAATTCGTTAACAATAGAAAGGGACATTCCTCAATGCCTCAAGTTATGCAATTGGGTGATTCCTCTTCCTCTAATGGCCGAGATATCTGTGAAATGTTTTCGCAATATTTCGGATCAGTGTTTCAATCAGATTCTGAGGAGGGTGAATCATCCATAAATCAATCCGGCCGCAGTAATGAGTTATTCTCGAATGGAGCGATTAGCACATTGTCTCATATTAATATTACCGAAAAAGATATTATGATGAAAATCAAACAATTGGATGCCAAGAAAGGTCCTGGGCCTGACGAACTACCTCCGTTTTTCATAAAAAAATGTGCTAATGAGCTATGTACGCCGCTCTACATTTTATTTAATAAATCGCTAACACTGGGAGCCTTCCCTAAACGATGGAAAATAGCTCATATCATTCCTGTGTATAAAAGCGGAGATAAGTCTCGTTGTGAGAATTATAGACAAATAAGCATCTTGTCATGTCTTGCTATGCTTTTGGAATTGTTGGTTCACAATCAGTTATACAATCATTTTAAACCAATCATATCTGAAAGGCAGCATGGCTTTGTGAAATCGAGATCAACCGTGACCAATCTTCTTGAATACAAAAACTATTTATGTAAGAGCTTTGCGACAGGTGGTCAGGTTGACTCTGTCTATACAGACTTTTCGAAAGCCTTTGACAAGGTCAGTCATACTCAGCTTTGCATCGAACTTGCCTCCTGTGGTATTCACGGTAACCTCTTGCGATGGTTGACGTCCTACCTAGACAAAAGAAGCCAGCTGGTGACCTTGAGAGGGTATACTTCATCTCCCATTGCAGTGGCATCGGGTGTGCCGCAGGGGTCACATTTGGGACCTTTACTCTTTGTTGTGTTCATTAACAGTCTTATCGAGCGCCTATCTTGTGAATGTCTCTTGTACGCTGATGATTTAAAAATATTTAAAACTATTGAGAACACCAACGATTGTAAATTGTTACAGAGAGATTTAGATACCATTTCAAATTGGTGCAAGGAAAAACTTATGAATCTCAACATAGGCAAATGTTTCGTCATAACATTCACTAACAAGTGTAATAAGATTGTTGTTGACTATACTATTGAAAACCAGGTCCTTAAAAGATGTAATGTTGTCAAAGATCTAGGTGTTATGTTTGATGACAAACTGACTTTCAGAGCACATTACGACCATATAACAAAAAGAGCAAATCAGCTCCTTGGGTTTGTATTCAGATCCACTAAAGGTTTTAAAAAGCCTCAGTCAATTATATATTTATTTAATACCTTGGTCAGATCAATTTTGGAATACGGCAGCCCAATATGGTCACCACACTACAAGGTACATGTGGATGAAATAGAGCGAGTTCAAAAAAAGTGCTTACGATTTTTATGTTATCGTCAACATTTGAGTCGTACCGCTCTCGATTATGAGGCAAGACTATCAATGTTTAACATACAGAAGTTGGAATCACGCAGAAAATATTTTGATTTTATTTATTTGTATAAAATAATTCACTCTATAATTGATGTTCCTTCCTTGCTCTCTCAACTATCTTTTAACACTAGATATAGCAACCGCAGGGCTAATCGAACAAAACTTTTCGCTTTACAAACTTATAAAAATAATACCTCATTTTATAACCCCATTGTTAGGATGGCCCGTCAGTATAACGAGGTGATGTTAGATAACCCTGAATTTGATATTTTTAATTCAAAACTTGGCTCCTATATTAAAATAGTCAAAGACATCCTGTACTGTGTTACAGGAGCATAATAACTAGGGTACCTACTTAATAACTTATATATTTAGTTTCCTTTTTTGTATTAAATTCTTCTTTTTTGTATTAAATTTGTATTGAATTCTTCTTTGGGTTATCTCTTAGACCGTAAGAATATTCTCGATTAATTGTTTTTTGTGTACACACATGTTTTGGATTGCAACCCGTTTTTAATATCTTTTTTTTTTTTTTTTTAATGTAATTTTTGTAATAGTTGTTATCTGTTTTGTGTGATAATAATAAATAAATAAATAAATAAAAATGGAAAAAAAAAAAAAAAAAAAAAAAAAAAAAAAAACGCGCAAGCGCAAGCAGGACAACAAGTAGAACTAAGCAACCAACAATACCGCGCCTCCCGCCATCGGTTACCATCTCTACCGCCGCCTGCCCCACTGCTTAGCCGTTGCCCCGCAAGCCACGCCCCACAGCGCAAACGCAAGCAGGACAACATTATAACTAAATAACCAATAATACTGCGCCCCCCCGCCATCTGCTACCATCTCTACTGCCGCCTGCCCCACTGCTTAGCCGCGCCTATACAAGCTACGCCCCCAGCGCGTCCGCCGGCCGTCGTTCATTTAGGCCTAGATTCTCTCACATTAGAATGTCAGTGCAACGTTCTCCGCCTCGTAGCGAATCGATCCTTGTACCTGCTAACTTGACTAATTTAGAGCACTATAACTCCGACTCAGCACTCCACACTGCATGCACCAGAAACCCATTGGAGCAATACATGAATGTCACTAAACGGCATAAGCGAACCTTTGAAGACACTACATCCAACTCACCCGCCAACGTCGAGCTAGTGAGCATATTCGAGAGCAAATTCGAGGCTTTGAATAACACCTTACTCGTCATTCTACAACAAAATCAAGACATCCAAAAAACAGTATCTACCATGTCAACCAATCACAAAGAGATGGTGACAAAAATAATTTCACTCGAACAAGAAAACAACCAATTCAAAAATGAAATATCCACGCTAAAAAACAAAGTTGAATCTCTTGAGAAACGACAGTTAAGCACCTCGCTAGAGATTCGTAACTTACCAGCTCAAAAAGAGGAAAACAAAGAAGCCCTCATAAACATAGTTAAAGACATCTCAACCACAATTGGTATGGGAAAATCAATAACTGAGGCAGACATAAGTAATATTCATAGGACAAAGTCTGACACCATTGTGGTAAACCTTACCACCGCTCTGCGCAAAGACTCATTAATTGCCACATACAAATCTTTCAACAAAAACCGCAGACTACAAAAGGAACCGTCCTTGAATTCCGGGATGCTTAAGATTCCCGGACAGCAGCGCACTATCTATATTTCTGAGTCACTCACAGCCAAATCCAGGCACATCTACTATCTCGCAAGAGAGGGAGTTAGAAACCACAAGCTGACTTCGGCATGGACATCTTTCGGCAAAGTTTACGTGAAGAAAGAAGAGAGCGGCAAGCCTATTCCCATCGAAGAAGAAGAACAACTTTTAGGCTTCCTGTGACTAGCCACAGCGGCACTCGGTTGGCTGCTCGCAGTATTCCTAAGGTATAAATACCGATATGCCAGTTTTCATTCACTAACAAAATGTAAATTACAACTAGCTTTTAAGAAATCTTTATTAAAATATTTCCTGCATGTATTATATTCCATAGTCTTTTTAATCTTATATAACTTTATACCACGGGAAGCAATATTAATACTAAGCTTAAACTACACCATGTATACACACACTTACAAATACTTTCATAAATACTTGATACACACCAGCAAACATTTACAGAGAGTTACGCGTCGATACAATCACAGCCACAAAACTAAAAACAACACAAACGTTTCTGACGGGGGGACCCGAAACCGAGCTACATATATTAAAAACTCTACTTCTTACTATTGTCACGCGAGTTTCGTGACAATACATAACTTATATGAATATATGCACATAAAATAGCATGAATACTATGCAACATATAGCCCGGGATCTGGACTCCCTGTCTTCGGCACGAGTTATTGAGTGTAGTACTGATGAGGTTAAACATCATATACTCTGTAACAACCATACCATAAACATCATTTCACAAAATATCCGCAGCATAAACTGCAATATGCCAGAGTTCACAGCGCTCCTACAAAGCTCCGAGATACCCTGGGATGTAATAGTACTGTCTGAATGTTGGCTTCCTGGATCCAAATATGTTCCTGAGCTCCCCAACTACCTGCACGCATGCACCTCGCAAAATAAGACACAGAACGAAGGAGTCACTATTTTTTACAACAAGCATCTGAACGCGACGGCAGAAGAACCCCAAGTTGAGAATGCCAATTGCCTCATTTTAAAAATCAATCAGACAACATGCATTGTGGGTATCTACCGGCCGCCTGCACACAGAGACCCCTCCAAGTTTCTAAATTCACTTGATCTCACCCTGGCTAAACTTAATAGTTTTCAAAACATTATCCTATGCGGCGACGTAAACATAGATATAGTTCCAAATAACCCCATAAAACACCACTACGAATATCTAAACATGCTGGCCACTCATGGCATGCTCTCAGGACACACCCTTCCCACACACGGGTTCACCTGCTATGACCACATGATGGTAAAAACTAAACTGGAAGCGTCTTGCCTGGTCATAGACTCAACGCTAACCGACCACTTCACAGTGGCCTGTAGCCTCAATATGAAAAAAAACCAGCTCAAAGGGGTAGATAGAAACCAACATATCAACTATGAAGCTTTAGACTCAACGATGCGGTCACTATCATTCTCACCGGTTCTGTCATGTTCAGACGCAAACACTGCCACTAACATTCTCATAGACATCCTAACCGCAGCTATAAGCAAAGCGACCTCACCAAAAAGAACCCCCAAAAGGAAATGCATTGAAAAACCCTGGATAACTAGTGGTCTTTTGCGGTGCATCAAAAACAGGGACAATCTACATAGGAAACACAAAAAAGACCCGAACAACGAAATCCTTACCATCACATATAAGCGCTACAGAAATTTTTGTGCTATAACGCTTAAAAAGGCCAAACGGAGGTACGAAAAACAACTTATAAAAAACGCACGCAGTAATCAAAAACATCTGTGGGAGGCCATCAAGAATATAAGCGGCTCCAAACGGCCCCCGGACCACTCACTAGCCCTTATCGCAAACAGTGACCCTAAAAAAAGCACAAACACGGTGAATAGATTCTTCGCAGATGTGGGTGAAAGCCTCGCTAAAAAATTCCCAACTGACGGCAACGCGCAGAGCCCTTACACGCAGCCGCCCCTCACCTCTCTACATAGTCTACAAATGGCTCCGGTGTTGGAAGAAGAGGTCTTTTACATTATAAGGGGCTTAAAAGAGAAGTGTGCAGTGGGGCTGGACCAAATATCTACAAAAATCATAAAAAGATATGCCCAACTACTCACCAATCCGATCACTCACATATGCAACTTATCGCTATCACAAGGAGTCTTTCCCTCGGTTTTCAAAAGAGCTCTTATAAAACCCATTCATAAAAACGGGGAAAAAGACTTACTAGATAACTACAGACCCATCTCTATTCTGCCGGCCCTATCAAAAATACTAGAACGAATCATGAATAATAGATTAATCCAATTCCTGGAATCAAACAACCTCCTTGCGCCTTCACAGTATGGTTTCCGGGCAGGCAAATCAACCAGCGACGCCGTCCACGACTTGGTCCACTCCATCATCACCTCTCTGGACGACAAGAAGAAGTGTGTCACCCTCTTCCTCGATTTTACCAAGGCCTTTGACTCAGTCTCCATCCCTCACCTGCTGGCCAAACTAGAAAGAATGGGAATCAGAGGGATACCACTCAAGCTCTTCACCGACTTCCTTACCCATAGAACACAAATTACCAGGATCGGAGAGTGGTCTAGCGACGAAATCTCTCTTTCTTTCGGGGTGCCTCAAGGTAGCAGTGTCTCTCCCACCCTCTTCCTTATCTACATAGACAGCTTATGTCGCCTCCAGCTTCAGGGGGGGAAAATCCTGGCATTCGCCGATGACACTGCTCTATTTTTTGCTGACAACACGTGGGAAGACACCTTCGTAAGAGCGCAAAAAGGTTTTGACCAGGTGCAAAATTGGCTAACACAGAACCTGCTTACCCTAAACGTCAAAAAAACCAAATATGTTCCCTTCGCATTAAAGACCAATCTTCTTCCACCCTTAAACCTGGAAATACGGGCCCACAATTCCTTACAAAGCCACCCGCTCTGCTCTTGCCCGCCTCTCCAAAGAGTGGAACACTTTAAATACCTCGGCGTTACAGTGGACCACACGCTGACCTTTACTCCCCACGCGGAGTCACTAGCCGCAAGGATGAGGAAGCTTATATACATCTTCAAGACTCTAAGACACTGCGCTGACCGTAAAGTAATGAAGATGATATACAATGCTCTGTGCCAGTCGCTGGTAGTCTACTGCATAACATCCTGGGGAGGAACAGCTAAAACCACGCTTATAGAAGTGGAAAGAGCTCAACGAGCAGTTCTCAAAGTTGCGGCAGGCCTTCCTTTCCGCCACCCTACATCTGATCTATATAAACTCTGGGCCGTCCTGACGGTTAGGCAATCTTTCGTACTACACACAATTTTAAAACAGCATGCCCTAGTTCAATTCGATCCTAAGCTGGCAACAACAGACGTTCGAAGAATAAAAGCCGTCTGCCCCTACATCCCCTTGAGAACAGCTACCTCCTTCCATTTCTTCTGCTACCTCGGCCCATACCTATATAATAAACTTAACTCAAAACTTAATATATATCCCCTCCCAAAATTTTCATGCAAAGCTTCCATCACCACTTACCTTAAAAGCCTGGACTACGACAGCACTGAAGAACTACTTAGACCAACTATATGATACAAGACTATCCAGCGAAAAATGGACTAACTCTAGGTAATACACACTCAATATCTCAATCTCCCTACACGCGCTCACTCTCGCACACATAAAACACACCACACACACACTCTATCGCCTATTTAGCTACAAACACCTACAAAGCCCACTAACCACACTTATACACATCATAGCAGTATTTATATAAATTTTTCGCTTCCTTTTTTGTAATATTTAAACTTAGGTTATAGTAATTTTAGTTTTGTAGTTTTTAGTACCTAATTTACCCATTTAGCACCACATATTGTAAATCCAAAGACGATGCGATCTGAGGGCGGGGCCTAGTCACCTGTGGCACAGATTCCACTAGGAACCTATTTCAGGGACTAGTCTCCAAACAAAGTTGACCACGTCCACAAACGCAAAACTAAATGTACACCCTATTAGCTATAAGGATCACTTTGTGGAAGAGATAATAAACGTTTATTATTATTATTATGTTTCTCCTCTTGGGTTTCACGGGTCTATACACCCCGGATTTTTGAGAGGCTTGCGTGGGGATATAAATCCAACACGTAGAGGCCCTTTGGAGAAGTTGATGTTATGTTGTTCTCCTGCCAAAACCCGTTCCCGGCCATATCAATACACGATATGTCCATGAACAGGTCTCGGCAGGAGGTGGAGCTATTACAAAATAAGGAAAAGAAAGATGGGTTATGGAGTTGACGTTTGGATGGATTTAAACTGGGCTATTGCTGGAGAAGTTCGGACACCTGCCATAATCATGAATACTTGACTATTATGTGGCAGGTGGTGACTCGCCACTCACTAAATGGGCCCCTCAAATCAGTCACCATGATAAGCAACAAAGGGGCAACATCGGCGTGGGTGGCTAAGGATGTCGAGAGGTGAGACTGCGGGGCGTGAAATCGTGGTGATCCAGTCAGGCACCCCCGGCGTTATGACATTTTACACTTCCATCCTTCGAGCGTATAGCTCTCGCGACTCCACTCTGACCGGCCGGTTAAGGCAAGCCAGAGGTAGGGGTCCTGTCCCTCATCGGTTTCCACTCCGACCTTGGCGAAGGAAGATCGGAGGCGAGGAACAGGGGCCTCCCCTGGGAGCACTCAGGTCCGTGGGGTCGCTACTCCCCAACAGCTCGCCATTATTATTAAACAATGTAACATGTACGTTCTCTTCTTTAATAGAAATTTCCGAAAACACACATCGTTATCCTTTCCCCGCTTAAAACTACAGGAAAAATATACAAACTGAAAAGTTTGTAAGATGCACGTCTGTATATAGAAGAATAAAATTTCCTCTAGCGTTCGGAAAGTATTTTCGAGAGTAAGATAACATTTATGGGGTTAACTATAGCCGACAGTATATAATGGACCCCGGGAAAAACGTTCCGGGTCACCAAGCGACTTTAATTAGGGAAAAAATGGGGTTAAATACATTACCATTAGTTACGATCTTAAGGACAGACTTCCATCTTTAGAGGAGTTGCGATCTGTTTATAAGACCCTGTATTTTTTATTTATTTTTTGAGTTTGATGATTAGTCAAATATCTATTGTTCTCTTTTAGAGAGAATGGAATGAATTGATGTACTTCATTGATTCTAATATCACATGTTATTAATTTAGTGTTTTTTATTTAGTTTAGGTGCAACTTGAATCTCGGCTCGCATTGTAAGTCCGATGAACATAAACAGTACTTAGCGAGCATAAATTCTAACTAGAATCAGTATACTTTTTTAACTAAGACTCAAGGTGACGTGCAACAAGGGAAAATATCAAATTTACTGTTTAAATTTATAATTTTAGAAGTAGTTTTCTTCTTCTATCTTCTTTTCTTCTATCTTAGTTTGGGTATTTAAGCAGATAAATTAAGCATTGTTTTTCCTCCATTCGTAGATCCGGGTCCAGGGCCGATTGTTCGAAATAACTGGGATTTCGATAATCTGTTTTTGTTCTCGCGAAGCCTCCCAAACAGATCGGGGCCAGTATAAATCATTTTCGAATGTTTTTGCGGGTTTTATGTGGATTTTCACGACGCCCTGGCTTATCTTGTTTCGATTTAGGCTTGGTTTACTCAAACATCATGATTTATGCGTCCGTAATTGTAGCTACCGCAAATTTAAATATTTAATATTTTGGTAAAATATGCTGCTTTATGTTTTATCTTGGGGCATGAAATTGTGCATCGTTTTAAAATTATGATCATTAAATCTTTATCAAACATTGACATGCAGAATCAATACAAACTTTATTTGACAACAAATATATATATATATATATATATGTATATACATAATACATATAGTATAATACGAAATATGGTTGTGTTTAGAATAAAAGGGTTTTTAACCAGAAAAACGGCAAAAAAGTACAGTTGTTACAAAATGTATAGTGATAATTTATGGTTTGTCAGTTGACAAACAAATATTCATAAGATAACGATTAACTCATGCGTAGATACTTAATACAAATGTTTCACGATTCGCCTTAAAATATAAAAGTCGCTGGAGCCATATACTTTTGTCGCGCGTGCTGCCAAAAAGCGATGCGTCATGGAGGTAAATATATCATTCGTGTACAGGTGAACTGAGATGCAAGTATTCATTACATCGTATAGGCGAAAAAAGACCACCTGCGGCCTGATGGAGCGGTGCCATTTCATTTTTTTATCACCGTTTGAAATCGACGGCGTTTTTAGTGTGGCAACATTTGTATATTTGCATAAGTTATTCGGAAACACGGGCACCGTATTGCCCTGAATATTTAATGTTTCCTCGAGAATTCTAAGGAAATATTTCTTTGAAGATTCCGAAACACTATTCAGAGAGCGTGCGCCGTCGGAATATACCTAATTTTTTGGGCACAGAGAATGCGTGTTACATTTGGTGAGATGCTTTTAGTGAAATCACTATTTTGCGTGTTCTGATACATTACCAGTGATATTATTAATATATGTGTGCCCCAATATAAATTGTCTGATCATTAGTCAGGCCTTTGAAGTTTGAGTTGAGCGGCTTTATGTATAGTTGAGTAGGCTTGACGCTCCTTCCAAATATTTCGCACGATTAATTTGCGAGGTAAGTGTTTCTGTTTGTACTGACATTCTGTTAGCAACTATTGAAATTAGTTACATAGTTCATAAAGGGTATGCTAGTGAAATTAATTTCAAACTACAATATGTACCTAAGTAAAGGTATATTTGTATAATATGAATATTAAGGCTTTCTCGGTATATGTTCAGAACAACTCTATATGCTCTGAAAGGAGTTCACTGTATATTGTTATTTACTCTGTATTAATACTTGCAATCAATGTTCAGTAAATATGTTTTTTTATAAATACAGTTTGATGTGACAAAATCTAAATTTTTTAATTAAAAAGAGAAACTAACACTTACTGAGCAGGTTGAAATTGGATTAATAATTTCATATTACGTACCAGAAATCGCGGTAGTTTTTTTTTTTCAATCCACAATATATACCATTATAAACAAACAACAAAAACCTTTTGTCCCTATCATTTCAAAGAGCATTTCATTTCGCGTAGTGTCCCAACTAAAGTACCTTTTGTGTACGGCGGACATACATCATCTCGAGTACCTGAAATTCAAGGGAGGATTTGAATAGATATCCCATATCATTGCGTCGTGAATTGTCCATAAATCTTCGTACACGCCTCCTTTTGTTTAGCCCAGCCACGTGAATGCCCGAGAGCTTAGGGAAATTTGAATCCCCGCCTATACTTAGAAATTGGGCGAAATGAAATATTTCATCTTGTTCTGCAGGGTAAACCCTTATAATTGGATTGTTATTAATTTGGATAATGTATGGTTAATGATTTTATGAAAAAAAATGAAATTACGTGTCTGAACACACAACAGACGAGCTCGAAAGTTGAAAGAAAGAAGTATGCAGGGATTGTGACAAGTGGATAGATATTATCTCTGCCTACCCTCCAGGAAAGAGGCGTGATTTTATGAATGTATGGTTCTGTATTCTTCCCAACCAAGTTGATGTCAAAAGGACTAAGTTCCTGTCTAATGTATTAAAGTTAGGAATTTTTACAAATGTCCGGTTTCACTTGCATGCTTGGCTAACCTTATTCCTGAAAGTAACCGTCTTAGCCGTACTAATATTTTGACGAGACGGTGACATTTTGTAAATTATGCCATAACTTTATGTATTTTAGCTATTAAATATTATTTACTTAAATTTTCGTAAAGTGGATCAAATGAGAAATACCAAAAAGGACAACTTAAAACAGCCTCATACCGTATATGACTGGGTCTGAATCTGAGAGGACATAATGAATTTGCTCTGCATGCCGTTGCGTGGGATCCACATAGAATTTCCTCTCTTGTTATCTGCCAAGCTCGTTAGGTAGTTTTAGGTATTTGGAGTTATGGCGCTAGGTTATATCGTTACGATGTACTTTGAATTTGTCGGACTTTGGGCCCCGAAGCACTTTTGCGAAGGGTGGAAACGGGAACACGCACATAAATATCTTTTTCCTCCTGACATTGACCTCGGTTACATCCTGACCTCTCTCGTAGAGTGCAGGATGCGCCTCTTGACCATGATCCTGGAGAGGGTAAGTCAGGTTTTTACACGAAACGACTTACATCTGATCTGCGCAGCCTTTGCAAGGAAACCTGATAAATATTGAATAATGTTAAAAGCTGTACTAGTTAAAGTTTTATTTTCCAACGGTCCATTTTCTTTTTCATTGCTTATTCTCACGTGACAATAGGCTCGGCTCTCGTAATTATTCTGCGCCATTTCGGGTCAGGTAGATTTTCTTTTTGTGCGAGACTCGTTATACAAGTGTACCAAATGCGGGGACAGCGTCTCCTGCTTCTCTTTTTCTTTGGTAGGTTCAAGGCCCTCTTTTACATCGGTATTTATTCCAACGGTCTGTACCGTACATACATTTCCTTTTCTATTTTACTGAAAACAATGTGGCAGCGGCAGCAGGAATTTATCAAAAGTGATAAAAAAATATTCCCCTGATACTGATTCGGCACAGGTAGTGAAAAAATATTTGAAATATTGGAAAAACGGGCGATAGGCACATTTATCAATACAGTCACACAAAAGGGAAACCGTATTCTCAATATTCTAAACATTTGCCATTCGTATGGTACATTTAATGAAAATAACATCTCTCAATGGATATGTTTTTTCATAGCAAACTCACTATTCAGTTCAAGTTTATTAATACTATATTTACTAATATTCTATTTCTAAAGTTTTTGTTAATTTATGATTCCCCTGCAATATATGAGTTCTAAGTCAGCCTGAATTGTAATAACTTCTTTATTCCATAGGGTACAAATCAGAGAAAATTTAGAAATTAATACGGGAAAGTAGGTATATAACCTTCACATATTTATTTATTTAGAGATAAAGATGTAGTCTCTACCTACCCCTCCGGGAAAAAGGCGTGATTTTATGTATCCTATGCATGTATGTATTTATTTTCCCATATATCACTTAATTATCAAAAATGGTTTAAATAGTTATGCCCCGGCTAGTTTAATACAATCAGAGAGTTATAAATAATTCTTTATCGTTCACAAATACAATAAAAACCAAATTAAGTGGCACTTAATTCCACATGAACCTACATTTCACTGAATCATATTATGGTAAACCAAGGGTAATTATTTAAGTTGGAACAGAAATAACGTCAAGCCTATTTAAATCGATTTGATCGGTATTAATGTAGGCCACAAAACTTTGTGAGGCTTTGATTGAAATATATTTTAACAAATGATAATAATACTAACTGCCTGCTTTGTCAGTAAGTCTTGTCGCTTTTTTGGGATATTTTTTTGTCATTTTGCGTATCTTTTAATTAATTCATAAACAAGCAAATCTCCAATTTCTTATCATAATAATAAATATAATATAAATATAAATATATACGGGACAAATTACACTGATTGAGTTAGCCTCGAAGTAAGTTCGAAACTTGTGTTACGAGATACTAACTCAACGATACTATATTTTATAATAAATACTTATATAGATAAACATCCAAGACCCAGGACAATCAGAAAAAGTTCTTTTCTCATCATGCCTTGACCGGGATTCGAACCCGGGACCTCCGGTGTCACAGACAAGCGTACTACCGCTGAGCCACAGAGGCCGTCAGATAATGGTAATTAACATTTTGACGGCCTCTGTGGCTCAGCGGTAGTACGCTTGTCTGTGACACCGGAGGTCCCGGGTTCGAATCCCGGTCAAGGCATGATGAGAAAAGAACTTTTTCTGATTGTCCTGGGTCTTGGATGTTTATCTATATAAGTATTTATTATAAAATATAGTATCGTTGAGTTAGTATCTCGTAACACAAGTTTCGAACTTACTTCGAGGCTAACTCAATCAGTGTAATTTGTCCTTTAAAAAAAAAAAAAAAAAAAAAAAAAAAAAAAAAAAAAAAAAAAAAAAAAAAAAAAAAAAAACATACATACATATATTCACGTCTGTATCCCTTGCGGGGTAGACAGAGCCAACAGTATTGATAAGACTGATAGGCCACGTTCATCCGTTTGGATTAATAAAGAATTGAGATTCAAATAGTGACAGGTTGCTAGTTAGAAGAAGAATCCCAAGTTTATAAGCCTCATTCGCTTTTTACGACATCCATGGGGAACGAGATGAACTGGTCCTCTTCTTTTTTTATTGTCGCCGGGAACCATACGCCACACACACACATGTATTCAATAAAGAAAATATTATTTTTTAAAAAATATACACCCACAACAATAATCTATGGAGAAGTATATCACGTGTGGTTCCCAGCACCAATACAAAAAAGGAATAGGATCACTCCATCTCTTTCCCATGGATGTCGTAAAAGGCGACTAAGGGATAGGCTGACAAAGTTGGGATTCTTTTTAGGCGATGGGCTAGCAACCTGTCACTAGTTGAATCTCAATTCTATCATTAAGCCAAATAGATGAACGTGGCCATTCAGTCTTTTCAAGACTGTTGGCTCTGTCTACCCTGCAAGGGATATAGACGTGACCATATGTATGTATAAACTGAGTTCATATAACAAATACGATTTCCAAGAAACAGATCTCAACAATGTTGAACAGTTCCAGTAAACTTGTGACATGAAGATGAAAGTAAAAATGTAAATTACAGCAGTAGGACAAGACTCCTGACAGGACCCATAAAAAGTTGGCACGCAGCGACTCCTTGCATATTCATGGCGCGAACTCACTCGGAAGTTTGGGTGAGAAATTATGATAAATTTTATACTAACTTCATCCGTCTTGAGCTTTCATAAATTAGGAGTTGTATAGTGTACGGTCTGACGCCTACACTCCTCAGACGTAATTAATTTAGATGCCTTGACTATTTCAAGAAAACGAAATGGAGACTGGCGTTTGTGAAATTGAGAGTTTTTGATGTAGGGAACGTTCAAATTAATTTGATGAAAACAATGATTTTTTAATTATATATATATTTACAGTTAGCTAGACCATCGCCTACGAGACGAATGCCAAGTTTTTTAACCATTTCCTTAGTCGCCCGTTACAAAATCCATAGGAAAGATATTTAGTGGTCCTATTCTTAAGTGGCAAGAAACACGTGGCACCCACAAGTATGAAACTACTTCATTAAAAAGAAACAGATTGTCTGCATTACAATTGATAATAAGATCATCATCCCAAAGTAAGTAATAAAGAAAGATGCTAGAAATGTATTTTGTTGAAAGTAGGCTGCTAGATAGATAGACAAAACAGTTACCTTTACTGGATAAAAGCGGAAGCCTGAATAGACAATCAGATGCATTGTTAAGAATGAACCCTTAGATATATATAGTGCGTATGTAGTCATATAATAAAATCACAAATTCATATAACCACGACTTCATCCCTTACAAGAAAAACAAAGTAAACAGTCTTAACAAGACTGAAATCTATATGGTTTAAAGATGGAATCGAGATTCAAATAGTGACAGTTTGCAAACCCGTCGCCTTCTGCAAATCTTTAGAAGTTCCGTTTTCAAATTACCAAGAGTAATTACTTCATTATTCCAAAATGCGTAGACAATGCGGTAGCGTCTCATACTATAGGGGTTCCCATTTCTGTAAAAGCTTTCCCACATATTTTGTGAGTAGACACGACGCGACCCGTTTCAAGCCTTTTCACTGCTTTCAGTTTCATGAAAGGAAACGATAAAGACCAACCTGAATGGACTCTGAGATTGAAGATTTGGTATGAACGTGGACGTGCCTTGTGTATTAAAACTAACCTATTTACTTTCACTAGTTTACGTCATCAAAGTATTCTTGTTACAGTCGTAAGTTAGACAGACTGTCTTGAGAATAGAAGTAATTTTTGAATCAGTAAATCAAATTATACATACATACATACATATAATCACATCTATATTCTTTTCGGGGTAGACATAGCCAAGAATCTTGAAAAGATTGATAGGCCACGTTCAGCTGTTTGGCTTAATGATAGAATTGAGAATCAAATAGTGACAGGTTACTAGCCCATCGCCTAAAAGAAGAATCCCTAGTTTATTAGCCTATTCCTTAGCCGCCTTTCACCACATCCATGGAAATGATACGGAATGGTCCTATTCTTTTTTTTATTAGTGCCGTGAACCACACGGCAAATTATGAATAACATAAAAAAGATTTCAAATTTCCTTTTGACCATTGATCGCCATATCCATATGGTGATCAACCTACCGACACCTCGCATCCTGGTGTTACCGTTGCCAATCTTAATTGCCTTGTAGTAAGATCTAATAAAAGATGGTGACCATTTCCACGCAATTATAAGAGGCAAAAAACATTCCATTGAAAATGTAGTTATTTTGTTATACAACTGAAGAAAATAAAATTAAGTTGTTTATGTCTAATTATTGGAATTTGAACTCACACAGATATATCCCATTAAAAATTCAATGTAAAATTTATTGAATTTTCAATTGGATAATATAAAAACAGCATCCTGGATTACTGTAATCATCGTCGATAGCTTGGAAGTAAAGACAACACAAAACTTGGAACGAACATTTGTCTTACGCATGCAAATATTTGTCTCGCCACGGCACACAAACGCTGCGAAAGTGCGTTCGATATTATTCATTCATTTCACTTTGTTTATGGCCGTGTTTCAACTCATTTCTACGGAAAAATGACACGGCTGATAGCGATACTTTTCAGACTTACCTCGTATTTCGTCTTCCCTACTGCGTATCCCCTCATTTTCTTTTGGCTCTTTTATTTTTTATGATTATTAGAGGCTTAGGGCGCGACAGTAAATTTTATATACCTACCTATAGCTCTTGTTTAAGTTAATTATGTAATATAACTAGAGGAAGATAACTCAATCATACCAGGGCGTTAACATGTGGTTATTGTGACATGATGAAAAATAGGTTCAATTATTGAAACTATTTTATAAATTAACGAGTTGTAACCTGTTTATATACCTTTTTGTACCCTTTATATACACAATACATTTCCTCATTCAAAAAAGTAGTTATAATTATAATGAATTATTATAATGAAATTAGGTAAGACATTTTTCAACTTTGCATTATGATAAAAACATGAAATAAGACTTTACTGTTATAATACAGGTAATTACATGTATGTATGGAAGTATGGATACGGTTGTTTACATAAATTTTCTCCATAATTAAAGGTACACAATGTGTAGTTGTATAAGTTCAAATGTGTTATTTTGTTGTTAATTGTTTTAGCAGCGGCAAAGGGTGTGTGTTAAGTAAACGTTGTTAACGTGAGTTTACTTAGCCTCCGTCGTAATTCAAGGTGACGCGGATAAGGGATTTAAATATAAGCCATTGTTTAAGACACAATCTGTATATTTTTATCGTATCTTCAGTTGAGTTAGTGCTTCGAATACATGCTAAAATAATTTGGCCTACATTTTAGCTTTAAAAAACATGTTTGTATGCTGATGCAAGTCCATCTATATGTAAAAAATTAGAGATGAATTTGTATAAAGATAAAATACGTACTCTTTGCGAGCAAAGTCATGAACAAATGCTATTTTATTTTAAATAGAACTAGAAAAGTTAATACAAATTTATACATGTAATAGTTTTATGTACATATATTGTGTGACAAACCTAATATAGAATTCCACCCTTCTTATCCATTTAAACCACATTTAAACCCACTTTCATACAATTCAGCTAAAAGCATTCGCAGCTGCATGAAACTGTAACCTCGTCTGTCACGAAGAACTAAAATCGAGGGCTGAAAGCTACAGATATTGTAGTGGATGGATCAAACAAATAAACCCCAAATAAAAATCGTTTGCTAAACATTAGTTTGAGCGCCAAGTAATTTTATTACGGAAAGAGAAATATCCTTAAGAGAGCTGCACATTTAGGCAATTGGAAGTCTAACTATGATTCAGTATGGGTTAGGTTTCTCTGCAAAGATTTCAGAGGTCAGACAGGAATTGCTTGGTGTAAAAACCGGACTAGGGTAAGTCCGGTTTTTACACCAAGCCAGGTTCGTGGTCAAACTGGAACTAACGCTTAGTTTTATTTATTCAATTTGAGGTCTTTTATCCTCAGCTGTTACATATCATACTAAGTTACTAGGTGTCCGGTAATTATTTTTTATTACCTCAGTACCAGAATATTTTTAAAGTAAATTACCATTTAGCTCAATTTAACAGAAAGAACCTTTACAGGCAGTATCGTGCACCCTTTAAATGATGTGTCTATAAAAATCTGGTCAATGCGTAAAATAGCACGGATTGCACGCGAATCCCTATGGTGTCAGTGACACAAGAGAAATGTTCCAAAGATACTTTACACGGTGATCTATGACGCTACTACCGAAATGTCCTTATGTGCACTCCCCCTAACATAAAAATGTAGGTGTTTTAAACCGAATCTAATCTAATGGAGTGCTTGTAGATAGTAGAGATATGAGTTACGATTTGGAAAATGTTTTCTTAGAAATTGGACTCGCTGAATCAAATTTATGGCTCTATCAATTTTTGCGGAAAACATATTTGGGGGTGGTCGACAAATGAAAAAGAGTATTTATTAAAAAATATGCAAAAGAAATGCTCTTGTTTTTACTTATACGTGTTATATTATTGAAAAATTGGCTAACACATGACGACTGCATTCATTTGTTCTAAAGTTTACATTATTTCTTGGTAATATCAAAAGCAGTTACTACTCATAATATCTTTATAGGAATAATTCACAGCTTGAAATGCGTTGAAATGCTTTATAGGAATAATTTTAAAAAACTAAAAACATTTTTGTATATAAGATGTCACATTCAACTAATGAAATCCCAGGAAAGTCTCAACATCTAAATCATTTACTTTATACCGTATTCAATTTAGCGAGCGAGTTTAAGTCTCGGCTCAAGTCGGGCCCGAACACAACTGAACACGGTTCGTAGACGAGTTTCCCAAATCTCAGACTTACAAGTTCTGCTGCACTCGAAAGAAACCACAAGTCTTTATGTTGCACGTTCAATTTCGTTTACGCTACATGTATTAAGAAGATTTCCTTTTAAATATATGTCTTTCTCTTTATCTTTACGTGTTGCTACTTGCAACCTCCGCTATTATGTGTCGGACTTAAGGTTCGCTTTTCAACAGTTATCTTTCCACTTTGTCCATTCTTATATAATTAATTCATTAAATCTCACACTTACAAGTTTGTTCAAGGCGTGGTGCTATTCTAAAGAGCCGGAAACCACACGGCACACTTTCTTACATTAAAATGTTTAATACTTTTTTTCACTACAATCAAACGTAATATCCGCTTGCATAACAACTGCATACAAGTTATTTCCCACAAGCTCCCTCATTAAAGTAATAGAGCCATTTACTTAAATACGGGGAACTGGCACGCCAATATCGAGATGCCTTAATAATGGCGGTCGAAGCAGTACGTTTATGAATTATTTATTTCTAGGAGCAATGAACTTTGTAGAGAAAAACTGAGGTATTAAAGGTGCAAGTCCATAGCAATGTCAAATAAGCTCCGTTGTGTATTAAAGCGATATACTTAGATTAAGGATGGTATTAGCTTTTGCCCGCAGCTATGTCCGCGCGAATTTAGCGCCACGTATAAAATAATACAAGGGTTTTGCAAATCTCACGGAAACTATATTTTTATCGGGATTAATTTCAAGAAAATTGGTTAAGTAGATAATGCGTGAATTGTTACCTCAACAAACAAACTCACTTTCTCATATAAAAATATTAGTTAGGATAAGTATTAAACTGCATACAGCACGGCAAACAAGCAGCTTGAAATCGTCAGCTATTGATTCCTGCCTTATTTCGTTAAAACGTAAAAAGAGAAACTGAAATAATTTATTTCAATAATTAAAATACGGTATTGAAATTTATTGCAAAATAATTTTCTCTATCTAGATGGTCTAATGACTTTTAGTAAGTTGAAACCGCAGACAACTATGTTTCAGCTGAATGCACGTAGAATGAATGAAAATTGTAAAGCGGTGAACCACAGAGCGATTATAGAACTATTGTGTTTTAAAATCAACTATTTTACATGGGCATGTTCAGTCGACTGAATACTACTTTCAAGTTTCTATGAATTAAGAAAGTCGAATCAAAAATATAATTCAGAGCTGTATGTATATAATATGATACAGCGCGCGAGCGCGACTCAGACGAATACAATTTTACGCTTACAAGCATATTTCACGAGAATGTTGCAAAAATCTCCAGACGGAATGTTCACTTTTTATTTCTTTTTCACACCCCTGTATAAGGTGGTTACAGCACAACGACCGATAATTAAATATTTAACATTAACAGAGACTCATTTAAACTTTAGGGGTACTTTATGAAGTGGTCTCGGCGGGATCCCAATTTTTTCTAAGGTCAACAGACTTTAATTAAAGTTTTTCATTGAGGTGATTAAAATCGGATGAGTTTGGGGAATCGAGCCGGGTACTAATTAAACAAAGCAAGGCGCCGGGAGACGTATGCTACATAAAGTGAAACGCCACTTGGAACTTTTTAACGCTGATGAGTTAGCTCCCGGCCGCAATTTAAACTTCGAATTCATTATGAATTCCTTTACTAAAGATGCACGAATACTCTTGATGTGTAATTTTGAAATTTTCTCCCGAAACCCCGTATAAAATAAACATTCCCAACTCGAATACGAGTCGCAAGTGGAACTTTTCATGAACGCGCGGGTATAATTTTAATACAAAAGCAAAAGTAAGATTTTTTTTTTAATCATAACTGTTTCGAAACTACACAACTGCTGTGGAAAATGAGAAAAGATTAAGCGTTTTTCTTGAAAATAAATGAGACGTAAACACGGACTGTGGTTTATTATGATTCAATGGTTAGTTTTTAAGTATCTTTGCTTTACCTTAACTATGAAAAGAAATAATTTTCGACATAAGAGTTAGTGGTAATATCATTTTCCAAACTATTCTTATTGTAATTAACAAATTTATGTTTCATAAGGTTTAATGTGAATAACTAACTAAACCGTCTTTCTGTCCCGGTCAGTACACAAGTAAAAAGATATAAGGATAATGAAATTGAGGTTGGCGACAGAATTCTTTCAGTATTATCATTTTCATTATAATCAGCACATAAAAAGAAAGTGCGTTGTATAATAAACAACAAAATATCATTACGGCCAAAATGAATGAGTTTTGTTCAAGTCTTTTACACACCTTTTGCATATTTCGCATCGTTAAATGGTATAGCCAGGCTTTGTGATGGGGAATATCCATGTTAATGTTGACGTTTTCACGAAATTAAATGTTGGGAATGGTGTCTCCAATTTAACATGTTGGGAATAATTACATTTCTTCATTTAAAACAGGCAGTCATAAAGCAATTGGTGCTATAATAGGGTTATTAAAAACATTGATAAATTACGAGTTTCATATTAATTATTTAAAAATACATAAATCAATGCCTCTTTCCCAGACGTCCTTGAAAAAGGCCTGGTCAAGAGTACCCTCAAAGTAGTGAGTTGGATGAAGCGAACGACGTATGCAGGGATCATAGCAAATAGACAAAAATTATCGTAATATACAGTTTCCACAAAATATCGTGGCACATGTAATTCTGGGGCTTTTCACAAAATTCCATGAACCATTTTTTATCCATTCATTTATTTCTTCAAAAAAATATACAAGATTGCTATCATTTTTTTACTCAAGTTACTCAAAAATATCTTCAAAGGAAACATCGTGAGCTTCTTCTTGTAATCTTCGAACAAAAGTAGGCTTGTAAGGTAAACAAACCGTGACAGTGTTTACAAAGGGAGGCTTAGAAGTAATTGAAAAGAATTACACCCTTAGTGAAGAGAAGTCCGTGGAGGTTTATTAACTGATTAATTCAGTGTATGCGGACATATTTTCACAATTTTGTTTCCACCAGACTCATAAATTAGAAGCGATGGCGTCGCCCTGCTGTGAGTTTTATTGTGATTTATGTATTCGATTATCGAGCAAACGACTAAACTGGAAATCGCTTTACCATCGTAACGGTGTCATTAATACATTGTATACAAAATCAGTGTGTATACAAAAGTGTTTTGGGGTATTTATAATCAAAGTTTTAATAGATTTTTTATGGTTCCGCTTCTTGTTTTGGTTATTTTATTTCCAAGTTTAAATTTGATCTGAGTGGCACAAAGTTTTTCAATGAGCAGTATTCGATTTCTCGGAATATTAAAGTGGATTCCGATTTCAGATTGGTGATTCATAACTTTTTCTAAAGGAATGATTTTCCAGGTGCGAAGTTTGTTTTGTTGTTCCTGGCGTTTCCGGGATTTGGTAAGTTGTGGTGGTAATAAACGAAATTGAACACCTGGGTGATTCATTTATTCTAGATATACTGATTCAATACAGCAGTAGCAGTATTCTAAGAAAACCGTCAGAAACAAACCTGTTTAAAAACAACAGACTATAATTATTTCCAACCTTGGTTTAAGTTTGTCAGCTTCTTCTTAACAGAGCAAAACAAGGCAAAAGGTAGTTACAGAAATTAACTGACTTAAAGTAATGTTAATACATGATAATGATCTTGATTTGCTTTCAAAAGTAAAAGTTAAATAATTATCTTTTAAATCACGCGTTAAATACAAAACAGATGAAAAAAAAAACAAAATATACGCGTTCTCAAACTACATTTTTCTTTTGGCCAGAGGGATTGCTCTTGAGGAAATTCTATATCTATAGGATATTTTTTGCATCTAATAATATTTTACAAAAAATTTGCTATTCAGTGTCAAAACAACAATTTGCTTTCTAATATTCCGTATAGGTAGAAGTATTTATGAACGGTGCTCAAATTGTTACTCATATACAACTAGATCATTATTTCAAACAAAGCACGAGCCCCAATACATAATGCAGAATTGTAACTAACTACGCAAAGATACAAAAGGAATTTATTTTCTTTCAAGTATCCTGTTTTAAATTTAAAGAATTGCGTTTATTCTTAAAACATTAATTAAGTTCTGTTCAAAGTGTCGAATAACAAAGTATTAAAATACTTACGATAGTGATCAAAGAGTTTTTAATTAATGAGGGTATTGTTTTACTCAAGGATCTCTCTAGAATTGGATTCTGTTCGCATTTCACGAGAAATGTTTGCATGCGTTTATTTGCCGTCGCTGTGGGAAGTCGACGTTCTATTCAATTTCACTGAAACTTGTCTTGAATTGGTGATTTTAAGGGGAAAACATTCAGGTTTTACGTGAGTTTTAAATTTCATGTCATAAAAATTGGTACCGAATTTAAGAAAGCTAAGGTACTTATTTGACAAAATTAAATTAGTTAAAAAAAATTAATGCTTAATTTAATTTCCTCTCGGATCAAAGTCGTCTTAACAGACAAAACGCCGCTATGTTTCAAACAACACGAGTAAAAAGTTATAAGAATATATACTGGTCGTTTGTAAAGTAAATTATAATTTAGTTCGGGATTACCTAAGCCACTAACTACTTTCTTTTGTCTTTATTTTACACCGCGACATGGGATAAAAATAATTTGTTTATTTCAGACTTTCGGTTTGAACTAGAACTAAGTATGTCAACCATGGCCACCAAAAGATAACTGTTCTATTGAAAGCGCTTCCAATACCAAACCCAATACTGAAGTCCAACGTGTACTGCTGAAGCAATATCGTGACATTTACGTTGCAAACTAGAAACAAATATTGGCGGCCCGTATCATCTACATTCTACCTAGTTCCCCACTTACCGCCCGTCAAACTGTCTAACTCGTGACGCAGGTAACATGCCATGTGACAACTTCTATGAGTGTTTTTCCAGTTTGTTTCATAGTCCAACTGCAGTGACTGAAGCTGATGCAAGTTTTGTGATTTACTTTTGCTTTATTTTAATCCCGTCACTGTGATGGATACCTTCTGGTAACTGCCAGACACTCTGATACGTCAACAAGACTTGAAGTGCCTAAATTCGTAACACTATCAAGCCAATAATAAATCGTTACGAAATCAATTTCAGCGTTATTTATCTCTTACTATAACCCACAGAAGCTGAGTATTCAAAACTCACTATTCAAAAACGTTATTTTCCACTTTTTAATTTTCTTAATTGTCTGCTACTTAATAAAATTTTCATTAATTTATTTTATTTATGTGGTCACTACGAATATATCGTCAAGGTTTATTTTCTTTGTTTACAAAAAGTTACAGCCATGCGTTACAAAAATCCACTTGTTTCCCCTGACATGACAATTTTTAGCGGAGTTTTCCATTTTGGCCACTTGGACTGACATATTGCCAACATGTCAGATTGTCAGCGAAGAGATGTTCAAGAGTGATGGACGTGGTCTGTGGCTGGAATAGCAACTCGATGCTAAACGAATGTCAAAACGCTACACTGTATTTCCCATAGCAATATTACACAAAAACATAGATATAAAAATATATAGATGACGGTGTTTATCACGTAAGAATTTTCTTATTGTTGCTGATTTTTAGGACACAATTGGGTTATAATTAATCAAGCCTTTTTGTTTGTTATAATTTAAATAGATAAGTTATTGAAACAATCAATACGGACATTACTATAAAATAAATAAAACGTGGTTGTGTTAGTCGGAATATATTTTTTGTAGGTACATTTCTGTTCATTTATAAATTATGGGCTATTATTAAATATCTTAGAATTATATATTACTTACAGAGTAAAAAATGTATACCTAAACAGATTTATTACTAAGTACAAGTAACTTCACATTTGATTCGACTTGCGAGTGGGAGTCTTGGACAAAGTTTTACCATTAAACGAATCTATCGCATGTCGTTTAATGGCGACTGCATTACATTAGATGTAGATTTTATAGCTTGCGATACGATTTAATTTATTCCTAGTAATGTTCAAATATTAAAGGTAAATTTAAAATGTTTAAAAAGTTATCCAAATTTAAACAGATAAACTCCATTATTATGTTGTTATGTTACGCTATCAGGATAGAAAGAGTTAACTAGAAACAATTCGATTAAACTCGTCAAGGATTATTATAAAGAATTATTATTGTTTTGTTTAGTCCATTGACTTCGAAAGTTACATTAGTAACAATAAAGGACTTATTATTTAAACAAATTACAATACATCACACAAGTCACACACATTTTATCTTGAAACTTATTATTATTTTCTCAACAATAATCTGTAAACTTGTAGTAAGGGTGGGCCTCATTAAGTGTTCTTAAAAATGGAACCTCAAAACCATGGTGCATCTTTTTTCATTATGGTTCCACGGTGATGGAATCGTGTCGTTTAACCTCAAGAAGTTTCAGATTAGCCGAGAGTCATTACCGCCGCAATACAAGTCTACAGGCGTTATTTATTCAAAGTTACGTCGGCCGTCATTCGCGTAATGACTTAATTGGAAAGTTTCGTTGAGTCAGTCAATTTACGTGTTTGAAAGTGACGTGAACCGAGCGCTTTCTCGCGTGCGAATCGTTTCACGCCCCCATGAAAATAACTCGATTTTTAAAGCATGACTAATTGTGTCCCAGAGAGATTGGGTGTTTCTTAACACGACGGCGACGGCGCGACAAGGGTTATTTAGGTATGTAAAGGAATGCGATTGGGGTATACCATTTAATTAGATCGAACCCTGATCAGTGCCCGACTGGGGTCGAATTCGGCAGCAATAAATAACTGTAAACATTCGATAAACTATTCAAATCTTTTTGGGAGATAAAATATCTCGTGAAATGTGCAGTGTTGAAAATTCATAATAGATTTATTTATTTACCTATTAGAGAATACACAAATTGGCAACAGTAAAAACGCAACCAAACTGATAGTCGTGGAACCCTAAAAAAGGCTTAATTTATACAGTATTTCTTTGGATAGAATTCAAACTGATTTGATCACTTTTTTAAGTTACACTTTTCTTAACCATATCGCAATTATTATCCAAATAGATATAAAATACTGCAATATCGTAACAAAAAGATAATATCAAGACAGAATTCATATTTTTCCGAGTTTTACCGTTGAGGCGTGCGGCTGACTGGTGATTATCGGCGACCGACCAATAGCGGCTAGTAATTTACTGCTGGCTCGAGCCCTTTGGAGAAAAATAAAATGCCATTTCCGTTAGAGCTGGTTAAAACGAATACGGACCGTTTCACATTGAGTCATATTGCTATCCATACATATAATAAAACTGTAACTCAACTTTGTCTGTACATTGAAGATATTTAAGAAAAAAAATTATAAGGGGTCTTTTTAGGGTCAAAAGAAGCCAAAAAAATTTTTTTTTAAATTTTTGTCTGTCTGTCTGTCCGTCTGTCTGTCTGTATGTTTGTACGCGCATCACGCAAAATCTACCGAACGGATCTGAACGAAATTCGGCACAGATATAGTTAGTAACCTAGATTAGAATATAGGCTACTTTTTATCCTGAAATTCTATCCCAAGGGGATGAAATAGGGGGTGCAAGTTTGTATGGAACTTCGTCATTTTTGATTTAAATCGATATAAAAAACTATAAATAATTATACATACATACATACATATGGTCACGTCTATATCCCTTGCGGGGTAGACAGAGCCAACAGTCTTAAAAAGGCTGAATGGCCACGTTCAGCTATTTGGCTTAATGATAGAATTGAGATTCAAATAGTGACAGGTTGCTAACCCAACGCCTAAAAAAGAATCCCAAGTTTGTAAGCCTATCCCTTAGTCGCCTTTTACGACATCCGTGGAAAAGAGCTGGAGTGGTCCTATTCTTTTTTGTGTTGGTGCCGGGAACCACACGGCACTATAAATAATTAATTCTTATATTTATTATAATGATTAAAAAAATAGCATTTTATTGATTTAATTCATTATGCTTTGTTTATTGATTTAGTTCCCGTGGTTTAGGTATTTATTTTTTGACCACCCGATACGAGATGGCGCCTCATGAGAATTTAAGAAATAACACGATTGTAGCCGCCGGCAAAATTTTTAATTAATTAAGTTTTAATTAAGTAATTTTAGTTCCGCCAGTACTTACTGTTTCACCACATCTTTAAGAATATTTTTTTTTTATGTATGAGAAGATTTTTTTATGTAGGTAGTTTGACGCACCCCGCATCGGCGACGGTTGCCATGTTCCTCAAGATTAGCAGGAATAACACACATATAGCAACGTCAGTACTTACCGTTTCACCATTGATTTAGTTCCCGTGGTTTAGATATTTATTTTTTGACCACCCGATACGAGATAGCGCCACATGAGAATTTAAGAAATAACGCGATTGTAGCCGCTGGCAATTTTTTTTATTAATTAAGTTTTAATTAAGTAATTTTAGTTTCGCCAGTACTTACTGTTTCACCACATCTTTAAGAAGATTTTTTTTATGTATGAGAAGATTTATTTATGTAGGTAGTTTGACGCACCCCGCATCGGCGACGGTTGCCATGTTCCTCAAGATTAGCAGGAATAACACACATATAGCAACGTCAGTACTTACCGTTTCACCATTGATTTAGTTCCCGTGGTTTAGATATTTATTTTTTGACCACCCGATACGAGATGGCGCCACTTGAGAATTTAAGAAATAACGCAATTGTAGCCGCTGGCAAATTTTTTAATTAATTAAAAATTCGTTTTTCATTGATTTAGTTTCCATGGTTAAGACATTTACTTATTTGGAGAAAATAACAGGGAATCGCATTATGGGTGGTACCACTGTATTATTTTGTGGTGATTTCCGCCAGACTCTACCCGTAATAAGCCGAGGTACTAGAGCTGATGAAGTAAGCGCATGTCTCAAACGATCCATACTCTGGCCTCAGGTTAGGAAATTAAGTCTAACACGTAATATGATAATTATATACCAATCCATAAATACAGTTTTAAATAGTACCGATACTACAACTTATCCGGTAGAGTTCCTTAATTCACTTTCGGCATCTGGACTGCCCGCGCATACAATTGCACTAAAAGTAGGCATTCCAATTATGTTGCTGCGCAACTTAACGCCGCCGAAACGTTGTAATGGGACTCGCCTTAAAGTGGTGTCGCTTCATAACAATATTATAGAAGCTAAAATTCTTACTGGTTGTGCAGCTGGTGAAATTGTTTTTATACCGCGCATTCCCCTCATTCCCAACAACTTTCCATTTCAATTTAAGCGTGTACAGTTTCCAGTGGCTATATGTTTCGCGATGACAATTAACAAATCGCAAAGTCTTGGAGCAGCCGGAGTCGACCTCAGGACGAATTGCTTCTCCCACGGACAGCTCTACGTCGCTTGCTCGCGGGTCACCAGCTGTGACAGTTTATTTGTGATGTCTCCAATGGGCAAGACAGCAAATGTTGTATACAAAGAGATACTTTAACTTTCCATTATTATACTTACCTTTTTTTGTCTTTAGAATTTATTCGTTTTTTAACAGCTGCGCCCCCGGGACTTTGCTTTTGTAGGAAAAATAAATTATGTTCTATTCCAGGCATTATTCTTCCCGTGTACGTAAGTTTCATCAAAATCTATCCAGTTGAATTTGCATGATTGAATAGCATCCTCAAATACGCACTCACGTAGGCACATCTATTTTTTGCATAATATTAGTTTATGTCAATGCAAGGCTCTTAATCTAAGCAATCTTTTTATGGAAGCGAAATTAACGCAGGCGAAGCCGCGGGCAAAAGCTAGTTAATAATAATAATCTTTATTTAAGACGTTCATATATATAGTCACGTCTGTATTCCTTACGGGGAAGACAGAGCCAACAGTCTTGAAGAGACTGAAAGGCAACTTGCAGCTGTTTGGCTTTATGATAGAATTATGATTCAAGTAGTTACAGGTTGCTATCCCATCGCCTAGAAAAAGAAAGAGCCTATCCTTTATTCCCATTTTACGACAACCATGGGAAAGAGATGGACTGATCCTATTCTTTTTATGTTTAGTACTGTAGACCACACGGCACAGTAACTAAATTCTTATATCTAGTAAAATAATGAATTAGTAGCAAGTCTTTATACAGACAAATATTACAAAGGTGATTAGTCATCTCGATTAACTCGTCGCTAATAAGTTATATTTATACAAGTCATATTATAACCAACCCTTCGAAATGTGGAATTTAGATACCAAGACATCTATAAACTAAATAGCCCAAGTATGCAGATAAGACCCCAAACTTTATTTAACAATTAACAACATTGTGAATAAATTTAATTTGAATACAAAAAGGGTATAATGAGTAGGTAGAAATCGAGTTAAACATCCGTCGCAGTGTCAAACTGAAGTTCTTAATTAATTATTATCGATCGAGTTTGAACTTGGGTAATTAATAGAAACGTGGTTCCCAAACTTAGATAACCCTTTGCGAAGTTCACGTATTAATCCAAAGAGGACACAATGAAAACATCGTTTGAACAAAAGTTTAGCACTCCATTGTGCTGGGAGTTACGATCTTGGAACATAATAATAGTAGAAATTAGATGGTAGGGGTAACCCCAGAACCCAACATAGTTGAGTGCGATCGGGGATATCAAATAGATAACAAGACATCTAAGGAAACATATTATGTGTAATTGTAATCTAAATAAAAGTTTAATTATTATTACATACATACATATGGTCACGTCTATATCCCTTGCGGGGTAGACAGAGCCAACAGTCTTGAAAAGGCTGATAGGCCACGTTCAGTTGTTTGGCTTTATGATGGAATTGAGATACAAATAGTGACAGGTTGCTAGCCCATCGCCTAAAAGGATAATCTCAAGTTTATAAGCCTATCCCTTAGTCGCCTTTTACGACATCCATGGGAACGAGATGGAGTGGTCCTATTCTTTTTTTTTATTGGTGCCGGGAACCACACGGCACAATTATTATTAATCTGCCGAATTTTATTTATGTACTAGTGTCTTAAAAGGTAACTAAAGTTTAGGCTTTTAAACTTGATATTCATCTTTTAGGCGATGGGCTAGCAACCAGCGTCACTATTTGAATCTCAATTCTATCATTAAGCCGAACGTGGCTTATCAGATTTTTCAAGATTGTTGTTGTCTACACCCCGAAGGATATGTATGTATGTATTTCGGGTAATTACTCTCTTAGTGCACCCTTGACTATATACCTAAAGAACCTGAGAACATAAGAAACTACACGCCAAATTTCAAGTCTTTAGACCCAGTGGTTTGGGTTAACGCACATCCCATAAGTCAATCAGTCACTTTCTTTTTTTATATATTCAGACTTAAATAAAAACAGTGTGAAAAGCAAACAAACAGCTGACAAATTAATCAAATATTTTTATTTATTTCGTTACTAACCTAAAAAATTCACTTAAGCAACCACGCATCGTGTACAAAAATGTCAATTCCTCGCGCGCTCGAATATTTTACTTAGAGCAAAGGGATTAGCCCCGGCTATCTTCCCCCACGGGATTTAGGAACACTATTTTATGCACTGCTGAGTATTCATCAAATGCAGGGAAATTTTAAATTGAACGACCTTAGTTGGTAACTCCGGACGCTGTTGTTCTGTTGGGAAACAAATTTGTTGGCCTTTTGACTAAGGACAGGCTTTTCGTAATTTTATTTCGCCTTTTGTTTGGCGTTATGTTTGAGTAAAATTACGGGTGAAACAACTCTATGGAGATTGAAAATGACTTGGTTTTAAGAATAAAATAGGCTCGCTGTGCTAACCAATAGAATTTTGATAATAAAAGTAAAAACAAGTAAGTTTTTTTTTAATTTTTCATATACTCTCCAGAACTCACACATTTGGCTATCATAATATTGGCCTTTTCTATAGTAATACACCCATCAAAAATGTAGATAGATATTTCACGTCTCATCATTATCAAACCACTTCTAATTTATTTTAATTGTGGTTATAATTTTTAAGATTAGGTACATTAAGTTACAATGTATTGTAACTTTTTACAGTCATTATTAATAAAAAATTCAAAAACATAAACCTAACCTTTAAAGAGAATTTTACTAACACTGAAGACTACACAATATTCGAGCAATAACTTAAACCCTCCACGGCTATACAAAGATGATATTGTTCCCGCAATCGGAACGGCGTCCCGGAACGAGTAATCCCAGGCATCTAGTTTAACGAAGCGTTGGGGAACTTTTTGGACTTTATACACGTAAACAAGAGCATCATATTCAACACTCTGAAATAAACCTTAACACGAAAGATGATAGTTTAAATTTGTTCAGTGTGAGGCATAATTTGTGTTTCTTTCTGTATCTAACTTTTTGGATGACATCGTTAGGTAACAAACCGTTGCGAGATGTTATTATTATTTTTATAAGTCTTTTTTTTTTATTCTGGATGCAGTATTAAGTAACCTTTCTCTTATAACTCATTTATGTAAGCAAATTAAATTATTAGGAAAATAAAGAAAAATTGTCCCGTATATATTTATTTATTTATAAGTATAAATTAAAAAAAATATATTCATGCTGGTGGTTGCTCTATCATACTTAAATGCATGGTTAAGAAGCAAACATTCTCAGAAGAAATTTCTATACAATAATATAACACAGGTAGACCGCTTAAATTTTAACACGAAACATGATTTTGCAATTAATTTCGTATTAAACGAGAATACCAAAATAAATTTTATGTTGTTAAATGGATTATCACAGAGAAGTTTAATTTTAATCCTCTTGAATTTAATTAAAAGTTACACACGCGGCGCAGATACGCGTTATTGAATTAAATGACAAGAACCAACTTGATATTGAAATAATACCTACATACATTCAAATTTTCCTGAAAGATGATTGATAGATGATTAGTTAAGATATCCGCCTCGCACCGGTATGGTACTCGTAATCAGGTTTAAGTCCTACGTAGTCTCCCATGTGCCTACTCTTCAGAGTGACTGATTTTCATACTAGAGGAAAAATATATAAAGAGTTTGTATTTGGTTGTTTAATAATATTTCATGTAAATAGATATACATTTGTTCAAAATAAGGATAACAATTTCGTTCTTAGTACTTCTTTAGTAATAAAATATTTAATTTGAATTGTGATGTTACATAGATATGTATTACAAATTTCAAAAGGCCGACAAACAAATACTAGTATGAACATAAATCAAAAATCACATCAGCTCTATTACAATACTTACTTCAATTTCAATTTTACACAAACAAAAGTTCGTTTATACATATCATTCATCATTAAAAGTTAAATAATTATAAATTCATAATGAAAGCAGTGCTGCACGATGGTTATGAATTTATAACTAACCTCGGGGCTAAAACAAAACGCTTCTGAAATTTAAATGTCTAAGTAAACTTACTTTTGTTCTTCTTCTGTGTGATTTTAAATATTTAATGAGATGTTGCTGAAATTTTTCTCAGTTTCTTTAATTTTATACGTATGTTATGTAGTACGTCTGTTTATACGCACATATGCTAACGTCTTTATATCTTACTGAGTAAACATACCTAAATGCGAAACGTTTGGGTCTGTCTCACCCCGAAAGCCTGAAATTAGATTAAAAGCAGCTTATCATTAAATACTTTAAATTAAAAACTTTTTGGAGTTCTGCAAAAAATTGATTTGTTGTTATATTGTAATGAAAGCACGCACATTATGTATGAATTCATAGATGAATTGTTTTCGAATAAATTTTATCCTAACATAAATTTCAATGATATCTAAATCACAAATTACATACGTCGCTATGAATCATATGACATATAAATCAACTATAGTAAAGCTACTTGTCTGATGTATGTAATGAGCTTTTGATTATTGTCTAATGCCAACTGATTAATGGATCAATATATTATATCATTAAATATAAACTGAAATTAAGTAAAAATCATAAGTTAGGATCGTAGCAAGTGGAATTCCATAGTCTCTGTCTGCCCCAATGGGAGACAGGCGTGATGGTGTGTATGTATAACATATATTGATTGAGGTAGTTATTGATATCAGTCCTTTTTTGATGACTTGAACAGCGCAAGCACTGTAAATAAAATATATGTACGTTATGTGCACTAAAGAAAACTTAATAAGTACATAAATAGTCTTGCCAGGTACGAACGTTGAAGTTGAAATATTATTAGCCTTTTATTTATTTCGATTTATATTTATATGAGTACAAATGATGATTCCCTTTAAGCTCAAAAAGACGTTAATGTAATCTTTTTCAGGTTATCTGTAAGTATACCAAAATATATAACCTAGTCGCCGAGCTCCTCTCCAAAGAGACCCAGAGACTCCAACACCAGGAATATGATTGCAAATTAAATCAAATGTCTGCTATTTAAATTAGGCACATAATAAAAATTAAACAAATATGCTCAGCACTTGAATGCCGCGCGTCCGACCCGTTCAATATTGGCAAATTTAATAACTGACATCCTCCTCCTATCAAACAGCCGCCTAATTAATGTGAGTTAATTAATCCTTTTAAGTAATTAATGTCGCAGGCAGTGAAATACATACATAAAATCACGCCTTTCCGTCGAAGGGGTTGGTAGGTCACCTGTTTAGGGAGGAGCCCGGGGTGCGACTAGATTTTAAATTTTGTTGTGAATTTTTTTTTTTAATAAAATCTACTCTTAGGTTCAAAATAAAAACTTTTGTTTAGTTTGAATTATATAGACAAATCTATGCAAATTAATTTAGTCGACCCGAAACATGTTTATCTTCTAGAATTAGTGTTATGTAAAGCTATAAAATAATTTAGAATAATATTAGGTAATGGACGATTATATTACGTTGAATAAACTAAGCTATGTATAAAAAGCGCAACACATGGGAACGACTTTATAAAAAAAAACTGCCGTAGAGTCAAGTGGAAAAGGCCATTGTAACTTTTTAAACATATGCCATGAAAAATTTTACACACTTTTGCACTCGTTTCTTTCTCCCTTATTATCACTACCAAGCTGCGTCCTCAGATGCATATGAGTACCTACATCTAACAAAATGTCTACTTAATACATCATGAAAGTTATTTTATTATTTAATTACTAGCTAAATGGAATACAGCTTTTTTTAATTTGCGCCATAAAATACATCGTGTGACCGAAATACTTTTATCCTACATGGTGTGGAAAGGACGGTTAAAAGTTTTTATCAAAACGCGCACGCCATGTCCCCATGGAGATATAAAAAGAACGTTAAGCCATATCACATTTTCAAAGTTTTTATTTATATTCTGAAATAATTTATACACCTCTGGTAAATAGCCTAAACCCACGCAGTTAAACAAAAAAATGTGAAAACTTTTCATTTACCATTATAATCTCAGTTCATAAGTTTCCTTTTTACTGCAATATTTCTTACTGATAACTTGCTATTTTATTTTCCCTTTAATTGGAATAATAGTTGAAGCCAAAAAGTGACTACATACTACATAAATTTAGTTATTACCATAATGAATTTTTAAAGAAAAAATTACCAGTTATTTTATGAAAAAAAGAAACAAAAGTTTTATTCTTTATCTATAAAGTAGTCATTCTTTATCTATAAATTGTACAAAAAAAGTTACTTTTAGTTAAAATTAATGTCTCGTGGGAATCGCATTATGAACCTTAAAAAGCATATAAATGGCGGCGATGGTGTCCGCACCCCGTCACGTCTCGTTCCCGGCGGGAGCGGTATGCGGTCTGCTGAAAGCCGCTTTGCGACGATGAATGTAAGAGGAGGAATGAAGGATAAGATTGAGGAAGTATGCCAGATGATGGATGAAAGACGTTTGGATGTGTTGTGCGTGAATGAAACGAAGCGGAAAGGATGCGACGCGACGCAGCACGGCCCTTACACGGCGTATTGGTCTGGAATTTCCAGTACCAGCCGAGGCTGTCAAGGGGTCGGTCTAATTCTTTCTGCACGAATGGCTGAGTGCGTGAATGAGTATGAGTGTGTCAGCCCTCGTCTTCTATGGATTAGGCTGAAAGTTGGAATCACTCGGATCTTCGTTCTAGGTGTTTATGCACCTTGGGATGTGGGTTCGAGGGGTACAACATCAGCAAAAAGCGAAAACGAGGAGTTCTGGAATAGTGTAAGAGAAGTATTGAAAGTTACCAAGCCAAATGAGAAGATTATTATGTTAGGTGATTTTAATGGATGGGTGGGTGTAAAGCGTGATGGATATGAAAAGGTGCTTGGTGCGTTTGGTGACGAAAAGGTGAATGATAATGGAAGAAGTGTATTAGAAATTTGTCTAGAGTGGGATCTTTTTGTGTCGAACTCAATGTTTCAACATAAAGAGATCCACACCTACACAAGAGTGGAAGGTATTTTAAAAAGTATGATAGACTTTGTGATTGTAGATGAAAGATTGAAGAACAAAGTGCTGGATACCCGTGCATATCGCGGTGCTGGCATTGACTCGGACCATTTACTGGTGATATCCCGGATAAGGGGTATCTTCAATCGCTGGCGGCACAGGGTAAGGGAGCAAACCAGCGCTTTGGAAAGAGTAAAAGTGGAAAATTTGCAAGATATGGATGTAGGTAAGAAGTATATTAATAGACTGAAGGATGAATTTGAAGATTTATATGAAATGAGCGATATTGAAGATGGATGGAAGGAACTTAAAGAAAGAATTGTGAAAGTAGCTGTTGAAGTGTGTGGTGTAAGTAGAAGAAGGAAAGGAAAAAATCACAAAAATGCGTGGATGAGTAAAGATGTGCAAGAACTTGTGCGATTAAAGAAGAAAGCATGGCTGGATTTGTTAGCAGCAAAAGCTAACTTAAGAATGCAAGAGGTTATAGATGAAGATGTGAATGAAGCACGTAAGGAATATAAGAAAATGAAAGATTTGGTTAAGAAAGCTGTGATTAGAAAGAAAGAAGAGTATAAAGAGGATTTTGATAAAAGGCTATCAGAAGACTTTCAGTCAAATCTGAAAGTATTCTGGAAATCCGTAAGGTCAGCCCGAGGAAATACTATAACCAGAGAGCTGACTAGGATCAGATGCCAGGATGGTAGCGTTGTGAAAGGAGAAGAATGTGTACTAAAGATATGGAAGGACTATTTTGAAAGTTTATTTGAAAAAAAGGAAGGAAATAAGAAAGATTTCTGCTATAGCGAAGAAAAAGAGAATGAGATGGAAGGCGAAATTGAAATGTTCGAAATTGTGGAAGCACTTAAGAGTATGAAAGCGGGAAAGGCTGCTGGGTGTGATAGAGTGTCGGTCGAGATGCTTAAAGCAGGAAAAGGCGTAGTAGCTAGTCAGTTGTACTGCCTTTTCAATTTGTGTTGGAGAAGCGGCCGAGTACCAAAAGATTGGTGTAAGGCTGTTATCGTGCCACTTTACAAAGGAAAGGGGTCGCAGCTGGACTGCAAAAATTATCGTGGTATAAGCCTGCTTAGCGTCGTCGGCAAATTGTATGCTAAGGTATTGATTAATAGAGTCAGGAATGAAACTGATGACAAAATATGGGATGCTCAAGCGGGATTTCGAAAGGGAATGGGATGTACTGATCAGGTCTTTTCCTTGCGGTGCATAGCCGAAAAGTTTTTGGCCAAGAGTCAAAAAGTCTATTGCACATTCGTAGATCTGGAAAAGGCCTATGACAGAGTTGAGAGGAATGAATTGTGGTCAGCACTTTCTATGCATGGGGTGAGCAGTCTCTTAATACGAGCACTGAAATCCTTATATGAGGATTCGAGTGCTTGTGTCAGGATAAACGGAGCGCACACTGAGTGGTTTAAGATTGAGAAAGGCGTTAGGCAAGGATGTGTTGCGTCACCGTGGCTGTTCAACCTATTTATGGATAGCTGTTTGACAGATTTGAAAGAGTCTAAAAGTGGATTAAGGATGAATGAGTTACTCGTCAAATGTCTGCTCTATGCCGACGATCAGGTTATACTGGCGTCATCAGCGGAGGAGTTACAGGAGATGGTAAACTGTATGCATGAAGCTTTAAAAGAGAAAGGAATGAAAGTGAACGTAAGTAAAACTAAAACACTGGTTTTTGAAATGGAGAAAGAAATGACAGCATGTAATATTTTGATTGGAGGAGAAAAAGTGGAGCAAGTGAAAGAGTTTGTATATCTAGGATCAAAGTTTACATCAGATGGCAAGTATGATGGTGATATTGAAAGGAGAGTGAACGCGGGGAACATGGTGAATGGAGCTTTGCATGCCTTTATGAGCAGTCAGAAACTATCCAAAAAGGCTCGACTGGCTGTGCACAGGGGCGTGTTGGTCCCGACATTAATGTATGGGAGTGAAAGTTGGGTATGGCAAAAGAAGCATGAAAGCAGAATAAATGCAGTGGAAATGAGAGCGTTAAGGAGTATGATGGGTGTGAAATTGAGTGACAGGATAAGGAACAGCGTGATAAGGGAATGTTGTGATGTGAAAGAAGATGTAGTTACAGGAATAGAAAAGGGTATGTTAAGATGGTTCGGTCATGTGGAGAGGATGAATGAAAGCAGGTTGACTAAGCAGATATACAAGGAGAGTGTGGAGGGAAAGGTCGGAGTGGGAAGACCTAGACGAACGTATCTTGATCAAATTAAGGACGTCCTGGTAAAGGGTCAGGTCAAAAGTACCCGAAACCGCCGAGCTTGTATGAAGAGAGTTATGAATGTGGACGAAGCGAAAGAAGTATGCAGAGATCGTGGCAAGTGGAAAGAGGTAGTCTCTGCCTACCCCTCCGGGAAAGAGGCGTGATTTTATGTATGTATGTATGTTAATGTACTAAACAATAAACAACATCACAGATGTCATAGACTCCAAACATTTTATTGAATGTAAGATAGATCTTTGTTTATAACTGTTTATTCAGGCGTCTGCCTTTGTTCAAGTTCTAGAATCATGTCTCTCAAACTTGTACTTAGCGAAGAAGTTTTGAGTGAAAAATTACTGTAATAATTTTCGTGGAACTGAGAACGTCTTGCCTTTAATTAGATTGCCGAGTGAACTGCGTTTCCTTCGCTCATTTTCTTAATCGCTTTGTAAGTTATGTTCCGATAAGTTTCTCTGAGTGAACTATTTTAAACGTTATTTATTTAAAAGTTTTTTAGATTCTAAGTCCCTAAACGTTTATTGCATAAGCATTGAACCGATAAATTATTTCTTAGAAGGTATACCTATATAGAAACTAGGAAACACGCAAAGACATGAAAAGTACTTTTTTATCTAATTGCCACGTTTATAACAATTTAAATAATAAAATAGTTTTAATTAAATAGTCACCAAAATCTGTAGGGAACAAGCCAAAAGCGCATGAAACATAGATACGTAATTGATTTAAAGCAGGTTACAATCTAATTTTCTGGTTAAATCGATACCCCGGCTCGATGAAGTAAAATTGTATTATTTTGCGCTGCAAATTGAATTCTGTGATCAGCGGGGACGTGACCGAAATACGTCACACGTTGCCGCTTTTATGCGATATTTTATGTGTTGCCTGCGGTTGATTCCGTGGTGAAATCAGAACAATTCTTTTAGGGAAAGTACTTGAAATTGTACAGCTTCTTTGTTAGAAATCATATTTTATTCACGAAGCTTATTCAATTTGCGATGTTTAGATGTAGGCAGCGGTTGATTTCGTCATGAAATCAGATATTTTAGAGAAAGTACCTACTGGAAATCCTATGGTTTCATTGTTAAAGATATATTTTTTAAACTAACAAAAACACATTCACCACACATTCACATCATTTTAGTTATTCCAATAGAGAAATTAATAAATAACTTCTAGCTCGGTCCCATTACTTTTTTTTCACAGTTAATTTCAGATTTCGCAGACACGACATTATACATTGCTACCAGTCCCCGTAGTATGGCACGCGCGACGCCGTTTTTATAGCGCGAATAACCATCGCTGCCCCGTTTCACGTCATAATAAAAAGCAAAACAACGATAGTTTATCGCGCGGTGGTTAAATAATTTAATCTAAAACGTATAAAGTGAAATGAAATAAATAATTTGAATTGAATCAAAAATTTGGACAGAAAGAATTTTATAAGTGGCAAGTGAAAAGATGTTGTCTCTGTACAACACTCCAGGCGTCATTTTATATATGTATGTGGACTGTTTTTTTTTTACAAAGTGTTACTTTGACTTTCTTTTCGGTAAATAAATCAATTTGTGTTAAAAGTTATTGATTTTGTGATTAGTTTTGTAGGTAATTACAATGGCCTATTTTCCCGAAGTTTCATCCCTAGGGATCGGAACTTTATATTTGATCATCGTTTTCGTAAATAGAAGCTGCTAATAAAGCAAGTTTGTTTGTTTTTCTCACAAATTTTGGTCATTAATCTGCCATCATGTTACCGGATCAGATTTATGGTAAGGATAAAGAAAACTTTCGGAAATTTTCAGTGTTAATTTCCCCTTTTACATTATGTAATTAGTTTAAGTAATTTGTTTCAATGATTTGTTTTGTTCAGTTCATGGGTATTCAACAAATGGGTTAAGCTTATTCTTTGTTTTTGTAAGTTATTTCATTTATTACTATTTTCATTATAAAGAACATGCGATTCGATTAAGGATTAATGCAATTTATTTTAATCATATCTTTTCATATGAAGAATTAAAAAAAAATCAATGTACTTAAATACCTTTTTGCTTTTGTAATTTTATTTATTGACTAGCTTTTGCCCGCGGCTTCGCCTGCGTTAATTTCGCTTCCATAAAAAGATTGCTTAGATTAAGAGCCTTGCATTGACATAAACTAATATTATGCAAAAAATAGATGTGCCTACGTGAGTGCGTATTTGAGGATGCTATTCAATCATGCAAATTCAACTGGATAGATTTTGATGAAACTTACGTACACGGGAAGAATAATGCCTGGAATAGAACATAATTTATTTTTCCTACAAAAGCAAAGTCCCGGGGGCGCAGCTGTTAAAAAACGAATAAATTCTAAAGACAAAAAAAGGTAAGTATAATAATGGAAAGTTAAAGTATCTCTTTGTATACAACATTTGCTGTCTTGCCCATTGGAGACATCACAAATAAACTGTCACAGCTGGTGACCCGCGAGCAAGCGACGTAGAGCTGTCCGTGGGAGAAGCAATTCGTCCTGAGGTCGACTCCGGCTGCTCCAAGACTTTGCGATTTGTTAATTGTCATCGCGAAACATATAGCCACTGGAAACTGTACACGCTTAAATTGAAATGGAAAGTTGTTGGGAATGAGGGGAATGCGCGGTATAAAAACAATTTCACCAGCTGCACAACCAGTAAGAATTTTAGCTTCTATAATATTGTTATGAAGCGACACCACTTTAAGGCGAGTCCCATTACAACGTTTCGGCGGCGTTAAGTTGCGCAGCAACATAATTGGAATGCCTACTTTTAGTGCAATTGTATGCGCGGGCAGTCCAGATGCCGAAAGTGAATTAAGGAACTCTACCGGATAAGTTGTAGTATCGGTACTATTTAAAACTGTATTTATGGATTGGTATATAATTATCATATTACGTGTTAGACTTAATTTCCTAACCTGAGGCCAGAGTATGGATCGTTTGAGACATGCGCTTACTTCATCAGCTCTAGTACCTCGGCTTATTACGGGTAGAGTCTGGCGGAAATCACCACAAAATAATACAGTGGTACCACCCATAATGCGATTCCCTGTTATTTTCTCCAAATAAGTAAATGTCTTAACCATGGAAACTAAATCAATGAAAAACGAATTTTTAATTAATTAAAAAATTTGCCAGCGGCTACAATTGCGTTATTTCTTAAATTCTCAAGTGGCGCCATCTCGTATCGGGTGGTCAAAAAATAAATATCTAAACCACGGGAACTAAATCAATGGTGAAACGGTAAGTACTGACGTTGCTATATGTGTGTTATTCCTGCTAATCTTGAGGAACATGGCAACCGTCGCCGATGCGGGGTGCGTCAAACTACCTACATAAATAAATCTTCTCATACATAAAAAAAATCTTCTTAAAGATGTGGTGAAACAGTAAGTACTGGCGAAACTAAAATTACTTAATTAAAACTTAATTAATAAAAAAAATTGCCAGCGGCTACAATCGCGTTATTTCTTAAATTCTCATGTGGCGCTATCTCGTATCGGGTGGTCAAAAAATAAATATCTAAACCACGGGAACTAAATCAATGGTGAAACGGTAAGTACTGACGTTGCTATATGTGTGTTATTCCTGCTAATCTTGAGGAACATGGCAACCGTCGCCGATGCGGGGTGCGTCAAACTACCTACATAAAAAAATCTTCTCATACATAAAAAAAAAATATTCTTAAAGATGTGGTGAAACAGTAAGTACTGGCGGAACTAAAATTACTTAATTAAAACTTAATTAATTAAAAATTTTGCCGGCGGCTACAATCGTGTTATTTCTTAAATTCTCATGAGGCGCCATCTCGTATCGGGTGGTCAAAAAATAAATACCTAAACCACGGGAACTAAATCAATAAACAAAGCATAATGAATTAAATCAATAAAATGCTATTTTTTTAATCATTATAATAAATATAAGAATTAATTATTTATAGTGCCGTGTGGTTCCCGGCACCAACACAAAAAAGAATAGGACCACTCCAGCTCTTTTCCACGGATGTCGTAAAAGGCGACTAAGGGATAGGCTTACAAACTTGGGATTCTTTTTTAGGCGTTGGGTTAGCAACCTGTCACTATTTGAATCTCAATTCTATCATTAAGCCAAATAGCTGAACGTGGCCATTCAGCCTTTTTAAGACTGTTGGCTCTGTCTACCCCGCAAGGGATATAGACGTGACCATATGTATGTATGTATGTATAATTATTTATAGTTTTTTATATCGATTTAAATCAAAAATGACGAAGTTCCATACAAACTTGCACCCCCTATTTCATCCCCTTGGGATAGAATTTCAGGATAAAAAGTAGCCTATATTCTAATCTAGGTTACTAACTATATCTGTGCCGAATTTCGTTCAGATCCGTTCGGTAGATTTTGCGTGATGCGCGTACAAACATACAGACAGACAGACGGACAGACAGACAGACAAAAATTTAAAAAAAAATTTTTTTGGCTTCTTTTGACCCTAAAAAGACCCCTTATAATTTTTTTTCTTAAATATCTTCAATGTACAGACAAAGTTGAGTTACAGTTTTATTATATGTATGGATGTAAGCTGCTATGTATCTACACGTATTCATGACTTTTTTAAAAGACCGTGAGCCCTAAAAGGCGTGATTAGTGATAACATGTATGTATATGATAATAAGTATTATCCTGATTTACATCAGTTAAATAATCTAATAGCAACCAGTACAATTCGAAACCTTACAATAATCTTAACGTTACGACTATTTTTATTTTCTGTGCCTTAACTAGACAAACAAATAAGATGGCTATCCGTTCTACGAGCACGATTCAGACCCAAAGCGCCTGAACACAAGAATCAAGCATCTACTCTGTATTCAAATGGTGCCGTGGATTGCAAGACAGCCACTATTTGTCTGGACGTCGTCCTTCTGTGAGCGCTGACACAAAAAAGTGTTTGTGCAGAAGTAACTACCTATCATCCCGCTTCATTTCGGGAGGGTTAAGAACATGCTACATGCCTGATCTGCCTGAAAATGATATGTACTACATAGAGATAAAATACGATGTAAAGTCCAGAGGTACATCCCTATTTTACTTTATTTTTTTATCAATACGAATAAAAAATCTGTCGGTGGATAGTAAATTTAAAGTAATTTTAGAAGTAACATGTCTTGCAAACCACTTAGGCGCTTAAATACTACTAGGTTTTTCATGCGTCTTCGTCCGCGTAGTCTTCACTTCCTATGTTCTGCCGGATCAAATTTATGTCTTTGCCAAATTTCAACTAAATTGGTACAGAAGTTTAAGTTTAACTTGGTAAGAAAAAAATATTTTTTTTTTTACCAAGTTAAGTTAATACATTAAAGTAGGTTAGACAAAACTTGTTTTGAGTACAAGAATACATTTCTCTTGTACTCAAAACGTAAATTTATTATATTCATAGAATATCTGATATTTTCGATTACTGAGCTCAACGTATCTTAAATTTATGATTTGCAGCTCTCTCGCGTTTTCATCGTTTATATAATGACTATCGTTTGCACGAGGCTTTGCTCCTGTAGGAAATCACAGGAAAAGTAACCCATACTCTGTCACTTTATCAAACATCATCAAAATCGATTAAGTTCTATTTAAGTTTATTCAATACAAACAAAAATACAAATCTTCATAATATTATATTAGTATGGAGTATAGAGCAGGCATTTCTGTACTCTCGTTGTTTTACACCGTCGACGAAGGCAAGCGATCATTTTTCACAATGATGCATGGTATTTTACGTTGCACAATGGAGCGTCTATGCGGTGCATTATGTTTTGACGAGTTGACAATTATTCCATTATTCGTGACTCGGTTGCTTCATATTTTATAAAATCTCCTATTCATTTCACCTTATCTCTGATTCTTCAAGATTTTGTGAACAGAGTAAAATAAAAACGATTTGTGTGAAAGTTTTTTATTCTTCAATTAATTTTGTATTAACATGTACTTACATAATTTCTGTATGGCGATTGTGTAATACTGAAATATAAAACATGAATCAACCTTCCAACATGGACTGAGATACCACCCAAAACATTTTACTTTGGCAACACTTTATCCCAACTACCGGCTGTAAAACGAATATAACATAGTTTTTGTTCGAAAAGCCATAACGTTCTTGGCGAGAAATTCCTGGCAGAGCCAGTATAATCCGGATTCAAGAACTTTCTAATAACGCTCACCCCTTAGATTCATTGCACCTTGCAGAAAAATTTCAAAACTTCCCCCGGCGAGACTTACGAGATGTTTGTGAAACTTTTACAATGACATTAATCCCCGGTAATTCCTCGTCTGATTTAAAATTAAAAGTTCCATTAAAGAGTTTAATCTCGAGCCCGATGTAAGACGAGGATAGACAAAGTAAATGTGTTTTTATCAAAAATTGTCATGAAACTTTGTCTTATATCAGTTCAGATGCTGGAATGGTAAAAAAATCTTCGTGTACTTTCTTTAAATGTTTTTTATGTATTCATCTAAATTTTATAAGTGTTATCGAGTTGGCTTAAGTGGGTAAGAATATTATAATATTCTTATTAATCTATTGTATGAATGTCTACCTAGGCATGGGAAGCTGAACGGTTATGTGAGAATTGAATCCGCAAATAATGAAATGTTAATCTATACCACTAACGCTTTAAACTGGTCAGTTTCTTTATGTTCTTTTTTAGTATTTACATGAACACTTACCGAGAAAGATAGTTATTTATTTTTTGTACAAAACTAGGAGAAATGTAACATTTCTGCAGCTTTGTGCCGAAGTGAGTCATTCTGAAATTATGATGTATGGTCTATTTGCTGCGAAGAAACATGATCAACCATTCTGACTTTCCAGTGTTTTAGTTTCCAGTTACTATTATATATTTCATAGTATTTATTTTGTGAAGTGACGGAAAATAACTTTTGTTCATATTCAAATACGATTTTTGCTATATTAATTTATAGCAAAATAGCCGTCACAAATTTAATTCATCAACAAACGAATCGTTTGATAAATTTATTTTATGTTTAATGCATACCATCATCAAATCACAGTAAACTTAACAAAAAACTCATTATACTATATATATTTTTCATTTAATCATATACTCAAAATTTAAATAAATTTGAATATGAATACACGTAAATCACTTTAATGAAGACATTCAGGAAAGAAGGTCGACAAGCGAAATTATAATAATTCTGCTTGGGAGCGCAACTGTATACAAGAAAGAAATGAAATATTCAAATCTGTGCATCTTATATACAAAGACTAATAACTTCGCATCAAGGCTGGATAATAAGAAGAGGTAACAGCAAACTCTGAGCTCCAATCTTCGCTTTATCAGCGATGTTTGGTGTAAAAAGAATAAAACATTTGCTACGTTGTTAAGTTGCAAAGTTTAGTATCTGAGAAGCGAGCCGTCGCCGTCGTCTCGACACCGTCTTAATGAACTTATGATAAAGAACTTCATTTTGAATTTCACTCGAAATAAAGCAGAATTTTCGAGTTAATGTTTTGATTTAATAAGGTGTTGTGATATGGTAATTTACAAATTCTATGAAAATTATGTAAAATCTATTGTGTTGGTTGTACTATGCGACAAATATTCTTGTATATGAAAGTTGAATTGGGTGTATTGAACGGGTCACGACTCACTACGAAGAGATTACTATTTAAGTTAGAATAGTTTTTTATTTTTTGTGTTTCAGTTAATTATATCGTGTGCCCATTGAATTAAGTAGTATTATTGTTCCAATACTACTTAAATTATTAAAGAAATTTTGAAATGTGACAGTGTAATTAAAATTCATTGATAAATATTGATCTGTGGCTTCGTAAGGAAGAAAATTCACAAATTTGATCAAAATAAAAAATATATAAAGTATTTTTATCCTTAAACTCTTATTACTCAGACTGGCTGGCCAAGAAACAAACATGCACATTTAAACATCCTACGCTAAGTATTTTCAGTCACAAAAGAACTTATTTAAAACATAATTTTGTTTAACGTTACTGCAACAGACCTCGAAATTGCTGAAAGTATTATTTATGTATCATAACTTCATTGAAACAAAGATAAGCAAATATATTCCGAATCAAATTTGTTGGTAAACAACAAACAAATTGGTGTATTATCTAGCCATGTTTATGCGACAACGGTTGGCTAGCTGAAGTTGAGAGATGGAGACGTTTGGCCGACGAATTTACTTATTTGCTAACTTTAGATGATATAGACGAATAGTGCGTTGTAAAACATGACTTTTACTTTAGAAATCTCCTCCTCCTCCATACTAATATTATAAATTGTAATTTCAACAACTTGCGATGCCACAGATTCATAATTTGACCAACATTTTACATTAAAAGCACTAAGGTTTTAATGCAAAATCTTAACGAGAATATTTTTAAAGTTGATAGCCAGCAATTTTTTTCTAAATTCCTAAATTGAGTACAACAATTTTTTTAAGAGTTGTATGAACGTAATCAATCAATATATTTATTTTAGTAGTGGTAGTAAGTTAAAGAGTATTTAAATATAATCCAGCACCTTTTCCTTCTACGTAGGTACATACATATGTATAAATGATAGAATTTATTCTTTGACTAAATTCTAAATACGAGAAAACTTTATGAAACCTTCAACAAAAAGAATCGTTTAAATGTTGCTCAGCTACATCAAATGTTAATTTTAAAGTTTAATATAACCATGAACATGTTTCGGTCCCAACCCCGTCATCTAACTTTTGATTGCATTGAGCATCGCTCCTGCATTGCAATGTCGTTGCCCCAAAAAGTTCAGAACGACAAAGTTTCATTTAAAAAATGTATATCGTGCGCAAACAAATAGACCGTACACAATAAATTCCACTTATTTTGCTGAAATCCAACGATTTAGAACTAACTCGGAGTTATAAATTTTCGGATACGCTCCTGAAAATAGCTCTGTGGCGAGGCCTGGTCTGCAGCCAAACAGATGAAATGTTACCCCGTCGCTCCATTAGGAATTAATGGGCCGATTCAAGAAATGTCATCTTCCGGTAAATACTAACCATAATTCATTTCTTAGTGACAGGCCCCGACCTTAAGGGTTTCGGTTGGTAGCGGTCCGTGCGCAAAAACAGCGGCAAACTTCGCCTGCAAATGAAAGTGATTCATTCCGCAAATTAACCTCTGGAAAAATGGCTTTTTGTAACAGAGGCCTGTTTTTACAACCAGCAGAAACAAGATTTTAAGGCTATTTAGTTGATGCATTGAAACTCTTTGAAGTCGAGTAAATAAGCTTGTTTGACAGCGCACTTATTTATTTCGAGAAACAAAGTGATTCCCTTTGATCGCAGGCTTTGACATTGAACCCAAATAAACCTTTTCTTAAGCAGAAGTCACAAATCGTTTTGAAATTCTAATGAATTAACATTTTTATTTTATGTAAGTCGCTGTCCTTTTGATCTTAAGTAACTGGGTGTAGAACTATAATAATCTAAATAAAATACTTGGCTCAAGAAAAAATTAATCTCTTTTTCTTTCAGAACTTAACATTATTAATCTTAACGTAAAGCTAAAATTTTACTGGTTTAAAATCAGCAAGAAAAACAGCATATGACAGCTGCGTCTCTTTTAATGCAGATGACTTAATTTTACAACCAGTGACTATATCGTACCTCAATTATACCAGTTTCTCACCTAACCAAACGTGGTGGCTTTGAGCCTTGTGACTATTGAGGCTTTGTGTACCTCGCAAGGGACAAAAACGTGTATTTTCACTTGAAGAAATCCTCTTATATTAAAATTTACTCTTTCCTCGTCAGTTTGATTCGAGGTGTTGTAAATTTTACGAGATCCCTATATTTGTTTTGTGTCACCCTTATTGCTACGTTTATGCCTTTCTTAGCAATAATATTTATTATACGTGCAAGGTCGTTCCCTTGGTGATACTTCTAATTAACGCAACTGAATTATTTCCTGTCGAATAATTCGAATAAACGTTAATTAATAACAAATTCTATGTGACGTTTCTCAGAAACTGAAATATACGCGCGATGATATTCACACTCTAGAATGGAACAATCACAGAGTTCCTAAATTAAGTCAGAAATATTTAATTTCTTCTCTCGTCTTGTACCAAAGGCACATTGAATTGATATTTGAGTTACGTTGACAATGACAAGACGTATGTACCTTGGTTGGGGACGTCCTGGTGAAAGGTTTTGCCACGAGAACACTAAACCGACGGGTTGACATGAAAATGTTGATGAATGTGAAAGAAACAAAAGAAGTGTGCAGGGATGGTGGCAAGTGGCAAGATTTAGTCTCTACCTACCTACCCCTCTGAGAAAGAGACGTGAAAAAGGTATTTATAAATTTATATAGACGTAAAATTTGGTATATTTATCATAATAGCTTTTACCTGTGCTATTAATCACAGTAATAATAACTAAAGGGTGATTGATATTTTTGGCCACAAAACCCTAAACTATCCGTGTCTATTTCACAACATTTCAAACATTATTGTTCTACATTTCTATAAGTACAATAACATAATTAAACCGGTTTCTGCCAGCCATAGATTACACTCGCAGTTTCAATTAAAACTTCGCAATATTATTTCCACAAAATAATATAGGACGCGTGACCCTTTCCAGCTGCGGGTTTAATGAATAAACCTGCGTGTTAATATTCACACTGTTTATATCTTTGCTCGTTATAATTAATAGGCCTTTCGCAATATTTTGTTGTTTCATTACAGTAATAGAAATCACGCTAAAAGGCCGAATGGGTAAGGTATCCGGTTATACGCCCGTTTTTAGGTGTACTAATTCATAATCTACCACGGCCATGACTATGTTCCAATTTCAATACAATTACGTACATTATAAACATTTAGTGAATAACCAATCTCCCTAGAGAACACTCAACAACGCATCTTCGCAAGAGTGAGAACGACTCATTTTTATTTTCACAATAAATATACACTTTTTTTTGCACATACAGATACTGTCCTTATCAAATTTATTTACCAACGCTATATCATATATCACTCGGCTAATAATAAATCAATAAAGCCAATAACATTAACAACAATTATACCAACACCGCGATTATATGTAAACACGGTAATTACCTTTTCTTTTTCTTATCTTAATTTAAACTTTAAAGTGGCCGAAGATAATATCAACTTTCTGAAGGAATTAATTAACTCAATTGAAGCACTTATAAGAGACAAACGCTTTGTTTACGACGTGTTTGAATAATACAAGATAATTGCCTTGGACATGAGTTGCTACTTAATCCATGAATTGCTAATGGACCAGCCTTGCCAAAGGAGGCCGATAGTTCAATAATGCATTATACATTAGGCTCAAGATTCGGAGCAGATTTATAGACATTGTACTGCTCATTCCGGATTCCCCTTTGCTCTAATCACGAGCACAGATAACGCTTCGTGAAGACACGAACTCTTTAAAGTAGATTCAGTTAAAAAATACAATTTAATGTTATATTAAAGCAGGAGCCGCTTTCTACCATCGCTTTCTATCCTTGGTCAGTGTAGGCCTTCTTTAACTTCCTTCACTTGTAATCCCTGTTTTGAGCAATTAGGATCCATTTTCTAGCTTTACCATTTCTCTCTGATCTTTCTTCGATTGATTGTGATCCAATAAAGACATGACTTCACTGCTTACAGATTTATAAAGATCAGGCAGAAATTGTTCCTGACTAACTACTTCGCATTGTATTAGATACTGCTTTAAAACAAAAGGCTGAAAGTCGTTGAAAAATTGTGGTGTCATGACGGATGACAAGCCTTTCCTCCACGCTCATAGGTGTCTACTTCGCAGATTAAAGATCTGAATACTTTATCCGGTTGCTCTCTAGTAAAATAAGAGTGAAGGTTTTACTTCAACTTATCAAAAAGATGCATTGCATGCATTGATTGCATTTTCAAAACATTATTGTGGATGATTTTGTTAGATCTTATAACGACTATATGAGCAAGTAACATAAAAATATCATATTTGTTTGCCAAAAACAGCATTTACTGAACAGTCATTGGTGGAATGGAACAATTGATGTAAGTAATAAATATTTACTAAAATATGTATGAAAGTGTTCGAGACAATTCATTCACCATTTGTGCTCTTCATGTTATGAAATAAACAAGATTAATTTACAAGAAAACATTTATTTCAAAGAACAATGTTAAAAAATATTTATCAAATCTTCGCATAAGGCAATAAAGTTTTACAATCTCTTGAAACTTTGTAAAGAGGGCCTAAATTAATTATAAAATTTGTGATGGAGTTGCGACGTCTAACCGCCACCGTGAAGAGTTTGTTGCGCAAATCACGGCCCGCAATATGGATTAGGTCAATTTAAAATTATTACCATAATTCCTTATCAAAAACTTTCCTGAGTTACGGCTCTGAATATTCAATTGTTTACATTTTGGTTGTTTCCCAATGTATTACATCTAATAAAGGGCTGTTTTCGTCTGAAATCATAACTACGAAACTTTTGACCGGTAATGATTTGTTGTTTCTTAATAAAAAGGGGGAAAATGTAAATATTCTACGATAGTCGAGAAAAACATCACCGCAGACGAAGTTATAAGCAATAAATTTAACTTTAACATAGAATAGGTAAGCGGCGTCCGCTTCATGTACTTATTAGAAGTTGTACGGTACAAACAACTACTTTAAAATATTATGTATCGATCGTGCTCAATGTTTAAGTATTATTATTTATTACTGAACACTGAGAGGAAAGTTTATCGACGCTAGCATGAAATTTGTAACATTCAGACCTTAAGGCATAGTAGAATAAGAGTTTTTTTTTAGTTTCAACGTGTTTCGAACGAAATTTATGTTCAGTTTATCAAATAGATCCTTGATTATTACACGTACATATCATATTACTACACATTTAGATATTCTAGGCTTCAATATCACTAAAAAATTGATTTTCTGCTTACGCGTGTCGGTGGTCGAATCGGTAAATTTCTCCGGTTTAAATTTTTTTTTTTTTTTTTTTTTATTATTGTATGAAAGATCTTACAAAACATTGAGTAGGTATTAACTTAGTATAGCGAAACCACTAAGGTTTGAGATTGCTTGTGGTGGTTCAAATTTCACATCTGCCATGTACCAATAACTACTTTCGAAGTTATGTATATTAGTTTGAATACTAACTTATTTATTTGTGGTCAACCAACGTTGCGAAACTGAAAGATATGACATGATAATTTAAGTGATGTCGAAATGTCCCATTAAAATGATTAAAAAAAATTTAATTTGAATTTGTGCCTGAGAAAGAATTTTCAAAAGAGGAAAAACTTTTTTTAATATCTCCATTATCTATTTACTTTTTTATATCAAAGCCACAACAGTTATGTGCAACTAAGGGAACGTTATATCGAAGTAGAATAGAATGGTAGGTTACAAAGAAGTTTTCCATTTCCCAGTTTCGTCGATTCGGAATGGGGAAGTATGTCCGGTGCATGCGCTGCTCAATAAATCGTCCGGTCAGCGCACAAGATGTTGCGTACAAATATTGTGCAAACAGAAACTAACCGTGTTAACAGAATCTTAATAAATTATTACTTAACGGCTATAGTTACGTAATAATTTATTAAGATACGTCGAGAAGTTGCAGAAGCTAAAGTTGTGCCCCTTGAATAAATTTCATATTTTCTGATGATTAACAATATACATATTTATATACATATAGTCACGTCTTTATCCCAAACGGGGTAGACAGAGCCCACAGTCTCGAAGACTGAAAGGCCGCGTTTAGCCAGATGAACGTGGCCTTAGAACGTGGCTAGAGGATCACCAAAATTCGAATACTATATCCTTTTCCTTATTCGCCTTTTACGACATTCATGAAAAAGATCTGGAGTGGTCCTATTCTGAAGTACCGGGAACCACACGGCACCCGGATGACTAACAGATAAATGAAAATTTTATTCTCAGGGCATAGCTATGGAAAAGCCTTCCTGAACTAATGTTATGACAATTTCAGTGGATTTTGGTTTTTATCCATTACATTTCTTGGAATTTTGTTGAAGTGATCTGCAATAATTCTTCCCTTCTTCATCGTTTCAAAGTATCAATCAAAAATATAAACATAAACTATACAGATTACATAAATTGAGTTAGACTCGAAGATTTGAACCCGTGTCTCGGGTGTCACAGACAAGCTCACTACCGCTGCGCCACAGAGGCCGTCAACAATAATCTATTTCAAATATAAGAGTGTTTCGCACAGATGCATGTATTATCACTTTGTACTAGCGTCATAAATATCTGTTAGTCTCTTTTATTTGTGTTCTAGGGTCGAGTCGTAGGTTGACTTGCAATTTCCTTGGCCATATAGCTTGCTCTTTAAGTTAGGATGCTAGAATTGGTATTGTCTATCTCCGTTTGTTGTTTTTTGAAATGAGGAACATTTTATGATACTGTAGAGAAAATATAATACAAAAATATTTACATGTTTTTCACTTTATGGGTTCGAAGTTATTTATTGCAGATTTTTTTCCATCTGAATAGTACAGCGAAGTAATATCATTATTTCTTATTTGTACTTCCTAGATTAATATATAACCTGTGGACCAGAACAAATTTGTCGTACATATGTTTTTAATTTTCTTCGAATTAGGATTCGAGACATTTACGCAAATGCCATACTAATGCAACAAATCATAAGAGGCTTAATGTTCACTCATTAATTTAGTATGCTATGTTAAACTAATAACAAAGTCGTCAAAATCTAAAGTTAAAAAGTCTGCTTTAAGATTTCGTCTTTAAAAATTCCCTGCTAGTTTGCGACGGCGACGAAAACATAATTGTAAAAGTTGGGTTAAGTCAGTGCCAAATAGCCCGTTTTAATTAAAAAACCGTGCGCCGTGAGCCTCGTGGCGGATAACAATTTAGTCTAATGGCAACATTACGAGAACTCTTTTATGGACGATTCGGCAGGAAGCCGCATTATTAATGAATCTCTTGATACAGTTTGATACTTTCGACAGCTTTTCTACTAAACTGTACCTACACAATTTCGCCGTGATAAGATCGCCTTTTGTGAATCACCTTAGTGAGATAATAGATGTTGTATGTGTATAATGTAGTTCTTTTGAAATAAGATAATGCATTAATTCAATTTTCAAAAATAATTGTTTATAGATCGACATTTCTTATCAAAAAACAAATTAAGTCAAATTCTAATTTTGTAACATATGATTTATCAAACATTTTTTGCTGTACCTTTTAAACCATTTGTAAACGACTGGCACTAAATTTTATGCCTTACAATTTATGTCATCAACAACTCAATTTAATGTAAGATTAATGTGTAAACATTTATAAAAAAAATATAGAACACGTTTTCAAAAGAACGCTAAAACGTTAATGCTCTAAACCTTTTAGGAGGAAACAAGAGTTCACTGCCCATATTCACAAAACACTCCAGCGATGCCTGCACTTCATAATACAAAAAGGGAAGAAACGTCACGTTGTTATTGTGTACAGAGTTACTTATTCAAGGCACACATAACCCTATTTACATACGTTCCTCAGTTTTCCCACCTTTATTTACAAAGAGAATGCGGGGTCCCTTGGAAAAGATACAACGCCGTAGAAGGGCAATTTGTGGCGGATCTGAATTTGCCTAAACCCTGAAAGAATGAGACAAAGACAAAAGGTCTTACTGGTTGAGATTTATGAAGATTGCGGCCCATACAGATGTGTTAGCGTTGAGTCGGCAAATGAAAAAGTTGCGGAGTTTCGCTCAATTTGTTTGAACACGACGTCAGCTAATGAAACCGCACGCCTGTCTGACAAACAAAAAAGTCAGTCAGATACAAACAGTTCAGATTTACTGCAAGAAAAGTTTATGGACCTGTTGCAAAGTTTGTTAGAAAATTTTACTATTCAAAAGTACTAAGTAAGGAACTGTGTTTTATAAATCATGTTATAATTTTATGAATTCAAATAATTAGGGAAAATGTATTAGAAAAATTTGGCGATGGGCTAGCAACCTGTCACTATTTGAATCTCAATTCTATCATTAAGCCAAATAGCTGAACGTGGCCATTCAGTCTTTTCAAGATTGTTGGCTCTGTCTACCCCGCAAGGGATATAGACGTGACGATATGTATGTTTGTATGTACATATATATGTATTTGAAAAATAAAAAAATAATCAACAAGTTTGTCTCCAAAATATGTTTCTTTTCTTATTATATTAATCGTAATTAAGTATTCAAGAGTGAAATGAAATACAAAGGAATAAAGTACACATAATATTCTATTTTATAGTGTTGCTAGTTTTTTAAAAATTCAACCATTTTTTAAAAACAAGTATCGTATTTCTAAATGTACAATAATTGTATATCTTGGTAAAGCTTCTCTTTTTAATTAATTTTCTCAAATAAAATTCTTAATTAGGAAGAGAAGCATTTTTCCTGCTGTTATTTTCACTCAAAGGAAGGCTTCTTTTTCAAACTTTTCAATGAATAATTTCAAAAAGCAGAATCTTCGTTTGTTTGTGCCCATAAAGAGTATACTTCCACATATTGTGCTACTGATAAAATGAGCAATTAACTATATGTATATAAACATGCTTATGCTATGAATGCCATCTTTTTTATTATTTCATACTTAAAGTGTTAATTTCCAGAGTGTCATTACTTATTCCATTATTGTTAGGTATTGATACGTTAATATGCTATATGATTAAAACTTCATTTTACTTCATGTTATTGCGCAGCATTACTCGTAAAAACCTTATAGATATTAAAGATGTGTGACGTTCCTTAATCAAATTAAGGACGTTCTAGTAAAAGGTCAGGTCAAGAGTACCCGAAACCGCCGGGCTTGCATAAACAGAGAGTTGAATTGAAAGATGAAGCGAAAGAAGTATGCAGAGACCGTAGCAAGTGGAAAGTTGTAGTCTTTGCCTACCCCTCCAGGAAAAAGGCGTGATTTTATGTATGTAAATATACCAACTTAGAGGCATAACTGGGTATACTAATACTAAAAGTACCCGTTTGTTTTGATCCTATGAAAATAGAAGGCATTGTCAGGTAAGACTCAATTATCGATGACGCCGCCAGCATGAATATTGATGCGTCTATTTGCATACTCCCGCATGAACTGTGAATGATGCAAAAAATTATTCGAATACCGATATTTGGTAACCAAATTCTATTTCGCAACTTCAGTTATTTTTGATGAATCATTTCACCGGTGGTTGCGAATGTTTATTTGTTTTTTATTTGACAATAGGTAGGTAAAAGTAATGTCTTTTTTTAATAATATTGTCGATTCTTTATATAATTTGTTTGAACACGACGTCAGCTAATGAAACCGCACGCCTGTCTGACAAACAAAAAAGTCAGTCAGATACAAACAGTTCAGATTTACTGCAAGAAAAGTTTATGGACCTGTTGCAAAGTTTGTTAGAAAATTTTACTATTCAAAAGTACTAAGTAAGGAACTGTGTTTTATAAATCATGTTATAATTTTATGAATTCAAATAATTAGGGAAAATGTATTAGAAAAATTTGGCGATGGGCTAGCAACCTGTCACTATTTGAATCTCAATTCTATCATTAAGCCAAATAGCTGAACGTGGCCATTCAGTCTTTTCAAGATTGTTGGCTCTGTCTACCCCGCAAGGGATATAGACGTGACGATATGTATGTTTGTATGTACATATATATGTATTTGAAAAATAAAAAAATAATCAACAAGTTTGTCTCCAAAATATGTTTCTTTTCTTATTATATTAATCGTAATTAAGTATTCAAGAGTGAAATGAAATACAAAGGAATAAAGTACACATAATATTCTATTTTATAGTGTTGCTAGTTTTTTAAAAATTCAACCATTTTTTAAAAACAAGTATCGTATTTCTAAATGTACAATAATTGTATATCTTGGTAAAGCTTCTCTTTTTAATTAATTTTCTCAAATAAAATTCTTAATTAGGAAGAGAAGCATTTTTCCTGCTGTTATTTTCACTCAAAGGAAGGCTTCTTTTTCAAACTTTTCAATGAATAATTTCAAAAAGCAGAATCTTCGTTTGTTTGTGCCCATAAAGAGTATACTTCCACATATTGTGCTACTGATAAAATGAGCAATTAACTATATGTATATAAACATGCTTATGCTATGAATGCCATCTTTTTTATTATTTCATACTTAAAGTGTTAATTTCCAGAGTGTCATTACTTATTCCATTATTGTTAGGTATTGATACGTTAATATGCTATATGATTAAAACTTCATTTTACTTCATGTTATTGCGCAGCATTACTCGTAAAAACCTTATAGATATTAAAGATGTGTGACGTTCCTTAATCAAATTAAGGACGTTCTAGTAAAAGGTCAGGTCAAGAGTACCCGAAACCGCCGGGCTTGCATAAACAGAGAGTTGAATTGAAAGATGAAGCGAAAGAAGTATGCAGAGACCGTAGCAAGTGGAAAGTTGTAGTCTTTGCCTACCCCTCCAGGAAAAAGGCGTGATTTTATGTATGTAAATATACCAACTTAGAGGCATAACTGGGTATACTAATACTAAAAGTACCCGTTTGTTTTGATCCTATGAAAATAGAAGGCATTGTCAGGTAAGACTCAATTATCGATGACGCCGCCAGCATGAATATTGATGCGTCTATTTGCATACTCCCGCATGAACTGTGAATGATGCAAAAAATTATTCGAATACCGATATTTGGTAACCAAATTCTATTTCGCAACTTCAGTTATTTTTGATGAATCATTTCACCGGTGGTTGCGAATGTTTATTTGTTTTTTATTTGACAATAGGTAGGTAAAAGTAATGTCTTTTTTTAATAATATTGTCGATTCTTTATATAAACATAAAGTCGAATGTTGAAACATGGATGGACCTTTGTTTGTAGTTTGTGAGTACTGCTATATTTTGCCCACACCACTGCACCTCTTAGACTTAAGTTCCCGTTTTTTTTTATTTATTATTATCTATCGTTATTTATATATTAAGTTTGATTCATAAAAAATCTAGCGCTTGTGAATGTGAATGCGTAACAGACTGACAGAGACTTTAAAACATACATAATGATCACGTCTATATCCCTAGCGGGGTAGACTGAGCCACCAGTCCTGAAAAGACTGATAGGCCACGCTCAGCTGTTTGGCTTAGTGATAACAACAACTTGTCATCATCATACCCTAAATGGCTTTAAAACATGTGAATATTAATGATTTTTCTGATCTCAACGGCATAAATTCCATTCAAGGACAAGTTCTCCTTCAAATATTGCAGTATAAATTTTGTTCGAAAGCAGTCTACATTACATCCATCATCTTCCTGGAACTTAAAAAAATTGTTGATCACTTACTTAGTGTGAATTCTTGCCCTCCGCTCGACGGAACGTGATCGACTATATTTCCATCTACTATTTCGTTACTCGTTAGTTCCGTATCTAGTCAAATAACAATGTAATCTTTCCTCAACACCCTTGTAACAAGGGATTGTGTTGTTCATTTTTCCTTTTAAATTTTTTGATCATTTGCCTAATTAAAATAGCCAAAAAAACACAAATTAAATTTCTTTTTGGAGGTTTTCGCACAATGGGCCTATTGTTGTCGTCTACACTGCTTTCTGTTCAAGCGAAAATTAAAGTCTGAAAAAGTCATTAGGAAGGGAATTAAATTGTAATTAATGACTTGGGGTTTCTATTCGCTAAACAGGAGTCAAATAACATCTAACGGCTCTTAAAAGGGCCAATACAATCTCCATTGTATTTTTGTTATGAAAATGTTTTGTAATTTTATGATTGTGTATTTTTTATGGGCTTCTTTGGCATTGTTATTAGTAATTCAATGTTAGTTATAAGAGTATAAATAAAGTTAATATATATTATATTTTTTTTTACCTCTTAATAAATGGCAAATATTATGGATATTATTATAGTATAAACCAAAATCTCCAAAAAAAGATAATGGCTGATGATGCAACTAGGAACACGCAAAGATAAATATAATAAATAAATATATACGGGACAAATCACACAGATTGAGTTAGCCTCGAAGTAAGTTCGAAACTTGTGTTACGAGATACTAACTCAACGATACTATATTTTTTAAAATAAATACTTAGCTATATAAATAAACATCCAAGACCCAGACCAATTAGAGAAAGTTCGTTTCTCATCATACCCTGGCCGGAATTCGAACCCGGGACCTCTGGTGTCACAGACAAGTGCACTACCGCTACGCCACAGAGGCCGTTACGATAATAGAGGGTGAGTATCAACAACACTAAGTATGGCATTTTCAAAATATCTATGTTACTTGCCATATCTGAAATTTAAATAAAACACAAAATATAACATTAGTCCATAAATTGAATTGATCTTGTTTTAAATGAAATGTGTATGACACTGTTCCCAACGAGATTATATAATGTTCGCAAGTGGCAGTAAATCGGAGGCAAGTAATTCGTTTCATGCATAATTTCTGGCTCATTTTAATAAGGCTTTGTGCCGTCACGACGTGTTTTAAGCCCGGTTTTTGTTTGATAAATTAAATCTTAATCTATGCATACTTACGATATTCTATATTTATTTTCAATGTAGGTCTAAGTTATTTCAATTTAGTGACCAGACCTCTAAACGTTTTGTACGTATTGTAATTTTTATGTCATTTCAATATTTTGTATGATAACAACGGTATTAAATAACTGAAAAAGCTAAAGGGTCATATATATTAATGATTTTTTTCTACGAGTATACTATAGATACATTTTGCCTGGTAAAATAAATGCGATACAACTGCAAGACAAAATAACATCGTGACTTAGGTTTCAAAGTCTACAACTGTATGTAACGTATCAGAAATGTGCCGTCTCTAGTGAATTCTTAAACTTACGGACCAGTCAGCACTAAAACACGTCTTCTAGTTTTATATCATTCTGGTTTACAGCTTGCTGTAGGAGTTAAATAAAAGCGACATTCAAAACTGACATTGCGCACTCACCTTTTGCAAAATATACTTTGCAGCAACCTTAATACAATGTTTTAGACAAAAACATACAAACGCGATGCGTATAAAAAGTTGTTGTACGCGAGATAAACGAAAAATGGTATTTCGTGTTGTGAAAATAAATGCAAGGTTAGCAGCAAAAATAAAGTAAATATAATACAATGCAATGCAATATAAAAACAATGAATATAGATGACGCAAAAGAATTACTAAGATGTACATATGGAGTAAATAGTTGAAAGACTTATTCTTATTTTTCCCTTTATTTTAAAGCAGCATTTATGTTGATGCAAGCACCGTAATCATTTGAAAACATCTAAAATGGTTCCCAATATTTCGACTGCTACAAATCCATTTCCATTGATTGCGAGACTCGAAAGCGACTGCATTGAATTATTTAGATCGTTTCCGAAATCTATCGAGCGCGATTCGACACCGCACCAAGCCGCAGTTGTAATCAATTCTTAGGTTAACTTCTGTAATCTCTGTGAAACAACTACATTATTCTAAAATTAATTTAAAAAAAAAACAGCCGCATGTCCTCAAAGGCGGACCTAAAACAATTACTAAAGCTCTATACTGTATCCTGTCATAATTTTTAAGATGTCACCTTTAATATCTTCTTCCTTCTGGCTTACGTCCCGGTTACATCTTCACTACGCTGGAGAGAAGCCGGGGGTAAACCTTGGACTATGGATCCTGGATTAGGTGAGTCAGGTTTTTACACGAAGCGAATCCCATCTGACCTCCGTAATATTTGCAGGTAAACCTAATCCATATTGGATCGATCATAGTCACACATCCAGTTGCCTGAATGGGCAGGTTTTCTCACGATATTTAGCAATATAACTCATGTACATAACCACGAAAATAGTCATTTGGTACATGGCCGAGTTGGGATTGCTTTTGAACCTGTGCTTTTTCTGCGCATTGTGCATTCTTTACTGATTCAACCACTGACGCTCTTCCGACCAACGCCACCTATAATATATTCGTACTTATATTATGTTTTACGCGAACATCGACATTTGAATCGGAAAATGAAGTCTAGATATCTACATTGTCTGAAAAATCGATCTAGCGATGTCTAATTATAAAAGACCTACATCTACTCAAAAAAGTAAACATTTCTTGATCATAAAAATAGAACAGCATACAAGATAACTCTGCAACAGTATTGTGCCTCTACCATCGAACGCCGGAAGGATTCTTTGAGTCTGCTCTCGATAACGAATGCGCCGATGAATATTGAATAACAATTTTCTCTTTGACAACCCGCTAAGCGGTTGGTTATAGAGTTTTATCTGTTAAATGGAGTATCATAATGCAAATTTGCTTACTTTTTATACTATTTTCTTTGCCCGTCCAGTGGAATATTGAAAATGATAAATTAAATACCTAATTACTAGAATACAAACTTTGAATTTACTCTATATTTTTTATGTTTTTAATAGCACGGTGTAATATAAATATGTATTTATTTTTATACCTTGATTCAGAACTAAAATCAGGAGTAGAATAAAATTAATATTTTCTTTGCAGTCGGGTTTATAACCCACAGTTAGGTTATCTCCAGCTCACAGAGCATAATTGATAACGTGTAACATATAAATTCGAGATTTCTCTAATTTTCTCTCTTCTCTCGCAACTGCATGGTCACTACAATGTCGTAATTTGATAAACCATTATTTAATTTGTATTCAGTCTTCATAACGCGGGTCGTTTGCTACAATTGTTTCTTATAGTTTAACGCTTCTAATACCACTTTAATCTCATCTCAGTAGTAAAGTTAATAGCTCTAAAGAACGACACTGCATCTCTAATTAAGGCGCCGTCATGTACTTAGTATTTACTTACACAGTAGGAATTTTATTCGGAAAAAGGTGGACTACTGTACACTAATTACTGAAACGTTTTCTGAGTGGAGGCAATTACATTTGTACGGTTTACTTTGTAGCTACTAATTTTAATTGTGAGATTAATTTGTGAGTGTCTAGATCATAGTCAGTTTTTTTAATACGTTTAAGGTGTATGTACATCTAAATGATATAATTTATTTTGTGATAACATATGCAAAAATGTAACACAATAAAAAAAATAACTCATTTTAGAAGTATTGAAATACTTAGCGTAATGAAAAAAAATGTTGAATTTGAAAAACAATTGTGGAAGCTACCTGTAATGACTTATCTATGTGAAATTCTGATTTATTTTACGTCCTGTGTTAGTGTACAATTTTGTGAAAAAAAAACGTCTATCGTATCTTTGCAATCATTTTTTTTGTATACATAGTGGTTTTTTGAGTTGTTTGTTGTCAAAAAAGTTTGTTAAGATGTCTGTTATTTTTTTAAGTCACGTTATATTATACGCTCTTTCCTTATTTATTTTTAAACTTATGAAAATATGTTTTGCTCGATTTGAAATTGAAAACCAAGAAATTAATATGCAGCCATAATCTTTTTATTTATTTCCAAACCTATTACATCGAATATTACACTACCAAATTTCACATTCAATCGACATACAAATTAAAATCGTGTCATTATCAACAAAATCAGAAAATATCATATAATTGCTTCCATTACAGCGAATGATCATATGTGTACTGCTGTGGTGGTTTTGTCAATATGAATCGTTGAATTTGCAGTATGGCATCATGAACTGTGTAAATTGATGCATTTATTAAAGAGTTTATTGCCACAGATGTTATCCACGCGAGTGGTTTCATAATCATACTTTACAATTAAAATTATTACTGTTTATTATTTATGTAAAAAATAATTCTTATCTGTAGTCAGTGATCCACCAATTGCTCCTATCTAAAGGGGTAAAGACGAAATCGGGACGAACAATTACTTGAGACCAGAATTTGGGCATCATGTGTATCCATAGGAACTTTCCTGGATTCCTTCTTATATGTTGCCACATAGATATACTCCCTGTGAAGAAGGAGTAGATCGCCTCAGCTACCTCGGATTCGTCTGCTCTTTTGGTAGCCGGCCACACATCTTGCTACTCTCAATGTTATGCTGAAATGGTCAGCGTCGATTTGCTATTGGCTCTTGAGTTTCAAATCATGGGAAGCGGCGGCAAGCTTCCTAACGAAATGTCTTTGCTACCCTGAAAAAGGTGGCGCGTGTGCATTTCTCGTAGTATTCCCAGCTATACTGCAATAGTTTTTTTAATAGTTCTTTAAGGTAATAATTGTAAACGATTATTTTACTCTAATGAAATAAAATTAAACGGAAACTGAAATAAATGGAAATCCTATAAAGCCGGTTGGATTAAGCCAAATTTATATGCTGGTGCTTGTCTCATTCATTACGGACGATCGCAATGAGATAATGATCACTTGCTAATGAGACGTCAATGGTGCAGCCAATGCTGATAAAACTGTGGTTATTGTGAGAGTACATACCGATTAAGTTGCTGCATTAATCAATAACAGGGCCATAAAGTTTATATTGAACAAACAAAATACAATATCTTTAACCACAACTGAATTAATTTCTGATGTGTTGTAGATTGTTGCTCTCGGTGCATTTCCGGGATCATGAATTATGTGGCTCACATTCTTTTATCTCTTCAAAAACCCTGTTTCTTTGCAGCAATGAATCAATCAGTCTTCTTTGTTTTATGAGAAGTCCCATTATATCTTCAAACCCTTCAAACCCAAAAGGCCTTAAAGAAATTCCAAGCTGTTTGTCGTAGGGAATTATAAAAAAATTAAGAAAAACAAACCATACGTTTATGGTAAAAGTAAAAAAGCAAATAAAGTTGGTATGTTAAAAAAAATCCATGAAGTAAGAAAGAAGTAAATATTTACGGATTCTTGACTCAGATACTAGGTTTCATTTGATTAAGGTTAATCCATAAGACTAATTTTATATATCTTTATTACCAACCAAATTCTGCATCTGGTTAACATACAACAACACTATAATTTAAACCCTGAGAGGGCTTCCATTACCATCTATTAACCTCCGTCACGGCCTGTAAAAGCTTTAGTGCACACAAAACACTTATTAAGATTCTAATGGTCGTAATAATAATTTACTGGCCACTAAAAGAACGATTTACAAACCACACGCCGAGAAAATAAAAATAAATAAGAGGGGTTGCCAGGCGCCTTTTCTTGCCAATTTCCGTCTGAAGATAGAAGGCAGGGACACGTAAAATCAAGAGTTAACCTCCTATATCTATGCGAGCCGACAGTCTGATTTAGTGGCTTAATCGAACGGGACCAAGGTTTATTACCGGGGACCTCAGCCGCAGAAATACGGATTACCGGTTGATACAATTGTGGCGAAGAATTTGGGCTTTATCTGATGTCGCTGGTCTAGGGAGCTCGGTAATTCATGAAGTTGGTTTGACTGGCTCATTGATTTTTTTGTTGTTGACTCATTGATTGTGAAAGACGGATTCATTAAGTTCATAGACCGTGATATTATATATACCATGAGATATGTGCGGCGTTTCTTTATAAAATTAACAAATTCCTTGAAAACGAGGTGAATATCAAAATGTAGCACGTGAACCTGATCAGTTTTAAGTACCCGTAGGTCACACAGGATAGGCCTCTGCACACAAGATAAATCAGTGTGCACACCCGAGTATTATTTATGAGACGGTACTGCGAGCTTGCGATAACTACGCCAGATATGTGTATTGGGGTTTACAAAGGGTCGTGTTTACTGTAATTTATCAAGCCGGTAATGAAACATTATACATTAAATTTTAATTACTTTTCATAACAAAATTTAAACATACATACAAATAATAACGTCCATATCCCTTTCGGGATAGACAGAGCCAACAGTCTTGAAAAGACTGACTGTCCACGTTCAGCTGTTTGGCTTAATGATAGAATTTAGATTCATATAGTGGTTGCTGGCCCATCGCCTAAAATAGGAATCCCAACTTTAAAAGCCTTAGAAAGTCTTGACCATCGATAGACTTCCCAGGTTAGTTGACTTAACTTATCTACTTGAATTAAAAATTAGTAATAATTTTCTTTGTTTAATAAAAAATCTAACATTCTGGTACTTTACCGCCACTTAAAATTTCACAGCGCATAATAAAATTCAACAAGAAGTTTACTCATGTTGCGATACTTTCAGAATTGTTTGTCGTTATCTAAACTTGTTAAAAATAGGTAGTAGCAGGTAACAAGATAGTAATTTTAAAGTATCCATTTTATATTATAGCAAAGTTAGAGGAGACATCTTTAGTAACATTCGAGAAACTCGAAACCACTTAGTGTTTACGTCAGTATCTCTGAAGTGGCATATTTGCAAGACAATAAACTGTATTGAAAGTTTTGAAAGACGTTTTATTAGTTTGGATATGTTGTTTACAAAATTCAGGTATTATCCTTTGACAGGGCAGCCTCAACTTCACTAGAATTGTATTACCACCCTCTATTTTATCTTAAATTTATTTCTTCATAAACTTTAAAATTTTCTGAAATTGAAATTTTTGAGTCGTCAATAAGCTTTACAATTTAATACAGGAATGGAAAATTTAATTGCACAATTTCATTTAACCAAATTGTGGTATGTAGGTAGTGTGTGGAGCTTAAAACTATTTCTATAAATATTAGACGTTCACCCTTTCGGACACGATCCAGGGTGCATAATAAATTCATCATTTTACTCTAAACATATATACACTAAATTAAAAAGTCACCTTTTTGCAGTTTAATTGGCTTATGTTTAACTAAGCATTCTTAAAAGAAAATAATTGTGCATAATCCTGGATGAAAAGAGGATCGTGTTTAATTTGCACTTACAACCCAGTGCTCTCTCAGTTGAAAAGAGACAAAAAACTTGGTATGCTCTCATTAGTTATACGTATATTTGTACTAATTAGGTCTTACGAACGTTTTTATTCTAGCACGTATTGTGTGACCTATATTATGTATACGTTCATGTCTAAAGCATATGTCACCATTCAGTCTCATGTGTAGTCTCAGTCACCTAAGGTAAAATTAGTTAAGAAAAATATTTTTTTAAATTCACACTATCGAGTAACAAGAACACACAAAATGTTGTCAAATTATTTATTTTACCTTTAATAAAGATATAAAGACCGATGATAGATTGATTGAGTCCGATGCTAAAGGAAAGGTATAAATATAAATAGACAGAATTATACTTAATACATGCTTACTCCAACCATAGGTAGCGCAAATGGGAACAAATTATGAAATTTCAACGGGCGAGAATTATTTAGTGGAAACCGCAGATGCTTTTGACGGTAAAAGATATTCATTCCGAGTTGGAAAATTATCTCTTTTATATTCCATCTGGACCTAACTTACAATTTTATATTTCTTCGGAAATATGGTTTTCATGTTCGAGTCTCTATCAATTCTCGTTTTCCATATGCAGTCGTGACATTGTGACATATTATGATAGCTACACAATTCAAGATGATTGAATTCTTGATATTTTTTTGAATATACTTACGGGCTGTATATATATGCCGTGCGGCATTTTATAATAGGACTACTTCATATCTTTCACATGGATTTCGTATATGGTTACTAAAGGAAAGGCTTATAAATTTGGGATTCTTCTTGTAGGCGACGGGCTCGAAACCTGTCACTTGAATCTCAAGCCATATAGCTGAGCATGGGCTTTCAGTCTGATCAAAACTGTTGGCATTGTCTACCCCGTAAGGGATATAGACGATTTGAATTATATACATACATACTTATGGCTACATGACTCAGATCGTGCTAGCCCTAAAGAAAATCCAAGAGTAGTGACATGGGACTTTGTTTTTACAAATGCCTATGATATTATAGATATAAACTACACCAAAAGTAGACGAAAAAAATTTCCTAAGGCAGAGTAACTAACTTTTTTACTAAAAGCACGTAGGGACACTATGTGACGGAGTGATTTGTGTTCAGGAAACAATGGTTCCGAGTTCCGGGAACGTCGGAAACATTCCGTGGGACTCACCCGAGTTTACCTTCCTTTGTTACAAGAATGGAATGCTAATCTTTTTCCTATATCCAACTCGGCACTGATGAAATATTTCCGAGGTTAGTTTAAAAAACGAGATACCTACTTGGTAAATAAGACAAAGGATGATATAATAATGCAAATAATAATATTTTTATGATTATAATTGCATTTTTCAATCATAATGATGTATATATATATTATACGTTGTATTAAGGTTAAAATGAGGAGATTGTACTGCTCTTATAAATAAACTCTGTTAAAATTTCAGTGACATACTTTTTCAAGCGAAGGTTTATGGCCAAATTACAGCTTCGAAACGGGCGAAATTACTGCTAACAGTCTCGAAATTCTTTAAAGATTAAATCCAAAGGCTCCTCGGGGGCGCATTGTTGTAGAAGGTTTATCAAAGCAGCCGCAAGATATACGAGCGGTGAGCCCGCCCTCACTGTGCAATGAACTTTAAAGCCCCTTTACACCTGTGCCCGCCCACCAAATACAGTTGTTGTGGAATAAACGTGATAAAATCTCACTTCGCGACATGCAAACCCGTGTCTTAGTTGCCCGAACGTTTATTATTCCACTATGCAGTTTAATGGACAACAAAACTATAAAGTCGAGGGAAAATTGGAATTTGTGTATAGATAGTTTTGGACTTTGCTTGGGTTGTATCGTAAATTTGGTAATTTCTGTGTTTGGCTAAATTGGATTTAGGAATGACTCGCCGCAATTATACCTTTTGTAGATAGCTTAAGCTATTAAGTTTTATGTGACTGCGTATTATATTCTTTGAGAATACAGATTTTGACAATGACGATTTAATATTTAGAATTTAATGACACATGCCTGGAGAATTGTAATTATTTAAATTTTACTAACGAAAGAGTATATAAATATGCTACTGATGACCAGAGAAATAAAGATATAGTTTTCTTTATAATCCCATAGAGCATTAAATCATTTAAACGAACTATAGCCAAAACCACAAACAATTACACACAAATATTAGTAATACCCCCAGTTGAATACAGAAATGATTTGCCATGATTTATAAAGGTGAATGGTTTGTGTGGTTTGTGCTGACAGAGCAATCTCATTAAGCTAACAATGGCGGAGACAAGCAATAAATCACACCATTGTGTAACCGCGCCCTGGGCTCATTAATATAGAATTATGATGTATCACTGGGATTAGTAGCAGTGATTGACTTCCTTGCATTTTCCTGTGAGGATAATATAAAAAAATGCAATCATTTGTACTTTCTTTTCTTAGTAGTAGATAGATCTAGAATAGATAACAACATTAAAATTAAGGTATACATGGCATAAAGACTAACTTTCGCTTGCGCAAGTTTACTGGGTGAATAGTACCGAACGAAAAGACAAGGTTTTGGTATTTTGTAACATGTAGGTATGTTTATGTTATCACGAGTTTTTTCTGGAAAAGTGGGTACGGAGAAACCACAACTTTCCATTGTATGTTTTTTTAGTTATCATAAGTATTCGTCATATTTTTAATGCTTATCAGCTATAACAATTCTTGACTTGACTTTCACCTTATTAGGTACTTACATATTTTCATCGATTATTTGACACATTTTTTATCTCATTTTGCATACATCGCCAAGAAATATATCAGAGTAGCTGTGGGTCAGTATAATTAATGTCCTCTCCATTCACCTGACCGTATCATTGCGGGAGTAACCTGAAATTTCTCTGGCCAAATCTGACAGGGGATAGACCTCTGTCTATTTGCTGTCAAATTTGAACGCCCAATAAGCCAAAATTTCAGCAAAATTACCTCACGATTTTATAGCGTTGTGGTTAGGCAAATATGATACTTTTAACAGCTTTTCGGAAGATCTAGTTTGATTTTAGTTCTAGTAGCAATTCACTCAGTAACAAAGCGTAATATTGGGACAACCTCAGTCAATGTTGTCCATTAATAGCAGAGCAGTCAAATAGAAACATTGAAAAGCAATTGAGACTCAAATTTATTAGTCGCTGACACTAAAAGCATAATGTATTCTAATACCCATCACTCAAAATTTATTTTAGTTATAAATAGTCATTGAAAAAATACATATGAACATATCGGGTTTAATTTCTTACGGTTAAAACAAAATTTGAACATTACCTTTTCAATAATACTTAAACAATTCTTTAATGTATTACTCGAGTCATGTTGTAAATCAATTCCAAAAAAATTCTTTCTAAGCGAAGAATCTTCAAGCAAGAAAAAAGTTCAACAAAATACAATTTGTACTACCTACTTATATGAACCTCGCTTTCGCTTATGTCCTTGCTATGAAATAATGAAAATTCTATAATTTTCTGAATAATTAAATGGTTTTTCTTTAGTATTATTTGATAAGAAAATAGTTTTAACATTCTTCCGTAGATAAATCATAGCAGACCTAGTATAAATTTTCAGGGCATGAAATCGACCAAACGGCGCCTGAAATCTTCTTGTGATTTATGAATTTCATTCGAGTTAGAGCTTCTGGGTCAAAAGAAATGTTAAATGGAAGTTACGGCTTACTTTAATAACTCGACACATTTAAAAATGCATACAGAACGGTATTTGTTGATAAAGAATCAGTTAGCAACGTCAATATGTTCCATCGTAATGTTTTACTGAAGAATTGATTTTTTGACAAAAGTACTAACCTCGTTTTAAATAAATCGTGTTCATGAGTTACTATGTCCTTAAATGTGAAACGCGATTTACCTAACAATCTGTAGAAGAAAAGTTATTGAAAATTTAACAAAGATAGTTTTTAATTTAAACGAAGAAAAATAAACTGAAATGTATACCTGTTTTTTTTATATAAGTCTCAAAATTGAATACATAGTTAAGTCATAATAAAAAATTATCTTAATAAATTTACTCCACTTACATGAAATACTTTTAACATATTTTCACTTTTAGGTGAATTAATTAAGAAAGGTCCTGTTCCTTCTGCTTGCATATAAATACACAACATCTAAGTGAATTAATCCACAACCTTATTTTGAGAAAAAATTGATGAAAAGAAGGCAGTGAGCACCTGAGGGGCTTTCATTTGAGAATATTATATTCAGTAAGTAAATTATGTTTCCGCTGCTAAAATATTGAAATATTCATTCGTTTAAGATTTTTTCAAAAGAAAGATTTTTATATCTAGGTACGTATGTATTATTTATTTATCTCAAAAAAGAAAATGAAGGTATTCGTTCAGCACAGTTCAAGTTTGTTTCAATACAATGTTGCACTTTTTAAACACATTTGGTCAATGATGAAAACAAAATAAAGCAACGCTAAAACCTAGTAAATCCGAGTGTAAAATGCTACATTGTATAAGACGCTCAATAATACTAAATAGACTGTGTACGCGACACTCAGAGCAAAAACAGGAAACTCGGAAACTACAATGTTTTAACACGTAATGGAAGTAAAGTTACCGTTTAGAACAAGTCACGTACAGTTCAACCGCTTCCCCAGCGAAAATAAACAAGTTAGGATAGTGATTATTAAGATCACGATATACGATTTATACTAGAACCATATGAACTTGTACAAATAAAATGACAAATTGATTTTAATAACACTGAACTCGCAAAGATAACAGAGAGAAATATATAAATAAATACTGGTTACGTATTTTTTCAAACGTGTACATAACGTGTATTCGGGCCATTAAAGTAATAAGGGCTATATTTAATACATACATACATAATCACGTCTATATCCCTTGTGGGGTAGACAGAGCCAACAGTCTTGAAAAGACTGATAGGCCATGTTCAGCTGTTGGGCTTTATGATGGAATTGAGATTCAAATAGCGACAGGTTGCTAGCCCATCGCCTACAAGAAGAGTCCCAAGTTTATAAATCTATCCCTCAGTCGCCTTTTACGACATCCATGGGAACCAGATGGAGTGGTCCTATTCTTTTTTTTTATTTGTGCCCCACGGCATATATTTAATTATAAAAGGTTTATATTCATTTGGTTTCGGTTCAACATATAATAGACTTAATCAACAGAACTCTAGCGACGTGATCCTAATCCCGTGACGTCACTAATTTGAATATTAGTTACATGGCCGCGTGCCCACAATAGGCGTCTGACGACGCTAATGGACGACTAGATAGCTATTTTGACGTCAATGTCAGTATTATGTCGCAAAATATTTAGGTAAATTTTAGTTTGGAAATAACAATAACATATTATCATGTCACGCCTACATCTTTACAGGGTAGACAGAGCCAATAGTAACTTGACTCTTAGACTACGTACTCGCGCGTGAAGCTGGATAACTCCATGACTTTTGAAACATCTATAATCTAGAAGTCGCGGGCAACAGCTAGTCATAAATAAATCTTATAAATTTCAAATGCTAATTCACTTTTTTCGGAAAACCTATTATGAGGTTATACCTCTGTAAATCAGATATAAGCGTATTTCACATGCCAATTTGAATATTAATTTCACGAACGTGTAAGCGTATTGAATGGATGGCTATGGCTAATAGGCTCAAGTTAACAGTTACGAGATAAGTTCAACTAAATTGGTGTGTAATAGGCTTATAGTTATAGTTAAATAGAACAACTTTATTCATACAGCGTGCGTCAATGCATAAAGTAGATTCGATTTAAACAAGGATCTTCATTACCCCCTAAAAACGTTTTATTAGATTATAAAAAAAAGCAAATAAATAATTAATCTATTTAAAATTTGTAGTATATCCATACAGCAGCGATTTCATTTGATTCTTAGGTGGTTTACATATATACATACATACTTGGTTACATATCAATTTCTTCATTATTCCATATTTGACTTAATTGAAATACCCGCTCTAATATTAATATAATCTCTATTGATAGACTGTTCGTTACATTGATAATATTCGCTAGTATGACATAAAGCTCTTTAATAACCATGAGTTAATTTTGTGTTTGACGTTTTGAATTAGTTAAAGGAGTTCAGTGGTCAGATTACGTCTATAAATACGGTTATTAATATTACAATATTCCTATACTTACACACACAGACACACACACAGAGCACGTCTTTGAGCCGTACGGGGTAGACGAAGCCTATGGTCGCAACCCTCGAAGGCTACGTTAGGCTACACTATCTATATAATGCCAATATCGTTAAAGACGACTAAGTTATTATGCACTTTTACGTCACAGCAATCCAGGCTGGCGTAGGTGGCACTGTTAATAATATGATTGAAAGTTAAGTTTTTTTAAAATAAATGTGCGAATAATGTTTCTATAAGATGTGGAAACAGTCGTTTCTTGTTATTACTAGTACAGTAGAAAATATTTTGCGTTCAATTACTGTGATACAGACTACCCAAGAACCAGGCTATTCCAATGAAATTCCATAGAAACCATATCGTCTCAATAAGTTACAATCATTTTAAACAGATTTTTGACTCCCTGAGTTGGTTATAGGGACGGACTTTTTCATATTTTACAATTTTATAAACTTCAATACCCTGTTGAACTCATAACAGCTCATTCTCGCCTCAGGGGTCGAAAACAAAATAGACCAGTATCATTCACGCACAGGTGCGCTTTATTATTCTCGTATTGTTTATCTCTCTGAATTACCGCCACAATAAAATAAATAACGTACCATTGCAATAACAAAAGCAATGTGCGATGGCAAAATCAATTTATTTTGTTAGCGTCCACATAACTTGGTTATAAAATTGTAACTGAAATTTTGTTATTTTCAATATTTTATTGTTGGACTAAAATCTTAACTAACATGTCTTTTTTTCCGTACATCACTGTTGCAATAGATGAAAGTTCTTTCACATAATAGATCCTTGAAGTCTTCTTCATTCTCTAGGACCCTTCAAAGGCTAAAGATCGTTGAAAGTAAACCCAAAATAACAACAGAACGAAAAATTATAATGAAATGAAAACAGCGTTTTTCCATTTCAACTGACACGGCCTCGTCTAAAGCAATTAAGAATGTTTTCGGCCTACAAATTCAGGGTGTTATTAACTCAAGACATTTATTATTCAAGCAACACGCGCTACCTTTTTACGCTCCACTTTTCATTTCCAAACTCCCGAGAGAACTTTGGTGTTAAACTTATGTTGATACAAGGTAATTTTCTACCTCGTGTGATATTTTAACGTTACTCTCAACATTCTGGTAAATAGAATTTCTTCGGAGTTCGGGCATAAAAAACGCAATATCTGTCATGAGTGTGATACCCTTTTCGCCGCTGTATATCGCGTGGACGAAAAGTTAAGCAATATTTGTGCACATAAACCGTCCCATACATTAACATAGGATAAATAATAAAAGCAGCGTGCTGATACGGTGCTTAAAAATACCTTATCCTTCTCCCTATTTAAAAGTAGCTGTACCTATTTTGAACTTTTGAATGATAAAGAAAGAATCTGTTGGCTGAAGAAAGCCTGAAGGTTAAGTATAATGTTTCTTTCTTTCTCTCTTAACAATAACAACTAGCGTAGCAACAATTAGACGCCCTTGTCCGACGCCAATTATTGTTCTCCTATTTTAGCAAAGTACTCTGGTACATGCTGTGAATAGAATTTGCTAAAAGTAACAGCTAGCATTGGCTAACAGTAACCCCCCTTGGGAACTTTGATACGCTGCTGTCTAGGGTTGTTTTCCTCTAATCGTCTCCTATGAACTCTACCGGGAAAATGCGAGGGGGAGGTCTTATTTTATTATATAAGGCCCTTTTCAAAGAAATAGAGAAACATTCATATGAATACATATAATAAAATAGTAACTGGCCGATGTCTGTACTTGAATATGTATAAAACGCAATGTTGGCTGACGGATCTATCAACACACAGCCAAAACTACTGGACCGATAGAACAAAAATTTGGCATGCAAATAGGTGCTATGACGTAAGCATCAGCTAAGAAAGAATTTTTGAAAATTCCCTTGGGAATTGGAGTTAACGGGATTTTTCCATTTACGCAGGTGAAGCCGCGGCCGCGCTCTAGTTACATACAAAACTTGTTTAGACTAGTAAGACATTTGGCATGATAGAACATTTATAAAAATTCCACGTAGCTACGTCGTTCGGTTCATTAAATTGATTAAATTTTGTATTATTAGTTGAGTGCGTTTTCTCATTTTCGAAAGCAGTTTACATAATGTTATTGAATCCATCCATTCAAGAATGGAAATGGGTTTCTAGAAAATACTCGTAATTTTCATAATGTTGTGTTAGGTTAGATGAACCAAATGTAAAATAAAACATTTCATGTCTCGTATACTAAAAAATACAGCGAATTACATTAAACTTTTAAGCTGAAAGCTTAAAAGTTTAAATGTAAAATTAATGAATAAAACACCCTACACTTATAAGTGTACATTATTATTTACCCTGACAGACTCTAATTCTTGAAGTTAATGTGGCAAAATAATGTTACGTTACCCAAAATTTGGTGGTTTAAGCTATTTGTACTGGTTTCCATCAAAAATGGTAAAACACCTTTCAATTAAACAAATATAAAAATAAATTGACAAGTAAACCTGACTTGCGTGGTACTAACAGTTAAATTATAGGCCAAACTGTAAAATTATCAAATTACTCTTGCATACCTAGTTTTCTTTAATGAAATCGAACAGCTACCTAACATTTAGCTGTAATTATAACGGTGCTATTAATATGAAATCCATTAAATATTACTGCCGAATGGCTATTAAGCCAATGTTGGTGGGTCGGCACAGCGGGTCTGCCCTGGGGACTAATTAGGTTAACTTAAATATACATACAGCACCTCAAACCTTTGCAAATTTGCTTGAAATTCCTTCATTTTCCAATGAAATTAGTACTGTATTATCTGTCTTCATAGTTTCGTAATATGAAACATTTTCTATTGTGTTAGCAAAGTATATCTTACAACATTATGTTGGTAACATTAAGTTTAGCCTGGCAACAACGACGGTCCCCTTCTTTGTTAAAAATGGCGTGCGATCTCCTGCTTCGACCGTTAAAGTTACAACAGGCTGTTGGACGTGTTATTAATATGGCGGTTGGAGTAACACGTAAAAATGTTGTGCTAGTGTGTAGCTTATTGTATTCGGTGATAACGTTAAAGAAATATTTACGTAACGTTTACGTAATATATACATACATATAATCACGTCTTAATCCCTTGTGAGGTAGACAGAGCCAACAGTGAAAAGACTGGTTGGCTACTGTTTGGCTTAGGCTATGATAGCTTTGGATTCAAATAGTGACAGGTTGCTAGCACATTGCCTCAAAGGAGAATTTCAAGTTTATAAGCCTATCCCTTAGTCGCCTTTTACGATATCCATAGGAAAAAGATGAAGTGGTCCTATTATTTTTATTGGTGCCGGAAACCAGACGACAAACAAATATTTAACCTAATAAAATTTGTCCACAATTTTAGCAGGTGTGTATAAATATTAGGTTATGTAGCGCAAATATACCTTTTGCTAAGAATTAATAGACCATACTGACTGGGTTTTTTGCAGACATATCAAAGCACAGCCTAAACCGCTAGGTTTAGGATTGAAATTTGGCATTTAGATAGTTATTTGGTCTATAGAAATTCCCAAAAGTCCTATATTAGAGCATATATTGGATTTTTCGGAACTCCCGCGGAAACAAAAATTTACTAATTTTTTTTATTTTCCCGAGAAAAGCCGGTGTACTTTAGAAGGTATATAGGTATAACTTTCAAGCAGTTTATACTTTTAGGAATCAGGCACTGATGCAAGGCGCATTATAAAACTAAAAATAATATCCATACATATAATAAAACTGTAACTGAACTTTGTCTGTACATTGAAGATATTTAAGAAAAAAATTTATAAGGGGTCTTTTTAGGGTCAATAGAAGCCAAAACATTTTTTTTTAGAATTTTTGTCTGTCTGTCTGTCTGTCCGTCTGTCTGTCTGTATGTTTGTACGCGCATCACGCAAAATCTACCGAACGGATTTGAACGAAATTCGGCACAGATATAGCTATTAATCTGGATTAGAATATAGGCTACTTTTTATCCTGAAATTCTATCCCAAGGGGATGAAATAGGGGGTGCAAGTTTGTATGGAACTTCGTCATTTTTGAATCGATATAAAAAGCTATAAATAATTAATTATCATATTTATAATGATGATTAAAAAAATAGCATTTTATTGATTTAATTCATTATGCTTTGTTTTTTGATTAAGTTCCCGTGGTTTATATATTTATTTTTTTCCCACCCGATACGAGATGGCGCCTCATGAGAATTTAAGAAATAACACGATTTTAGCCGTTGGCAAAATTTTCAATTTATTAGAAATTCTTTTTTTCATTGATTTAGTTTCGCCAGTACTTACCGTTTCACCACATCTTTGAGAAGATTTTTTTTATGTAGGTAGTTTGACGCGCCCCGCATCGGCGACAATGCATCGCTCAAGATTAGCAGGAATAACACACAATGTAGTAACGCCAGTACTTACCGTTTCACCATTGATTTCGTTCCCGTGGTTTAGATATTTATTTTTTGACTACCCGATACGAGATGGCGCCACATGAGAATTAAAAGTATTATTATAGTTTACAAAAAAAAAGGGCAATTCGAGCTATCTACGGCTTAAAACAAATAGATTCACTTAGAGATTTTTTCAAAACCCTTAATATTTTAACATTACCCTCACAATACATTTTCGCTTCATAATAATATTATAGAAGCTAAAATTCTTACTGGTTGTACAGCTGGTGAAATTGTTTTTATGCCACGCATTCCCCTCATTCCCAACAACTTTCCATTTCAATTTAAGCGTGTTCAGTTTCCAGTGGCTATATGTTTCGCGATGACATTTAACAAATTGCAAGGTCAAACGCTTGGAGCAGCCGGAGTCGACCTCAGGACGAATTGCTTCTCACACGGACAGCTCTACGTGGCTTGCTCGCGGGTCACCAGCTGTGACAGTTTATTTGTGATGTCTCCAATGGGCAAGACAGCAAATGTTGTATACAAAGAGAACTTTAACTTTCCATTATTATAATTTCCTTTTTTTGTCTTTAGAATTTATTTGTTTTTTAACAGCTGCGCCCCCGGGACTTTGCTTTTGTAAGAAAAATAAACTATGTTCTATTCCAGGCATTATTCTTCCCGTGTACGTAAGTTTCATCAAAATCCATCCAGTAGAATTTTCGTGATTGAATAGCATCCTCAAACACGCACTCACGTAGGTACATCAATTTTTTTGCATAATCTATACTAATATTATAAAGCTGAAGAATTTGTTTGTTTGTTTGAACGCGCTAATCTCAGGAATTACTGGTTCGAATTTAAAAATTATTTTTGTGTCTAATAGACCATTTATTGAGGAAGGCTTTAGGCTATTTATTATCACGCTGCAACTATTAGGAGCGAAGAAATAATGAAAAATGTGAAAAAAACGGGAAAAATTATTCCTCCTTGAGGGCTTCAATGATGCACAAAGTAACTTTTCCACGCGGACGAAGTCGCGGGCAGAGCTAGTAATTAATAAAATAATATAATGAATGACTTGAAAAACTAACTTAGATTTTTTTATTTTAGAGATTTTATACAACTGTACATTAAACATTATACATATACGGATAACCTAACGAATTCAATATTTAATCAATGAACCACTTAAAATATAACATTATTCTTATTAAAAACTTTATACTGAAATACGGCAAGTTGTAATAAGTAATACAAGCTCTTATTACGTCTGGTCGTATAAATGTTTCAGTTTCCCGCATTTAATATCATTAGAGCGATATTTCGTAAAAGTGAATTTATTACGGAAAACGTACTTGGGTACGGAATTACGAAACGTCTCTCGTTGGTGGGCCATTACATCAATAACATATGGGGTTATTACTGAATTATCACGTGAACTGCTTTCAGTGATAAATTATTTTTCCCCACACTGAGATAAACGTTACGTTACAACTTTTTTAGAAGTGTTAGTTTTTATAAAAAGATACTTAGCAGGCTATAATTCTTACTATTCATCATAATCTAGGTTTTTTAGACAAAAAGTTTTGATAAAATCATTTACTTGAGTTCTAGTCCAACGTTATTTTTGTTTTAAGTCTGCGTTTATTAAACTTTTTGTACGTAAAATGTACAACAAGTAGACTTAATGCTATATGGTATTTCTCTGCCAGTGGAATCTTTGAACCAAACTAAGTATTTATGGATTGTAGTGTCGTCACAATTTTCATAGACTCATATTCCTCCTCCTTTTAGTCAGGTACCCGTTTGAAAACCGGCACTTTGGAATCCAGAGAATTTATTAGACTATTTACGATACAAATTCAACCAAATTTACCATTTAAATGACACGTTACATAGTACAAATGAGATTAAAAACACAATTCCCTCACTAATTGCGTTAGGTATAGACAAATGCCGTATTGGTTACAGATTTACAGCGCTGCGCCCGCCATCTGGCGTCGAATTTATGAGTTTAATCAGAGTTCGAGGCTGCTGCAACTGTGACTGTGGCTGTACTTTTAGATTAACTTAACTTTGGTGAACTCGACTGTACAAGTACTGCAGTTCTCTTTGGGAATACGTGGGTAAGTAAATATTTAGAGGTTCATATATCTTATACACAAGCTACAAATTATACGTTCCTTATAATTAATATTGCTTGATTCCAAAAGGATCGAAGTAAATATATCTACTTATGCGTGTGAGTACAGTGATCAAACTGAGGTGTAAACAAATTAGACATAAAAGCTAATATTCTAAACGCAAATTGACATTGTGCATTACAAGTGAATGACAAAGACTGTTTCAAAACAATGTACCTAACTGAGAAAAGGGGCATTGGTATGGTCACAGTCGAATTAAAACCCTAGTATCATGGAACGGGTAAGGTTACAACTACCTTTCATATCACATACATACATACATATAATCACGTTTATATCCCTTGCAGGATAGGCAGAGCCAACAGACTTGAAAAGACTGGTAGGCCATGTTCAGCTGTTTGGCTAAATATCGAATTGAGATTCAAATAGCGACAGGTTGCTAGCTCATCGCCTACAAGAAGAGTCCCAAGTTCATAAATCTATCCCTCAGTCGCCTTTTACGACATCCATGGGAACGAGATAGAGCGGTTCTATTCTTTTTTTTTATCGGTGCCGGTAACCACACGGCACTATGCTCTACTCGTATATATAGTATAACATCACAGTGCTCGAAATCGATGAACAAGTTATTGACGGCCTCTGTGGCGCAGCGGTAGTACGCTTGTCTGTGTCACCGGAGGTCCCGGGTTCGAATCCCGGTCAGGGCATGATGAGAAAAGAACTTTCTCTGATTGGCCTGGGTCTTGGATGTTTATCTATACTTATAAGTATTTATTATAAAATAAAGTATCGTTGAGTTAGTATCTCGTAACACAAGTCTCGAACTTACTTCGAGGCTAACTCAATCTGTGTAATTTGTCCTGTATATATTTATATTTATTTATTTTAGTTATAAGGAGTACGCCACACCGACGGTCCGTTACATCGAAATTTAACCAAAAAAAAATCTAAAGCCTGCCAAATCGAGCACTAAAGCGAAGGTGTAAGTGTCAAAATAGCACAACATTGTGCTAAAGAAAATAGACAAGTGTAATAACATAGCTAGCTACCTTTATAAGTCGCTATTGTTGCATTGAAACTAGAATTCACAGTCTTACAATGTCTATAAATTAAGCGACGTATATCGTTCGCATGTGTTGTCAATTACACACCACAGCCGCATGTGGTTCAATTTACGAGTTTAATCAGAATTGCGTATTGGTTAGTTAGATGCAACTGTGTCTTACATCGAATACATTCAAGATATAAGGGTATCGTGTGGTTTCTGGCCCTTCAGAATGATCACCTCTCATGGACATTGTAAGTAAAGCAGCTATAAATATAAGCAATATCGTCGAATGCAACAATTTTGATCCAAGTATTCTAGGTACGAACCTAGAATACTTGGATCAAAATTGTTGACCACGAGGTCAAAGGCAGACGATCCTTCAGTGAGATTACAACAAATAAAAAAAACGTCAATACATACAAAAAGTCACGTCTTTTTCCAATGTGGGGTAGACAAAGCCAACAGACCCGAATAAGATTTCAGCTGTATGGCTTCATGATGGAATTGAGGTTCAAATACTGACAGGTTGCTAGTCCATCGCCTACAAGAGGAGTCCCAGGTTTTCAGGTATCCTTTAGTCGCCTTTTACGACATCCATGAGAAAGACATGGCTCTATTCAAAAGTGCCAAAAACCTCACAGCACATAAAAAAAAAAACAATAACGTTAATATTATAGAAATTAAGACGTAGGGGTACACAGCATAAGATTTACTGTTAAAATTAAAATAAAAAAAAGCCCAGTCGCCTTCTAAGAAAACCTCAAATCAACTGATGGATTCTTTTCTTTCCGTCAGCAATATTCAAATGGGATCCGGTACGGAAATATTGCTACGTAGCCTATATGCAAATCCTGTTTGAAATGCGGGAACTTCTGGCCAGCTCGAGCCTTCAATCGGGAATGCAAACAGTTTCTATAAGATTAGTCGCAAGATGCTCATCCCAGCGTCAACATTGACTCAGTCTGCGAGGAACGAAGACTTATTGTCTAGTGGACGTAAGTATTTACCCGGGATATTGCATTCTTGTCGAAGCAATGTTTTAACTGTCGAGTTCTATTTTCTTGAAGTGATTGTAGCTTTTTAGATTGCTTTACACTAAGGAGAATGACATCTTGTAAATACGTCATACCTGTAGTGGATATTATATTTAAAACACAAGCTATTACCCGCCACTTCGTTCGCCGAAAAAGGTGGGGAGAGAAATTTTTGTATACCAGTTTTTAGTCGGATAAAGTCTAACATATCTTGGAAAACCGCATTCAAATCGGAGCAGAAATTATGCGAGTAAAAACAAACAGACAAATAGACAGATGGACAAACAGAGAGAAATTGTAAATTCTCATTTTTGGCTTCTACTGGTTGTATATAGATATTTTGTTCATATCTTTCAAGTACAGACAGCGATCTATAACTATTTTATATATATGAATTATTGAGCCCTAAAGTAACAAATATCTGTCATAATCTGATATATGCTTCGGAGTCTTGATCTTTCTTGCCTCAATTCTACAGCAGAGGAACTTATTGCTTACAGCATTCTCTACCAGTCAACCTCAGAAAATTGAAACATGTAGAAGAATTTACAATATAAATACTAATCTAAAAAAAGTAGTCTCGCTAGACGTTCCATAAATTGTCACCCAAAATCATAATATTCTGCAAAAACAGACAACAATAACTGAAAAGGTTCCTTATTAACCCGATTGAAGAGCATACAATTACCCTGGTCTTGCCGCCAGATAACGAAGCACGACTCCACTTATCATGCAACTTGACTTCACAACTTTATTACAAAAATTCTCTTATTACTTACCAAAAGCAAATGAATTTCAACCCTATCCTGATAACGCAAAGGTATATTTTGCATTAAGAAAGAGTGTTAATAAGGATCATTTTTACTTGTTAGTTGACAGATGCACTTCTCTATCCCGCACTAGTGGAAACAGACGAGAGCTCTTGAGTCTGAGTACACCAGAAGAGGAAAAATTTCATGCCTCCCCATGAACCCGGTGTAAAGATAGGTGAAATTTATAATGATTTTGCACTCGGAGTGCACGTTTAAAATATACACTTCATTGGATAGAAGCACGTGAGCTCTTTCAGTGTAAGTAGTTTTTGTCGATATACTAGGTTTGATTCAGGAAAATCTTTGGCAAAGCATGAAAAGTTTGTAGGTCGATACTCTTTATACGGAATGCGATTTCCTTATTTTTATCGGAATCAATTGTTTTGTTTATAGACAGTTTAGTAATATTTTGCATTTGTTTAAAAAAATATATATAAATCATAGATATAAAATCAAAAAATTAATAGCAATTATTACATTTTGCCACTTTAAATGTAAGTTATAAATTTATTCCAAAAAAGCACTTAATATTCATGTCCAATTTTATCTTTAGCATATAAACAGCAAGTTCTGAGATAAAACTTTAATGAAAATGGTTATTTTCCTTGAATAGCAATTTCAAGGAATACGGAATGCAAATAATCCTTTGTTATTTTACAGGAACTTTACCGGACTTTTGAAAAAGCGTTAACAATCGTGCTAGGACCCACTGATGATAAGAATAATCTTAATCCCTTAACTAGGAGTAACGTCAGTAGGATGAATAGGAAACACGATTTCATTTACTCAAGTATGTTAATGGGGAATGTTCAAATGTATTAACTTTGAATTTCCCTTCACATTTCTTTTAAGAATGAAATCACGTTTGGAAACCACTCATTTGAAATCCAATTGAACTGTCCATACGTTCCGGTCGGAATAAATTTCCCAGCAAATGGGAAATATTCAGTTTTTAACTAAATTCTCCGGGCGTTAGTCTCATCACAAAGGCACCGCTGCACTCTACGCATTCTAATGCAAATTTTATTGAAATGCCCTCCATTGTTATCACTTCCAGTCGCCAAGAAAGACTTCGTATTCATACATCTGCGCTCTTTTTAGCAATATTATTTACGTTTATTTTATAAAATATTAGCTTATTTTGTGGTTTGATCATTAGCATGAATGAACGTATTTAATGTTCGAACCTAATAGACTTTCTTTTCAATGTAATGAAAAATTACGAACCTTTAAAGTTTTTTCCAAAAGCTACCGTTTATTCTATATTTTGTGCATCGTCTTAGCTTAAACATGTTGTAATTTTGTATGTGCAATAAAGTGCAATTGATTAATTATCAATTTTATGCGAGAAAATTAACTTACTCTATATGCATTTTATTTACTGTTTTCATTTACCCACTTAAGTTTGTTTATATAAGAATTTGTATTTTACTTTTAGAACAAGAAAAAAATTTGCAACTTAAATAGACAGAAAGCCTGTAATTTCTGTTTGCAAATCGTAAACTTCGTCTCAAAATATCTTTTTATGTTTATTTTTAGCTTCTTTATAGACACTTCAAATTATTAAACATTTAAAGGTATTTTCGTTACAATAAATTCATAGATTACTAGCCAAGTTTAAAATGAAATATCGGCAGTATGTCTCTCGCCCTTGTTCCATCACTTCCTGTTGAATATTCCCGCATATTATAACATTATCAACATCTGTCCCTCGACGATCACACTATTAACCATAATATTTCAGCAAACCACCACAATTTGCATACATAATCGCTTAAAACCGTTATCCACACGTCCGTACATTTACTTTAATATCGGAATTTTTGATATTAAAATTAGGTCTGCTTCCGTTTCGATATAAATTACGGTTAATTTGCGTGAAACGTGGTTTTATTGCGAAAAGTGAATCAAAATGATGAATTTATTTTAATTATGTGTGGCTCTGTATGTAATGTGAGTAAATAAATATTTTTAATAATTCTCTGGTCCTAAAAGCTTCTTTGGACTCCGACAAAACCTTGCATCTAAAGATCGAATAGTGGAGTGTTTTCAATCCATTTTTTCCTTTTTTTTTCTTATTTCAGTGATGGCTTCAATTATTTACAATAAAACTATCTGTATTTTAAAGAAAGTTGCTCTATTTAATATTATTTTTTCAATGAAAAGTAGGAAATGAAGTTTTTCCAACAATCAAGATTTTATCATTAATTCAATACTGAAGCTGTCAAAAATGTTGTTCATACATACCGTACATACATACATACATAAAGTCACGTCTGTATCTCTTGCGGGGTAAATAGAACCAACAGGCTTGAAAAGACTGATAGGTTACGTCAGCTGTTTGGCTTTATAATAAAGATTTAAGTAGTGACAGGTTACTAAGCCCATCGCCTATGCGAAGAATTCCAAGTTTATATACCTATTATTATATACAAATCTATCCCTTAGACGCCTATTACGACATCTATGGGAAAGAGATGGAGTCCTTTTCGTTTTTTTTTTGGTGCCAGTAACCACACGGCATATCTATACATTTGTATTTGTTTTATAACGCACGGTTGTTCATACATTTGACCATTTTCCGTTCCAGCTTGGATTAAAATTGCGATGTAGGAAATGCTGTGTCGTAAATTGCGTTATGACACTTATGGTAGAGCTTGCCAACGGTCCAGTAGAATTTATAGCCATCAGAAAGAGAATTTATCACGAGTTGTTTACACCCGATTTCATCCGCTGACGTCGAGATTGTGGCACTAAAGAACCACTTCGTCTAACATTTTAGTAAATCTTTATTTATGTTGGCAATTTGCTTTTCTCTTTACTAGTTTGTTAAATAAAATTAACTGATTCAACACTAACTTATCTCACGTGGGAATTGCTAGAAAATGTACCCGAAGTCAAATATGGACTTGGGTAGTAGAATTAGTAACTTTAAGCAAAATTTTTACTTATCTGTATAATTTTGTTTTCAAAGTATTTTTATGTACTCTGTTTAATTAATTAAAATATATAATTAATAAATGAGTTAAATTGATAGGGTAGAACATGGTAAAAGCAAATACCTAATTAACACGTTGTTTACTTCTTCCGTTAATATTTTTGTTTGTATTCAAATCATTATTTACACAAGACAAATTAACTTTATATCCGTTTGATCTGTAATATTTGGGATTTCATAAATGTTCATATTAAAAAAGAGAGCTCAGTTACCTACATCCAATCAATGAGCTAAAGTGACTTGCTGGTTTAAGATAAATATAACACATTATGTATAACTACTAAGGTCAATCAAGGGAGAGAAATAAGAAATTCTTTTTTTTGCGATGGGTCAGTACTATTTACAACCCGTCACTATTTTATTCTCAATCCTACCATTAAGCCATACAGTTGAAAGTGGCCTTTCAGTCTTTTTAAGACTGTTCGTTATGTCTACCCCGTAAACGATAAAGACGGCTTTATCCCATTTTATGTTTGTATGCCTAAACTCGTTACCAGTTATGATACATTACTTTTGTGCTCAGTGTGTGCGCTTTTTGATACACTCTTTCCTCATCAGAGAGCAGACGGCGAAATGATTCAATATTTCTTACTAATTTAAATAATATTTATGTATGTTTATTTATATTCCTCTTGATTTATGTCTATAATTATAGCATTTGTTTATTTTTCTTTCGAATTGACACCTGATTTTAATCTGTTTGCTATGATATAATCAAGTATTAAATAAATAAATAAACTATTATTTTTAAGGCAGGATTATTAGATCTATTTTAACAAATTACAAATACCGTTTCTTCATAATATTCTATCATCCTCAAGTCGAAGTGTGAAAAACCCATTTTCTACAGTCGTATTAAACCCCTATGAAGAGTTATTTTCTTATTGGAGTAGAAGCTTAGCTTGGAAAGTAATGAGAGTAATTTTTAAGGGATTGAGGTTATGACCAATCTAGTAATCTAGGTATCTGGTTGAATGACTCTAATGGCTTAGTGAATTTATATATTCTTCAATGTATTAAATCAGTCTTCATCAATCCGAGATGTGAATTATGAAATGAATGTACGTTTGGGTTTATTGGAGAAAAAATATGCAAACATGATGTTATACTGTTTATGACAATGGAGAATCAAACCACAAAGACCGGTTAAGAATATGAGAAGAATGAATGATTAATTAGGATTTATATACTTAGGTAAATTGTGATAGGGTAACCTAGCTGAGTACGAGTATGTACTACGTAATCTACATGCAACATAGTATTCCTGCTACCGCAAAACTGTTGTCATAATATTTAAAAACATATATTCTGTAGCTTAAGTTTGGGATGTTGCAATATAGTTTTAGAAATAAAAATTTACTACAAATTTGGCTTAACGGTAACAATATAACGGTAAACATAGCATAAAAATTTTATCGGTGCATCACAGATTTTGTTTAACCACAGATTTGACATCTCGTTGTAGTTTGTTCATTGTTATCGTAAAATGGTGCAACTCACACTAAATTTTGGTTTAGATCAAGCAAACGAATAACAAACTATTTAATCCAATTTAAATTATTTTATGCTACATCGCGCTTCCTTATTTCATTGTTGCGAAGTTATTAGACCCTCTGTGCAAACTTTCAACCAACCAAGTTCATTATTACTGACAACATAGAACTATAAAGGGTTTCAATTTTATAAACAGGATAGGATTTTATAGGATTTAAATTAGCGTCTGGAATATTTAATTTTTTTTCTGATACAAGAATGCTTATAATTGAAAAAAGTGTATCTTTATGTTTCATCGATTTCCGTGAAAATGGATTTTACAGGTGCTCGAAACATAATCTGATGAAAAATATATTTATTACAAAGAAGGATTACATAAAATACTAGTTTTCACCTGCGGCTATGCCCGCGTGCAAAGAACCCTATATCCTTTATCATACACCACACTATACTTAAGTTCATTGGTTTAATTTTAGATTAAGTATGGATTACTTCTAGAAGAAACTTCTAAAAAGAAAGCTAAAGCAGTCGTAGAGATCATAGCATGTGGAAAGATGTAATAGACTTCGCCTACCCCTCCTAGAAAGAATGGTAATTTTATTCCTTCTAGACATTATATTTCTGTGTTGACGAGTATTTGTCGCGATATCACGGCACATGACAATGGAGAAAGTTTATTGAAATTGTCGGCAGGTGGGACATGAGGGTTTCAAACTTCTCCACTTTGATGTTTAAGTTCAGAACTAGCAGGAACTATATTCTGGAAACTCACACTGTGACATGATAAAACCGAATGATGAAATTGTTTTGAAAGTTGAAAAGTTATGGCTTTAATTATTTGTTAGTAGATTTTTCCTTTCGTCGTCGTAAGAATTTCCAGATCAATAATAACCTATTTTGGACGTCCAAAAAATGAATTTAATTAATATCAAATCCAGTTCAGCCGTGAAAGTGCAAAAGGCAGACTGATAGATATACGGCCAGACATTTGCATCAACAAATATAGATTTTACTCACATAACAACTTGTTATTCGGAATTTATTAAATATAGAAAATCTTGTTGGTATCTTGACCTAATAAGAGTTTTTTTCTTTGTATAGTCAATTGGAAAAGCGGTAAAATAGATTTCCGTTCCATTATTTTAGAATAGATTGAAAAAGACTGACTGCAATTACAACGTCCAACCCAACACAACTTCCACAATACAACTTGTGCAGTTTGTACATGTACAACTTTCTATACAATGCACAACTACGTGTAAACACTGGTTTATTTGAGTTCCTGTACAGGCAGGAACTGGTTAATACATTGTGTATCGGTGCGTTGGATTGAACGTGTGTTGGGAGTTCTGGGATTTTTATAAAGTTTATATTAAACACATTGTTTTAGAGTTTCATGCAACAACGTTCATCTAACGGCCTAACGGTTAGGTGCCCGAAAAAAAGCGTAATGCTCAAAGAGGCATGGGTTCAAATCTTACCGCGGCCATATAGAAATCGCTCTGTTTTTTTGTATGTCATTTGATTGCTTACCGATTCCTTTACGGTAAGGGATATTTTGAGGGAAGCTGCATGTCCAGGCAACTAGATGTGTAACCATGATTCAATAGGTTAAGTTCCCCTGTGAAAGTTACGGAAGTCAGACGGGAGTCACCCTGCCCTGGTTTGAATAAAGAAGAAAATTTAGGTTACCCACCCAAATTTTCGTTGTTGCAATTTAATTTAAGCTAGTTTTAAACATACATAAATATAATATCATCTAAACGCAAACTCACCCACACAGATAGACTTCCTATCTAATATCTACTTGGGAAGAGATAAAACGAAGTTCTATATAAGTTGCAGCCATTGGCTATTGTACAAACTATCCGGTGCAAGGGGACTTGGAAACTCATCTCGTCACTTGCAGTCTCAAAGTTCGTTTCGTGCTCTATCGCGCACCTTAGAATCTACTCTTACTGTATAGTTATGTAGTTCTATTATTGAACTTTATTACCTGTATTCATTTTATAGCGACGGTGGATGTTCTTTCGAAGTAAGTATAAAATGTACTTCCTAAATTTTTGTCTCATCTGATGAAAAACAATTGAAATTATCTTTAAACGTATTACATTAAAAGCACATATTTTAAAAATTTAAAAATGAGTTTTTAATTACACCACAAACTTTTAATAAAATAAAACTTTATCAAGCTTGAACATGGAAACCATAGAAGTGTGAAGCTTAAAAACAAATGTGAACTCTCATAACTGTTCTAAAACGGGGCGTGTACTAGCATTTAATTTAGTCGTTAAGCTGGTTTTCTCTCATTGTCTCTACAAAGATAAAGTCAATTAAACCAAGTTTTTCCCCTCTGGGAAAAAGGCGTGATTTTATATATCTTTGTTGTAAACAAGTTTAGGTAACGAGCTACAATCAGAAGAACAGAAATTTGAACGTGAACGTAGCCAAGATAACGTTCAATATCATATCATTGATCATGTAGTCTTAAAATATCAAAGCAGTTCGCGCAACTCAGTTCAACGAACTCAAATGTGTTAAGATTTTCTGTAGACCTGCTTATCACAAGTATTATAAAACTCATGAATATGACATATAACACATCTTAATTAATATAACAAAGTCAATTAATATATTCTAAGACAAGCTTTGGCTGGATGGCTTAATAATGAAATTGATGTACAAAATAAAATAGGTATCAAAAATTACACTGGCGCCTTAGGGACAAACCTATGTAATACAAAAGGAAGTGACCTCTAAGCCGGGTTTAAATCTCGACCGACCATCCACAGTTTGTTTGACTAGTTACTTCACTCAAGTTGTCTAAGACAAACACCAAACTGCTAAACTTGAGTCCCAGGATGGATTTTGTACCACCAGCAAGGGCCTTATCTTAATTAAGGCTCTCTCGAACTTAGGTGACGAATTTATTAAAACTTACGCTTGCAACGCTTCGGTCATGAACAGACTGTAGACGTTCGGGGCTATTTCACTTTGTTCTTGTCAAGTTATTTCCATTATTGTATCTCAAAGTTGTGCTTTAACGCTGGTTGCTATTTACCTGTTGGTAGATAGCATTTTTTTCTTGATTGGGTTCTTAAAGAGACCGATTTTCCCTTCACTGTGAGCAACGACTTTGACTACTACGGTACCTTAATGTATGACTTTTTTTAAGGGATTATTTGTTTTTTTTAAGCTTGATGTTTTTTAAATAATATAAAATACTTTGCTCTGAAGTTCCAATCTCTCTAATCTTAGTATATTCCCGATTGCTTATTCGATCATTAGCTTCAGTGGTTGGTGCTCGCAAAGTTTTTAGTTATTAACAATTACTTATTTTGTATTATCCTATCTCTGGACTTTACCTTTGCAATAAAAGTATTTTATATTAAATGTAAAATAAGATTACGCGGTCTTTCCAAGAATTCAGTCGTTTATCAAGACCTTATCATTTGCAATATAGAATTCTATGAAATATTACAAAGCATTTATTAATATTTCATTAAATACTCTTATGTATGTTAAAAAATCAATAAAATATTACCAGAGATAAAAGTCAGACATGAGCTTTGAAACTTGAAAATAACGCTCATGCTCTACACTATATGTATACAAAATTTCATAAATATCAGCTCAGCAGACGAATTGGGAAAGAAACAAACTAACTTTAACATTCATTATACACGTAAGGATTCTTAAATCTTCCTACACGCATCTATTTCTGACCAAAACACGATATCCTCCCTAGAAGTCTTACATGCAAAAACAAGAAACCTTGTAACTGTATACAGATAGGCCGACTCGTTTCATATTCCAGCAAGACAAACGAGGGCCCTAACAAAACCACCCATCATATTTGCGGGCTGCGGTCGACGTCGCCAAAGAAGAATTTATGAGCACTATCCATTCATATTAACGGTAGATAGTAGGTACTGCTGTAAGGATATAGTAGCCACATTCGTATGTAACTGATTTAGAAAAAAAATGAGAAGATTGTCGTTCGTGTTTTTGGATTTTTGGAAGTTAATCCTGATGGTAAAACGTAAAAAGAAATATATATATTGTATACCTTTATCCATGGCCCATAGAACTAGCGGACCATTTTTCCGATTTTTATGGCTCCCCAAACCATTAACAAATTAATTTAAAACGGTTTCAGGCACAGATACCTAGAGCTCATCATTGACTTTATTAGATGGTTCAACATACATACATACATACATTCAATCACGTATCCCTTGCGGGGTAGACGGAGCCAACAGTCTTGTAAAGACTGATAAGCCACGTTCGGCTTAATAATAGAATTGGGATTCAATCAGTGATAGAATGCTAGCCTAAAAGAAGAATCCCAAGTTTATAAATTTATAATGAAGATGATCCAAGCATTGATTTTTTTTATATTTCTCTACAACATCATTTGACTTAATTATTATTGTGTTCTTTAAACATAATATATCAATGATATTATCGATTCCCCAAAAATTCCCCCAAATAACTTTGTATTAATGCTATTATTAATGTGCAATAAGTACTTCCAAAATAGTTTATCGATTGCATTACATTTCCAAACAACAATTTACTAAGTCCGGTAAACCAACTACACGAAGTCCTCTGAAAGCTATTTATGGAGGAAATCTATATAATTTTCTCGTTAATACTATAATTCTAGTTTCCTGCTCGAGTCTGCAAGATATATTATGAAAGTTCGTCCGCAACAATGTATCAAGTTGCAAGGAATCTATCTAGTTTCTTTGATATCTCTTGAACTTTTAGAACGAACGTTGTGGGAGTCTTCGCGACATAATCTGCCCCGTAGCATTGCAAAAATCAATCGCTGACTAGTTTTATGCCATAATATAAAGGGAGACAGCGATTGTTACTCACATTAAAAGAAACATTCATTTATAACCGAAAAATTAAGTATCAATTTATATAATACAATAAACTGATAATAATAGTAGTGTGTGGATGAAGCGAAAGAAGTGTGCAGGGAGGGAAAGAGGCGTGATTTATGTATGGATGTATATTAATAATAGTACCCTAATTTTTTCGGTTTAGGGTACTCTTGATCTGACCCGATGTACCAAAACCAGAATTCATCAAGGTTCATCTCGGTCTTCCCCTTCCAATTTTCCTATATACCTACAAAACAATGTCTACCTTATACAATATCAAACTAATTTGCCGGATATAACCTCAATTATTTAAGCTGTTCAATAACAGTACCAATACCGTATCAATATGCGATTCCGCTTATCTACCAGCAAGCTAAGCTATAATTGCGCAGTTTGCGAGCTATCGCGGCTTAAGCAGAGGGCGCTTCCGTCGCTGGACCGTTTCCGCCGGATGCCGGACGTCGGAGCGAGAACCGATAGGGCTGTCGATTTTTATGACTGACAGGAAATTACAACCTGTTTAGAAAAAAAATATATAGAAAGGAGTAAGTAGGTTATAGCCCTCCTTCCCGTGAGTAATACAGAATTCAAGGGATACTATAGAGAGTTTGAAAAGGAAATTTTAGACTGGTTAGAAATAATATCAAAGAAGTAAATAGGTCACAGCCCTTTTTCCTATGAACAATATTAACATACGTACATACGTACATATGGCCACGTCTATATCCCTTGCGGGGTAGACAGAGCCAACAGTCTTGAAAAGATTGTTTGGCCACGTTCAGCTGTTTGGACTAATGGTTTAAGGACTTTAAATAATTTATAGTGTGGCAAGAGGATAGGTTATTACAGAAAGTATACTTTCGAAGCAGAGCAGCGCACCCCTGCTGTTAATAAAGTTGTTTATACGTAAGGTTGGTAAGATAGAGCTATGGCTTGTCAGATGAACAGCTCTCTTTGGTTTAGTTGTCCACCTTGAAATGTGCTATTTTTTATTCTTACTGTATCACTTAATTCTTATTGTATTTATAGTTACTTCATTTGCAGTATTGTCTTCATTATTTTATTTAGATTTATAACAAAACCATAATTGCCATCCCTAATTCACTTGTAAATGGAGAGAGCAGTGTATAATAATATAGGTAAGTATACAGTTCGCCGTGGCACTCATTAGGTAGATGAGTCCAAACAAATCGAGCAATGGAAATAATAAGTGAATATTCTACTGGAATGATTCACTATATGCCTATAACTATGGTAATTGAAAATTATGATTGATATGCGTACCTAAAGTCACAAAATAACATTACTTGATATCTTAATAAAACTAAACCTAATAACCTTAAAGAACAATTGTGTATCATAATTCAATTAAACAACATAAGACAAACGTTATATCATTTGACCAAACTCACTTGGTATTAAATTAAAACCCTTTTTTCTAGAAATCACATCCCGAAATTGAGACCAGAGATTCGACGATAAAACTTGATACACTCCAACATATTTAATTAGAGATCTCAAGTCCCGACATGAGGTTGGGTCCTTATGTAACTTGGAGACTGCACCAAGTTTTGCCAACTACCAAAGTACCTTTAGCAAATATTAATTGGAGTGAAGTTTAAAGCAGTATGTTCCCCTAACTCTATTCAAAGACAAATACCTACTTAGGAGATGACTCGTAGTTCAAGTTACACACTATTAGAATTAGGAACTTGGGGAACTACATAGAGCGAGATGTGTGATATGCCGTCTTGCTATTTGAGTTACTGAATTTATGCAGCTGATGTAGGCTCTGGTTTGTGATTTTAGCTGGAGTAGATTATGGTTGCAATCGTGATATTGTAAAACTTATTTCTACACTGTGGCGATCCATTTTTTAATACAGCATCTTTTGGTATGTTAGGTCGGAATAATTTCATCGATGTTGTTCTATTTTGGAATACTTTGTCGAATGAAGTGTGTCTTTTTCCTTTTATTTGTGTCCCCTTTGCATTCTCTTCTATTGGGTCGCTAAAATCAGATTGCAAAACTTTGCCAAATCTTTTTATACCATGTAAAATACATGGTATAAAAAGATTTAGCAAAGTTTTGACAACGCAATAATACCACTTCTTATAAAACTATTCTGAAGTATCGCTTGTATTTGTAAAGTATTTTAAAATCGACACCATTGAAATGGAGCACGTTTTTTATTTGTTTTCAATAAAAAAAGAAACTAAGCGAGACGAACAAAGTTGCAATGCTCGAAATGAAACTTCCGGAAATATTACTACGTAGAGTTCAAAGATATTTCTTTTCAATTCCCATTTTAGAGCCCTGGAACTTTCTCTGAGAAGGTATAAAAGTATTTGCTGAAAATTTTCAAGATAGAGTGCAATCAAGGACCGTTCGATCTGTACAAGTTCCAAGTTTTCTGTCTGCGAATCCAAGTTGTGACCCGTGGAGAGGTTTTATCTTCATTTTGAAATTGATGAAATTTTGAAACTTTGCAAGGGGATTGAATTTGCAATACTAGCTTAGTATTCGTAGATAATTTATTGTGAGAAATTTAAAGATACCTACGGAATAATATTGTTGTTGTTACTTAATTTGAAATAAAAAAATAGACCTGATAATGCACCTCGTACACAAGAACACTTTTCAGTTTTGATTCAAATGTTTGTCTGGCAGAAAACAGATAGATGGCTTAAAGTCTACCTGTCGTATATTTTAAGTGCTATAAAGATTAAACAAATGAATCCCTTTTTGGGAAAATCACTAAGTAGTACTCCATGACGAATTTGCCAAAATCGCAATGCCACTATCGAATTATTAGTAGGCCTAGTACTCGTAGCGAACCGATCAAAATGACATTCACACATTTGAAAGACAAGATATATTTCAGAAAGCTAGAATTTACTCGCAACTTCGCCCGCTCAAATTTAGCACAACCTACACGTGCGATTTTAGCGCCATCTACAACAGTATACAGGTTTTTTGCTAACCCCACGGAAACTATAGTTTTTACCGGGATAAAAACTACACTTCGTCCTTCTCCATTCTCGTTATTTCAATATAAAATGTCATGATAGTTCAGTAGATAATGCGAAAAGAGACAACAAACAAACAAATACATTTACTTTCGCATTTTTTGGTCAAAATAAACAGATAGTGTTAGCCTCGAACTGAGTTCGAGACTTGTGTTACGAGGTACTTACTCAACGATACCATATTTTATAATAAATAGATAAAAATCCAAGATCAATCAGGTCAAACAGAGAAAGTTCGTTTCTCATCATACCCTGGCCGGGATTTAAACCCAGGTCCTCCGATGCCACAGACTATTGTTTACTGTACCACAGAGGCCGTCATTTATATTATTAGTTAAGGTTGCTATTCTTGTTACCGAAACTTTAAATTTATCTTACTTTTTTCTACGGGCATCCAGTTATCTTTCTTATCTACATGATACTGCAAGACATTTTTTTTTGTCACATAAGTGAAGTCACTAAATATTTACATTAAGTACCTGTTTTAAAGGTCCTCGTCATGGAATGTCAATATTGATTCATGTTTGAAAATGTTTACTAGATATCCTTATCTTTACATAATATGTGAGTAATACTTTTTTATGTAGAAGGATATAATCAGTACATATCAACACATTATAAAAAATAAAGGAATGGTATCAATTATGTATGAATCATCATATTGAAGTCAAATATGGCAAAATATATTTCTCACAATTAAGAACTTTTGTTTTCCCTTAAATATATGTGGTAAAAGACCTGTGTTTTTTATTTATTATTGGATCATTATTGACCAATATTCCATAAATATCTACATCATCAAACAGGGTTTTTATCAAAATTGACTTAACAATCAAAATTAAAAATTGTATCCTTAACAATAAGTTCCGTTTAACTTATAATTTCACGCGACTCGTATTGTTTTCATCAGTTTCCCTAGTCATTAGTAGGAATGGAGACAAAATGAAAGACAATTTATCATTCAATAAGCCGAGAAGCAATGAAGCGTTTCAGTTGCAGTAAAATTAAATGATGTGTAGAGGTGTCACAGTGTCTTGGCATTATACGTTATCTTGAAAATTTTTATCATTCTGTATTGTGGACATCCTGATTTTTTAATGACTTTTACATTAACGATTGTATCTAATTTTGTATTTTTAACTTTTAATTATTTTTTTAACTCTTTATTGCCCAAAATAGCACTTTACGTTACACAATTTTAGTAAGTGCTTAAATGCGTTGCTAATTTGGCTAAGCTTTTGGTGCATTTTTTATTATCTTCCGGTACCGGTATTATTTTTTATTGTCAATAGAAAAAAAGTTATATTAGGTTCTCATGCAAATAGGTCTCATGTAAATCCCTTACTTATCCGCACCAGCATCGAGGTTATAATCGAACCCCTTGCTTTCTCATCAACATACTATGCTCTGACCAAATCGAAACAAACATCAACCCGTTACACAAGTTAAGCTAAAAGAAATTAAAATACATATTTCCTTACCAAAATCTCAAAGTCATCTATCAATCCATCTATAACCTCTTTAATGTGTGTCTGTAGCAAAACCTACCGCCTTAACACAATTGAGTTCGTTATTTCACCGGCGCATTGTTCGCGAATGGAGACTTACGGAGGCGATCTGCAATCGCTAACTGATTTACAGACTTTAAAGATTTAGATCTGACTTTTAAAACCTGATCTTGTTTGAATTATTACGTAAATATAATTTCTATACTAAGATCGCGAAAGGCGGCTCTAGATCTGGGGTAGAAACATTTAAATAAAAGAATATAGAATTAGACATCTTAAGATATTTTCCCCCTTTACAAATTTTGGAAAAATTAAGCCAATACCGCTTACTGGCCTAAAATTTTATAAACATTTATTTTACAATATTCTCAATAGCTATTGGCTGTCGGCTGTTAGTGATAAATATGTGATAAGGATAAAAGCCTAAAAACTTAATAAACTGTTGTTTAGTAGGCTTCAAGTAAATCCACTCTAAAAAATAATTTCCCCTCAAACCAAAACAACAGATTCATAGAAATTTCCGGTGTTCAAGATAAATCGCTTCATCCCTTGCATACTTACATTGTTCTTATTTTCAATTTCGTGTAAAGCGATTCTATAAATTTTAAAATCGCTGGCCAGACGGGAAGTCAGATCGAAATCGGCGCGGTCGGAGGAAATTGCTCATTCTCACGCGACCGCCCTCCCTGGAGCCCGCCGTGATAGAAAAAGTAAAAAAAAAAATATACTAAACTTTTTTATTTTGAAGCCAAGACTATAGGCTTTCGTTTTTGCAGCTGTGGCTTCTATTAGAATGAGGGAAAGTTTTAATAAAAGTTCTCAACATTCAATGTTTCAGGGATTGAGGTTTACAAGTCATGATTTGGATACATTGTGCGTATTATATCTTTTCAGGAACGAGGCCTGTATAAAATTATTGTTTAACATAAACATGGGAGAGAAAATAATATTTATGTCCTTCAAAATTCATAAGAAATAAACTCTGTAGCGTTATTAGTTTTCATAGATAATTTCATTATTATTGTACATTGCAAACTGCCTTTTCCTAATCAATTACAAATATTTGACCTCGTGTGTAATTTGCGCAAATTGTATAATTGCATATTAATGTACCTGTGATAACAGAGCAAACAGCAAAACAGAGACGATGTTTGAATGTTGGATGTTGTTAAACAATAATTAACACTGATGGATCATTTTACTTGATTGTTCATAAATAAACGGTCATCATTTGTAGTACTAAAACTTTTTTTTTAATTTATTAACGATGAATTAATTTAGTTAATTATAAATTTAAATAATAAATTTTGTCACACTTAAAAAACACCACAGGATTTTTAAGCGAAAAAGTCGTAGAATATTACAAGTGAAAACAGATTCAGGCATACGCGATACTAGCTTATGGTAAAGTGTAATTTCGTTATAATATTTAATCCTATCCATTATGTACCACTAATTTATTGTTTCAGTAATGCATTGACAAGTACAGCATCGCCTTACAAATAGTCACTCCAATTTAATTTTCACGTAACTAAAATAATAATTAAATAAAAATTTATTATGCTTTTATCTTTACGTGATTAATAAATATCCCTACGGGCGTAGGTTGCTAGTTGGAAAGTTCAAGAAGGTCGATGCACTTGTACCCACCTAGGTGAAGCTAGACTGTGTAACCACTCGACAAAAGAGCACTTCACTAATTAAATGTACAAATAATGCATTGCACACGTTTGCTTTACCTGAAAAATTATAAACAAATAAAGTCAATTTTTATTCAGCATAGCTTTAGTAACAGTGAAAATTTTCCAAAAATAACATATATATTTGTAAAATTTAAGAACTGGGTGAAGTTAGGGTGAAGTCTCGTTATTATCAAAATTGAATTTATTATTCAGCTAATGAAGCCAGCCACCAATTCAATAAAAAAAATCAATAGTTTAAGCTAAAATGTGACATAAAGCTAAGGATTATTTTTAGGAAATTCATACGAGAATGAAGTCTTAGCAAAAGCTAGTGATCTATAAAATGTCATTATGTTTATCTTTATTTCGGGGGCGTAGTCAGTATCACGTCAATGTTTTATCTCACCTCGTCCAATGAAAATATCATAAATACTGATTAACTTCGAACACATCATGCGAACTGATTCATTGATCTTTTTGATACATTTCACAAAGAAATCATCATGATTCTCTTAGCGTTTATTATGTTTGCAGTATTCAAAGGGAAACCTGGGCCCGCCTCATTGTACAAACGCCTATTAAAATTTCCAAGTATAGTTTATGAACTTATTTCCATTTCTCATTCCTATAATTGCGATCCACTTACTGAGCGATGTGCCAATGTTTAGCATAAAATTAATTTAATAAAAGTATTTAATTAATTCATATTTCTCAAGATAACAAATATACATTAACAATAGTATAAAGATAAAAGTGCTATTAATCAGGCTATCGATCACGATCGATAATTCGCGATAAGTAGATAACTGTATGGAGCATAAGCCAATTTAGGTACACTCACGTCTGCAAAACGAAGCCAGTTCTGATTTCGTGCTACACTGAAACACACAGTTTTATAATATTACTATTGGATTTTTGTTATAATTAAAACAACAAAATGTGGTAAGTGTAAAGTGTTATCTTATCTTCCTAGCCTTTGGTCTAGTTCTTAAAGACGTTTGGATCTTTTTTGTACGTCACAAAATGAATTGTAAGTCATTCAGAATCTGCTAGTCCTCTTAATCTAGGTAAAAAAATTAACAAATTAGTTAGCTAGTACTAGATTCGGGTCACAATTAGATTCAAAGAGGTAAACGACCGCGGTACTTTATAATACGGATTTTTATATGGCTTTTTCCAACAACAAACAACCCTACAACAGGTAAAGGCTAAAACGTTACAAGGAAACCATAAAAAGTATTGATAAGTCATAACATCACAACATGTTATACTTCTAACCTTGGTGTTAACTAACCGACTTTTTAGTTTATTAACTGTTCTGGTTTTCCCGCCATTTTTCTACGAATGTTTTTTATTCCCAACAGTCTTTGTTTAGTGATGATTCGAGTACGTACAATTTTTATACGAATTTACTAATTCTAAAAATTCTTTTTGTGAAATTTCTGCCAGTTGTTGGTTGCATAGAGACAAACTCAACAATATTTTAGTTGACACAAAATGTAATCGCTTTTCAGTAATGCACATCCTCCTCCAAGTATCTCCTGCGCCTACCGTGTCATTAAATGCAAATTATTTTTTGCATTTTACATTAACTACATACAATAACTACAACAATACTCACATAAATCGCCAAAAACTTATCACAATATCTGATAATTGTTATCAGATAACACTACCCGGTAAAATTGATAAGACTGTACAAAGTCATGCACAAATGTTATACTAACCGGAAATATAGTCAGTTTTATAAGATAATATAACAAAAGTGGGTAGGTAAGTGCCAGCTAAACCAGTAATTTACGTACACTCTGATATTGTTTTTCTAACTTTAATGTAATTAAAGAACATACATTATTTTTTTCCAATGCATGTTTCCAACACCACCAATAATACACGATTGTTGTCTACTCTTATATGTTCATTCCAAACTTTCTTTCGGTGTGCTAAAGTAACAATCGCATCAGATTTAAATATCTTATCAATGATTTCCAATAAGTGTCTTAGAGAAACAGCATTTTGTTTACATTTAAGATACTCCAAAAATACCGGTACCTGATTTCTTCCCATACTTAAATTTCCTTACCATAGTCAAATCGGCTATTATGTAATAGACTGGGTCAAAATAGAAGAATCAAAATAGAAGAATATCTATCTGTAGGCAAGTATACCTACTACACAAAATATGATGCAGATGGAACTATCCTAACCCAGAACTCTGTAAGTCCTGACATAACCATGGCAAAAAAATATATTGCATAGCTTACGAAATAGTTCAATGAACAACTAAGACTTTTTATGAGGCTCATACAGAGATCCGTGTATAATGAATGACAGTTAATTTACCAAAGAATATGAGTCAGGATAACTGAGATCATGAGATTGTATGTTTCGTTTACAAGCCATGTTTATGCCTTACTTATCAGTGTGAAGGCTTAGGTAATCTAGATTTAAGATAGTCTTTAGTCCGAGCCAGTGGGGATTTGGTGAATTTCGGAATTTTTATAATTACCGGAAAAATAAAATGTACTTTCTTACACACAAGACATACATCTAAATTACTTACAATTTCATCATAAGTTAAAATTGACACTGTTTACGACAGAAGGAAGTCAAGTTACAAAAATAACTATCATTTTGTTTCTCAACACTTCCGTTTGAACTTTCGAAGCAAACACAAAAGAGTACTAGTCGTAGTACGAGTACAACGCTTGAAAGACGCCAAGTGTAGATAATAGAAGTATAAATATAGGAGAATATAAAAAACAATGTTCTGCCAGTTTAGGCCAATTTATCAAAGAGATTGAACTTTTAAACTTCATTAATGTATAAAAACTTTCTTTTCCAGTTGTGTGTGCAGTTTAATATGCAAAATACTTAGTTTCCTAGTATCACTGTTGTTCATAGTGGCAGTGGTTCTCCTCATTCTATGGGGAGTAGGAGTTTTGTTCAACAATGACGACCCCGCGACCACCACCGGTACGTACTAGTAAAATAATTTTGTACTAAACACTAGTAGATCCCAATACTAACTCGGCCACGTGTGAATGACTCTATTCTGCCTTACGTGCATTAGTTTGATTGCTAACTGTTGCTCTTATGGTGAGGGATAATAGCCTGCGTTAACCTGTAAATGGATTTTTACCAGGACCCAATATAGCTAGGTTTTGTCTGCTAAGTTGCGGAGCGAAAATAGGAGTCAGTTCGTGTAAAACCCCGACTTACCCGCCGGAACTGATGTCAGGAGGTTCATGAAGTTCAGTTCAGTCTTCATTTATTTTCAGTTTAAATTTTTCTCCGTTCAAAAACAGAATTCTAAATTAAGCATTATGGAATATAGGATAATTTGATAATTTGTTTCTTTACTTATCTTATTTCAGGAAACCAGAGATTTTTGAACGACGTCACCGGAGCTGGACTCAAACACTTTGGGACTACATAGACTTAGTTAAATTTAACAAAGCCTCAAATGCATTAAGCCTAAATGAAGAAATCAGATCCTGTTACCTCATTCACTTCAGTTCACCAAAATGAAACAGTACACTGTGTTTCTCACTCTTACAAGCTATGCCGATAAGGTTGCTAGCGAGAAAACACAAAAAAAATATTGTTCATAATACTAGAATAAGAACTAATAATCCGTTTGCACGCTCAAAATAATAGTATTTGAGGCTTAAATCTATCATCTTGTCTTTAATCATCATCATCCTCCGCATATGACTACGATCCCGGAAAAGTTCCGTAAATTTACGTCTGACCCTTAGGTCTAAGACATCTGGGATGAGAATCATAATTTATAAGATGTGTACAAATCGAACCAACAATGACAAAGCAGTAGTGTTCGCTAATCTTTATGTGTCCTGTTTTGATGTTTTGCCGGACGCCAAAGCCTACATTCGAAAATCAAACGCTAACGTTCTTTGGCCCGGTGTATACACGACTTTACATAATATATTTTCTTTGATACGCACATACCTATTAAGCTTTAAGTAATTTATGCGTAAATGGAAAACTTCACATATAACATTTTTTATAAAATGAAAAATGTTTTATCGTCAGTTTTTCCATATAATGCTAACCTCATTTTTTACGTTACGTACATTTACAACACTTAAGAACTTAATTTATTTAAATACTAAGATGAATACTTTTTCATATGAATTTATATAAATATTTATGAATTATCATAATATGTGTATATATAATGAAAAAAGATATTTTATTATGTATAACTCTTATAGGCATAAATACGGTATTATTTTCTACACAGTTTTGTAAATATAATGTCATGGGACTGATAGAGCAAAAAAAAATTGTGGACTAATATTGGCTCGAAGTTTTATAGCTACTGAACTTGACCATTCAAATAAATTACTCTTAGAATATAAAATATATTCTCATATCGATATTTTTGATCATGTATATATTCATATACATTCATCAAGAATTTGATACAATTATATATTGAGGACGCTATATTCTATGAGATTTTTTACATTAATATTGTAATTAATTACTTACATATGTTGTTCCCAACCAAAAATAAATGTAATTTAACTATAAGTTTGTTGTTTATTTCAAACATTCAACGTGCTTCTATGCCAATTTATTATCATAAAAGAATAATTTAGATATGATATCAAAAAGTCTGTTGAGCCTGTATAGCCAACACTATGTCTACCCCGAAAGGGAAAAGATGTATGTATGAGCAAGAAACTCCAATTTATTCGTTTTTTTTTAATATAAAAACTTACATATTTTTTATTGGGTATTAGGAAAGGGTTTATTTAATGTTTGAGGGTTGAAGACTCGGATTAGTCTAAATTAAGACAAGTGTAATAGCCAAAAAGCATTTAGGAAGTAGCTTATATAAATTCCCTACCTTCACTTGTCAGTATTCACTTCTACTTCACAATATTTCGGAATTCTCTAGGTCTGAAAAATTCCTTGGTATGAATGATCTGAATTACCTCTTTAATACACGTTTACCGTATACTGAGGTTGAAAATTGTTCCTTTCAAATCTCTCCAATTTCTTAGATATTTTGTCATTGTCACACTGGTCTGTCACTGTGATGTATAAAAAATCTACTGAGACCATAATTATAGGAACTGAGACCGGACTAAAATATATATTTATCTCAGTTATTTCTCTTGATAATTTTGAAACTGAATAACTTAATATGATAAATATGATGATGTATTAAGGTATACTAAGACAATGTGGTAAGTAATGAAGAAGCAGTGTTTTATTCAAATCTGTATTGTATTAATCTACAATACTTACACTCAATGTTTTAAGCCAGCAAACTTTAAAGTACGTAAGTACTTACTATTTCGATGCATTTAGTTTTTTCCCCGTTACTAGGTGAGTGAAACTCTTAAATCCATAAATTGTAAAGTAACAAAATAATTTAATCTTTTTATCCTTTTCCTTTTGTCAATGTTTAAGTGTCTTTGACCTCAATCTTCCGGATGAAAGTTAATTACGTAAAATCAGGGCCTTACCTTTACGTGGTAAATAGAGCCAACAATCTCGAAAAAATAAAAGGTTCGTTCAGCTGTATATCTTAATTACGAAATTAACAAATAGTGTTAGTTGCTAGCCCAACGCTTAAAAGGATAATCCAATTGATAGAAGAATTATGTAATCAAAATGTGATACATGCAACCTCAAACAGTGCCTTTTCTTGCCATAGAACAACAAGCAGTCTCCTTTTTCTAACGTTCTTATCGTTTGTCGTCTATTTTTTTTTACAGCATTTGCTGGGGTTTGCGCATCATTGGTATAATCATAGTGTTCGTAGTACTCATAATAATTATCTCGTATTTTGCAACAAAAAAATGTAAGTGTATCTTTCATTTTCGTAGATAAGACCAACATGTATCAATTCAATAGAATATATATCCCGTAGGGGGTAGATAGAGCCAACAATTTCAAAAAGACCTCATGGCCACATTCAGCTGTATGGCTTTATTGATGGAATTGAGACTCAAATAGTGGCAGGTATCTTTCCCATCGCCTTAAATAAGAACGCCAAGTTTATAAGCATTTCCCTTGATTGACTTTTACAATATATATGGGAAGGAAAGCACATAGGAACTATCCCTGTTTTATTAATTGTACTAATAATGTATTACTGTTTCATCAATTCTTTATATATAATGAATTAATAAAACAAGCGTATTGCGTGTTGTACTACTATACAAAAAAAAATTGACGTTTGACCACAATCTGATTAACAAGATGGGGTACCCACCCCAAAGACAATTTCAAATAATGCCAACTCCGTCACGGGAAACTCTGTACCCCAGAAGAAGCGGAGAGGGAATTTCCAGCCAGATGGAAACTTTTATTATACACTTATGTATCACTTTTTTCTAATTTATTTTCAGGATATATATGAAAAATATAAGTACCCTACATTTAGGTACACGTTATGACTAGTTCCTGTTTATATTCGCAGAAAATAAGGCTGTGAAATAAAAGTTACAAATATGCTCAGAAGATAAATAAAATATGATAAACAACAATATTATTTGAACTACGCTTAAGTATCTAGACTTGAATTATAGAATTATATTTTATATTTGAGTATATTTTAACTAATTGATGGTTTCTTTGCGAACTATTTCGTAAATTATTATAGTCTGTTTGTAATGCAAGGATAAGCATGTGGGTAGAAATGTCATAAAAATCTGGCTATATAGCTAATCTGGACTTCAAACATAGGCGAGCAAAATCTAGTTATTAATTAGAATGATAAATGTAGGAAAGAAAGAATGGTAATTACTATTAATTGCAATAATATAATATAACTTGATTCAACTTGATCATGGTAATAAAATTAATTAACATTTAAAAATATACCTTTTAATTTTTTTACTCAAAGTTTATCTAAAGAGCTTGTTATAAAACTAACAAGACCCTACTACTACTAGTACTACAAGACATACTAGCATGGAAATACATTTAACATCCACTGTTTTCTTTATATTAATATGACTAAGAATAATTTACCACTAGACGGTGTTGCATTATCCATTATAGCACCTAGTGTGGAAATTTGGATACCCTCGAATTTTGATTTGGTGTGATTTGATACGTCTTTTCACCATAGCGTTATCAGATGAGTCCACAGTAGTGTGGACTCGTTAAGGCCATAGAGCCCATTTTTCTAATGGCCAACCTTCATTTTGCGTTTGATTCTTAAATTAGGTGCAATATGATCCCGTAGAAACAACATTTGAATCTAATTACAAAGAATGTCGTAAAAGATATTATTTCTCTTAATTGTTGAACATTAATATGTCTGCTACCCTTTGTTTTTTTTATTACTGGCACTAACAGCTATAAGATGATAGACAGCATTTAAAAATAGGAACTAAAGCCTGCGCCTGAACCCACATTTACTGACATGTCAATGTTGTTAAAATAATTTGTTACATTCATTGTCACAAATAGCATACTTTCTTTTTACGAATAATATCTAGTTATGGGCACTCCCAGGGCAGAAACATAAGTATGTTACCGAGCAGAAGAATGATATCTGAAAATTTTAAAAAAGAGAAGTGTTCAAAAATAATTGTAAAATAATTAAAAGCAAAGGACAAACGTAAGTAAGTTTATTTTACATAAGTGTTATGACATCACTAACAGAATTATAAATATCCTTAGGGTAAATAAAGTAGATGTGATCTTCTTTGTCAAAGGCTTTATATTCATCACCTATTTCCTGAAATATATGTTACACATATGTTTTTACTCATGGTCCTTTTATATGTAGAATAATCTTAAATTAGTTAGGAAGTTGAGCCGTGTGTATCCCGGCACCAATACAAAAAAGGAATAGGACCACTCCATCTCTTTCCCATGGATGTCGTAAAAGGCGACTAAGGGATAGGCTTACGAACTTGGGATTCTTTTTAGGCGATGGGCTAGCAACCTGTCACTATTTTAATCTCAATTCTATCATTAAGCCAAATAGCTGAACGTGGCCATTTAGTCTTCACGAATGTTGGCTCTGTCTACCCCGCATGGGATATAGACGTGACCATATGTATGTATGTAGTTAGGAAGTTATGATCTTACTGTGCTTCTTTTATAGGATTGTACATACACACATAAAACTATAAGTTTCCACTTGCCACGATTAGAACAAGTATGCAGCTTCATTTTGGTTTCACATTTACAACTATGTTCATGCTCATTCAAACTCGACGGTGTCAGGTACTCCTGTATACCTTTATGTGAACTTAGTAAAGTTAAATTACGCATTTGTTAACCAATTCCAGAACCATTTCATAGCTATGTACGCTCCTGTTACTAGAGCAGAGATACAAAATACAGCCGTAAAAACTGCTGCACTGTAAATGAAAACAAAAATAATTGATGATGATTGTAGATAATATAATTAGGTATGTATTGGTTTTATTTCTTTAGATATATATTTAAGGTTTCACCCCGTTGCGTCTCTGAGAGACTTTTTTAACATGGGAATTGTGACTCAGCTTGGATCATAATTATTCATTCTAAAAAAAAGTATGATCAAATAAATGTACAATATTTTATTATCACGCCTCTTTCCCGAAAGAGAAGACATCTTTTTACTTGCCACGATTCCCATCCCTAAATTCTTTATTCACCTTCATCACTATTTTTATGTAAAGTCGTCGATGTAAGGAAGTACCTATTCTTTTCCCTAAATTCTGTAGTTTTCTATTTCAACCCCAACTTACCACATTGGTTTTCTTTTATTTACTTTCTTTATATATTAATCATAATTTAACACTCTACAAATACATGTCCACTTAATATTTACTTTAAATCATATTTAATATAGTTTTATGATTGTATCGTATACTTCAAACTCGATAGGTTAGTTATTTGTAGTTCTATCACCACGTCATGGTGACAGAGCCAATGGTGACAACTGTAAATAGACGCCTTTAAAAATAAACTATCCCTCATAGGTTTAGGTATTTATGGCGGGTACCTATAAAAGAATGTAGTTACCTCCTGATAATCTACTAAATTAAAAATTCTCCCGGCCCCGCATCTGGATCTCAGTTAAAGATGCAAAATGTGTCAGATAAAATCCTAACGCTCCCCAATAAAGAAGAAGCTGAAGAAAACTAAAGAAGCACAAAGGAGTAGCTATATAAAACTTTATAACAAGTTATTTAATCGGAATGACAATTGGAATGACAAAAAAGCAATGACAATTAGTGATTTGATGTCCATTGATGATGATGATTGTCGTTACTTTTACATAAATTTAATACATACGTATTTTTATGTTGAATATGCAGTTTGAATATTTAATCATTTTAAGCTTTTCTATCGAATTGCAATTAGAACAATGTACCGAATGTTCGACAGTAAGATTTTGATGAAATGTGGTAAGAGTTATTTAAGAGACAAAGTAGTTTATAAAACGGTTGAATATTGAAGTCAATACCGGGTCTAACGCTAGTAGAATTATATTAAAAACTATGCCATCATGACCTGTTCAGGGAACCCAACCGACGTCTTGTGACTAAGAAGCGCTCTCTCTTTAAATCACAATATAACTGCATGCTTTTTCTCTCTCGTCTAATGCTTGTTGCATTCTCTACTGTTAATTCTTTCTTATTTACGTTGCATGAAATTTTTCCAAGCGCGTCTCAGCTTATTTTTAATTTTGCCCTACCTATTTGTTAATTAATTGATTTTCTTTTAGTTGGGCAGTTTTCATGGCATGTGTGTGCTGCTTTGGGTTCGTGATCGGATTGGCAGCGCTTGTCGGCTGGTTTTTTGGTTTCATATTTAGCTGTAAGTTTTACTTAACAACGATTTGTTAGTTACCTAAGAAGATTTATTTTTCTGTTACGTATGCTTTTGTCACAGCAGTCATGGTCAGGCATATTTAGAGGAGCAAGCACTGTTTCGCACTACTTCGAGTATATGCTTTGCTTCTATTGCATTACAATTTCCTATTTAATCACTTTTTTTGTAGTCTAGTAGTCAGTCATGCGCAGTGAATTGAAATCCTACGGGATTTGAGCGAAACGATTTTGTATGCTGGGAATTCATAAGATAATGGTTCATTGCTTGTATTTGCAAGAACCGTGATTTTAACTGATATTTCCAAAATTATTGTAGTTATTTCTCTTTTAAGTGACATGTTAACCAAATATCAATTATGTTTGTTTGTATTTATAGAAAACGCAGATTATGACCAACTACACAGAAACCAGGAGTATGGCAATGATTGGATTTAGTATCAGGAGCTATAGCTAAGTCAGTATAGCCATTATAGCTAACTTAGTACTCATACTCATCTGTGAAAATATAATTTTTATTTTTATGTGGTAAGTAATAAAATATGCGATTATTTATGAAATATTTGGATAAGAATTTCTAAATCATAATTAAACTTTGTGGAAATGCCAAGAAAAAGGTCTAATTATGGAATCTAATACTGGAAAACTTCCATACAGTACTTTGATCAAAGGGTTGTCGGTCTGTAATATTATTAATATTATAGGCTTATAAATTTGGGATTCTTCTTTTGGGCGATAGGCCAGAAACCTGTCACTATTTGAATCTTAATTCTATTATTAAGTCAAGCACCTGAACGAAAGCTATCGATCTTTTCAAAATCGTTGGCTCTGTCTACCCCGCAAAGGATATAAACGTGATTACATACATAAATTAATCACGCCTCTTTCCCGGAAGGTAGGCAGAAACTACATAATTTTTCCATTTGCTGAGGTCCCTGCATACTTCTTTCACTTCATTGACAATTATAACACCCTTCATGCAATCTTATCAATTTCGTGTATTTTTGACCTGAACAAACCATCAAAGCATTCCCTATTATATTCCTCAAGCTGTCACTTAAAATTATACCTATAATACTCCTAAGCGCTCTTATTTCCACCGCGTTTATTCTACTTTCATGCTTTTTCTGCCGCACCCAACTTTCACTCCCATACATTAGTGTTGTGCACTGCCAAGCGAGCCTTTTTGGACAACTTCTGACTGCTCATAAAGGCTCGCATTCCTCTTTCAATATCACTAAGATGTGATTATATGTATGTATTTCTCTTTTCAGTTGCGAAGGAATTTTCCTGGTATTCAGCATAGTGGCGTGTTTCGTCGTAGGGATAATATTCATAACTACATGGCTTTACGGTTGGTTATTCCGTTGATGTTATAATTAAGAGCTAGCTCTTATTTGTACAATTTTAACCCTTGTCTACTTTTTATTATGTTCTAAAATATTAACTTATAAAAATTGTGATACTATGAAGTAACCTTAGGAATTAAAATAACTTTAAAAGATAAATATTGTATTTGATTCGTGTAGTATAATTATTTATATGTCTCATAACTTATTAAATGTTTGGTCCCATATGCGTCTTTTATTTTATTTTTGTAACGTCGCGACCACTCCCTCTCTTTCCCAAGGATGTCGTAAAAAGCGACTAAGGGCTTATAGACTTGGGATTCTTCTTTTTGGTGACGAGCTAGCAACCTGTCACTATTAGATTCTCGATTCTATCAGTCATTTCAAGATTGTCGGCTCTATCTGCCCAGCAAGCGAAATAGACGTGATTATATGTATGTATGTAACGTAGTGATCATATTATCCACTTTGGTTTTTGTCAGCTTTTTTATGGCTCTCTATCAATAGACGAGAGACATGAACAATTTGTGGAAGACTATAGGAAAAGGTCTTTTTTATTTAGCAGCATAAAGTTGATGTTAAAGCTTAATTCCTAAAATTTCGAGTTTGCAAAAAGTTGAATTTTCAGAATGTTGTATCCAAAAAAGTCCCAAATAGCGTAACATTTTCAAAAAATTGTACTGTTATTTGAAATTTCTATTTGTTTAAACTTTTTACAGTTCGGTTGCCTTTTCTTATGAAAGATGGAGAAAACCATTCGTTCACACTAGTACCATAGTACAGTTCCATGATGGAACTATTGGTAATAATTTTCATCACTAGTAAATTACCGACACGTTTTTGCCTACTTCTTAAAACTAGTTTCAATAATGCTGTACTCTTGCTGTGTGTATACGACTGTAGACTTAAGTAGCTTTTGTTACTTGTTGTTTACTAACGCGTAAACTATCGCATAAACTAAACTGATTTTCTTTTCATAAACTTAAATTTTTCGATAATTTAAGACAGCATACACTTAACTATATAAATTTAAGAGAATTTAATGTCAATGATATACATATGTATCTAGTGTATGATTTTTATTGCGTCTTTTGTGTAATGTTCTTAAGTCTGCGCTTCCTTTGTATACTTATTTACATCATACATACATACATACATATAATCACGTCTATATCCCTTGCGGGGTAGACAGAGCCAACAGTCTTGTAAAGACTAATAGGCCACGTTCAGCTGTTTGGCTTTAACATGGAATTGAGATTCAAATAGTGACAGGTTGCTAGCCCATCGCCTAAGAGAATCCCAAGTTTATAAGCCTACCCCTTAGTCGCCTTTTACAACATCCATGGGAAAGAGATGGGAGTGGTCCTATTCTTTTTTCTATTCGTGCCGGGAACCACACGGCATATACTTATTTGCATTACATAAATCCTCCACGAATATTGCTTTGAAGTTGAACTCACGTTTGACGTCGAAGAATTAAGAATTGAATTTGTGGTTAAAATCCCAATCATGTCATTGTCAATGAAATAAAAAGTGAAGAACCTCAAAGAAAAATATTTCTTTTGAAACTTAACAGTTCCCACATTCAAAAAATATATTATTATACCTAATTGCTATAAGTGAACATAAATAATATTATAAAGTAGTTGTCAAAAAAAGTAAATAAATAAGTGTAAGCTTGTGTAATTACAATGTGGTTAGTTATTCACCTTATAGACTTTTATGCCTTAATTCCTGAAATGCAAAATTGTACTAGAGTTTCGCTGGAGAAGTGTAAAAGTACCAAAGTACCCAAACCCTCATTTTAAAAGAACCTATTTTTGATTGATCGAAGTTTGAATTTATTATTTTTTATCTCGCCTGCAGTTATTAAAATACGAGGTTTAGAGAAACTGCCCCAAGCCTCGTGCAGATTGCATATCAAGAAAAGGCGAATAAACTCGGGATTATTTAAGGCAATGGGCTAGAAACTTGTTATTTTTTAATTCCAATTCCAGGTTCCCTGAACTAAAAAAAAGAATAGAAACCCTCCTTCTCTATGCCATGAATGTCATAAAAGGGATGGGCAAAGCATTTGATTCTTCTTTAAGGCGATGTGCTAGCAACCTGTCACTATTTGAATGTCAATTCTATCATCAAGCCAAAAAGCTGTACCTACGTAACCTACCTGTCTTCTCAAGGCTTTGTCTACCCCGCAAGGGGCATAGATGTGACTATATGTGTGTATGTTGTTAAGCCGTGACAAAATGTATGTACCTATGTAGATACATAAAAAATATAATTGTGTTTCTTTTTAGTTGTTTATACAATTGCTGCTGCCAACTGATTGCGTTATTAATTTGTTTATTCATCATAGTTGTATTAGTTTATGGTACATATATAATAATTTACGAATGAAATTATTTAATAATACTATACGCGTAGTATTAAACCGCAAGTAAGTACAACGGTAAGTTATATGCGATAGAACTATTTTTAAGATTATTCTAGTGATTTTCTTGAAATAAAGTAATTTGGATATTTTGTAAATTTTAAAAGGATTAAAAACATATACTAACAAATATTTACAAGGATGCTGTGTTTGTCAACTAAAAATTATATTTTCGAGATCTATATTACTTTCTTTCTTCTTTCTGACTCACTGATAAACTTAATACTGTAAAAATTCCATACAGTACTTTAATCAGAGGGCTTTCGTCGATCTGTGATATTATACATTTAGTATATGCTCATAAACTTAAGATTCTTCTTTTAGGTAATGGGCTGGCAGTATGTCACTATTTGATACTCAATTCTATCATTAAGCCAACTAGGTGAACGTGGCCTATCATCCTTTTCAGAACTGTTGGCTCTAAGAACCCTGCCAGGGATATAGACGTGATATGTATGTACGTATGCGATATTACAATTTTTTATTTTAGATCATACGACTTCGCCCGCGTGAAACTCATCTCAATTCTCAGTATACTAATCCTGTTTCCGCGTGAATTTTGGAATGTTACTCCTCTTTTTCACTACCCAAATAATTTTAGCTTCCTACACTCAGAAGTTTCGGCTATATGTTGTCTCAGTAACGCAAGAGATTTGAATAATTTTTTATTGATTGAAACTCAATGTACTACACATGCTTGTAATTATTTTAATATTATTTTTTTACAGATACTTCATCAAAATTGATGAACAAAATGCTCCAACAAGAGCTTTTATAAAGAAGAATGGCATTCGATAGTAAGCTCGGTGATAAAGTTTTCGTGTACTTTGTATGATAGCGGAACTTCTAAATGTATTAGTTAAGTCAAAACAATGCTTTTTAATAGGAATGGCTTATTCTATTTTTTCATGTAAAATACCTTCCTCGGAGCGTCTGCAATGGTGATTAGAATATACCTGAACTCATTCGTCTTTATGACTGGTTACTCCGGGTTGTATCCTCATATTATCCATAGAGTCTGTGTGCGACTACGAATTCTGGAGTATGTAAATTAGATTCTAGTCCTATCATGGGACAACTCATTGGGACTAGTGGACCAGATTTTACACGAATCGACACCCTTTTGAATTATTTATTTTTTCCGTTTTGAGAGATAAGAGTAACCGTTCTTTGACATAAGTACCAAGGTACAGTTCCATTATGGAACTGCTGATAATCATTTTCATCACTAGTACTATTCAAAATTGATCTAGTGATGTTCGCATGACCTGAAAATAAAGACCTAAAAGCCGAATGTTTCATACAAACATTTAATCCAAGTTTTTACTGAGCGTTTATAATATGTTAGAAAGAAAGAAAAAAATCTTGTTAGTCAATTTAGTTTCTACTTTTATGAAAGTTATCACTTTCGGTTGTTTTTTGATTATGGCCAATTAATTGTTTACAAAACAATAAAAAAGAAATATAAAAAATAAATGTTCCGAGTGGATATTTCCTTCTATAATCGCTTTAGACAACTTTAAAAAGGGATTTTGGAAGTTGAAAGAACGTTTTCTGAGCTTTCTCATTGTCTAAACTATAAGAAAAAAAGCAAAAAAGCAAACCCAAGCCATGCAACCGTCATTCTATTGACAACATCATCATAATACAGATTTACACAGAGAAAATATCTGAAATAAACTTAAATAGGTAATCGTAATTTTAAGGTAAATTATATTCCAATCAGTGTAGGTAAAAATACCTCATAGGATAGCTTATTAAAAAAACGAAATCATGCGAAAAGTGTTTTTAGAAAATACATACCCTTATTCTTGCTCAGAAAGAGAGGATTTCATTCTGAGCAAGTGGTGCGGTAGGCTCAGGAGATACCTTTCCTCACTTCGTCTGCTCGGTGGCCCAACTATATCCTGGGCCGTGAAGAAGTTCTATGGGAATTAATTAATCCCTTGCATAAAGAGAGTATGAAGCGAAAGAAGTATGCAGGAATCGTAGCAAAAAGATGTGGATAGGAGGCGTGAAATTTATGTAATTTTCAAATGGTAGTCAGCTTAAGAAAATCTAGAAATTTAATAATATGAGACAGCCTGATTAAGAAAATCTGTTTAAAAAACTAGGGCAAGCAAATATGAGAGAATGAGAACTGTAGTTTGTAAAACTAAATTGTATATTTTTCTTTTCAGTGTCATGTGTAATCTTCTTGGGCGACTATTCTGTTTTTACTTCCTTTTACTTGTTGTTCTAATTATAATCTTAATTGCGTTATGGATATTTGGTTTAATATAAGTGAAATATAAGCAGTATTTTAAAGCGCTGCGTTTATGTTGTTAAAATAAAATGATTTTGTTGCACCTTTTAATGGTTGAGACTTTCCAGTACCCATACCTTTTCTTGCCTACTTCTTAAACCCAATTTAAAGAATGCTGTACTCTTTCTGTGATAGACCTATAGTGGTTCTTGTTTCCTAAAGCGTTAACGTTTGTATAAACTAAACTGCTTTTCTTTTCATAAACTTTTTTTTTTTTTAATTTAAATCAGATGCATTTATACCCTTACAAAGTAAAGAGAATTTAATGTTTATAACTCGGGACAATAATTTAATGATGTATAAACTTCTCTTGTATACTTATTGGTATAACATTAATCCTTCCTAAATATTGCTTTGTGTTGAAACCACCTACAGCAAGATAAAATAAAAAAATAAAAACTAAGAACTGACCATAGGTGCAAGAGTTGTTCGCAACCTTAGAGTTTCCACTTGTTAAAATAATTTGAAACTCTTGAATTGAAATCTCCAATCATGTCATTGTCATTGAAATGAAAAGAGGAGAACCTCAAAGAACAATATTTCTTTTGAAACTCTCTTAAAGAAAATATTTACAATAAGCGAACACATAAATAAGTTTATAAAGTTAATGACAATTAATTGGGTAATTAAAGTATAAATAAGTTTAGCTTGTGTTATTACAATGTGGTAAGTTTTCTCGTAGATTTTTCATGCCTGAGTTCCTGAAATTTAAAATTGCACAACCAGAGTTTCGCAGAAAAATCCATTAATAATTGGAGAAGATTTATAATATAGGTACCTACCTCAATTTCCCACATTTATAATAACGTCTTTTTCGAATGGTAGATGTTTGTTTTTTTTTTTGTTTATAATTTCCCTTGCAACTATTACAACAGGTAACAAGAGTGAATCTTGTGCCTATTTAAATTGAATTCGTCGTCCAAGCCTTCTTAAATAAAGCAAAAAAATCAGTGAGTTGTCTTGGTAAACTGCACCTCAGAATACCATCGCTATATTTTTCTTGTGGATGTCGTAAATGACTTCTAAGAGAATTCACAAAAAATAATTAACCCAACAATCTTGATTTATGTTGTCTTATGTAATTTATGAAGAACATGACTTACCCTGTCCTGGATCAAGGTGATAGGCGCACCCAAGGCTCTGTCCCAGGAAGGCAGTAACTGGAATTAGGTAACGTTAATAGAACCGAATTTCAATGTCATCATTAAGCCTGGATGACAGAGCGTACCTTATAGTCTTCCCGAGATTGTTGGTTTTGTTTACCCCATGAGGGAGAGAGACGTGACGAATGTATGTACCTACATTTAATTCATGTATTTTTCTCTTTAGTTGTTTATGCAATTCCTGCGTCCAACTTATTGCGTTAATAATTTTTGTGGCCATCCTATCTGCATTAGTTTTTGTTGCTTCCCACCACATACTACCGTATCGTGCTCGTACAAATGGGACAGTAAGTATATTAGTTTGTTGTCTTTTCACGCGTTATCTATGAAACCAATTATCTTGAAATGGGTATATGTAAGACTCCTTATAAGAAGTCTGGAGAAGGACATCGGATACTTTTCATCCCAGTAAAAACTAGTCCCGTCCTAGGATTAGACATTTTGGCTGCATGTTGTCTATTTGTTATTCATTAAACGAAAGAAATTATTAATTTCAGATTGACTGATACTGATATAAGTTAATGGTATAGTTTGATATGTCCTATTAAAATGTTGAATTTGAATTTGAAAAGTGATGGGAATATACGTAAACTCATTATTATCCTGGCGTTTATCTGGGTTCTATTCATTCTCATATGCCCGTGGTCCTTCTGTGACTACGAATAGGTAGGTACGCTGGGTACGTAAGTCAGATTTTTAGATGAGTCTAAGATTAAGATAAGATTAATGAGATTTTTAGAAGAGGATCTTAACCCACCTTGGAGCGAGGATGTACATCAAGTTGCCTTTGTTGCCTGAATGTGCAGTTTTTCCCCGAAATTTTATCCCACATACCACACACATCGGCTGACTATCATTATGATAACTCCGAACAGTCGTTGGTGGTATTTGAAGTACAAAGCTGGGAATGTTCAAATATAATGCATTCTGCCTACATGATCACATCCCAACTCCACATCTTAAAACGGACACTTTTTTCAAATCGGATGCCTTAACCACACAACCACCAATGGTGTAAAAAAATATTGGAAACTCATCATAGGGTTTAACTTATGTCTTCGAGTTTCGTCAATTTTTACAGTTAACAGACGTATTCTAACCAGCGCTATCTGTTATAAATGCTCGGAACTACTTAGGCTAGTCAGTAACAGGTAGCTACCCAACTACGTAAAGTAAATGTGCTTTAACGTAGTTAAATAATACCGTGAAGTTTCACAGATGTCGCAGTAATTAATTATAATACTTTCTGCAGTCTATTCTTAATATATTAAGAAATTTTATAAAAGTATACTAAACTTAACTGTTTGATCTATCTACCACGAAAGGGATATAAACCTGATTATATATATGACTATATACAAACAGCATATAAATTTTCGCAGCAATTTTAGTTCACACAACAACAATACCTTATTATAAACTAGCGACCCGCCCCGGCTTCGCACGGGTGCAAAATTATAAATGTTTTTATACATAAAAACCTTCCTCTTGAATCACTCTACCTGTTACAAAAAACCGCATCAAAATCCGTTGCGTAATTTTAAAGATTTCAGCATACAGACAAACAGACTAAAATAGCGACTTTGTTTTATACTATGATAAAATCCCCATCGACTTCAGGGATCTGATTGCTATCACGATTAAATGAAATATAAAAGTTTAAATAGATTTTAGGTACTGAGCTGGCGAAAGTAAAAAACTTAATAAAAGGTGAATTAATCAATTTTTTTAACCAATTCTTTGTTACAGCTATAGTTAAATGAAAACAAAAAAAAGTGAAGATTTAAGATCCAGCAAGAGAGATCTGCAAGTATTGTTATTAGTTAGAAAAGTAACCACAACATCTGCTTGCGAAACAGGAGTAGGTACCTACTTAATAGTAGACATGAATAAATAGGGCTCCAACCATAAGAATAATAGAGGATTATAGAGGATAGATATAATAGAGGATAGATACCGATTTATACGGCGCCAACTTACCTAATAGTATAATAACTATTACTATTGATATTGAATATTGTTTTTATTCATAAGTTCTAAGTATTATAAATAATAAAGATTAGTATTTTACTTATTAAACCTGCTTTTATTAACGAAATTTGATACAGAGAATTAATCGAGATTCTTTTTCTGGAAACGGGAAAAGCTAGAACTTTACTTTAACGTGGCCTTTCAGTCTATATAAGACTGTCGGCTCTGTCAACCCCGCAAGGGATATAGGCGTGATTATAAGTATTTATGTAAGTTTAACTCAGGCAGAATTGCGGTTAACAGATAATTCAAATAAAATGATGAAATTGAAAATCATACTCATCGCCCAGACATGACGAAATGAGTGAGGTCAATCAACCTCACAAACTACGTGTTCGTTCATTTCATTCACTCTGCAACGATGTGGCGATCCATGATGACGCAACGCGTCATTCCCTCTCAGCATGGCATAACGCCATTCACTGTTTAGTATCAGATTATAACAACGCATTTACGGGTTAAAACAAAATAATACTGTTATTCTACATTTCTAAGGAGTAATTTTTACACTGTGATTATATAAGAATCGACCTGGTCATGTCTGGATGTAAGTACAACTTCTTTTAATTATATTTTTAAGTAATTGCAGTGTCTAAAAACTATAGTTTTCGTTCCGGTTTCTTAACACTGCGAATGCAAACTCGGTAAAATTAGTTTTAATTGTCCAATGTCATTCTTATCTACTGAAGTTATAGTAATTAATATAGAACCTATGTATTTGTGAAAAGTCGTGATAACTTATATACTTAATTATGAAAAAAATGTTGTATGCTATTCACATGCAGGTAGATATAAAAACGAAATTATAGAACCAAAAACACAACAGCGTTATTATATTGTTTTTAGTTAATGGCCAAGATTTTTTAACTATAGTTTGTGTTATTAACTTAAATAAATTAACAATCTTTATTTAATAAATTCTTGAAAATAATGTTTCTTTCACTAATTTGTTGTCGACGTTTATTTAGAAATTAAAGTTTGAAAATGTTTTCAAACGACGGGTAGGTATTTCTAATATCAGTAAATAATTGAAGTAGGTACCTATGTCAACACAGTTGATGCTTGCCTATGTACATAGTTTCACTAAGAGTTTCGCTTTGCTTAATCGTTGGAAAATTTAATGTCGTGACGATTTTCTTATTCAAGGTTCAAATCGTAGTCCATTTGTAATTATAAAAATAGACCTTTGTTGGTAAATATATCTAGTAAAATAATTATGTATTACAGAACTGAGATTATTCCTAGTATCGTATCTAAAAAGATGAAGATAACAATTGCGGTTGTGATGACTCACCAGAAAAAGCTACACTAGATTTCCCTATCAATTTCAGATCCTTTCAACAACCAACCAGGGTATTACCCTCCACCAGGTCAGATGTACCCTGGGCTTCCACCTCAAGGAGCGCCTGTCCCTGGAGCCCCTTACCCAATTGGTTTTAGTCCATATGGCATGCAACCCGGTCAAGTTCCTGGTCAACCTATGGGTCAGCCTCCAATTAGTGCGATGTCGTACCCAGGGTTAGCTGGAGCCGCACCATCAGCCCCGCCTCCAGCGTATGCTTACCCTGCGTATCCTGGGGTTCCTCAACAACCAACATTTGCGCGTAAGTTTGAATTTACTATTTATATAGTGTGTAATAAAGAGGTGTTCACATCAGGACGTACCAGATTCCCTACAAAATGTGCAAAGTTTTATCAAATACTTAGTTGAAAAAACTTTCTTCAATAACATTCATACTTATATTCTAATAGTTCTTAAGGTACTGAAATAAAGATAATGTTGATGCGACTTTTTAATTAATATAAATTTTTTAATTAATTTATAGTCATGAAAGAAAAAGCAATATTAATTAACAGTTGTCATAAAGAGTGAATAACTTTAGGTAGGTATTTATCACAAATAATTATGTATTTCTTTAAAAGACAATTCATAAGTGTTTACATTCAATATCTTTGTTGTTTATTTTTCTTTCACTTCTTTTTTTTAAAGGAGATTAATTTTTTAATTAGTACGAGTAGATGACATAAATGACATAATATTTCTTCTTATTTTCACTTCATTCGTTCAAGTGTCCATCTGTGTCTAGATTTCATTATTTCTTTAGATTTGTATTGATCCAATGAATGCTACCCTGTAATCCCAAAAATCCCTGCATCCATTTCGGCTGACCATTGCCTTGTGGTTGCCTGATAGTCCCTCTATCGCAAAATCAGTTAACGGAAGAATTAATGAGAATATTATTAATGGCCGTGCACGGCAGTGCCGTGTGGTTCCCGGCACCAATAGAAAAGAATAAGACCACTCCATATCTTTCCAGTAGTTGTCGTAAAAGGCGACTAAGGGGTTTAGAAGACGGGCTAGCAACCTGTTATATGAATCTCAATTCTATCAGTAAGCCAAACATCTGAACGTGGCCTAACAGTATTTTCAAGAATTTTGGCTCTGTCTACCCTACAAGGGATTTATACGTGATTGTACATTGGTATGATTATTAATGACAGATAACTTTACTGCATTTCAAAACATGCAATGATAACATGGTTATTATTAAATTATGATTCGTGACGTACAAACTATTCTCAGTAAAATTATCAATACAAATAACTCTCATGTTACAGTTTCATATGAACTTTTTGACCTTTGGTGACTAATCTATATCGTGATGTCACTCCTCGTGTAATTACTAGAAAATATCAACCAACATCTGTGCAATGCATTACTTATTATTCATATCTCGATTTAATAATGGTTCTTCCTCAAACTTCTCCTTCACATTTAGACCGTATCGTGTCATGTGTCACATCTATAACCCTTGCGAAATAATAGAATAGAGATTCAAATATTGACAGGTCACTAGCCCGTCGTCTCAAAAATTAATGGCATGTTTATGAGCCTATCCCTTCGTCGCCTTTTACGTCATCCATGGGAAAGAGAAAAAGTGGCCCATTGTTTTTGTATTGGTGCCGGGAACCACAAATGTTATAAATTATGATTTATTTATTTATAAAATTACCTGGTAACCAAACAAATATCTTGTTGAAATTTAGCATCATTTCTCTTTTGGAAAAGAAATTCATCATTCATTTTCGAGCTTGAAACTTTGCTCTGGCTAAAAAAGTATACTTAGTTAGTTCTAGCTTTGATGATATAATAATCAATGATATTTAATAAGGTACCTACTGTGTAGGTTCTGAACGTCACAACAAAAACACAGAATATATAAAAATACTTATAAGTAAGATAGATGCAGCAAGGCAAAGAAAACAGTAGTAGCTAGCTACTATTACTTCATTTCAGAACCAACACTATATATTTGAAGTCCACATTTATAGCATGAAAGAAAAGACATTTAGATAATGTTGCCATTCCATCGGCTAAAAGTAGTTTTAAATAAGAAGCAAAGACTTCATAGAAAGCTCTGATTGACCACTTTAACACTTGACTAAACTTTAGTTGTCTTAACCAATTCTTGAAATAAAATGTTAAAATAAATATTTCTTCACATTTTTTCTTAATATTTTCAGCCACTGTCGAATGGGTACCAAGCACCAATACCACAGCGCAATCCCTCGCCGACAGGGCCGTAGTCGCTGGCTACGAAGGCCACGATGGTAGCCCATTGTGGGTCATCAGAGCAAGGTTCGAAGGTGACCTGATCCCTGGTAAATTGGCTATCAAACACAAGTCAGCGTATGTGGCGTGGGGCGGAAAAGAAAATCCAGTACAGAACATAGAGGTAAATGCGCTGTTGTCAAAAGTTTAATTTGTGACTTGCTTTTGTCGGGGTCCTTTGCTCCTGTCAAAATTTGTAAACATTTCTAATTTTGTCCAGAGATAAAAATTCTAGGCTGAGAAGTACACATAATATATAAATATTTTTTAACAACACTATTATTACTTAATCAATCTCAATGAAAAGTAGCACGCACATTAAACGTAAATAATACTATTGAGAGTATTGAGAGGACATTAATTACGTTTAATCTCGGAAACTCTCCTCTAACTGAAAAGCGTCAAACAAAAATGTATGCGAATGAAGCCACTCAAGGACTAGTTTTTATTCTGATACAGCCATTTAATCTACCGCTGCCTGCTGTGCAAACCCTTGTAAATAAACCACAAAGACTTAAATATTTTATTAATATTTCAGGTCTGCTGTGCTCGTCCAGAAACAGTGAAGTGGGTGGAGAGCCGCGACGGCCACGTGCCGCCGAATGCGGTCGCCGCGGGCACCACGGACGAGGGGGAGCCTCTGTACGTGGGCAGGGCCAAACAACAGGGCTCCCTGACTCCGGGGAAGGTAAGGTTATTGTAAAATATGTGATATTTTTACTACGTACAGTCACCGGCTCACTACCACACCAAATACGAGTACACGTCTGTCTGCGATTGCCGCTCGCACGCAACTGTCAACTTGACATTTATAATACCGACTTGTGTGTGTGAGACAGCGTATTGTATCCATTACTAGATACAAACACTACAGTTATAATTAAAATTTACGTGTGTAACCCAGTAATTTGTATCGCATTCCGTTGTTGTTGTAACTTTATTGCTTTAAATAGATATTTTTTTTTAATAGAATAAACTATAAAAGAACACATACTTACAAAAATAAAATATTCCAATTGATGTCATAAGAGGCGATTGAGATCTTTTTTTCCGGAGAGGAGCCCTTGATTGGGAAAATAAGGTTTTGGGTAGAAGGGACTTTCGACTGACCTCTGCAACCTTTACATAAGGCTTACTGATACCTATTGGATGTAGTAGTACTAGATTGAATAAGCCGATTCCCTTTGTCGGCTTTGACGATAATGCAATTAGTGAAGAAAAAATTATTTGTGCCAAATGCTTCTTTTTCCGCGGTTTTAAAAGTCAATCAAAGAAAAGACTTTGTTTTTTTAGCGATAGTTGCTAGTCACTACATCAGAGATGTATTGTATAGCCAACCTCTAAATAAAAATTAAACTAAATTAACCTTACACTCAGAGCAAGAGCGGGAAAATATTAACTGTGCAATTAATTTTGCTAAGGAAGCAAACATTTCATAATTTTGCATTAGCACGAAATTCCAGAATTTAATATATTTTTTTTGAATAGTACTTAACATCACCTTGCAACCTTTGTTTTTTTTAATTATTTTTATCTCTTTCAGATTCACCAGAGTCACAAGGTACTCTATATTTCTTTTGCTGGGCAAGAAATACCTCATTCAGTGTACGAAGTTTTGTGCACAGCTTAAAGACTCTAAGAACCACAGAGCACAGACGTCTGGGTTGATCATAGGAATAAATGAATAATGCATTTGCACTTTGTGTAATCTGTCGGCTGTTGGTTTTTCCATTGTCTTAAACCTTGTAGACGCCTAATTTAATCTTGTTATTAAAAAAAATGGCAATACTTTGCCGATCAAATTGAATTTATAAAATGCAAAAAGTCTTTTTTGCTCAAAATGCGTTTGCATCGAGATGGGTAAAGTATAGTCACTTTTTGTACAGATCGCAGCCGCATAATATTATTTATACTATTAACTTGCATTTCATTATTAATATATAAAGAAATGTTGTTCCATTTTTTTAATAAAAAATCTCATAATCGAGACTAAAAACAAGCCAACATTTTAAAGTATTCTCAACTGTGGCTTATATTATTATATAAGTGTATACAGGTCATGCCTTAATTTAAGTAATATTTAAGGAAGGGGGAGTTATTAAGGCCAAAACAAGCCCAACTAAGTATTTTTAGAGTTATTGTTATAGAGAATGATACTTGTTGCGTATTTAAAGAAATACATATTTTTTAAGAATTTTGAAATATTAAGTAATTATTCCGTAGTAGGTAGGTACTTCGTTGTTTCATAAAACAAGTTTCAAATATCTGTAGATAATATACAATTATCTTAAATAAGTTCATTATTGCAGCCAAGAATGAACTCGGCTCAAACCATACCAACAAAATTTATTACAAATGTTTGTAATGTGTGCTTTGTTTCAATTATGTTTTTTTTTATATATTTTTTCTTGCAAATAAATATTCTTTTTACAATTACTTTCATTTTTATTTATTTTTATTGCCGTGTGGCTCCCGGCACCAATACAAAAAAGAATAGGACCACTCCATCTCTTTTCCATGGATGTCGTAAAAAGCGACTAAGGGATAGGCTTACGAACTTGGGATTCTTTTTTAGGCGATGGGCTAGCAACCTGTCACTAGTTGGATCTCAATTCTATCGTTAAGCCAAATAGCTGAACGTGGCCATTCAATCTTTTCAAGACTGTTGGCTCTGTCTACCCCGCAAGGGATATAGACGTGACCATATGTATGTATGTATGTTTATTTAAGAATAAATTGTTTCCTAATAAGCTTACCCTTTTATAAAATTCATCAAATTCGTAGTCGATAGAAAAGATTTGCTACTGCGGTAATTTCAAGAACCTTTCACTTGTAATAAGTACTGTATGAAATAAAAGTAGCTTAATTTAATCAGAATTTTATTCAAAATAGTATTCACAATTTTATATCCTTATAAGTACTCATTACTGTTGATATAACTAAACGCTACTAGGATTTATTTAACTTAAGTACCTACCTAACCTGTCAACAATTAAAATAATATTCCTATACTTAATAATCTTTTAATTTCACTCATTTAGTTAGATATGGCTGCCATTAAACTATAATGTCGATAAATTTATGGGTATATCTTTTCACATATGCAACAGCCTATCCAGAAAGTCTTTAATTATTTTTTGATTAACCTGTTTAGTTTACAGCTCAATTCGGCATGTTTTAAAGTCTTCTTTAATTAACCATTTACTTTTTTACATGCATTTTTTTATATCTCGTAAAGCACTGAGGATGTGATAGATACAAAAACATGCCAGCTGCTTAATCTCTTTACGCAAAATTTTCATAAACTAATTTTGACCTACATAATTACCCATACTTAAACTTTAATTTTTAAAACAATATCACATCTATTTAAATCATGAGAGGTATAATTATTTCTATACATTTTAATGTTGATGCTTACAGCAAAACTTAAGAGTTTACATACCTCTTCAAAAAACAAATAATTTATTTTTAAGTTTTTGTCAACAACTAATCGGACGGCTTGGTAGTCATCCACTGGTTTTATATTATTTATTCTGGCGAGACTTATTCAAAGTCAGTATAACTATGTATAAGCCACTTCAATGATATCTTTGTAGAGTTTACTCTTATGAATATAAACTTATAATTTACTAGTACACATCATACTTTCAGTAAATCCCATTTCAATTTGAGATTGATTTACGTCATCTTTGTCTGTTGCTACATCCTGTTGATTTTGAGGTTTTTCCTTAGCCGCTGGTTTTTCGTCTGCCTGGAAAGCCTTATTTTCTACGCCAATCTTTTCAGGTTTTTCGGTTATAACAGAATCGTCTTGTCCTTTGGGATCGTATGTAGGTGTGCCATGCTTTTTGTTTGCCAAATATAACCACCTGAAAATTTTTAAGTTAACCAATAATTATCATTTGTAGAAATATAAGAAAGATTTAATTGGGGGGCTTACTCCATAAAAGTAACACATTTACACAAAAAACATTTTTGTTACATCCATGTTTATGTGATCATTGCGTAAAATTATATGACTTTTCCGAGCCTTATAAGGTGCTACCATACTACACACAGATATGATTTACCTAAATCGTATTCAAATTCAAAACCTGGGAAGTAAAAATTTTTAAGTACTATACATAAAGGAAGCTACTACCGAAGCAAATAATAAAAATCAAAAATACTTACAAGAAAATAACAACCGCTGGTACAGTTAATCCTCCGCCGAGTAGGAAGAATGCACCGGGGAAGCTCTTGAGTGTGGCTGTGTAGACCGTGGTGTACATGGGCGCGTATACCAGCGGCATCATGGCTTCCGCGAGGCCGAAGAAAGAGTTCACTTTTCCTGAAAGCACACGTTTAGTTAGCAGTATGTTAGCATATTTGTAAATACTAAATTTATCTCAGAAAAGTCGAATACCAAAAAATCTAAATGATATGGGACCAATTATTCCGATTTCTATGATACGACCATATATTTTACTTACAATATAATTTTTTTAAATTGTATTTTATAATTATAATTTTTATTTTAGGATCTCTGACTGCTTGCTTGTTCTGCTTGCCTGCCTGCTATACCCAAAGTATTTTGATATGTTGATATGTGTTTTTGATGATAAAACTTACCCAATTCATCTTTATCCACTAATTTGGATACCATGGACCGCATGGCTATGAACGAAGTTCCATTGAATATCTCAATCAAAGGAGCTGAAATCATAAATTTAATTTTAAATATTAAGCACACAACAGATCCTCAAGAACAATTTATAATCTAAAAATCCTTTTTAAAGCAAATCCCAACAATAAAGTATAACTAAATAGGAACATTGGAAAAAAGAACATAACGCACGTACTTCATCAGGAAAGTTTACGTTTAGAACGTTTTGGTAAAAAAAAAAACAGGTGAAACATACTATTACTACATCCATAAACTTCCATTAATGGGTAAGAGTATGAAACAAAATAAATCTGAGAGGATCGTGACTAGTGCAGTCAATAAGTCTTTCTTAAACTTATAGTTCAGAGTACGAGACGGGATAAAATTTTGAGGTACGTTAAGTTATCTCACCTATATAAATATGCCAAGTCTTGGTAGCAAACGCATACATAAAACCAGACAATATTTTGCTAGTGCAAGATATGACTCCGATGATGGCATCGTCGAATTTTAAGTAATGGCTGAAGACGCCTACCGAAAATAAGGTTCCTGAAAAATATAAGAACACGTGATAAGGTATAAATGATGTATGTAGGTATAACAACCCGAGGTCAAACGCATTACTACGTTTCTGGAAATAACCTGGATAGATCTCATCTTTCATCATCATCATCTTATGTCTAAAACATGTCTGTGTAATAGAATAAGCAAAAACAAGCTTCATTTGGTATAAAAATAGTTGCGTCAAATCGATAAAAAATGCGAGTTCACAAAAGTGGTTTAATTTTTTTATGTAAGGTAAGTACTACTTTATTGTTCCTTGTGATAATAAATACGACGTTCACAAACATAACTTACTTCCCAACCGTAATTGACCTGTCCTGGATGCTCAAAATAATTATGATAACTAAATTACAACGTGTAAAAATAGATTTGTACTTTGTAATGACGTAGTACACGTTATGGTAATTGATTATTTCGATGGCTCAAACTGGTTAAATCTCCTTTTTATCAAACTGTATTTGCGTAACTCAAACAATACATGCAGGTATGTGTAGGTAATAAAATGAAAATTGTGTTGTGACTTCTAATCCGGCTTGACAATCGGTTATTACAAAACTACATCGTTTTTTCCATTGAATCGAAGAATTGGTAAATGACGGGAACAATCGATGTTTATTGGAAAATCGATTCTTGCGACTTTTAGATCCAGATGTTAGTTGGAACTATATGATTCTCGTACTACGAATACTTTAGAAACTTCGGATTAGGGCAGTACATTCCAGAGCGTAGATATGCAGCCTAGCTCGAAGCTTAGCCCGCGTGCAAAGTACCCACTTCTCCGTACTTTACATTATATGTGTACTAAATTTCATGGAGATGGGTGGATTAGATGGAAACAAACACACAAATTTACTTTTAAATTTATTATTTTAGTATGTATTATGATGCTCTTTACGTGATAGCTAAATGTTTTATAAAATACATGTAGCTCACAAAACGCAATCCCAGAAGTCTAAAAATATGTAAATATCGTCTTAAAATGTCCATGGTTCGTCGTTTTGTGTCTCTCGCGTAATTTTTATGAACATGATATTCGTAGGATGGCGTAAATTTTTTAAATTTTTATAGGCAAAAAAATTTATTTTATCTTAATTTATAGAACAGGTTACATTATTATTATTATTTCATAAACTATTCAATTATTATTTTTAAACGCCTAAATTGTATGTAGAAATTGCTTAGATTTAATTCATTATTGAAAATGTCTTACCTACTAATGAAGTACACATAGCATAAGTGGAGAACATACTGAAGTCCACCTCATTCCAGTTGAAGCGGTACCTCGTAAATAGATACATCACAGACATTTCACCTGAAAATAATTGTAATTTCATTAAATATAATGCGGCAAAAGGGGATGTTGTCTTTGAAAGACAAAGAGATGTTCCCAATGTCCCACAAGAGATGTTCACAATAAATGAATAGAAATTTTTAATTTGGATAGGAACCTTAGCATAGAAGTTATGTACAAATTAGTCAATACTTATGAATATTAAAAATTTGGATATTTTCAGTCACTAAAATTAAATGTCTATGTTTTAACAGATGAGAAGAGGAGTCTTTGTAGATGTTTATATGAAATATATGAAAAAACTAAAACGATGTACTTAAAGTGATATAATAGGTTGTATTTACATAAACCAACAACTTAGTGCTTGCAACAGAACGACTTGGCAAAAGATTGTGTAATGATGTGGCTAAAGAGAAATCTGCAGTATTTAGTTATAAAGTCAGCAAGTTTTGCTTTATAACACCTCAGTAATGCTTATCCACGCTTAATCCTAGGTGCAATTCTCAGAGCGTTAGTACTTATTTTTTTTTATTAATTTACGAGTATATCAAACTTTTTCATTACTGATTTGTTTGAGTGGCTGAAATATAACGTGAAGTCAAAATTTCTGAAATTCTTTTTCTTTGTAAGCACTAGAAAATGATTTGGCGGAGTTGTGATTGGAACAAACGAGATTTTTAATTTTAAACAGGCGGAGCTAAGCAATCTTTAATATTACCTATCCTTTACATTCCACACCACAAAAAAGTCTCTCTGCGTATATATCCAAGTTCATGTGATCTCAAAAACACAGGTATTTCCATTGTTTTGAACAAGGATGCACTTAAAATAATTAAGAATTAAAATAACATAAAAAAAATAATGATAATTAACATCGGAGATGTCCATTACTCTACAGTTTTTGCTTCGTCGTAGAGAATTAATCGCAAATCGCAAACGAAATTTAACTTAATTGAGTAGTTAGACTTTAGACTCGAACCAAAATTAATTATGTACATAAATTATGAAGTGCGTCTTATTTGTATAGTTGGATTTCCACCTAGAAGGCGAAAGTGTCTGGTGAAAGCCGCCATGACAGTCTGAATGTGCGCAAGCGAATGGTATCGTTCATTGTCAAGGATATCAGCTTTATTTATGGCGTGTGAAGCGGTGTGGAACGCCTCCGATACAATTGGTATACTATAAATTTACAATTGCATATAAATTTTCAGACAGTACAGGAACTCGGTCTTATAATATTATTCATTTAGCACTGCCTACATTTTTCGTTTTAGAAACTGCACCCAGAATAAAGCATTTTGGTATTCTAAAGGACGATAATACTCGTAGTATAATGCTATTTAGTAGTTCATTTAACGGTAATGTTACGTTACCCGCCTTACAGCAGTGGAATGCATAAGTCATTGCTGACCTTAAATTAATCCTTTAGTTAACATCTATCTAGCATATTTCCTGGCTGCATCCTCCAAGGAAAGAAGTTCGAGGTCCACCTTTGATTACGATCTTGGTTAGTTAATAAAATATACGAAGGGGGTCGCTCCTGGTCTTCGTAAATCTGATAACAGGAAATCTAAGCCAGCTTGGATCATGGTTACACATTAAATTTTCTGATCTGTAAGTTTCCTCATGACGTTGTTTCTCAACATGTGAACATTGGTTAGCATGCAATCATCTGATTATGGTTTTATTTTGTATGCATCATACATACTTACATATAGTCACCTCTATATATCCTTTGCAGGGAACACAGAGTCAACAGTTTCGAAAAGACTGAAAGGCTCTCAGCTGTACCTATTATGGAATTAAATCTTGAAGATGGAATTGACATTCATATAGTAATAGCTATATCCTACAAGAGGAATCCCAAGTTTATAAACCTACTCCTTAATCGCCTTTTACGATATCCGTGGAAATGATATTAAATGGTTCTATTATTAGGCGAATATTTCAATGAATGTGTATGTGTTCCTTCGCTAGTAACTCTACACGACTCACCATAAATAGGGCCGATAACAACGCACAGCACTATCACCAGCATGATGACGCGCAGCCTCCTGTTGTTGGGGCCCTGCTTGAAAGCCACCATCAGGGTCTCCTTCACCAGGTGAATGTCGAAGAACAACCTCAGCCATTCACAGCAACCGTTTGTTTTCTGTGAAACGCGAATACGAATTAAACATTATTCGTTGCATACAACAAATATTATATGCAAAATAAATAACTTAACCCAATGGTAGACTGTTGGTTCTACATGCTTTAGAACCACATGTTTTGTAATTTGTATAACAACATTAAATAAATAAATTTAACACAGTATTAACAATTAAATTATATGGTTGTGTAGGATTTTTGTGCAGCTACGCAATGTCATATTTCTATATGAACACATAATAAAAATGTGCAATAGAAATTTTCATGCAATCAACATAAATGAATATTTATATTTGTATATGACAGAGCCAACAGTCCCGAAATGAATTATAGGCCCCGTTCAGGTTGCTAACTTATCGCCTAAAAGAAGAATTCTAAGTTACTGAGCCTATTCCTTAGTCGCTATTTACGACATCCATGAGAAAAGGATAGGATTCTTTTTACAGATATATACGAAACACATATAAAAAATACGAATGCACTTGCTTTCTTTTTTCTTACATAACAACCGCATGTTGCATTAACGGATCTTCCTGGTTCAAGTTTACATAAAAGGAAGTTTCAACATTTGCTTTTAGTTCTTAGCTTTGGTGCGTTAAGAAAAAGTCCATATATTGTCACTTTAATCAATTTGGAATAGAAAGGAATTGATACATTAATTTGAATATTTGATAACACCGAAGACCCTTCTTCTCAACCGAGTGTAACACCGATCTGGGTCAAGTTGATGGACTTTTTATATTGATCCGCTTCGCTTCGATAGCCTAATTTAGTCATTGAACTTGAGATGATTATATAATTATAATACGCTTCATTAACAAGATCATTTAAATAATCAGTTTTTAGATTCTACTTAAAAAATTTAAAGATATTTTTTCACGGTTAAGCAAAAACTTATAGGAAGTATTTGAGGCAGTTAAGTTTGCAGTGTAGCGAAAAATAAGGAACTTCCGAACTTTAAACTTAAGGTTTTCTTTATACAGTACATTTATCGTTAAGTTTTTCTCATTTTTACCTCGAACAATTAAACATCATTAACATTTTTAATTCAATTTAGTATACCAACGGAAATTAACTGCAATCTTTCTTACCTTACTAAACATTTATGTCTTGTTATACTTTTATTTAACTAGTGTCATGCATTCTGTTATAAGCTACACATTTATTTGTATCTCACTTCATTCCAACATTTTTTCTGATATTTGAAAAGTAACTTTTGATCATGAAGTTTTTAAAAATATATATATGTTTACATCGCCGTATGCAACGATCTCAAGGAACATACTTGCGTACAGTTTAGGCTTATTGTCAGTCAGTACCTATAGCACAATCACTTGTGACCTGTTATGTAATATGCGTCGATTCAATGACACGAATATGTGAACGGCAAACGTAAGGTTAACATTTATATTTTTCTCATCTTTACCTCAAGCAAGGTTTTGAATAAAAAATTACCAGCTAAGTTTCAATGCCTTTGCAACCCGAAATCGTGCCAAACAAACAAACGGACCTATCATTAAGTAAATATCTTCAAACCATCAAATACAATTGTTGAAAACAAAACAACCTTGCATCTGACAATACATATAACAAAATAAAAGCTTGGAAACTATCAATATGTCTGTTATTTTTTTAAATACTGTGCCATGTCGTTCCTGGCACTTTAAAACAGGACCTCTCTTACCCATGGATGTCATAAAAGGAGACAAAGGAATAGGCTACAAAACTTGGGATTCTTCTTTAAGGATATGGGCTGGCAACCTGTCACTATTTAGATCTCGATTACATGTTTAAGCCATACAGCTGAACGTGACTTTCCAGTCTTTTCAAGACAATTGGTTCTGTATACCCCTTAAGGGATATAAATGTGATTATATACATACATACTTGTGCAGAGAAATAAGTTGAGTCCAAACTAGGTGCAATATTTAACCAGCAAGATATACAGCTGTGGCAAGTTTATTATGACAAGATTAGAAGAACGATCTCGGGAGACGAAGCTTTTAATTATATAAAGCCGAAAAATGGGTTCATTGGTTTGCTAGACTTTGCGACAGCTAGACATAATACACATACAAACATCAAACAAATAAAAGTTATCTTATTGTTATGTTGAGAAAGAGAACGTTGTAGATAATTTTTTTATATGTGAGAATTACAAGGATGCGGAAATCTACTACAACTGCATACTATGTCTATGCGATGACTACATATACATATGTATGTGCACTGTTTTGCCTGTCTCAAAGGGTGTCTACATAGATCTGTCTTGCGGGTCCTTATAATGTTTTTGTAGGACAATCCTTTTTGTATTTTATACACAACATGCAAACACAAAACAAGTACAAAGACACGTTCAAATGAAATGACATTATCTATCTAAAAATAAATAGTATCAATGTATCCGTTATTTGTTTGATACTTAAAGATAATGTTAATTAAGTTTAAAAAAGGAACTGGACCGTAACTATCGTCACCACGATCAAGTAACAAACACTTCTTATTCCATCTAATGAGCCATTTTGCACAATTAGGTACATTAATTACAACACAATGATCGATGCTACATGTAAACTGAGAAATATTCAATACTAAGGTCAATACATCACGAATGTGCTTATAATAAAAACATTTATACTTACAGTGGTTGTAGTCTTCTTTACTTCCTTGATCCTATATAAGCCGTAGAAAAAACTAATCAGGTACAACGACGCACTCAAAGAAAAAACACCATATAAACCAATCTTTCTCACTAATATCCCACTTAAAGCAGCACCAACTGGCACTCCTAATGAATAAAAGAGATTCACAATTCCAATCCGTAACGTCCTCTGTTCCTCTGTGGTCACGTCAGCTATATAGCTGAACACTCCCATGAACATGGTGAACCAACCTCCAGTCAAAGCGGGAAATATAGCCTCTGTTACTGCTGCCACTTCAACAGGTAATTCATAAAAGAAATACGTATTCACGATCAATCCTACGCTTGTCAAAAACTCTCCGACAATTGGTAAAATCATGCAGAATTTTCTCTGGCCAACTCTGTCACTATATGCTCCAAGAAATATTAAGATTCCACATGGTAGAAATGATTGTAAAACTGTTTTCCAGCCAGCCACAGATGCAACCAACGTCTGGACAGCTTCTTCTTCAAGAGTATAATTTGATGTCTCTCTTCGTGTCAATGCATCACAAATATGATGATCATACCGTAAGTTGACACGACAAGCTTTTTCTAAATAGAGATTTTGTGTTGCCAAGGCAGAAAGGACGGATGGCATAACATAACAAGCCAATATTGGTTCCACTGTTATCAAGGACAACATTCTTTTAGTCTTTTGAAATATATTCAACTTTTTCCAGCTATCTCCATCATTTTGTTCCGATTTCTCATTTGGAACTTTCTCTGACTTTTCATTACTTAAACTATTTTTAGTCACATTTGTTTTATTTAAGTCATAATTATTAAGATTTTTCTCGTCATTTTTATCGAAGACAGCCATGTTTGCTTCATATGTATCTGAAATTAAAACATGACTTAAATTAGTGATTTTGATTATATACGCAAATTAATTATAGTATTGTCAACTCGTTCACATCCCCCCGATTATGGTGCTTTTGTACCTTTGTCTGTAAGTGTACCAGTGCCGGACGTTGTAATAATTTCATGATTGCCAACATACTTAGCGTAATCGCCAGTGGCTGTTAGACCGAATTATCTTTACCCAGACACGATAGTTTGTAAATTGAGAAGAGTCACTTGATATTTTGCCTCACAATCACTTCTTACGCATGTAGTGTAAGGTATACAAATTTTGCAGCTCAGGATGCGAATGTGTGATAGGGAAACCTATAATAAAACTGTAAAACCCTGAAACCTTATTTAACCTAATTTACTCATATTACAAATAGATATAGGTACTGATTTCAAAAAGTTCCCATGACAATAAAATCTACGAGGAGACATAGTATCAACGCGTCATTGTTTTGCTTATGTAATTGACTAACAAAAAAATGAGTTAGCGGTTGATCTGATTGACTGGTTTTAGGAATCTAAAAATAGAATTTAATCTAGATTACAAGTATGAGTAGGCTCTTTAAATAAATAAGTAACAAATGATTCTCAGATAGCAATTTATTAATACGTTTAAGAAACGTTAAATATTCGTTTATGCATATTGTACAAAGCCCAGAACATACATACATACATACATAAACTCACGCCTCTTTCCCGGAGGGGTAGGCAGAGACTACCTCTTTCCACTTGCCACGATCCCTGCATACTTCCTTTGCTTCATCCACATTCATAACTCTCTTCATGCAAGCTCGGCGGTTTCGGGCACTTTTGACCTGACCCTTCACCAGGACGTCCTTAATTTGATCAAGATATGTTCGTCTAGGTCTTCCCACCCCGACCTTTCCCTCCACACTCTCCTTGTATATCTTCTTAGTCAACCTGTTTTCATTCATCCTCTCCACATGACCGAACCATCTCAACATACCCTTTTCTATTCCTGTAACTACATCTTCTTTCACATCACAACATTCCCTTATCACGCTGTTCCTTATCCGGTCACTCAATTTCACACCCAACATACTCCTTAACGCTCTCATTTCCACTGCATTTATTCTGCTTTCGTGCTTCTTTTGCCATACCCAACTTTCACTCCCATACATTAATGTCGGGACCAACACGCCCCTGTGCACAGCCAGTCGAGCCTTTTTGGATAGTTTCTGACTGCTCATAAAGGCATGCAAAGCTCCATTCACCATGTTCCCCGCGTTCACTCTCCTTTCAATATCACTATCACACTTGCCATCTGATGTAAACTTTGATCCTAGATATACAAACTCTTTCACTTGCTCAACTTTTTCTCCTCCAATCAAAATATTACATGCTGTCATTTCTTTCTCCATTTCAAAAACCAGTGTTTTAGTTTTACTTACGTTCACTTTCATTCCTTTCTCTTTTAAAGCTTCATGCATACAGTTTACCATCTCCTGTAACTCCTCCGCTGATGACGCCAGTATAACCTGATCGTCGGCATAGAGCAGACATTTGACGAGTAATTCATTCATCCTTAATCCACTTTCAGACTCTTTCAAATCTGTCAAACAACTATCCATAAATAGGTTGAACAGCCACGGTGACGCAACACATCCCTGCCTAACACCTTTCTCAATCTTAAACCACTCAGTGTGCGCTCCGTTTATCCTGACACAAGCACTCGAATCCTCATATAAGGATTTCAGTGCTCGTATCAAGAGACTGCTCACCCCATGCATAGAAAGTGCTGACCACAATTCATTCCTCTCAACTCTGTCATAGGCCTTTTCCAAATCCACGAATGTGCAATAGACTTTTTGACTCTTGGCCAAAAACTTTTCGGCTATGCACCGCAAAGAAAAGACCTGATCAGTACATCCCATTCCCTTTCGAAATCCCGCTTGAGCATCCCATATTTTGTCATCAGTTTCATTCCTGACTCTATTAATCAATACCTTAGCATACAATTTGCCGACGACGCTAAGCAGGCTTATACCACGATAATTTTTGCAGTCCAGTTGTGACCCTTTTCCTTTGTAAAGTGGCACAATAACAGCCTTACACCAATCTTTTGGTACTCGGCCGCTTCTCCAACACAAATTGAAAAGGCAGTACAACTGTCTAGCTACGACGCCTTTTCCTGCTTTAAGCATCTCGACCGACACTCTATCATACCCGGCAGCCTTACCCACTTTCATACTCTTAAGTGCTTCCACAATTTCAAACATTTCAATTTCGCCTTCCATCTCATTCTCTTTTTCTTCGCTATAGCAGAACTCTTTCTTATTTTCTTCCTTTTTTTCAAATAAACTCTCAAAATAGTCCTTCCATATCTTTAGCACACATTCTTCTCCTTTCACAACGCTACCATCCTGGCATCTGATCCTAGTCAGCTCTCTGGTTATAGTTTTTCATCGGGCTGACCTTACGGATTTCCAGAATACTTTCAGATTTGACTGGAAGTCTTCTGATAGCCTTTTATCAAAATCCTCTTTATACTTTTCTTTCTTTCTAATCACAGCTTTCTTAACCAAATCTTTCATTTTTTTATATTCCTTACGTGCTTCATTCACATCCTCATCTATAACCTCTTGCATTCTTAAGTTAGCTTTTGCTGCTAACAAATCCAGCCATGCTTTCTTCTTTAATCGCACAAGTTCTTGCACATCTTTACTCATCCACGCATTTTTGTGATTTTTCCCTTTCCTTCTTCTACTTACACCACACACTTCAACAGCTACTTTCACAATTCTTTCTTTAAATTCCTTCCATCCATCTTCAATATTGCTCCTCTCATCTAAATCTTCAATTTCATCCTTCAGTCTATTAATATACTTCTTACCTACATCCATATCTTGCAAATTTTCTACTTTCACTCTTTCCAAAGCGCTGGTTTGCTCCCTTACCCTGTGCCGCCAGCGATTGAAGATACCCCTTATCCGGGATATCACCAGTAAATGGTCCGAGTCAATGCCAGCACCGCGATATGCACGGGTATCCAGCACTTTGTTCTTCAATCTTTCATCTACAATCACAAAGTCTATCATACTTTTTAAAATACCTTCCACTCTTGTATAGGTGTGGATCTCTTTATGTTGAAACATTGAGTTCGACACAAAAAGATCCCACTCTAGACAAATTTCTAATACACTTCTTCCATTATCATTCACCTTTTCGTCACCAAACGCACCAAGCACCTTTTCATATCCATCACGCTTTACACCCACCCATCCATTAAAATCACCTAACATAATAATCTTCTCATTTGGCTTGGTAACTTTCAATACTTCTCTTACACTATTCCAGAACTCCTCGTTTTCGCTTTTTGCTGATGTTGTACCCCTCGAACCCACATCCCACGGTGCATAAACACCTAAAACGAAAATCCGAGTGATTCCAACTTTCAGCCTAATCCATAGAAGACGAGGGCTGACACACTCATACTCATTCACACACTCAGCCATTCGTGCAGAAAGGATTAGACCGACCCCTTGACAGCCTCGGCTGGTACTGGAAATTCCAGACCAATACGCCGTGTAAGGGCCCTGCTGCGTCGCGTCGCATCCTTTCCGCTTCGTTTCATTCACGCACAACACATCCAACCGTCTTTCATCCATCATCTGACATACTTCCTCAATTTTATCCTTCATTCCTCCTCTTACATTCATCGTCGCAAAGCGGCTTTCAGCAGACCGCATACCGCTCCCGCCGGGAACGAGACGTGATGGGGTGCGGACACCATCGCCGCCATTTAGGTGCTCTTTCAAAAAATTTGCATCCATGCGATTCCCACGAGACGCAAGGGAACAATTTTGTCCGCCCCAGCAGAGCCCCGCATGCCAGGGTAAGGCTAGCCATTACCTGGGGGTCGCCCAACCCCATGGCAGAAGTGGCACGCTCGAGACTAGGCTCGCCCCTAGCCATGCATCCATCGGCGCGGCAGACCTTAGATTGGCAAAGCCCAGAACAATTGAACATTTTTCTCAATCTAAGAGTACAATGCATCTTACTTTTTATTACAATTTTTTTTCGGTGTGAAATCAGAAATGTAGGTTTTGCAAAATATTAATATTGTATATAACTAGTAATTATAATAAATCTGTTTTTGATCTCATAATTTATCGTTTATATTTCTTTTTGATCTCTAATTTAAAATTATGTTCAATGTCTATTGCATTGATCAAAATCTAGTCTAGTTTTAATCTCAAAGTTTAATTGATAGAGAATGATATTGTATTATTTGTGCATTCAATTTTAAATCACAACCACTCACTAATAATTCAGAAACGGTCACTTGATTTTAAAAATTACAGTTTCGTTATCATAATACTATAGATATTTTTAGTATCTTTTCTATAATTTTTATTGATACTACAAATATTAATTAGATGTTTTTAAATGTCGGCGCCTATTTCAATCACAGGTGATTGAATACCTATGTTGTGTTTGGGAATTTATAACAAACACTTTTCAAAAGTAAAAAAGTCTTTTTCAAGGATTTTTTTTATTATATTGGGAGAACTCGGTACAAGCTAGCTCAATCAATATTATTTACTTATATCAAACTATTTTTGATGATATTTATCAGTTGAGTACTACACTAAATGCATGTTGTATCCACTCAAAGCAGGTTGGCAATGTGCTCTAATTTTTATAATTGTATAAAGATGTTGTATTGTTCAACCAATCAACTATCCAATATTATTAAAATTTATTAATACCAAATAACAGGCGAGCCACAGGAACATCACCTCTCTTTCACTCAATTGACGCTGTGATTCCGGCCTATGATATAAATCGTTTACGGACATGCGTCTGAATGACGACACAGGCATTTGTGAAGAGGACGTCTGCACAATGGAGACAACCTGTACAAAAACTCGGTAACGCAGTGTCATCGCTGCGACCTTGGAAACTGATTCCGTGTTACGGATCAAGGGTTCGGCATTTGTTAAGTCTGCACAGTTATCCACAATAGTCGGGCAATTTGCTTTACTGTTGAAAATTTTATTGTTGTCATCAAATTCGTAACAAAATGTTCATATGTAGGTACATATGTTAAAAACTACTCCCACCCTTTTTTTAGAATATCAATGACGACGAAACGATAAAAGCTAACGCGTTGAACTAATAAATTTTCAAATTTCATTCTGTAATCAAAATCTAAGGTCAAACCAATTCTTAATTAGAATCATTATTATATTTTCATGAGTAAATAAAAGAAGAGCTCACAGATTTAAGAGAGAAAAGACTTGGGCAAAGTTTATTAGAGCTTAATGACAAATACAAAAACGATAAACAAAACAGGCCTTACAAATTCCAAAATACCTCATGATACTATATTAAAAGATATATATGATGCTATAAAGATCACAAATAAACTTTCAGGGATATTTGTCGTGAATGCGAATAATGAAGGCCACGGAACAACCAGAGGTTTGACGGAAAAGTACCTTGACTTGCTGGTCAAGGAAACGACGTGCACTTCTTAGACTATGTAGATAATTGGCTCTCACTTCCTACCTGCAGCCTGATAGAATGATTCCAATTATAATCTGAAGAACTTTTAATTAATTCAAACTTTACGGGGAAATCGCATCTCACAGATTGAGATAATAGTAGTTACTATCCCGTAGTTTGAAGACTAACAAATGAGCTCTTATTGTAAAGGAAAACATCATGAGGAAACCTGCATATTTAGGCATTAATGAAGTGGTACCCAAATCAATAAGGGTTTAGGTTCATACAAAGGTCGCGGAGGTCAGATAGGAGTCACTGCTTAAAAACCTGACTCCCCCAAGCCAGGATCAATAGTAATTCCGAATACTCGTTATAATTATTTCGTGTGGTTCCCGGCACCAATACAAAAAGAATAGGACCACTCCATCTCTTTCCCATGGATGTCGTAAAAGGCGACTAAGGGATAGGCTTACAAACTTGGGATTCTTTTAAGGGCGATGGGCTAGCAACCTGTCACTATTTGAATCTCAATTTTATCTTAAAGCCAAATAGCTGAACGTGGCCTATCAGTCTTTGCTAGACTGTTGGCTCTGTCTACCCCGCAAGGGATATAGACGTGATTGTATGTATGTATGTATTATTTCGATGTCTATGCTATCCCCAAAGAGTGGCGGGATAAGCTTGTTATTTTCACTTCAATTCCTAAGTCAGCTTTGAAAATATTTACATGATAAATATAATAAATAATTTAGTATATTTATTTGGCCAAAATCAGTAATTTTAAAAAACTAATTAATTATACATATTAGCTCCACCCACTTAATAATTCTGTCAGTACAGTGAGAGGGGAACGTACAGTACTTAAGACTTTCAGCCTTGTAATACATATTTATAAGTTTCCAAGATTATAGATACCATTGGTACTTGACTTCAGCTCAACGACCCGCAAACTGAATTGCTGTAATAGATATTTACAGCAGTTAACCTTAATTGTACCTATAAATGTCATAATTGTTTTTCTATGTTATGCACAAGGACTTGCGTAATAGCAAAGGTAATATTTCCTATAAGGTACTTAACAATATAACACTACACTATTATAAACTTCGCAAGATTACCTCAGTATATCATCCCCGCTTGCACGTTTCTTTTAATTTATTCATCTTTATTGGACTCACTCTTATGAAGACTGTTTACAAATAGTAAAACCAAATGCTAATGTATTGTCTACCAGTTCACCTTTAGGATTCGAGTTTTTAATGAAATAAATAAGGACATATACGCAGATTGAGTGAGTTGATGAATATTAAATCCACTCCAGGATCTTGATCACGGGCGGGTTTTTCTTCAAGAGGTGAAAATGTAACATTATCATCACACAAAGGTTCTCTACTTAACCCAATGGTTGACTGTTAGACAATGCTTTTAGCTTTAAGTCTGCCTATTATACTATACAAGTTATAATTGTTACAATAAAAAATTAAAAAAATTACCAGAACCAACGCCAAGAAGACGATGAGGACATAAATATAATATAAACATTCATGAGCATCTATTACGAGTATGATTTTCTATCATAACCTGGTCGGGTATTTAGCCCTAAAAGCTTCTGACACAATAACAAGAACGATACTTGTTTTCGAATTCTGAGTAATCTTTTTAATAATTAAAATCTTTACTATCGTAATATTATAAAAACGTCTTCATATCTAAATGGGCACAGATGACAAGCTCCTATGAGTACGATCTGTAACTATATTACGGTTCAATCAATGACACGTAGGCATAATGAAGCGTGAAACAAAAGGAAAAAAGTTTTGAAAACAAACCTCGACGAGAATTTCAATGTTTAATGTTTCTATTAAGATGTTGTACATGTGTTTGTAAATTCTTACGTTACGATCGTGGTCTCTGAATATTTTTTGAAGGAATTAACATCTTTATTACTTCAGCCATGAGATTCATTCTATTTCTGCATCTCTTTAAATCTAGGTTCAAATTGTACAGTCATGTAAAGAGAAGACCACAATATGACCATGAAAAAATGATGTCTGTGAAACTGGATAAAGGGTTAGGGGAAGATTCCAAGCCACCTGGCTGACGAATATCCAGAGAGACATAAAAGTTTTTGGCCTTGAAAATAGGAAAATATTCCGCATGATTAGGTAAGCCGACCATATGTAATAGGAAGGGGCGAGGAGGAAGATGAAGAAGATACGTCATACATATATTCACGTCTTTATCCCTTGCGGGGTAGACAGAGCCTGTTATAGCCTACTATAGTAAAGTAGGCATATATATAGTATATATATATAATATATATATATATAGTATAACAGGCAGGCGTATAGTATAGTATAGCCTTATAGTCTTGAAATAGGCCACGCTCAGCTGCTTGGCCTCATGGATTTGACAAGATTGCGCTTAAAATATTGTTTTTAATTTTTGACCTGATTTTCGTATATAAAAATAATGTAATACTATTGTATTTGACACAGATGCAACATTATAATCGCATTTTGCACTATGATATATTATATATTTAATTCTAGCGTCACCTGTGTCCTATCACGATCCAAAAGAAATAACCTTGAACTATTCCAACCATTCTATACTTAGCACTAACATAAGTTTGCCTGAATTATGTTTACGTACCTATGTCACTTTAGTATATTAAATAGAAACTTAACTTTGTGCGAAGAACAAAGGAGACTGGATTTTTCTGATCGGAAAGACATACAACTAAATAAAACATCAGCATAGGTATTCTTTGTCGATTTTCTTTGAGATCATAGGAAGAGGTTTTGTCAAAAATACTGATCAATTTTTGATTTATGACTGTTTAACTGTTTAACCTATTTATGACACCATTGTCGATAAATTAAATGTAAAGCGGCAAGTTAACATCTTTCTGATCCTTTCGCATGGCCTAACATGGTCAAGACAAAAAACCAGATGGATGTACAGCCTAAAGGGAAGAATGAGTAGAAAAGGAGTGACTAGTGAGATGACAAGTTACAGAAGCAATTTGAAAACATTCTGTGCCAACCCCACGAAAAAAGTGGGAGTGGGTAGCATAGAGCAATGTAGCTAGCAATCAAGAAGTGCCTGCCTTCCCAGTTAAAGTACAGTGGACTTAGTAGATGACTGCACCACCTCGCCTTGATTACTACATGGGAAGTGGGCCCTAGTATCTTCTGAGACATGTGTACCAATATTTATGTATGAGACAGTTACATCCTCAAGAAACAGCGATAATTATGCGCGCGATAAAAAGGGCATCGCGCGATCCATGCTGCAGGGACAGGATCAAAAATACAATCACTACTTACGTGAATGCGATTCGTGACAAATAAAAACGCAGCCATTAGCTAAATGTATCATTTCGTTAATCGATGGTTTTGCTTTTTTGCAACGTGATAACTCAAATGCACCATTATGCTCCAGGACACAATGGCAAGCAATTAGTATGTGGACAAGTTAGGCAACAATGGCGGTATGTACACAAGGTCGGTGGCGGCTATTAACAGATATCATCATGCAGGCTTATAATTTTATAACTTGCATTTTCACAGATTCACAGAGTGCAAACAGTGATATAATTATATTTTGCAGATTTTATATTGATTTAAGTACATTTAAAATAATTGTTGGGAAACTGTATGTAAAATATTGCATAACAAGTTTAATCCCTTTCTGAGTAGAACGTAAACAGTCTCGCATAGGACTGAAAGGCCACGTTCAGCTGTATTAATTAATGACATGACTAATAATTATAAAAATGTATTAGATATTAAAATTTGCGATTGAAGGCGTCACACAATCTCATTCTTATTTCCGTTTTCATCGGTTATATATTAACTCATTCAAAATTTCCCTTGCGAAGGTTCAACTTCCAAGGAATAAAATGAAATGATGATCCCTTTCCACTCAGCTGCCTGGCTGAATAATAATGGCCTCATTTTTTATTGTGAACATAATGTCATCGTTATATTCCTAATATTTATCTCTCGTAACTGGGTTTTCCCAAAGGTATTCCAACTCCTAACAAGATGTTCGATTTGAATTGTCAATACTATAACAATAATTAATTAATTATTCGAATATAAGTATGTTACATAAGTAGTAACAAAAAAGTTGGCCATAAGGATGTTATTTAGTTACCAAAAAATGTATTACGTTTCGCTTGCACGTTTTTTTAATGGTCTCTGTACAACCATAACTTATCTTTTCGTACATACATACATACATATAGTCACGTTTATATCCCTCACGGGGTAGACAGTGCTAACAGTCTTGAAAAGACTGGTAGGCTACGTTCAGCTATCTGGCTTAATGAATGAATTGAGATTCAAATAGTGGCAGGTTGCTAGCCCATCGCCTAAAAGAAGAATCCCAAGTTTATAACCCTTTCCCTTAGTCGCCTTTATTATATCCATGGAAAAGAGATGGAGTGGTCCTATTGTTATTTCAATTGGTGCCGGGAACCACACAGAACTTTTTATAACAGCATCAACATACAAATACTTGTTTTAAGAGATCGTGTTGATAAATAATAAATATATGTTATTTTTCGATCCCCAAAGTCCTAATAGTCCAGGGGGTATGTTGCTAGACCGTCGCCTAAAAGAAGAATATATCTTGACGTAGTACGAGTATCGTATTTTTTTCCTGTAGAGTATAAAAAACTTGATAGAAATGGGAATGATTAGATCGTTTCTTCAGTGGAGAGAATGAATGAAAGCAGGTTGACTTGGCGAATATAAAAGAGGAGTGTGAATGGGAACGCTGGAATATGGAGGGCCAGATGAACGTACCTCTATCAAGTGGGAGACGTTCTGACCTAGCTGGAGTTTGCATGAAGAGTTAGAAATGTGGAAGAAGCAAAAGAAGTATGCGGATATTGCAACTGAAATGGTGTATTTTCTACGTACCCCTTCGGGAAAGAGGCGTGATTTTGTGGAATTTTAGTCGACGCTCGTTTACTTCGCTCGCTCTAGTGCGATCATTACAGTAGCGATCCAGTAAAGAGCACTGATAACCAAATTTGATAGCTTTTCTTATATTAGTCACGCTTGGGGTAATTACGAGTTTGACAAAAATATATGACATTTTATGATATAATAGAATCCAAACCTACTTTTTGACTTCTCCTGGATTATCACTCGGCTGATGCTCGCTCAATATTATTATGCTAACAGAATAATTGTAAATTTAGCGAAAGGTGTTTATAATGAATAAAGACTTTGCTTGAAGATTTCGCTAAATTAACAGTACCTACGCGCTAAGGCCTGAAAGGGTCTTGAAAAATTGTGATGAACTAAGCAGCTAATTCCTACCGCCCAATTAAACCTATGAACTCAAAGTTAGGGCCATGAAGTTTTGATTCTGCAATCACATCTAAGTGATCACGTATCATGCGCTATTTTAGTACCTCAAACCGTTGCAGTTACTTATTTGAAAGTTGATTGTCCAGAATGACTTGTGCCGCTTATTTTTTGCACTAGACCTGACTTCCTGAGTCAAAGGCCAGTTTATATTAATGTTGAGCAAATAAATATTGTAGCAACTAATAAAATAATCGCAAGGTAGCAATAAAGATTTAAAACTGAATGTCGGTACAATGAAACAGTGAAGGATTGGTGTATTTTCTGTATAAACAGGTCATTTTTGATATAACCCGTTACCGTAACTAATATTTCGAAAATTTATTTATTTTGCTATTCTCATTTTTAAAATTTTCTAATTCATAATTTAGAGTCTAGCTATTTATTGGCAATAATACATGTACTACAAACCTACGACGTTTATACCGACAATCAAAATTATATGTTTAAGTGGTATACAGCAAACTTATTAAAAAAATATCATCTAAATTGAAACACTATCGTGGTCAAAGGTGCACCCCTGGCTCTTTCTCAAATTGCTGAGAACGTAACTAGGACTGATGCTAGGAGGATTATAATGATTATAGTATTTCGATATAGCTGCATATGGCGAATACTGCTTTTCAGCTGTTGTCTTTCAGCTGTTTCTTCTCATAACGGCAAAAGTACTAACTTCAACTTCGGTCAGAACTTAGTATAAAATTTTTATTTGACTTTGTGTTTTGTATATGATATCTACATGAAAATCTTATATTCTATACCTTTTAAATTTATATTTTTAATGCGACGCATTTGTGAGTGAAAAGTGAAAGTGTTTTTAATCGTCGAAAACTATTAATCCCTTTACCAGTCAGGAAATCTTTTGAACGAGTAACACAGTAAGCCAAACATACGTTTTTACTTCTTCCCTTTCAGGAGAGGAGTGAAGAGTCTGGCAGTGACCACGATCCCGGAGTGAGAAAGTCTGACCTCCGCAAACATTGCAAGAAAACTTCAACCCTATTGAATCGTGGTAACATTCAATAATGTACTTGAATCTGCTGTTTTTTCCTCGCCGTATTCAAAACAATGTTTGTAACTTGATGCATTGTGTATTGATTTCAATTAAAGCGTACATTACGTTCACCTCTTGTTGCGTTAAAGCTCAATAAAGTTTTCTAATTAAAATAAATATCAAATATCATATAATAAAATATATAACTTAAAATTATGAAACCGGTTAAATGCAAATTGCATCAGTAGTTTCTGCAACCGTTTCCACCTCGCAATCTTTACAGACATCAATATATTCGCGCACACACAGGACTCTGCCTTTTATCGAATGTTTCTCTTTTGTATCTTCTTCTCACGTATGTTTTTGCGAAACTAGGGATTCAATTTCGATAGCTTTTGGTTTTTACTCTGATTAAGGCATTTTAATAATAATGCCATATAATGACATTCAAATTCAATCTTATTACGAAAATTTTATAGAGAAAATCAGTCACAGATGAAAATGGAGAAATTAAAAAATATTTGAGAAACCTAATATCTTAATTACTTTATAATTTTGACTGTTCCTTTAGTCAATTGTTGTCTTACAAAGAAATGGGTCAATAGTTGCTAAATCTTACGATTTTATTAAAATTACCTCATTTGTTCCGTAACAAGTTTTTGGGCTTTTCCAGTTACAGCTTGATAATGCAACAATTTCCTAAAAACAAGTAACTAAAAAAGTGGAAACTAGAAAAAACACCATAACAGAGCTGCAAGCCGAACTAAAAATTTAGATTTTTTCAGTTACTTAGTAAAGTTTCCGATATTATCTCGAATAGATGTATAGATATTTGTTCAGCATAGCAGAAAAGTATCAAGAATTACCTACAAAAAATTTTCAAAATATTAAATTAACAAACCTTATATCAAATCCAAGTTCGAGTGTCGTCGTGTCTAAGTGTGAAATGTTGTGTAAATAAAAATATATCCTTTTTTTCTACTTACCTCTTATATTTATTAAGAAAATTCACAACCAATCATCACTTAGCACTTAAGTTTCATCCGCTTATATTGGTACAGTCTCTGTTAGAACAACATATTTGATTATTTAAATTCGATCCGCAGAGATGCGCGTGCGCGTTCGCCGCGCCGAGTAGCTCTTAGGTGATTGTTAGTGTTTCGCGGGAAGTTCTACTCTTAACCAGCAGATCAAAGGCTCTTAAATTTACCAATGGTTCCCAAACATCGATTTAGGTGAACTGAAAGTTTGAATATCTCAACTTCTCTGAATACCGATTCAGATTAATATCAGGCTAAGTTTAGCAATCGTTTCCAACTTTAATAATATATTTTTATGCATAATTGTATTAGAATATGATATTTCTCTGTGTGAAATAATGATAGATTTTTTTCTTTTTTATTTGACTGAAGACAGAATTGGAATTGTGGTTAAACACAATTCCAGTTGTCTTTGTCTACCCCGCAAGGGAGAAAGACTTGATAATATGAATAGCTATTTCAGATATACCGGACATTTATTCCGAAAAACTTTGTGCCACTCCATCTCTTTTCCATGTATATTCGTACAAGGCGACTGAGGGATGTTAGCATTATGGATTGTTGGGAAATTGTTTTCCGTCTATTTTCCAGATATCATGAAAACCGGTCCAAGATTTTTTTAAATTATTCGTATCAAATAAAATACAAATCTTTTTTGTTAATAATAATTATAAGTACTCGTATATATACGGTGTAGTGGTGGTTAAAAAAAATAGGACTACGCCATCCCTTTCCCATGGATGGCGTAAAAGGCGACTAAGGGACAGGCTTATGAAATTGGGATTCTTCTTTTAGGCGATGGGTTCTCTTTAAATATATAGATTGACAATCAATCCATTATATATTTTATCATTTTTGTTGCAGATTTTCTACCAGAGCGTCATATTACCAAATGCGACCGAAACGTTACTCGGTCAACTCGTTTTGACGAAATATTCTAAGTTTGAATTTCAAAATCAAATCAATTTATTGGTTAACATTTTTACATTCGGGTGTGATTGGGGTATCTATGTAATATGCAAACAAATCTCGTGTGTCCTTTTTCTACTATAGGTGACTTATGACTTTTTTTCGACACGGACTTAATAAAAAAACATAAAAATGTCTTAATTTTTTTATTAATATCTTTTTATAATCCCTTAATCAAATAGCTTATAAATACTAACTATATGATTTAATTCATTAGATTCATTCACAAAATCACTAACTTCCTGCATTCTCATTAAAAATATTTACATATCGATACTACAAATAGTTTTCATAAATCAATTTCTACCAGATATTTTTGACTTAGTTATATCATAATCACATAAATCAAGTTATTCCACAAATAAAAGTTGCATTCGAATATTTAATCACTTCTTAGAACATTAAAATAATAATTGTTTTACCAAATTCAATTTTAAGGTTGTCGACTAATCAATACAAGGCATATCTGCATTGTACAGTCGCCTGCAGGAAACATGACTCTCAAACAAACTCTTGTATTTATACAAACCAAAGGGGTCAAGTTCAAGCAAGCTGCTGTACATAATCATGGTTGCTACATCATACTTTTTCTTCATTAACCCCACTCACCTCAGTGGTCTTACTTGGCGTTATATCATTGGTGACTATATCTAAAGATCCATTTTTACTCAAGCCGCATAATGACAATATATGACCACCACAATCTTGTTTTTTAATAACATAAAGAACTATAATGATAACAATTAAAGTAACTACAACTATTCCTACAATAATAGGAGCACTTTGATCCATATCCTCTTTTTCTCTATAATACTTTGCATTTTCTGCTTTCAGAAAATCTTTTAGTGGTGAGAAATACTCTAGGATTCCTTCCGTAGATAATTCAGTTTCTTCCGTCATTGTTTTGAGAACTGTCCTCCAGTCTTCACTTGCACCAAGAGACATTCCGTCGCTGAAAACATAATAACATACTTCGACAGAAATTTAAATAACCATAAGTCAAACGAGAATGTATCTCGTTAAATATTATATCAGAATTATGAACCTGAAAATTACAAACATTAACACTATGCTACTGCTAATAATACGTGCTTACAAAATTAACAAGTCGTTTATCTCTTACAAGGTGTTATCCTTAAAAGTAAGGAAATAATGAGTACTGTCAATGTCAAGAATCTCTATATTATCACTAGCTTTTATTCGCGGTTCTACCTGTGCTTAACAAAAAATCTCTCATTTCTCGTTGTCTTGAGAATTTTAGGAAACCTTAGTAATTCCCTTCACTCCCTATGGAATATATTTATGATAATTTTAGCTAGCTACTATGGTTCCTGTTGAGAATTATTACCAATCAATCAGTAACGCGGGAGTTTTATTTATATTTTGACTGATTAACTGATACAGATATTCAAATCGTTACTCTACAGCACAACATTTATGGAACAAGTTCATCAAGAGCATTGACCATCACTGCATACCTGAGTAGTTTTCCCGCTTCCTTCACACCGTATATGGAACATTCGTGTAAAGGTCCCGTATGGTTGGCTCGTTTGCATAGAGACGACAGGATTTGGAATTCCAACACGTGCGATATTAAATAACTGAAATCAAGGTATACTTTGATGACATCGTGTATGCAGTTGCTATTGGCAATGGCAAAACTAGTCTGCCACGATAAATTTCAGTTGTCAAGGAATTGTTATTTAAAATAACATAAGATTCTTCTTCCGGCTCGCTCAATTAGGAAACGTATTTAATAAATCGTTCTACGCTATGCAAATGACCGATAGTTGCCTCGTATGAAATAAAATTAATAGACATAAACTTTAAGCTAGATACAAAACATAAACTTACAACTTGCAAAGCGAATGACTACAAGGAATAAGAAATAGGCAATAAAGATATGTAATTATTCATCTCTTTGTAGAATCGTAATGACAACTTTTTATGTTATTTTTTCCAGTAGATGGGCAGACTTACCGCCCTGTTGTTTACCTCGTTTAATTCCTTCATTACTTAAAGCAATATTATATATGTTCAAACTCGTTCATCATCGTTCATCAGAATCGTAAATTATCAGCATTTTGGTGTCATATATTCAGGTTAGATCATGGAGATGCAGCAGTAAATCATAACATAAATAACTTACGTAATATACTGGACATGAGACACAACGTGGTATTTAGCAGCAGGGTCTAAATCACTTTCGTTCCTTGGTACTGGTGGCGAGACTCCTGTTTCTTTCATTCTGAAAAAAAAAATCATTTATATTATTGATAACGAATGGTAAGAAAGAAAGAAAAAAAGAAAGAAAGAAAAATCTTTATTATTTCTCTTTCTTCTTTATTTTGGTAAATATAGTAACGTCGAAAAAACATGACCTAAACTAACACACCATGAATTTATGGACGTTCTGGTGCCTGCATGAAAAGATCAACGAATGTAGATAATGGCAAGTGAAAAGATGTAGTTACTGCTCAGCCCTCTGAAATAGGTTTGATCATATATGTTTATGTTCCTTTATCGATATTCATTAATTACCCTTCAACGTATTTTAAAACATTGTAGAAACTTTATTTGCACAACATTTTGAAGCATCACATCCAAAACAAAGTATACAACGGAACTTCAGCATTTTCTCACGTGCACGCCATTACCTATATAAATGTCAATTTTCCTCATGATGAACGTCGACAAAGTTTGTAGATAATGAGGTATGGTTTATGTTAAAAAAAAAAACAAACAAGTTAGAGTTGAGCGCATATTGCGTATTCCGTAGGCTCAAAAAATCAGTTACAGTCGGCACCATCATGAACTGTGCGTCAGAGTTTCGCAAAAACCTTTCCTTGACGGTTGCCTACGTTTGTTACTGTGCTTTATCGTCCCTGATACATCTTCAATTTCATTGTTAGAATTTAACTTAGTTACTTAACTTTTTAGCCCGTGTAAACACACGAAAAAACTTTTAAGAATAATGTGAATAGGCTATTTGACAAAGTTCTAAAAACTATCTTAGAGTATTTATTTGTTTATAAGGAGCCCTACAAAAATACTTTTCTGCCTTTATTACAGCTATTTTATTAAAAAATCGAAAAAGAAAATGAAATATTCAAATATGCCGCCAAAACGCGACTTTTAGCAATATGGCGGCCATGGCATGCAGTGACGTAAATTTCGTGTAAATATCATACAAAGCTTGTTGGTGTTTGGAAAGTTTTGATTTTATCTTGTTTTATTTAACTTGTGCCACGTCATATGTGTGAAAATTATTAAAATGAGTTCCTATAAATGTTGTACAGTGCCTCAATGCACTAATACAACAATAAAATCTCCTACGAAACTGTTTTTTTCTTTGCCGATGGATTTGAATATTCGCAAGAAGTGGTTTCAGATCATGATCTAAGATCAGTGGTTACCAACATATAATTACATTGATGTCTTCACATTCCTCAGTTCGGCAGCATAGAAATCTGGATTGTCTTTGAAGAAGACGTCAACCATTATTGCGTCCACTTTTGGTAGGTTTCGACTGTCAGCTTTCGCGGAATTGGTTTTCATTATTAAATACCTATGTTATCTGAGTAATCCTGAGCGATCAAACACTTATAAAATCTTGAAAAATAATAGCGAACACTAAGGAACGGTACGATCCACAGTCTGTTTATGGATAATTGACGTCATAATAGAAATAGCCAATCACGTTCGTTTTTAGTCACGTGACAGCTGCATAAATAAACCTAATTTTCTGAGACGGATTTTGTTAAAATAATGCAATATTTTTATCTCGCGTTATTACAAATCGCTTCAAAAAAATAATATTATGACGGATGACATAAAAGAAATGTATATTTTTAATACAGTCAAATAGCCTATTTATTGATTTGTTATTTATTTTTATGAGCTTTTCAGTCGATTCGATTGCATTTTAAAATTAATTATGAGTTTATTTAGAAAAAACATTTCTGTTAAACAACAGTTACAACATACGAGAACAAGAGCGTCGGTGGTCGAATTGGAAAGGTGCCGGTTAAAATGCGTTCAGAAAGAAGAAGTGCAGAAAGGCACAGGTTCTGATCCTATGCGGCCATGTATTTTCCACCAATTACTATTTTCAAAGTTATGTTCATTAGTTTGAATACTAACTAATGCTTTTTCAGCGAGGAAGAAATCGTGAGGAAACCAGCACATCAGGTAACTGGATGTATAACCATGAATCCAATACAGGTTAGTGTTACCTGCAAAGGTTGCGGAGGTCAAATGGGGGTTGCTTCGTGTAAAAACCTTACTCACCCAATCTAGGATCCATGATCAAAGGCTTACCCCGGACTCCTCTCAGAGTGGTGAGGATGCAACCGGGACTAAAAGCTAAGAGGAAGAAGAACAATTACAACATTGGTGGAATGATATTCTTAATAAGAAGAAAAGAAAAGAAAGGAAACCTATTCTAAATTATAAACTTAAATAATATATACCTATTTAAATTTTGACCCTAATGTCGCATTATATACGTGACTAATAGATCTTTTTGTTATGATGCGAGGAGCTCTAAAATACGAACAATGTGACCTAAGAACAATTTGGAAAACTTCTTATATATGACATCGCAATAAATAAATAATCGTTGTAGGCAGTGGGAAGTAGCTATGCTATTAAATATGGTGTTTCTATTTTTTTGTTCAGTTGGTAACAAAAGTCGGTTCATATCAAAGTTCAATTAAAACCTTAAACTTATAAGAAGTAAAACAAGTTCATTTATTACTAACTTACTCAAATTCGCAACTTCGCACGCGTTGAAAACTTGAGCTTTGAACTATTAATGTTTTTGTAATTTTGTGTTGAATAGAAAATATGTAGCAATAAAAAATTTCTAGTTAAATGCGTTGTCTAACTTACCATTGCAAATTAAATAAGACCTTTATTATAAAGTTCAGTGTCAAAGATCAAGGAGAAATTACTGATAAGCGAAGGATCAAAATCACGTGGAATAAAAAAAGCAATAAGCAGTCAGGTTAAAATTTGAGGTTTTTATTATTTCATAAAGGTTCTTCCGTTTTTATCTAGGTATTAGTATAATTATACATTTAAAGGCTTGTTTATACAGGTTTATCTCCGGAACTTGGTATGAACTACTGAAATTTTGATGACTTTGTTTTTATCTGGGCAATATATAGGTACAATTTATTTTGAAAACTGGAATGCCTGATGAAGATTCATTAAAGACCAGATAAACAATAAAAGCTATAAAAATGGCGTATAAGCAAAAGTTTTTTTCCTTGACCAGCATTATTGTCTTGACGTGAAAAAAAAATATTTTTAATTTACACTAGTATTGGTCTCTATATAACTGATTCCGAGAAATATATGAATATCTTATGAATAAACTGGTTTCAGAAGTTAAATCTTACCGAAGATCCCACCAATGCTGGTTCCAATTTTCCATAGAGCTATTTGAGAACACGTCCCATCTCCATTTATCCAGGACATAAGCGTAAGCCATGAGAGGGAACTTCTCCAAAGCTATCCACAAGAGGTGATTCATTGTCACTTCAGGCCCCGTCTCTTTGATCAAGTTCAGTTTCACCAAGTGGTCCGGAGTTGTCAGTTGGATTGCTACAATGTCTGATATCGCATCGTGGAATGCTAAAGACAGTAATTATATGTAGTGACCCCATATTATTATATTTTACCAACAGATAACAAATTGGAGTATGTATCTATAAATCGCATGGTATTGATAACAACATCATGATGTCTTACTAGAATACACCCGCATCTCGTTCTGCTTAAAGAGAAAATCCTGTATATTTCCTTCCCGCTAGAATTCCAGAAAATCCTCTCCTAATGCACTCGAGCGCACATAAAAAAACTACATACCAAATTTTTAATCCCTGGATCCAGAGATTTAGGCTACTTGTTGAGTCACTCAGTGTTCTCTTATTATTATATATTTAGAAGAAAAGAAATACCTGGATTAGGACCATCCCTGTACAACGGGGCAAGATGCCGATAGTGTTTGAAGTACTGCACGTGACCAAGTAGTCTGGCCGCTCTGGATAAACCGATCATTGTGTCGGTAACCTTCTCTCCGCACCATTTGATTCTGAAATTTATTATCATCATGTTTGAAGTAATGCTAAGAAGTAAATAATTGAGTGAGCTCGCATTTATAACGAAATTGATGATAAAGACTTGAATTAGTACCAATTCATACACAAAACGGATAAGTGTAAGCAACATTTTTTCCTATTAAATAGGTACAAAACAGAATTAAAAATTATGTGACAATACAACTCAAACAACATGATTGACCTTACGTTAATAAATACTATTTCATAACAACCCATGTAACCTTTATATCTATAAATATGCCAATTCAAGGTTTAACAACTTGAGGTACTTAATAATTTAGTAAACATTCTTAGAAATTTTATGGATCACAGACAAACATACCTTTTTTATAATTGAAGAAAATAAAGCTCCATGAACCGATGAAATCAAATTAACATTATGTACTTGTATAAGAAAGAAATTAGAGTTTCACTTTTTTATACAACTTACTTATAATGAACACCATCACACATATCATGACTGGATGGCAAACAATTGGCAGTCATCATGGTTTCCCTGATATCCTTATAAGAATCCCTCGCACTCTCAAAGCCAATAGATTGGTGAAAATCATCAACCGCATCAAAGAGGTCTCTGGCATGTAAACTCTCGTTATTAGAAATATGTGGCCTCATACGGTTTGGATAAGCGGCCACTTTTGAATAAACTGCCTGCCACTCCTGAGCCCATAAGTTGCCTGCAATATTGAACTAGGATTTGTAACATTGAAGCGAAAATTCCATGAGGCGTTACTACATACTAGAATAATAAACATATATTTTTTTATCTTTACACAGTTTAAGTTGAAGATTATAAAAGTTAATTTACCACCATAGAACACAAAAAAACTTTGACAAATCTTTCTACAGTTTGACCAACTGCTGATAATTAAATCGCAGATAAAATGTCATAAATAACAACATCTCAGGGTTGTGCAATACATGGTTTCAGCGTGAACAGAGTAACACGTTGTAGTTTTCCCACGAGAACAAATGTTCCAGTCAATTATCGCTTTATTGCAAAAATTTGTAAAGCAAAACCAAGTTGTATACTAGAATTAGATGTATTATCTCACCCAAAAGTTGAGCGGGAATCGTATTATCATTATCCTTTATATCGTTATTGTAAAACTGCTTTAGCTTTATTCTAACATAATCATGTAGTAGATCGTAGAAAGGTTTCACTTCATACCATATACGATCTACTGTGTCTACAAAATTATCATCTTCAAAGGCATATCGCCACATATCTCCGGCATCAGTGAAGTTTTCAGATTCGGCAACTCTATTCATTCTAATGACGTAATCCTTGAATATCGGCCTTATTTTTCTCCCAGTTGCATCTCTATAGGCTTTCCAATAAAATGTAAGTTCTTTTGTGTCATTGCTTGTTTTGAAAATTTGTATGATATCTGAAAATGAAACAAATTAAAATTAAAATATCAATAGGATACTTATTTCGTAAGAGCACAGATTTAGAGTTCTAGCTTTATCTATGCTTACGATTTATTCAATAACCCACATCAAAACATGCAAATTTTGATCGACTCATGGCTAGTTGTGGGTTCGTGTTTTGTTTTTCAAACTCCGTTTTCTAAATATTACAGCTGCATGCATGCATACATGCAGTCTGGCAAAATTTTGATTATGAAGCATCTACTTCTGATACTAACCACTCATAGAACGTATGCTTTCCTCAAAGTTACAAGAAGTATTGTACGCACACACCGTCACTCGACTCCATATGCGTTGCATCATATCTATTTCTTCTCGTTGCTGAAATATTATACAAAGATCATTGCCCTTAATATAATTGTGTCATTAAAAACATTTTGTATTTACTATCACTTTAATTTTGACAGTAGGTACCTATGTGAACTTTATTTGTTCGTCCCTTTTTTATACCAAGACGAACATTATTATTTTTTTACTAATGTTTTAATTACCAGTACTAATGCTTTTACGGCCGCCATGACTTATAAATTACATATAATAGATTTATTTTTTTAGAGGTAAAAGATTGGTTCAGTTTTATCGAAGAATACAAGCAAGAAAACTTATAAATAAACTCTTTATAACATAAGTATAGAGCAATTTTTTATTAAAGCAATATTTTACCTTACTTTGGGGCATCTGTACATTTGTTCCCCTTTCTTTAATTATTCGCAGTTTTCTTTGCAGTTTTGTGTCATTTGCTATCATCGTATCAACTAAATATTTCTTCTTTATTATGTTCCAGTATTGTTTCTTGATTTCGTCTTCTTCTGCGGCAATCTTCACCTGAAAGTCATATCAGTATGTAGAAGTATTATATTGTTTGCCATAGTTTCGCCATAAAATTGTCTCACATCGATAACTTCCCTGCTCCTATCAGTAAAATAAAATTTGTTTATTTTATAATATTAACATTTGAACGAAGTTCGTAACAATTTTTGTCACAGAACGGAAGTCTTTTGTTTCAAAAGTTTAGAAAACTTACTAAAAGCGATAAACTTATCAAATCAGGTCAACGCGACGTAATAAAGCAAGAAAAGTAATGAACGCTTAATTCAAATCTAACGACATCTCATTTACTACACCCAAAGTGACACATTTCTTCTACTGTTTTACATTTAAAGATAAAGGCAATAATATTGTTTGAACGAAGTTACTTACCATTTTTTTCTTTTTGTTTTCATTATTTATATCCGTTACATATGACCAAAGAGATTGTTGTGATGTTTTACATATTTCTAAACTAATATTATCCATTTCTTCCATAAAAACATGCAATGTCATGTTGTCGTGATCTAATTCTTCTAATTGTTGCTTAAAATTCTCAACAACATCGTCACTAGGTTTTGCTATAACTGAATTAGGGTCTAGTACAGTTCGCATTGCAAAATCCAAAAACTTTTTATCCCTTTCGTCATTTTCACTATTATCGCTATTGTTTTCATGACCACTTTCATCAGACTGGTCTATAGTTTGGTTCTTTTTAGGTATGCTTTTTTCGTCTGCAGATACATCTGAATTAGGATTTGTTGGAAATTGCACTGCCTTAACCTCGACTGCTACTGCAACCAGACCTACCAAATACTGGAACAATTATGTCATATTATATTACCATTTTGAAAAAGGGGTCAGTCACTCTTTGAACACCTTATTTCAAGCAATTAGTAAAACAATCCACCAGAATATTATAAGTTCATAAAGACAATTCTTTATCTCTTGAAAAGCACCCAAAATATATTTACTAGCTGATGTAGTATTGTTTAGGTTGCATCATAAATTTTAAATCCATAAGTATTCATTACGCAGATAAAAATTGACATCAGCTGATATTTTTATCCATCCATCCTGTGTTCACTTTGACAATAGGAACCTTTGATTTGATTAACCAAAGACAAAATTTTGAACATATTACTTTATTGACACAAATTTGTTCAATTATGAGCTTCTACTTATAGGTATGAACTGGAGACAGGATGTAGCTATAATAATTCGCGATAGTTTGCATGATAATTCTAAGGACAATGAAGCCACACAAGAGCTAGTATCACGTGCATATAACAATAGACTAACTGTAGGTAGTAACTAAATAATGATCATATCCTGCTCTTGGTATTAGGCATCCAAACCCATCCTTACTCATTGTGATAATTTTAAACCTACCTAGTCAATTATATTAAATTTAACTATTGAAGATTAACCTGGAGTCTACTTAAATGCAAAACTTTTGTTTAGGGGTACTATTTTGTTTATCAGACTTTTTCAAATTTTCACAAATTGGAAAATAAGTTCTTGTTATTTTGATTATCGTATGTTTGTTAATAATATAGAAAATATGACATGCCAAGCACAGAAAAGTCGATTTAAAAAATATAAATGTGATTTGAAACTTTTAGTCCGCTGGACAGTTTCACCTTATCAGCATCATGTTATGATCCGAGATTTTATTTCACTATTATATTTGTGTTTGTAGTTGACATTATGTAAGTTGATTTTTTGAAATATTACTATTGAAAAATTTTCTTTAACTTTCATTAGAGAGTTTGAAGCATTGCATAAACACTGGCCTGCAGCTTTTCGTGTAAATTTGAATTCACGTCTCTTGCTATTCTAACATTGCAAAGTTTATCCGTATCCATTTAGTATATTTTTCATAAAAGAGTAACGTGGATAACTTTATAATACTTAGGTATACACCATCGAAATTTGAAATTGCATATTTGATATCTCTTTAAGAATTTTGGCTTAACCCTAAAAATATCATAGTAATATTTTTTTAAATTTTACGTCACAATTTTTCTACCACTGCAGGATTCATAAAAATTTTTCTAATAAATATTCTTTGTTTGTTTATAACGTATAATTTCAACTACTATTTGAACGATTTTGATGACGTTATTTTTATAAGTAACATAGCCACATTATGAGAATACGTTACAACTTCTTAGAAACATTTTTAATTTGTTTTCCAATAAGTATAATTATATAATACTTTACTTTTAACCTTTATACGTGTCTTGTGTACTTGTCGTGCAAGTATCTAAGTTCTTACCAAACTTCCAAACATACATATCGACCACTTCATAAATACAAAAAAAAACTCCTGGGATACCTACAAAAAGCTTCATCTTGCTCCAAAATCCAAATAAACACATAACCAACACAACTACATCTTCCAATCACACCATAGTGTTCCACTAACAAGGGCTAACAGTGTAATAGCTGATGTTATGAATTACACGCACTGTTTTGTCGTTTCACAGTGGATTTTTCAAATAACAAGCTTGTTTTGAAAACTTGGCTGGATGATTCGCGCGACCCGCCTGCCTTCTAGCATTGTTGGGCCACGTTATAATATACGTACGCATTCTGTGACCGCGTTCAAACGATGTTGCAGTGCGGCATAGATATATAACTTGTAGAAGGAACTCTTATCTTTATACATGTAACCTTGAAAATATTTTTTAAGTAAAATTATAACATGATTTATGATTTCCAGAGTTCTTCAACATACCGCGGGTTAAGTTTCAGAGCGAACAAAAACTTGAACTTAATTTACTCTTACAACAAGTGTTAGTCAACAATTAGGTATTTACGACTTTCTAAACTATGTATCTTTATAATTTTCTATTTCATTACTATATGCATATTATTGTCAATACTCCAACGTGATATCTTGACTGAATTGAATTGAATTTTTGAGGCAACTGGATGTGTTACCATGATCGATCCAAAATGGGTCAGGTTCCCCTGCTAAAGTTGCGGAGGTAGGACGGGAGTCGCTTCGTGTATAAGCCTGATCCACCCAATCCAGGATCCATGGTCAAAGGCATACCCCGGGCCCCTATCCAGTGTGGTGCGGATACAACCGGTACTAAAGCCAGGAGGAGGATGAAGAAGATGGATTTATTTTTGAGCAAAAAGAAATATACGGAATAAAAATCCTATGCTATTTAATTAAACTGCTGATTAAATCGGATGAATACGACAACTATCATAAATGCATTATTATGTTGAGTTCCAACGATACCTCTTCTACCTAATTCAATGAATGATTATTATTCTATGGCCGCATCATACACTGAGTGTAGGGTACCTCGTGTGATCGGTGACCGGTCACAGGTCACACCTTATTGTAGGTACCAAACCAATTTGTAATGACTGTACAGTACATACTAACTTTTCCCCGGAAGTGTAGCCACAGACTACATTTTTACACATTTCACAATCCCTTCATATTATTGTAGTATGAAGCGAAAGAAGTTTCGCTTCGTACACATTCATAGCTCTTGAGTTAAGTAATGTTCTTGACTATTGTATTCTGATTTATTCTAATACAAGAAGATTATTCAATTTATTAGTGAGGTAGTAAAAATTAGATCGAGGCATTGACCCAAGCGCATGACATTGAAATTTTATAGCGTATGTGTCATTGTTTAGAGTGATCCCTGTATGACGTCAGGACCTACGACTCTCAGTAGTTCTTTACGTACTTACCATTGCCGATATTCTAATCTCTTATAATATTATCACATGCGTATACGCACGTGAACGTAACATGGAATTAAGACGACGGACGAAAGTTGCCGATATAGCCACAAGATTTGACACACTAAAGTGAACATCGGCAGGCCACATTAGTTGTAGAGAGGTAGGAAGATGGATCTGGAAAATTCTAGACTGAAAACAAAGGATCAGGAACAGAAACCGAGGAAAGCCAGTGGCGAGATGGAGAGATGACAACGTCAAGACATCTGATTGGCTTTGAGGAAAGAAAGCACAAAACTGAAATAAATAGCTTGCATAGGAGAAATTCTACGTTCTGCATTGGATTAATTAATTACGCTGTAAAAGAAGAAGAAGATTATCTAATGCTATCCTTGTCTTTCTGGCTTAAGACTGCTTGGACCCTGGGAGAGGGGATTCTGAAGTTAAAAAGTCATATAAATTCCTGCTCTCAACCCCGATTTTCGCCGAAACTAAAATACAATGAATTAATATTTCCGTCACCGGAGCAGACTCACCAGACCGGATAGGAGTTACTTATCATAAACCTCGTGAACCTGTAGGGGAAATTTGGTTATGGTTATACATTCAGTTGCTTGAATGTGGGGACCCCGATCGCAAGTTTCTTCACAATATTTTTCCTCCATGTAAGAAAATATAAGGAGCAGATACAATTACGTAGCTTATAAAAGAGTTCTCACACGTGGCCGTCGCGGTGGGATTTGAACCTGTGCACCCTATTACGGCCACTCTTTTCAGTCGGATTCCTTACCCACTCGACTACTGCTGCACACCTATATATGAACTTACGAGTTTAAAGTAACCTGTGAAAGTAACCAAATGTGATTTGAGAAAAATAAAACACCTTTGAACGTATGTGATTGTGCTAAAAATAATAAAATTATATTTGCAAATAAAAGATCGTTTTCACGTTAATCTTTCTTTATGAATGAAGCCAAGATTTGTCCTCCTGCGTGATCAATTTCCATGTACCCATAAGGTTCAAGAGCCTTCTTCGTTCTGGCAAACCATTGCGTTAAGTTTTCATATGCACTAAAATCGTACTCGAATGCCTGTAAATAGAAAACATCATGTTTAAGGATCTACTGGGAGGAGCAAACGATGATGTGGATCAACCTTTTGACAATGAAGAAAAATGTTAATTTAGACAAATAAGTGTGACAAGGTTAAGGTTCACAAATGACATATGCTCGTCTTGCGAGTTCGCAATAGCCGTTGTAACGATTTATGACATGAAATACAATGTCATGAGTCATTGAGATGTCATACTAGGTTAAGCCCATCTTGAAGGCACAAGCAAACTGCGTACAACAGGAAACCACTCCTACTCATATGCGTGTTAAATAATATATATATACCTATGCCAAACATGAAATAATTGAACTTAGCTTACAAACGTTAGTACAAGTAGTGACTGAAGCATAAGTAAGGCAATGGACTGAAAACTGAGGACGCCGAAAACTGGACTAAGTGGAGAGAGAAAAGACGGAGGGCGGACCCCGGACCCCGAAATACTTATGTGGAGGATGCAACCAGGAACATGCAGAAATGAAAGAGAATAGTGACTAAGGCAAAAGGGACAAACACTAAGAGCATGCTGTTGATAAGGTTTATAAGTTACTTCCGAACAACTTATAACTGAGTACTCGATGTAGGAAGCTGAATTTGGAAATATAGGTAGAAAAACAGAACCAAGAAAGGGTATTCTGAAGTTTCCACGGAAATAGCAACGGGATTGTATGCTAGAATTTTGGCAATGGGCTAGTAACCTGCCAATTTCTGAGTCTCACTTGCATAAATAACTCTTTCAGTTAAACGAGGCTTTGAAGAGTTTTCGAAATTAATTGCTAATGTAATTGTAAATGTACTGTATTTAATTTATTACTTTAATAATACATCAATAAATAATAAGTTATTTACCTCTAAGTTAGTAAAAGTGACTACGATAGCAATATCCGCAATCGTAAGGTTGTCTCCTGCTACGAATGTTTTGCCTTCAATCATGTTATTTAGCCAACCGAGAGCTTCATTCAATTTGTCAACTGCTTCTTGACTCATTTCCTCTCCTTTAAATAGAACAGGCAACTAAAAACATAAAACAGACAGTAAATTACTTTCGATTTTTCACGAAAGTTAACAAAGTAGTTGAAGGAAAACAATTTAGTTAATTTGTATTGTATTTTAATAATTTCACAGAAGGCATACTTGGTCGTCTTTCTAGAGAGGTGAGAATTACCGAGATTAGTTGAGAAGAAGAAGAAATTTAAGCATCGATGGAAAGTTGACAGTCTAAGTTAGATGATAAATTCTTGAAAATTTTGGTATGTAATTCATATGGACTTACAAAATCCTAATTAATATTATACATTCGAGAGTAAGTTTGTTTGTTTCTTGTCTCTTCTGGCGTTATCTACTGAGCCAATCTTTTTGAATCTTCTTGAAATTTCGCATATATATAATTAAAAGTATGGAGAAGGACATAGAGTTCATTACATCCCTATGAATCCTTTAGTTCTCGTTGCATTTGCGAAGAATCTGTATTCTTTTATAGGTGACGCAAAATACCGTGCGGGCGGAACGGCGGGTAATAGCTAATTATACGTAAAAATAACTTATATATACACCAACCAATACACTACCATACTTACATAAACACCAAGATATCTTGCGAAAAGTGTTCCGATGTCGAAATTCAGTCGTTGGTCCACTACGGCTCTTAGCCTAGGGTTTTTAGGATAGAGGGAGTCGTCGCGGCCATAGGCGTTCACCAAGTATGCCATGATAGCTCGACTGTAACACATAATAAATCTGGTTAGAAAGAATTTATGAAATCGTTATGAAACTTAATTTTAATTTATAAAATTTTACTTACATACATATAATCACGTCTATATCCCTTGCGGGGTAGACAGAGCCAACAGTCCTGAGCGGACTGATGGACCACGTTCAGCTATTTGGCTTTAAGATAGAATTGAGATTCGAATAGTGACAAGTTGCTAGCCTATCGCCTAAAAAAAAGAATCTCAAGTTTGAAAGCCTATCCCTTAGTCGCCTTTTACGCCATCCATGGGAAAGAGATGGAGTGGTCCTATTCTTTTTTGTATTGGTGCCGGGAACCACACGGCACTAATAAAATTTTAACAAGAAAAAATTAAATACATCATGCCTCTGTTTCAGAGAGAAACCTAAGCAGAGACCAATATATCTTTTTACCACAATCTCTGCCTATTTTGCTTTATCCATTATTTTTTTGGAATTGATGGATCACTTTTTCATACGAGCTCGTCGGTTTATGGTACTCTTAACCAGAACGTTTACGATGAGATCTTGGTACGTTTGTCTTGCACTTCTCCTCCTAACATTTTTTTTTTTTGAGTTCACTCAACAATCATGTGACAAATATAAGTCCTAGCAAAAGAGAGATAAAAGAGCCAATGCAGTACAATACATAATAAGCCTTACCCTGGGTTGTTCCGGATATACTTTGCCAGCATCTTTACAATCACAGAAGTGACAAAAGTACATCTTTTGTATTTCCGTCATACGTATTCAGGCAGTAATTCAGTTGTTTGATTCAAGAAATGGGGTTCGCTAATAATCTATAGAAATACTGTGATAGATACTATGAAATAATTTTTCAATGAAGGATTTTTAGAATATTCGACTAAATTAGTTTTCCATAACAAAAGATGGTTTTTTTTAAGTCTACCTACCGCACGAAGACTTCTGACTTACATTCCAAAGTCAAATTTCGGTATGTATTTAAAACATAACCCACTTATTGAACTCACCTTTCCCAAAGAATGAATCCGTTATCGTCCATAGTTGGTATAGTATGTTGAGGATTCATCTGAAATAGAAATCATAATTTCATAAAATCTTCTCGACACACTCCTTTTTAAGCGCTGTTCTGAATGGTGATGTAACTTGTACAGAAGTCTTTAACTTAATTCAGCCTTTTTGACATTTTCAACAATATACATATGTAGGTACATGTAATCACGTCTTTATCCCTTGAGAGGGAGACAGAGCCAACAGTCTTGAAAAGACTGCTAGGGTACGTTCAGTCGTTGGCCTTAATGATAGAATTGAGATTCAAATAATGACAGGTAACCCATCGCCTAAAAGAAGAATCCCAAGTTTAGAAGCCTTTCCCTTAGTCGCCTTTATGACATCCATGAAAAAGAGATAGAGTGGTCCTATTGTTATTTCAATTGGTGCCGGGAACCACACGGCACTTTTTATAACAGCATCAACATACAATGACTTGTTTTAAGAGATCGTGATGATAAATAATAAATATATGTTAATTGATCCCCAAAGCCCTAATAGTCCAGAGGGTGTTTAAAAACTCTGGCGTCATACTATGACCTCCCTTCACGCCATGTTCAGATCTAATTTGACAGCTTTGGCCGTCATCATAATAGCTCTTAGTGCAAGCATTCTGTTGAATTTACGAAGTAACTTTACGTACCTTCAAAAACTCTGGCGTCATATGAGCTCCCTCCATGATATTAGTGAGGACCATGTTCAGATCTAAGCCGATAGCCTTGGCCGTCATCATAACAGCTCTGCAAGGCGGTGACGGAGGCAAGTAGTACAACTTAATAGCTTGCGCTGGCATTCTGCTGCTTTTAGAACGGGCGGCGGCGTTTCTGAACACGGGAAAATATTTACTAGAGAAATCCATTCGATCACAAAATTTTTCAAAAAGCCTTTTATTTTCGAATTTATCAAAGGCATAACATTTTTTTTCACTTCATTTCATCATTCGCTTTGGCTTACGAAATACAGTATATTTTTTTCATGCTGTGAGTTATAATAATTATCTGATTGTTATCTTACTTTGTTCCTACTTATATAATATCTAAACGCAACACAATAGACACTTCATTACATGATGATGAATTAATTTTTAAAATTTATATTTATATTTTTAGTAATAATCAGGTTTTATGTAACAGAATCAGTCAAAACTAAAATCAAAATTTTAATTTTTCATTTAATTGTCGTAAGAAACTTCGAAATTGTTTTTGAATACATAGTAAGTATAATTAGCTTTATGACATTAAAAGCAAAGTACTTTTAGTGGAAAGGCTTAGTTCAAAAAGAAAACTCCGTCACCATTAGAGACCAACTTTTGACAAAAATTGTCCATTCCAAATTAGTAGGTACCTGCTTACCGGAAAAACTGTTTACCTGTTATAATTTGTAAAAAAAAACCTTTACTGTCTTTAAAGTTTATTATGAGAAAAAAAAACACCATAATCCAACAATAGCCTAAAGTTGGTTTAAATTACTAAAAAAATACTCTAATAAAAAACAAAAATTTGGTGAAAACAGAAAAAAATGTTATTCCTAATACTATCTTATGTTTAAATATGATTAATCTCTTTCCTGTTAGTACATTTTGTTAGTCCACAAGCCACTCCTACTTATACAAATTTGAACTTACCCTATACTGTGTACTACAAGCAACAAAAATACTAAACTTGAAAACGTAAACATGTTTCAGTTTATTAATGCCTTTCGCAATGGAGGACTACCTTTATCAATCTAACCAGCAAATCTGTCAGAAAAAAAAAATAATAAGTCAAAAGATAATTATTATATCCATATATTGCTCTAGCAAAGATAGGTAGCTACTCTTAAATTTATTTTAATTAAAAAGACGAACCCTAATAATATATAGTAACCAAAAACAAATAATCAAGACTTGACATTAGAAAAATAACAGGTTAACTGTTAATTGAAATGAATACAGTTCATAGAAAACTTTCTTCTTTCTCAAATCAGTTGATAAAAATATAATGAATTTGAGCGCATTTTCTAGATACTTTTTGTCGTCACATCTTAAATTTAACCATTTAAGAAAACAATTTTATGTAGAGCTTTAGTAGAACTTATTTTTACACTTAATTTGTAACACAGATAATAGATAAATATTTGTTTTTCAATTGTAAGTACATTGGAGGGTCTACTTTTTAGTTAAGGGATTCTAAACTCACTCTGCTGAATGTATTTTTTCGACAACAGTTTTGTCCATGCATTGACCCAGGTTGAATGTTTATTCAGACTCCAAAAACCAAGGCTATAAGCGTATCACTAGATTCAAAAACTTTTCCCTAATACTTGTCTTCTTGATCACTACTCTCGTTGCCAACTGGTATAAAAATCGTATGATCCAAGCATGTTATGGAGTAGGTGACCATAGCAACCTTTGGCGGGAATCAGTCGAGTCATAATGATAGTGCAATCATAACCCTAATAGTAGCCTACTGTGACAACGTGACGGTCACGCTAACTATTCGCCAAGGAAAATGACCATTTGTACTAGATAAATTATATGTGTAAAGTTAAGCCACTTATCACCACCAGCCCCCAATTACATGTTTTGTTAGTTTTTTTTGGTCATCGATGAAAATCAAAAAATTATTGCGTCACGGTTACAAGTTTTAATCCCCGTCTCACCTTTTCTAATGGAAAATGAAAATTAACATATTGTTCATTACATATAACTGCTAATAATACCATAGAATTCGGAATAATAGAAGACTATAAAAGTGGTAAATAATAGTTAAGGCGAAGCAGCAACTCTGATTGCGACATAATCTTTTTCAAATTGCATCTCAATTATGAGATTTCTTGCTAGCTTTTCGAAAACTGCACAAAAAATTGCATACGATAGAAGCCGGTGTCATCGGTCTTCTTACTTGGGTCTTTCAATTTTTATGTTTATATTTTTATATGGCATTTCTACTGACTTTATTATTACTTTAGTCGATTGGTGCGGCATCTCACGTCATGTTTGATAGCTACTATCTAAAAAAGTACTAATTTAAGCACGATCTTGCAAACATAATAAAATGAGATATAAACTGAATCTCAGGATTAATTCTGGAATGTTACTGAAGGTCAACTTATCTGTAATAAATGGTCGTTTTCGTAATGAATACTAGTTAGTACTTCAATAATGATGTCAGGCACACAATCTCTACATTAATAAAAGTACCTACGTTTGTTCACATTATGTCAATTTACTAGGTAATCAGATGATTATTGAGGGACAGTATATTTGTAAGGTTGTGTGTAACTATTTCTTGCGAAAACTTAAAAACGGCTTTAATGAAACTTTGCAGTTATATAGATTAGACATTGGAATAACATAATATATTGAAATATATCGAGAATTACATACATACATTTTATCACGTCTTAATCCCTTGTGGGGTAGACAGATCGAGAATTAATTTGGATAAAGTTGTAAATAACTGCCAATCAAAAATATTACCAATATTACTGACAACATTGCTTATTGTGAAGACAAGTTAAATTCTAGTTTAAAATAGACAGACTCATCAGTTTAGTCATCATGATGTAAATATTGGATCACCGCTCATGGAAATTATGTGGAGTTTGTTTCCTCAAATTTTCATGGGTGAGTCAAAACAAGATTATGTATTACCTTACGGCCTATTAATAAAATTTAAAAAGTCAGAGATATAGAACCACTTTTCTCTTGTGAATAGCAAAATCAATGAGCAAATTAGATTAAGACTGGCTAAAACTAAGAAGAAATAATAATTTTTGTTCACATTTAAATTGCATCATATGATTTTCCATAATAAATAAGTTCAGATTATTAATAGTTTTAAGTTAGAATCTAAGTTTAGTTCAAAAAATTCAAAGTTTATTTTCAAAGTTAATAATTAAACTTGAAATTTTATGTTACATATACCTAGTAACATAAAATTTCAAGTTTTTCTATAAGCCTAACTACTAGAAGGCCAAAACAAAACCAACAGAATTACACAAACTATATCATCTACCAAAATCATCAAACAGCGAACTAATAATACTAGTAGGTACTGTACTTGCTAAAGCCTATTCAATTATGTGCATGGGTGAGCACCTAATTTCATAAATTATCAACAATCATGAGTGACGTAAATAGAGACATGAGTAGCTAATTTAGGTTTTACCTTTTTCATTATACGAGTAGAAGCCAATTTTCGTAGGAATTCAACCACTGGGATTATTTTTTTTACAGCCCATTTTAATATATCATGTTTTTTCCAATACATTGTTTTTAGCAGCTGCCATTTGTTTACATAGGTATATAGATTGACATACAATAGATTTAAAAAATAAATTTACACCTATGTATATCTATACTCACAATAGTAATGTTATTAATCTGTTTCTGTGCATAAAAGACTATTCATGAAATTTCTGTACTGAAATCAAAGAACACGATAAAACTTCTGCTCATCATACTTTGCTTCGAGTATTTCACTTATTCATTAATATCGAAATTGTCACCAAACTGTTCATTTAGTATGACAAATATACTACAATTATATAAAAACAACTTTTATTAAAATTTAATTTCCTTAAACAATCGTATAAATATGAAAATCAAACATCACAATAAGATCTTCTTTCATCACAACATTTTGTACACCGTTTCACTTGTCATCTAAAACCTCCACCGTCGATGCTGTGCTTGCATTATCATGATCTCTTCTCCTTCCTTGTTGGTTTTTATCATGATCTTCCTTTCCTAATTCATCAGTCTTAATTTTATTTATCCGTTCTTGATTTTCTTTGTTCTCTTTAGTTTCACACTGACTTATTCTCATTTTTCTACTTTTTGAATTGCCCATTGTTTTGACTGAGATGCGTGAAATCACACCCGCTCTCTACGAATGTACAAATATATCCACTCCACTTTCTGGATAAGCAGATTGATAAGGAAGGGTTATAATTAATTTTACTATATTGGACGATAAAGTAACTGGTTCAACAACGTTTGATAACATTGAAATGCACAAACGAAGTGAAAGCGAAATAACAACTGCTATAAAGATATGTGCTGTAAACATATAGTCACCTGATAAGGCAATGACACATTGCCTGTACTGTATACCGAATGTTTCATTGACCGGATATTTGTTTATGTTTTGAAGAATAGTATCAAGTGCATCTAATTAAACAAAGAAAAGGGTACAATGACTTATTGACGATTAACACTATCCTAGAACTATTTTTATTTTATACTTAACCAACTCATTGTCTTTGACTGTCACATTATGGACGGTCTTTAAAATGTACAGGTTGACTTACAGAATATTATTATTAATATTCTGTAAGTCAACATGTACAGTACAACATATACATACTTATAAACACGTCTATATCCCTTACGGGGTAGACAGAGCCAATAGTCTTAAAGACTGATAGGCCACGTTCAGCTGTTTGGCTTAATGATAGAATTGAGACTCAAATAGTTGCAGGTTGCTAGCCTGTCGTAATATATATATATGTATATATACATATATAATTATTAATACCTATTAATTAAAATATTACTTTGCAAATAAGTCGACAACTTTTATTGTCATTCAGAGATCACCTTGCTAGACAAGACAATCGGTTTAATTACATCCGAGCAATGATAACGTCACAATCGTAATTTTATTGTTCGTTTAATCAAAGCCTAATTCTCAATAAATCATGAATCATCGCTTTAGATATATGTATATGTTTTATAAGTAATATATAAACATTGGAGGTCCCTGGGTAGTTGACTCACAACAAGACTAACAAGCGAGTCGTTTGATTTGGGAGAAGTTACAACCTATACATGTTATAGTCTTTTAAATCTTCTTCAGATATTCTGTATTTTTTAATTACTTTCCTATATAACTTTAAGCTACCAGTAAGACTAACGAGTTTAGAGGATAAAAAACAAAACCGTACACAACAATAATTATAATGATAATCTCGGAAACAATTTCCGCTTTCATATAATACATCTGTGTTCATGTTTACTTTGATGATACCATAACAATGGCATAAGTATAGTTACTCATACCTTCTTAGTGTGCAGGTTTATGAATATTGTATCTCAATGAGAACCAGCTTACTATTTAACATAATATAAATAGGACTTTAAAAAATCATATAATTTAATAAGTAGATAACGTATGTTTTGTTTGTATAATGCCATTTTTTTTCAGATAGTCTAAGTACGTAAAACTGAGAACAGTCGCGTGACATCTCATGGTTGTATGCAAAACAATATAATTTATTAGCTATTTTTGCGCAATACATCACCTTTTCGTTATTTTTTAAAGAACCGTCACGCAATCTGATCAAAAGATGTTAGAAAATCATGATAAGGAACATGATAGTGACGTAGCATTAGCTTTTAAGAACAAATTTACTTATAGAAATTCCAGCGGGAGAATTACTTCCTTTTTCGTTGGTCTACTAATAAATGTAAGGCTAATAACTATCCATTTAAATTTCTATTACTGCATGTGTGTGTATCTTTAAAGCTACTCCACCGATATAAAAAAATGCATTAACGAAGCCTTGGTATTGAAAAAATTACTTCTGACAACTTCACTTTTAGATTATTTATAAAACAAACAACAAAATTTCATAAAAAAATAGTAAATAATTTATTATAAATAATATCCACTTATTAATTACTAATGTTTCATTAAATATAAATACAAATAAGCTGGAGTTTACACTGATCTGCGTTTAGTCTCGGCATATTTTTCAATCGCTGTTGTTAAGAACCTTTGGGCTGTGTCCAAATATTCAGGTGTAGCGTAACTACGTAGTTGGGCGACAGGTAGATACTCTTCATAGTTCAGGGTACATTTTCCAGTTAATTTGCAAAAGCCTAGTGCAGCTAAAGCCCCAACAATGATGACCACACAATTGGAGGATAGCCATCCAATAGCACTCACTACTAGTGACATCGCTGACTGTAAAAAAGGGAAATAATGTCAATAAGTCTCGTAGAAGATTTCTTTTTTAATCGTCCGTATTCATAGCGCTATTTGAACTTAAAGTAAAAAGATATTTTATTATTAAATTAATCAATACTTATTTTAATTTTTTACCAAATATATAGGTATATATTGCAAACATCTTAACTAATTATGAGGGTAACTATACATATAATAGTTATTTGGGATGCTATTGCTAATAAATACATAAATAAATATTTTACCCCAAACATTTTCATCAAAGTCAAATTTCATTTTGATCTTATTTTAGCAAAATATATATTATTTTAGCAAAATATATTCTACAAAATTCTTACCACTTTGAATCCAATTGCTGTCTTTAATATCCTAAGCAAAATTAGAGCTTTTTCTGGTAACAATTCAAACAAAATGTCATCTAGCTCGGTTCGTCCTTCCAGTAATTCCAATGCATTATCCTGTAAGAAAAAAATATTTTTACTTCTCACTCAAGTCCGATTATATCACTTATGATATTTAAAGTTTAATAAGAAGTTGATAAAACTTATATTTTATACCACAGTATCAATAGATATAAGTTCATACATACCTATATGTATATTTTGTGTTATTAACAATTTCATTTACAAATACAAAATTATTCTGACCAGAAATAGAAATGTTATATGCCGTTGAAATAAATAAAAAAAATAAAACTTACATCTGCTAATCGACGATTCTTGATTGAAATGGGATCGGCCAAAACCACCCCAGACACGACACACAAAACAACCAATAAACGGAACATCTGGACAAGAAAAAATAGAAATTTAATAACTTATCAAGAAATAACAACGTAAAAATTATTTATGACAAAATTTGGTGAAAGAAAATATAGAAAACACTTACCTTCTTGATTGATTTCTTGATGTTTGTACTTTGAATATAGTAATACTATCTTGCGAGTCTGGAAGCGAGTGATAGCTTATCGATGGGAAACCCAATATTTAAAGGTAAATCAAACATTAAGCCCTCATTATGTAATGGTTTACAATTAATCCGTCCTTAATTTACTAATTCGTGATTTTAGAAATCTTTATGCGTGCACAGGTGACACATCGCATTAAGCAGGGAATTTTGATAGATATCATAGAAATACATCACTATAATTAACGTTTTTAGTTAAATATCTAATTAAGATTATTTCCGGAATCACACTTTCTTTAAGCTTTTAACGATGCAAGTAAAAAAGGCCACATGACATTTTTTATTAAAAAGTAAGTATTGTTGTTTCCCTAGGAATTACTGCCTATCGTTGGCTATCTATGTTCTAAAAGTAGTTACATCTCGTTTATTACCCAATTCAAAACTATTACTGTATCTACGGCCACCACGTGTAGGTTTTTCATCTTAATCTTTAGTATTGCTTCTTGTGCCGTTGTCCTTAAGGTTTCAAATGTAGAATATTACTACCTTTAACTTCCCGTGGATTCCATAGGAGAAGCCTAAAAGACAATAGCCCAATAATTAACGAGCAATAACCAAGTCTGTTAACCCTTATTTTGTTTTGTACCCAAGGCATGATGCAAATAATCGTCAGAAAAATATTTTAATTAAGCATTCACTGTAAGTATGCGAAATAACAGACCCAGAGCTTTTAAAAACCAAAGCACGCTAAAACTTAATACCCATTACGTTATATATTTCTTTTTTCCTCTAAGGCTTGTTTCAACTAATATTTTAGATAATGCAGGACTAAACGCAGACGTCATAGTTTTGTTTGTAAATAGTTTAATGAACACGAAAGAGTTACAAAAAAGTATGATAAAATCAATAATGTACAAAGGCGGATTTATTTTTATGTAAGATTTCTTCCAGTCAATCAGTTTTCATGGAAATAAAAATATTTTTAGGAGTACAACTGTTTATAAAATTTTGTTCAAAAAAGTCCCAAACCAAATCTGTTATAGAAATCTATAACAGCCGTCTCCTGTAAAGTCTATAAACTAAAGTGCTACGAGTATGTTTTTCTTATACTTTGATCCTAATAGCCAATAAAAAGCCAATATAATCTATTGGCTTTGTATGCTGAACATAATAAAGATCATATTATTTTTCACAGGGTACATCATTGAATACTTAAACTAAAACTCAGTCTATATTTTTATATTTTAGAAACTGTCCTTTTGTCTTATGAAATACATGTAACCAGGATATTCCAAAAAAACTTCTGTCAAGATTTATTATACATGGAAGTGAACACACAGATATACAGATAATTTTCAACTTGTTACTAAGTTTTCCCATACGTTATTCAAGTTAAAGCATTTTCTTTTATATTATTACCAAATAACACGCGACATGTAAACGGCCACATACAAAAACATACACAGTATCGATTCTTTATCCCTGACGGGGTAAAGAGAGCAAAGAGTCATATTACTAAAAAGGCACATTTATCTGAAACACTTAGTTACTTAAAACAGTATTCAGTATTACATGCCGAAAGGAAAAATGTAACGGTACTAGGTATAATTATTACCTTTCCAAGCCTTGCTAATTTGGTATATATTGTACATATTTTATGTAAGTTTATTATTTTGTATTTATATGTGTATTTTATTATATTTTACATATGTACTTATTTGTTTATGTATGTCTATTATTAGTTGTGTGAGTGGAGTACACGCCTGTCACCCTTTCCATTATGTTTCCTATCTCGGGTCTGCTAGAAGAGATTTCTTTTGAAATAAGCAGAACCTTTGTAATTTTGTTTCTTGTGTTTATCAGTCTCGGTGTTTTCTGTGTACATAAATTAGTAAATAAATAAATAAATATAACTATATTTATAATCTCTGTTTTATTTGCATTTGCAATAAGTATATCGAATTTGATAAAGATATAGGTAACTGACATCCAGAGTAAGATAACAACTAAATAAATTTGAATAAAATAGTAATCTGTTTAAGTTTTAAAATATGAGATATTCTGTTGATATTAATATGAGGTCCTGCATCACATTCACATTTGAGATGGTGATGATTAGACCACATCCACAGGAAAAATACTCCATTTACACAAATCGCATTACAAGCTTTCTATCGTTCTATCTCTCTTTCATCATATCGCATTTTGAACAAAACCCCTTTGAACAAAACCCCTTAACCGGATTACGGGTCAGAGAAAATCAAAAGTCACAAAGAAACTGAATAAGTCAGTTAACTGAATTTACAGTATGGATTAGGATTCCACGCAAGGTTGTCAGACTTTAGTCGCTTCGTCTAAAATGCCCACTTCAGGATCGTCGTGATCACTAGCGAACCCTGGGTAACCAATACTTAAACCAAGTAAATAATGACGGCAAGTAGCAATTTTGTTGGGCAAACTTGAAAACATAACTATTGAAGGCGTGCAAAAAACCTATTATATTTTTGGTTTGCCAAATTTGAGCACTGAAGACTCTACTCAAAGAGATGAAATATTTGCTTTCGTTTAGACTGAACGTAAATAAATAATGCCATCAAAAATTCTCTATCTATTACCATAAAATTTTGTGTCATAATTTTACATGGCATAATACCATTGTTAAGCCTAATAATTGTTACGCATAATATTATTTGGCATAACTTTTTAGGCATATTTCTTTAAGCATACCTACTATTAGCATAACCTGACCTAACCTAACCTAAGAAGTACTCGCCTTATAGCGCATTACACTACATCTGCTCCGCGCAACAACAAATTAGTCTAAACTATATTTATGCCTATTGAAATAGTATTCCAAAACCAATTATGCCAAAAAACTATTATGACAAAAATTAGTATGCGTAACTCGTTATGCCAAACTAAAATAGGATAAAAAAAAATTAGTCGAATGAAAGGGATCCCCATCAAAAACATCCTGTAAAAAAACGCAAGTCTCGCAGCTCATTTTTTCTACCGCTATTAGTCTCTACTTAAAGGACCTTCTGTCTTATGTTTTTACTAAAGTTATTATCATGCCAATATTCAAAATATTTTACACTAGCTGTTGCCCGCGACTTCGTCCGCGTAAATTTCGAGTTGAATCTTGATCATACAGTCAGATACAGACAGACAGACAACAAATATAAAAAATATTCTCTATCCGTTTCAGTCAAAATATTAAATGTACAGACAAAATATTTTTACCGTTTTATTATATGTATAGATTTAAACAAATAGATAAACTTGGACATCGCAAGATATGATTATTAGTATGTATCACATGTGTAGTGCGCACTGCCGTGCCCCCAGATAAGACTCAAAATGCCAAATACAAATTTAAGGGCCATTGAAGAACAAATTTGAATTTTTTTTGACAGGTATACCTACTTTAATACTATATTATGATAAAACATGCGTATAAATTTAAATATTTATTATTTCTTAATTAGATTTTTCGATTGCGGTTTGTCTTCTTTCATCTTGATTATCATTCTCATTGTTATCACTATAAATTTTGTATCTAATTGATCCTCCTCATAATCCCAAATTTATTTTATGACCAACTGGATTCTATCACAAATTATGCACGATTCTTATGTCCTTCTTTTCTCTTCGATTTCGATAAATAACCCTGATAAGAATATGCCTTATAGAAATATTCATTTGAGAGCCATTGTCGGAGCATAGCAAAGTCTAGTCTCACAAAAAAATACAAATCTGTACGTACATTAGCTACTGTTCTAGGCATATAATTTGGAATTAAATAAGACTATAGCAGTGGTGAATGTGACGCCGTGATAGTTGTGACACCATTTTGCGATTTATTTGACAGTTTTAAACTTGAGATTTCTGAAAGGCGAGCTAACTGTCACTATTTGAATCTATTGCCATCATTAAGCTATACAGCTGGACGTGGCCTTTAAGATTGATAGCTCTATCTGCACCGTAAGGGATAAAGACGTGACTCCCTTCAAGTTTCAGGTGCAATAGATAGATAGATAAAATATGACATTACTATTATCTTCTACGGTTTTAGGTTATACCTATGTGGTTTTGACTAGGTATTTATAATCATGTCAGCCTAGAGCTTTATATAATACAGCAACAGGATTTCAAAAATATTTTTATGGATGTGAAGACGTGAAACCTAATATTTACTAATATTTTATATTTTCAACACAGTTTATTAACTTTAAAACTTGTCAGAAATGTTACACAAGCTACGCAACGTTTTTGTGTCTGAAATTTTTGTAAGACAATCATTGGAATTATAAAAACAACGATATTATATTAATAAAATATATTTATTTAAATTCAATAAATAACTTAAATACTAGAATTAAAATTATTGAGCATCTTGCAAGGATCTGTACTTCCTAATAGCATTTTGTACAAATTCTGTTGCCGACGCTACTCGTTCTGGAGTCGCCAACGACCTGATCTCCCTTTGGACTTCCACCAAAGATTCGTAAGCGGAGAGCTTCCCGCAAATCGGAGTGAAATTGCAGACTCCTAAAGCAGCGAGAGTGCCAAGTATAAGAGCTCCAATATTTCCAAGTATGAAATGGATGCCTTTTTTTATTAATCCAAATATGCACTGAAAATAAAAATAAAAACTTGTGTCACATAGTTCATAAAATATAAGAAGTCAAGATACTATTACTAAGTACAGAAAAGAAATATGCAAACCTACAAAACCGGTTAAATTGTATTAAATTAAAAAAGTGATTATTTAATTTTATAAAAGTACCCCACTATGCATTAGTTAAAAAAAAAATTCAACACAAATGAGCGGAAATTATTTTGTACTTACAGAAACTACAGTAGAAACAAGACCTAATTTGGAAACTTCCACTTCAGTGACTTCGACTTCAGGTTTAAGGTCTGCAGGAACCAAAACGTGACTCTGTCCATCACCAAGATATGGTGAAACTTTCTCGACTACAACTCTCTCGTGCTTGGGTGGTTTATATACATATGGTACGGCAAAGCTCTGCAAAACCAAAAGATACATAAGAAAGGTTATCATAAGGCAAATATAATCCCAAGAGATTCTCAGAATTGAATAATTATGTGCATAAAATTTACATTTCAACGTCCACTGCACTAAAAACCAATCACTCGAAACTCTCATGATAAAAAGACACAAGAACAGTATCGGCATACTAAATAAAAGAAAAGGACTAAAATTTAACTTACGTCGAATTGTCTATCTCCATAGTCAATATAGTTGTCGAACTCGTCGTAATGTGAAGCATAAGCTGCCGCTAATAAGATTGAAGTACAATATAACACAACTTTGAACATCTGAAAAAAAAATTTGAAGTTAGTTTGAAATAAATCCATATAAAAGTACGGTACACAGAGGCACAATAATAAAACTGTCTAAGCTTACCTTGAATATTTTATTGAAATTATTGTTGTTGTAAAAGCTTGGAGCTGCAAATTCGAATAAACTATACGGACATCAAGACAAACGTTTAAATATAAAACTTAATGACCGCTAATGTAATTAAGTTATATAATATTATATCAGTAACGATAATTCTCTAATAAGGATTACTTAAGTAGCTACTGATTTTACGACATGAATTATCATGATTTGAATATCACTTTTTTCAAATAGTTTCCTTTGTCAGCGATTCTGTTGACAAAGGGTTTTGTTGATTTAAGGGCGTTGGAGAAGATAGCATAAAAAGTTATTGACATGCCTTTGTTAAATCGTAAATAATTTCACAATTTTTTTTTAAGTTCATTACCAAAATGACTCATAAAAATCAGTAATCAGGTCATCACTCAATTGTAACTTTAAGTGACGCAAGTAATTATCAAAACTACAAGGATTTCAAATATTCTCATTAATTAATGGCTAAATATTCTTATATATAATTTGAAATAATACTATTCAATTCGTATTCAATCATTAAAAGTGACATTGAAAAGTTTGATACATTGATACATTTCAGTAGAAAAATTTCTTTAAGGTAAGATTTCCTCAATTTTATTGTGTTAAATGTTATATGTTGTTTACTCCATTATTTTGATTTGTTTTACACAAATTAATAATATTTCTTTATTTATTTGGTGTTTTCAGATGGCTTCTACTTTATTCTTCGTTGTCCTGATATACAGCACCAGTGTGATGGCAGCTCTACCATCATACCCAGTCTACCTTCTTCCTGAACACAGATCAAATGTAAGACCGCCGGCGAATACGGAAAGGATATCTACCAGTTCTTATGAGTAAGTGTTTTTAAGTAAGACTTTGACGTTTGTTTAAGATACATGTTAATTTTATTCCAATTTAAATATTACTTTTTTTACTACTTTGCCTAATTATACTAACATGCAATTTAAATTTTCAGCTTCCAAATAGTACCCAGTGACCAATATCCAGTTACTGAATACATCAATCCACCAGAAACATCACTAATCGAGATTATTTCTTATCCAATCGTAAGTATATGCTTTTATAATACCTTTCCTTTTTTTAAATGTTGTTATTAGATGTGATTATGACCTATGTAGATGTATTGTAGGTTTATGTCTTGTATATACTTGCTACATAATTATCTAAGCATTCTAAGAATCAAACTACGTAGATATACCACACATATTTTCTTCCTATTTTTTTAATTTACGGTAATTATACAAGTAAGAAGTTTTATTTATCGTTATATTTTCACTTTCAGACAGCCCTAACTACTGTTGCTTCAAAGGCTCTCTCGGTCGGCAAGTGGATCATCGTTAATGGAGCTATGGTCTTCCTAGGGATGGCCCTGGTCATCGGCTTCTGTGCATTCACCCCCTACTGTACCCTAATCATTGAGAAACCACTCTCTGCGGAGTTCCGTGACTTTAGCATTCCTTATCTAGATGATATAGAGTACTATTTCACTCAAGCTTATAATAAGTATAAATCAATGCAAAATTCGTTATAAATTTGTATAAATACTCATATTATCAATTTGCATCAGTGTCATTAGGTATATTATATTTATTTTACTTTATACCAAAATAAAAGAATATGATACCTACAACTTTTCTTATTTCAAACAAAATAAAAAACATTTGATCCTTATTCAACCACTTATATATTCAAAGAGGTAAATAAAATAAAAGATAAACGTTAAGTATAATAGAATCAAAAATTAAAAATAGCTCTCTTTTGTCTGCCAGGAACGGAATCAGTAACTTTTTGGATTTTCTGGTATTTATCTATGGCTGTCTTCACAAAATCGGCTGCATTACTAATTCTTTCCAATCTTTCTGGTGACATAAGAGCTCTCATTTCCTCATGGATTGGTCCGACCCCGTGAAAAGCGATGGAGCATAAGTTTGTATACGTACAGACTCCAACGGTTAATAATGAACCAAGGAAAAGAGTGAACATGCTGCCAAAAATCCAAGAAATTGTCCTCCCAACATAGCTTACTAATGTCTGTAAAAATAAAACAAAATACTTATTAAAAATAAATCTACGTGCTTAAATAAAAGACATCTAAAGTAGATCCATAGTGCCCATTGATTAAAGTGAATTGTTGGACGAAATACCATGGAACCAAAATTTAAATTTATTGAGACTAACCCTTGAGTCCGGTACTTGGCTCCACAGTAATCCAAAAGTAGACGTATCGGGTTCCAAATAGTAATTACTGGGGTTATTGGCATACATTTCGTAGCTGAAAAAAAAAAGGAATTATTTAAAGTTATTGACTCGTTTTGAAGTGTATAAGAACTTTCTCTCTCTGATAACAGCGTATCTGTTTACTTCAAGCCGTATGCCGAGAAAAGAGTAGGTAATTTTTGACAGTGTGGATGAGATCAACATGCGTCGGGTATTTTTGATGCACTACTTTTTAGTGCTTTTGTAGTCGCTTCCTGCGATATCATAGAAATAAATTAGTGACAGTATTCTCTGCTTTGTCGAAAAAAATCGATAGAATTTGGTTGTATGTAAAAGATCGTATAACAACGTAAGGTTCATATATTTAGTAATAACTGTCAACAATATCAGAACTAGTAAGAATTTATAAAAAATAAAATCATAAATGTTGCTTACCCATGGGGTCCAGAATATCCATTGTCGTAACCATATCCTGGGGCGTATGGAATATCTGGATATGCCACTTCAACCGGATTGGCAACAAATCCATAATTTGGAATAGCTAAATTATCCTGAAAAAAATTAAAACATTTTGACCTGTTCTCTATTCCTATTGCATTATAAGATAGAAATATTATTATGTTTGCTAACAAAAGTATTTAACCCATATTGAGCAATATTTTACTATTCAAACATACATAAAGAACAGTTTCATAATAAATCATGTTACTTACTATTCTATTGACTTCAGTAGTGGCTTCAATAGGTTGATCAGACAGCATTCTATCATGATTCAAACTAGATCCTTGTGGTCGGACAGGCTGAATTTTGACTCGTCCTTCTTTCTTATGCTCTTCAGGTCTATATATAGGATGTTCTAGCTCAGGCTTAGCTTCCACCTGATTCGCTGGTGCAGTCTTCAAGTCTGGTTTGAAAGGAGCATTTTTTTCTAGACTGGCATATGAAGGCGAGAGCTCGGCGGAAAGTGTGGAAACGGCTAGAGCCACAACTATAAACGTCACCTTGAACATCTAAAAACAAAATTAATAATTTAATAAACGCTTCAGTGTATACTTACAACAAAAATTTAACGAGATAAGTAACTATAAATTATTCTCAAATAATTTGTTTCATTATATTTATCATTTCTTTTTCGAATTGGGACAAAAATGAGGATTCGGAATGTAACATACATTTATTTAACAGTGACGCGTGTTGTATTGTATTTAACAGTGAACTTTCAAATTGATAATTTAATTTTTATGAAATCTGCCAGATCCAGGATACGTTTATAAACCTAGGAAATGTAAAATTTCAAAAAATTTATTCAAATGTAAAAAATACCTGGAATGTCATTGCGAGTTTTACTACTTAAAACTAATGATGGGGCATGATATAGTTTTAAATATTTTCAACACAAAAAAAATTAACAGTAAACTTACCCCGGAAGATGAATACTGAACGGTTCCTCTAACACTGATGTCCTTCCTAATATTTCTTCTGCTTTTATACAACCCTCTTTACCAAGGATAAGTCATCCCTTGGTTATCTTCACATTGTTTTGGCAACGGACGCAATAACTCTGTCGTTGAGATAAAGATTCGTCAACTTTAAGGAATTTTGCTAACTGTACTCTTCCCATGACGTACATTGATGGAACGCAATATAGAAAAAAAATCAAACAAACATTTTTAAACGCTCGTTCTTTTGGATAAACCTGCTATTGGCTCTCGTGACCAATTTCAGAAATCCATCATAGCTGATACCTATGGCATTATAACGTAAAATAAGTCTTGAAAAGACTACAGACCACGTTCAGCGTTATAAGAATGCATACGGTATTAAGACCAAAAAATTAACAGGGTTCTTGATAGAAATCTTTGTTAATTTCTATTTAAAAATCTCTTTAAAATATTTAAAGGCTTTCATCAACAACTAGGGAATTATCATAAAGTTTTCCTTAGAAGGTGTTCTTATCGATCTTTCAATTACACACTCCGACAGGGTAAAAGTATTATTAGCGAATGGTCGATACTCTTAAAATATGCAAGATGTCGCTGATGATGGACGACCCGCCTTAAAACTACCATTTTAATGGTGTGACTACGTATATTCTGAACACAGAAAAAGTATTCATTTAAGGGAAACCCCAAAGCTTGGTAATAAAATAGACCACAGAATATTCAGTAGGTATCACACACGCGCCTTTGTCGTCTTTTTTCCTACGCATAGATGGATCCAATATAGTCACAAGAAGAAGGCTATTACAAAAAATTCCAAAAGTTGCTAGCCGTCTAAGAAAGAAATTCAGTTAAGTATCTAAATAATAAGGCAATAAAAGTATTTTCTCGAATATTGATTTGGTTCAATGCCAAGTAAAGTTTTAGCAGTCGGCTGCCTGCGTTAAACTAACACCTTCTGACAAATTCGTGGTTTGTGTAACACAATATGTCAGACATGTTCTCACACATTCTTGGTACAATTCATCTTGACCCCAGACTAAGTAGGTCAGGTCAGTTATTAATAAATCATCGATATTATTAGGTCAAATATTTTCATTATTGTCTTTCGACGTCTTTACATATTACAAACATATATAAATTACGCCTCCTTCCGGGCGGGGTAGGCAGATACATTTCGCACTTTCAACGATCCCTGCATACTTCTTTCGCTTCAACCTTGGCCGTCATTTAACCAACAACTGGTGAATAGCGTCATATTTTTTTGAAATTATCTAATGAGATTGATTTCATAGGATTACATATTTATTTCGATTTGACGTATTTATACCTTACCTATTAGGTTATTATGAACCCTTATTATTTTAAAGCCTTCTTACAGCTTTTGCCCGCGGCTCCGTCGGCGTGGAAAGTAGCATATATCCTTCTACGTATTCAACACTATATATATATAAAATTTCATGGACATCAGTTCTGTGGTTCTGACGTGAAAAACAGACAAACAAACACAAACACACTTTACATTTATAATACGTCCATATATCAAAATCATGAGTTCATTCAAATGATAATAACTTTTTTTGTAGAAACATTAAATATTTTGCTGAGTTAAAACGAATTGATTGGTGAAATTGGTGTAAGAAAATCCGTTCAGTGGTTTCGGTGGCATGTGTGTTCGTACGTGCAGGCAAAAAGCAATAAATTTAAAAAAAAATGTAAATTGAAGTCCCTTCATCCATTTCAGTCAAAAATACTAAATATACAGACACAATATTTTTATTATTACATGTTTACAATATATAATATCGGCTACTTCAATCACCTGTTGCCCATTTCCTAATCGTGCGAGCATACCTGGTTGCTCATACTTAAGTTGTTCCATAAATTAAGTTTCTTAGAATAAATCTTATCACTTACTTAGCTAACGGAAGAAACAGACAATACTTATAGTAACAGGCCGCAAATATGAAGATAAGAATTAAAAAGTTCGACGTAAATAATTTGAGATTAATTTCATACCAGTAATTTTGACAAAATATTTTAAGAAAATTATAACGTTGTTCCTCCACACATAATACAAAGTTTTTATTCCTTACGGGGTAGACTGGGCAAATAGTCTTGAAATTTGGTAGTTAAACGCCACGTTCAACGGAATCCTATATGCATATTATTGAGAACATGATAGGAACCTAATGATATGATAAATAATCGTTAAAGAGTTACCTAAATATCTAAAAAACTTTAGATTAAGAGATAGGTAAATACTTACGTTTTCACGTACTCCCAGAACAATTTTATCTCCGCTTCTAAATAATTACTCATGTTATTGATCATCAAATTAGTCTTTAGCACTACCTTTATTACTGTTAACTACACATTATTAAGTTTATTGAATCAAGTACTTTATATTTGAAAAACAAAAATAATTTCACTTCTAAAGTTTCTAAATTTTATTAAAGTATTTTCCGAAATAATTTTTTTATTTGATATTAAAATGATTTTGTTTTCCAAAAGTTTTTTATATACGAAAAGCACGGTGAAGCATACCGCGGCTCATGTGGTGACTACCCCAATACCCACTGGACTATTTCAATTCATTGGAACATATGGAAGTTCAGGGTTGAGCGGAAATCGATTACTATTCACTATAACCCACTTTCAGGCAAATCAACAAACACGCATAACTTATTTTCATGTGTTAATTGGTTTTTAAATTATACATATATATAAGTAAGGGAAAGATAACAAATATTGAGTTCGAAGCCTCGAAGTAAGTTAAAAATTTGTGTTAAAAGATACTGATCCAACGATACTATGTTTTATAATAAATACTTATATAGATAAACATTCAAGACCCATTAGAGAAAGTTCGTTTCTCATCATGCCCTGGCCGGGATTCGAACCCGGGACCTCCGGTGTGATAGACAAGCGCACTACCGCTGCGCCACTAAGGCCGACATTTCAGTTCAAAATCAGTAATTAAAATTATATCTAAATATATAAAACTCTTTCATTACAGTCAATGCACAGCCTATCCTATAGGCATGCACGAAGAGAGAGTTTTCTAAAATTACCGCAAGAACGGTATATTCAACGAAAAATATCAATAAATCATAGTAACAACTTGCACTAAGTAAGTATCTATGAAAATAAGATGCGATTTTTGGCATGCATTTATTTATATTGTTCTAAGGAGGTTTAAAGTAGCTGTTTAAAATTATATCTAACCAGTACAATTAAATATTTCAATTGCCAAACTTCTTTTTTTACCAAAAAAAAACAAAAAAACAAATGAATATAATACCTATAAACTTTGACAGCATTAGTTCGCATATGAGCATTGCTTGGAAATGATTGTGCTAAAATGGCATTGAAAAAGCTTCCACTAGACCTTCAATGTTTAATATCATCGTCACTTCATATCAATAATTTCAAAGGAGTTGTTGAAGAATTGGCAAGTAACTTATTTATTTCATACGTAAATTAATATACAATTTTCATGGCGAGTATACTTTAGTCAAGATATCACCTTTCTTGATTCCTGTACAATTCTTGATTTATCTTTTAGGTTTACAATTCCTTGGATGCCAAAGCAACATCTATTGCTGTTCGTATTGATATAGCGGAGAACAAAATACAAGTAGTTGACAATGGGTGTGGCATTACTGAAACTGATTTTTATATTCTTGGAAAGAAATACAGTACGAGCAAATGCGTCGATTTAAATACTCTAAAATCACTACCCAATACTTATGGCTTCCGTGGTCAATTCTTAGCAAATCTCATAAACATTGCTCAGAAAGTTAAAATAACATCACGATTTGAAAAAGGTGAGGACACATGGGTGAAAATATTTTACAAAGGAAAAGAAAGAGATCTGGCTAAAACGAGTACTAGGCCATCAGTTGGCACAACGGTGAGTTGCTCTGATAATAATGGCTTGTCTAAACATTTCGTCGTTTACCCTAACGAGTGTAGTTTATAATCATTCACTCATTTATTCAATAATACGTATTATAACATGTTTTTTCTGCTAAGTATCATAATTACTGGTGATAGTGATTAATATTTGCCGTACTTTAAATTGATATGATTATTTTATATTACCATATGTTACAGGTCGAAGTCAGTGGTTTATTCTATAATTTGCATATTCAGAGCAGAAAGTTGGAATCATTGAACGAGTTGACAGAAATAAAAACATTATTAAAACAACTATCTTTAGTTCATAGTAACATTTCTATTAGTCTGAGAGATGATTCAAAAAATGAGATTATATTTAAAGTTCACAAAAATAGAGATATTTATCAAACATTGGGATTATTGTTTAGCATCGATGAAAATGATATAGTGGAATTAAAAGTTGAAAAGAAAGAATATAAAGTGACTGCATATTTTAGTAAAAAAGATAAGGATCTTGCTCCATACCATTGGATATATTTAAATGGGAAATTTTTAGGTAATTGTAAGCTACATAAGATTGTAAATGATAACTTGAACAGAACTTTAAAATTCACTCAGACGAGAAAAGTGAAAACAACGGTAAGTTCGTACTTATATTAAAATTAAAAAAATATTAAGTTACTAATACTTGTTAAGCATTCGTATGCTTAACAAGTATTAGTAACTTAATATTTTTTTGTTAAAATAAATAAAGTAAAAATATAGAGTAACATTTTTTTAAGGTTGATGAAAAGGAAGATGTATCAAATAATAAGAATATACCATTTTACATATTATTATTATTATGTCCATATTACGATTATGATAGAAACGATAAGTCAAAACATACAAATTTAGAGTTCAAGAACTGGCAAGAAATAACAAATCTTCTGAATAAACTAATTACATTTTACTCTGGGGATGAAATACAGAAAAAAGAAATGAAACCTGAAATCGCTGCAAATGTAAAAACACAGCTAAAAGTATCCGAAGGTGACACAAGAAACCAAGTAAGAAAGATAGTAGAAAAAATGTTAAAAAGCAACCCTAAGAAACTAGGAGTATCACAAATGCGAAATGGTATCAAGGGTAAGTGGTATTTTAGAAAAAGTAACAAAATTCCTTTTTTTTAATATGTCAGACTTTCTTTGTTTAAAAAATTTGCGCGACATTTATCACTTTCAGGTAAATTAACAAAAAGAAAAAAGAAAAAGAAGTCGCTAAATATTTCACTTTCAAAGGTGATTCCCTCTCAAAACAAACAAATAAAACAAATTTTCGAAAATGGCTCACAGAAAGACAACTTAAATCATGATATTTTACCTACATCAAGTAAATATCAAATTCCAATACCTAATGGAAACACAGAAGAAAATGATGCGATGCTTAAAGGAATAGAGACAGTATTATCAATAAGTGACCCAAAACAACATACAACGTGCAAACCTAAGAAGGAAAGGGATTATGAAATAAAATCATACAAAAGAAATAAAACCAATGTTTTTGATATCTCTGTTAAGAAGATTCATAAAGAAAAAAACAAAGGAATGAAAACAAAATTAAAACATAATGGAAGTAAAATTCTACATGAAAATGTAGCAGGCACAATTATTTCCCATAATACAGAAAATGACCAAATTATAGAACATAACTTAAGTTCTATGAGTGTCATAGACAAGAAACAGGAAGTTCGTCTTAGAAACCATCAAGAATTGGTTATTTATGATTATGTACCCCACCCCTTGAATTCAACATATTATACTGGTCTCTTTCAAAGTAATTTATTTGATAAAAAGCATATAACTTCTCGAGATTTAGTCAAAACTATACTGAATACGCAAACAAATTATTTTCCAACAAATCAGTACAATTCATTACATCAAAAGAAATCTTTACCTAAACAGTGGGAAAAATCATCTAATAGAAAATATATTTTTGCGAAAAATCATTACATTGCTGGAGACAGCACAATAACAAATAATGCTTATGAGTCTAAATCCAAAATTTTTAAATTTGAGCACCAAACAAATTTTTCAAACACACTCATAGATACTGAAACTCATAAGGACATGTGTGTTTCTAAAATGACCTTTGAAAGTCATCGTTATAACACAAATATGAGTTATGATAAAACTCGTCATAAAACTAAAAAAATAGTCAAAAAAGCTAATCAATTCATAACGAAACAGTCAACAGATAATTTTATAATTTCTTTAGAAAATCAAAGGACAAGAAAATTTAATAGAAATAAATTTCGTAAATATCAGATGAAAAATAATGACAGTGAAGTTGGTAATACATTTGGGATAAAAAACTTTTTTAATAACAGAAACTTCTCAAAAGAATCTTCTTTTATTATGGAATTTTCAAATACTTCTAAAGAAGCATGTTCTCGTATATCAAACTTCCTACATAACTGCAAACCTATGACTTCAACAAGAAACGAATGTATTTTAACTGAGTTTAAAACAAATTGTCAAAAATCTGACGTAGATGGAGAATTTATAAATACCAGTGACTCAAATTTAAAAAATACATATACAATATTAGAAAACTCTTTAATTACAATAAATAAATATTATACGCCCAGTCTAAATAACGTATCTACCACATCCAAAGAAAATTTACTACAGAGTACTTATACAATAGAAAACAACAATGATAATCGGTTTTACTATTTGACACTTGATTGTGAAAAAGAATTTAGCAAAAAGGACGCGAGAAATAACGAATCTGGATCAAATATTATATTCACATCCAAACCACATACTATGACTCAATGTCCAGAAAGAAATGTGGAGCCAATCCATTTATGTGAAACTATTTTAGATAACACTGTTTCATTGAAGTCATTACAAAATATTGAAGAAGACTTAAAAAATGATATAGCGCAGCCTAGTCCAATATGTAGACAAAACGAATTTTCAAGAATTACACAAGTAGAATGTTCTCACTATTTTATTTCATTCAGTCCGATGAATAATGTAACAACGCCAAATATTTCACAAATATCATATAAAGAAATAAATGTTGAACACAACAGAGATGATAAAATAAATAATAATGTTAACGTAAGATCAAAAATTTCAAATCATCAATGTGATCAGATATTACTTGGAGATAATGATACTGTTAAAAACAACTTTAACATGAAAATAAGGCCAAGATACATGCCAAAAGGTAGCCTCTTCATTAAATTTCTATATTTTTATAAACTTTTATCAATTGTATTAATATTCGTTTATTGCAGGGATGTCCCAAATATTTGAGACTACTAACATCAAGGGAGTTTGTGATTATAACTTTGATGAAGAGTATTATCAATACGTAAGAGTTTTTATTTACAATGTAGGAAGATTTAACAAAATATTGAACATTATAGTTCTTCAAAAGCATTTACTTTCAGAACATCTATGAGGACTTTACAAACGAAGTTCAAATAAACACCGAAATATTTAAACCTAGAATTCAAAATGCAGCAGACGAGACTACTAAAGCCATTGAAAAAGTTAATATAAGACTCCACAAGGAGAATTCTTCACTTACTTTTGATGGCCAGTTATTGAAGAAAGCCCAAGTACAATATAGTCTAGTCAAATCTTGTCAAATAATCGTAAATAAAATTGCCTTTGGTACCTACATAATGATGTATTTTCAGGTTTTGGGTCAAGTTGATGGTAAATTCATTGCGGCTATTGTACAATCGACAACTAGAACTGATAACTATTTAGTCCTATTCGATCAACACGCTGTCCATGAACGGATTCGACTTGAAAAGAATATGTTAGGTGAGAACAAGAACGATAAGTATTACCAAATTCAACACTATATAGTGTAATTTTTTGGGTGGACGTAGGTAATTAACGCTTTATCTCTTTCTTAAGAGCGTTTACGCTGTTTGCTTCTTATAAAAAATATTTTTTCTATTAACTAATGAGACAAAGGCATTTCCCAAGTTATTATTAAGAAGTAGTTATTTCACAAAACATTTTCAGATTATTTCAACAAACAAGAGTGGAAAAGTGTCAAATTAGACGTTTTTATTTTAAAGTTAAGTGAAGAAGTAATTCTGTATCTTCACAATTATAAGGAAAAATTTTCTCAGTTGGGCTTAGAATGGAATTTTCTTAGTATTGACGAAATATCTGTTTACGGTATTCCTGAAGCAATACTTGGTAAAAATCTAAGACCGGTAAGTGATGGGCAGGAATTATATCATAATATAAATAAATATCATTAAAATTACATAAAAGTTTAGTGATTTTATATTTAGAAGGTTTGAATAAGTAATAAATATTACTTACCTGCATACAAATGTATTATCACTTCTTTATTACTCACGGGTATAGAGACATTAATTTACTACATTGCGTATGTTATTTGTTTTATCATTTAGGTGGAGAAAATTATAATTGCGGTGAAGAATCTTATTTTGGAAGAAATTAATAGTATCAAATCCCAAGGCGGATGCATATCTATACACCCAAAGTCTATCATGGACCTAGTATTTAGCGAAGTAAGATTTTTTTAACCTTACATTGACTGACATATTTTACGCTACCCATCAAATTTACATTTCTCATGACTTTTTTAAACAATATATCTACGATAAAATTCATTAGAATGCTAACCGATGCTCTTACGGTGAGAGAAAACATCATGAGAAAACCTGCACACTCAAGCAACTGGATGTGTAATCATGATTAAATATAGGGTCAGTTCCCCTGCAGTAGTTGCGGAGGTCAGATGGAAGTCGCTTCGAGTAAAAACCTGACTCACCCGATCCAGAACCATAATCAAAGGTGCACCCGGAGTTGTCTCCAGAGAAGTGTGGATGTAACCGAGGCTAATACCAGTAAATTTTGATACTTATTCAAATAAAATACGTAAGTTATAAATTACTTACAGGCTTGCAGGTACGCAATAAAATTTGGCGACAAGTTGATGATAAATGATTGTCGAGAATTAATTCAGTCTTTATCGGACTGTAGAACGCCATTCCAATGTGCCCATGGGAGACCCGTTATGGCTGTTCTTATGGATATGACAAGATCTGAAGGGTTTGAGTATAAGGTTAGAAGATTCCCATTAAAACTTTATTTAAGATGTATAAAGCAAATTAAATTGTCGGAAAAAGTAGGTGTCAGTCAGTTAATAAACAAAATAGTGACAAGTTGAACGTAAACCGAATTGACTACTACATACGCTTGTGTTACGGTTTTATATAGTTGTTGAATAACGTAAGCCACATACTGAAACCAGAGAAGAGGAGTATGTATGTGATAGTTTTTTATCCTAAGATGCGTGTGCACACTTTTTCATGACATACAAGGGCCAAATTTATAGGTACTGGTAAAAAAAAATTGATTCATTTTTGCCCCGCCATGCGCCATGCTGTCCCCATGGACGGAGCAAAGAGGAACGGATAGAAACAAATTCGCAGTAAAATTTGCCCTATTTTCAAAAGTTATACCTACTGTTATATGCACTTAATTTAAAATCTGCGATTACCCGCACTTATTCAGTTTAAGCAGAATTACCCACTGCGAATTTTAAAGCGTTCTATCATGCCTCACTAGTAGGGTGGTGAAGGGTAAAATGGAACTATTTCTAATACGAAAATATTCTTTGATTCCAGGTAAATATTTCAAAAATTCGCTTATTTACTCGAGCCAAATAAAATAATTGAATTTAGTTCAGCAAATATTTTGTTAAATATACTAACTATCAAAAAAGTACTTGTTTCTGTTCTGAAATAAAACACCGTGCCGTGTGGTTCCAGGCACCAATAAAAAAAATAAAGAATAGGACCACTCCATCTCGTTCCCATGGATGTCGTAAAAGGCGACTAAGGGATAGGCTTATAAATTTGGGATTCTTCTTTTAGGCGATGGGCTAGCAACCTGTCACTATTTGAATCTCAATTCTATCATTAAGCCAAACAGCTGAACTTGGCGTATCAGTCTTTTCAAGACTGTTGGCTCTGTCTACCCCGTAAGGGATAAAGACGTGATCATATGTATGTATGTAATAAAACAATTATTTTACAGACTTCATAACTTTATTTTATATCACGACAGGCCATTCCAATCTCACATGGGTAAATTTAATTAATTTTACTTCTGATCCAATCTGCAAATGAACTTATCCTTGTATGGACGTCTGGGAAACCGACAGCGCAGGGTATTCCCCATGAAACTAACCCAACAAGTTTGTTGTTTTTTATTAACGGCCCGCCGGAGTCACCCTGAAAAATTATTTAAACAGATATAAGTAACAACATTTTGTACCTACCTATCTATCAGAACGTGGCCTTTCAGTCTTTTCAAGACTAATCCGCAAGGGATATAGACGTGACTATAGTATGTATGTCTCTATGCCATATGAGCAATTAACATGAATGTTGTTACATAAATTTGGCATAGTTATAATACTAATATGACCTGTACCTACTTTGTGAGTGTGACTATGGTTAATTTATATCCGTGATCACACCATCAAACCTGTGACCTAATTTTGGTCTCCGGGTTTGTTTCAGAAAGACAAAATCTAATTACTTACATGGCAAGTCCCTTGGCCAATTTGCGTAAACGTGCAGAACATGGTATCAACAACCTGTCTTGAATACCTCATTGCGTACTCGCAGGTTTCTTGACTGAATACAGAGAGATTCAATGCGTACATTACTCGGCTGGATTCGCCATTTGGCTGTGAAGAAAGAAAACATACATACATATGTGGAAAAATAAAAGGGTTTGTAAATGATTTTACACTTTCTTCTACTGCTTTATACCTACGATTTATTAAAGATTTAATAAATCAAAAATTAATAAGATTTATTAAAATGTTAATTGAAAATGTGTCTGAGAAGGCCTATTTACTGACTCCGATTACGATTCAAATTACGAGTCCGATTCCGATTCTGATTTTACTTAGTATGGAAATATAATAGATAATTAAAACTAACGAAATACTACTTTACTCACAGTCTGTGCCCCAAATCCTGTCAAAATAACCGGATCATCCTCGGTCAGTGATATATCATCAACTTCCAATACATTAATAGTGCGCGTGTCGAACATACCATCTATTGTTACAATAGCTATGTCATTAGTTCTGAGACTGTAGTTATAATTCTCATGAATATCAATAGACTTAACGTCAAATTCCTGTCCACCAATGTCCAGGTTTGTCGTTCCAACAACCACTTTTATATACATAGGATCAGCTCTAAAACATGCAATTGGTATGTTACTAAATAATAAAGCTAGTGGAACATAACAGATCTCCTCGTGATACGAAAAAGTTTTATACAATCTGTGATCTGTCTATCTCATCTTTGCGTCATGCCGGCTGTACCCTCCACCGCAACACTTCGGGGCCCGGGGTCCGCCATTTGACATTTCACTCTCCACTTTATCCCATCTTCGGCGTCTTCATTTTTATATCCACAGTTATCATATTTTGCAACGTCAAGCCTTTTGGGATGATAAAGTTTGAATGTCAAAATGTACTGATTTCTTAGGGCTGCCTGCGACTGGCAAAAGCTATTTTATATCATAGCTAAAAATTCATTCCACAGATAATACCTATTATAAAAAGAATATATATAGATATATATGTATATACGGGACAAATTACACAGATTGAGTTAGCCTCGAAGTAAGTTCGAAACTTGTGTTACGAGATACTAACTCAACGATACTATATTTTATAATAAATACTTATATAGATAAACATCCAAGACCCAGGCCAATCAGAAAAAGTTCTTTTCTCATCATGCCCTGGCCGGGATTCGAACCCGGGACCGCCGGTGTCACAGACAAGCGTACTACCGCTGTGCCACAGAGGCCGTAAAATGTATGTATTTTTATATATTTATTATTTGTATGTGGAAAATATATGTATTTAACAATTTAATTGATTGTGACAAATAAACTCAAAGCTATTGGACCGATTTTGACGAAAAGTGGCACAAAGACAGAATAGTTATTCTTGTTCACATTACTTTTTTCTCGAAATTTCCACGAACCCTTCTGCAAAAATAGTACGAGATATGATTGTATTTACTGACCCAACAACACAGTGAGCAGCAGTAACTGCACGAGACAAAGATATCACAGCTCCCCCACAAACATGAGAACCTGTCACATTCTGTAAGGACGCGTGGAATCTGCCAAACTCATAAGGCGCATCATAACCTCCTACTACACGTGAACTGCCTGAAACTTATGGAAGAAAACTGGTCATACCTAAAATAGTTAAGAGATAGATATTCTAAGTGTTATACCTACTAACATATACATAATCATATTGTCTGTCTGTCTGATCATATTGACTGTTTATAGCCTCGAAAAGATTGAAAGGTCACTTTCAGCTATTTGGCCTAATGATTAATGAAAAAAAAATCCGGTACCTAATTCCGGAGATTTACATACAAATACCTAGGAAGGTATGTTTTTCAAATTCTTCTATGCTACTAGGTATACTATGACTCCAATCGCCCCCAATTTTATTTTATACGTCAAGTGTATATAGGTACATACTTTTCCTAATAAAAATTGTATGTAATAACAATTTAAAAACTTACCTTTGAAGCTAGAACTTCCTACATATATAACAAAATATATTGTTATCACTATGAAATTTACTTTCGTCGCCATCACACGTCTTACGAATAAATTCAACACAGACAAGGACTAATTAAATCTTCGAAAATCATATTTTCATTCATTTATCTTAGAATCATATCTATGATTTACTAATCTAATGAAGAAATCTTATAATAAGTCATATTATCGCGACCATCGTCATCAATTTTATCATTTTGATAATATGTATATAGAAAGGGTCAACATAAATTTTTTTGTTAAATAACTGAAAAATTGGAGGTAATATATTTTAATGTAGGAGCAGCATAGCTTCTAGCTTGTATATAATGACTATGTAAATGACTAAAACCAGGTAAAAAACAGTTATATTCAAATGTGTTTTTCACACTATAGATATAAATTAACCCTGTATGATAGTATTGCTATAGCAAAATATCTGATTTCGGTGTGAAATGACCTTAATAAGAACAACATTGCGTAATATTTATTGAAATGAAGTTAACCTATGTTGCCTCTACTTCAAGCCTATACGACCAGTTGTCAAGTTAATTAAATCTAGAAATAAAACAAACAAACTTTATAACATAATTTACTCATCTAGTCGTACTATATTCTACACATCTAGAGGGGTCTGTAGGGAAATACTCTTGGCACTTCGTCATCAGTCTCTTCAGGGCTTGGATGTACTTCCTCTGGGTTTCGTCATTCATCACGTGGGCTACATTCTTGGAGAAAATCTTCTCTCTTCCAGTACGGGCGTGGATACCGACCATAGTAACTCCTATAGGCCAGGGAGCGTTGCCGATTGCCATTTGGAGGTAGGAATCGCTTGCCTGGAACAGATTTTTGTCAATACTGGCTCACTGTGCTGAATATTTTTCTCGTATACTATAAACTTATGTTTAATTCTTTCACTCTCTCTCAGCTATTGGTACAAAAAATTAGGGTTAGTCCACACTATTAATCAAGAGAAAACATTAGTTTAAAATAAAACTGCTTCTATAAAATTGGAAAAAATACAACCCACCTTGGGAAACAGCACCATAGAAAAATAATAGGACCACAACATCCATGAATGTCGTAAAAGGCGACTAAGAGATAGGCTTATAAACTTGGGATATTAGGCGACATGCTCACAACCTGTGACCATTTCGAATTCAATTATATCATTAAGCCGTGAATGTGGTCTTTCAGTCTATTTCAAGACTGTTGGCTCTAACTACTGCAAGAGACATAGACGTTATTGTATGTTCATTTAACAGTTTAAAATTTCTTTGTATATTTGGTTTTTAACGAAAAATACCAACCATAATATAATTTCTCTCCAACAAATGTTTAGTGATCTCCATCAGACTGTCACATATGTCATCTGGCAATGTTTTCTTTTTCAACTTCCTCATTAGCGGTTTCAGATATACTTGTGTTTGAGTGAACGTCGCCCGCGCCATTTTGTGCTTCACAGCTGTTTTTTCTGCGCCTGTTGCTGAATTGAGCTGTTGACCCCAAAGCTTTAGTAGAAACTGAAATAAACAAATAATAAATGATAATCATTCGTAAGTTGTGGTTTTCAACAACGGAGAAATTACTTGTGTGCATGTCCATCTTGCTTGCCATTAGATTGCGAACTCAATCTAATGGCAATTGTAATCAAGTTAAAAAAAATAACTTCAAAAGTTTTAGTTTTGCAGTGACAGATAACTATAAAAATTTTTCGTCATCTATAGATTTTATTAAAGTATCACCTACACGCTGTCATAATTATGTTACCAATGTTGGTTATTGCACTGTATGAATGTTTAAAGAGAATATACATATAATTACCTGTAATAACGTCATGATCACATTCATGTCATGATTTCTGTCACCCTGTCCCATGGTTTTGGCCATCTCTTGAATTAATTCATAGGTCACGGAGTCATCCAAAGCATCTTCTTTGAGAGATTTTTCTGTATCACTCTGAAAATGTAAGAAATTTTACTAAGTTTTATTTTTGAACCAATTGTCAGCCTTTGAGGCTAAGCATACCCACACATTTTACATCTGAGCAGGGAAAAACAATGAAATAATGAAAAGTTAAGTCTGGCAACACAGTAGTGAATGTGTATAAAATGTAGGTGAAATAATGTTTCAGTACACTTGTGCACATCTAGTATAATAAAAATAGAAAACACACATACCTGAGTACCAAGTGCCAATATTTCATTCAAATAAGCTTGATCTACTTTATCCATCGCTTCTTGGAAGTCATTTCTGAAACCCTGAAAATATAATTAAAAAAAAATATTAGTTGTAAGCATCTGGATTAGCTGCCTTTGAAGGCAGAAAACACACTTTCTTAATATTTTGAAAAATACAACAATATCCTTACTCTATTTGCTTCAGGCTCTTGTATCTCGATTCTGCGCAGTCTTCTGAATGATTGCAGTTCATTTTCTGCAAACAACAGTATTGGGTGGCCTCTTTCTCGCAGTCTCTTGATGACTTCTGTTCTTGGCAGGGACACAACCTCACTTTGTTCTACTTCGGAAGTCTCTGGTTTTGTACCTGAAAAAATTGGAAATAATGTTAATTTAATAAACAGTCCTTTTATTTCATTTTTATTGACAAATCAAGTACGGCAAAATTATTTAATTTTGCCGTACTTGATTTGTCAATAAAAATTATTATTTTTTAACAGTGAATTACAACAAAACATTTTGGCCAGTATTTCTCTTTTTCTCCTGCCTGATGAGATGATCAAGGTCCACTTTAACCTCAGTCCAGGCATGGTTCATTCAAGCAAGAATTGGTTCATTCTTGATGTCCATCACTTTATAAGAACACTATAAGAAACTACACTACAAGAACGCTAACCTACCTCACCTTTTGTTTAATTGTTTTTTGACTGTATATGTTTTTATTCATACATTTTTTCTTTGCGTTAGACTACAATTAAATTTGTTTTTGTTTTAAAACTCAATTTCAAACAAAAATAACATATACCTTTCTCTGTTTTGCTTTCAGTATCATTATTATCTTCAGCCTCATTCTTACGGGGACCAAATTTTTGAAAATATTCTTCCTGCTCCTTAGCCAATAAATCTCCTCTTTTAAAATACTTTTTAGGTTGAGTTGGATCCTGTAAAATTCATAATAATGATTGCAATAAAAATATGATTATGAAAGATTTAAATGAGGGTTTTAATCATACAGATTAAAATTAGGACATGTGTTTTTTCCAGTTGATGTTGAAGTGACTTAAAATTTAATTATGTACTGACAACTAAGACTACATTTTATGGCTAAGATAAATATATAGAAAAGGACAGGACAAGGTGGCCTAGGACAGATCCACATTCACATACAGGATTTCGTAAAAGGCGACTAAGGGATGGGCTTATAAACTTGGGATTCTACTTTTGGGCAATGGGCTTGCAACCCATCACTATTTTAATCTCAATTCTATCATTAGCCAACAAGCTGAACATGACCTATCAGTCTTTTCAAGACTTTGTGTTGGCTTCGTCGTCCCCGCATGGGATAAGGACGTAATTTAAAGTATAAAAAGAGATAAAGAATTTCGGTTAAAAAGTGCGCACCCTTTCCGACACTCTGCCCAGAATTACCTCTACCATAACAGTAAACTGATTAATAATAAGTAAATTTACATTTGAACTTACAATTATTTTCTTTTCCTCGAGCAGCTTTCGCTTTTTCGCAATTTCAGCTTTAAGAATTTCCATTTAAAAAATTATAATCGCTGGTCAACAAAAAACAAAATAAACATTTATGTACTTATTTTTAATGGATGGACTTTCCCGAAGTAGGTAAGTTCTTTTCTTTCCTACAGTTCTTTTCCTTTGATTGATTTGAAATGACAGTTGATACTTGGATTTGACATTGACATTTTTTTTGTTTATGTTTATTCGTTCGTTTTACTGAATAGTCAAAAGGCACTAGCCGATGCAGCCAAGTCTTAAGCAAAATAAATTAATTACAAGAAAAGTGGTGGAACAAATAAAAAAGAAATAACAATGGACTAGGAGATCTTGAGTAATAAAATATCATAAAATTATTAAATCTTTAAATATTGTTTAAATACCTACATATTTTCTGCTAAACCACGTTAAGTTCAATGAGACCTTGAACGAAAATAGAAACAAACACTGATGTGACATCGTGCCGCTCCCTTCACAGCCCGGGAACCCTATAAAAGCACGAGCGCGCACGCCGGGCCTTTGCCTTGTACTACTGATTTTGACTTTATTACACTATTTTAAACTTTCGATAGTGGATCTAAAAGTGGAAGTGGGTGAGTATCGGGTACCTACATATTGTTTTATTATTTAAATTATTTATGCCTTACAATACAATGACGATGTGGCCAAATCTATACGCCACAAGTCACAAAAATAAAAATTAAATTCACGCGACATTCTCAGTCTTAAACAGCGAAAAACTTAAATTGCGCAAGCAAAGATTTCACGGATTGGAGCTATATATACAACCTTCGACACAATATCGTCGGAGCCGCGGTTTCCCAGGCATAACACCTAGCCTGGCGAAAGATCTTCCCTTTGGTGGCGGTCAAGCCGAATCATCACTCCCGCAACAACGATAAACGTCACCACCAAGATATGAAATTATGTCCATGGCAGTCAAAATTCATTAAATTGACATGACTTTGACAGATGTCAACGTAAGTGGTGTGAGCACAACGATTCGCGGTGGATGGGTGGATGGTGGTCTGTTTTGTTTTGTTTTACCCATAGCCGACCGAAATCGAATAGTTATTTGTTCGGTAAAAAAACTTGTAAAAATGATCTTACAATATTTATTGAAGTTTCATTTAGAAGACTGTTTCAATATACTTTCAGAAAGAGACAGTCTAGGTTACTACTGCATAAACATTGAGTAAGTTTTAAATAATGTAACTATTTATTCGTCGCGAATACTTTCCACATACAAACATATATAGTCACGCTATATACACCTGAGAGTTGGACAGGGTGAACAGTCTTTAAAAGGCTGAAAGGCCATCTTCAACGGTATGGCCTAATATTGGAATCGAGATTCAAGATTTGATATTGTACAATTAATCAGAAATTCTAAGTGGCTTTCTTTTTTAACACAAAATTTTTCACCCCATTACATAAAAAAAAAATATTTTCACCCCAAGTTGATTTTGACTGAAAGAGCTTATTGAGAGTTCATGTTACCCTTAATTCCCTATTGAATCCAAATAAGAAAAAAAACCGTGAATATATTCTGTTACAACATATTTATCAATTACTTTTCTTCCAGTTTTTTGAAATTGTTTGAAACTTACCCTGATGTTGGTGATAAAGTTTTGTGTAGTCCTATTGATAGTTTACCAAATTGCAATGAAGCTATAATTAAAGCTCAACAAAATATCTTAGAACAGGAAGAGTATCAGAGTGCATTATGCGAAATGGATTATAAATACCTAAAAAGAAATGTACATGCTCGATTCTTTGGTCTACCAGTGTGTCCTGAACTTCATAGAACTTTATTTCCCAAAAATATAGACTTAGGATGCTTCCTTAAAGTAACAGGTATGTAATTCTTACAAAATTACTACATAATTAATCTATACTAGTTTATTGTCTAGTATAGTTCAATTATATAACTTTAATTGTTTGTTGATGAGAGCTAAACTTCACTACCATTACTGGTGGCGGTATTTGCTGGCTTCTTACAGTTTGGTGTTGTGTCACTAAATGATGCAGTGAATATAATATTCAAATATAACTCCTATACATTTGAAGTATATACAATCACAATAAAATAAAAATATAATTGTATGTCTTGCAGATAAAAACTGGTGAATTCTTTAAAAATACAAATTACGAAAGGAAAACAATAAAATTTTCTAGAGAACCACATAATATAGCCTGCCTCTATTGATCACCATCATCATCTTAATTAACAGCCAAGTAACAAATGACTATAATTGCAAACAATACATATATATTATCACATCTATATCCCTTGCAGGGTAAACAGAGCCAACAGTCTTAAAAAGACTGATAGGCCACATTCAGCTGTTTGGTTTAATTATAGAATTGAGATTCAAATAGTGACAGGTTGCTAGCCTGTCGCCTAAAAGAAGAATCCCAAGTTAATAAGCCTATCTCTTATTTGCCTCTTCTTAACCACATGGCACATATAGAAAAAAAATATATTTTATTTATTTCAGGTACAGTAGTAAGAGTAACACAGTCTAAAATGCTAGAATATCAGAGGAAGTATGTTTGCATGAAGTGTAGATTTGAGAATGAGATCAAAGCAGACTTTGAACATAGGTACATATTGAGAGCTCCGTCTAAATGTGGCAATACTGAGGTGAGATGCAAAAGCACAACCTTCAATCAAGTGCAAATGGTTTCAAGGGAATATTGTAAGGATTACCAGGAGATAAAAATACAGGTACAATATTAAACAGCACATAATTCTCCACATTTTAAACTGATTTAATCTACATTATTGTATTACATTTAAGTAGTTTTGTTTCAGGAACAAGTAAACAAATTGAGCATCGGTACTATACCTGGGTCAATGTGGGTAGTTCTTGAAAATGACCTTGTAGATTGCTGTAAACCTGGAGATGATGTAAACATTTGGTAAGATGAAATATTTTTACAAACACAGAAAATTTTTGAAAATCATTTAATATCTATAGCCTTTGCCTTGTGCTTTTAAATGATGTTAGTGCCCTGTCTTCCTGGATAGGATTTATGATCCGCCTATTTGGCGCATCCATAATATGTGCGTTTTTAAATCTTACCGGTTGTAGAAAATCTTTGTCTTTAATTACAATTCATGTTAACAGCGGCACAGTTCGCCGTCGTTGGCGCCCTACAGCACAGAACAAGAAGGCGGAAGTGGAACTAGTTTTACAAGCAAACTTTGTAGAAGTGTGCAACTCTCAGAAATCGGACGTCGTTACCGCTGCCCCCGATGTGAAGGAATGTTTCAACGAATTCTGGGCTCAGTTTCATGCCTGCCCTTTGAAGGGAAGAGACCAGATTTTATGCTCAGTTTGTCCACAAGTAAGTTAGCGAAAGTTGTGAAGATTATTCTTTTGCACGTGTGGAATCAAGCATTTACTTTTCCAGCACAAACTGAACACAACTGGCATCACATTTACGAGTACTTCTATTTGATTTTACATGCTTACAAATATAAATTAATTTCACATTGGTCTACGTACAATATTTCTACGAAAAAGATACCGGCACCAATACAAAAAAGAATAGGACCACTACATCTCTTTCCCATGGATGTCGTAAAAGGCGACTAAGGGATAGGCTTATAAAATTGCGATCCTTTTTTTAGGCGATGGGCTAGCAACCTGTCACTATTTGGATCTTAATTCTATCATTAAGCCGAGGAGCTGAACGTGGCCATTCAGTCTTTTCGGGACTACTGGCTCTATCTACCCCGTAAGGGATATAGACGTGACTCTATGTATGTATGTAAAAAGATACGTAATTTACTCGTAATAATATGCAAGATGCTACTATACTTATTTTGACCAACCATTATCTTGCATATTTTTTATTGTCTAGGTGTATGGATTGCATTTGGTGAAGTTAGCAGTACTTCTGACTGTTATAACTGGATCAAACCACATCGTTGAGAGCGAGGTGGAGAAGAAATATAGTGACGACAAACATACAACGAGAGTCAGGGGGCAGTGTCATTTGTTGTTAGTTGGAGATCCTGGTATGTTTTTTATTTTACCTATGTCTTGTTGATATTCCCAAGGAGGGTTAGTATGCCGGCAACGGATAGGTTGCGAAACCTTTATAGTCTACAGCAGATGCCAAGTTATAAGGCATCTGAGAGGAATAGTAATACATAATTTTGAAAGAAAATATTTGGAAATAATAAAGTAAAACACAAATCCGAAAGTAGGTTGAGTTCAAAGAAGGCATTACATGATACGCCTAAAGATGGCGTTAACATGTGTTGTTTTATCAACTTCTATATCACCCGTCAGTCCGGTCTTCGACATCCTCAGTTTTAGCAACCCTGTGCCTCGAGCTAAACATGAGAAAGAGACCTTAAGGAATTTGTCTGAATTTCTGATATATTTCATGTATTTCTTTTGTATAGGCACGGGTAAATCTCAACTACTTCGTGCGGGCGCGGAGTTGACGTCTCGCTCGGTGTTCACTTCAGGCGCTGGTAGCACGAGGGCAGGGCTGACTTGTGCGGCGCTCAGGGTATTTTATTTTCTATGAACAGGCGAATTGAATATGATAACAAGGAAGTATGCAGAAATCGTGGCAAGTGGAAAGAGGTAGTCTCTGCCTACCCCTCCGGGAAAGAGGCGTGATTTTATGTATGTATGTAACAAGGTTTAACATTCCTTCAAGAAACTGGACTGTCTGATAGTGAAAAATCTGAAAGTCTCAGCCTGAGAGGGCAAAGCAGATGAAGATATTCAATGGCTCTTTTTGTTATTCATTAGTATTAGTTCATTGTTGGTAGACTTAAGAATTTTACATAACTATTTGATCGATATATTTATGCATGCTAAAAATTATTTACGACGTCACTTGCATTGATTCGATAACTCTTTGTAATTCATCCTACTTTTGGTATGGTGAAAAAAAAAATCATTTATGAAAACGATATAGCTTAGTGTTGTCCTATTATATGGAAGTCGGTATAAGTGTACAGTATGCAGAAATCGTGGCAAGTGGAAAGAGGTAGTCTCTGCCTACCCCTCCGGGAAAGAGGCGTGATTTTATGTATGTATGTAACAAGGTTTAACATTCCTTCAAGAAACTGGACTGTCTGATAGTGAAAAATCTGAAAGTCTCAGCCTGAGAGGGCAAAGCAGATGAAGATATTCAATGGCCCTTTTTGTTATTCATTAGTATTAGTTCATTGTTGGTAGACTTAAGAATTTTACATAACTATTTGATCGATATATTTATGCATGCTAAAAATTATTTACGACATCACTTGCATTGATTCGATAACTCTTTGTAATTCATCCTACTTTTGATATAGCTTAGTGTTGTCCTATTATATGGAAGTCGGTATAAGTGTACGTTTTTTTTACAGGAAGATGGTGAATGGCAGTTAGAAGCCGGTGCGTTAGTTCTATCCGATGGCGGCGTTTGTTGTATCGACGAGATCTCTCAGCTGCGGGAACACGACCGCACTGCCATACACGAGGCCATGGAGCAACAGACTATATCCATTGCTAAGGTATTTCTGCCACAGATCATATGAAACAAATTGGCACAGTTTCAAAGCCCAGTTTACAGTTAGGGAAGACATTGTTACCGTGCACTTTCGGGGATTTAAACGAGAAATGTGAATAGGGCCTCGGAGGTTTCGGTCTTATGTTAAATTGTACATTGACTCGGCGCACGCGCAACACAGGAAATCCATAGAAATTTGGCGTTCCCTTGGAAATTATCTATTAGTGCTCTCCTACACTTAGGAATACAATATTTAAATTAACCCATTGGATTTGACTGTAAGATGTCATCACGAATGTGTAGTAATATGTTGATTTTCATGATATTTATTCCAGGCTGGCATAGTATGCAAATTGAACACTCGCTGTGCCATCATAGCTGCTTGCAATCCTAAAGGCCGCTACGAGATTGACCAGCCGCTCAGTGTGAACGTGTCGCTTGGAACTCCACTGCTAAGTAGGTAAATAAATATGTTATTTAGAAATCTAACAAGGTAGACAGAGACCGTGATTGAGATTCAGATAGTAACAGATTGCAAGTCAATCGACCATATGATAATAACATTATTCAATGAGAAATTTATCTTGACCTTAAAATTGACTAAGTAAAGGTTCCCCTGGTCGCTGAAGCTTTCATTAAACGTGCATATGCTTACTATAAAATATTTTTCCAATCTAGAGGAATTGAGTTTCATTTTTTTTGGTTTATAAAATTAAAAAAATTTCATGAATATAACTTTAGTTTTTGACACAACCTAACGAATAAGGTAACGTCCGAGCCGTCAAGAGGCAAACATTAAAAATCTAACCGCCGTCAGTAATTTTAATCTAAATATTATAAATAATGTTATATTTTTATTTGTGCAATGATTTTTATAAAACATAAACTGTGATGAACAAAAGTGTGAAATTTAATTTACAAAAAGTTTGAAATTCGTGAAGTTATAGACAAAAACATTTCAAGAAATTCAAAATTCAGTCGTTGTCCCTGACCTACCGCAACCCGCAGAGTCGTCGCTGTGTGAATCATCATATCACCGAGCGCATCGCGGAGGCCAGCTACATACGTACTCAAGTTATCAAAGGATCTGTTAAGCGATCTGTTGAGCGAGCTGTTTGCAGTCGATATCAACATCATATTGGGAAAAATGACCACTTTATGCGATGGATGTAAAATTATAATTGAGGATGAAATGTGCGTTAAATGTGGTGTTTGTAATCAGTTTTATGATCTTGTCTGTGCTAATATTTCTACACAAATTTTTAAAACAATGACCAAAAGTCAGAAGGATGCATGGAACTGTGTGATATGTAAGAGTAAACAGCCCAAAAAGGACAACACAAATACTCCGGTTCGAACTTCATTTGACGGTGGTGTTACTATGCATCGAGGCGCAGCTACAAAAAGTCCCGTTTACCTGGATTTGTCAATATATGAACAAACAAATGAAAATAGCACAATACCTTCTGATAGCGAACATGAAGACCAATTACAAGATCTCAAAAAAGAAATAGTAGAATTAAAAGAGAAATTAAAATTAGCAAATCAAAAAATTTCGGGATTATTAATGGAAAATGGCAACCTAAAACAAATGATAACAGATTTTAAAACTGTACATAAAACTTCAGAAAATCTTTCGTCTACGAAAAAAGGGAAACAGACATCGAATAATACTAAAAAAGCAAAAAATAATTTGGAAGGCCAAGAAAATACAGAAAAAAGGAGCAATATAAAGAATCAAAACCCTCTGACAATAAACCAAAAACCTGAAAATGTTACCAAAAAAATATGTATGATAAGTAGTAATAAGAATATTAAAATGGTCTCCATTGCCCAAAAACATTTTGGCGATTGTAATTTATGTCACTATCTTAAACCAAATTGTGGAATAAATAATCTGATTGATAATTTAGACACTAAATTGGAGGGATTTACACACAGAGATTGCTGTATAATTTTTATAGGAGAAGAGGATTTCAAGACCACTAATAATTATTTTGACTTGGTATTGAATCTAAGAGAGACGCTAAAAGTAATTACTCATACTAATATTGTTATATGTTTGCCGACTTTTGTATGTAATAATAGTTCAACAATATTCAACTGGAGATTGGAGTGTTTCAATAATTTATTATATCTGGACATACACACACATAACTATGCCTATTTGTTAGATTCTAATTTAAATCTCACCTACGACTGTGACATGTTCTCAGTCCGATATGGTACAATTAAAAACAAAGGTATGAAAAAAATATTTGATGACCTGAAAGAACTAGTATTTAGTATAGTGACCGAGGATGACGTTAAAAACACCGAATTTGAAGACACAATTGTTAATACGTGTACAAATTTTTTTCGCAAATCAATCCAAGGGAAATAAATTAACTATCTTACATCAAAATATTGCGGGATTGTTAAATAAATCAGATTTGTTAACTGTAAATATAGAAGTATTAGCTGACCAGAAGATTGACATTGACATTATTTGCATATCGGAGCATTTTATACGGTCTGGTGAAGAAGATGAAATAGAACTTTCAAATTATGTTCCTGCAGCCATATATGCGAGACCGGATATTAAACGTGGTGGAACTTGTATATTATTAAAAAAATATTTTCGATACAATGAGTTGCATTATATAGCTGAACTGTCTGTACCTGGTGTTGTAGAATGCTGTGCAACGGAATTAATCCAATATCAAATGGTAATATTGTGTATATACAGACCATCTACTTCAAAAGATTTTGACATTTTTTATGAAAAATTAGATTTAATTTTAAAGACATTATATAATAAAAATTCTTATAAAAATATAATAATGTGTGGGGATTTTAACATTAATGTACTGGTAAAAAATAATTTATCTCAAGACTTTGAATATTTTCTCATGAATTACAATCTTCAATTACAAATCAAAGAAGTTACAAGACCAAGCTCTCAAACTTGTCTTGATAATTTTGCTCACAATTTACGGGATCAATGCAACAGTCAAGTAATTGATTTTGCTTTGTCGGATCACACAGCCCAAATTTTAGAGATCCCCATTAATAAAATTAATGAATTATATAACTGGCGTGTAAAAAGGAGAAATTTGTCAAATGAGCATATGAATTTATTTAAAAAATACATAAAATCTTTCCCTTTTGAGGGCATTTACAGTACAAACGATATCAATACAGCGTTTGATTATTTCTTTGATAATTTCAAAATGATCTATGATCTTTGCTTTCCCTTTAAAATTCAAACCGTTAACCGAAATAAAAAGAATTTGCGGTGGGTTTCAAAGGGGATTAAAATTTGTTCTAAAAAGAAAAGACTGCTGTTATGGAAACATAGAATAGCGCCATCCAGTCAGTCTAAAATAAACTTAGTTAATTATTCCAAAAAATTAAAAAAAATTATAAATATGACACAAAGGGTTCAAAATTCTTCATATATTAGTAATTCCCAAAATAAATCCAAGGCAACTTGGCAAATCATAAATAATAAAAATAACAAAAAAGACTTTATTTTAGAGATTGAAAATGAAGGAAACATAGTATCAGAACCAATTTTAATGGCAGACACTTTTAATACTTATTTTATTGACAAAATTGAAAATTCCTCTAATAACTTACAAGATAAGGTAGATCTAAAGGCTCAACCGCAGTCTATGTTCTTGTTGCCAATTATGGTCGAAGAAATTATTAAAATTATAAAAACATTAAAAAATACCAACAGTACTGGATATGATGATATCTCCACAAAAGCTGTAAAGTTTGTCTGCGAGGATATTGCAGATCATTTAGCTCACTTGATAAATATGTCTATATCGGCTGGTGTTTATCCTGATAATTTAAAGCCGACAATTATAATACCACTCCATAAAACAGGAGATAAAAAACGCATGTCCAACTATAGACAAATAGCGCTAGGGTCTATCTTTACAAAAATATTTGAAAAATACTTGTACAACGCTCTTTATAATTACTTGACGAAATATGATATTTTATGCGACGAACAAAAGGGATTCAGGAAAAACAAAACCATCAATATGGCAATATATGACTTAATTGAAATTGTTATGAAAAATGTAGATAATCGTAATCCTGTTTGTGTTATGTATACTGATATGACACAAGCTTTTGACTATGTCAATCGTAAAAGACTGATAAACAAATTAGATAAGTATGGAATAAGAGGAAATGTATTAAACTTAATAAAGTCTTACTTAAATAATAGAATGCAATGTGTAAAATTAACTAGTCTATGTCATAAAACAAAACAAGAAACAAATAATGTGTCAAACTATAAACTAAACAGATTTGGCGTTCCTCAAGGAAGTGTCCTAGGACCGTTACTGTTCCTCATTTATATAAATGATTTGCCTTTGAACATTAAGCAAAATATGGTTTTATTCGCTGATGACAGTACTGCTGTGATAAAATGCGTTGACCCGAATTGTTATGAATTGGACGTAAATAATACATTAAATGATATAATTAAATGGTTAGACATAAATAATTTGAAAATCAATTTGCAAAAAACAAAACTAATGCATTTTTACAACAAAAAACTACCTTTAAATATTTGTGTGAAATACAATAATCTGAACATAGAAGAAGTGCAAGAAACTAGATTTTTAGGACTTAAAGTTGATAGCAAATTAATAGTCCAAGATCCCAGAGCCGTAAGACACAACTTATTTTCTAAAGAATGGATCTTTCGATTCTCAGTAGGTCTTTCATGTACTTTTAATACCTGCATGTTTGTGAGACTTGCCCAGTGACACCTGCGCAGGTACCAGGCGAGAAAGGTAACTAAAAATCACAGTTACTTAACTTAAATTTTTATGACTGATTTTTATATATATTTTATAGACTATTACTCTGAAGTCATATCAGAGAAGTCAGACGCTTTCCATGCGCCAGAACTTTTGTCAGACGCTTTAAAGCTCTATCAAAAAAAAATTAACTTAATTTATTTTTAAATGTCTGACTTTTATATATGTTATTCAGATAACTATTACAAAGTTGTATTAAATCAGTCAGACAGTTTGTAATGACCAAACACCCCTTAAACACAAGAATTACTCAGCCTCGAGTATGAGCGCGATAGCACAATGCGCATGCGCGTCAGAGTAAAATATCTAATATTTGAAAAGTACTTACTGTTTTCAATTTCATATTTTTGCATATCTATTCAAATACGATGAAATTAATAATTAAAATAATAATTAATCATTTTTAAAATAATATAATATATTGCATACTGTATATAAAAATAAAAATGTAAAAAAAATTCTCTATTTGTTTCAGTCAAAATATTAAATGTACAGACAAAATATTTTTACCGTATGATTATATGTAGTATTTTGATTTTCAGTTTTTTTAATAAATACTCAAACAACACAAAAAAAAATATTTTTAATAAAAATTAATATATATCTTGTTATTGTTGGGACTCGAACCCGGACCGCCAACTTCACAGTCTCACGCGCTAACCACTGGACCATCGAAGCCGTTGCGGTGGTGTCGAAATTAAAGTAGTCTATATCCCTTGCGGAGAAGACAGAGCCAACAGTCTTGAAAAGACTAAATGGCCACGTTCAGCTATTTGGCTTAATGATAGAATTGAGATTCAAATAGTGATAGGTTGCTCGCCCATCGCCTAAAAAAGAATCCCAAGTTTGTAAGGCTATCCCTTAGTCGCCTTTCACTTATATTTATATGTTATAGGTTTACTATTACTATACTATTTTTTAATTGTTTATGATTTTATTTTTACGGAATATTCTGCCAGGAACGACAATCTAACTGATGATGAGGACGATGACTTGAGTGGACAGTATAGAGATTTAATAAATGATGAAAATTCAAATGATTATTTTGATGATGAAGATGATAAAGAGACAATAAAATAATTATTCAATTGATTAATCATAATTAATTATTTTTTTATTGAAATTATTATAATAGATATATTTTTTTAAATAAATTAAAAATCATTCTTTTTGAAAGGCTATTGCTACAAAAAAATTCATTTTCCCCTATTTATATGCAATATATTATATTATTTTAAAAATGATTAATTATTATTTTAATTATAAATTTCATCGTATTTGAATAGATATGCAAAAATATAAAATTGAAAACAGTAAGTACTTTTCAAATATTAGATATTTTACTCTGACGCGCATGCGCATTGTGCTATCGCGCTCATACTCGAGGCTGAGTAATTCTTGTGTTTAAGGGGTGTTTGGTCATTACAAACTGTCTGACTGATTTAATACAACTTTGTAATAGTTATCTGAATAACATATATAAAAGTCAGACATTTAAAAATAAATTAAGTTAATTTTTTTTTGATAGAGCTTTAAAGCGTCTGACAAAAGTTCTGGCGCATGGAAAGCGTCTGACTTCTCTGATATGACTTCAGAGTAATAGTCTATAAAATATATATAAAAATCAGTCATAAAAATTTAAGTTAAGTAACTGTGATTTTTAGTTACCTTTCTCGCCTGGTACCTGCGCAGGTGTCACTGGGCAAGTCTCACAAACATGCAGGTATTAAAAGTACATGAAAGACCTACTGAGAATCGAAAGATCCATTCTTTAGAAAATAAGTTGTGTCTTACGGCTCTGGGATCTTACTCTATAACATGGGATTCTCACATTGAATCAATATGTAAAAAGTTACATAAATCAGCTTATGCATTATTCAGATTATCCAAAAAAGTCAAATTGGATGTTACACTTGTAGCTTACCACGGTATGGTAACGCCACATTTAAGTTATGGTGTAATATTTTGGGGTAACTCACGTGAAAATGACAAAGTATTTAAAGCTCAAAAAAGATGTCTCAGATCAATGTGTGGACTAAAGTCAATGGAAAGTTGTGTACCTATTTTTAAAACACTTAAACTTTTAACACTACCCTGTGTTTATATAATGGAAATATGTATTTTTGTTAAATCTAATCCGCACTTATTTCAAAAATTAATAGACACTAGAAAGAGACCAAATAATTTGAGATCCCAATATCAACTAAAACTGGCAACTGGAGGTCATAAGACTGCTATGCTTGGCAAGAGTGTGATTGGTATGGCTCCTATTATTTTTAACAAATTACCGGATTATCTAAAAAAATTGGACATAGTAACATTTAAAAAGGAAATAAAATTATTACTAACTGCTAAGTGCTATTATAGCGTCAATGACTTTTCAAAAGATATTGTGACATAATTATTATATTTTATTTTTATTAAATATTAATTGATGACATTATTGCTAAATATATATTATTTTTAATTAAGTATAAATTAAGGCGAAATTTTGATTTTTAATTTATTATTGAATGATTTAAATTAAAAAAAATTATCTGACTGAATTATTGTACGTCTTGTGAAGACAGATCACAGTGACACGAACTGTTTTGTATCATCTTTTCTACCTGTGTTTCCGCAATAAAGAGATTTGATTTGATTTGATTTGATTTAACCTTTTTCCACTCTTTCCGTGGGTTTGGCATCATTAGTTTAAAAAAATCTAACTTGATGTCTGTTTCTTTTTATTTCAGATTTGATTTAATTTTTATATTGCTGGACTCCAAAAACAAAACTTGGGATAAACTTGTGTCGTCTTACATTTTATTTGGAGGCGCAAATGCAGGAGACTCGAAGAAACGGTGGAGTCTAGAAAAATTGCAGGTGCATTATACCTACCATAATAATTATAACAATTTATTATTACCAATTGTAGCGAATGAAGGGTCAGGTTATTTACCTAGTATACTCGAAACATACTCTTTTATAATGGCTCTTTTCTGAGTTATGCATATTACTTAGATTTAAGATCTTGGCAAAGGCAAACATCATGAGGATGATGATTTATGATATTCTAACATTCTGACATACATATTGTGTCGTTTAGGTAAAAAGTCGCAGGTAAGAGTGATGAACCAAAACGCTGAACTTTGCCTTTATATAGCCACGTCTATTTCCCTTACCGGGTAGACAGAACTAACAGTCCTGAAAAGCCACATTCAGCTGCATGGCTTAATGATGGAATTCAAATAGGGATAGATTGCTAGCCCATCGCCTATAAGAAGAGTCCCAAGCTTATTAGCCTTTCCCTTAGTCGCCTTTTACGACATTCATAGGAAAGATATGGAGTGGTCATATTCTAAAGAGCTGGAAACCACATGGCACCATTTCTAAATTGATGCAAATACGAGTATATATTTTTCTACTCCTTAATTAATTTTCTTGTAAATGATTCACAGATGTACATTAGTTTGGTCGGGCCAAGATCTGTGGAGATGACCAAATCAGCAAACATCATACTTCAATCGTATTACATGATGCAACGGAAGTCTGAATACAGGGATCCTTCTAGAACAACTGTGAGAATGTTGGACAGTCTTGTGAGGTAAGACCAATATAATCAATGTATAAGATCGAGTGTTTATATATTAAATATTTTTACAAAAAACTGTAAGGGGGCGATTAAAGAAGATTAACAAAAATAAAAAAATAAAAAATTTTGGTCTGTCTGGCTGTCTGGCGAAATTTTTCCTTCAAAACTACTCAACAGATTTGAACATGGTTTTGGATTACATAATTTAGTTAAAGCTAGAATTTCTACTATTATTATCAGTTGGATATCGTAGCAAGTATTAATGGGTTTATAAGAACAAAAGAAAAATATGGCAAAGGAAAATAATATAAAATTAATTAAAAGTCTAAAATAATTGTAGTTTTATAATGGTCTAGATAATTGTAGTTTTAGGTTCCAAAATAATGGACACCAGTGGCAGCGCACTGTTTTCTAGTCTAATTAGTAAGGAAGGTTCCTAACTCTGTCATCTTAGTTTGTTTCCTGAAACTTTCCTTGCCATTACTTCTGAGCTGGGGGACCACATTTGCGTTATTTATAACTGTTTCAAAAATATAAAACAACCAGATTCTTTTTAATGATAATTATTTAAAAAGGATTTGTTTTCTTTTTATTTTTGCAGGCTATCACACGCCCATTGTCGACTGATGTATCGGACCACTATACTACCAATGGACGCCATTATGGCAGTGTCTCTTGTTGATCTGTCAATGCAAGATTGCACCTTAGATGACACAGTTGATGCCCTGCATTCAACATTTGAAAAGTACCCGGATATGGAATATCTATCTAGAGCCAAGAATCTCCTAACCAAATTAAACTTGTACGAAATATGGAAAGATGAATTATTGTACTACGCCAAGTTATTACAAGTAGATCACAAAACTCTAGAAACTTGTGTCGATACAGGAAATAATAAGTTATTTGCGAAATATGATGACGTAGCAGATGAGAACATTCCACTTTCTTCATCAATAGTTACTAGTTCATATTTTAAGGTGAATAAAAGAATAGAGGAAAATAGTGATATATTTGTAGAGAAAGAGAATGAAGACTCAAGAAACCGTTTTAAAGATAAACAAGTGAATGAAAGACTTGCTGTAACATTGAAAAAACATGCAGCGATGAACAAAAGCGAAAAGAAACCGCCGATTGTGCAAAAGAAAACACGCAAACGAAAAGAAGTAACAGTAAATGTTAATTCAATAAAAAATAAAAACTCTAAAAAAGCTAAAAGAAAAGTCAATGCTGAAGCAGATGTTATGGAAAGTGATGATGACTTTGATGATACAAATGCTATTTTAAATGCTGTTCCCAGTGTTAATGATGTTTTCAAGAATTTGGGAATAGATTTTAATATTGACAATGATGAGGATGATACACAAAATCATGATTATGAAGAAAAATCAAGTGAAGATATACATTACAACAAACCCAAAGAGATGGATAGAGAAATCAATTCAAATGAATCCATCAATATAAAACTACAATCGAAAGAGGTATTAAATAAAAAACAAATCAGAAATACATCAAGTACAATAAGTAAACTAAAACAATTTGAGTTTGTAGAAAAAGATTTGAGTATATATGAAGAAAAAGCGGAAGTCTCTAGTAATAAAGTTGTAGTTAAACTAGAAAAAAGTGAAGAAAGTACTTCAAGTGATTCCACAAAACAAAAGCCATCAGTATCAAGTTCTCAAATATCCATGTTTGAAAGTTCTGACTGTGATATAGATATTGATCTTTAATATATTTATTGTGATTATTAATCATGGAGTTAATAAAACTATGTTATTTATCAATTAATTTTATTTACATGAATATTTACAGTTCCACAACAGTTTTGTAACTCCTAAAAGGCTATATATATTTGCAGTATATCCCAGGAGAAATTAATAATGAGTTATTTTACCAACCTAACAAATATTGTTACCCTGGTTTATTTAGAACAAGGTTCAGGTAAAAGTTTTAACAGCAAATTAAATAAATAAATATTTACCAGACAAATTACATATATTGTGTTAACCAAGTAAGTTTGAGACTTTGGTTACAAGATACCAATTCAACGATACTATATTTTACTGCTTAGAAAATATTAAAAAGGCTTACGGCCTTTAACTTTAAAACCATGTGTTATTCGTTAGACTCTGCAGAACCTTTGTACGGGTCTGTTGCATAGTTCTCAATCAATAAATTTTTAAATCTTCTGGCTGTGATTCCAATGCTTTCTTCTTTTGCAACAATATTCATAATTTCCACTCTTGCTATGTACAAATGGTTGGGATTCTTTGGACTGACCATTTTTATAACATCTATTTCATCATCAACTTTTACCTGTAATCAAGAAAATATAGTCAATTCAGAATGTGAATTGTTTTTCATGGCTGATGACAATGGTGAACCAATTCATATGAAATTTTTACCCGTAACTTCTGCTGCGTGAATTAAACGCCAACTACAAGCGCAAATTCAGCACCATTTACAAAAGAATATAGGTTTTTTGTAAATCCAATGGGAACTTTGGTATATACTGGGATGAAAGGTACCCTACATCTTTCTTAAGGTTTTTTACCATGTATTCAGTAACCATAGATAAAGTATGATGAGGCAACAAACAAACTTACTTTTACATTAAAAATATAAGTTGGAATTTGCAATGCAGTTCAAGTTCAAAGTTCAAGAACTGAGGTCAAACCTAGGCAAATTTTATGCAGGTGTCACAAGTAACCTAGGGGCTAGCCTATTAGAATATGAGACACCTGCTGTCATAATTAATATTTTCTTGTAATACTTACTGAAGCACTTTTCTTTAACAGTTTCTTGCCATTTACTCTTATTTTGCTTTCATAGAACAACTGTTCAATTTTGCTGAAATGAGATAAATCAAGTTTATACCACATTTATTTACACACAGACGGAAATGTGTGTATGTATATTTGTTAAGAGCTGACTTACTTTCTAGCTACTCCTAAAGCTGATTTGAGAATAGCATCTGTTCTCAACGAAGTTGTACTAAATTTAACTAATTTGGAGTCTTTCGAGAGTGAGGCATCTTCATCAAAATCCTCATCTTCATCATCTGAGTCCAACTCTCTTTTCTAGAATAAAATTATCATAAATTGAATAAGATTGTTCAATAATAATTTTTGTAACAACGTACAAATTATAAAAGAAAGTGTTACAGCAATATAGTATAGGCATTAACATGTAATTATGTAGCTTTTTCACTTAAATAATTTCAATGAATTTATTCTTAGATGTTTGTCTACTTTACACTGGTAGGAAATATCCTAATTCCACTTTAGTTTATTATATACTAGATAATGGATTATAAATAATTCAATGGGTTTTATTAATAAGAAAGTTACCTTTTTTGACATACTTCGATTAGAATTGTAAATAATTGGAATTTGCGGAACAAACATGGTTGAGGTTATGTTTAAATTTTTGTGAATAACACTATGTATATTTTTCTTTACAACTTGTTTTCTTATAGAACAAAATACGGGAAAGGCTTGCCTTCTTAATAAATTCATTTTCAAGATATTTATTTAGTGGTTAATAAATTAGAGGACTTTTATTTGTTACACAATAGAAAACATTGGCGAAAAGTTATTTTCCCGTTTGTGTCAATGTCAAGCTGTCAATTTAAATATGCATAGCAAGTAGGAATTCATTTCCATGAAACTGAAAACTAATATACAAAAGTAAAGTAAATACAGTTGTTATATTCTACAGTTCAAATTATCTAAACAAGTAGGACCTCAGAGAATCGAGTTCATTTTAAATTAAGAAAGTCGGACCAATTTTTTCTAATGCCAATTTTCGCATAGGTACTATCACTATCATGTTCCTAATACTTAGTACATCATTAGGTATCACTACTTATTATAGTCCCTTTATTTTCTCTGTCTGTTGGAAAAAGTGTTTTCTGAGAAAGGTTTAAATTTATAAATGCTACCCCTGCGTAGCCTGAACGGGTCGCTAGTTACATATTAAACAATGAAATCACAGCTCTTTCTCGGAGGGGAAGGCAGAGACCGCCACCTGCCTCTCGACCTGAACATTAAATATGTATTTAAGTGCCTTCACTTTACCAGTATAGTTAACTAAGTTATAAGCACATTAAATGAAACAAACATTATGCATGCATACCTAATTACTTACCTATTAATTTCTCGTAGAGAACTTAATATTTAATTATAGCCCAATGAGCTGGGAGTCACCGTCACCAGCCTGTTTAGAATTATGTGAGAGGTTTTTAAGACAGGTGTGAGATCTCACTCCATAGGCAAGCCCTATCGCATATCATCCCATCCGTGTCACATCCACATGTCCCAAACCTAGAAAAAGCTATTGCCAGGAAGACTTGGCAATAATTATACCTTGTTATGAAGCTAAAGGAAGACTTACCGTTAGTGTATGTATCCATAGCAAGGGACAAGTTTTTTTGGTGCAGCCATCTCACTTTACAATATAAGGTAGGTACCTACCCATTGGCTATTAAATTATCATATATTTATCATCCTACCCAGGAATATCTTGTCCAACACGCCAAGAAAAACAGTTCATATCCAGAATGTTGACACAGATCCCGTGGCCGTGGGAGTTACACGCTCAAGTGTGTGTCTGTTCTGTTGCATCGATCTAATCTCGCGAACAGGGACGTCAGAATGCAGACAGGATTCTCGATTTATTGAAATACAATTAAAGTTATTAGACAGGTCGGTATATTTATACGCGTAGTAAAAATGAACTTAACTTTTGCTAAACTATTCTGAGCTTAAATTAAAGAACTTCAGAAAATTGGCTGTATCTACTTACAAAAACATATTGTATGTTTTGGACATAATAAAATAAATGAACAAAAGTTATACCTGACATAGTAAGTAAGGCACTTTAATAAATTAAATTTTAAGAAAATCCGTTGCAAGTCTTAGTCCTCATTCAAATAATTTTCTATAGTCTATGCATAATATTCAAATAAAAAAAAAAAACAAAACAAAAATTAGGCTCTATAACATATAAAAAAATCTCCTTTTTAAAACATCATCAGTCGTAACTAGTACAAACCTTTCTGTTTCAAGACAATTAAAACGACACCGCCCGTTTTTGTCTTTTCGGCCACGGTTTTTATCGCATTATTCACGCCAACCAACATGCGGACATATGTCGTCCATTTCAAGTCTTTTTAGTATTACGGTTATGTGCCCGGCGAGTTCAAAGGCTTTTTAATTTGACACACTTTATAGCAGGGCTCAGTTTGATGGCTCGGTGGATTGGATGACACGACTGGCTTGCATTAATTTCGAAGGGAAGGATGACGTCGACTTGATGTTGATGTTTTGAATAGGAGAAGTGAATGTTAAAACAACTATTTGTACCTATATTATTTAAATCTTTTACTAGAGGCCTTTGTAAGAGAATTTCGTCTAGGTAGACGTATATTAGTTTTAAGGAACCAACTTTCAAGGATCCTTGTAGTTTTTTTTTACGATAAAGAATTCCAAGGTAATAATATTACCTATAGGTTAATTAACATTGATTACCTCAACACATTTTTCATGTTCCCAGTTGCACCCTTTCGCCACTCTGCTTCGGGGCCGCGCACATAAGGCGACAATCATGTCAGTTTTATAACACTCGTTCAGCCTTGAAAACAGTTCATAAATGTTACCTTATTTTAAATGTGAAAGTTTGAGAGTCTCTATCAAAGACCATAGTTCACCGGAGCACCGTTTAATAAAGCGATAAGCATTCTTTATTATAATCGCATTCCTAACAATAAGTATATGGTTTACGGCAGCGGATGTTATGAGTACTACGTTTTTGGGTTTCAGAGATGTTAACAAACACACACATTGATGCACCCGGTTTTCATAAATCAAGTCTTAAGCGGTGTGATATTACGTGTAGATACTTATCCATGTAATTAATGGGATATTAAATAGGCGGATTACTACTGATGACTCTAATTTATATTTTTCAAAACATGCTTAAGTAGAACTTAACTCTGTAGGACACGAAATGTAGAATTAAAATTACATTCATAATGTATACATTATGAATGTATTATATACTTAACTGGTAATGACGTAGCACCTATTTTTTCTTAAAATACATTTATTCGTGACGTTCAAATAGGCGCTTTGAACCTTACGACTCTGCATAGGTACTATTTTTTTTCTAAATCTTACTCTTTCCCTTGCGAGATAGACAGAGCCTACAGTATCAAAAAGGATATAGGATATTTCACTAAAACTGTGTAATTTTATCTAGGTATTATCTACATTTTAATTTTATTTTGATCCACTTCTCTGCACTGTCTGAAAATTGCTCTAAAAGAGGTTGTTTTTTCCTAATTCATGTTCCCACATTAGTCACAACATTTTACTTGGCAAGGAATTTACACTTACATAATGTTCATCAGAAGCTGTATTGAGGTGTTAGTTAAGAATATTGTAGTAATATATCGAGTAATAGGACAATACCTTTTTAGAATGGATCTCATATTGCATGGTCTGTCAACTAGCAGCGGTGAGCCTGTAGCCGTCAGTAGCCGATAGGCGAAACATTGAACTATGATGCATAGAGTTGACAGATTGAACACCTATAAATTTTATATAGGTATTTTGTTCTGGAGCTAGAAGTTAAGAAAATAGTAAATGAAGATGGTGGATGGCTTACTTACAGTTTAGCAGGGCCGTCTAAATTCTGCTGGTGTGAGACACTTGGGACAACGCTACAATATTTTTTGGACTATATGTAATTTTTAAGAAAGACGAGTTGATACTTATATTGATAATTTTATAAATATACAAACCAAACTAGATTTTAGTTATTCTTTTTAACGTCTGCTCCATACAATAACAGTTCCTTATGTAACAGGAAGAATTAGATTTCTCATTTGCCACTTCAGTTGCCGTATCGTTTATCACCAAGTTGACACTTCATCATGTCACTTGTCCAGCTTTTGTGGAGCTATTGGACTGTGAAACTGACAGCACGTAAGGAGCCCCGTGTTTAGGAGAATGTTTGACCCCAATTATGTTCGTGTCACTCTGAATGAAGGATGGGGAATCAGAATTTTGGGACAAGGGAAATTTGTTGTCCATTGTAAATGTAAAATGAATATTAATTAATACTAACTTATTAAGGTAGTCAATCATTCATATCGCCTCTAAATTAAGTACAGTAGATACCTACTAATTCATTAGTGACTTGTAGTACATATCTACATATCAATGTTACCAATAATTTTTAAGTATTTCTATAATGAGAAAAGTTAACTGGTGAACATTCTTTCCCTTTCAATTTCGTCTAATTAAAAAAAAAAATTAACATTTTTGGAAAATTTCAGAGGAATGAATCTCGCCGGGAATTCGATTTCACATTAAACAAACCGTTGTACTTAATTATTATTCATAGTAATAAAATTGTGACTACCTGCCTATAAATACGTACTTATGAATACCACATTGAATTAAAAATGATATCTTCTGTAGCAATAAAATGAAACTTCACACTGCACATACATTCACAACTAATTAGTGAAACGTTAACATTTCTTCAAACATCAAACAGTCATCGCCCGGAATCCTATAAAATTAATGACAATATTAAAGCAAGAGCTATTAATAATCCCAAATTAAAGTTTATGTTTGAGGCGGAGATGTTTGCCTTTTTGTTTGGGCTTTATGGACCACATGGGCTTCGGTTATTATACTATAATGTTGGTTTATGTGTAATTTCACGGTTGTTCATTCTCTCTCGGTTGGGGGCAGAGGGCGCAACTCTTGATTCTACATGTGTGTGAATTTTATAAAGCTCGATTATTGGTCCATCTTTAGTCACTTGTAAGATATAGTTTGACTTTTATTTTCATTCAATAAAATTTTGCTAAAAAGAAATCACATTATTAGTCAACTTAATTGGTTTTTACAGTAACAATAGGTACCTACCTACCTAATAATAGAGTGAAAAAAAATACTTTAGAAATTGTAACGGTTTATGTGATGTAATCATCCATCAATTTCTTTATTTAAAAAAAGAAATGCTAGAAAAGTATGCTATAATAGGTATCTGGTCTTAAAATCTAGGACATCATCATTTTAGAAATCTATTTGCAATTTCGGTGAGCTGAAACCAGCACATCATATTTTATACCTTAAGTAGTAAATACTAAGGATAAAATTTAAGTAGAAACAAATATAGATAAACTTAAGCGTTAATTACACTAATGGGTACCATTTGAACTTTACGAAAGGGTCACCCGTTGAGTCTTAAATACTTATTCGCCATACTTTGTACCGGTCTAATCTAAACAGTCGGAAAGAAAGGCTTTTAATACTCGATCGTGTTATGTTTTCGAGTTCATGTAGGTAAGTACTTTTTTGATGATTAACGAATTTTTCTCTAGGAAAATTATATCCGAAATTTAACTATAAGAACCTTTGTGGTTTATTTCTTTCAGTTACTTAGACGTCATTACTGAGACGTAGGTATACATAAGTTATTAAAAAAGTTTTTCTTTGCCTTTTTATCAATTTCAATGTATTGAAACTATATGTACCTACTTATATTGGAATAAATAAGTGTATATAGTACCTATGTTTTCAAATTGCGCCCGTTGTAAACTCATTCACATAATTTGTGTATCTTTTTGTTCCTTCTTATATCATAAAATTTTTAATATAATTACAAATACATATTATAACTCTTTAATTGTAAAAGTGTTTAAATAGAAAACACGGCTAGTGTTATGAGAAAAGTCGAGCTGGATCTCTACAAATGGCGGTAACATAAATTAATACTTATCTGTTATTGATTTTGATATTGATATTGATCAAACCAAATTGGTTTGTATTTTATTGTTATTGATAGAATTTGGTTTGTAAAGGATACTAATCTGGTCTATAAATAATAAATATAGTACCTACTAGAAAAGTAAATTCTATTACAAGCTTGCTACGTAAAAGCAGGTAATCTCCTTGAAGATAATTCATACTCACTAACTTTAATACATACTATTCGAAGATCTAATCTCTCAACTAATGACCAGCCTAAGGCTATGTGTACAAGAGTCTATTATAAGCTCATTTTGTCAGCTAACAGGTTGATGTGGGTTTAATTAAAATCATCCATCATGCCCGTATTGATTTTATGTCGTATGCATTGGTTGCTCGTCCGCTATCAATTAATCTCTGGTAGTATTTGTATGACGGTTTTTTGAAAATGTTTAGCATTGATTTTTTTCATTAGGCACAGCGTTTTATTTTATGTGAAATAGCAATTTTTTTTAATTCAATATTGTTTTATAGGTAAGTATGTGAGCTGTAAACAATATTATGTATGTAAGGTACCTACATAATATTTTTTTTTAAATGTGAAAGAAATATTATATTTTCCTCATTATATCGAATTGATAAATACCTACTTAAGTTTTTTACTTTGATTGTATAATGTCCACTATTTTACATAAAAAATGAGTTGAATAACTTATGGAGATTACCAAAAATTCTCTAAAATGTAATAATTACAGCCAAGTCAGGCTAATTCTGCCCCCGCGGCAAATTGGCTTAAAGGAAACAAAGATACATTCAAATTGGTGGGTTTATCAAACACCCTACAATAAGTGAGATAATGTAACTGAGTTAATACGATAAACGACTTAAGCCCAATAAAACTAAACAAGTTGAACGGCTCAGGGGCCAATAAACCACCGATGAAGATAGTTGTTCTAACGACCTTTAACTTTCTACCTCTTTAGAACGCACACTTTAGACCAGACAAAATTTATTGTTTTAATTTTTACGTTCTATTTAAGTGCGATTTAATATATATAAGCTACCTATTCATGATTAGGTATTTCTAAGTTAGCCGTGAGCATTTTCTACGAAGCATGTTAATAGATATATTTTATTATTCTTTTAGGCCGTAAAATTGCTAACGTTAGTAAATTATATATAATTTATTGAATGGTATCTATCTAAATAGAAAAAAAATATATAACGTTAAAGTTCGCCAAAAGACTTGGCGTTCGTCTTCTTAATTGCCATTAATAAAGTGAATTTAATTTCATTTTAAGCATTATTAACTATTTTACTTTTAAAAGAAAGAGTTAAGTTATTAGATAAGTTTTACACCCACTCAATTTAGTAAGTTCATATCTCAAATACATTAGTCTACAATGCGTGAGAAACCAAAAGAAAAGAAGCGCAAAGTGGGCATAATATTAGCTGGAGATGAATAATACCGAACTGCCAGATGTAATTGATATAAGCAGACTTGTAAGCGATAAATTGCACCGTGTTATCGTTAGCCCTTTGAGTTATTATGAGTAATATCCCACTCAATCTGATCGCGAAAGTGGGAATAAAAGACTGAGTCAATTTGTGAAACGTCTTGCGTGATCTGTTTGAATAAAGCATATGAAAGTCAATTGAGAGATTTTGGTGATATTTTGTAAAAAATTAGTCGTAGTTTCAATAGAAAATAAAACACAGGGAAGATTTCAGTAAGTACAGTGGCACTGAAAATGCTAAATTATATCCAAAACAAGGCAGTTATTAATAATTTGTTCCCTAAATTGCTCCACAACTCTTCATACGGCGTGCTTGAGACAAGCGCTATCTTGAAAGCTTTCATGAGACGTCGCTATAATTTCAAACACAATCTTAAAACTGGAGAAGCGCCAGCCATACCACAAAAACATAGGTTCTCAAATATTAACGCTGATGAAACAAAATATAAATAAAATTATCTATTAATGTGTATTAACATTTGCCTTTAATGAGCTTTCTTCGCAGAAGTTTTAACTTGAAAAATCTCCTATTATTATTTTATTCGGTGGACATGGGTGGTATTTTAAAACATGTTTTCCTTTTCTACGTTCTAGTTATTTCATTATGTGATTATTGGGTAGATTCTTAAAATATTAATTTCATTTCGTCACGATAGTTTCCCTCACTGAAAGATCGAATCGATGAGCAATACCACTAATGTAAGTACGTAGCTCAGAGTCATTAATACATTGGCGTCGTTTTATTGGAATGGGGTCTTGTGTAGTTTTTTTTTCTCGTAACTAGTTGAAATGTACTTAAACTAGTAATAATTTATTCTTCTTGTTTAGGTTTGCACACCACACTTTGGGCATCACTGTAAAAGTATTGTAGACGGAAAACACATTAAATGTTTTGTTTGAAAAATAAGAGGATATAATAACTCGACTTGGCATATGGGAATGCATAAAAAGGGCAATTGATTTTGTTGTAAGTGCTACTGAATATAACATTTTTAACTAGCAACAATATTTTTAATGTAAGTGACCATTATTGAAGGAAGTATGAAGTAAAGTCAACATGATAATTACCCGTACAAGAAGGAAACCTTAAAGCTGTTATCACAACAAGATCAATTCTTTTTGACTGTGAAAATGTGAGAAGGTTAAAAAATTAAAGGACAAAAGCACTGAAAATTAATTTCCGAACCCGAAGTTTTTAACACTGAAAATAATAATTCGGGGCGATTTTCTTAATCGCCCCGAATTATTTTCTAGTTTTTGCATGAGGATTTAGTCTCGTAATAATTTCTAGAAAAAGTAGCCAATGTTAAGTATGTAGGTACTCCTAAAAGATTTGATCTTTATGTCAACATCAAAATCGACTAGTAGTTTTTGTGTAAATACTACGAATATACTTGAATGTTTATGTTACATATTTCCTTTTTTATAATATCAGTACAGAAAATGTCGATAATTCGACTACTCCACGTTCTAAGCTGACTGTACGAATACTAATAAAATATCGGGAGTATGCGAATGGGACTTGGGACATTTTATTCGAGGGCAAAGGTCAGGATATCGTGGTATAATATTGTGTGGGCGGTTTTTTACTGCACCATTTAGCGGGAACAGTAAAATAAACTTTAGCCCGATGTCTCGGGACGTCCGTCGGTATTGTTATATCCTTTGCCGGCTTTCTTTATTGGCTCTTACGCTAAACAGTTTAACACTTCGCTGCTATTAATAGTACTGAATCTGCAGGTCCCAAGTATCCCGCGGCGATTTATTTTTTGTGTTGCCATTATTTGTTGCAAAAAGAGATTGTTGTCGAATCTGAATAAGATCAAAAAAAAAAAGACCTATAATCGACTTTCAAGATTTAATAAAAGCAGCATATTATAATGGTGATTAGCCCTACCAGCATGTCGTAGTATAATATTTATGGTTAAAATATACATAAGTAAAATAATGTAACATTTGTAGTAGGAGTCGTTTAACATTAGCCTGTAAAACGGTCATTATTTCAAATTCAAATGCAATTAAACCACGAAATTAACACATTCCTGACATAACTATAATTAGCTCCGACACTAATTCAATTTCTCGTGTTAATAAAACCATATTCGTTGCACATTTAGGGGGGGACTATTCTGCGGGCAGGGACTGATACGTATCAACATAATTTATCCCTTAGGGATTTGCGTTTATCGCATCTACAGAAAAACGATCGGGAAGCTAAACACGTTTTGTATGGTTTTTTGTAGTATCTGTTTCCAGGTAGTTCAGCTGTGACATTTGTCAGTTTATGTATCCTGATAATTAATAATGCTTTTGTTGATGATACAAAAATATTTGAAACGCGGAAATTTTCATCCCAACTAGATGGTTGAATGATAATAATAATAATTAATCTATACTAGCAAAATAATTGTTACATACAAGTTTCGGGAAACCATTGAGTCCAGAGAACCGTCTAAGTGAATAATTTATCGTTTTAAACGTAACAACAAAAGATAGTACTCAGATACGGAACCCAATATGGATACAAAATGCTAGAAAAATAACATGTAGCTAAAATTAAGGGCGATAATATTGACGTGGGTGGTGATGGTGTCGAATAGTGGTGTTAATTACAAATACAGGACTACATCTAGCCCGCATGAGGACAGACATGGAATGACCGATTGTTATTGAAAACGACATTTTGCGGTATTTGGGTAAAATACAATTCGAGTTACAATGTGGGTTTTAATGAGTAACAAATGAAGATACGGGTTAGATACAAATAGGCGGTGAAGTTGTCTTAAAAATTTTGTTTATGGTCTACATCTGTTTTCACTCATCACATCATATTGGAAATGTCTGTTGCTGTACAAAAAATTGAGTGATCAGAATTTGGAATTTTTGGATTTCGATAACAGTGGCGTCGTTACTGATAAGCTTCTGATAAGTTGCGTATTCAGGATGCAGTCTGTCAACAAGATGATTTGATGGTCTGATCAATTTTTTCAATCACTCTTTTTTTATATTTAGTTAGATAAATTAATGGTAGAAAAAGGACCTAATACTAATGCATCATGTTATCTTACGCAAAAAGAGCTATTTCTTTAATAAATAAATAAAAACCGCGCTTTAAATACATATACAAGAAGATTGAAGAAATCAAGAAGTGCCGTGTGGTTCCCGGCACGAATAGGAAAAAAATAGGACTACTCCAGCTCTTTCCTATGGATGTCGTAAAAGCCTACTAAGGGATAGGCTTATAAGTTTGGGATTCTTATTTTAGGCGACGGGCTAGCAACCTGTCACTATTTGAATGAATCTAACATTAAGCTAAACAGCTGAACGTGGCCAATCAGTGTTTTCAAGACTGTTGGCTCTGTCTACCCCGCAAGGGATATAGACGTGAATTTATGTATGTATATATCAAGAGGATTTACAGGATTAGGTATCGTCAATTTTGATAAAAATAACATTCTAGCAAGTGGTAAATAGGTATTAAGTATCCTTAAGAAATGATCGCTATTTTATCATACAAAATCGCAAGAATACCTACAGTTGAAAAATGTAATCCGACAAAATCTTTGCAAAAATAAGTTTATAATTAATTGAGTTCATATTTTCACAATTAAAAGTACCTACAATGGGGTTTTGTGCCTCATTCAATAAAATATTCATTCAATTCATAAAAAAATATATCTACGCTATTGTTAAAAAACACAATTAACAAAAAATCTCCAATTACTTAACAAATTCACTATTTTCAAACGATACGCATTTCGATTTTGGGGCGAGTTTTTGTTTGATAAGAAATCTAATCTTTTCGCCCCCCGTTTCCTAGTTTGGTGGAGTCCATTAAAGTCCCTTTGGTTTTCGCTAAATAATACACCGGCACTATTAGCGGGGGGCAAAACAAAGAGTGCCGGAACTAAACCGCTTTACAGTGCCTTGGGGAATCGAACGCTGTGTGGTATGTTGCTCTTAGTTACAGTCTGCACACAAAAAAGGAATTTTTAGTGCAGTCAGAGTAATGAATACATATACAGAGTAAACCGTCTCGTAAAGGCTGCAAGGCCACGTTCAGCTACTTAGCCTTAAAGTAGAAGCCCAAATTTATTATCTTATTCTATCCCTTAGTCGCTCTTTACGATATACATGGGAAAGAGAGGAAGTGGCCTTATTCTAAAGTGCCGGGAACTACACGGCAACGGAAGCTAATAAAAATTGTACTCAGATCAAAAAAAAAACTTTGTAATATTGTATTACTATGCAGGTTGCAGTGGGTAATCTAATTACTACTTCATAGTTTTGCAAATAATTTTTTGATACAACCGCTTCACAATAGTTGTAGTATTTGAGAGAAGAAGAGGTCTAGAAATTATCGACACCGAAAAGGTAAGTTTGGTTTGAAAATAACCAAGCCTTTGCAAGTTATTCAAACTAACCAGCTAGGTACATACCACAGCGCGTCCCAACAGCGTTACACAGCAGATGTTCCACTGGTGACTCACGACGACTCAATTACACATTCGATAGTTTGTGGCCCTATACGAGACCATTCGGCTTTACGCGGACAATTAACTACATATTTTGGTCTAACTCTTACATTGAAAAAGAAACTTGTTATAGCGCAATAAAATTAGTGTGGAATTTTGTCTTTTATTAGATTTAACGATTGCCTAGGAAGGAAGGATTGTAATTCATGATATAAAATTAAAGGAGTTAGATTAGATTGTTAAATTAGAATTGACATTAGAGTATTAATAGGTGTATGCTTTACGCCCTGTGATGCCCTATTGCCCTGTGTGTGTCCTAGGTACTCATAAAATAATAAAATGTTGATATTGTTGATGTATGTAAAAAGTACTTAAGCCTTTCATTAGATTTGTGGAAATGTGTACCTACGTATTTTTTAATGAATTGATAAAAATTTTAGAATTCTGAAAATCATTTAAAATTAACAACAAAATAAGAGGACATTCGTATTCAGACGGGCGAAACAACACTTCCGAATAAACGTTACATTTCATACAATATGTCATCATGCGAGTAACATGAAATTGTAAAACTCTAAACTTTAGGGCAATAAATTAAATTTATCGCCAAACTTTACTTCTGTACGAGATACAAAACAATCCTTTTGTCTCCCCAGATACATTTCCTAATTTAATGTATCCTGCTTGGTAACCATCCTGTCTCGAGTTTCCGCTATCTAAAGTTATTACCGTAATATAGCGTCTTGTCTAACCGACGTACAACACTTATCTAAGAATCTTCTCCTTTTGTCTCCGCGCTAAAAGGGAATACTTGTACGAATAAATAAACGCGGCTGTTAAACGCTTGTCATTGTCAATCCTTGCGTCGATCTCATCTTTTTATAGAATGAGTAAGCGAGACGTCTACTCGAAATTGACCCTTATCTTCAGTATTTTTTTGTCGCATATGTTTCGGATTAGCACTTCACAGAATGCGCGTTTCGATTTGAAGCACACAAGTTCCAATCCATCCATCGGATTCTGAATCTAGACACGCGAATAACGACGCTTCATACTTCTGTATAAAGGCTAAAATAGTGTGAATAATTTTGTTAGTTTTAGATGAACTTGAGACGAGGGCCGCCCGACCTACCGCAGGACTAAGTAATAACTTTGGTTAAATCCCATGTAATTCATGAATGTTTTTATGAGATGCAGATGATCCTACACAGAAGACGAAGATTTAAAAATATTCATGAACCTTATGGCTCTTCGTGAGTTACTATTACGACTAACTTCTTTCAACACATTTTGGATATTTTTAAAACTATTAGCCTATTCCTAAAGCCACAGGATAACGTCACTTAAAATCTAATGAAAGGCTGTCTAATGGGTGATTTTGATTCTCAAAAGATCAAAATAAAATGCTAAAAGACGTATAAATTTAATCGATGATGAATATTGCTAATTGTATTAAAATTCTCCCGTATTTTGTAGGCATTGAATAATGGTTAATTCTTGCAATACATCAAAATATTCAATCTTGTCATTGCATTAACACGACTGACAACTGTAAAAATGGAGAATAATACGTATTGCTTTGTACTTAGGTAGCTAACTACCTACTTTAAAATTTAACTGAAAAGTTTCTTATCACACTTTGGCTAGAATAATTAGAATGAAATTCAACAACATAATAAATTTTGAAACTTTGTATTTGCATTGTTTGAAATAATGTTGAAAAGTTTTTCCATATGTTTTTGCGACTTTAGGTGCATCATATTCACTTTGTTTTTACGACCGCGCTGTTTGTTTCTCGTGTGAAACTGTTTTATTTCGCGATTCTAACAAAATAAAGAGGTTACAGAACAACAGTCACGTCCATTCTATTCAGGCAAAAAAGTGACTGTTTTGGTGAATTATCTGAATTGTATAAAACGAGATTAAGCCCGCAGCTCCGCCTGCATAATCGACTTTTACCGAAGCTTTTACTTGCTGTTCTCTTAGAAATAAAAGCTTTAAAAAAATTTGGCCAGTTTCGAACATGCCAAATTTCTGCAGGGGCAATGATCCACGGTCAAAGACATACTCCGGGCTTTTCTACCTCACTATCCTCACCACTCTGGTGAGGATGCAAACAGGACTAAAGGTACTTTACTCAGTTCAACATACGTTACGATTTTATACGTATGAAAAGAGTCAAATGCCTTTGTAGGATCATTAATCAAATGAGTATACAAAAATGGGATGGTAAAAATATCAGTTTTTTTCTATTGCTATTTTTACCTAGAAGAAGATCGAAGATTGAATAAAAATATTTGATTATTTTTTTATTCAATCTTCGATTGTCGATCTTTAAATCAATCTATAAGAACTTGGGTACTTCTTAACCGACTCTATATCGGAGTAAAGAGGGGTAGGCAGAAAAATGTAGACTAATTTCATCGGCATTCATAACTCTTTTCATGCAACCCTGACCCGACCTTTCGCTTAGCAATCCGATTTGAGCAAGGTATTAAATATCGACAAAGATTTAATGTAGGTTTTTCCTCACATCTAAATAAATAAATAATAAATATGTACGGGACAGATTACACTGAACATATCTTTTAGATTATATAAACAAGACGTTATCTTTATACCTTTCAAGAATAAGGTTCGTTTTGCGTTTAACTTCATTTTTTTTTAACATTACATATTTCTAAGAAAATATTGGCTCAAAATTAATACTCGTTTGCAGAGTTAGGCTTATTATACGAGCCAGTCTCTGTACTTCCTAGCTCACAACGCATCCAACAAAACAATGCACGTCCAGGCGATATGCATAACCAAACAGACACATGTCTATTGTTGATTGTCACCTGTTGAGATCGTAAACATTGTCTCCAGAATTTCAAGCGACGGAACCATGAACAAAACAAGCACTTTGAACAAATACCGGTACAGTCGGCAACAATATGTGAGTGTACGTTGTCGATATGAAAATGTACGAATTAAAAAAAAATGCTTACGGTCACTGAACTCGTAGGGACTTTTCTATTTTGTTTATTAAATAGTACCTGAGTGACCGAGCTCGGTGGACGTCAGAACAACGAAATCATTAGAGCCTTTTTCATTCCAGAAGGCGTATTGTATTGCTCGCTTAATAGTATAGGATTTTTATGTCTATGCAATAGTCTCACTTAAATCAAACTTTCCAGCAAACGTGGCATTTGAGTCTTGTGATTTCTGGTTCTGTCTTCTCCGGAAGGAATGAAGATGAGACATAGGTATATTTTAATAAAAGTAGTTAAAAATAAAAGGGCGCGCTACACAGAAAGCACTGAATACGTAAATAAAAAATAATGTGTAGGTATTTGTGTAAGATTCATAAAATAGTTATATAACACAATTAATATTTCGTATTCAATATTTTTAATGAATCCATTTAATAAAGTTCCTCCTTCCAACAACTAACAATATATTTACTACATACTTAAATAATATCATACGGTCATAGTGCTCGAAATACTACGCCTTGAATGCTCATTTTGTCTATCATTAGGTACTGTCATACTACTTATCCCATCAATTTCAATCAAAGCCCTCATTTTCGTATTGCTTTTTATATTGCGTTATGCTATTCATGCTAATGACTATCTATTATTTGCGACTGTACCTTTGTCAGTTGACATTAGCCGTTTCGTGACATTTGCTCACTGGTATGCACATGGTAATACAAAGATGGTTAAGTTTTGTAATTGTTAAAATGTTAGTCTGCTCACTTTTTATAATTTTATATATATCGTTGTTGCAATTTAAAATAAACAATACATATAGAAAATTCGTAACTAGGTACTAGGTTACAGGTACACAACCAACTTCGAACTTTAAATATCAATTGTGGGTATTATATAGTAGTAATTTAATCAAACTTGACGTAAGTAACATGTTTTAGTTAGTACCTACTGTGACCAAAAGTGCGATAATTTATGTCACGGTTCAAATAATCTTAAATGATTTGACAGAAAAATACGAAAGAGTATTATGGAATTGCACAGACTCGTTCACACATGGGCTAGCATTGCTTACAGTAATAATTACGATTTAATAAAACAACCAACATAATCAAAATTCATCCATCATCTTACAAAAGTAACAACGAAACAACATAAAACTTTTAATTTAACAAACCGCTTACCACATTGTTGTGGAGCGCAAAGCAAACTTCGGCGGCCATCTAAACATCGCATATCTTACGTTTGTTTGTACAGTGATCTTGTGTATTTCTCGTCGTTTCATCTGTGACGGGGCCCAGCTGGCCCCAACAGCTGCAAGGCGAGGGCCCTCGACAACTCTTCAGATTCTCTCGAGTACGTACATTATTGAAATCATTCAAATCCTCGACTGTGCATACCATAGACTAGATTTAGTTAGACCCCACCGTGATTCGAAAGGAACCCGCGAATGTTTGACATAGATAATTCGTATGTCATATTCCATCGTACAAAGGACCTCTTTTTGATTATCCCTTGCTTTTTACAGTTATCGTCATTAACCGAATTATAAAATTATACTTGGGCTGGGTATTATTGTGCTGTATTGTAAATTTTCCTAAAAATTGGTCGACATAATTGACGTTGAGTCCTATTTTGCCGTGGACTTCACAGTACCCAAATACATTTTGACTGGCTTTTTTTGTACGTATAAGTAAACTAGCGGTATCTAGCTACATCTATGTCTGTGATGCAAACTTCGTTGACGCGAAAGTTTGTAACAATTTCCCGTTAAAGTACAATGTTAAACTTGACACACACTACATTTGTAGTTTGGGAAATATTTGCTCGTTCGTAACGATGTTTTCATAGCAATTTTAGTTTGTCACGAACGTAAGATTACGGAAGAGAACGAGTGAACTATTTCATTTATTTGTTTATCTTCAGCCAGTTTTGCTCACAGAACTCTCTTTCTCGTTTCTGTGGTGTTAATCTTCGCTGTTGTAAACAGTAGGAATGTAAAATAGATACATACATACATACATACATATAATCACGTCTATATCCCTTGCGGGGTAGACAGAGCCAACAGTCCTGAGCGGACTGATAGGCCACGTTCAGCTATTTGGCTTTAAGATAGAATTGAGATTCGAATAGTGACAAGTTGCTAGCCTATCGCCTAAAAAAAGAATCTCAAGTTTGTAAGCCTATCCCTTAGTCGCCTTTTACGACATCCATGGGAAAGAGATGGAGTGGTCCTATTCTTTTTTGAATTGGTGCCGGGAACCACACGGCAAAATAGATATGTGATAATTAATAGGAAAATGAATTTACATGTAAATTTTAAATTGAAAGTTTACCGTCCACTCACTTTCTCTCACAACGAGCATTGAAATTTATCTATATTCACCCTAGAAAGGGCAAATGACGTAGGTATATTGTTCAAAGAGTCGAGTTAGGAACATATATATATGTAAACAGTCCCAATCTTAATCATAATTTTCCACTCAATGTAGTAATGTCGCCATTGTCAGCGATCATCGCCGCCACACATATCAATAACATTTCGTCTAATGATTATTACCGGTACATTGCCGGTACTTTCGGCCCCGCCACGGTCCATGAACTTTAACGAGCAATTATGGGCCCCTACCTACTGCCACTTCACTGCTGCTCTCCTGGTAACCCCACGTGTTAAGATCAACGATTAAGGACCAAGACTGCAGATTTTTCAGATAGTACTTAAACTGCATTAGGAGTAGAAGTAACTTATTATTCAGCTATTTTACGACTTTACACATGGTCAGCATCATGTGGTTCCTTTAATTATAGAATAGAACCACTATATATATTTTTTTCGTAGATCTAATGCAAGGTTTGTTGGTGTGGCTGAGAAAAAAGTGTAGATAACGTGTGCTTGTTGCTCTTCTTACTCAGGTTGTACAAGTCAATCAAGGGAAGGCTTATATACTAGAGATTCTTGTAAACGATGGGCTTTCAATCAATCGCTATTTGAATCACAATTCCATCATAAAGCCATCCAAGTAAGTGAGACCTTCGATTATTTTCGAGACTTTTGACTCTGTCTACCCCGAAAGGGACAAAGTCGTGATAAGGTCGTAATGCATATCCAATTCGTTTTTGGATGTCTAATATTTAGACAAGTCATTAAGCTGTCCACTCATTTCACCCTGGGCAATTTTGTTTTTTTAATACCGATAGAATAACGAAGTGGAAATTTGGCAAAACAATCCCGACGGTGGGCCACACCGCAGAGGGCGTTGCCATGGTAACCGGTGAATTCTGACTGAAGGTGTGTTTACAAATTGCGATGCCACTTGGTACTGGCACGTGAGTAAACATAGGTAGAATGGGATAGGTTGAGTGCCAATAATTTAATCAGAAATTTCTAAACAGAATGAAAATATTAGGCTAAGGTCGTCACGCAATGAATTCAGGAATAACATTTATTGCTTGGTAAGTATTTATGTCCTTTTTAAACTAAAAAATAAATCACAAAATGTGTGTATTGTCAGTTGTATCCTTCAATGGATACATGGATAAGTTTTTTAACGGTAAGCTATTCGATAACAAGCCTTGACTTTTGTTATTAGGTTCAGTCACCTTCAACGACCTTTGACATTTTATGTATAAATAATATAGTTATCTATTTTATTAAGCAGATCATGGTACCTGACATAAAGCCGTGGAATCTTCAGCTGAAAGCATGCAAGAAATAAAGAGAGAATAATCTAATACATATACTAGAGAACGCCCTCGGCTTCCCCCGTGTTAATCCCGTTGTCTCCCGTTCCCACATGTATCCTTCAGGTACTCATCAGCCTAGTAATTTCCGAGATATCGTGATGAGTGAGTTTTATGCTTTAATTATAAAGTCATTCAAAGTTAAATGAAATATGTCTATTCACAGCCAGAGGCTATATTTCAATAAACACTGTATTCACTCATGCGGTTAGCACCACGAAATTCTGCAAAACATATGCAAGCCTAAAGTTATGTTGTCTATCCCATGAGTACACGACTACGGCCCCTGTTTTACGAGTTCAATGCGTATGCAACGCTCCGGCCGTGAGGGCTGAAATACGACTGTTTACTTCAATTTTTATTTCCCGTCAGCCCTGTTGCGCTTTGGCCTTTCTTTATTATGCCATTGGTATATTTTTCTTTTGTTTTATGTGACATTAATGACAAAGGCTGCCGAACATTTTAATTGGATAAAGGTACTAACACGGGTGGAAAAACTATAGCGAATTTTGAATGTGTTAAGTTTATTATTAATATATCATCTTTACTTAGTCTTTATATTGATTGAATTTTAGTAATATATCGCTGCCTTACACTCCGGGAAAGAGGCGTGGTTTTATGTACATACATACATACATATGGTCACGTCTATATCCCTTGCGGGACAGACAGAGCCAACAGTCTTAAAAAGACTGAATGGCCACGCTCAGCTATTTGTCTTAATGATAGAATTGAAATTCAAATAGTGACAGGTTGCTAGCCCATCGCCTAAAAAAGAATCCCAAGTTTGTAAGCCTATCCCTTAGTTGCCTTTTACGACATCCATGGGAAAGATATGGAGTGGTCCTATTCTTTTTTGTATTGGTGTCGGGACCACACGGCACGTACACCTACGTTTTATGTACATTGTTGCCATGAAATTAAGAAAATGTTAATAACTTAGCTAGCTAATCCTTCACTAGCGTCTTTGCTGATTTCCAGTTCCATCCTCCACCATAGTGCTTCGGGCCCTGGGGTTCGCTAATAGAAAATCCTCCTAAAGGTACACATAATTTTACACCTTTGCTGACTTTCCTACATTGAGGGTAATTTAGCATAACATAAGTAATAATCGTTTTTTGTTTATTCCCTAATCATTCATCAATCTCCTACTCACAAATTTTTGGCTTCTTTATGTAGTGAAAAGTTTTGAAAAAATGCTCTCACAATCAAATCGTAGCCACAAAGAGATTAACGGGTATTCGCAAGAGCTCTTACTGCGACTAGCCGTTCGCTAATGTGCTAGATTCTCTAACGTTCGAGAGTCCTCGACGTAAGTAAGAGCAATCAAAATGTGAGCCGTAAAGACAGTCTTCCACTAGATAATGCGACAGAAATTGAAAATAGCAGACATTCGATCTTTGATTCCGACTTTAGTTTAGATGCTCTTGATGATAAAACCACGACCGGACCATAAAACCTAATTTTACAAAATAAATTCTACATCATTTTAAATTTTGTGTATGGGCAATTTACAATCAAGCTTCAGTTCCCGCTAACTTAAATCCTGCAACTGTTTTGTTAGTAAAATATTCCATTTTTGTTCATTTAAAAAGAAGTAAATATCTATATTTACAAAACTTATCATCACAAATATAACGTAATCTATCTAAAATTCAGTTGGATCATTTGTGTACAATCACCCTTAGGCTAGTACTCCAGCCATTCTATTTACATGGGCTAGGTGCGCCTCTGCTTGGATAAGAATGGAATCTTTTATAGCAATCTCCAGATTTCATGCCAACTCCGATATTAAGTTTCTTTTTGTTTGCACTAGTGCATTTCAAAACGCTCCGCCTAGTTTAGCTTTGTATTTTACAAATTTCGCTCATACAGACCACAATAGCTGCAATATTGTTATAGTCTGGTACAGCTCGCAATATCTGGAAAATTTAAGCCTTAAATAATTTTTTTGCACAAAACCTTTTTGTAGACTCATTTCATCTTGTAATTTAAACTTAGAGTATCGTGCGGGGTATATTGAACTATGCATGCATATGCGCATACATCTACAAGTATTAATTAACTTCTGTACTTTGAGATCACTTTTGGGTTTGGTTTGGTTGAGAATTATTTTAAAATTTGCTTCTTATTGCTAAGATGATATTTCTTTTCAAAGGATCTTACTCGACTAATTGGAAACATTATAAAAAAACTGATCAGAGATTAATTTTGTAGTCCAATTTAGAATCAGAAAAACTTAATCACATAATTGGTTTGAAACAGCAACTTGTGTAACGACTGCTTAGCATTTAAAAACCTCAGTATTCGAGTTCAGGAAACCACATTAAAATAAAGAGAGCTTAATAGTGTTTTTATCTCAAGGCACCTCGGAAGTCGAAGAGGCCTTTTTCGAATAAAACGGCGAAGTTTAAATAGGAAAAAGTGTGTGCATTGGGGAGATAGTGAAAAAAAGCGGGCAATTTAAACTTTCCTACGAAAATGGGACACATTTTATAAGTTTGTACCGGAAAATTACACCCGGTAAGTTTGGTCTCCTTAGAGAGTCGCGTCGTCACTGTGGATGTGATGGGGGAAAATATGAACATTAACTAATTTAAAAGTTTGTGGTACTTTGTTTGATCATGTTCTTTGTTAAATCTTAAATGCAGCAAAGAGCAGATTTTGCTTATGAGTTTAGTTTACAAAGTATGTGGTGATTTCAGAATTTTTTAAGATCGGACATAAATTTTAATGGTTTCGCGATAATACTTTTTTTTGTTTATATCAATCGGAAAAAATCTTAAGATACGGGCTTCAAAGGATTTGATGTTGCAAATAAAAGCAAGCGGATATAAAAGAGAGAGATTCATGTTGAAAAGAGGGATAAATTTAAATCATTAAGTAATACAATTTAGACAAACAGACTCAATTAACCCAACCCGTGGGAAAAGCACATACATCGTTCACAGTACACTATTAAAGCACAACTTTTCATTTTAGACCCCTGCAACAGACAAAGCCCATTAGGTCCGTGATAATGCAAGTTCACCGTGGCCAGGTATTGTTTAGTGTTGCCATACAAAAGAGGGTTGCCATCTCATCTGCAGACTATTACGATCCATTGTTAGGGAGGTTAGTAGAAAATTAAAATGCACCATTGTCTTGTGCGTATTGTTTTAGTTATTAAAACTGTTTCGAGTAATTGTGATATTTCTTAGTGTACTGATGTTATATTGAGGCACAGTTTATGTTAGTGAAATGCAACGAATTCAAATTGAATTGAAATTATTTGCGATAAAAATGTAAAAAAAATCACACTGGGATATGATTTCTTTATCACCGACTTATACATTTGAGTTCTATTTCTGATGTATTAAATTCGTTAATATTCTACTCATTATTTTACAAAAGGTGCAAAGATATCCATGTTACATATTGTATCGATAGCGCAAAATGTTCACAAAGAATTTTTAGGGGATTTCCAGAATTTAAAGGGTTGAAAAGACTTAGGGGTTTAGAAGGGTTTCATGGTTTAGGGTTTAAAGGATCAACTAATGTTGCAATTGACATAGATACGGGTTGGCAAGGGATGGTAATAGGTGAACCACACAATTATCCATACAGTTAGTTCTACTCGTGTAAAATAAGTATAAACGTAGGTACCTACTACTAAATAAACACATTTTTATATAATTTAATGAAAATTCTGTAGATATACTGATTAAAGCCAACAAACTTGGGATTCTTCTTTTAGGCGATGGGCTAGCAAACTGTCCCTATTGAATCTCAATTTCATCATAAGTTAAGTTACTTTCAGTTTTCTCAAGACAGCTCTGTCAACCCTTAAGGGCTAAAGGCGTGTTTATATGTACGAGTATGTATGTCTTTAGTTTTGTTAACTATCTTTAAGTGAGTTTGGTTTTGCACTGTTTTTAACTGATTTTACATATAATTTTCCACAAGGAGGCCATAAACTATTTACTATTGAGGCAATTTTGTAACAATATAATTAAACTATCGCTTTCCCAAGGAAAGTGGGAATACATTCTCTACTATCTGTCAATAGCTTTAAGTGGGTTAGCTTATCATTGCTTTTAAGTTAAGTAACACGGGTTATCATTACATTGGGCCGCTTTCACACTTGCGCAAACATTGCATTTTCCGTGTGTCGTTTGTGGAATCACTTAGTGATTCACGCCTACTCCTTACATTTGAATAGTTTGTAGCTTTTAGCCGACATTTACTAAGTCTCGTTGATTGTATAATGCAAGTGTAGGTGCCTATTGTCTTTTGTTTTGAACAGATCTTAAAATACATAGATACTTCTCGGCGTTTCGAATTTTGACAACTCGTTATTTTTTTTTAAACGGGAATTACTTTTATAAGATAAGGTTACATGTAAGATTAATTTAGTATAATAAAATCAAGCTACATAAGTTAAAAAAAATTTAAGAGAGAGGATAAGGAACCATTACATACATACATATAATTACGTCTATATCCGTTGAGGGGTAGACCGAGCCAGTAGGCTCGAAAATACCAACAGACCACATTCTGCTATTTGGCATAATGATAGCATTGGGGAAAAATCAATTGAAATGAAATTTTTTGGTATTCTTGAAAAAAAGGTGAACAATACTTTAGTTAAAGAAATCTGATTAAGTAAGAAGTATGAGGCTATTTTCACAATAAAAAATTGAGTTAGCAAATGAATTACGGAGTGAATGAGAAAGAAAAGTAAGAAAGAGACAAAGTTCGATATCGTTCCATCAAGAAATCGAATTAAATAAAATAAAATTAACATAAGATGTACATAGGACCTACTTAAATTTTATTTCTTAATGTAAATCTGGCATATTTTCTACCACGGGAATTGCCTAGAATAGCACTGTCACCCAGGCCTGCCCACCACTATCAGGCAGACGGGAAGGCGGGCAGCTAATGATGCCATGTGTTCGATCCCGGCGACGAACCTACGCTCACTCGTTCGTCACTTTGAGGCGGCTATTCTCAAATTTGTTCGAGTTGAGTTGTTCAAGAAATCTTTGAATACATTACATACCTATACATACAAATCGAGTACAAAAAAATTCGTACGAGTACATTCAAAAAGCCACCAAAATGTCATAACAATAAATGCAACTAGCTCAAGACTGAATCGGTTAGAAGAGAATCTGGTTGTAGTAGTTGTGTTCCTTTGACATTAGGAAACAATATAGAAGGATTCGACTATCCATGTTATTATTATAAAGGAAAATATTGTATTATTATTTGTAACGAATAAACTTGAAACTACTGAACCGATTTCAATTAAAATTCGCACGGACAGACTGTTTCTTCAAAAAGTAACATAGGTAACATTTATATCAGTGAATTTTTGAGTGGAATTCCTATGAGAAGGTTATTCTAGTCGGAAAATATTTTTCGCAGGAAGTATTCTCTAATGCTTCAAGAATAGCCCCTTCGCATTCATCTCCCACATAAAACTGTCTGTGCGTCATCGAAGGCGTGTTCTGTAAGTTTTATGGCGCGAGAGATTGCTCGGTTTTTGCTGTTTTAATTAGCGACACTCTGGCTTACTGAGTGTCAGTATATGCATTTGGTTTATAGTGTGCGATTAAATTATTGTATTAAAAAGTTTATTTTAGTAGGTACGTATATTTAGATGTGGACAAAATGAATAGTAAGAAATGTTGAAATAAATAGTAAGAAAAAAAAGGTAAACATTAACTGAGCTTAAAAAGCGGTCTTCAATGCTTTTTTACATCTTTGAGTTTAAACAAACTTTTGTTTTAAATACGACGAAGGCGTGACAATGTGTGTGTAATTTTTACGCCTGTGTATCACAAAAACAGGAGGCAATAAAGATTGTTCATGCGGTATTTTAATTAGCGGTAATGTGAAGACATGCGCGGGAGTTCTGATTTATTGAGATGCAATATGCAACACCAAACGAACTTGTTTTGAGTTTATGAATGGCAAAGGCTTGTGTATTTGTCAGTTCATGATTGCCTCTTGATTTAGGTATAGCAGGTCTTTTTTACACCTAGGTTTAGCAGGCTCTTCCTAGAACTAGATAGAGTCCAGCAGTCGCAAAGTTGCAGTGTTTTAAGAAATGTTGTTTTTTTTTAATGTAGTAAGTCTCATCCTACGCTTATAAAGCTTATAAAGCATCCTGATTATAAAAAAAAGAACAACTGATAGCAACATATTGCTGAAAAAAAAAACGCTGTGTGATACAATTTGAAGGTCATAGGTTAATTAAAATTATCATAGTAGGTAAGTAGTTCAACCATTTCTCGTTATTTTGAAATAATGTTCACATTATTATCAATTATTTACATGCTGATAAGAAAAAACAATTAGATAAGTAAAAGTTAATAAAAAAAATAACATAAATTAAAATGCTTCCTCGTATCGTTACCATATCGTGGGTTAAAATTCCGAGGGCAGCGGTCAATCGATAAAAATACAATAAATCTCTATTCTCCAGTTTTTAAAAGTCCCATTATAAGGGGAGATAAACAAACTGAGTAATAGGCAATCTATTATTTGTACATTTGATAAATAGTTTTAAGTAAATCTACTAAGACAAACGCTTCTTTATAACATTATGAAAGTAAAACAGTGCGTAATCATATCGTTAATCTTCTTATTTTATTTGACTTCTTCAAACACATCTTTTAACGTCTTACATCGTATATACCTATATATGTATTTAAAAGCAGCTGCCACATACTATGTTCTTTTTTTCGCTACAACAGTTAAGTCGAATTGGGCTTTGAGTCTTGTGAGTTAGTTTACCACGTAAGGTACAAAGACGTGATGTGTCCGTGTGTACGAGTATCATAATGGCGAAACTAGACCAACATTGTTTTAACATACTTATATTGAGAATAACGCTTGCTAATGACAAAATGGCTGTAATATAATGCGGTCTAGAATCGGAGCTTGTAGGCCTTTCCTTGTTGCGGTCGGGGGATTTGCGGGTCGGCCGGGGTGGCCCAAGAGGATGTTGGTTTACTGGTGAATAAAACTGAAATGGTTTTTGGCTGGAAATTGTAATAAAAGCGGCTCAAATTATAGCGTATTACGGTACTTTTGCTTGGAGCTTCACTCTCGTAGAAATTCTTAAAGTATATTATTTGTGGATATTTCTAATATTTGTAGTGATTTGTACCTTTCTAGCCCTACGACCACGATTCAGAAGTGGATTGAGTAAGTCAATCGAGTCAGGTTTTGCTTGTGCCGCACCAGCACAGGCTATGTCTCTCTGCCTTATAACGGGACAGGCCTAATGATGGATTTATAGACCTGCCTTTTTAGATTATCTGGCATTTCGGAGTCACAGACGACACCCGCCAACTCACGCTACTTTGTCCCGGCCCCTGTTAATCCTAGCTTATATATTTGTTCCTTTACGGAACAGGGATAGATAGAGCGCTATTATATAGTGCCGGAAACTTCATGGCAGAACAATTATAAAAAAAAGTAAAAAGCATAGATAAGCAATTTTCTTGATTCAAGTAATACTGATTAAATTACAAGTTTGAGAGAAATACGATAATTGCGTCTAAATACTAAGTGGAGATTTAATTATATGAATACTAACAGTTATATTGCGTTAGTAACGAATGGTGGTCAACGGTCAGTAGTTGCGAAACGCCGGCTCCCGACAGTTGTATAATTGTAGTTTTAGTGATCGTAAATACAAATTACTAGGAAATTAATTTGTTTCATATCTACCCGAGTACTGAGTGTAATTTGACTATTTAAATAATTGAAATAACTTAGCCTAATCTAAAAGTAGCTGTAAAGTTGTGTTGCTCTTGGTTTTTTCTGTCCTGTAACGGATAAATGCGTGAAGAAATTTATGGGTGTATCCTGACTTTCTACTGAAGAAGAAGTCTCTCTTTTTTCTTTTATAGGGTCTAAAATAAACTTAAATTCTTTTTCGTTCCTTTTCAAGTCTTCCCCTAGGTCTTGTCTATAAAAATGGTCTTTAGTTTGTCTGTGTTCTAGGTTGTGTCATAAGTTGTTAGGTTAAAGCACTCTCATTTTAATGGCAGAACATTTATCTAAAAAACACAAAATTGGGCACGATAATTTTTTTTTTCTCAAGACTTTTTACAACACACTAAGCGTCTTGTAAAGCATAGTGTACAATAAAAGAAAAAATAAATCAGGCAAAATAAGCGCAATTACACTGCTGGAACAAGTCGCCGTGCAATTTACTCTGGCTAGAAGTAATTAAGGCTTAGGCCAAGCAAATTTACGTTCGACAGCGTCTGAGCTGTTTCGCTTGTAATTGCATGGTTGTAGACACAGCTTAGCTGGAATTGATTTAAACGAGGCTTTTTAAATACTGAACTATTGATGGCCTTCGGTAGTGGTAGTGGGAGTTAGTGTTCGTTCGCTTTATGCTACTATATATATTACAAAGGATTACATTCAAATAATGCGTTCCTTAAGCCTGTTTGACATCCAAACTTATGAAATTAGTACACTATAGCTCAGATATGAAAGCATTTTCCGTTTCTTGACTATATTTATAAAATCACACAAATGTCCATGATAAGCTCGCTTTGATTGTAGATTCAATAAAAAATAATAATAAGCACAACCCAGCGCGAACCTATAAAAATATTGGATGTCCTGAGAATCGAACCAGCAACCTCCTGAAGAAACTGTAACTACTTCTTTGATAGATATACATAGTGATACCTCAACTAAATTTCCCATTCAGATTTAGAACCACTAAAACACTAAACATTTTCCCGACACCAAAATTTATTATTCTCTAATACCACACTAATAACTTTCCTTGTTCATAAAGGTTCATAAACCTATCGTTTTTGGAGGGAAGCGTGGACAACTTGCGTGATAACCCTTGGTATAAACCGCATAATTTATAACCTCACTCCTATACTTAAGTTCAGCAGAATATGGTGCTCATAAGTTTTAGGCAGGTTATACCTTACATTTACGATTGACACTACCGGGTTGTATCTACTTTTTATGGAATAAAAATGACAGATTAGAATTTTAATTGTGAAAAAAAGGAATTGAATTTAAATGATTGGCGATTTTTTAAATAGTTCAGTTCATGATTCCATATATGTATAGATAAGAAAATTAAAAATGACACTTATGACATCAATCTTGACGTTAGTTTTATAATAGGAAGCTATATATATATATATATATATATATATATATATTGTAATATACATATATATAAGATCATCGTATCAAGTAATATTATCAATAAAATATTACACAAAATCATGCCTCTTTCCCGAGGAGTAAGCAGAGATTGGATACATCTCTTCACTTGCCACGACCCCTGCATACTTCTTCCGCTTCATCCACATTCACAACTCCCTTCATGCAAGTTCGTCCGTTTAATATACCGTTATCCTGACTTTCCGCCAAACATTTTTTATTGCATAAACAAACAGTTCAATAAAATACAAGTCCCTCTACATTTTGTCCTGACAACCTGTATACTACAGTAGTTTTTCATCGTGTCGATAATCGGGGTGGTGGTAATTGAACTTAGATTGGTTCGAATTAGAAAATTTCTCGGTGCCTTTTGTTTTCATAGGAAATGACTTTTTGATAGGCCGTATCAAAATCTAATTTAGGGGTGATTGACCAAAGTTTTCTGTGGGGAGCGTGATGCTCAACTTTTAGAAATATAGAATGTAAGCACTTTTCTATTCTCCGGTTAAAATTCTCGTACTAGGTTTCAACCGCAGCTGCGCTCGCGTTAAATTTGAATTATTGTTTTACTCGATTTCATATATTACCAAAAAAAGTAGCCTAGCTCATTTGTCAAGTCCTAAACTTTACTTAATTTGTACTAAGTTTCATCAAAATCGGCTCAGTGGTTTTATTATGAAGTGATAACCAAAAAAACATATGTTGAGATATATTTGTAATAAGGATTATGTCATTTGAGTGGCATTACATTTAGGTTCATGTTATTTACTGAACTTTCAAAAATACTGGAAAAAAAATGTTTTATGTAACATACCTTTTACCTCTGCTATAAATGGCAGTAATTTGTATTTGTCGTGACTAAAACAAAGAAGGTTAATAATGGGACGAACAATGCAGGTTTCGCCACAAAAGACACCTAAAGCTTTTAAGATTAATTGTACGCAATTTATTTAAATAACGACGCAAATTAGGACCCTTGTTTTATTTTATTATAACAAAAGTACCATTAACACTACAAACATGATGATTTATAAGGGTATTAATTAACTTATTCATGAAAACACACCTATAAGAGTTATTTACGCGACTGATGGGATATACCTACACTGTATTTTTGTAATATATGAATAATCAATAAACAAAAAATAAAAGTATTATACTTAATGCAGTGAACTGATAAAATTTCCTTTTAGTGTTACATGAAGTCTTTCTATTGATCATAGATAAAAAATTCACTACAAGATTAAAGATAACGCTAACCTACATATTTAGTTGAGTCAATGAGTTAGGTCAATCTTTTTTTTATTTATGGAATTGAGAAATAAGGTAATACCTTATTTCTCCTTTGTTTTAAGTGAATATTATACATGCAGTGAAAATACCCTATCTCTTCATCAAGCCAGTTTGGATTATATTAAGTACAAGTGGTTTGTACAAACTATAGGATAAGATGTTTTGTTCTATATCTACTCTATTCTATTTATTATAAGAGTTTAGTATTGAAACGTGCTCTAAATAAAAATGCTCCTCACATATTCGCAATGTATGCTCGTATGATTTGTGAATTCTACATTCGAGAACATACATTAAGAAAAGTACAGATGAATACCTACTGTACAATCATTTAAAGACTAATACTATATACCACTGAAAATAAGAAGCGCAGAAATGAGATATTTAGGTAACAAAGAGATGATTGTTTAAACAAAGAATTTTAAAAATACTATGGGAATAGGCTAAAATGGGATTTTATGTCACCTTTCTATCATCTATATTTACTGCAATTTCTTCTAGGGAGATAATTTCGCAGGTAAGGTGTGTGAACTCGTAAAAATAGAAAATCTATGAGCGTAATAGAGAAGTTAAACATTTAAGGGTTAACGAAAAAAATGATTAAATTTATAGATTTTAAATTTTTACGAGTGCGTGGAGATCGAGCAAGTGGCCGTCTGAGGTCTGAGCTATTTAACTTGGTGACCGATGAATTAGTCAAGAAGAGAGGGTCTGGGGCTCGTGGGAAACTTATGAAGGCTCCCCGAGCGGTGAAGACAGAGACTGAACCACGGCGGCAAGAGAGACTTCACAACTTGGTGTAAAAAGATTGTTCTGTTGTTCTGCATCTTCCTTATTTGTATTTCGCCCGCGGCTATGCATTACTGTCACCATGTTTTATTTATTTGTCTACGGTTCAATATGGCTGCATTAGTGGAGAAAATGTTCTGTTTTTTTCATGGATTTAAGATTTTGTATATCTTCTTTGAACACAACAAATATGGACGCTTTTGATTTCTCCTCTTTACTTGATTAAATTACCCACTTCTCGGTTATGGTCTAACATGGACCCAGATCTTTTATCTAGGGAGGATGCACTCAGGGCAAATTTTAAAATCAAGATGACGATAAAGTTACTTTTAGTGAGAACTGGAGATCTGCAATAAGGATGCTCTTTTGCGGCCCTTTTTGCATCAACTCTTTGTTCATAATGTTTGATGATGTAAAAGTGAACTAACCTAAATCAAATAAGGAATATTTCTAAATCTAACTTGTTATATACCTCGTAAAGTGCTACTCCAAGCAGACGAATATACTCCAAGTTCATGTTTTATTTATCCGTCTGCCGGGAGAGTGGCTGCATTAGCGTCAAATGTCTGCCTCGGGCTTGTCTTTTTCACTATGTTTCTATTATGTTTTGGTATTAGGAAAGGTGTGTTTAGTTCAAATAATAAGTTTTCTAGGCTAATGCTTTTCTATTTAAAATATTTTATTAATTATATAATAAGTATTTATTAAAAAAAATTGTATTGTTGAGTTGGATAACTTAACTTCTTCCACATTTTTTCTTCTTCTGTTATAAATACGGTCTTTTTGCAAATATAATTTCAAAAAAAAAATTTTAACCTTCAATCCATAAATAATTGAAAAAAAATTCACTAATTTCCATACGAAATTAACAATCGTGCTAAATATTCATATTATTAGATTAAAAGTCGCCGTTAGCATACAAAATAGCCGCATTATCAAAATGATGTCCATTAAAATCGGAACTCTGAAAACTCAATTACATTCTGACCAATGAATTAATTAGACTAGCATTAACAAATTGTGAATGTGTACTGTGGGGCCTAAATTGAATTATACGAGTACGTACAGGGTGTTGCGGTTATATTACTACCATATTTGCCATATTTTTTTTATTATCTTATGGATGCCGTAAAAGGCGACTTAGGGATAGACTTTTAAACTTGGGATTCTTCTTTTAGGCGATTGGCTAACCTGTCACAATTTGTATCCCGATATATTTTCCATAAAGATAAAACAAACATAATATTAAGCTATTAAGTTGATGGGTATACATACCTTTTAAGATGTAAAGACTTAATATTTATATTACGATACACACATAAAACTATGCCTCTTTTCCATAGAGATTGGCAGAGACTGACTACATCTTTCCACTTGTCACGATCCCTGCATACACTTCTGTTTCATCCACGTTTAGCACACTTTTCATGCAAGCTCGTCGGTTTACAGTAAGTAAGTTTTGTACTAGAATTACTTTATTAAATGCTCCTGTATATAATTTTTGTGTACATAAATAAGTCTTAAAATATTTACTTAACCATTTGATAGGACTTCCCAGATGTACTACAAAGGTTAAATAAATGAAAATAAATCATCCTATAGCATAACGGGAGCAGAGTAAAATTGTAATAACCCCGTGGTTTCTGATCCCCAGATAAAAAGGCGCCCCGCTGGCCGCCGGCACCGGGCAACGATGTAGCAAGCCTGGATGGACATTGCATTTTTATGCACTTGGACGATGAGGTGCTTGTGGAATAAAAACAGTTTTACACAAAGAACATACATTCATACATAAAATCACGGCTTTTTCCCGGAGAGGCAGGCACTACATCTTTCCACTTGCCACGATCTCTGCAAAATTTCTTTGCTTCATCTACATTAATAATTCTCTTCATGCAAGCTCAGCGGTTTCGGATACTCTTGACGTCAGGTCAACATAAAGAAAACATACTTATTTTAATTTTTTTTATAAATAAAATGGAAGCTAATGAAAGTGATAAATATGGTAAAACCCAATAGCAAAACAAAATATCTCAGTTAAGTGTTGCTTATAGTTTACATCAAATCTTTAGTACTAACAAAAATGGTGGTCATAGTATTAAAAAAACTTGTTATTATCAAATGCTTTCGATGCGAAAATTTTAATCGAACTTTCTTTCAGTTCATTATAGTCAGCTTTTCTGTCGATCTGTGCGAGAACCTATTTGGATTGTAGTAATCGGATACATTTCGCGTTGTTAAACTAAGTGTACTTAAAAATTTGGGAAACTATCCATATTAAGTATTAAAGTTCTTGGTGCCTTAATTAAGGTTGAATGTAGGGAAAAAGGAAATTAAATACATATTTCTAATCTGAATCATTCCAAATCGACGTGAAATAGAAGGTATTAAACATAAACAACACGTATGTTTAGTAAATAAAAATATTCATCTTTATAAAGGAGATTTAATGAGTAACCTGACTTGACCTCGCCAAATTGCGGCCAGTGTCCATTCCTGCAATATTCATACATCCATTGCAGAGTGATCCAGCCACGGGCTTAAACTAATTAGGGCCCCACTGTGTCAATGTTGGCCCAGCACGAGCCCCGCTTAATGCCAGTGTCTCCATTAGTCCAGTCACCCTCAGTTTAAACACAGCACAGGCACACATTAAAGAGACCATAGAATTACTGCCTGCTATCATCTATACTAATATTCTAAACAGTTGTCTCAAATACATTTGGAGCGATTTTAATGAATATGCGAAGATAAACTTAGAAGAAAGACATGAATACACTATTAGTTTAAACATATACACTTACAAAGCTAAAGACCATATGGGATCTTCATTTTAACATGCGTTTTGTAAAAAAAAAATGTATTGAAACGGAAGTGACTTTAATAAAATAAAATTTAAAATTGGATATGATTCGAAAAAAGAAATTATTTATAAAGAAGTTGTAAGACAGATACAAATTGGTTGACTGGAAGAAATCCTATTGGGGATAAGTCCGCCATTGTACATATTCTTCTAAATCCAATAACTGTTTTGTAATTTGTTATATTAATTTTTATGTGCAATAAAGAGTTTACAAACAAACAATAATATAATAGCTAACATGAGTTACGATTCTGTGCTTTGATTATTTTTTTTCCACAGTGCAACGCGACTTGCCAAAATTGATTTGTGTTCGTTTGATCATACAGGGGACTTTGTTTGACTTCGTTAGGCTTGTGAAATGTTTACACTGTTTACGGTTTTAGTTTGTAGTTGGAAGAAAGAGTACAGTTTATATTTTTTTAATACAGATCAGATAAAAAATGCTTTGCGTAATTACTATATAACTTGTTTCATAGCATCTGAGAGATTGCTTCTCCTTATATTATTATAATATTATATTATTATAATATAGAAAAAAATTGTCAGTTGCTTTATTATATTACTATCCTTTAATTACGATATTTATATTCGTTTCATATGAGTATGAGTTTATAAAATGTATCTAGTACATGATAGAAACTGAGTGCATTTCTGAGAATCGATAAATTAAATTCACATAGGCTTTGAAGTATTTAATGTAATTTGTTGATTGTAAGTAGGTAAATTCGTGGGCGGATACCTTTTATGTATTTATACCCATAAAGTTATTTATTGACTAATTTAACTTTGGTGAATTAATCTGACTCTTGGGCAAATATATTATTGCAAAGTGCTCTTAAAATTGGGATTCTTCTGTTAAAGAATGGTACAGCAACCTGTCACTATGTCCATCTAAACATGGCCTTCGAATCTTGTGACTTTGCCTACCTCGTAAGAGACAAAAGTGGTGTCAATTGTGTGTGTTACATTATGATCTCACGGCATTTCACAGATACTTGCTTGCTTCAAGTGCTCTAAATACCGACTAAATAATAAAATAATAATGAGTTAATTCAGTCCCAAGAAGTACTGTATTCAGTTCTCACTTTTTTCTTTTAATAGTTAACTATTCTGACTAAATATGAGTATGAGGTAATTAAGCCCGTCCCCTCTTCCACTCTTGAAATGTAGCGTCACATTGGTTGCTCCTACTCCCCCCGATGTGACTGTCACTTCTGCATCTGTCCGCGAGAGGTCTCTGGCGATGATGCCCTGAAAAATAAAATATTTTTACTAGCTTTTGCCAGTGTGTTCGCCCGAGTTAAACTTAATTACCTATTATTCCCGTTTCCGTACACATGACAAAGTATTCTATGTCTTTTTCGAGGTCTAAACTATTTTTATATAAATCTTCATTCACCTTGCTTCTGCAAGATAGCTACTAGTTCTGCAGAAGCTTCATGTAATAATCTCATTTACTCAATCCAGAATCATGGTCGAATCATGAACCTTGAACTCTCTTCCAGAGAGGTGAGGATGAACCCGGGATTAAACCCGGAGTAAGAAAATACATTTACAACCTATATATTTTCAATGAAGTTTCAACATTTTTTATAGGTATTAGGTTCACTATATAGCCATTGTATGACAACAAAAATAAGTTGCTTACATATACTAAAATGAAACAAGTAGTGGATCGATGTTACGTAAATTATTATCACATAAAAGTTACGTAAACCTATTTATATAATAACCCAGTGCATCCTCAATTTATCTTCATCATCATATTGAGCGTCCTACGCAAATACAATGTAGATTCAACTCGATTTATGTTTATACTAAAACTGTGTATCGAAATTACTCGTTTCTCATAAATTAAGTTGTGTAATATATTGTGACGCAAACACAAACCTAATGATCGTGATGGCATGTAGGTGTCATTGATTGCATGCCGTTTTTTTTTTCGAGTAAAAACATAGATGACCTTTCAGAAAAAATGGAAGGAATTTCTACCTTCCATAAATTACTTTAAGAAGCCCTCCATAACGTGTGATATTATGAAGAAACGAAGGAATTATATTGACAGTTGGTATTTTGGTTTGGTTTTATAGGTATGTATGTTCACCCTGGTATGAGCACTATTATGTACTGCATAATTCTGCAATTGAACCACAAATACCTAGTTAAAGCGTATTAATTTTTGGGGCAAGCTTGTTCTCAAAACAATGAATCATTATTGTATATTGGTCATGTCTATCTACTAACCTATTTCTTTGCAATACATATTACAAAAGACAATCATTTATCTTATTACTATAAATCTTCTATTATCTCTGTTTTGTTGTCACCGAATTGTTTAAATCATTGAAGATTTGAACTACATTTTCCTAGATATTTAGTAGTAGGTCATTGTCCTGATAAATAGATTTTCGTTTGCAATGTTCTAAAATTACCTTAATAAGCCTTTGCTTGGAATCAATATACACATAATCTTTATCTCTTCTAAATAGTGGTATTCCTTTAACGACGAGTTTTTCAGTGGATATTAGGAGATTATTGACTCTCGTACCTAAAACTAGATCTTTTGCTTCATTTATTTGCACTGCGATCACTAATAAACACACAAGAACTACAACGCTCTTCATTTCAACAGTCTTAATTTATTTTAGGTTATGTTTGATGCTAAAGTCGTTTGGGTACTGAGTCATATTGTATTGAGTTTATCGACTGTGTGCATGATTTAACCTTGTCTGTAGTTTGTTTATAAGGAAACTTGTTTGTATACGTTGAATTGAACTAGATCGTGATTTGCATTTACAAAAAGTACTTAATAATGATAACGTTGTAAATTGGCAACTACGTGATTGTTGCTGTACATAATATTGTTGAGGTTTTACGCGCAATGGTTTTAACAGTAAGTCAGTATTAATCATTCATATAATCACGTCCAAAACGTATTAACTATCCATTAAAAAGTATTCACTTAATTAGGACTTAAGGTAGAAAAACTTAAAGTGCTGTCTACATAATATAATACTTTCTAGTTATGATAGAGAATCTTATAAAATAGATTCAATAAAATATATGTCTTTGAATATCATAGTATTACTTTTATACTGCTGAGAAGGAAAATACAGAGAATAAAATATAACGAATTTTAATCATGTTTGCAATTCATGTTAAGTATAAAATTTCGTTACTAATACCAATCTAGTTTTACCATGTAGAAAACTTTTAGCACTTGAGCTAAAAGTTCTCGAAAGCCAATGCATAGTTTCCCAGAAATTTTAATATTCCCTTACCTGGAAACTAATTTAATTACATTAGTCTGAGTGAAATTGTCTGACAACTTAAAATTATAAAAGTAGCTGAAAGCATGATAAATTTTCTCCATTAGCTTAATGAATCTTTGAATTATGTCTCAATTATAAAACAAAGGGTATCTACAACGGACGACAAAGGCACGTAAATGAGTCTACACTTTCACGAACTAAGTACTGTTTAACTACTGCATTGTCGTCATATTCATGCCATCTCTATGACGGACATTATACGGGTTGAAAGTATGTGAAAGCACTTGCGTTTGCGAAAATGACAGGAATGTTTGCAGTACAACGCGCCTTTTGATATAATGAACAGTAAAAATCCAAGGCGGCGAAAGAAATGTATGTGCGTAAGTGCAAATAATTGTGGTTTTAAACACTTCACGCATTTGATATTCGTTTCATATGTAGGAATGCAGGGTTGGTCCATTTAATTTTTATTAAAATATCATTATTGTTTTATTTTTTAATTTTATTGTTTGGCAAGTGAGGTAAGTTTGTCATTATTCATTATTTAAATTCGAAATATTGATATGTAAATTTATTTAAGATTTATATTTTATTTATACTAAAATAATCCGTCAGATAAAATTTATGTTTTATAATACAGTAATTTCAAAAATTTCCTTCAAAATTTAGCTTAGGAGTTGATAACATACAAAAATAAGAAGAAGAGACTTACTAAAGAAGAAAGAAAAACAAAATAGCTCAACTTGGATGTCACAATAATAATTCTTATTTTCTAAAATTTATCTATGAAAGAGTAACGAACGGTAATCATGACACTCGAGATTGAGATATTTAAGACAGCAATTACAACAAAATCAAAAGCGACAAGACATATAGCAACCCTGCTTCACCGCTATTTCAGTCGCCACGTCATCCTTTGATGTTCGCTCCACTTTTTGCCGAGCCCTCGTTTAATGTGACGACAAATAACTCAAACAAGAGCGTGATTCTTTTTGATTTTATCAAATACAAGATGTTCCCGACTTTTAAATGAACTTCATTAGTAAGGATCTAAGCGAACGTGCCACTTTTAGAAACGGATATCGGCGATTTGGTCGCTTTTCGTGAGAAGTACTTACATGCGCTACATATGAGGCAATGTGTCCAAAATAAATCAAGTTTGCATAGTTTAAGAGATATTTAATAAAGCGTGATGATCATTAATAAGGATCGTGGAATAAGATTCTATTGAAAAACAAGGAATAGTTTAACAACAGGATCTAATGCACTTCTTTACTCCGAAGTTATGACCTAATACTTGACGAATAACTTGACCATTTTAGGTGGCTGAAACTAGATATCACTTTTAGTACTTGAAGTTAAATTATATTCATAAAATAAGATCAAGTTAAATTATTTGTGGAAATTACAGCACTTTTGCAAAGGTTTGTCATAAATGGGTTAATTTCCAGTCTCACCCATATTGTAATAAATATAGATAAATTGAATAAATAATTGATGTAAAGCATACCTAAAGAGTTTAAACATCACTTTTATCTATCTTTTCGCAAATTTAGCAATTGATGTTTGTAAAAGGTCGTATTTTTAATTTTTTTATTTCGACGTCGGAATTTCTTTGACGACTATTGTATTGAAATGACTATGGAAGTCAGTTGTTTAGTCATAAGAATATGGCCATAAAAATGTATTTATAGGCATGTTGTTTTACATATTCAAATATTGAGTCACCTCGGGAATATATTCCTTTACAAGTGGGAGGTGAAGTGTTTTTGTGGCCGTATGATGCGTTTAAGTCAATGGTTGCTTTATGTCAATGCAAATTTAATATTTTTGAAATCTTCAATCCAAATATGTACATACAAGAAATGAGACCGTAACAAATTCACAGGAATCAGATTCGTTTGTGGTAGAGACATTTTATTTGTGCCGTGTGGTTTCCGCCACAAATATAAAAAGAATAGGATCAGTCCATCTGTTTCCTATGGATGTCGTGAAAGGCGACTAAAGGATAGGCTTATAAGCTTGGGATTCTTCATTTAGGCAATGGGCTAGCAACCTGTCACTATTTGAATCTCAATTCTATCATTAAGCCAAAAAGCTGAACGTGGCCTTTCTGTTGGCTCTGTCTACCCCGCAAGGGATATAGATGTGACTATATGTATGAATGTATGTATGCACAGAGACACAAAACATGTATTCGTATCATGAAATACAAAGATAACGAAATCAACCAAAGCTTCAAAAGCTACAGAATATTACAAGCAAAACAATTCCATACATTCATTCATATAATCATGTCCCTTCCAGGGAAGATAGAGCCAGCAGTCTTGAAGAGCAAAACAAAGGTTTCATAAAATCAATATCCACCTAACACAAACATTCGAATCTAAAATAAAATTGAACAAAACGTTGTCAACTGGACTATCGATTCCCGAGATTGAAACGAGAATACAATAACAGATGCCTGCTATATGTATGTCATAACAGTAAAGCTATACTCGGAGTGCAGCGATGTTGAAATCTATAGGAAAAGTTTCAGTTTCAATTAGTTTTTTTTGCAGCAAATAGGATGTACAGTAAATTGTGTATACGAGTACATTGTACATAAGTTCTGTACTAATCGTATATATATAATTCTCGTGTCACAATGTTTGTCTTCGTACTCCTCCGAAACGGCTTTACCGATTTTAACCAAATTTTGCATGCATATTCAGTAGGTCTGAGATGTCTGGTCAGACTAGCTGAGCTAGTTCTTTATAAAAGGTATTATTATTTTATTACTTTTTTCTTGAAAATTCAGTTTTTTTGAGAGTAGTGCAATGTAGTGGACAAAATACGTCACTCAGGGCGCTGACCCTGAAAATAACTTAGTAAGTATATGGCGATATACTTACTTAGTTATTTTATGCTTAATAGAATGATAGATAAAATAGAATGTGTAACTACCTATATTAAAAAACAAATCCAGGGTCGCAGAAAAGATATTGTACTGCGTATTGGTGTTACCATTCATACATACATATGGTCACGTCTATATCCCTTGTTGGCTAGACAGAGCCAACGCTGGCTATTTGGCTTAATGATAGAATTGAGATTCAAATAGTGACAGGTTACTAGCCCATCGCCTAAAAAAAGAATCCTAAGTTTGTAAGCCTATACCTTAGTCGCCTTTTACGACATCCATGGGAAAGAGATGTAGTGGTCCAATTCTTTTTTGTATTGGTGCCGGGAACTACACGGCACCAATACAAAAAAGAACCCCTTGGTGTTACCCCTTGGAACAAATGGTCTTTCCTAATAGTGCGTCAAGTTCTTAAAACACTGACTCGCAAATCCGTTCTTTACCTCCAAAAGTTGTGAGATGAGTGTTCCATAGTTTTCAACGTCAAGGTTCAATATCGTTTCTAAATTGTAGTTATATCAACTTATATAATACAATCATAATTGAACGCAGTCCGGTCACCGATCGTCGAACCCCTCATGCAAGCGAATTGATATTTCCTCTTCCCGACATATCCATACTTAATTACATTTCCGGACGTCACTCATTGTTTGAGAGCCCACTGAATGATAATGCTTATATTAGCTTTGTTGACAACCAGTCGATATATTTAATAGCTGTGACGAAAGCCAATGATATGTCGACCAATTAAATTGTTGATCGTGCTTCAAATAACATTCGGTTTTTTTATTATTGGTTTTATTTATTCAATCGAATTTTATTCACGCAGTAACATGTTTTTATTTTATGCAAACAATTCATGCAACAGATGTGAAATCTCAGTGAAGTCATGATGTGGAAATCAGACAACTTCTGCAGATATCAAGATTATGGGCATAGACGTGCCCGTGTCTGACGACCGAAGACGGTGCCATTCTAAAGTGCTGTTAGCCACACGGCACAGGGATGATTGATACGTGACAATTACAAGATACAATTGTTGACACATGCTATGATTTTAAGGACTTAAAATATATAAAGTTACCATTTTCTCTGGCCGCTGCAAACCTTTTTCATTCGTAAAAATTTTCAGAACTAGCGAGGTTTCCACCACGTCACGTAGCACCCAAGAATTCCATGCTCCACGATTCAGTGATTCAAGTTTCAACTGAAAAATCGGCTCACGTACCAGTTGGCTGTATGCGATAAGTTTGTACTGCAAATATGTACGAGGAAGGCCAATAAATATTAACATTAGGGACTGCTTTATAGTTTAAAGTGAATATTATTTACTACAGTTTTATTATATGATGCTATAGTCGAAAATGTATGAACAAGGAAAATATTTGTTGTCGAAAAAACTAAAAACTAATTGCTAATACTTGAAAATTCACGATTTTCAGTTGGAACGCCCGGCTTGAGACAACTGTCCTATGCTTATACCAATTATGAAACTATAAAATTATATTTACCCATTTCGGTACATATAAGTAACAGTAACATCTTAATGGGTTAACCATATTGTTTCAAAATATGTTTATTTTACTTATAGCTAGCAATGTAATTTATTAAAAATGTTGAGAGTTGTAGATTAGTGTCTTGTTGTTAACAGACTGTAAAGACTCTTTCTAGATACTATTTATTCTCATATATCTTAAAAAATTATGGTAAGCTCACATTAATCCCTACAACAATAGGGAGCACCTCGGTTAAAAATTAAAACTATTGTTATTTTAATACAACAACATATAACTAGCAACAATAAAGATTACTTTTATTAGGTTGCGTGGCGAGAATTAATGTTGAAGGTAGACGCTTTTTTCAGTGGAAATTGTGATACGGCCGCAGTAAATTATACCGTAATTATATGCCGCCCGTGTTTCACTTAAGGTATACGATAAAATTTAATAAAGTTTAAGCCAATAACCTAATGAAGTTATGAAAAGAAATCGTATACTTGCGAATCTATAAAAGACTCTGAAAGAGAAAAGAAATGGTTCCATTTACCGAATTGACTCTGAAGTTGAAATTTTATATGAACATGGTGTTTCACTGCGATGGTAAATATCTTGACAACTATGGATTAGAAACTTCGATTGTTATATTTTTCCAGATTATAAGATTGACATCTAAAATTACTACATACTTGAGTACACATCATCCATTTTTTAATTGATATTGCAAAATTAGGTTACAATCTGTTTAATTATGTAGAATTAAACTAATAACAATAAATAACCTATAGAAATAAAAAATTTCAACAAAAATGAAAACAGTAAAGCGCCATTATATAAATAAAATCCAATCGCCGTAGCAATTCCATTTTATGAACTTACTCCAAAGTTTCGAACTAACAGAAAGGCCTGTTTCCCGTAAAATATTAAACAATAATACGATCGTAACATGACATCCATTAAATTTTAAATCGTCTACGTTTACATTTGAACTTGATTTAAGCCGTCCATTGTGAAAGTATTATGGCTTTGTAATAAAATCATATTACAATGCAGGGACACGCAAAGTATCGTATAATAGCAGAAACATGGCGCTCGCGTGCTTGTCGTCTGCCCCGTCACGCGATCATAGAAATTGTATTTTTGAAATTAAATACACTAATTAATTCACGGAGAAATACTTAGGACAAATTCTGATAATACGATTGGGCGTTACTTACCTGAGACGCAGACGTAAGTGCTGTAAAATGAAAGGTATTATTAAATTTCCTCCTTTCTCAAATCACGCGGACTTTAATAGTATCCAAACAGAAGATATACTCGCTCTTTATCTATAATATTTAATTTATAGTCTAGTTAGACCCAAACATAATAAATTTTTAATCCTCTAAGAACCTTTTTAACGGTCAAGCCATAATCCGACCATTGCGTGCACGTATCTGCAAAATTTCACGCATCCCTTGTAATAATACGTGGAGCCCTTATCTACCCTCGTCTTGATCAGACCTGCTGAACACCGTTAAAAAGGACGCTATATTAAGATCAGAGAAAGAAGGAAATGTGAAGATCTTCCGTGTGATTATATTCTAGGAGGAATTTTATATGGTGTTCTAGATTTTTAAATCATAGATATTGTGTGTATCTCTAAAATATGTATTTAAACGACTATTAAAAAAATAAGGAAGTAACCAAAGCGGCTATATGCTTAGGCTTGATTTAGGTGGATATATTTTTATTTCAATTCGAAAAATGTTATATACAAAAAGTCTATGTTTTATTGTTTCTTTAATCTCTGATTACACTACTATATCATATTGGCACTTTTAGCGAACATTCGGCAATATTTCGTACTTCTTAAAGGATAACGTATCTTGTATAAAAGGATTGATGGAGGCTACTCACGACCCTCTTAGCTACTGACTATTCTCGTATCGGTTTTGTGAAAATGCTTATTGATTCGCAGTGCCGATTATGTAATTTTTCCAATCGATTTATCATTTAGGCCAGAAGGTACATTTTCAATGAAAGTAAACATATTTGAGATGACTTTCAAAACACGTTTTAACTGCGGAGAGTCATATAATATTTCGAACACTATTTCGACAATTGCTTTTGAAAGGTTCGTTGAAAAAAGCCTTGGCATAAACTTTTATGTCTGCTTATAAAAGCTTCGTCATTAAGGTCAAAACAAAGTGCAAACTTTGAAATCTGTGTAACCGGTTAAGTATCGCTGACGTGTAAATGTAAACAAAACAATGACTCGCTAATTCATCCTCAGCCCTCCCCACCCCTGGTGAGGTCACTAAGGCGCGCCGAGGAAAGTAATTATAATAAGGCCAACAAAAGGCAAAAGGTGTCGGTCGAACGCTTCAGCCGGTTCGTGTAGGCGTGGCTTTACTTATTTCACTTCATTTTACTACCTACTTAACCCTTCACTATTGTTTTCAAGAATTGTGTTCATCATTCTTGAAGTATAAATATTTAAGGTTTAATATTTGCTCTACTTTGAGCTTAAAATAGTAAAATTGGCTCTTATTTATTATGTAAGAAGCCTTATTTCAACTAAAAATATCAAGCCTATTAAACATTGTTGTTTTAGACAATTTGATAGTTAACGTAGATTTTGGCCAAAGACTGCACGTTTTTCTTGTGCGAAAAGTCACTACACTAAAGAGAAGAAAGAGAGAGAAAAAAGTATATGCTGTATATGAGAAAAATAAAAGGTTTTAAGAGAACTATAATCGCGAATATTTCTTAGATAAGTTTTAATCATTGTTTCTGTGTAATTTGAAGACAATTTTGCCTTATTTATTTCTACCAAATATATAATAGTTATATTTCTATTAATTTCTACCAACTAAAGTGACATCTTAGTGCTGTGTTTGTTGCGTTTCCCTAGAGACTAGTTGGGGTTTCTACCCTCCAAAACGTACCAATTAGTGGTAAAGTAAAAATGTGCAGCGGAACCACGCGTTACCTTATCCGCAGGGGACGGGGTTCGAATCCCACGTGGCTTCTAATGGTGTTTCTGTGCTGAGGGTTAGTTCTGGTTACATATGGACTCCTTGTTATATCAATAAGCGGAGATAATGTAACAAAAAACTGCACTTTATACTAGCGCAGATTTTAGGGACGCGATGGGGTGCCTGTTAGAATTTTTTTATGGACTGTATGGAGTTTATGAAAATTCAGTGGTTAAACATACATATATATAGTCATATCTTTATCCCTTGTGGAGAAGACAGAGCCAACAGTCTTATGATCACTGAAAAGCCACGTTAAGCTGTGTGGCTTAATGATGGAATTAAGATTCTAATAGTGACAGGTTGTTAGCCCATCCTGTCCCTTAGTCACCTTTTACGACATTTTTCTTATTTATTTTTATAATATTTTTTTGAGCCTCTATGGTAAAATGGGTGGACTTAATGGTAATAGCATTATAAACCAGTCAGAGATTTTGAAACAATCATTACAGAGTGAGTATCTATGTTTACTAGCTAGGAAGAAATCGGCAGTGATTTCAATCAATATCGTGAGAGGTATAATCTACCGACCGTAGGTTTTTTTTTGTCACACAGCATGTTTACAAGATTAATCGCCATTACGACAGATTACATTTCACGGTACAGGTACTTAAGTGTATAAATTTTGTTTCTAACATTAATCTTTTGGATTTATCGGCGAGTTGGCGGGAAATTTTACTAGAGACTGCGCGAGGGCAGTCGACATATTTATTGCCACAGATAAAAAAACGAAACTAAAGTGTCACTACTTTTTACATTTTAGGAAAGTTATCTTAGTCAATGGTTCTTTTTTATCACAAGACGATTAAACTTGAAAGAAATACTTGTAATCCTGTCAACACCGGGTGTTATAATTTACAAAAAAGCAGTCATAAAAGTGAAGTATAATTTATTTATAGAACTCATAGAACCATCAGATGAAGATTCCTACTTATATATTCAGAAATTTTGTGAACAGTGAAACCGGCCTCAAGCTTTCATCTTCATTTTAATTAAAGTAGCAGGCTCTGGGTGCGAGTAAATTGCTATCATTGACGTTTCTTATTAGTCATTTTCTTTCCAGCCCAAGTAAAAGGAAAAGTTTTGCAATACTTGACCGAACAAGGGGAGCGCAGCCGTAAAGTAAAAAAGATTCCCAGTAATGAGAATATTTCGAAATGAGACCATTTTCCTTGCATCCCTTTTGTTCGAAAAAAGGGGAGAGAATAATCTCGATATGGATAATACTGATTCTTACTTCGTGCTTATGATACGTCCTTCGTATAAACATCTGAGTTTATTCGACCGGTAGATTTGTCCGGATGTTACGTCCGAGATATCGACTTTGAATCGAACTGCCGTCGACGTGTCGCCTGGCAATACGGTTTTTAGGGCGCTCTAGGGAAATACACTGAATCGCAGTAAAGCCGTGTTCGCAAACATGAAAGAACAATGTGCTGAGTTGTTTTGCAAGCAGTGACCCGAAGTTTCATCAGTGTCTCTAGTCCTTTGAGCTTTAAGGCATCCAGCTCGCAAGTTTAACATGCGAGTCTTTCTAATGTCGTAAAGAATAGAACAAGATGGCTTTATGTACGCAGGCAGACAGTCGACATGTTTGAGACTAGATGTTGTCTTTAATGTTCCACTTTTATCGATCTTGTATTCCGATTTAAATTTTTACTCAACATGGCCTTCGTAGGCATTGATGCTATTTCAGTCAGGCACGTTTTATTTTTTGATTCAAGCAGCAGATTGTACAAGAATTTTATTGCTAGTTCGACTGGTAAATGTGGTAATTTAATTAAAAACCCAATCGTGCCTTGAGAAACTTGTGTTAAAACCTTTTTTAAACGTAATGAAGAGTAATGCAAATTTTAATAACTATATACTCAACTGATTGCTACAAGTTCATAATTGGTATATTTTTGCACGGGCTGTGTAATAATTTAGTAACATTATTGACAATATTGAAATGATAACTGGTGTATTCAAAATGTCTGTCAGGGATAATCTCAAAATTATTTATGTATCCGGCGATATCTTGATCGTAAAAATAAAAGTCTTCGCATCGGAAGCAGACACTGGCCGTCATGGAGATAGTGACAATCGAAATTTTTCATTCCTTTAGCTTTTGTGTTTCTCGACGGGAGTTCACACGGGCATTTATACATTTCCTGGTCAGATTCAATCAGGCACACTCGCCGCATGTGGTTCTTTGGGCAACTAAATTATAACTTTCGAATAAATGTGGACATCTGCCCTCTTTGTATATTCTTTCATATTTATGTAACTGACCAGTATCTGTTTTGTAAATTTATTATATTTTATTTCGTTTGTTATGGCTACTTTACTTTAAAAAACGTAGGATATTAAAATTCTTTTGTGGTAGGGTTGGAGTGCTCACTAAATCTCTAATAGGACTTTATGGGAAATATCTGAATGGATTTTATATAATTATATTATTTTATAACTGAACATAGATTAAAATTATGATCCATGAAAATACGAGTTTTATTTAAAAATATTTAAATTATTGTATTATGATATTATTATTTTTTAATACCAGTAATTAGTATTAGATTAGTACCTACTTGATACAGTACTTATTACATAACATAAACAAATGCACGATGGCAAATATCTGATTATGGAAGTTTATTTCAAACTTCAGATTCGTAGGCTTTTGCTTTTTATGCAATAATAAAAATTATGCGGCGTAATTAATTCGTTACTAAAGAGACATTTGTAAATATGTCTGTGGGGGGTATTTTATCATAAAGACTGTGGCGCCCCGCAGTGGCGACATTCAAACTTACTTTCATTAGGTACTTGCTCATAAATAACTCCATTATCATAATTTGATTATGAACATCATACGTATGCGAGATTCTGTCGTTTTGTATAATTAAATTGTCGTAAAAATATGTTGTCATTAATTTTATGAGAAACAGATGGCCCGCAATCAACAAAGTAAGAGTATGTTTACATGATCTACGCAATATAAAATCTTATATTTTTTTTAAATACATTGGTTATGATAACTATTTTCTCACAGATATTGAAGTCATACCAAATAAATTTAAGCTGGGTTTTCTTTTTTACATGAGTGACCATCGGGTCACCCCTGTAAAAAAAAAGACTGACCTGACTGAAACTGACCATCGGATCAGACGGGAATCGGTCCGTTAAACTTCCTGACTTTTTCTCCAGGATCGTGATTGTAAATTGTCTCCAGGCACATACTCATATAACCGGGATCAGCTCATGGAAAAAGATGATGGGTACCAAAAGACAAAATAAATTATTTTCTATAATGAAATATATATATTTTTTAATATAAAATAAGACCATAGTTAAGACTTAAAAAACAACAGCAACGAAAGATTAATCGTAAAATTTCGCTGAGAAGCAAGTATTTCTGCAGCGTATTGAAGAAAGTAATCTCTATTCAGCTTTGTTAGTCCGTCGGAAGTCGGAAGCGGACCTCTATCACCGTCCGCATACCAGAAACGTAAACGAGCTCTATAGTGGTGAGAAGTGTGTATATCGATACTTTTATCGATAAGGTATATCTAAAATACTATAGACAAAATAATTTAATTATTAGTATCATAATTTTGTATAAAAAAATGTTAAACTTCACTTTTGCTTTAATCGTCATTTGTATTGATAAACCCCACATGCCTAAATAATTGGTAAACGAAAAAAGAAAAGTTTTTCCTAATACTTAATCCAGCTTGAGTCTCAAAGTAGGTAATTGATACACACTTAATTACCTACATATTCATAACCAAAGTTTGGAACGTCAATGTCTTGATAAATTATGACTCAACTTGAGCATAAAAAGTAAGTTTTACATTTTGACATTTGAGATTATTATTTGCATCCAGTTAACTTCAGCATGAATATTACTTCTTAGCAACTATGAAAATTGCTTTGTAGGTCCAATTTACATGTCAATTTATAATTGCACGGCTTCACTTAGTGTTCTCATGTTATTTATGGCAGAAAACGAAGATTTATTATTGCTTTTACGATGGCAAAATTTAATTCGTTAATTTCACTAATTTGCAAAATCTGTTTGAAACATGAGATATCTTTGATTTTTTTTAATTAATTGAGACTTTAAAATTGAAGTTAATTAGTGAACTTGATTAAAATATTCTATCGTTGTACTACAGCATACAGTAACTGACACATATTACGTAGATTCTTTTTGAGGTGTTTTGTGGTAGATCATTAATCATAATGCAAAAAATATGTGCGACATATAAACAAACATTTATTAATCAATTCTTTAATAATATTGAAACTTATTTTTAATTTATCAATAACAATCGACAATTCCCAACACTGTCGGTTATTCAGCTTCGTTGGTTCACACTACGCTGAAATTTTCGAGGAAACTGCGATGTTATTACGGAAGGTGCCACCTCTTCGCTATGAATTCAACTAGGGAGGCAATTTTCTCTTTACGGCAACGCTCTTGCTTGAAGAACGCGTTGGTTTTAGTGACCTTAGCTTTTATTAGTAAAATCTTATTTAATTTGCTTATTTCTTGAGATTTGGCATCATAAAATTAAATAAAAAAAATATTTAAAGAATTGGACTAATTTTGACTTTTACAGTAACAGTAACAGCTTTATACTCGTTAATCTCTCTCTATGCTATGGCTTCGGCTGGCCAGAACTTTTATGCACACTTAGTCTTAGTAGTTAAATTTGTTAAAAAATTTATGTAAGTATGAATTAAAAGTACAATGTGTGTTTTTGGTAAAGTCTACACCTACAGATTTATTTAATAATTACCGAGAATTGGAGTGATGCAAATATCATATCTGAAATTGAATCAGTACTCTTAACCTCAATCAAGGAAACCGCTTGGCAAATTAGTCCCATTTGATTTCAGAACTCGCGTACATTTAGGCGTGAATTCGTGGAATCTCCCCGAAGTGAAATGTGGACTTGCTGTTTTCATTAGATTCATCCCTTGGACGGCTACAGAGCCTTGAACATCTTGCACAATTTTATTTTCATCTTTACAGAATCGTACGACACCGCGCGGCGTGGCCATGGATATAAAGGCCATATGTGTTCGACATTTCTATTCAACGCTCTTCACGATAGGTAAGCCAAATATTTTATTAAGCGAACCGCTAAAATCTATTATTTCCTCCCTGCCTCTCTGTCACTGTACCAGGTGTGGATAATTTAATTACTTTTACTCCAAAAGGATTTAATAAAGCTATTCTGACTCGAAAAAAAAAGATGAAACGCTTCCCCAATGACCATTTTTAACCACTTATACGGGGGCGAAAAATTTAGTGCCAAGAGGAATGAATACGCCGGAACGCTGTTACTCTGAAAACGAGGTTGTTACGTCATACTCTCTCCAGTGGTAACTGTTGGCAGGATTAGATTGAAATTGAATGGTTTTCTTAGCGCCCGAAAGCGGATTGCGAATTGCGAAGCGAAAGTAAAGAAATTTTACTAAAATACGCATCTTCCTGTTGTGGTTTCCTGCATATCTGGTTATGAGACTCCTTTGGGTTCTCCTTTCTTTGATGCTACCTACCTTATGTAAGATACGCGGATCAATTATTAATTTCATGCTCTCATTAATTCTCATTAATTTCTGCATACTTTATTGTAGTTTTACTACTTATAGAGTTCTTTACAATAATGGTAACAATTTCTTTATTATCTGAATATTTTGTGATTTTTTGAATAAACTTACAAATGGCCATTGTTCCGTTTAAAAAAAATGCCTTACCTATAGTTTTAGTAATAACCATAAATAAAATAGTATTTGTGTGTCAGAAACTTTTAGTACCTGAAGTCTGTAATTTGGCGTAAACGCGCATATATGACTCTAATTATTATTTTTACACCCGCATTAACGAGTCCACAAACTCCTCGTACACACTTCGACCAAAGCATAAAAACTTATTTCCACCAGGCATTTATTACACAGCAATAATAAATTCATAGCAGTCTGCGACAAACATATCAAGATCTTGCCCCCTCTTAATATTTGCCAGGTGTCGTTATTTCCCCTTTATTGTCGGCTGGCAATAATCCTAAACGTCTCGTCTGTAACAGACTTTAGGACTGCACTCCATATTTGTGCATAAATATATGACACAGATACCAGTTGCGATGAAAAAAAATCGCTCACAAAATTCTTGCCTGTGGGTGCAATGTCAACGTTTCAAAATACACCTAAGTTATAAACTAACTACACTAACAGCTATGTGTAGTGTACGATAATACGCAAAAATAAGGGTGAAGTAAAACGTAACATAGGGCGCTGATAGATGTAAAACTGCTCAGTCTACAACAAATTTGGGTTACCTTATTTTCCAATTCCAATATGAATTGGAGCCTGAACTGTTAAAGTATTATACTTCTTGGTATAGTTTACCTTCCGTTAACCGTTGTAATTTAAAAAAAATGTAGTGCTCAATATCCTATAATTTGTCTATGGTTGTATCATTATGGTTTTTAATGTATGATTTACCAGACCTAAGCTTGTATATATTTATGCATCCGGTCGGCTATACATTGACTTAACACACTACTCTGACTAAACACACGCGCATATGCCGTATCTATAGTAATCGTGCTCAGTTATGGAATCACGCCCTTATACTGAGCCTTGTCTGCAACAGACCTAATAATGCTTTGAGTAAACACGTCGTCTGTGAACGGCTGAGCCTCGGTTATATTAAATGTTGCAGCAGTTTATACGCAGGTTTATATTAATTCGGCGACTGAATACGACCTGCCTGGTGGTATTATACTGATTTATTTCTTGAGGAAGGTGGGAGAATTAAATTAAAATAGGTATGATGCAATGCAGGTGGCAGTACAGTAATAAAATAAGTACTTATGATGAAATGATTTAAAACTGAAGGTCGGTGAGAGATATATTTGAGACAAGACCCCTTTTAACTAATTCATAAATGGATTTTTAGTGAGCCACGTTATTTTCATTTCCAATATTATTACAAAATCTATAAAAAGAGTAAAAATAAGACGATTATAAAACCGTTATCATTATAAGAATATCACATTACACTCTGACTGAAAAAATTACTACACACGCATTGTTAAATGTTTTTCTGTTCCCTACCTATGATATTGCTACAAAAATTCACCAGCACAAAATCAGACTCGACTCAGAGCAAATAAATCCTAGGTAAGTACCTAACCGTGTCAGTATTTGGTAAATTTGTTCTGTGTTTGCATTCAGAGAGAGGCTGTCGGTCTCTTGTTTTAGCTACTTGAGTAAATATTTACCTTCAGTTCCAAGTTATGAGGGTTTGACATTTATTTGGCAGTTCCAGTAAGGTCAAAATTCAATCTTGCCAAATTGTTTGTTAACTGTGTTTCCGAAGAGATTAAGGCAAATCAGGATTAAGATTGTCGTTTGCGCCTTACTTAAAGTCTATAACTCTAAGTATAACTTTTAGATTAGATATACTTTAACGTTTTTCTATTAAAGTATATTTTGTGTTTTTAAAAGTTGTACGTGTTGTCAATGCTCCCTGTAGTAGTAGTTATTTAAAAATGAGGTAAATATAAATATTTTTTTAAGGTAGTCGTTAGTATAAAATTACTTAACGAATTATGATTTTCAGACACAGACTGTCTGAAAACCATTCGTTAAGTAATTTTAACACTAAACACAACCTTTCTCAAACCAAATCAAATCAAAATCTAATCTTATTCTTTCCGGATTTTGGATTATCCTATTTTTGGTGCTTTTATACTTAAACTGTCCATCATCATCTATAGAAAAAGGCGGAGTAGTTGTAATTATAAGCTGGAAAAAAACTAAACCTCTTAAATTGAACAAAAAAACTAATTTCGTTATTCCAAAACTGCACAGAAAAATATATAAGTAGTTACTATTGTTCCTTGAAAGGTGAAAAACAGGCCAGTCCATCCCAATATAAACTAACGATCGACCCAAATCCATGAACTCAATGAGTCTCCTCATTTTTCCTGTCAGCGAAAACTTGTCGAAGCCCGGCCGATCCCGTCGAAGCCCGTAAAGCCTCCTTACTTCCTTGACAAATAGACGAGATTTACTTTCATTGAGGCTTGGCCTTTATTGGAGAAAACGTTGTCCATAATAATGTGTTTTAAAATTGAATATTGGTAGCGGTTTTGAGATGAATTTTTCGTGATAAGATTATGTTAAGTCACTTGATTCTATTAGGGCTATCGTGATTAAGTAGTAAATTATTGTTTGTTTGTTTGTAATATCGTACGTAGTCTTAATTAAATCAATTCCTGAAATTATTTTTCGACATATATGTATTTCTGAATGAGATCTGTACATTACACAGATAAAACTCGAACTTAATAATTTGAGTTTTACCTATTACACCCTACTTTCAGTTATCAGGTGAACATTGTCCACTTATTTCGCAAACGTATCTGATAATGTACAGATTTGTGAAATTTATTTGGAAACATTAGGCTTTTATTACTATTGCGGGGAATCCCGTCGAGATTAGGGTAACTAATGCAGGTTTATCGGCTTAGTAATGGAAGGCTTTTACTGGACCGCTGTTTTTGGGATACAGAGATTTGTATCGAGGGCAAGGTTAAAGGTTATTTTGTGAATTAATTTTATGTCCAAAAGAACAAATACAAAATAAATATTTAAATCAGTTTCGGTGGTTCAACGCTTACGGTACTAATAAAGAAGCTTGATGCACTGGTTTCAATTTTAGATAAAGAGTTGTACTCAATGTGAGGAAAAATATAGGACGAAACACAGCACTGCACAGTAGGTACAGTACATCCAGGCAACTGGATAATGTAACCATGATCCAATATGACTTAGGTTTTCCTGATTAAGAAGAAGATTATGAATATCGTATGGTATCAATAAAAAATACAAAAAAGTGGTGATGCAATCTTAAAAATATAAAAATATCAATAAACAGTACTATTTTAAAGAAACATTATCCTTATTTTTGTTATTGGTACGTAAATGTTGCTTATTTATTCTCTCAAGCATTTCAATTCGCTGAGATTACTCAGAACTTTAGAATGCAAATGTTCATGCTTGTATTATTATTAGCTGTTTACTTTGGAAATACCTGTGTTAAATTTGTACCACTTTATAGTCATCTTGATAAAGATATATATTCAGTTTATAAGATTGGAAGACAAACGTAAGAGACATAAGAAGAAGTGAATATAATTAATTATATATCATGCCTAAAAAGTATCAAATCCTTATTGTACCTACAAAAAATAATTATAACAGTGCACAGACAGGTTTATCCCTTATTAGTAACTTTTTAATCCGTATTCGTACTTGTAAGTATCTTATGCTATATCAAATATCTGGCAGATCAACCGATAAAGACTATTACCCTACTTATTTTAAAGTTTCATAGTGTTAACATTAAGCTTTCCGAAAATATCTAATTTTTTTTTTTTAATCTCGTTTACAATTACACACAATATGTCTAATAAAACGATAACAGTGTGTGTTTAAGCGTAATAAAATTAGCAATAAATAAGGCTGGGCTCACACCTGCGCCGCCCGGTCACGCGGGGGGTGACCACGCCATAACTCAGCTGAATTGTACCCGGAGGCATCGCGTAACGTAAACAATAATACTAACCCTTGTTCGTATGAAATAAAATGTAAGGTGAATGTACAAATATAGGTAACTGCCTGGTGAGTTATGTGCGGTGAGAAATTAGTGTGTCTTTGTTGAAGAGATTTTAGGGAATAAATATGTGCGGGACAAATAATACCTTTCTGCCAAATTTCACCTTTATTGGCCTAGAAGTTTTCGAGATATCGCGATGAGTGAGTACGTGAGTGAGTGTTTTTTGCTTTTATATAATATTTATTTCATAGATATTATATTATAGTGTCTTTGAGTTAGTAGGTATTTCATACCAAAATAACAACGTTCGTCGTAACAAAAATATCGAACTTACTTCTAAACTAACTTAGTCTATATAATTTACCCGTATATATTAATTTGTTTTTGTATATCTAAGACTAGCTGACCCGGCAAACGCTGTTTTGCCAATTATTTTTATATATTATTACGGAACCCTATTTTTTTCCAAAATAAAATATAGTCTATGTTACTCGTGGATAATGTAGCTTTCGAATGGTGAAAGAATTTTTAAAATCGGTCCAGTAGTTTTTGAGCCTATTCATTACAACCAAACAAACAAAGTTTTCCTCTTTATAATATTAGTGTAGACGAAGAGTTATAAGAAAAAGTAAGTTTTGCATCATGTCCTATGGCAGTGAATCGAACAAAATGGTATCCCAATCATATCATTTAATATAAAGAAAATTGCAATTTAAATGCTCAACTTTTTAAACAACCTGAAAATTCAAAATAGATGGCAACTGTATGTAGGCGCACATGCGTTTGCCAATAATTTGTCTGTGGTTTTGTGAAGCAGGCATGTATTTTAGTTGTATTTACCAGTATTGTGCAAATTACTATCAACTACATATATTGCCAATTTAATGTTGCGCCAATGTTCCAAAACAACAGACTTAATATACCTACGTGCTGAAAATTAAATCTGATTTTTTTCAATCGCAGGACACAATTGAAAAATTCCGAAAAACAGATGATGTGTACAGATTATGGTTGCTGTTACTTCAAAAATGAAACAAAATTCTTGTCAGTTTTTCACCTGTAGTCTATTTTTAAACCGTACTCAATCCCGTATCTAACAACAAGAAAAATACAAATCCATTTTAAACAAACAAATAGAACAAAAAATGGTTCCATCGTTATTTAGGCTTTGCGTATATTCCACGGGATGGGTCAAATTCATCCATCCATATTCATTACTAGCTGTTGCCCGCGACTTCGTCCACCATAAATATTTATACATTTTAACTTATTAATTTATTCCAAGATGATGCATCCGATCAGTAGCTTTTTGCGTGAAAGAGTAACAAACACTCACACATCCTTGTAAACTAACGTATTTATAATAAAAGTCGGATTACTGTTATAAGAATATAATATTTGCGTTTGTTTTTTTTGTTTGTAACGAATAAGTTTAAGACTGCGTTTGACGGAATTTGGTATAGAGACAGACAGAATTTACATACAAATAGGCTACATTTATCAGGAAATTTTCACGGGAACGAAGGCCCACACAAATGCTAGTTTGAATATAAGTAACGATAACCTAGGGGTCCAATCGATAGGAATTTTATAGCAAAAACTTCTCTACTCTTTCTTTGAAATTTTTTACTGAATGCAATATTCTGCTTCTTTCAAAAGAACCCAAGACCGCTCCGTATACAAGCGAGGTACCTACATTTTGAAATGAGGGGTGTTATGAGGGGTGGAACTGTGCAATATGCCATTTTAAACCGGCGATGGCTGATATCTGATACTGAAGAATTTTCAATCGATTCGTCTGAAGGTAGGGGAGATAGAATAGGAAATGAAGGGACTCCTGCAAAATGTAAGGTTTGTAAAGATAAGTATCTTGAAATGCTTTTTCTTTTAAGTATACTTATAAATCTTGAAGTTATTCTGAATTATTATAATTTTGGTATTCACAAAAATATTTCTTTTATTTTATGTACTTATTTATAATAGCAGCGCCCGAAGGTTCATGTCCGTGGGATAATGCATCCCGCGCATGTGAAAGTAACAAACACACATCCTTACAAACTTTCTCAATTATAATAATTATATTATGTTCGTAGTGTGGGACTGTATTTATGCAGTATATTACATTTTGTGAAATGTTTGAAGTTTTAAACAAAAAATAAAAGGATATGAATGTTTAACGATTTTGAACAAAACCGATATCGAATTTTACCTCTATCAGATATTCAGTAACAATCAACGGGTAAGCGATTTAAATAAATTACTCGGTAATAAACACCAGCACCTCGTAAAACAGTGTTCAAACATTTACTCCCTAAAGCTGCTTACAGACTATTGCAATGCTACATGCAATGCAATAAGTAGGCCTTAAGACTAATATTATAGCAAACTATACTTTTGTACAAAATCGCGGTGTGTATAAAGTATGCGTTTTACGACTATGTGAAAATCGATCTACAGTTTTATACTTTTTTTTTAAGTAGTTAAGCCTAATCTATTTAGTAGTTCCGGCTGTAACACTTTTCCGATTTATATTATTCAAAAATGTATTATTGACTATCATCACATTATTGCAATGTGAAAGGGAACGTTGGAGTGAACTTGGTAAAATCGGGGATGGTCTGGCAAAAGTTCAAGTCAAAAGTATCCGAAACAGATAAGCTGTGTGGGACTAAGCGAAAAAATGTTGTCTCTACCTACTCCTCCGGGAAAGAGGCGAAATTGTATGAATGCTTATTAGAGAAATAGTTTGTACCAAACCTAAAATCTAAATTATTACAAATGTAATACAAATACTATCAGCATTTCGGGCTACCAGCAATAAGATAGCCGATATTTATAGTCACAAGATTAAGGACCCAAACTCACTCATTGGTTCCCCATTATCCTTAATAAGTATGGATTAGGAAACTGCGGGCCATAAATCTGTGTGTGGAGGTCTTTATAATGGGGATTTATCATTTTGTTTAAGGTGTTGCTTGTTCTGATAAGTGTGGTTTACGGCTCATATATTAGGCGTAGTTAATTAGTGATGCATGTGTGTTATGCGTCTTGTTTCTTGTAAGTTTTTTAAACAATTAAAGGAGTGAAAGACGAAGTAACTGCAGTAATTTATGTGTTGAACAAAAAATAATGTAAAAGAGGGCAATCCCTTATTGGGTCACTCAGTTAAGATTATGGTAAGATTAAGGTAAATAAATCCTATGAAGAGTGAAATTATTCCTTTAATTAGTCCATCGAAGAAGAACCATAGTTTAAAAAGGAAGCTAACAAATCTTTAGATAATGTTTACGCGCCCTTTTATTGATACCAGACTGAATCAGATCACTGTATCTTAGATACTGCAACATTTTACTATGACTTCTATTATAACAATCATAAATTTACTTTCTAGAGAAACAAATCTATAAATAGGCATCACTTAACATCATTTTCCATCCTTTTGTCTTATGGAAGAGGAAAATGTCCAAGGTAATCCTAATTTGATCGCATAATCCAATTACTTCTCCGTCGGGTCAGATTGCTTCGTTGCTATCTGCTCAGTTTCAATTATAAGGGAATTTTGTTACGCAACTCAAATGGCCTTGTCTTTTGGGCAGTGATGTTGCTATATAACCTGGAAAAGGATTATTTTTGTCCACAAAAATAGATTTAAGCAACTAAACTAGCAAATAACTTTTAGCCAAGTTGCATCTATTCTAAGTAGGTAGAACATAATCAGATATATTTTTTTATCATTATGATATAGTATTTCTTCTTCCTATAGTTGAAGACTTCAGTCCCAATCATATTTTCTCACCTGTCTGGGAGAAGCCTGGGACGCGCGTTTGACTACCTACCGTTTTTGATCCTGAATTGGGTTAGTTAGGTTTAATCGTAATTGATACCACCCTACTAGTTAAGTTATCGTAAGAATACATACATACAAACATATAATCAAGCATTTGTCACTTACGGGGCAGACAGAACAAATAAATAAATATATACGGGACAAATTACACTGATTGAGCTAGCGTCGAAGTAAGTTCGAGACCTGGGTTACGAGATACTAACTATATTTTTATAATAAATACTTATACATATAGATAAACATCCAAGACCCAGGCCAATCAGAAAACGTTCTTTTCTCATCATGCCCTGGCCGGAATTCGAACCCGGGACCTCCGGTGTCGCGGACAAGCGTACTACCGCTGCGCCACAGAGGCCGTCAATCCCGCAGTCTTTTCAAGAAATAGTACAATTATTGATCCAAGTTGTAAATAAATGGTCCGGGGGAGGCTGGGCGAAATTCTTGGCTTCGGCTGAGTAATTGAATATATTGGCACGACTTTTTTTTGGAACGGATGCTGTTTGGTGAAGGTATTCCTGTGGCTTCAAATACTTAGTTTATTTGTCTGGATGTAATCTGATGTGATGATATGATGAGTAAGTTAGAAATTTAAAAAGAAAAGCTTTATGTTAGGTTATGTATTTTTAAATAAAATTTTACGTTTTATTATTGCGTTCTAAGATGGTGAACTCAAAAGATTGCATTATAAGATTTAGAATTCAGTAACTGGCGTTAAAACTTAATCTACAAGGACAAAGAAAAAAAAAGATAAAATGTAATTAAAAGAGGAAAATAAATAAATATTTCAAGTAAATGGTTTATTAAGTCCCAATTATATGAATTTCATTAAGAAAATAAAACTCATAAATTACATTTACATAAAAATGTTTTTTTAGTTGAAAGTGTGTATATATTCTTGTATAGAAAAGCCTCGAATTTATTACCGCGCCAGTCATTGCGATTACTATTTTGCGCAAACATAAATTAATTAAGACCTCATAACCATATTTCAGGTTGCGTGTGAACAAGGGTATTAACAGAATTATATATGTATTTAGGAATCTGCATAAACATACCTATAATATTACACGGGCATGATAATAGTTTTTGTCTTTATAGATATCAAATTTGGTTATTAACTATATGTGTACATAGATGAAGATAAAGTCTTTACATGTAAAGCAATGACAGATATTCTTCGCTATAAAAAGATCACAAATCGCTATCAAAACCAATCATTAAAACAATAGTGACCAAACAATGATTAAAGAGACGTGATACTCCAAATTTTCGTTTCATAAAACCAAAATACGTATAAAATCACGTAATATGATGAAGTCAATCCATTTAGTTGCGTCTTGTGGTAACATAGGTGTTTATAATTTACGACGCCCGCATACAAGCTATAGTAGAACCGCCTAAATGAGTCCTCGCCCGCGGAGTACAGGGGCGCGGGGGTATGACGACGAAGGGGAACGAAAGAGGTGCGGGCGGCGGTCGAGCGTAGCGTGTAATACAAGGGGCGAAATGTTACTGGACATTTCTTGAGATATGTGACGTCATAGTGGTTAGCGGCAAACAGGTGAAGATTTTTATTAAAAAAATAATAATGGCTATACAAAATTTGAATGAAACAACTGTAAACTATACAACGTGTTCCTTTTGTTATCCCATAACTCCATGGTATCAACGAGACCACGTACATGAATTAAATAGCATAAGCATTTTTCGATTATTGTTATTTTCAAATTTTTATTTTTCATACAAAACAATTCGATAAAAATGTGATTTTATGATATATAGGTATGATATGTAGGTAAAAAAAAGGTAATAAAGTTATGTATGTAATATTTATTTATGCAAAATTTATCAAAATTATAAATCAAACACTTATGTCCATAATATCACTATCACTGGAACTTGATTCTTCACTTTCACAACAGCCATCATCAGAATCATCAGAATCGTCTTGCACATTAATAATAAAATCAACAACTTCATCTAGGACTCCATCATGTTTGCAATATTCGTCTTCGATTTTAATCACGTGTTTAACACAATTCTCCCATTTCTCTTTGGGATATTCAGCAAATAATCTCTCTAATATTTCTTTTTTCTGGTCCAAATTAGAGTCGATACTTTTTTGTGCTAATTGTCCTTTGATATCACCCCAGACCAACTCAATTGGGTTCAGGTCTGGGTGATATGGAGGCAAACGCAATACTTCGTGTCCGTTTCTTTTCAATACCTCGTCAATTTTGTAAATATCTTCTGTGAAATTACTTTTAATTAATTTATATAAGTCATCCTTTCTAAGTTTTTCATCAAAAGGCACGTTATGTCGTCGTAGCCATTCTTGCATAGTTGGCTTGGTAGAAGCCATAGTTGGCTTTTTCTCTTCTCGAACCGAATGATAAGCTGCGTTGTCCATTACTATGACAGAATTTTGCGGTATATTAGGCATGAGCTTTTCATTTATCCATTTACTGAAATTTGCGAAATTCATAGAATCGTGATAATCACCTGTTTTACATTTGGATTTGAATATCACAAGGGCTCCGTCTACAAATCCAATTTGACCTCTACAATGTACGATGATCAAACGGTCCCCTTTACCAATATGAGATAGAACGCCAAGTTCATCCTTTGATTGCCAACATTTTGAAACGTTATGAGACGCGTTTACATAAGTTTCGTCAAGGTATAAAATATGTCTTCCTTCTCTACGATATTTTTTAATAGTATTTAGGTATTTCCACCTCCACGATGTGATATTTGGCTGTTCGATAAGGAGTTTCCTTTTAGATCCGCATTTCTTAAATTTAAAACCTAGATCATGTAATAATAGCCTTAAATATTCCCTGCCGCAGTGTAATATATTCTCTTCTCTAAGTACAGCGTTCAAAGTTTTCAGAGTAGGTATTTTTTTGAAAATTGTGTAAAACTGAGTGACTTTTCTTCTTACCACTCCTTTTGTGAAATCGTCTATTTCCACTCTTTTTCTACGAACCTGTTTTGGTTTTCTCGGTGATTTAAATCTCTCGTTGTCATTTAATGCTTTCCCTTGTTGTACAATTCTAGATACAGTCTTTTCTGATAGTCCAGTAACTTCTGCTACAGTTTTATTTAAAGGTATATCTTGTTTATATTCATCAGAATTTGGGTCGAGTTTCTTTTTTCTAAAATATTCATATACGTTAAACGCCATTTGTTTGCACTGACTATTAATTCTATGTCCGAAAATATTTCGACTCATCTTGAGAATGTAATCTCATGTATAATTTTCACAAGGCGTCCGCAACTGTCAACACGTGTGATCGCTAACCGCGTAGCGAGCGAACTGAGTTTTTACAAGAATGCGCCCGCCGCCCGCACCTCTCTCGGTCCCCTTCGTCGTCATACCCCCGCGCCCCTGTACTCCGCGGGCGAGGACTCATTTAGGCGGTTCTACTATAACCGCTATCAAAGCAATATGTCAGAAGCATCCGCTAGGGAAACCGCACACGTCACCTGCAGATATTTGTCAAAACTCGCCCAAAACAAACATATATTATACACATACCAAACTTAACAACAAGGGAATTTCAACTCTAATCCAATAGAGTAAAGATGAAATAAGTTTTGAGTGTTGAAGCCAGAATATTTAGATTCGAAGATATTGTTCGTATAGACTGTCAAACGTTGGTAAGGCTGATTTATTGCTCAAGTTATGCCTATAGTAAACAATCGATTTTTTATAGAGACGAGCAAATTTTGGCGAATGTGAATATGTTTTATTTTACATCGAAATAAAGTGGAAAGTGTTTCAATTAGGCTTCGCTCGTAAAGAAAAATACGAAAAGTGGTTAATTATGCCGCTATAATATAAAACATTTAAAGGAAAATACTTCTAGATGAGCATACTTTGATCAAGTCGAAGATCACCTGATGAAAGGTTTGGTCATGGGTATAGGTAAATATTTGCATAAAGAGAATGAATGAGGTTAAGACAAAGAAGTATGCAATAATCCTAACAAGTAAAAAGATGTAGTCTCAGTTTATCCTTTCATAAAAGAGGCGAGTGGAGCTTACTTATACACTAAATTATAATAAAATCCTCCAGCAATCAAATGATGGCGTGATAAAGTAAATATATGATCGAAAAGTAAATATCCGAAGTCGTAAAGATAAATAGCCGTACGAACGCTAAAGGGCAGTGTTGCGTGACTTAGACGAACTTCGAATCGAATGCACCTTAAATCGCAATTGGATCACGTAGTCACTTCATTTCTTCGAATACTTGTCATAAAATACTGATGATGTAGAAGTTATCATGTTTACAGCTAACTATACTACAATGGTCTATTGCAATTTGTAAAAATATTGAATTAGCGTATTCTACGTCAAACAGCAGTCATTTAATGACCACTTTGATCAATATTTAACACTGTTACAAGAACGCCCTTGATTTCAATAGCAGCGGTGTTAGAAAAAAATTAAGGAAACACTACAAAAGTGCATGTTCTGATCTCTTTTTATTTTATAAAGAAGTTGTATAAGGAGAAGGTTGGGGAACTTGGGCTCCTACCTGCGCCCCCGAGGGGTGTCAGGGTAATTTATGACCATAGATAACGAGGGCTCACAGTGGCCTTATCGACTCACTTTTTTACCTCAGCGTACTTTTTCTAGATCGCCTATTACTTGGAGTTATCGAGCGAGACAATGGCGACGCTCATCGAATTTTACGCGTCTAAGTTTTTACGGCGGCCATTAAGATTTCATATTTTTCAGACACGACACCTTTAGACCTTTCCCGGCACATGACGCTGCCGAAGAGTTTTATAGCTCCTTTTCCAGAAAAGCTGTATTTTGACAGGACATTTATTTCCTGTTTGCCGTTAAAGACTGCAGTTAGGATGAAGTCGTATAAAAGTTTACCTTTTTTCGCTTGACGCTACGTTTTTGTTTCAATTTTGGAAAACCGTTATTGTATGTAGGTGCTGAGGTTTAGGCAACATTTCAGATTTATTTTTATTTTTAATAGTTATTTGTTCTATCAGCAGGAACGTCTCATAGTCAGATAAAGGTGCTGAAAACTTTACTATATTTTTTATCAATGAATAATCGTTTTGTGTGTGTTAAGTATCCCTTAGGTTTGAAATGAATTGAAAACAGGAAGTTTATAGGTCAGTGGGGAGTACAAATAGGGTGGTTTCGAAATACAAAGCGTATATACATACATATGTACGTGTTCTTCAAGTTTCTGAGATAATACATTAAAAAAATCCATTTAAATTTTTTTCAAAGAATGCCCTTACAATTTGAATTAGTAAAGCTAGAATTAAAATTGTAAGGGCATTCTTTGAATTCATTAAAAATCGTTTGGTCAGATTTAAAGATTGGTAAGTTATAATAGAAAATAATAAGTTATCAAAAAAAAAATCGAATAATTGGTGTATTATATATTTCGAAACCTATTAATTAACCATATTCAGACTGACTTCATGGTCAAGAATAAAACATTTTATTGCTTAAGTAAGGCCGGCGAAAACGATATTTTCGGAAACTGATACAACAAGCCAGGGGGTGTGTTAATTCAGATATCAAATGTTTTCTCTCACTCGACAGTAACAAGAAGCGGCAATCAAAGCTTCGAGAAATGGGCCTTATTTCCGGCTGGAGCCTCCGTGTTCCGCAACATTTGTAACCGCTGTTTCCCTCTTTTTTGTTTACCAAGTGAAAAATATTCATTTAACATAAATCTTTAAAAAAACGTAAATCATAATATTAAGCACTTATACTTCTAAATTGATATCGTGCCTACTAAACAGCTTTATGTCTTATGCGTACGATTTCAAAAAGAAACCACAGTCATAATTAAATCAATCGGACGGAATCAATTTGACGGCCTCTGTGGCTCAGCGGTAGTACGCTTGTCTGTGACATCGGAGGTCCCGGGTTCGAATCCCGGCCAGGGCATGATGAGAAAAGAACTTTTTCTGATTGGCCTGGGTCTTGGGTGTTTATCTATATAAGTATTTATTATAAAATATAGTATCGTTGAGTTAGTATCTCGTAACACAAGTTTCGAACTTACTTCGAGGCTAACTCAATCAGTGTAATTTGTCCCGTATTTATTTATTATTATTTATTATTTATTAATCACCTTCTTAAATTTTATTCAAATTATAATCATCAAAATAAATATCACGCGTACTACGATTCAGAAAATCACTCCTTCTCACAAACAACACCAGATAAAGATTCAAAAACAGTTTTATCACATTGAAATTCAAAAGATGGCGTTCGTAACTCCAGATGAGATTTGTACCCCAAGGATATAATTTAGATGATTTCTGCAACACAGCAGCTGGTCCTCATTATAACATAGATCTGCAAAATGATTACTCAGAAAAAGATGTTTGATATACAGCCCATTATCAATTCGCCCGGGGCTGTTCTCCGGAGCCCTCAATTTTATTATGACTAACGCCTTAAGTGAAACGTTGAGGAACATTAGCTTATCTCTTGAATGATTATTATATTTTAATAAAAATACTTATAAATTTTGAATGTTTAAGGTCCGGCTTTTTGGAAGACCGGCGTGGTTAATACTACAACATTTTATTGAGAGGAGGCCGTACATAAATTGTACATCCCTTGACTTGATAATTCGCCAAGTTGCCCCTGATTTGGCCAAGGTAACTCCATAATCTTCTAGGCTTTACTTCTTGTATATTTGCTTATACAAATCAATCTATTATGTGTTGATAAAAATGTCGAATCATCATTGCTTTGAATGTAATACAGATTAAAAGGAAAACAGTTATATTTCAAATACACCAAAATTGTTGAGTAAAACATAGACAAACAGAATATCGATTAATCTCAATTTTAAAGTATTTATCCGATTTCCGATCATTCAAATTCTAATCTAACTAGAGACCATATTAAACACTCATAAATGAAAATAGATACGGTCAGATCAACGTTTTTCGATTACCATGCAAAATACATTGTATTATTTCCCATCATGTTTACCCGAACCGTTATTCAAAATCCAATTTGTTTGAAATCGGATTTCGGAGGGAATATATCGGGTAACCCATTTGTTATGAGTTTGTTTGTGTCTATTGAATTTGGGCATAAAATGTATTCTTATGAATAGAAGACAGAAATAACCTTCCGGGAGTCTTTTTGTAGTTTTCTTTGTAATAATTCACTCTTTTTTAGATAAAATCGGTTACACCATTCAAATGTTTTTTCTAAAACTGGCCTGAATAAAGGATTTTTATTCACAAAATGTTCCCAAATTCGTAATGTTTCGTATTAAATAAAATCACAAATTTTTACCTAGAGATAAAATGGGCGCCTGACACTGTCTTAATTATTTTTAAAACGTCTGAAACTTCAGAATTAGCCCAGCAGGATCTTTTGGAGGGCGGCCATTAATCATTCAGTTTCCGCGAGAAAACGCCTTTCATAAAAATATATTAAAACTTTCCTCGCCTTCCTAAAATAATAAATGAATAATATGAAACTTTTTTAAGTTGCATTTTGATTAAAGATACAAAATTTGATTATTCTGTCAGTACTTGTCGCCATAGTTATTTATTTATATTAATACCTAACTAAACAAATAAATACTGCGAATCAAAATAGGATTCTTTTTTAGGTGATAGATCTATTATCGTGTCTTTTTCAGTTTTTTCCCCGTTATGGAGCCAGTCAGAAATCAAATTTTATAAACAGCACAGCACAATATTATAATTCTGTTTCCTTTATATTTTACGCAGACTTCATCTGTTGGCCTTGTATCATGTTGATTAGGTGATATGAATTTTTTATACATTTGCCGTTTATATCAATTCAATCAATTCCTGAAGGTCTTGAAATGGTTTGCGATATTGAAGTTTACTTGATGTCCAAGAATAAAGTTTAGAATGCCTTTACAGTTCAGTTCTGGAATACTAAAAAGCTGTATGGCTTTATGATGGAATTGAGATTCAAATAGTGAAAAGTTGCTAGTTCATCGTTTACAAGAAAATCCCAAGTTTATAAGCCCATTCTGTAGTCGCCTTTTACGACATCCAAGGAAAAGATATGGAGTGCGTCTATTCTAAAGTGCCAAAAACCGCACAGCACACAGGGTAAAAGAGAAATGCTCAGTAAAGTTCGCAAAAGTCTAGTTAACTTCAGATATGCAGATACCTTATCTAATATCCGATCTGCCTGATATCCGAGCAGTCGCAAGAGTCCCAGTTTATCAGGCTCACTTACCGGAGAATTGGCTTCTTTCCAGCGTCAGGAAGGCTGTATTTTTCAACGACTTCGAATTTCAACACTCTTTCAGTGTAGACTTTACAGGTTTCGAATTACCTGAGATAAGTTGTGTTTTGAATTTAAATTTTTTGAATTAAAATGTTTCGGCAATGGTATTTTTAATCTTTATACCTAGACGAATTGATTTAATAATAATGTTTAATTAATACACATTTTAACCGAAGTTAAAATGTGTATTAATTAAACATCAATGTATTAATTAAAATCATTATAGATAAAAAACAATTAACTTATCTTATTAAAAGATTTCCCGAGCAGAAAGTTACCATGATACCTACTATAAACCAAACAAAATGGTAAAAGTCGAACTATCGCAAATATAGTTTATATTATTTATATGACAACTTCAGTTACTATAATAAACAATAACAGCTAGTTTAAACTTTAATATAACTTTAAACCATATCTTAGAAAACAGGCCTGTAAATTAAAATCTCACAGGGCGCATAAATATGCCTAAGGGCCTGAGGGAAGATTGTGGTTCCGTTCCGAAGCTTCCAGTAAATTAATTTATCCTGAGGGAATTACACTAGCTATCAATTTGTTCCAGTATTGATGTAGTACCACGACGTCTAGGGCTTACTGTTCGCCTAATAACTGGATAGAGATGCTATACCTATACAGGATGTTATTAAATTCATTAGTATAGTTTGATGCTATTTTATTCAATAGTTAATTATTTCTTTTAAAGTTTTTAGCGAAGCGTAGTTACAATGATAGGCTTAAATTTGTCAAAATAACGTTAATCTGTAAATAAAAATAAACGATACCTTTGGACTACAATCAATGACCAATGGCTCGGATGTCGTACGGTAAGTACCTCTGTTTTTTTACTGCTCTGCCATGTACGCAAAAAATTTAAAAAGTTTTGTTATGAACATTTTAAGTGTTTAAAAACTAACATATAAATTCAAACGACACTAAAATTCCAACTCACTCACTCAATAAACTTACCTTTTAACCACCGAATAAAAAAAAAATCGAACAATGACGTTCGATATTCAATAGCTTGTTATTTCCGTTGAATTGATTCTACGGGGATTCTTATCACATCTGTGGTAATAATCTGGACGCTCTGCCAGATGGGACAATGGTCCGGGACGCGTCGTAAATGGAAGAGACGGGACAGCGTCCGCAAGGTAATGACGGTCGATTATTGGTGAAACACAGCGTGTAAAACGATCTTAATACGAAAGATACATTTGTAATGAATTGATATTGATTTCATGTTTGTTATTTTCTCACTATGAAAGTTAATGAAGAGGTACTTACTTGATTTTAATTTATATATTAAAATTAGGTTATAATACTGTTAAGAATTTAAAACAAAATTGATTTAATTCATGTTATTAACAAAATGTATAACGCGGATTTCGTTTAAAAAACTAGAGTTTTTTTTTAACATGTCGTATGCATTAGCTTACGAACTGAGCAAAATATTGTATACTTACTTAGTTGTAATACGTTTATATAACTAATTAATTACAACTTAGCTTCCAATCCTACTTACGTTCAAATAAAAAGGATCATTACCAAAACTACGCCAGAAAGTCTATTATATCCGTACGAAAACTCCCAAGGCAAAGATATAATCAAATGACCGGAATAGTGATTGCAACTCGGGAATTCTCGTTTCCGAAACACAATAGAGCCAAAATTTCTCGCACGTACACTACTGGATAACTAACAGATGAGACTAGGAAAAATCGCTTTAAGATGTAACACCAGGGAAAAGTTGTACTAAGTTGATATTATTATTATTTAAATTTGCAAACAGTGTAATTACAAATCAATATGATATATCATAGTAATGCAGTACAGTAAAGTAAAATTCAATAGCCTGAATTGCTGTTTCTGTGAATAAACGCTGAATTTCAGTTTATCCAAGAAAACGATTTTACAAACTTATCAATGGCTTATTTATTATAATAACTTAAAATTTAGGGTTTATTATCACAATACAGATACCTATACGGTAAAATAATACTCGTAATATAGAGCCGTTACAGGTGTTTCAACAGAGCTATTTTCATTTAATTTTCGCTGAGAATAAGAAAACTTTAAGAAGAAATGGTTGCCCTGGTATTGCCTCTTAATGACTATGGGTAGGTGAATAACTTGATTTTCCCGGAGATTCTTTCTGTGATATCAGCCACGTATGCTAGATTAATGATGCACTATAAATCCCTGGTGAAATACAGCGTGGAACATTAGTCAGTAATTGTAAATGAGCAGTGTCGACTCCACTGGGTTTTTGTTCCGTTACGGGACAGTTTCCTGACAGATTAGGTTTTTGTTTTGTGATCACAATTACGAGTATGTTAGTATTCGCATAGTTTTGTGAAAAACCAACTTTGGATTCTTCTTAAAGGTGATGAGATAGCCAAGCAACAAGTCATTATATCTGAATGACAAACCTGTAATAAGCAAGCTAAACGTGGCTTTTAATAACTGTGTAAATGTTTGACCTGACTCGCTGAGTATCATCTCCCTGTATGTGTATTTGTTTAATTGGTACAATTTGCAGCAAACCGTTAAAAATTTAACAGAATATTTTTACGGAAATTTACTTAAATGCTAAAATCAATGTTATTATATCCTGTCTTTATATTGCAGACCCTTAATTTAAAAGCCAAGACTGCAGTAAATCACAAAAAAATATTTTGACTGCCAAAATGCATCGCACCTGCTAAATAAGAGCACAACAAAATAAGAAATACTTAAAATAATCAGAACGGCATCTTTACAATTACAAATTTCAAATACTTACATCTTGAAATTACACTCAAAAGCAACAGTCGCGTATCAAATTAATTAGACCTATCTGAAGCCTCCCGAGTCTATAAAATACTTTTTAATTAAAAAAAGTGGGAAGGCGGGAGTGAGTTGCAAATCCGGCTTATCTTGCAGCCAGGGTATTACAATGAGGAAAGTTTCCGTAGAATCGTTTTTCACGTTTCCCGTGTTAAGCTGATATTAAAACACATCATTCAACTTTACTGTACATTTTTTGTTGTATTTTTGGAGCATGGGATATTATTATTAATTAGTTTGTATATTAAATTTGTCGACGAGCTTGCTTGCATGAAGAAAGTTATATATTTGAAAGCAAAAGATCTACCACTCCGAGAAAGAGGCGTGAAAGTTCGTAACTGGAAGATAATTTTCTTAGTAGTAACCTATCAGTTTGTTAGGTAAGCTTTGTAAAGTTTTAAATAAATAATAACCAAATCAGAGTAGAAGAAGATAGCTAAGTCAAAAATATTTTTCCCCCTTTCAGGGGATGGACTTACAAACAGACTTAAGAACATTTTAACTGTTAAATTGAGAAAGAGACAACATCTAATAAGCGAAAAAGCAACCATTTTTTAAATATTCTGCCCTTTGTTATGCACGAAATATTACTCCCAAAGTCTCAGAAGAAAAACAAAACAAATTTGAGAATTAAATACGGAGCCGCGGTGTAATATCAGTATTTTATTTTAAGGTTGAACGCGATAAGGAAGCAAATTTCAATTTTCTGAGCATCCCGTGTACCTTACACGTAGAGACCATAAAAAATATACAGCCAGAGTAGATGATCCGAATGCAGAACGACCTAAATTTCAATGGAAGTACCTTTTTAATGATTAGCTTAGATTTTAATGTTCATGATTATTTCTGTTCTAGAGATGCAAAGCAGGTAGACTATAATGTTTTCGCATTGAAATAGAATTAGTACGTTAAGTTGTTAGTACATTGTCGTTGCGTTATGCATGTATGTTAAAAATTATAAACACACACACTAGTTCTACGTTGACCAGATTAAGTCTCTATCTTATGTTTGTAAAGAATACTGTGAATAATTAAAGCATCTTTAAAAGCAAAAAAGGTTAATTTGGATAGCGAAAATTTAAGCAAGAGAATATTAAAGTGTCTTTGATTTATCAAACAACAAATTATCATTAAAATCGCGAGATTACAGCTTTCATATCTAAGTACGAATAAGCAGCAACAATCCACTTTTGAGTATGGAATGTTCAGATTATAAGGTCTATAAACTATTTCGATATTAAACGCTAGTTTGCAGCATTCAGAGCAACTTTCTGAATTAGGAAAGATTTGTAGTATCTAATATATAGCAATGAAATTTAGTACGCGTAGTAAGGAATCCTTACTGCTTAAGCTTTCCCCTTTGATAATGTTGCTTTAGATAAGCGGAAGATGTGGCAAAACAAATATGATCTAAAATTATTCATGAATTATAATCACATGTATTTTTTTTAACATGGCAAAAAGATATTTAAATAGTGCCGTTAATACTATTTTCTTAGCAATAATTTTTATGGACCTCGCACTTCGTTTGAAACTTTTAGCCTGTGACGTAACTTCTCACTCTATTCATATCGCATGTTTCAGATATCAGCTTCAAAGATCGAGACATTCATATGACCTTAGAGCATAGCAGGTCAGGAGTTCGAGTCGGAAGGCCGCTTTTCTAAGCATATGATCCATTAACTATTGTAAAAAGGTTTGAAAGAGTTCACCATCACATCGCTTGAAGCATTGCTATTACGAGAACACAATTTGGCACTTATCTCCCTGTTTCTATGATTCATAAGCCACACCTACCTGCGCTTTAACCATTGTTTTCCAACTCCGTAGTATTGTTCGTGTAAACCCATTGTTGGCGGCAGACCTGTCACATATATCTGTCTTCCTAATACGCCTGTGTATGTGGATGTTAGGGTTTGTTGGGTCATGAACTCCAAAACAGAATTTCATGGGAACATCAATGTTGGCGATTCTGTGAACCGTGAAAATGAATTGAACACTGTTAGCCATTTTTATAGAAGTATATGGGTTGAATAAAGAATTTTTTAAAAGTCGTTAAAAATAACAGTTTTTTTTTATTGTTTTCATAAATAGAATTTTAATAAACTGTTACTCCGAGTAGGTTAAATCCAAATCATGTTTAATATTCTTAACAAAAATTCTTACTTAGACTGAAGAGGCTTTATCGTCATTGTAACTGCGTAAAGCCATATTTAGTTTTTTAATACATGTATAAGGTGAATTCTAATACCTTTTAGTAAGTGATCTATAATCATAGATCATTCTCGAACACGATTTATTGTTAAACCCAATTTCAATTATTATTAAAAAGTGTTGTTAGTACTATAAAAATTATGAGATTGTTGACGAATTTAAAAATATTTTTAATGACCCACTTATCTATGAATAAAGTCTATAAATTCAAGTAAGGAAGATCTTCCTGTGTGCATTCCATCTTCTTAGTGATAGATAATTCTGTCGGTGTTAATGGTGTCGTGTTGAAATACTGCTCTCTGGCGATTAATATGTTTGAAATGTTTTTCTTGTCAAACATTTTTATACAAAAAGATTATTTAAAATAAGAAATAACTTCGTTATGTTATGTTGTGTGGTTCCCGGGGCTTTAGAATAGTACCACTTCATCCTTTTTCTATGGATATCCTATGAAGAAACTTAGGATTTTACTTTTGAGCGAAAGGCTAGCACCCTGTCACTATTTGAACCTTGATACCATTATGAAGCCATACAGTTGAAGAAGACATTTCAGTCTTTGTGAGACTGTCGGTTCTGTTGTAGGTAGGTACGGCACTCGGTAAAAACGTGATTATATGTATGCATACATACATATGGTCACGTCTATATCCCTTGCGGGGTAGACAGAGCCAATAGTCTTGAAAAGACTGAATGGTCACGTTCAGCTATTTGGCTTAATGATAGAATTGAGATTCAAATAGTGACAGGTTGCTAGCCCATCGCCTAAAAAGAATCCCAAGTTTGTTAGCCTATCCCTTAGTCGCCTTTTACGACATCCATGGGAAAGAGATGGAGTAGTCCTATTCTTTTTTGTATTGGTGCTGGGAACCACACGGCATATGTATGTATGTAATTAATCATTTTTATATGATTACAATACAACATTTACAGTAACATGCCTCGCCAAATAGAGAAATTAATCATAAACAAGCCTCGTCAAGAAAAACAATTACTAATAAAATGAATATTACGGTGTAAGTATCCATAATTACAGTATAAAAATCAATATCTCTTTTGTACAGAAAATCAGAAAAAAATATATACTTAATAAAAAAAGTCTCAAATATTTACTGCTAATAAAATACATAAAATTTTATTTTTATTTGTTTGTTTTTGTTTTCAGTTCATAAAAATTAATGTTTTATAAGGTCTGCTAAACTACATTTAAGATCAAATTACTCAATTTCCTAGTCAGAGTCGTAAAACTCAGACACATAAGCTGTATCTTTTAAATTCTCTTTTAAAGACTGTAAAACATCAGACTTTATTTCTGGCACGTGCGAAGTTGTTAACTTTTTTCTTGTCGGAAAATTCGCCGCGGCTTGTGCAAGGAAAATTAAAATAAAGCTTTTACTTGTTGCCAATGACCTTCATGAAAATAGATGGAGATAAAACCGACTTAACTTGTGATCGTAGTGTATGATGCCAACTTTACTGTAATAAACTTATAAACCTATAGATATTATGCATTGGAACGTCATACAAAAAATGTTATGTTTATTATCGTCTCTCTTTTCACGTGATCTTTGTTGTTCACAGTCGGCGCGATCGGGATTTCAAATTCATATAATCATCCCTGAATTTGAATAATATTGATTGTATGCAGATATTCTAGCTCACGCCTGAAGCATTTGCCGTATTGGTTGTTATAGAACGTGTGTACGCATATTATTTTGCATGAAGATATCTCCCGATCGACGAGAAATCTTGCTCATTCTTTCGTTATCCAGTACACTATAGAGGTCAATGCAAGTTTAAGTGCGTCTACAAGAAACGCTTGAGAATCATAAAAAATGTTCCCGACATCCCGACGTATTGCCAGACGGTTTTATTTAAATTCGAAAAAGAGTTGGAACTTTTGTTTTATTTTTTAAGTGCTGACTGCAAATTCTCAGGCTGCTTCGATTCGTTTCTTAATACAAAGTGTCTCGGGAAACTTTGTCCTAGGTGTTATTGTTACAATTTTGTTCATTTCTTTCGAGTAAGGTTTTATGAGGTTTTATAGTTACCAAATTTTTTTACTTAAAACCAGTTCAAAGAGATGCTGTTTTGTCTTTTTGTATAATAGATGGTTGTTTGTACCATTTAGTTAAATTTTTGCCTTATTTTGGTCTACCTTGAAACGAAAAATCAGTTGCATCCTTAGCTATTCTATACTTGGAATATGCTGCTTTATAGTAATTTTAGGACGCTTCTTTTACTTTTCCTAATCAGTTATTTATTCATAGCCATAGCATCAATGACCAACAATATTTCCCTGTTATCTCACTACGGGATACTAAGGGATAGGCTTATAAACTTAGGATTCCTCTTTTAGGCGATGGGCTAGCAACCTGTCACTATTTGAATCTCGGTTCTATCATTAAGCCAAATAGCTGAACGTGGCCATTCAGTCTTTTCAAGACTGTTGGCTCTGTCTACCCCGCAAGGGATATAGACGTGATCATATGTATGTATGTATGTATCTCACTACAAACGTGGTCCAAACGGACAACCCACGCTGTCTGCTACAAAGTTACAATTGAGAAGGGTAATCTTGTACCTCGTTAAGTTTAGTACTCTCTGGCCAGGTATGGCTAATTGGGGAGTTACATTGTGAGGACTAGACACGGTCATATTTCAGTGTGTTTCATGCTGTGTGTTTGTACAACATTGTTCGATGAATGGTATTCAAAGTTTTAGAAAATTAATAGAAGTTCTTGTTGGAGATTGAGAGCTCCGTTTAGGATACAGCTACAGAAATTCGAGGTTTAAATATTCCAGATTTTTGTAGTCACAATGGACATGATTATATCGTGGACGCCGAAAACCGGACCAAGTAGAGAGAGAAAAGTCGAAAGGCGGTCCCCGAGCCCCGAAACATCTCTGTGGAGGGTGCAACCTGACCACGCAGAGATGAGAGAGAGAATGACATGCATGACAATATCGGAAAAATATCAATTGTATACCTTTGTACTTACATGCATATAAACAGGCAGACAGGTAAATTTCTTAGTTTCCAAGATAAAAAATAAGAATTTATTAAGTACTTGATTACATTAATTATACCCGTAGTTAGAGTTATTTTTTAATAGAACAAAGATTTATCTACAAAGCGATACTTATAATAAACGGTTCTTTGATAAGTATTAGCAGGTTGCAAATTATCTGCGCTCCAATACTTGCGTAGGCGCAGAAAAGGCTAGGCGCCGCAGCGGCAACGGCAAAGGACTGCGGATTTTAATTGCTTAGACACTCACTCATTTACACTCATTTTATTTATAAAATCTCCTTATTTTTGTAAACAGCGCAGGCTGGAAAGAAATTAGATTTCTTCTTTATATAATTTACAGTTTTGTAGATATTCAACGACGCTGTAAGAAACTAAATTTTAATAGCACTTACATACATAATATAAAGTCACGGCACGCCTCTTTCCCGGAGAGGTAGGTAGATATTACATCTTTCCACTTGTCATGATCTCTGCATACTTCTTTTGCGGATGAACCACATTCATAAGAAACTTCTCTTGCAAGTTCAGTGGTTTCGGGTACCCTTGTAGAAAGTAAATTATTAACAAAATTATTCCGTAATAGTGATACTAAAGTAAGAAGGTATTTATTATCTATGCTTTCTTTTGTGGAGGTTTTGCTTTGATTATAATATAGTTGAGGATGTAACCAGGTATATGCAACAATAAGTAAGAAGTGTGAACTGTTGTGTTAACAGTCGAAACATACTCGTAATTTTAACATTCATATATAAAATTGTACGGCGAAAACCATGAAAATTTCGTATTTATGTCACAATACTTTCTCCACTAAGTACTTAAAACATCTACACATAAGAATAAAATGTTTTCATCATACATTTATATACTTAAGTGTGTTGAAATATAGCGTAGCATCTTCCAAACACAACTTTCTACAATAACTGTACAGAGATTACCTACATCAAACAAATACACGTGTTCTTAATCATAAATCACTTAGCAAGCATTAGCTAAAATTAGTAATGTCAATTTAACATTAATCTTTGTATGAGTAGAAACTTTGTGATTAAACAAAAAAGGTAGTAGTGAAGACATGTTCAGCGTTTTCTAACAGTTATAGACGGGCGTTTTAATAAATTTTACATGTTTAAAATGACACGGGTAGATGAGAGAAATCAATTTGATCAAAAGCTTACTTTTAATGTACAGTTAATGTTAACATTTTAACGAATTCATATTCTTCGTTAGCCAATAAATTCATTTAAACCGTTCAATTAAACTTTGTATTACATGTTTATTTCTATGTCACAGTTGTGCCATGAAATATTTGCTATAAAGAAGCTTATAAACGTAAAATACAAACATAAACTTATAAAATTTAATATCTACTAATTGGTTATTGACAAATTGTTGAAACAAATAAGGATAGTAGCAGAAAACCTGTTAATTTTCAACATTTGATAATATTCATGTTTACTCAATGTTAGACTTGTTTCTTATCTAGAATAGTTTGCAGACAGTTTGAGAAATAGGTATTGAGGTGTGAGATAAGAAACGGAATGTTGTTTATTATCATTTTCACGTCCGTTATACTTTCTTGGGCGGATCATTGCGAAGTTAGATTTAAATTGTAGCATTATCTGATCTTTAGGCGCTGGTTTTATTCAAATTTAATAAATTACACCCAATATTATACAGAAGTTGTGGGTGTTTAGTACCTAGACCGAAAATTTATTTTTAATGTAAAACATATCAATATAACAACTCAAGTTAGACGTGTCTGGGTCTCCCTATACGGCCGGCAACACAAAAGATGGTGGATGGTGTTCACAAATAAAGAATAATCAAAAGTTTTCGTAAACAGACCAAGCGTTAATTAGCTCTCAATAAGAGAAGCGTCATTTAAAAAACGCGGCGTGCCAACCGCTCCTCTACACCGTCCGTCCCGAATGACTCCAATTGATTGATGGGCAGACAACTGCCGTGTTTTGCATTCAGCTATTTACGGGCATTTCCTCCGCTTAACCCGTCTGCCATCGTGTGATGAATGATCGAAGTGTTACGCAGACTTTGTGAAGCTGGATGTACGCTCCGCTGCAAGGAAGCTTCAGAACTCAGATTTGTCATGTGGGGTTAATAGATTGAATGGTTAATCCCGATATTTTCGAAACGGAAGGCATTTCTTGTCAAGGCATAAAAAATATTTTTCAACGGAGTGTAATACATGTAATATGTCCCAAGGTAAACGTCACACTAGAGTTACATCTGTATTATTCATAAATGTTTTTTTTTTGATTCTTTGGATTAGGTAATGTAGAAAAACGTACTATGAATTATTAACCGATTCTGTTTTCATATTAATTGATTAATTAATTAATTCATATAATCACGTCTATCCTTGTCGGGTAGACAAAGCCAGTTGTCTTGAAATACTAACTGGTCGCGTTCAGATTTTAGGCTTTATGATAGAATTGTGATTCAAATAATGACAGGTTGCTAGCCTATCACCTAAAAGAAGAATTCCTAGTTCCGAATTAATCATTTAAAATATTATATTACTCCTGTTGAATAATGAGGGCCTGTACTGTACTTTTTAGAAAACCATATTTTCGTTATACATTTATAAAATTGATAAAGTGTTACAGTAGTACTTTATTACAACATAATAAGTAATTTGAGCAATTAGTAACGTAATGCAACAAAAAAAAATGCGCATTCATTCATTGCTGTCAAGAGTTCATTCCCCAAATGTTCCCATACTCACTCGTCGTCACCACCCAGATTTAACGATTCATTTTGTATTAATTTTACGCCTAACCAACGGCGCCCGAAGAATTCATGTTGACAGTATAAATTCCGCGAAGTCCCCATATATCTTTCCCAGTATCAGAGCCACAATCTGACGGGCCTCGTGTCGGGGACAGTAGAATGACTGTCCACACCACGCGCGATTAACGCCAGGCCACCTCAAGATGTTCCCAGAAGTTGTATACTCGATGTTTTCTGAATACCATTCTTATTTTTACTAGAATCATCAGGAACAGTCGTACTTCGATTTATAAACTACTTACTATTATGGAGAAAATTATTTGAGTCTCAGGAAAGAAGAGAAATCTGGAAATTAGAAACATACCTACAATAAAGTCAGTAGTTACATATTATAAGTATGTATAATAATTGAGTTGCGTTAGCAGGTAACCTGCCAAGGAAACCGATTCTTTTAGATAGAAAACTTTACCTTAAACTTAAAGTAAAACAAGTTCATATGTGGTAGAATCAAGTTAAAAATATGTTAAGATACCATTAAGTTTAAAATTGTGCCACCTATTTTAAGATACGTTCATCTTGTAACACTTTGATATCTATCAACCGTAACAATTTACCAATTCAGAGCAAGTATCATTCTGAACATAAAATGCTACGGCTACTAATACGTGAGCTCTGCTTTTGAATAACTCTACAAAGTTATACTTGAATGAAGTTAGAGAGTTTGAGAAGTCACGGTTCAAAATATTTTGGTTTTATTTATTTCCAAAGTTTTGTCATCATTGCCAGTACAGGCACGTATGCAGTAGGCGACATCCTTAATGCTACTGTTTCTTAACAAATCAAGTTTTACTATTTTATTCAACGAGCAGTTTTGTTTATCGATGTTCATGTGGTTAGTGACCTCAATTTCAATAATACTATAGGAATAATGTATCGTAAAACTTTATAGTTGAATTAAAATGCTAAGAACATAATAATTTCGTCAAGGATAATCATAATAAATTTATCGACCGAAGCGAATTCAGGAATTTGCATATCACTAAGACTTAAAAATTCTTCGGCCTTATTAATCTGTTAAGTACAAAATGGTGAAACCTGTCCGACAATTATCTGATATTTTAAATAAATGTGAAATCTTAAGTCGAGAGACAGTATCATTAAACTGTCTTAATTATAAAATATATCAATAAGATATGACGAGGTAATATCATTTATTTCTTGCCTCAAACGAGTCCTTTCAAAATGTAAATTGAATGGTTCCGTACTTTCTTCACAATTGAAAACTGGTTCATTTCTGTATAAACGCTTAATATTTCAAAATTTTGTTTTGACAGAAACCGTTGGCTACATTATATAATTGGACACTTTCAATTTTATGACTTAATTGTAAATATTGTTCACAGAAAACGCTATTTTCTTAACAAATTTATTTGCCCGTTACAACAATCAATAAAGTATCTATTTCTCTTTGATTATTTTTATTTTAATTAAGATACTGTCTATACAAAACTATAATTTTCACAAAAACTCCAACTGAGCAAAATCTCAAATCGAAAGTCTATCGTACGCGACTTTTTATACAACGCGCTTTCGATTTCACTTCCAATATAATCAATCGAATTTGCCAATATATATATATATAGTATATTGTATATAGTATAACCTATGGTATAGTAAAGAACATAAATAAGTATCTTTAATAAAATATTGCCAGGTGCGAGCGAGCTTTAAATTTTTCAAATATTGTAAAATCCTGCTAGTTTTATGAAACCAAAGGTTAACCCAACAAAAAATGTAGACCCAAAAGCAGCCGGCCTCGCCTATTAGCATTACGCGTGAATGGTCGGTATTGTGCGAACTGTGAATGACCTCTTCAGCATAATAATGGATGAAGGGATGCGCAGGAGCGCGTGCGGCTGAGGGGGACCGGTTTGAAATTAGAACGTTTTTTATTTATTTTTTATTCGAGCCAGCTTTGTCGGCGCCCGCCCGGTGCGCTTGCGCTAACTCGACAAATACGTCTAAATGAAATGAGCCATATCGTTTTTCTATAGCTCCAGATTTAAGTTGCGGGGGTGAGTAGTTAAAACATAATAAAAATGGTCGAGGGCTGGGTGCCTATAATTTTGAAGGAGATAATTTCGGTTTAGGAAATTACAATGGTGTAGTTATGTTGTAATTGCTACCCCTGGGAAGATATTTGTGATTGATGAATGTAATGCAGATGGGTTAGCATTGTACAGTCAGCAGCACTAAAAGTAACCCCTTTTATATATTCAATTTATCGCATGTTAATTAAATCCAAAAGACCGACTGTATGTATTAAAATATAAAATTGCAAGGAGAAGTTGGAAATCAGTCCTCTTATATTATAAATTTCACAGTCAGTTCGGTAAAACTTTAAGATTCGATTATAATTTTCTGCTAATGTTATCATTTTCACCAGGTTTACCATATTATCTATCCAATAAAACTGTACATGCCATCAATAGTTTTTGAAGAGTAAGATAGTATCAGTCATAAAATAAAAAATTTAGAAGCCTAGTCTCAACTGAATCGACTAGATTGTAACTCCATGTTTAACATCTGTAGTTTTGTAACTTACACCAGAAGACCAGCGGCAAAGGCGCCTTTGAATCCCCCCATTAGTAGAGAGTAAACAGATGAGGGAGGGACGCGATAGTACGACACAAGCTACGGAACCGGTCGGTCGTGTGAACCAAAGTCGCGTATCCGAACGCAATGCCGCGTTTATTTACCGAACTTTTCAAATTTCGAATTGAATGACTATATTTGTTTTTTATACAAGAATGGCGAATGAATTGAAGCGTACCGCTTGAAATTGTAAACATGTAAATTTTCGATAGTGTGAGAATTAAGTTTAATTCAGTGGCAGTATGGTGGATGTTGGTGTTAATGAGTGCGATAACACCATAAATGGGAGGAACCAATTTGTGTTTCTTGTATTAGTGCATTTACTACTTATTGGACTGAATGGGACAAATGGTAAATATTATCTTATTTTTTGAAAGCTCAATTGCGCGGCGTTTTATTGTATTAAATTGCTTAGCTACATACTTAAACTATTTTTTTGTTGTAAGATTATAATGTAATTTCTGTATACAATTTATCTTTACAGATACCGATATCTTGACTAGTATTTCATTGAAAGCATCATGTTAGACTATTTTAAAGTATAATTTAAACATCCCGTTTACCTTACAGCGACGGAGGAAGTAGAAAGTTTGTTCAATTTAAATGACTTTTTATTTTTTACTATTTCGGCATCTTTTTTATCAGATCGGTACCGCATCAAGTAATTAAGGTAGCATGAAGTCAATTAACAAAATGTCCGTAGTCTAGTAGCTATTGGTAATGAAACAATGGTTCTTTTTTATTTCGTAATTGAAGTTAACGGGAAGGCACGGTTCGAAAATGTAATTAGTGTTTATTAACTTTGTTGAGTCATGTTAAATTTTAGGTGTTTTATTAAGACGGTTAAATAACTTTTCATACACTGTTGAAAAACTTAAAAATTGGTAAGTGGAAATAAAATTTTATATATAAGACTTTGTTTACCCAGTCGATTAAGCGGATAGAAAAATATAAAGGACCAAAATCAACGAAATTCATGCAATTGACACAATAATATAGGATTTTCGTCTATCTAAGATTTGACACTCTGAAGATATTGAGTGAATGAGTGAAGATGAAGAATATATGACAAGTTAGGCAACGTATTGGTAGTCGAAACTAAAGGTTGTGGAAACCTGTAGGTAATTTGACATCTAGGTTCCTTGCGAGTATTCTAAGAGAATAAGCCAAAATAGGTTTAAATCATGAAATCACTTATTTTGATGAGTATTAATCAAACGTTTAATGGGTGTGGCAACGGTTTAACGATTAACAAAGGTGGAGTTATTAGTAAAAACAAGTGTACCTAAATTATATATTTGCATTGGTACATATGTATTTTTCATTGAATTTTTATTTATTGATTTACATGCCAGTCTGCTTAACTAAGATATAATTTTTTTTTTTTAATTACTAAAAAAATACTGCTTACTACGTTACTAGTTAAAACTATAGATTGATGATTACTGTAAAGTTGAAAACCATAATTACATACAATTAAATCGTAAATATCTAATTCGGTTATTCTATATTCTATGTTACCTACGATGTTTGAGAAACATAATTTGTCCTAAGTACTAGTCATACGATATACAATATCGTGTGATATAAGAAAATAAGACCATGTTACAGCATGTTAAAAGTTTTCACGGAATATAAAGTTTCACAGAAAGCATTAAGTGTAATCTCAATTCTTAACTTAACAGTTGAAAATTAAATTGGTAATAATCTGGAGAAAAATACATTCATATATTCACGTCTTTATCCACCTCTACCCCGACAGAGCCAATAGTCAAAGACTGATAGTGATTTATGTGCGAATATTATAATTTTTTACAAAATTCTTATCAAAAGCTGTTAGAGATAAAGAATATGAGATTGTAGGATGAAACTCATTTAAAAAATTTGATATGTATAATCGTGTGTTTGAATTGGGATTGATTCTCATCAGAGCGAACCATGTCAATAGCGCAAACGGGGCATTTAAAAACAATAATAGAAAAGGATAGAGTACTTATAATAAAAATAAAAAATAATAATTAACGGCTGCCCCGGTGCCGGAAAATAAAATGAAGTTAGTTTAAAGTACCTAATAAAACTATAAATCACAATCCTAAAAAATAACGCTTTTATGGTCAGTTGCCTGCTTGAATCCAACTTGTTATAGGACTTTTTAATGTAATCATCATTTAAGATCTCATGTCTCATTCTGTAATATTTACAAATATAGATAAAGTGGTCCCACTCCTGAAAGTCACACGGCTATACTCGTATTGCCATACTTGTAAATACTACATTCGATAATTCATATCTTACAAACTCATAATTCGTATAAGAAACCAATATTACAAAATTAATCTTCTCATAATAAAGAAAAAGTTTTGTAACCCATGTTTATTTTCATATTCATGATCCTATAAAAACAGGTGTTACCCGGCCGCCCATACAGTAAATATTAATTTTTCGTATAAATCAAAGGCACAGAATCAATTTATCCAGTCGACTGCACCCGTGGCGTGTACACAACACGTACAAAAAGACAAACATGTCAAGATAGTTATATTATATCGGGTTATCAGTGACAGTGACAAGTATTAATAAAGGACAACTACCGCGCTGCGCCGGGGCAGGACAAAAGTAATAAAAATAAAGCGCTATACACACGAGCGGTTTTTGTAATTTTGAGTTGTTGTGTAAATATTGAAAGGCATGACGTAATTAAAAATAATTGAAATACACATGATTTTTGAAAAGTTGGTCGAGGGTTTTAGCCCTTCTCTATTCTATGTCGAGTAGTACTGGATATTTTTTTTTAATTAAAATTATATAACGTGGCCTTTCAGTTTTTTGAATACAGTTGGCTCTTTATTTTCCGTAAGGGATAAGTGGTAATTATTAATTAATCATGTATGTATAAGGGTAGTAAAAATAAATAAATAAAAGTTAAAGTGACGTGTGGTTCCCGGCACTTACAATAGCACCCCTCCATCTCTATCGTTAAAGGCGGCTAAGAAAATAGGCATAGAGTTATCTAGTGTAAGCTTCCATGCCGAACGTAAAAGCCAAGGAAAAGGCTAATAAACTTGAGATTCTTTTTTTGGGCGATGGGCTAGCAATCTGTCACTATTTGAATCTCAATTCCATCATTAAGTCATACAGCTGCCTGTGGCCTTTCAGTATTTTTGAGACCGGAGGCTCTGTCTTCCTCGTAAGGGGTAAAGACACGATTGTATGTAAAGTAAAAGTAAGCCAGTCTGTGACAATTTCACGGCGTATTTGCTAGACCGATTTTATTGATATTTAGTAAGGATGTAGAAAGTATAGTAGCAAAGTTAGTTATTCCCTACAGAAGACAGAAGGAGAAAAGAGGAGAGAAATAATCAGTTTAAATGTGCTATATTATAGGACATAAAATAAAAATATTTGACAATAAAATATAATCTCTGACATTTTTTCCTAACTCAAAAAACCATGCCAACCGTTGCTATGGCGTTCATAAACAAGGATGCAGGGATAAATTTCTAACATAGGCTGCTTTCTGAGTTTTCTTACAGGAACAAACCACGGACAAAAGGTAGTATTTTATTCGTTACAATTATCGTGTGTACCGGTCCTTAAACTTCAAATTAATACAATACCCCGCCTGTCCGTTTATCACGATGTTAATCTAAATGCAACGGATGAAATGCAGTAGTTATTGAGAGATTCGGTTTTTTATGAGTCGGAATTAAAAGCGACTAATCCAGGCGTGGGCGTCAGATGTCCGAAGCGTAAAGCATTAACACGAGATTTTAGAACGGTAACGTTAAAACGTTTTGTAAGTTTTCAATAAATATCTATGACCGCTATTTGGAATAACTTCATAGTGGAAATAGTTAAATTTATTGGAATTTACTCAGAGCTAATTTTGTACAAGTTTACTTTGATTACATATAATCTTGATCGTAAGATATTTAAAGCTGGATGTTAAAATAATCGATTTAATTATTGCTGATCTAATTCGTGTAAGTGTCAGGTATCCAACCTTATCGTCATAAACTATTTGCTAAATCTTTCTATGGTATTGAATATTTCACTAAGTCTAATCTCTAGCGTTCATCTGATAGAGTACTAGTGAGTACTACGAGTTTTGTTACTCTATCACTATTAATAGTAACAAAACTCGTAGTCGTCACCCTTTTCATTCTTCCACAGATTATCATCAAAAAATACTTGTAAATTGAGTATGTACTTTTAGGCGATGAGTTCTTTCCTTGCAAGTAAAACAGAAACTTTTACAATAGCATATACTTACGAATATTCCTTTTTTAATACCTGTTTTTAACATTATTGTGCTTTAAACCTAACACAGGTGAACATTAGGTATGGTTGAATGGATTAGAAAAATAATTAATTATTCAGTATCATATTATTATCAACTTTGTGTTCAAATTGACAAGCAGCCTAAATTGTCTTGCCTTTCTGGAAACGTCTACTTATCTTTTGCTCGGATCCTCGAGATCACGAGAGTCCTTGGTCTGAGCTTAACGCTAAAATCAATTGATCGTAGTGTCTACCAAAAATTAATGACGTCACTTGAATTTTCATGTCCCGCCACAATCTCAAGTCCATTAAAAAGCAATTCAATCAGTTAAATTTCTACAAGCGTCCACGCTTATGACAAAAGTCACTTCGCATAATCTGCTGGCTGGTTTGGTAATAGAAAATAAAAAAAATAAACAAATTATTTTACTATAGAAATTTTAAACATTTTGTCACCAAATTAATAACATGACCTCCGCTTTTTCCATGTTTGTTCTTGCAAATAAGAAAAAGGTACATAATTGAGAGATGAATGTTAATATCAGTATAATCTATAGAAACACATACATATATTTAAGCTCTTTATTCTATTTAATTTCCTTTGTGACATATAATTATTGAGTACTGAATGAAAGGGAGAGGTTAATTAAGCGGAACGCTATGTAAACAGTTAGCCTTTGATCATCTTTTTTTTAATAATAACAATAACAATGCAGAGAGCTAAGCGTAGATATACAACAAAATATTAAAATACACCTAAATTGAAATACATTGAACTCATCTAAGTTTCTTAATATTCACCGTAAAAGGGTTAGTGAATAATCAAACTAATTTCTTAACTAGTACTTTTTTAAGTTAGTTAACAGTTCGACCACAAACGTGGTATCGACCGACCTTCAAAATGTTATAGGGATAATTTGGTTGCCTTTTTTTGCCGAATACCACTGACAGTACAAAATGAGATTCAACTTCAACATAGCCTTATTTTCAGCTCAAAATCGCGCGCCACGAATCAAAGAACACCCTTCCAACACCGTGTCTGGGCGAAGCGAGCCGGCGACGTTACGATGCGTAGTAGAAGGTCGACCCAAGCCCATAGTGCAATGGTACAAGGATGGGTCCCTGTTGCCACCCGCCGAAGACGGTCACAGAGTATCTTTAGAAGACGGGTTGCTGTTTCTAAGGTTTGTGATTTAGTGTAACTGACATAGGATTTATTTTTGTGAGATTTATTTGGTCCATAATTAAAATTTATATTTCAAGTTCAACTAATTGCATAATAAGGAAGACTTTAAAAAGTAAATAAGACAGATGATCCCAAATCACGTTGTAACTTATGTTTCAAGACAGATTTTTTTTGTGCGTATGCAACTGCCATTAATGTAGTATAAAATGGAAATCGATGGACAATATTCGATGCTATGATAAACCATAAAGTTAAGCTTAACAATAAAAATACAACAGAATTTTATTTTTTGTTTAGAGTCAATCGAGGCAAAAAAGAAAGCGATGAAGGCGTTTATTGGTGCGTGGCACGAAATATTGCTGGCGAAGCCGTCAGTCATAACGCCTCCCTCAATGTTGCTGGTAAGTAATCTTATAAGACTCTTCCATTACTGAGTAACTGACTTACAGAGACCTCGCACAATTGGATCTAGAGACTAGAAATTTGGTATGTAGGTTGATTATGAGGTCAAACTGTGCACTAAAAGAGGATATCCCAAATTAGAGGCGTTTTTGCTATACGGGGGCGGATCCGAGGGCGTCTAGTTTCAAATATAAAAATGTAAAAAAAATGGTAAATGCTTTAAGATAATAACTTTATACTATTTTTTTTATCGAAATTGTGTACACTTGTACTTATGTTTAAAAGGCAGGGTTAAGAAATATCATGAATTTCAGTACTTCGTGACGACTTCAGAGTTGAACCTAGAGATGTGATGGTAGCCGCAGGTGAGCCTGCTTTACTTGAATGTTCTCCGCCACGAGGAGTTCCGGAACCATCGGTACATTGGCTCAAAGATGGGCAGATTTATGACGTTGAAGTAAATGGCAGGTAAATAGTATGAATCAAGTTACAATCCTATGATTTATTTATGTGTGAAGGATAAATAATAATAATTGACATTTAATTTTAGGGTAACCGTAACAGATACAGGAAATTTAAAAATTCTCGAAACTCTACCAACTGACAGCGGGCTATTTAGATGTGTAGCTTCAAATATTGCTGGTGAAAGGCAATCAAGAGCCGCAGGACTTATTGTTCTCAAACGGCCACATTTTGTGGTGAAACCTAATAACATTACAGCTTTAGTGGGACAAACCGTAGAATTTAATTGTCAGGTATTAATTTCATCAAGAAATTATTAAATGGAAGTGTTATCTCAATTAAAAGAAAGCACTAACAATCGTGTTTATTTTAGAGTTACGATTCGAGTGTAAAAATAACGTGGGTTAAAGAAGACGGAACGTTGCCTTCCCATGCATCAATAATTCGAGGACTATTACGGCTGGAGCATGTGTCTGCGAGCGATGCGGGTGTCTATTCCTGCCGAGCTGACAGTCACGCTGGAACCAGCATCACTAGCGCCACTCTCACTGTTAACTGTAAGCGTCTCTATTTTGATCGATTTTATTGCATCAATAACTTTAATGCGGTTCGGATCTATTTTAATGCAGCCATCTGTTTCAGCGTTACCGCACTTCACACAGATACCATCCAATCTGACCGCATGGGAGGGTGATGTGGTATCTATTCCTTGTGAAGCTAGAGGCTTACCTACTCCTACCACTTTTTGGATATTAGAAGGCAACCAAGATTCATTGCTCTTTCCTGAATGTACGAAAAGTAACACCAGTTTGTTATATTTGGACGGAGCAAAAGTAGAACACAGTGGAAGGGTAATTTGCACAGCGGTTAATGCGGCCGGAAGCATAATGCAAGAAGCTTATCTCACCGTTCTTAAGAAAGATAATAATGGTCTGAAAGAACCCTTAGATGAAGATTTAGCTATTGTTTATGATAGCGAGGCGCATATGACACAATACGAACTTGTTCAAGCGAGAAAGTATTTACAGCAAAATGTTTTAGTAATGCGAAGGGTGGAAGCGTTGTCGTCAACTTCGCTGAAAGTTGTTTGGGATGTAAGTATCTATAGGTATATTTAGTGTCGTAAATATCTAGAATGAAGCGTAAATTACGCCGTAACATGCTATGTTACGTGACAATAATGCCATATTCTAATAACAGTTTGGCTTTAGGTTCATACTAGACTTTATTATTTTATTTTCTATTTTAGGTCTTAACAGATTATAATGAATATTTAGAAGGTGTCAAAATCTGGTATAATGGAACAACATTGAATTGGCGCAACGTTACAAACGAAGAAATAACAATTCTAAACTCATCTCACTCAGGCGCCATATTGTGTTCGAATGGCTCATTAACGAATGTCGACAATAGCGGATCATCGAGCTACATTTTATCAGGATTAATGGCTTACACGCAGTATGATATATTTATAATGCCATTCTACAAGATGTTACTCGGGAAACCTTCTAATTTAATGTCGGGATACACTGATGAGGACGGTGAGGAATTTAAACTTTGTCGGTTTTCGTATTAATTTGGTTGGATTATGGGGTGTTTAATATTGATGGTTATTTTAGTTCCATCGGCGCCTCCCCAAAGTGTGACAGCGGGTGTAATAAACGCAACTTCGGCGTGGATACGATGGGAACCTCCACCTGCGAACACATGGAACGGGGAACTTACGGGATACCTGGTAAGTGATCAAAATATCTATTTCTAAAGACTTGAATGTATGATTGGAGTTTAATGATGTTATTAAGTTTGTGAAGGGTATCATTTATAGTACTTAAAGGGGTGAAAATAAATTAAAATTAGAAAGTGATTAAAGGTTAAGGGTTTGAACCACCACAAAATATATAATTTGTCGATATTTTATACAAACTGCATATGTAATTCTTATAATTATGCTTTACTGAATTTAAATATTCCAAACTATATATAAAAATCAATATATCATTGGTTTGTTTTGCAAGAGATTATTTACAGAAATAACCTTTAGGTAGGCACTTCCTAAGCACCAAGATATCTAGGTCTTAACGAATGACTTCGATGACATATTGAAATAGGTGGCTAGAAATATCACTTTAAATGTTAATGTCCTCCTATAAGAAAGCCCTACTATGGCTCTTTGCCAGGCTATTCTATAGAACAATCTATTTTGAACTAAGTCTATCTAATCCTTTCAATTTAGAAGCAATTTGTTTAGAATTAATACTGTTTTCAATTTAAATAAACAAAGTTCATCATACTTTTGGCGCATCGAAATTATGAGTGAAAATCAGGGAAATGAATATGTATTACGTCCTTAAAAAAGATATGCAAGTAAATAAAATTAAATAAATATTTTTCATATTAATCTTCACATTTTAGTATCTTATTCAAATGTACAGATTTGAGTAATCTTGAAATTAAGTTATTATGTATTGGGGTGAACTAGAAATATTTTTGTTTATGATGTATTAACGAATGATGTGAATAAATTATTTCAAGATGTGGTCATTGCTTTTATACCTAGCGAAGAATATTTTATCCCCAGCCTTGACACAAAATAAGCATCTCAGATTTCTACGTTTAAACTACGTTCTACGTAACAAATTCTTCAATAAAAAAATTGTCAAATGATGCATTTTTTGTACCATGATTGACCATGACGATGATGTAACAATATATTCTATGAACATGAATTAAAAATAAAGTTTTTATAAACATAAAAATAGACCCGTTTTTCCCCCAAAGGGTAAAAAACGGATATTTAGGTTTCAGCCGAAGCTTGAACCACCGTTGAGATAACGCCTTCTCAATTCGTGTCCATCTACCCTCTTTTCGCTGCGTTTTTCTCCTTCCATCGCAGTTTTGTTTCGTGTTGTCTCTTTCTAACATTTACAGGGCAGCGCTCGGCTGGGTGTTCGTCAGTTTGCTAACCTACCTAAAGCCGGCAAGGCCTTAGGTGGTGGTTCAAGCTTCGGCTGAAACCTAAATATCCGTTTTTTACCCTTTGGGGGAAAAACGGGTCTATTTAGGTGTTCGAGCCTTCGCTTGAACCACCGTTGAGACGTGTTTACCATCTGCCGGCGTTGCCCTAAGCGTACTGTGAGGTAATTAAGATACACTTAAACAAAAATACAAATAAAAAAGAATGCGTATGTTACCATCTGTCTATATTATTCGAACACAAAACAAACTTAAATTTTGATTTGATTATGATCATATAACAATAATTATTATTTTCCCAAAATAAAATAAAATTAAATTAAAATTAACTATAATACCATAATAAGTGATTATTTTGCGACTTCAGTAAATTATTTTAATTATGTTGTTATCGGTGAGAAAGAATCAATTAAAGTATTATTGACCACACGTAAACGTCCTGGAATCTCTTTAAAGTAATGATTTAGGAAAGTATTCCTACTTCGCCAATTGCCTCTCTTTAATACTTCTTCGATATTGAATCGGTTACTGGTCCAAATGTCTGAGGCTACTGCAGCTCGGAAGCTACCTGCAGATGCGTCTATCCTGGCTTCCTTAAATACAGTTCTGATCCATCCTGCTATAATAGAGCGTGTTGCGCCTTTCACAGTGCCCCGTGTCGTGATGAACAAGTTATAGACATTTCCCGTTCTTCGTCGTGATTGTGACACTTCTATTAGTTTTCTAACCCAAAAGACCAGGTCCAAGTTTTTATCCTGTCGCGTCGCAGCGCCTAAGCTCTTTATCAACCATCCTGACTGCTGGTAGGTTGTTGAGTCCGTCTTAGATCCAAAGCTTGGATGGAATAAAATTCCTTCATCAGTATCTTCGAAAGCATCTTCTTTAATACTAAGAAGCGTTAGGTCGTGAACCCTGCGACCTGAGGCCAAAAGCAAGAGTGTGGAAGTATGTCTAGATACGGAGAAGAGATTATTTTCGTCGAAAGAATAATTTTTTAGGAAGTTCAACAGGTCGTCTATTTTCCACGATAAAGGTTTCTTTATAGGTGGCCTTTGAGCAAATATTCCTTTCAATGCATGCCTAACGAGCGGATGGGAGCTTAGATTATTAGATTCGTTCGGGTTCGAAAATGTGACTATCACCGACTTATGCAAGGCAACCGTTCTGGCAGCTAGCTTCTCTTCTGTAAAAAGATGACACAAATATTTGGCTAGGTGTGGAGGACTTGGATTATCTATAGAGATATTTTGCAAAGTTGCCCATTTTCTCCATTTTGACCATGCTGGTCTGTATGTTTTCAGCGTTGAGGGTCTCCATGATTTTTCCAAAACTTGTACCTCGTTTTCATTCCAATTTTCTAATTGACCGCTCCAGCCTGTATCTTCCATACCACTAAATTTAATTTGTCTACTTCTGGAGGCGGGCGATTGGTTCGCAGATCGATTAGATTCGATTCCAAGTTTTGAATTTTGAGGGGGGGTCTCAGAGCCCGTCTCTTTAGTTCTGGTTCCCAAAAAGCTCTCGGCCATGTTGGTGTTACCAGCAAGTATTGTCCCCGTGATGACTGTAAGTGGCGTAGAACTTGAGGAATCAACGCTGGTGGAGGGAATATCCAGCCTAACCTGTACTGCCACGTCCTGCTGAAAGCGTTCGTAAACTGACTGTTCCCGTCTTTTGAGTCTTCGCTCACATAAGCTGGGACTATAGCGGATTTCTTCGAAGCAAATAGATCTATTTCTGGTCGACCTAGCTCTTGAAAAATTTTGGCCAGCGTTTCTCTTCTGAGGTGCCATTCCGGAAGGGACTTGGCTCTCGAGAGTCCGTCGGCTATTCCATTGTAATGCCCGGGAATATACCGTGCTGTTAGGTGACACCGTCGTTTCTGGCAAATTTCCATTATACTCGCTGCTGTTTCTAGTAAGGTCAAAGATTTTGTGCCTCCTTGCTTCATAATGTAAGCTACGCTGGTGCGATTGTCGGTTTGCACGGTGACTGATTTCCCCTCTAGCTCTAGTTCTATTTGTCTCAAAACTTCGAGAATAGTCCAAAGTTCTTTCTTGTTGCTGTGCCAGTTTTGTTGACTGAGAGTCCACGTACCGCAGAGACGACGGCCGTTCACTACGGCCCCCCATCCCGTGTCTGCCGCATCCGTTGTTATGAATATTGACGGCGGAGGATAGTGAATTGGCGAGTGCTGATGTGCGTTTTCTAGCCACCAAACAAGGTCCAGGAGTACTGAGTCCCGCATCGCGAATTTTATGTGCCGCTTTCGATTTGGTAATCTTGACGACTCTCTTTGTAGCATTCTGCAATGTAACCGTCCCAGCGGAACCACGAAAGAAGCGAAGTTCAGTTTGCCGAGGATCACTTTGGCATCCAGCCAGCTCCAACGTTTTTCCTTGATCAGTTTTGAAAGGCTTAATTTTAATTTTTCGGTTTTCTCGATTCCTAGCCTTTTCTGGTTTAGCTCTGTGTCCCATGTTATACCTAGATATTCTACTTTCTTTGAGGGTACCGCTGTAGATTTTTGAAAGTTGATTTGCCAACCGAGATTTCTTAAGAATGTCACTGCAAAGTCCATTTGCTTGGACAGTATTTCCGGGTCCTTGTGAATCAGAAGAAAATCGTCGAGGTAGACGACGATTTTGAGGCCTTTCTGTCTGAGTTCGTGAGCGATCCAGTTTGTAAGTTTTGCGAAAGCCGCCGGTGCACTGGACAGCCCGAATGGCAGGCAGGTCATTTGATATGTCCTGTCTTCGTATGCTAATGTAAGGAAACGACGATGACTGCTTGCAACTGGTACGTGAAAATATGCCTTTGATATGTCTATCTTCATCATGTAATCGTCCACATCCAAATGAGTCGGAACATTTTGATGACTTATAAGTCGAAACTTTGGTGCCATCACGTATTGATTCAATTTTTTCAGATTCAATATGGGTCTGTTGGTTCCATCTGCCTTTTTCCTGAGGAAAAAGGTGGACAAAAACCCCGTCTCTTGGCTTGTTTCCTCTAAGGCTGATGACGTTAACATCTCTTCTATCTCTTTTGTCATTTCCGAGGACGATTTTGTTTGGAAATTCGAGACGTTTACCTTTGACAAGCGAGTTAGAGGTGGTTTCTTTAGGAATGGGATTTTGTATCCTTTTATTATGTTTAAAATATTCGGTGGAGCCGAGCTCCAACGGTTTAAAAATTTTTGGAGCCGCCCCGCTTCGAATGTATCATTTTTTATCTCCACTCCCCCTTTTTCTTGAAAAAATATTTTGCTTTCTTGAAGAGTCTCCACCTTTTTCTTTATTTGTCACGTTCCATTTAGCATTATTGTCATTATATTTCTTTTTCTTCCAGCTATTGGAGTCTATCCAGCCTGTTTTTGAGATGTCTCTTTTTCGAGATCTATCGTGTGTGTTATTAAATCTTTGATCACTATACCCGTATTTCTTTTTCGTGGGAAAGAACTTATGGACACCGCCTTGTTCTTTTACGGCATCTGTTAAGGCCTTATCTGCAAATAGATGCGTGTCCGAAGGGGGTATGTCGTGAAGTATTTGCCTGAGAACCCTGTTGGTTGGACGATATATTGCTCGTCGATGCTGTATAACCTCAGCACGACGTCCGCAAACATATTGAAGGAGATTGTCGGATACCTTTCGAAATTCAGAGTCTGCAGCTAGGAATTCCTTGCCAACTTTATTTCTTTCATGGTTAGGCATTTTATTTAGCAAGATTTGAAAGTGTTTTCTCTGTAGAAGCAGCCCATTTGTTATAGCTCCCAATGTCATGTCAGCACTCTCCAGAATTTTCACCGATTTGTATTGAGGTGTTGCTCCTGCAAGTACGTTGTTGGGTTTCAGAGAAGAAAAGGCTGGGGCAGCTTGAAACATTTTTTGTGTGTCAGCATATCTTATATTTTGCCAGCCTTCTTCCCCAAAACGTTGGCATATAATACCTTGCTTTAGAAGCTCTGGATTAGCTTTTGCAACTTTTGGTTCTTTTTCTGTGGTAAATGGCGAGAAATCGTAAGAGCGCTCCCTCTTCTTTGTAGGGGGCTCTTGGTTTGTAAGATCGTCTAGCCTACGCTGCGCTTCTGCGATTTGTTGTCGTAGGGTCGACTCCTCAGAAGCTATACTTCTAGAACCAGAATTTGTAGAACAGGAGGCAATTTCCATATCTTCTACCGATTTTGTGCTATCTGTCATCGACTCAAACGACTCATTCGATATGTTGGTTTGGTTTGTGCTCTCACCGCCTCGAGTGAGGAGTTTCTTAATATTTTCATTTTGCTCTGAGGAAGCATTCAACAGTTTTCCAAACATTTCCATTTGCTTGTTTAGGACAGAAAGAAGGACGTCGTTATTACTGCTAGAATTATCAGAGCGTTTAGGAGGTGAGCATTCCTCGGTAAGTGGGATAGGACTGGGTCTTTTCCTATTAGTAGGCGTATTGAACTCTTGTTGCGGTGAAACCGACAACCGTAACTGTGAAGATGCTCTGTCTCTATTAACCAGTTTAGGTTTCAGCTCTCGCACGGCGTTCATGAAGCGCTTGTAGTCTGGAGCGTGAATCTTTTCCATGATGCTGTGGGGAGCATATAATAGTGCTCTGCCTAGTGGCCATTGTAAAAGTTTACTTTTTATCTGTCTGAAGCGTCTTTCAGACAATGAATTTGCAGATGGGTCGAAGACTCTTGCTAAATCCACAATAGGTATAGCAAATCTTATTTTAGCATCTACTTTCTGCGTTATTTCATCTCCAAAGATATCTTGAAATGAAAGGTTACAGACTGCCCACGTTCGCCATTCAGAGGGAAAATGTTCATCGACGGCCGCGACTAGGGCTCGGTAGGAGTCAGCATCTTCGTCTTGACAGGGCATAGATGCTAGTTGCCCCATTGGTATGATCTCATCCATGATCTGGAAGTGATGAGAAGTGAATTGATCAACAGACGTCGAATCGTAGGTCGAATAAATTGCTTCAAGTCGAGACAGTTACTCCGTGATTCGACACGGTGACTCATTCGACGTCGCGTCGAGTCGTTTATGCGACAGTATGTCGAGTCAAGTATACGACGCCGTGTCGAGTAGATTAGGGCGACGTGTCGAGAAGCTTATTCTAACGTCGAGTTGATTTGGTATGTAACCAGTAGTAGGAGGCTGGCTCCTAAGTCGTCGCTGGACCAAAGGGTGCCGAGCGGAAATTAATACTTGACTCGACGCAATAATAAGTGAGGTGATTTTACTCACCGCCAGTTCCTCTATAGACACAAGTTTACTGCACGAATTCTAAAAGCGTACTGACGAACACCCAGCCGAGCGCTGCCCTGTAAATGTTAGAAAGAGACAACACGAAACAAAACTGCGATGGAAGGAGAAAAACGCAGCGAAAAGAGGGTAGATGGACACGAATTGAGAAGGCGTTATCTCAACGGTGGTTCAAGCGAAGGCTCGAACACCTAAATCGTTTATTATCTCGTTTGGATAGAGACAGTTTTAACAAAATAGCAGTCCATTACATACCTAATAATTGTATGCAGAAGAACGAGTTCACAAAATTATAAGGAGATACTAATATTGTACTAACTTAACATTCAAATTTGTCGCAACAGCACTACAAATCAATTCATTTCGAAACAATCTATTTTTGTTCTTCTAACAAGAACGATCGTTTATGTAAAATTTCAACAATAATGTATCTTTCAGATTGAAATTCGTGTCACCGGCAGTACCGGAGGCCGAGTAGTAGGTCAGATGTCCTTAGGGCCTCGTACCAGGGCCGCCGCAGCCAGTTCTTTGAGGTCTGGTGGTAGATACAGTGCTAGAGCGGCTGCCGTCACTCGCAAAGGTCACGGACCTTTTAGTACTCCAGCGCATATTCACATGGTTCCAACGCAGTCGCAAAGACATTATGTACAGTAAGTGTCATTGCTACAATTTGTTTTTTTTTTTTATTTAGCAAAAATATATTAATTTAATCTTAGGAGTCATTAATTGTAACCTAGATCTTTATGCAATTAAGAATGCATAAGATATAGTTGAGTTAACAAGTCATTGTTAAACTCGTGCCGAGTGCATTTGACATTTCGCAAATGTTCAGTTTATGTTGATGTTGAAGTCTCCGAGTCACAACAACAAAGTATTTGATAATATAAGTATAGTCACTCATAAATAAATATAGTTTTATCATTCAAAAACAGTAGTATATTGATCACATGATTCACAGTGACTGATGTCTTTGTTGTTTTTCTCAACTTCATTAAAAACTTCAGTTACATCATAAAAAGCTCTGTAAATAGATAATTATGATTTTTTTATCTCAATGCTAAATATAAATGTCATAATAACTTATCATTAACGAAATATAACGCCCACGGGTGGTCAATCTATCATAGATTCTTATCATTCTGACATTTCCCATTTAGGACAGAGCCACCGCAAGACAGCAATATTCCTCACATATTTCAAGAAACCTGGTTACTAGCTCTTGGTCTCACGTTGTTCACCGTAATTGTTATTGGAGTCTTTAGCATTTATTACCTTAAACGAAGAAATGGAATTCAGAGGAAGAAGACAACTGGTAAGTGAATTTATTTACACAACTCTTTGCAGTCATAATTACGTACTCATAAGTCTTTATTTACAATTGTTTTGATAAATCACATACATAGATTCTGCTAGCTTCGCTGTAAGTTCGGAGACTTGTATTATGAGATACTAAAATAATATTACTATATTTTTATTAAATACTAAGCAGGCCGATGAAACCTGAACTTTTGGTTTAGAACTATAAATTAGACCAATGCAACAAACGTTAAGCAGATTATTCTATCTATAAACCTATGTTATTTTCAACCTATTATTATCAAAAAATATTAATTTATCTTGAGTAGTTTTGATAGTTAAAAGTTTATTGACACCCAATCGATTGCCAGGTGATTGCTAAATGTGTGTCAGTAATACTGGCGTACTTCGAGGAGTTATCGGTCATTGACTCTCGGTTTTGAACAAGACGTTTTATAGCGTCTAGATCATGTTATGTAAAAAATATTTGATTTATCAACCAACATTTTCATCGACGAAAAGAATGTGTGGCGTCATTTCACATTTTCGTATTCTTCTCGTGTTTTTATTTCGTAATACTTGCTAGAACTCGTTCATTTAATAACATATAAAAAATGTTTTATTGGTAATCATAGTATTCTTGCCTCTAAACTTTAACAAACTTCGCAAAGGCACATGAAGCTCAAACTCTTGCAGACTCTATAGTCCACTGGAAAAAGCCAGGTTTATTACCCTGGGAACATTACTACCGGGTGGGCGGCCCATATCAAAGACTTCAATCTCTGTATTAGCTGGAGTAATTGAAACATTGAACTCAATTGTAGGTCAATCAATTGTCACGGCGCAGCAGTGTTTATTGAATAAAGACACAATATGGCTCCGAGACCGACCTGTCTTCGCTTCCAATGAGCCTACTTTGGACATGAGTTGCCATCAGAGCCTTTTACATGGTAAGTAAATCTAATTTTCCAGATTCTTGTTCATATATATATTGAAGTGTTTTAATAATTGAATCACTAGATGCATGTAACTAAGTTAGTTTTTAGAGATTGACATAAGAAATTATTTTTAGGAGGTCAATCAACAAGTATTCTAAGCGTGGAACCGGAGTACAGTCTGCCTCAAAATTCTATTCAGGGATTAGATGCATCAAGCGTGGATCGTTTGCGGCGAGGGCCGCCCGAGCCATATGCATCCAGCGCTATTTACACTGAGCTCAATTTCAAGGTACGTATGCGATAAGCCTTATGAACCCTATTGTTGACACTAGATTAGATTACATATTGAATTTGCATAACTAAACGCTATCAAATAAGTCGTAAACTTGAACCGCCACTAACAATGCTTCAATTTTCACCCAGGATAATAACGAAGATATGAGAAACTGTCCAGAAAGGCGATCCCATAACAACAGCATTGTTAGATCGTGTAACGGAAGCCTTCAGTACTCCAATGGAGAATGCTCCACATGTTGTCACAGTACTTCAAGTAGATCTACGAAAGATTACAGAGAACCGAGACACGAGATAGTACATAATGAGATTAACGTTTTGGACGACGATTGCGCGTCCTGCCACACGAATAGGTCCGGTTCAAGGAGTAGACAGGACAAAAGCAAAGTATGTCCATCGAATGATTTAGAATACGACTATCCGCAATGGCACTGGCTCGGAAGGGAGAACAGTTTCAAAATTCCCATACAGACGAGCAAGCATTCGAATGTAGCGAGGTCGGAGCAGGGCTGTCAAATAAATCTATGTGATATACTGCCACCACCGCCGTATGAGGTAAATTGAAGTTTGTTTTTAAAATCAGGAGAGCTCTCTGTTGTTCCCAGACTTTCCGGTGAGTTAATCGAGCTATTGTTTTTTTTGCAGAGTCCCGAAAACAAGAACAATTAAAGCTAGTGTAATATAGAATTTTAAACAACGCAAAGCAATAAAACATTAATCACTTTTTAACTATGAGTTAAATAATTATTACAGATATGTTAAAAATGTCCACTTTTATAAGCAAGGAATTGCTTGTTTGGGAAGTGTTCTAGTTAATAATAAATTATTATAACCAGGTCACTTTTGAGATAATCATTGTAGTGTACAGTAGTAGCGTATATCCTGTAGGAACCGAATTTTCTAAACGTGTATCTCGTAACTTATTCCTATCGATATTCTAGTCACGCTATATAGGACTAGCTTAACATTTGATAAACATAGTATTTGCTGAAAATATCCCACAAATTTTGATACATTTCATATGCAAACTCGAGGTTGTTTCCATTTTGACTGTAACGTAGATTTTATGTATAGCCCTGCATTTCACTGCCATAAACGTATAGGATTACTAGATTAGTAGTTTAATCTTTGACTGTGATATTTATATTAAATATGTGTATTAGAATTATGTATATCTCTAGATTATAGTTTTTCAGGTGAATACAATTTTTGTTTGTAATTAAATAGAACTCGAATAAAAAATTGTATTATTATTAAAATAGCTAAATTGATTATGTTGTATAAAAACAAGGTTTGATTTAAAGGCTAAATGTGCAATAATAACAACATCTGTTTAGGAAATTATGGGATTGCATTGATGTAAGAATCTTTATTTCCTTATTAAAAGGTCTACCTTACGAATATCCAACCTGTAAAAATAACTATTTTCCGACCCAGTTGTGTTTTACCTACCTTAATTAAATTTTTTGAAATATAACAACTTTTTAGCAACTCTTTTGTATTATTGCTTCATCCCTCTTATAATTATATGTTAACCTTTTTATTCATCGCTCGGAAATATAAAAGAACTCAAGAATAAATCTTTAAAAGACGAGGTATTTTTCTTATTTTCCATAAATCCTCCGCATAAGGAAGCTCTTAGACTTCTTTGTCTTCGACACTAGATATTATTCAGCGCCACATAAGTTCCACTTACCACATATATGGGCTCTATCAGAATTAATGGCTTCGCTTTTGTCCATGTAAGTCACTTCTAGATTTTATCGCGATTCCACCATGGTACAGTCGGGTCAGTGAATAAAGAACCTTAACCGATTTATTGTAGTTGCTTAACTTTAAGATCAAGTATGTGTGCTTTGACGGATTATTTTGATTATAGGACAAATAACTTGATTTCAACCTTAAACCAAATGTCCATCAGGCAGATTACTAAGAAATTTGCTAAATATTTGAAGGTTTCGGGTAAAAAAATAAATAAAATAAGTTCCGTCAAGCTGTGAAAGGTTGACGAATATTTTTGCATTATAATGATATACGATAAGGTTATTATTTATATTTTATTGTACAAAATCTAAGTTGTACAAAATCCGGAATTATTTCTAACGGTAGATACTTTTTAACTTTTGACATAAGATTGGTACTACATACCTACTTCTCATTTGATAAAGCTAGAAACGATATAATGAAAGCCTCGTTACTTGGCAACTTCGGCTCATAAACCCAACAGGCTGTTGTAAACCAATACTGCCTACACAAAGGTTTTTAGTGCGATAATATAACTTTGATTACGTATTAGCCGAGGGTTAGCAACTTGTTATAACAACATAAAATGTGTATTCTAATTGGATTATGGCTTGTTAATAAATTATTTTGTAAGGACGATCGTCTTGCTGGATAACAAGAACGTGTTTTTTTTTGTAACAATAAAAACAGACTTAAATATAGAAGAAAAAAATTCTTTGGAAGTATAAATCTTTCTTATAGTAGTATTTCATTATCATTGTGATTTTACATATCAAAACTAGTTATTACCTGTGATTGTTTGGATAAATTTCACGTTTAACAGTTATCGAAGTAATTATGAGAAATCCTTGCGCTGTAGGTACATTAGGAATAGATCTGTCAATCATATTTTTTTCATTTTAAATACAGATTTAATTACTATGTCCTTAAAAGTTTAACTTGGCATACAAGTTGGTGAAGTTGGATCTAGAAACTAATTACTCGTAAATATTTCATGTGGTCAAATAAAAAGTGACTTTACATATGGACATAGGACTGTGTAATACTTGCTATGCATAGCCATTCAAGTAGTGATGTGCCTCGGAAAGGCAAAAATGGCTAACGAGTGTACTTATTTGGAAATACCTGTTTTGGTCGGGTGTGCATGGGACAGAAAGACGGACGAATTATCTTGAAAGTTAAATAATGTGCGTACTAATGAAACTTGGGATTCCTCTTATAAGCGATGGGCAAGCAAATGGTCACTATTTGAATCTCAATTTTATCATCTATATCTGTGATAAAATAGTTCAGTTTCATTATACCATGTAAATAACAAAAATTACCCACAGAATAGCAAATCAAACTATTTCAAAGTAATCCTTTACACAGCCCCAATAAATATTCATCAAAATGGCAAGCGGTAACAAAACCATCATACGAAACTAATCCTGCAAAGCACAGGCGCCTACATAAATGAATTTATCTGAACGCGGCAGGAATATGATCCCACTATGCTATTTACTATAGGCCAGGCTATAGGACAAATGGTGTGGACGGGATGAACTTGTCGCCCATTTAATATTTGTGTGGCAAAATGTGGCTGTGTGGTGAGAATCGGAATATCTACTTGGCCATTTGAAAATAAATAATTTTATAATTAAGTATTTAATTATGAAGCTTTAAAGTTCTAAATAGCCAATAACATATTAATGAAATTTTTAAATTTTATTCGTCAATTAAAGAAAGATTTGAATTGACTTAGATCGGAAATACCATTGATTAGCTGAAATCTGTAGGATTTCGGTGAACGTTAATGTAACAACGTAGTTTCGGGAATAAAATTATAAAACCTTGTATCTTTGAACTTTAACATTTTAAGTTTCCTTTTGCCACGATCCTTACATTTTTTTTTTACTTTATCCATATTCATAAGTCTTTTCATTCAAGCTCATCAGTTTCGGTCTTTTTTTCTCTTACTAATAATTATTATTGCCGAAGATCTTCAGGAAAATAAATTATAATGAGTTAGAAACTTTATCACTTATCCATACTTACATACATATAACCACGTCTACCTACATCCCTTGCATGGTAGACAGAGCCAACAGTCTTGAAAAGACTGAAAGGCCACCCAGCCGCTTGACCTAATGATAGAATAGAGATTCAAATAGTCACAGGTTGCTAACCCATCGCTTAAAAGAAGAATGCCAAGCTTATGAACCTATCCCTCAGTCGCCTTTTACGTTATCCATGTGAAAGTAATAAAATCGTCCTATGTTTATTTCTATTGATGCCGGCACTTATCCGTTACTGACAATTCTAATGAATTGTTTCAATTCATTAATTTGCCATAAACCATAAATTTTTCCGGCAATAAATCGAATCTATTACCGGATTTTGGGACCGGTAAAATGAAAATCTGACTTATTCGCCGGAAAGGTTATGGGTTAAGAGCATTTGGTAATAAATCGTGGAGCCCAATTTATTCCTGTCTTGCTTACGTATCGGCTACGTTTATAGCTACGGTTTCGTAGAAAATAAGCTTTCCTTTATCAAAGGATTCGAACAAAGGACCATTCGATTCAAATTACATCTGTGCCGTATCTGGAAAACTCTGTGGGAAATACAATGCTGGTAATTAGTGCCGTTGTAGTTTATTGTCAATTTAGTTTATTTGCAACACACATTATTTAAGCTTCGTGTTGGTTATTGAGCTTAAAATTGGTAAATGTTAGTTTTGTTTTTTGCTGATTCTAATAACTATTTATACCTAACATCCCAGATAAATATTATATATTTACTTTATAGACAGAACTAATAACTATACAACTTTATGATCAATGTTCATCATCAATATGACCAAATACGACTTTACGTATATACTGCCTTACCTTCTACATAGTCTACATACATACATATCATCACGTCTATATCCCTTACGGGGTAGACAGAGCCAACAGTCTTGAAAAGACTGAAAGGCCACGTTCAGCTATTTGGCTTAATGATAGAATTGAGATTCAAATAGTGACAGGTTGCTAGCCTGTCGCCTAAAAAAGAATCCCAAGTTTGTAAGCCTATCCCTTAGTCGCCTTTTACGACATCCATGGGAAAGAGATGGAGTGGTCCTATTCTTTTTTTTATTGGTGCCGGGAACCACACGGCATGTCATACATAGTCTACACATACATAAAACAGGCCTCTCTCCCGGAGGGGTAGGCAGATACTACATTTTCCCACTTGCCACGATCTCTGCATACTTCTTTCGCTGCATCTACATTTACGAGTATACCTAAATTAATTTGTGCAAACTCGTTGGTTTTGGGTACACTTGACCTGACTTTTTGATCAAGGTTAGTTCATCTAAACCTTCCTACGTAGACGTTCGCGAAATAAAAAAAAAGACTATAATACATATTGTCTTTACGTTCGCTTTCCCACTTCGTAACAAAAGAGTTTTTGAAAAGAGAATACTTAAGCCGTAATAAATTGAAATTTCGTATGAAATATAACTGTTCATTAAAATGATTAAGGAGCAGGTAAACAGCGTAATGGAACAACTGTACCAGCGTTGGCGCACATCCAATTCATTATGAAATTCCAACACTTCAACGCTAAAATTTCATTTAACATATGCTTATTATCATTTTACTTATTTCAGCAACATTTTAATCGTGCCAACAAGCAAAGGGAGTGGTAACAAGAAGCTGACTAAATCACAGTGTTGCTAGCATTCCAAAAACAACTTCAGTTTCATAGTACTTAATTAAAATGAAACTTTTTGTCTCAACAAAGATTTTAGTTATTATTTTTTCTCACGAATGTCGTAAAAGGCGACTAAGGGAATAAGCGCACATTAATTTAGTGTAAACTTCCATGCTGGAAAGGCTTATAAATTTGGGATTCTTCTTTGGGCCTTCCTGTCACAACTTAAATCTGAATTACATCATAAAGCCTAAACGCGGTCTTTCAGTTCTTTCAGTCAGTCGCAAGACTTGTAAGGCTTTGTCTAAATTCTAAGGTCGTGATAATTTGTAGATATGTACTTATGTACATTAGGAAATACTGTGGTTGTTTTTTAGAATATATGAAAATGAGGAGAGTCTATAAAATAAAACACAATCGAGATAAAAGCCCTTGCGTTTTTCTAAGCCATTGAGAACCAAGGTGCTAAGCGCATACTTTGCATATTTTGCATGTCGAAGCCAGTGTGTCTGTGACTTATACACAATGTGACTCGACAGCTTACTTTTTCAACTTGCAATCCAGATTGTTTTTTTTTATCTGGTTCAGGATAAAAGTCAAATATGAGTACTCACCATGTTACTAATAACAAACATAAGCAAATAACTACTTATACTAAATTCTATAAATACAATTACTTAGACCAAAATGCGATCTCATTCTTAATAAGTTCATGATGATTCATTTATTATAACATCTACACAGCTTATTGGTAGTGGCCCCTTTTAATATTTATTTACGTTTTACGATCGTCATACAGTATTGTTTTATAGTCATGTCCATAGGTCGAACATAATAAAATCGATCATAATTTTTATGTTTCATCGAAATAACTGGGATAACAGTGCCACTCGAATGAATAATGACCTGTTATGAGAACGTATTTATTGTATATAGGAATATTAAATTGTACAATTTTAAGTTTTTTTTTACATTTGACGGATTAATTTAAATGACTTTAGGTTATTATTTTTCTCATAGTTTCTAGTCAATTGCTAATTAACACAAGGCCGTTTGGGAAAAGCGCAGCAGAACATTTCGGTCAGCGAGTCAGTATCAGATTAAAACTGTAAATAGCATATACTTAATTTTTCGAAAGTTTGACATGATATTTTTCTAACGTAGATAAATGTTAAGATACTATAAATAATTCCAGGAACAGCAAATTAATTAAATTATTTATATGATCGAGTAACACAAAATTTATATACATTACTAGCTGTGCCCGCGACTTCGTCCGCGTGGAATAGTTACTTTGGGCATTATTAAAGCTCTCAAGGATGAATAATTTTCGCCGTTTTTTTTTTCACATTTTCCATTATTTCTTCGCTCCTAATAGTTGCAGCGTGATGTTATATAGCCTAAAGCCTTCCTCGATAAATGGTCTATTCAACACAAAAAGAATTTTTCAATGCGAACCAGTAGTTCCTGACATTATTATAGTTGCAGCGTAATGTAATATAGCGTAAAGCCTTTCTCAATAAATGGTCTATTCAACACAAAAATATCTTTTCAATTCGAACCAGTAGTTCCTTAGATTAGCGCGTTCAAACAAACAAACTCTTCAGCTTTATAATATTAGTATAGATTATGCAAAAAAATTGATGTACCTACGTGAGTGCTTGTTTGAGGATGCTATTCAATCACGCAAATTCTATTGGATGGATTTTGATGAAACTTACGTACACGGGAAGAATAATGCCTGGAATAGAACATAGTTTATTTTTCTTACAAAAGCAAAGCTCGGAAGCGCAGCTGTTAAAAAACGAATAAATTCTAAAGACAGAAAAAGAAATTATAATAATGGAAAGTTAAAGTACCTATCTCTTTGTTTACAACATTTGCTGTCTTGCCCATTGGAGACATCACAAATTAACTGTCACAGCTGGTGACCCGCCAGCAAGCGACGTAGAGCTGTCCGGGTGAGAAGCAATTCGTCCTGAGGTCGACTCCGGCTACTCCAAGTGTTTGACCTTGCGATTTGTTAATTGTCATCGCGAAACATATAGCCATTGGAAACTGTACACGCTTAAATTGAAATGGAAAGTTGTTGGGAATGAGGGGAATGCGCGGTATAAAAACAATTACACCAGCTGCACAACCAGTAAGAATTTTAGCTTCTATTATAATGTTATGAAGCGACACCACTTTAAGGCAGTCCCATTTAAAAATGGAATGTCTACTTTTAGTGCAATTGTATGCGCGGGCAGTCCAGATGCCGAAAGTGAATTAAAGAACTCTACCGAATAAGTATACTATCTAATTTTGCCAGCGGCTACAATCGCGTTATTTCTTAAATTCTCATGTGGCGCCATCTCGTATCGGATGGTCAAAAAATAAATATCTAAATCACGGGAACTAAATCAATGGTGAAATGGTAAGTACTGGCGTTACTACATGTGTGTTATTCCTGCTAATCTTGAGGAGCATGGCAACCGTCGCCGATACGGGGCGCGTCAAACTACCTACATAAAAAAAAATTCTTCTCAAAGATGTGGTAAGTGCTGGCGAAACTAAATCAATGAATAAAAGAAGTTTTAATTATATAATTAATAAAAAATTTTACCACCGGCTACAATTGTGTTATTTCTTAAATTCTCATGAGGCGCCATCTCGTATCGGGTGGGCAAAATAAATATCTAAACCACGGGAACTAAATAAATAAACAAAGCATAATGAATTTTTTAATTTAATCAATAAAATGCTATTTTTTTAATCATAATAAATATGATAATTAATTATTTATAGCTTTTTATATCGATTCAAAAATGACGAAGTTCCATACAAACTTGCACCCCCTATTTCATCCCCTTGGGATAGAATTTCAGGATAAAAAGTAGCCTATATTCTAATCCAGGTTACTAACTATATCTGTGCCGAATTTCGTTCAGATCCGTTCGGTAGATTTTGCGTGATGCGCGTACAAACATACAGACAGACAGACGGACAGACAGACAGACAGACAGACAAAAATTCTAAAAAAAAATGTTTTGGCTTCTATTGACCCTAAAAAGACCCCTTATAATATTTTTTCTTAAATATCTTCAATGTACAGACAATGTTCAGTTACAGTTTTATTATATGTATGGATATGGATGACATATCAATAAATGTTTTTATTATATCAGTTAACATTAATGTATCGCCATGAACCAATATCAGTGATATAAAATATTTAATCCTCATCTTTAGTATTACAAGCTATAAAGCGAATAAACAGACCACGATTTAAACATTAAAACACACGAAGGAACATTTCGTATTAATCTGTGAGTATAATTTATGTAAATACTTATCAGCTCCTTGTATATTTACATAGGGAAAGCATTTATCATAAGTCCGTGATCGAAAATAAGCCGACTTGCAAATTATCCAGCATCTTGGCCTAAACGTTTCGAAATTTTATTCCCTTTGGTCCTCTGTTCCTAAAAAAATAACGAAAACAAAAATACAATTAGTAAGTCATTCACTTTTTGTGCGATTACGCTTTTTAGTTGTATGTTTCTTTAATTTCATAAATAACAGCGGAAGTAGTTGATTCCTACATAAGATTGAACAAATAAAGGTAGGTGTGGTTTGTAGCAAATATGGAGTCGTTTAGAATCAGTTTATACTTTACGACTATTATAGACGAAAATGTATGTAATTATTTTACAATTTTACCGCATTCAAATCTTCTTCTGTCACTGAGATTTAATCCCCCTTATATCCTCACATCTTGAGAGGAGCCTGAGGTGCGAACTTAATTATATTCACTGTGTGTAAAAAGAAAGTAGTTAAAAATTCTCTGAAGCAATATTTAGAGCCAAGCGAACATTTGCTAATAGGAATAATTTTGACGCACAACAACGATCCTACATCTCATTTAAATATATTTGGACGTCCATAAATATTTACCTTATTTCCATATTCTGACCGTATTTTGTATGTAGGTGTGGACTTGAGGAAAGTAGGACAGCCATTGAGAATATGCCGGTCAGTTCACGATGTAAGCATTATTTATTAGCATTGCATAGAGTACTTATATTTCGAGTTCGAAATGCTTGTAAACAACTTTAATGCACAGCACTCATACCCACTAATCCAGAGTTGGCTAACACTTCAACATAAATAATACGAGTATATTACCAAAACGAGGAATTGGTAAACTTACATGAGCGATAAATGTCTTATTTTAAATATAAGGAATAATTGGGGGTGATTAGTTATAGTAATCAAATAAGAATTTACATTCCTTTTAAAATTTCTGTGAAAGTAGTGCCTCCAGATTGCGGTGGATATAAAAAACCTTTAAAATACCTAAATAAGAAAGCCTTATTTTTCCTTTTAATATTTTTATCACACTACTATACCTCGTAACAGTAAATGCAACTGTACTGTACTAATCCATTAACGATACATGAAAAGTTAATAATATAAATGCCAATAAAAGCAGTCGGGCAGGTAGTTTAGCGTTCTCCCTACCCTAGGGTGCACACTCGCACTTTACTTGACCAGTAAAAGTTGAACGCCGATGTATTTTTAAAAAGCTGGAAATCAAATTGGTTTGTGAATTTTTAAGATGTTGTTTCAGGAAATTAAATATATTATTTATCTACAAAGTATTTTTTTTCTTGCCCCTTACTTATTATTCTCTTTTAAAGTAAATCTGTAAAAGTGTAAAGTCAAGGGTTTTTGTAGGGTAGTGGTAATCAAATACTTGTTTAAAACTTGTATTATGTTAGTACTACCGTTCGCAAACATAAAGGTTCCTTATTTATTTTTGCTGCGCACCGTTAGAATATTTCAGTAGATTATAAATATTCTTAAACAAGTAAATATTCATGATGCCCTAAATATGTATCTATACATAAATATTGCAAAATTAGGATATGCACGCATGCATATTCATAGAACATCAGAATCATATTTGGGCAATTTGCATAAATGTTACAGGTAAGTTTCGACGTCGTTACTTGATAAGGCTCTGTTTATACATGTCAAAATAAATACGCTAAGAATGACACATAGAAAATCTAACATAGGAATTATTTTTTTAAATTAATCTTATCATAATAATTACAATTTAATTATTGACATAAATAAAGTAACTAAAATATTTGTTAACTGAAATCGATTAAGAAATAAATGGTACTATTTTTATGATAACTGTAATATAAACGTTATTATAAAAACCATGATATTTGTACTCAACTTTTAAATTTAGATTAACTTTGCAACACAACTATCACCAGCCTAAACCCAGCTTAACGTATGACAAAGTTTAATGTATTCAACACTGGGAATCGTAGTCTAAATTTAATTGTTCTTGACATAAGACATAAATCTCGGTGAATCCAGGAGGAAGTAATTTGCATAAATGCCGCCATTCCTAACTTTATAACTTCCTGCAGTCCCGTATAGTGTTCAACAGAATTTCCTATAATATAATAAGTAATATTATAATTCGTGGTAACATTTTATGGGAGGTCCGTTTATTAAAGGAGTTTTGATAGTAGTTGTTAATATATAAAAAAGAACACTGGCTCACCGATTGCATTATCCAATTACTTGAACAACGATTTTATTTCAATGCACTAAAAATAAAAGAAATTTGTTTCAAAGCTTTTAAAATCAGCATTGATGTATATAAAAGTTTGTCGTGGTCATATTATGTGGAGCAAAAATTATATTTTTATCTTATTGTCCTAACTACATTTATTATTTGTGTATTCATGCCACTTTTCCAAAGTCAAATGGAAAAGCCCGTCAAAAACAGGTTTCTCTTTTTGCAAAATCCTTTATGTAGATCACAGCCAATGCACTCCGTCACAGCACATCACTCCTGACTTATTTATGGCTTTACCACGCACATCAATATACTGGCAGTTCTGACTTGTACTAAAAAAAACTGGCTGCGAGTAGGCATACAAGACGTTAGGTTCCGTGCCTTAGAGAAAATATATTTATTTGGGGATGTGTATAAAAATAAATACTTTTTACTGAATGTTAAATATCTGTTATACATTACTTATTTTGGAGTTAACGGCTTCTTAAAATGTACTTATTATTATTATTAAAATGTACTTAGATACACGGATACGCTGTGATGAGAGAAAGATCTTTTGGATCCTCTTACATAAGTCTAAGACTCACTATTGGAACGCCCTGTGTTTAAATTTGTTTGTATGATTTTTTGCGTTTCGGTCCATTGTTGGATGAAGATGTAAAGTCACTTAAAATAATATTTTTTTGCCAAAATGCTTTTTTTACAACATATTTTACAGTATTTCATACGATACCCTAAAAAGTGAAACTGTAAATTCCAGAACCGAACACATTTCAATTATTCACAATAGTAAATGGCATGAAATAAAACAAACGGTGGCACCTGTCTTGTCTCGTCATTCACTTGTCCATTAGCCTTTCAAACTTTTGTTCTAGATTTTAGGTCTTTTTTGACGGGCTAATTTGATGTCTAGAATGCCTAACTTCGTTCTGAACAAAAGGGGTGGAAGCCATTTCTTTTTGTTTGATGTTCAAATGAATAGAAGCCTTACATAAATTACAAAAAATACATTAATTTCAATATGAAACAAAATAAATACAGTGTGGTCCTTATTCAGTAAAATACGGCTCTATTCAAATTCTTCCAAGAAAATTTGTATCTAATTGTAAAGTCAGATGTTATAGGGGGCTTTAAAAATATTCTGCTATCAGTAAATTTCCCAACTATCATCCAATTTGTCTAACATCAAGCAGAATGAGGATATCAAACGCCGCACCGTGGTGGAACACTGTAGACTGCTTTCGATGTAACGGAGTGTGAAGACGAAGGTCGCAGTTACACGAGGCGTTTAATTACTAAATTCACGGTTACCGTCAGGCTTCACCTCCCCTCGGATCTTTATAGGATTCGGCTAAGGTCGCTAGTAAGGTATAGCCAGCGATAAGCGAAAGCGGAAAATTGTTTAATAAAAATTAAGTTAAGGGATAGGAAGGAAACTTATGGATAAAAAATTTAATTACCTATTACCTAAGAGTTATGTAATGTCACAAAATTAATAATAGTAAGCACATCATAGTAGCAACTTTGCACTAGGTAGGTTCTAGTGAGAAAGCATCAAAATATGTAAGAATCATAGAATGTATCAAGCATTAATTTTTTATCGATATAATGACATTTCTTCCCGTAAACCAACAAATCTCCTGAACACAAAAGTTGATTATTAGATCATGAGTTTAGTATTAAGACCGTCTTGAACAAGATAAAATAAATAAGTAATACATTTTTTATCGATACCTAAGTGTTTATAAAGTTAGTAAGTTATCTGCTTGAGATTTAATTTGAAAAATCGCTAACAGCTCACAATCCTTTAAACCACATCTTTATTCCATAATCTAGAACTAGGGTTGTCAGTAACTCGATATCGGTATCATCATCAAAGTAAATTGTTACGTCGGGGCGTAACGTAACAAAGGTTAAGTATTATCAACTGAAGGGTCCAATAAGTATACGTTACTCCGAAACTTGATACCTCGATGGCTCTCGTCTGTATATAGGTACTCGTAACACTTGGACGCGATCTTACTTCAATTTAGAGGTCAACTGTTATACACTTTTTACAACAATGTCCTTGTTATGGATACGGAAAAATAATACATACATAGGTACATAAAATCACGCCTCTTTCCCGGAGGGGTAGGCAGAGACTACCTCTTTCCACTTGCCACGATCTCTGCATACTTCCTTCGCTTCATCCACATTCATAACTCTCTTCATGCAAGCTCGGCGGTTTCGGGAACTTTTGACCTGACCCTATACCAGGACGTCCTTAATTTGATCAAGATCGGAAAAATAAATTGTTGAGTATATCCAAAGAAAACTATGGAGATGCAGTGCTCAAGAAGCAATAATAAATTAAGCTAGAAACAATTAAATAATAGGTAGGTGAATAAGTAAAGAACGTACATTTTATGTAATTATTAATATATATTTGTGTACATCAAGCCAAAAAATAACACAACTAAAGCTCTAATACGTTACAGATAAACTTACGTTAAAGATTATTTTTGTCGATATAATCAGTACTTTAAATAAAGACCTACAGTAGAATTACACATATAAGTATAGGCATCCATATAGTCACGTCTATATCCCTTGCGAGGTAGATAGATCCAACAGTCCTGAAAAGACTGAAAAAGCCACGTTTAGCTGTATGACTTCATAATGGAATTGAGATCACCTTAAAGAAGAACCTCAAGTTTATAAGCTATCCCTTTGTCGCCTTTTACGACATCCCTGGAAAAGATATGGAATGTAGAATTATAATATAATGTTAACTACTTTAATTATTATTAGCGAAATATAAAACAGCGTATATCATAAAAAGAGTACTTATCAGGCACAACTAAGAGGTATGAGTCGAAATGAAAAGTTTCGAAATTATATTTGTAATATTGTTTTAGATAAAATTAAGAATTTCGGAATGAACCAAAATAATTTTAATTTACAGATTAAGACTATGATCTCGGAATGTTTTTTCATTCAAAGTTACAAGTAACATAATCAAAATAAGTATCGTAACTAATACGAATTGATAGAGCAATTCCACCAAGGTAGCATTTTCGAGGCAAAAGACTGTAATTACACGAAATTAATGATAGATTAAGTACAAAATTACGTTATAATAAAGGCCCCGGGAGTGTTTCGTCCGTAAACTGTTATTAAATGGATTACACTCAGGCGGCATTTGAGATCAAAACCACGGTTTTGGGCATCAAGAAGCATAAATTGTTGCACCTACACATTCCTGATAAGTATTTGTAATGGAACATGATTTCAAATTGTGATAAAGTATGATTAAGTGGCAGTTTTGAACGTTTATTAGTTGATTTCATTGCACTTCGTAAAATTTGTAGGCTTAGGCAAATAGTCTAGGCCAGATTTTATGGAAAATCATCTCATATTTAGTTAGCGATATTTAGGTTACATTATACATTAGCTTTTACCCGCATCTTCGCCTGCGCAAAAATAAACCCGCGGGAGCTATAGTTTTTACTGGGTTGAAAGGTACCCTTTGTCCATCAAAATAAAAAAAAACAATATTTCTCCGAACTCCACACCATATCTATGTAAAATTGCCAAGAGGTAACAAACTCACTTTCACATTTATAATATTAGGTAATATCGATATTGTGTCGATTAAATCTCGATATATTAATTAACTTTTTTCACGTTATCTCTTCAAATCTGAACCAGAAGGGGGTAAAATTAGTGCATCATGAATTATTCTGCTCGATGTCAGGCAGGAGATGAATCTTGCTAAGTCTTTTATCATGTATCAGCTTTTATGCTGTTCTGGTCACGAAGTAAAATCTGTATGTCAGATTCATATATACCGTCCAGATCATACTATAAAGGAAACGCTTGATTTTTCTTTTAGACTAGTGTTAAATATTCACAGATGTATTATGTGGGTTGCTAATTAATCAAAAACATTACGAACAACACTAATTAAATGGTAAGTGTGGATAAAATTAAGCTTAGTTCACTTAGACCCAGGATTCATTCCTTCAGAAAAAGTCCTCTAAAACACGTTTGATCAAAAATATTCAACTTTGTAAAACGAAATGGGCCACTAAAAGAGATGTAATAAATCATTGCTTTTTAATTTAGTTCAAGACATCCATCGTTTTAATGTGCCGACATTCCCCTTTAATTTTGTTTCCCCTGCACATAAAACATGGGACTATGTCTTGTAATCTTGAGATAAAACCAAAAGTACTTGAAATATTATTAAGAACCTATATTTTTAGAAAGTCGGGAATGGTTTGAATTATGTACGAATAAATATGTGTGCATTTTAGGCATGCTTAATAAATGAAATACCATTTTGGCATACGAATGTCAAAACTTTTTTTTCTTCAATACTTTGTAACACGCATAATAGTCGATTGATAAATATAAGATTATTTTTACCAGACTGCATGTAAGGTAATGTAATATGTATGGTAGTCCAATCAATACGTTTCTATCTTTGCCCTGTTATAGCTATAATTGGACCTTAGCCACTTGGTAGGTAAGTGTTGATTGGGTTGGAATTTATAGTCAATAGTAATTGTCTGAATTATTTATTTTTAACAAGGTTCCACTTCCTACTTTGACCTAACAATTATAAAGTGGTAAAATAGTCAATTCATATAAATTATAATTAGATAGCAAATTAACACCGTATTTCAATACGGATGGCTGATAGAATTATATATAATAAGTAATCATATAATTAATAAATGATTATAAGTCGAAAATAAAATTTAAAATTTACTAGTGAAAAATTTAGTGCTAGCTTAGAACTGCACATCGTTCTATCAAGCGAACATTCTCTCTTTTTAGCAAGGACACTAACAAATTACCTAAGAGATATCGGCTGAGACATTATCTTCGCGACGCCCACTCGTCGGGTTTACGCCATTTCGGTTCCACATTCCCTTCTGAAAATAAACGGCTTCGACAACCCCTGCCAACCATTATCTATTCTACGTTCCTTTCTTAGCACAAACGTTTGCCGATGCGGTGTTTAAAAAATGTATTATACCCAATAATACATTTTTTTTATTATTAATGTTGTTTTTGAGTGTCATAATGTTGTTAGCAGTAGTATAGCAAAAAGAGATTCCTGTCTATTTTTCGTAGATATTTTAAAGGACGAAGAGTACGTATAAGCGTTTTCCGTGAAACAGCCATATACGAAACAAATTCACGACGACTTAAAATTTAACTATATCTACCTTTCGGTCCCGTTAATAGAAAAACGGAGGTCAAATGAAAGTAGCGCAGACTTCCCCCTTCAAAATTTTGATGATAGACGTAGCGGACAAGGATGCAATCAAAAAACCAGGAAGATGAAATAAAAAAAATTAAAAAAGAATGGAATAAACAGCTGAATGTGACTGTCAGTTTTTCAAAACTACTGATTCTGTTTACCCCGCCAGGGATAAAGACGTGATTATATGAATGAATGAATTTAAAAAATTATTATTTTATCGATAAAATGAAAGAAAAGAAATTAATTAGAATTTGTAACTTATTACAATTTATTTTTCAATTCAATTTTCAGTTCATTATTTTTATAATTTTTGTGATTAATGTTATATTGTGTTGTATGTTATGTTTGTGACGAATGGTAATAAATTTATAAACACAGCATCTACATAATTTTTTAACATAAATGTAAAACCTGCCGAATCATTTCACCGGAATGACCGAGCCTTTCATCGTCGTTAAATATCAATAGAAATAAAAAGTAAACGATATAACCAACATACTTTAGACTAAGTATGTGTGGAACGAATCGTGAGTCGTTAGGCGTTGTTCCCGAAAATATTCCGTTCGCTATCCTGTCTGAAATGTTCGCAAAAAGAGAATGTGACATCAAAGTGCGGGCGATCCGGTCGGCGAGACGTGAGCAGGGTTAGAAATAACCGCGGTAGTTCTTGTACGAGGCGGAGAAAACTCAGTTAAAGTCAACTCAATCATCAAGGTGCAAAATTCGTAAGCATTTGTTTGAAAAAAATTAAGTGCTATTGAATTTATTAAAATGGAAAAAAATATTTGAACCATATTAATAAATTTAACAGTATAAAAAAAGCTTATTCAAGCAGCTTTTCCAATTTTACATGTCCAGTGAAACTTGTACAGGTTAAAAATAATTTTAACCTGAGGCAGTGTAGACACAAAAATTTTGCAAATTTAGCATGACATTTTTTAAAATACTTAACGAAACGTTTCCCTTATTTTATGTGTCATATTTATTAAAAAAAAAGTTTAAAAGAATTTATATATCTTGTCACCGACAAAAGAGACGATACTGTACTACAAAACAGAAGAAAGTCAACCTCGCCCGCGGAGCTGCGAATGTCCGTGTCGAATCGCCTGCGAATTTGCAGTTGCGTTCCGTTTCACTGAGCATTCACTGCTGTCCGCGCTTTCTGATAATAATTCACTGGTGTGTAATAAATTTGCTCATTATGAGCATTCCTGTGAATAACAAAACTTAAATAAAGATAAATGATTTTGTATTTTTCTTCACTCATATCAGACGGATATATTTTTATTATTTAATTAGCGAATACCTGCGACTTCGTACGCGTGAAAGATTTTATAGTGGTATAGTAAAAAACTGAAGAAAGGATATAGAGCCAAAATTTAAACAAAAATTTAACTGAAATCTAATTGCTGCACCTCAGAGTAGTTAGCTATATCAAAGTTGTTGCTCTAGCACCATTAATTTCATCCCTATAACTGTGCGCTCAAAAAACTCGTAACAATTTTCATCTACGTTGGCACGTGTCCATTTTACTTTCATTTCTCCCACGTACAATAATTTTAATACTTTTCACACGAGCACAATTAATTACCTATGCGGTCAGAATTGTTGATACGGTCCACTTTTATAGGATGATGAAATTTTAGGTCCGACTGCATACAAATGTTGTGGTTTCATTATTGACGCCCCCTCTGAAATAATTACAGCTTATGTTTGAATATTACATCCCCCTGTAGCTGTGGGCTTTCTGGCTCGTTAAAGTTGATGAGAGGCAACGCCTCGCGTCGGTTTATTCCTGTACATTCAAAAATTATTGTATTTAAGCATATTTTAAGGTATGTTATTAATATGAAATGTAAATTTGCAATACAAAAAAAAAAAGTTATATTTTCGACAAAGTAAAACAGTAGATGTCTCACTATTAATATTCTAGTAGACGACTTGTGAGTCAAAAATATTGTAGCAAGAAATTATTAGTGACAATCCTTTCCTGCGCAATTTATATTTGCATATTTTTTTTTGAACATTGGACAAATGTGAATAAGACTTATCAATTTGTATAAGTTACTAACATTTTTAAACAACGCAAAAAGAGACAAATCTAGACGATAGTTAGTTAGTTAGTTGTGTAAGTTCTTACCATTTTTAAAACATTCAACAAGGGGCAATCCTTTTAGATCATAGTGGACCAAGATTTTGCTTCACCTCGACGCTTCGAGGCGCCGTGTCATCTCGCTTTCCTGTCTCATAAAACGAGTCTGCCGTCCCGAAATACTGCTTTCATCGACTTCCCGCGATATGCCAATAGCGTTCCGGCAAAACTGTTGATCCTTGGTAACTTTGGACGGCTTCTTGTTTGAAACTTACGAAGACTGTTTAGGTTTTGTTACTATCTAGGTTTACCTTTGTATACCTACAATTGTTTAAGATATAGACGAAACATCGAAGTCATGGAATCGATTTTTATGTTGGTGGTTTATTTTAGTTTGTGTCGGCCAAAAAACTAAATAAAAACTACATAGGTAGGTACTCTTTGATAGATCTTCAAATAATAATATTTTTAATCTCTTCGACTTCATTTGACCGTAAAATAATTGCCAGACCTTATCACGGTATGAGCTTTTAGAGATCTCTGAATTCTAAATCGAACAGTTGAAAATAAACATGAACCGGTAATAGTAAGAGAGTGAAATATATGTATGTAGATAGATAGATATGGTTAAATGTACAAAAATTCATCAATTATCTATCAAGTGTAATTCTTTTAGCCTATCAAACATACCTGAAAAAAAGACGTTTATATACGACTGTTAGTGACTTAACACACTTTGCGACACCACAGACCTACACACACTGCACTAGCCATATCTAATTATATCTAACAGCCCGGTGCCGTTTACACCGAGACATTAAAATTAACTGCCGCATACGTTTGATCTTTCCATTAGGGCAACACTATAAATAAAGTTCTAATAAAATGAATGTAATGAGTCAATCTTACGGATGTGATGCTTAAAAACAATGTAGCACATGTGATCTCAATATTAATGACACTGTCGCCGGTTCTGGAATTAAGTAAAATCAAATATAAGTTTCTTTTAAAAAGGTACCCACCTACTTACCATGTTCATTAGCAGTTCAATTTCTTTTGGTAAGAGAAGTGTATGAATGATATGACAACTTCGTCTGTTCCAATCATATTAGACACTTTAAGGTCTCAGTGTATATTGTAGGAGTCGGTGAAAATTACAGGGCCAAAGCTCTGTGCAAAAAGACTTTGAACCAAATTCAACTGTACCATGGTATTACTTGAAGATATAGGTTTAATAACTACGATTATTTCTCTCAAAGAAGATAATAAATAACTTTATCTATAATTGATATGTAAGCTACTTTTCCGAGATACAAAAAGAGAAACCTACTCCTCGTTCGACTCCGCCGCGCCGTTTAGCAAACTGTCGAAATATTTCTCAAAGCACGGCCATTAAGGCGAGAAAACGTTCCGTTGTTGGTCTAATAAAATTTCGTAGTCGAGCGGAGAACAAGGCGGGATGAGCAAAAAGGAACGCGGTTTGTTTTCGAGGTAAAATTCGAGCTGCTTTGTTTTGTGGCAAAACAAAAGGCGATCCAGTATAGCCCTCTACCATCACTGGTCATAATTAATTGCAGTCATTCGCAGAAATCTGTCGACAAACAAGCATACCGCATCACTGACATATATAATAAAACTTGCTGGACAATCGATAAACAAGTTTATTTGTTCAACAAATAAAAAAATCTTAACTTTGTTACTCATATAGGTAACTTTCGAATTTAAACGATTTCTTAACAACACGTTCAGATGTTTGGCATAATGATTGAGATTCAAATAGGTTGTTAGCCCATCGCCTCAAAGAAATTTTCACCAATCGGTGAAGTTTCTCGAGTAAGTGTCTTATTTTAAATGTAACAATTTCAACTTTTGCAACTCCTTGTAAGAGAGTAGGTAATAACAGGATAACAACTTCAAATGTCAAAAATATCTTTGGATTTTAAAATTGTCTATTGTACTTAATGTCTAGTGTTGAAATAAATTATAAAATCAATCAATTAAATAATCATAATGTCGGTCTTTCAGTTCGAGTACTACGTCTTTAGTATCGGGGCAATTAACATGACAGTAATGTCATACGTCAATCGTACGCATGATTTGTAGACTTCTCTGTTATTTAGAATTTTTAATAATAGGAAGAAAAAAGATATTGCTTTCATTATAATAAGTATCATATTGTTTGCAAAGTAATTTGTGTGTTTCTATAATTAAATTGAAAACAATAACTGAGTTCCCTTTCAAAGTCATATGGGGAAATTATTGAATCATTAAGTTTCTGTCACTGTAGGTACTGTCTCTCTGCTGTTTTTAACTGATAGTAAAAGAAAACAAGTCAACTGATAGTCAAATGGTAGTTACCGTACGTACATGTACATATTTATCAAATTAGAACCGTGATGGAAAATAAAGAATAACCATAAAGCGTAGTAGAATATATTCATTACTTCTGGGGATACACAGACATACTTTTTGCACTAAAATCTTACTAAGTCAAACCGTGTTTTGAAACTCAGAATGCATCGAAAATACACAATGATATATAGAACGTCGTTAATTTTCATTAAAAAAAATAATGTTACATAAAACGTTAGAAGTTCAAAATAAATGAATCTTACAAGTTATCTTACAAATACTGGCAAACTCGATATATTTCAAGGGTCTCTAGAATGCAGTCAATAATTGCCAATAAATACCGATACGATACTTTATACGTGCTCCACCACCTCTGCAGACAGTCTGAGAGCCAAAATTGATAGGTATGCAGTTTGGAATTCCTTCTTAGTTCCCTCTTACAGTACGAAGGAATTTGGTTTTGAAAAGTTAGATAAATTTTCAAATAGAATTGGAATGATGTAAGTGTATACTGGTATAGTAAATTAAATTTTCATATTTGGCAAAACTTTTCAGTAGTTTCGATAGAGTCTCAAAACAAAAAAAATTCTTCGAGACTACGCTGAATGTAGGTATAATTAAACCTGAAAGTCAAACTCTTAATATATTTGTATTTAATTTGCACCCGCTATATATGTATAATATTTTCTTTGATTTGTACCCAGTTTTATTTATATTTTCACTATGGCAATTTTCCTATAGCCAATTACGAAACCCGATAAAAATGGATAAGATAGAATTCCTTAACCACTAATGGGGCTTATGGAGCCAATAGCAAACTCTCGAGGCTCCGATGAAGAATCGAACGAGCTCGAAAACGACCACTTTATACCAGACACCTAGCTTTTACTGCATTTCATGTTAATTTTTGTAAGTGGTTTTTAAATTTAAAGAACAATTATAGAGAATTTAAGGTAAATGAGGGCCGAGCTACGAGCAAAAGCTAGTGTTATAAATAGTAGTAAACTATATAGCTTTTTACCTTTAGTTTGATATTTTAAGAAGATAAAGAAATCTATAAACACGTAAATACGGTAAATTATTTCTTATGCTTACTAAAACATAATCACAATTCTGATGCTGGTAATTTAAAAGTAACATTTAAAACTTATTAATCGAAATTGTGAAAAAGAAAAAAAATGCAAACTGGCTGCCCGGTGCTAATTAAGCGCTGCAGTAAAAATAAAATATCCATAACGCGCTGATATTAAATGTCTCACCTTTTGTTCCTTTTATAAAGATCCTTACAAAATGGATGAAAATATAATAGCAATAAAGGATTTATTGTGGCTATTTTACGAGATAGCTTCGGTTATTTTAAGTGTTTCAATTACATTGTATGTGTTGTTTTATGTTCCTTTTTAGAATGTAGTATTAAGGTATCTCTCGTTCATTATTGGATACAAGCTTTTACTCGCAGCTTCGCCCGCGTGTATTTAATTCTACATATACGTGCTAATTTAGGGCCACCTACAAACGTTACACAGATTTTTCGCAAATTCCATGAGAACTATTGTTTTTATCCTAATTTCTTCTACGCAATTTTTCATGAAGATTAGTTTAGTATTACGCTTTATCTATTCGTGAAATGTCAACAAACATACAAACAAATAAACTTACTGTATTATTGCATTCACTTCCTATTATGGAAACCTGTGATGGAAACTACTATTAATTTTCTATTATTTAAGTAATAAAGAAATAACATGAAATAATATTTAATTATACTTTTTTTTCTTACTTCCGAGGAAATATTAAGAAGTTATAATCGATCTGATAAACAAAGATATGTACCTTTTGTGTGTTTTGCATAACAACTACTCACATAATGTAATTATTTGAAAAAAAAGAATCTGCGCTACGATTACAAACACAGAGCAAATATAATAGGTATTTTACTCAACTAACGTAAATAAGTCTAAAAGTTCTATATCATACCTATCATCAAAGTTTCCTGTTTATAAGATTCCTGTTTATCAAACCTTCAAACGTCAGGAACAAGCAAAGAATCCGTAGAATCTCGCAAAAACAATTTTTTATTGTTTGGATAGTAGAAATAACAGTAAGCGAGAAAAAATCACCACATTTGTATGCCATAGCGAATACTGAGTAGGCACGGCAACATAGAAATTGGAATAATAAGATAATAGAAGTGCCATATTGTATTTGAAGCTGTAGGAAAGATGTGTCGTTGTATAGTACGCAGTATTCTGCGCAGTTATAAAGGTCTATCCTCGTATATCAGGGCCGTGCCCTGAACGCGACCGGAACGTGGCTCGCCTGAATCCTAAACAAATTTCTTTGCAAACATTTTCTATAAATTGACACTGAAGCTCCGTTAATGATGCGGGCACGGACGTGAGCCACCGGATCTGTTGAATAATGTAGGTAACTATATTTTATTGGACTCCAGACGAAACACGTCCAGGAGTCTTGAGGTAAAAGGTGTCAAACAAAGCTCAAAATTGAGATTCAATATGAAAACGTTATGTGCCACAATCATTAATTGCGACGTGGCATCCACTAGTACTTATCACTTCTATAATCTTACATTATTCCGAATTCTATGCACGTCAACGTAAAAAGGACATTGGGCTACGTGTGTAGGCGTTTGTGTGACATTTTTACGTTTCGTTTCGACCTAGTTTCGTCAAAGGAATGTCATGTAGGCATCACGCGTTGAAAGCGACCCATCATTAATATGACGGTTGTACAATTAATCATTTTTTCACAATATGTGTCAGCAAGTATAAAGGAAGGCTTGAGCTATTATCCTCGGAAATGGTTTGGCATTACATGAATGATGTTTTGGGTGTTATAAATAAACAGCCAACAGATAAGATTAAAAATATTGTACAAAAAAAATTTGCAAAAGTACGTACGTTTTAAATTTTAATTGTAAATATTGTGTGTATTTCAATAAAAAAAATATGTATACAATTAGAGAAAAATAATGTAATAATCATAAAATATATGGAACCTTTAAAATGTAGATAAATTAGCATAATTCATTAAAAAAAACAGTACTTTTTGATAAGACTAAGTAAAAGTTGCGGGGAAATAATATCTTAAGTACGTGAAGAGAAGAGAGTTCTTTAGGCGATGGGCTAGCATCCAGTCAAACGTGGCCTGTCAGTCTTTCAAGGCTCTGTCTACCCCTTAAGGGATATAGACGTGATTATATGAATGAATGAAAACAATTTCTTTTCCATCCTATATTTAGGTCACGTTTTTATGTCATGGTATTTATTAAGACACTTGTTGAAGATGAACAAGGTTAAACTTTTCAATACTTTCATGAATGGCAATTGAAAATGATTAACGTATTTAATTTTTGAGACATCAATACATATGAAACATGCAGTAAATATTGAGTGTCTGTACTAAAAACTGCTAAAGGGCGATTTATGAAGAGTAGATATGTGAAAGAAACAAAAAAAATCAATTTCTGGAATTTTTGTCCGTCTGCCTGGTACACTGTAACTTTCAAACTTAAAAACGGATTTGAACATGGTTTAACAGGTGTTTACTTGATACTTGATAATTAATAGCGTTGTTAAAACTTTATTTTTTGTCAAAATCGGTTAAGAGAAAAAGAAGTTATGCTTCAAGCACCGCTAAACTGCGGTTTACATAAACTTATGTAATTTGCCGTGTGGTTCCCGGCACCATTACAAAAAAGAATAGGACCACTCCATGTCCTTCCCATGGATGTCGTAAAAGGCGACTAAGGGATAGGCTTATAAACTTAGGATTCCTCTTTTAGGCGATGGGCTAGCAACCTGTCACTATTTGAATCTTAGTTCTATCATTAAGCCAAATAGCTGAACGTGGCCATTCAGTCTTTTCAAGACTGTTGGCTCTGTCTACCCCGCAAGGGATATAGACGTGACCATATGTATGTATGTATGTTATGTAATTTAGACATAACTAGAATTTCTACTTTGTTTTGTCGACATTAATTAAGGCAAAAACACTGCTGTTACTATTGAATTTAAATTTAATACCTACTATAAGTGTTACATTAAAAGGACACGAGAATAGGGTACTATAGAATTAACTATAAGTCTATTAAAGGTCTGGATAAAATAATTGTTATTTCCATAGAAAAAGCGGACAGAGTCGCAGGCAATAGCTAGTATTTAATAATTAAGTATTTTTTCGTCATTGAAATATACAGAAAATCAGATTACTAATACATATATTTTTAAAATTTCATGTCGTATAGATGGACTGGTAAAATTGTACGAAAAAAGCATAATTAGCAACACAAAAACTCTTCATTATACAGTCACTGTCATCGGCGGAGGTACAATGCACGAACATGTAAAACAGTGAATTATGCGTGTTCAAGCCAGGTCGTCGTCGTCACGGTTGGTACGACTCAATTACTTATTTTAAAATAGTTGTACATTAAGTCAACTGTTACTGGCTTTAAAATTGGGCCAGTATTATAAGGCAGGTAATTCGACTAATTGGTGAGGCTAGTACTGGAAATGTGTATGATAGTTAAAACTTCGTGAACTAAATGTAAGTGTAGTTAAGTAGAGATTTCGCTGTTTGTTGTAGGGAACCTGGTTAGATACCATCTGTGGTCTATGATTATGTAGTATGTAAATTTCTAGTGAACCAGAAATATAGACAAAAGTCACGTTAGCTCACTCGATTCACTGGCTCATCTTGTAGGCCAGCTGCTTGATTATTGTGAACATCGTTCTTTAAAATAGCTGTGGTGTCGTGGGTGGTCTGATCCTCAGAATAGAAGAAGTCACCAGTAATAAGCACATCTCCTTTACGCCGGATGACACGGTACTGTCATGACCTGATTGATGCACTTCGCGAGGAAAGACCCTTTTGTCGATTGGACACGTCAGCGTTTGTAAATAGATGGACTTTGTGCTAAATGTGGAGACACATATAAGTTGTCAGAAATATTGTTTCTCATTTGTTCTCATGAAAATTCAAATTTTTAACTATTATAATGTCTTCTGTTTTGTATATGTCACCAATTCAAACTTGAAATCTGAAGTTATTTTATCTGTCACTATTTGAATCTCAATTCTATCATTAAGCCAAATAGCTGAACGTGCCCTGATCAGTCATTTCAAGACTATTGCTCTGTCTACCCCGCATGGGATATAGACGTGACCATATGTATGTATGCAATGCTATGTATGCCAAAATCCATCTGAAAATGCAGTAAATTCTACTGATAATTTGTCTTCGATGACTCACAGATCCTACTACTATTATAAAGGCGAAAGTTTGTATGGATGTATGGATGTTTGTTACTCTTTCACGCAAAAACTACTGAACCGATTACCATGAAATTTGGTATGTAGGTAGCTGAAGACCCAGAATAACACATAGGCTACTTTTTATCCCAGAGTTCCCGCGGGATTGATAGGGTTTCCATGCGGACGAAGTCGCGGGCGGCCTCTAGTACTAAAATATTTCAAAACACTATGATAATGATAACACGATTAAGAATACTTAAAAGACAAACGTCATTATTAATGTGTATAATATTGCTTGCAGTTTGGAGATGTATTCATAAATCAGCCGGCGACATACATAACATAATCGCATTCGTCTTTTTGTAGACAGCGCGCGCGGTCGCCTTGCTAGCTCGAAATAACTTCCTGTCATCGAAACCAATCAAAATCCTTGTTTGACTTCTCCTCGACTGTTTATTTTATATTTTTTTGTACAAGTCACGACTCAAGGCACACGCAATGTGTACATATTTTTATAACAAAAATTCAGGGATGTTTTGAAAGGACCACAGGATTTTAATATCGAATTGAAGAGGTGCTGCTTTTATTAAAAATAAAGTTAGTGTATTACTTTAAAATGGACCACACATATCTCTAGAAAAATATTTCATGTTCTCCTTATTTTTTTTCTGACCTTCACTAACATGTTCTATTTAAATTGGAAACTATGTATCTAGTACGTGTGGTTTCTGATATTTTATTTTGTGGCTGATTTAACTAATGATCTTAACTAACATGTACCATTTCTTCAAGGTAACCAAGACTTTTGTATTTATTTTAAAATGATAAAACTAGCCAACATCAACAAATCATAAATTCTCATACCCGATAGTATAACGATGATTCAGATCCTATCCCAGTACAACATAAACAAACACTAACGGAGAACTATAAAATAATTTAACTAAACAAATAGACGGTTGCATTTCTCTACTGATAGTAATAAAATAAAATCAGGCGACGATTGCACGACTTGGGACTGTAGGACGATCGTGCCTGAACACGATTTATACGCTACTGATTCATCTGATGACAGATTTTCGATTGTGGCCCAATTGTAACACTGTGCAACTCTATGTGAATGTGTATATAGTTTTAATCTTATTTAATGACCTGTGACCAGCTACAAACTCTGCAGTTAAACCGAATACATAATATGTGATCGATTAGATTTTTTTACTGGTAGTATTAAAATTATATCAGGAGACGATTGTAAAAATTATTTCGTATGACTTATGTACACTACTGATTCATCTGAAGGCATATTTTCAATTTAACTTTTTGCAATTTTTTGTACTTAGGTAACATTTTATGTATAGCGGTATGTTTGGAAACTTATACCTAATACAATCGTTTATGTATAAAATTATATGTTAAATTGATAAAGTAAATAAACAATAAATAGAAATCGGGCCACAACGTAAATACGTAGCAGCTACTGATTCATCTGTTGACAGTTATAGCTAAGGCTCCGGATATTGCACTTTTCCATTCTGGTTTCTGAGTTATGTGTTATAATATCAAAGGATTCCCACATTGAGTATGTTTAGAAAGTTTTAATGTACCAACTTGCGAAGAGGTTATGAGAGCACGTAAACTTTGCTAATACATTGCTTAACTTTCTCGTGCATTGTGTTAAGGAGTGTGAATTAATTGTACATCCATGTTGGTACTATTGTATTTGAATTAAAACTCATTATTATATTGGTTAAATTGTGGAGGTCACGAATCACAAAATTCTATTATTTGAAATACTTTAGGTATATGGTGAATTACTAGGTATGCATAGTAAAAATAAAATCGGTTCAAAGTCTTATCAAAAGTAGTTCAGCCACATAAGAAATTAGATACAAATATTACCGGTTGAGATGTCCAAATCTGGGAGTCTAATGACTATTTTTCAAGTTATGTTTATACAAGGTGAGAGAAAACATCGTGAGAAAACCTGCAGATTCATTCATATTTATTTTTGCAAAATGCATTCGATAAGACTTAACTCACAAAGGCTAAACATCTTCAAAAACCGCGCAATAACTTACGAAGCCGACGATAGAACTTAAGCGGTTAAACCGATCTAAATATAAAGGAGAACGTATTGTGTCTAAATAGCGCACATTTAATATCAGTTGCTCTGCTAAATCACTTTGACGGGAGTGATTAATCTTCCAAGTAGAATGCTTGTCGTTAGCCCAGCAATAAAGAGATAACAAAATAAATCAAAGGGCTATAAATATGGTCGGGATGAGCGATCAGGCCCAGAACTGTCCGTTCCAATAGTTTACGGAACTTTTATGGAACTAAGCGGAATATAAATAAATATAAAAACAACGGGGCGGGACGTAAATTATGTTTATTAGCATTAGCAGGAAAATAACTTTGTTGCAAACGGAATGGGTTTATGGTTTTTTGATCTTCAACACTGATAATACCAGTTTATTTGAAATGAATTCTCTCCTTTCATGTTTATGTGTTCCGGTTGAGTCCTTAACAGTAATGCTACGCAGGCTGAGGTTTGCTGTTAAGAAAACTATACGAATTATATACCTATATATTTTTTGGCAAATTTACGATGCAATAGCATAATTGTTTGTAACATATTGTCGCTTTTAAGATAGATATAAATAACTGCTTCTGACGCTTAATCCTAAAAAAGAAAAGACTTCTCTAAATATAAAGAGAGAGCGAGATAAAGTGTAGTAGCCCGGCCTACATACCCGGCTACCAACCAGTTTAAAAAATCATTTTATTTCGCATTCATTTTCATAATTTCCATTTTATGTGGAGGAAATGCGGGAATGTATTCCAAAATTTCACCTGCATTAAAAGCTTTTAGGATGAAAGCTTGATGAATATTATTTTCCATTTTTTTGTGTTGAGAATTTTGATAAACCCACTGAAATGAATGTAGCTATGCTAACGAACTTTAGTTAATTATATGCAATGTGCAATCGTTGCTGTTGTAACCGGAACTAACGCTTAGCGGAAGAACTAATAGACAAACAGTAAAATTGGCATGAAGTCTACAATTTATAAAAGAAACATGTATATGGTTCTTTTATAAGTTCTAGTTGTCTTATGACGTATGTATATACGTCATAAGAAGTTGTATATAGGTTTAATTACTGCTTACATATTAAATACTCTTTTATTTAAGTCACACATCAAAACAGTTTATTTGTAGATTCGTTTCTAAGTATCGGAGAGGTACATAAAATACCAATTCAGAAGGGCTTTACCTGATCCACTGCTATCCTATTACAGGAGAAGGTCATTTGATGTTCCGTAGAGAAAATTAAAAGGCTATTAAAGAGCAGCCTACGCGAAAATCCGTTCCCAGGCTTGAAGCTAGTGCTTGTACAAGTGGCGGTAAAGCGGTAATAGCGGCACAGTGGTGCTCAAACTTATTTTTAAGCCATTTGTGATATGGGCTGGCTATCAAGAGAACACAAAGCTAGGGTTTTTAATTACTTACATTTAAATTGTATATTGTTGCATGCACATTTAAAGATACACCTAACAGCATACCAACTTACCCAAATTCATTACACATACGCCTCATAGAGTTTAAGGCAGAGTAACTTGATGTGCGGTTCACTGTACATATGATTCTTCCCCAGTTTACAAATTAAAAGTGGTAATTTCTAGAAATTATTGTTTTACTCATAATTGATTAGTATATCATTGTTCAGAGTTTCATTAAAATTGGTTGAGAAATTTTGATTTTATTCATGACACTCAAAAATTTAGAATTCCTCTTTTAATATTATTATTAGATTATCTATAGATTGTCGGTATATCTCGTATGTTTTAGAACAACTGGTTTAGATATTGCGCTGGCTGGTACAAGAAGTGTGGGTGTTGGCGCCATGGTTCCCGATAGGTCTAGAATTAAAGGCAGAACTATGATTAGATATTATACTTGATGTCTTGAATAATTAGCAACTGGACCTATATTTCAACGGTCAAACTTGTAATGGAGAAATCAAATATATTCTGAAACCAGATCTTTAATGTCCTTCCTTACCTTTAACATTGATAAGTAGCAAACCGCCCACTTCTGTAATATCTTTATTAAACTGTCTATAATTTTGGGTTAATCACAATCATAATACAGTTTAACAAAGAGAATTAAGTTGCGAAATTAATTTATGCAACGATAATGTGCTTGGTTTATGTTTAAAGTTAAATAACAATTCATGATAAAGTGCAGATTTTTCATTTTCGTTCATTATTATAATGAAGAAGTCACTCCATTACAATCTTTATGAAACATTGCAAAATACATTCTTATTTTATATTTGTACATTATTGACGGATATTTAAACTAAAAAATTAAAACACGACTTGCAACAAAATAAAAAGATTAAATTTATATACATCAAATGAAGAAAAAAATTAAATAAAAAAAGAAACCTTAACGCTAAAATTAACAATTCAAACAGCTTTAGTCGGATTTATTCGTTAAAAGAACAAAAACGTCTATTTATATTTCCTAACTTAACACAGCTGCTAACCACAGACGGAGGGCTGAACCGCATCGCAATCACTCAAGCACTTTATTTACAAGAACCTCGCAATACCGTGCCGTAATGTTTGTTTTCCATTAGGTGTGAAAAATGAAAATAAGTTAATAATGCTACAACGAGCGTTACAAATCATCGCCAGTCCACTGACGGCAATAATTCACGGCTTTACCTTCCTGTTGTTTATTAAAATTTATTTAATATCCGTGTCGCATGACAAGATATGAAAGCGTGCAACATTAAATATGGCGCGGATTTTGGTAAAGCCTCCGGAGTGAAATGAAATTGACTGTGAACAACAGTAATATAGACAACAAACACAGGCACGTATAATCACGTCTCTTTCCTTTATTTAATTATTCCCACGTCTGTTAACTGCATCAGTTTGCAATAATATCTTAGGTCTAAACCTTAACGTTCGCCAACCTGTGTGTTAGTCTAGCCTCTAGACTCTTGTGTATTGAAATCTCTTAAATAGGCACATAAATTACTCGTCTAAGAGTGGTCTATAGCTTCGGTGGAATTACGAATAAAACAAAACATATACAAAAGCATTTATCTAATAAATTGTGTATTTATATTTTCAAAATGTATGTTGTGTAGATTTAGTGACCCATATATACTATACGAGACATGACGGACATGACAAAACTTACAGGATTATTTTATTAAGCTAATGATACTTTATCTTACTCTTTTACGCTGACGAAGTTAAGGGTAATTAGCTTGTATTTAATACATATAAGTGGCTGACATGTCAGCATGATAAAAGCCCTCAAAATTTAAGAATTAAAAATACTCTCTCAACTCTGCGTGTTCCCGATTGCACCCTCCACAGTAGTGTTTCGGGACCAGGGGTCTAATTTCCTTAATATTTTTCAAAATTTTAAGGATAACAAAAGTGCATAATTGTATTTGTAACTTATATAAGTTGGTAAAACAGTGAATATTTAGTACAAAAATACCCTTTAAAAAGAGTATTACAGTGTTATTTTTATTTTTAAAATAAGTATCACTTACAATTTTTGTTCTGTAGTTTTGTATGTAGCCAAGATAGTTATCATCATTCCAGTCATTTGCTTTCTTTCTTTTACTTTCTTATAGTGTTCCCAATTAGCTGCAATAAGTTTTTTTCTACAAAACAAAAAAGATTTAACTTTATAGGTACTCAATCACTAAAAACTTAAACTTCAATTCGTACATTATTTAAAAAATTCATGGCGAAATCAAAACTTGAATGTGTTATTGAGCGTTACAAAGATGTTTGCTAAAACGTTTTATCATTTCTCTCGGTACTTCCTTTTGAATATTTTATTCATGAATATTTCATGTGTACCCAAATTTAACTTTACGCTGCGCAATTTTCTTAAAAAGTATTAAAAAAGCTTTCATCTCTTTTATATTTTGTCTTTGAATTTATTTATTTTCAAGTACTTATATATGTTGCTGTAGAGCTTTATAAGGATAAAGTGAAAAAAATATGTTTTAATAATAATTAATGATTCTTCAAATGAGCATCATTTCAAAATATAGGAGGATATTTTGAAATAATCTCGAGTTGATGGACAAGGCTAGTTATGTAAATGACATCTATTCAACACAAATCAGCGTCAAATACGGTACTTCACATTACATGTTTTTACATAGAGTTGAAACATAAGATGCAGTCAATAAAATACTATTTAATTTTTAATGTCCTAAATTAATAAATAAAATAAATAATAAATAAATATATACGGGACAAATTACACTGATTGAGTTAGCCTCGAAGTAAGTTCGAAACTTGTGTTACGAGATACTAACTCAACGATACTATATTTTATAATAAATACTTATATACATAAACATCCAAGACCCAGGACAAACAGAAAAAGTTCTTTTCTCATCATGCCCTGACCGGGATTCGAACCCGGGACCTCCGGTGTCACAGACAAGCGTACTACCGCTGAGCCACAGAGGCCGTTAAAATAAATTATGACTTAACTTAGCATTGCGAAACCACTAAGTTTTGATATTATACTAAGAATTCAGTATATAATTTCTACCTACTCATGAATGGTGTTCATAGTGGTCCTCGGATTCACGAGAACTTGTTACTCTTTTACGCATTCTTCTCATGACAAAAAGATATGATCTTAATAACCTATCGTTACCTGAATTTCAGTATTTTTATGTTTTCATAATTAAGCTACAATTAAACGTTTCCTACGATAAACGTCTTTTAATTATCTACGTGCAGTATCTTCTCTTTTATATCTCAGCTTTCATAGTGCCTTATATCACTGAACTAGCAATTAAGCAGGCAGACTCGCTTTACCCTGTACGCCCTGTTGCCACTATTTGCATAATAATTTTCACTTATGAATAGGTATTAAGGCGTTATTACGCTTATAAATATTTACAGCTATTCCAGATCTAATGGGCGGGGCTTCTCAGTCTTAAGATGATTTTCTTGTCAAGTGTTGACAGCTGGTATGCTTTGGTCCGTTCTAGGAAGCGGTTGATGAATGGTACTCCCATTGCTTTGATGAATATGTGGTACAATTGCATTGATTTATTATGAAATATTGGTGAGATTAGTAATATTACAGTTGTGATGTATTTTTATGTATTTGGTGCGAGTGTTGGGAAGTAGCTCTAGATCATTCATCCATGAAATAGCTAGACAATTAGCTATATAAGCGACCATGAGATTTATTTAAAAAATCTTCCATTAAAAATATTGTGTCAAAATTCAGTAAAATCTACAAGTTGTTGCAATTTATAATGTCGGTTATCTCCTTATTTTTCGGTACCTACAGATTATGTCACGAACTACTCACAATTCAAACGAAGCAAGATAAAATACTAGGAAAAAATATGTTGAACCTCATATTTACAGCTTACGCCCATTATTATTCATATTCGCTCAAGCAGTCCTCTCACGGCGGGAACTTTTTCAATAAAACACCGTCCTCTCGGCAGTGCGGTCACGACGCGTGTCGATTTTATAACTTTATCTGGCCGATATCTATAAGTTTCGCCTTAAATACGACTTATAACTCTTGTTTATTTTTGTTAAAGTTAACGCTGCTGGTTGTGTGCATGGGAGAATTTGCTGTAAGCGATATAAAATGCTAAGTCCATTGTACATTTTATAGCTATGATATTCAAAAAAAGTGGGTATTTTTAGATTACAATAAAATTAGTTTGTTTTGTTGTTGTTACAAATATTTGTTATTTATTTATTTATTATTATATTTATGCAATACTGAAACCTAAGCAAATACATATAGGTAGGCACTTACCATGAAATCAACTAACTATGATTATTATTTCCTGCAAAAGTATATACAAAATCAGAATGTTTCATAATACGAAGGTTCCATTAATCAGGTATTCATAACCCCCGTCAATCATCCTGTGACATTTTGCGACGTTGCTGGTTATACGCATGACGTCCTTCTACGCGGGGCTGCAAGATATGCGAATTTAAAAATCTTGAAAAAAAATATTAGTTATAATGCAAGTTTTTAGTAATTAACAAATTTATAGTATAATATTTTTCAACGTAATGCATATTAGTGACTTATTAGTGCGATAATATTTTTGAATCCTCTTTAAAAATAAGAGATTAAAAACTGAGAAGCATTGGCGTCACATTTTGCAGTTGTAGGTAAGAGTAATTATGAAAATACTTAGTCAAATCTGTGAGATCGTCAAAGTAATGGCTCCAACGGAATGCTAAAGAAACCATTTACGGGATTTATTATTCTTGTTCGTCGAAAATAGAGGCAACCTGATTTGGGTCACACATCTTATCTTTTCATAAGGTATGTATAGTAATAAGTAGAGTTGGGTATTGAGAATCTACAGCAAGTTGTCTCTGTTTTATTATTATGTTAAAACTAAATGATGAAAACATTTAGTTTAGCTTGGAAACCCCGACTTTTCCGTCTTTTGTTAAAAACGCGATGTGTTGTGTATTGCAATGACGAGCTCTCTCTCCTTTTTCTCCTGTTGAGGTGACAACATGCTGTTGGACGTGTTATTCGCTGACCCTCATGTGTTTCTCGTCCCGTAGTATACGGAACATACACGTGAGAGTCGGCGGGGCCCATTACTAGCCATGCTTTATTATAATTTCGACAATAAATATTAGTTGGTGTATATAAATATATGGTTATGCACCAGACATATACCCTTTTCTAAAACTAATGTCTGTTATTTTGCGTTAAAGTAAATGTGTATATTGTATATGGAAAATTCGATTTAAAATGCATTAAAAAAGAGAAGTGACAAAATGCAAGTTACTAACATATTCTCTGTTAAACGACAACACAAAAGATTTTCCCGTGCGCGTTACGGTCGCGTGGAAAATGGAAATAAAAAATATCTCAATTTTAGTGGTAGACGGCATGTTTTGTGATACGAATAATAAATTACACTGTAATTGTATCGCTCAGACGGTGTTTACCGTAATGAGCAAGATAATGGCCCACTGTAATTCCTACTCTGTGGCGCCCGAGCCTCGGATTACAGAAAATCTTATTTTCTACAATGAAAGGAGCATTCAATTTCACTTGTTTGTTACGCAATACAATATTATAAATGCGGGAGTTCAAAATTTGCATTTAAATATAGCTTCTGCTTGTTAAGTTTGTTTAAACTCGGCTTTAATTATATTGTTGTTTTGACTTCTGAAATAACAATGAAATGAATTTGTGCAATTGTTTGTTTTAGTAGGTAATAGAAACATCATAATATAAGAATGTGTAACAAAAGCAAAGATTTAAGAACTCTCATTTGCCTCACACAATACAGGTTCATAATTTTAAGCTAAGTGAATCATGATTAAATCAACTCTGATGATAAGAATATTAAAACAACTAAAGGGCATAGAAAAATAAACTCTTATTTCAAAATTAACAACAAAGATAATTAGAAAACAACACGCGTGTATACAATCAGGGCAAAAAGGTAATGCCGTGATCCAATAAAATAAGAACGTTTGGAGGTTTCTTTTAAAATAATTTGGCGGGTATCCAACGTTGCGGTTTGCAACTGGTGGCGGATTTGCTTTAAGCTGACTGTATTAAAAAGGTTTTTTTTTCTTATTTACTTACGTAAAATGAAACGTCAAGTAATGTTAATGCAATGGTCGGGTGTGGTCGCGCTTTGAAACGTTCGGTTTTATTTTCAGTTTTTTAAATTTAATTATATGACTGTTGACTTTGTAACAGTTGTATTGCTGCACTTTGGTAAAATAATAGTTACTTTGTATTCATGATTTTATGTCACATTCAATACTGATGATTAAGAGTTATTTTGAGCACTAAATGTTAAATTATTGTGTAGGATGTTAACAAAATTTCAGAAGTCAGCATTAAATCGGCTGATCTATTCTAAAAACTAAACTTGGAAAGTAAAATGTGCATTTGGACATGTTTTGGCATACACTTCAGCAATCTTATGTCACAACAAACTTCACTACAGAGACCTAATAATTTCGCGTGATATAGAACTACAATTTGGCAGTGAGTCCATAAAGTTGCGAGTTGACCCCTGTCGCATCTTTTATTGCTCACAACTGGCAACCCAAAGGTTTATGGTCAATAAATTTTGCACCAAAACGTTAACTTTTTTGTTTATACGAAAACTTCGCTTGTTACTGTGATGAGGAGGAAATGGGGACGGAACGAGAAATTACGTTGTTAGCGAGATGACAATGTTCGTTCGCACCATTGAGTTAATGATTTCGATTATTACAGTTTTACATTTTGTTATTTTTAATACTTAAACGATTCCAATACGACGTATCAAATAAATTTATACTTTATCCTTCACTGTATATCATAAAACCCTGAATAAACATTTCAGAAACCAATCAAAAAGCAATACAAAATACTTTTCACAATCTCAATGCCTATCTAATCCGATGGGGCGGTGCGGAGTTATTCTCTCCGAAATATTGCATGCAATAAAATATATCGATACCGTATCGATATGGGAAATGAAAAGCAATCGGTAGCATCCGGACAATCGGATGCCACGCGAATTCTGAGCATCCCGAATTGCTTTCAATATCATTATGATTCGAGTTTATGTAATTTGGAGTCGGTTAGCTCGCGTAGGAGTATTCGTGCGGTAATGAGCATGTACTACCTACATTAGAATAAGCTGGTATGTTTTGCACAATTGCTAGAGTTCAAGCGGTTACTTCCACGGAATGTTACATCAGAGGTATTTCCCGTTTACTAATGAAATTGTGATTGTGTTTTCAAACAATAGAATATCTGCTGTGTTAAATTTGTGAATGTATTTATGAAATATCTCCTCGTTTCATAGTAGTGCATGGATAAGATATAGTATGAAAGAAAGTATCTTACATAAAATACATAGGTACATACATTACATAAAACTTACAACTAAGTGTCTTGTGCTTGTGTCCATCTAGTCTCAAATTAGGTTATAAAATGCAGTTTTCAAACTTCTGGGATTTAAAGTACCTATACAAGTAATTGCTCAATTAGGGAATTCAATTCAATTTCCGCACTTTTCTTTCCGCCTATAAAAAAAATCCGTTCATGCGATAGCTTCGTCTGACGCAGATTCGTTAGTCGATGCGAATGGATGTACTCGATCTAAAGGGACCTATTAGGTTTGCGAAGTCTCGTATACGAAACCATTGAACTTTTAAAATCAATCTGTTTTATATCACTCAGTATATTAAGGCTACAAAGGTCGAGGTCAATTTATTTAAAAATCTTACTTCTATGCTAAGCTATCTCTATCGCTAGTCTATTTAAATACTGCACGTGTTTTAAAATTTAAATTTTAATACCTCCGTCGCATAGTTTAACAACAGTCTATTTTTTCAGAAGGAAATGTTGCTTTTATTTCAAAGATTGGCTAGGTACATAATTGATAATATTTATTTGTCTATTTGAACCAAGGCATAAGCTTATTTGTGCCGTTATTATGTGTCTTTCTCAATTTAAATACTAAATAAAATACTTCAAAATTAACAAAAAAATATTTATTTACTTTATCCCGAAATATCCGTATTTATGGAACATTAAAAGTGATAAAGAACGAACATAATCGATTACATTAATTGATATTACAGATCACGAGTGTAATACCAAAATAAGCCCCTAGCGAGCAAACTAGTGAATAGCCAACGGGAGGTTGAGTGAAATTGACAGATTTATTTGCGTTCGGATAAACCCGGATTGCGACTGGCTGCATTTTTTATATCGATCCAGCGACTCTATAAAATCGAAATAAATTCGGCAGTGAAAATTAAGTGCGATTTTAGGACAAATTACACTTTCTATACATATTTGAATAATTAGTCACAGTAACAATATCTTTTATTTTTTTAAAGTCAATGCAATTATTAGGGAATAAGTTTTTGAATGTTAAATAACACGGAATATTGATAATTAACATAGAAATGTAAATTTACGTAAAATAGAATGATAAATGCCGACATGCTTCACGAGGAGCATTGACCATTTTCTTTTATATTTCACATATATATATATAGCTATTCCTACCTACTTCCTATATGCCAATAATTGTTTATTAACTGCGGATTCAAATTCCCGCGGCTATTTCAGAATTTTAAGGGAATGATATGTTTTTTCTTCATTGTTTCCGAAACCTGGTCCAATTACAAACAAGTGATATAAATAGTATACAAATCCGTACATAGCTTGTCACAATTTGCTTTAGCAGTGAATCCAGAACGGCCCGATCGGGACCTTGTCGCGGTCAGGCCGGGTAATTTCCCAGGAGGTGAGAGTATCGACGTGTCCTGACCTCAATTGTTTGTTGTGGACAATCTCACTTCAATTGTTTAGAAATGTATGTTTAGAATTTCTGGTAATGAATTAGAGATGCTGAAGGTTGAAACTTTATATATATAAGTATGTTATTTACTAAAGTTTAATCCTTCTTTAGATTTTTTGATGCGTTATACTTCCCATGTTATTTTATTTGCAAGTGTCAGCGTTAAAAGTCATATTTCTGTCATAGATTGGATAAGTCACATTTATTAAACACGAAGCGGACTTCTTTCAGGCCTTTGCAACCTTTGCAGGGAATCCTAACCCATTATGGTTCCACATCCAGTTACCTGAATGGCAGGTTTCTCGATTTTCCTTTACTGTAAGTGCATCGCTCAGCACAGCACTCGGACTAAAAGAATCTTTGGTAATTTTATTCAGGCAGTTTTTACAGTTCAACTACGTACTATTTAATAAGTGATTATCTTAAGTAAAGGAAAATTATACAGTAACATTTAACATTTCATTATATAAACGAGTAAGCTACTGAATTTCGTCTTTCTATTAGCATTCACCCGTATCAGCCATTCCGTTTTGATTCCATTACGGGATTGCTTATACAGCAAAGCACGCCAAAACGCTCGCAGGAGAATTGGATGAGCAACTCAAATATTAAGATTTCGCTATTTTATTCAACCTTTTCAGAAATTGCTGTGAAGTAAACTGTTTTAGTTGTAATGAAGAAAAAATTTTGCTCTTTATATAAAAAAAAAACCCACGAAAGTAAAGAAAAAATCGTTTGACAATTAAATAAGTTTGCAAAATTTTTTGGGCATTAGGCTAAATAATTGCAGTAAAATTACAAATTCTAGTATGGAGTTGGAAGGAAAATGCCTATACAGTGCATTGACCTCCATGTCCATCAATTGTATATTGACTTTAAAATCTAAATATTATAAGAAAGTGTATATAAAATAGCTGAAATTCAATGATACAGCCTGTTGTTTGGGTTTTAAACATGTTACCTTTTGATTGCGAGTTGGTTACTATAACCACTCGTTAACCGGCGTAGATATTAATTTAAGGCCATAAAAATGATAATAATTTATAGCCATAAAAATGAACCTCCATTAAAATATTGATAGCTTTATAGTGCGAATATCGAAGGTTTAAATTACTTTCGTAGCGCCTTGTCGTGATTGCGCTATTACCACTATTATGCCGAAACATTGCCCGAAGATCGTTTTGGAGTATAAAATAAAATTAACGGATAATGGATATTCAATCTTGGTGATCACATAGATTAATAAATGTGAATATTATTTTACACATAGTTGATTAAATCATATCATTTTGTATTTAAAGTTTTATCATTGATTAAACTTTAGGAAGTCACTCATTTGTAAGTATCAGAGAACAGAGACACTGGACACAAGTATATTTTTAAAAGGTTCATAGTTTGTTTTATTACCTATTTACAGAGCACACACATTTATGTCTAGTATAATATTAACTCGACAATAGCATAAACAATACTAATGCCGCAAATCCCGCGCAAGAGGCGGCGAGGGGCAAATTAATGAGTTCCCAGCAACCCGTGTTACTCACGGGATTATAGTGTTCCGTGTAAACTTACTTTATTACCTGAGAGGATGTGTACTAGATAAGGGTAAGAATACATATGAGGTCGTCCATTGAAACGTCACTTCATTGGTGTTTATGATTAAGTATGTTTTTTAATGTAGGTAAGGTTAAGGAATACTTAAAATAAAACATGCTAAAGTTACAATAGCAAATATTATAATAGTAAGCTAGCTTTTTCCCAGGGGTTTGCTCCCGTGGTAATTTCGAAGTTTGACCTCGGATAATCAACTATATCTATGAAAGATTTTATCAAAATGTCGATTCGGGAATAAAGGCGTGAAAGCGTAACAGACAATGGGTGTAATGGTTAGTCACGTTTTAATATTGTAACATTTATTTAAAGAAGAAATAGTATAAAATTTTAATTTTATAAGTAGATATGAGCACCAAACGCTTATGCTACACGACCCTTATAGCTTTATTTGCCCTTTGAATCATTGTTTCTTGTTTGTTCATTTACAAAGAGATAATCGTGATATATTTGTACTTTATTTTATTTAATGAAAATAAATGATTAAAAAATGTAGTATGAAAATAGGTTTGGTAACTTTTTGTTAGTGTAGTTATACCATAAGAATTAATAGCATAGGGCATTCTCTATGGTACATTGTTTTAGGTGCAATTATTAACTAAAAATGCATAAGATTGGGCAAAAAATAAAAACAAATATTACGAAATTTTAACGAGTCCGAATCCTTATTGAAAAAATATACATTTGAGCTCCGTAACTCATTCATCTGCTAATATTCAACTCTTAAAAGTTAACCACTGGTAGAGTAATACGCAAAGATGACAAAGATTGGTTGTAAACAACTCGTATCAACACTCATGAGTTATGAGAAAACTCAGCAAGATTCGATGTGATAACTTTTTATCGCAATATTTATTCTAATAAAAAATATTCCCTTTTTCGTCAATAACCCGTCACATTCCTATATCTGCAAAGTTTTTGCGGATGCTTTGTATGTGTCGGCTCTCCTCTATAACTCCATCTTGGATATTTATGGCATGTTTTTACATTTCTTGAAGTATTCACAGGTTCTTGTCCGTATAATAAAGGCGTTTACACTCTCTGAGAGGAATTTCACAAAGAACCGCATATTGCCACCTGCGATAGGAAGTAAGTTGATGATAAAGTAAAAATTCAACTTTATATTGTTGTAATAAGGTGGAAAATAGTTCTGGCTATCACAATTAATATAAAACGGATTTATGTATGAATTAGTGTAGGTACTGCTTCGCAGATGGTATGGCCTTATATGTTATTGATGGAGCTATAAATAATTAAAATCTGAAAATTGTAATAGTTTGTTGTAATTATTGCAAACGTTGGTACTTGCATATTTTTGACTTGGAAGGTATTTTATCATAGCTATTCTTAGTAAGTTCCTAGTACAGTGAACATAAAAATATGTGTTCAAGTTACGTTACTAAAATGAATGTGTATTTAGATAGGTGTAAATTTGATACAATACTCGCAATTTAACTTAATGTCTGTGTACCGTTGCTGTTATCGTAATCGCCGCTATTGAAATATACGTCGACATTGATTAAAACTGTGTACATTTTTAACCTGACTTATCCAATCCAGCTCTCGTAGCATGGCATGCGTGACGCCGTTTTTATCGCAGGAAAAGCTACCGCTGTATAGCTTTCTATTTTGACGTGAAACGGGACAGCAATAGTTTTCAGCGCGATGAAATGGTATCGCGCGTGTCCCGATACGGGGGCTGAAACATAGTCAAAACGCGCTACCCCGGTTATTTTTCATAGGCTGGTAACCGGTGGGAAAGCAACATTGAAATTTCACTCTAATTCTGCTGAAAATACAAATTGAAGCAGGCCTTAAACAGGCAAATATTTATTGGCACCCGTCGCCGTGAACGGACGCCGCGCCAAAACATTGTCAATAGGGATGATAAAATTTGATGGGACCCCTGCTCGCAGAGTTAGCGCTCTCACTCGTGTTACTGTCGGAGTATCGAATCGAATTTTAAGTGCCTGCAAGCGAAAATTGACAGCAGACAGTGCACTTTAAAAGGATGCGGAATTAAATTTTTCAATCTTGTTACTGGAAGCGACTCGAGTAAACATTCATATAACTCCTTTAGTTAAATGTTGTAATAATGTAGGGAAACATGAATAAACATACATGAGGTAATTAAAGGTAAGAGAGTAAACAAGAAAGCTAAATACTCACAGAAATATTTATATATTTGTAGAATGAATAGCTCAACTGTGTTCATATGAACTAAGTTCATTATAATAATCTCTTATTTCTTTAAAATTGAAATAAGAAAAAAACTTATGAGAAAAAGTATTTAATTGAATGATATTTTGAGTAAAGTTAGAACGTTATTTTCTAAAATAATTAAATAACGTGGACAGTAACGGGACTCTACTAGGCCTGCTATTGTTGACTAGGGACCACGCGTTGTTTGTTTAGGTAACTAAGTTTGGGCCGTCGGCTGCGGTTCATTGACCAAGCATCAACTTCAGACAATATTGCTTGTAAAGGACGCATCTGTAATGAACCAACTTATACTAAGTCAGTATTAAATGGGACATCGATCAATACCGAACTCTATGATTCTTACCTCTATTATTATAAAGCTCAAATTAGGGATAAATTTTCAGATATTTTTAGACCGTGCTAAGTCATTTATTTTTGGTGATGGTAATGACTTCTCAATTTGATTTATTGCTAAGTTTGATAAATATTTCAACAATATCTCAAATAATAGATGGTCTAAAGCTTTGTGATTGAGTTATTATGACAGTTTCGATGTCAAGCAAATTTGAAACTAAAAAGTTCTTCGTTTACGGTTTCAATAAGGTACACAAATTTTGAGTAGTTAATGCATTCCAACTTAAAAGAATTGACTTTAGACCCTATAAATCCTCTTACTTTCGAAATAAACTCAAAATATAATTTCAATCTCCCAGATTTCTCATTATATGACAAAGTGCTCTTGTATTTATGTCATGACTAGGAATTGTTCAAGACAATTTGTCAAATTTGCATCACATCATTAATACATTTCGCAAAACCCAGGCACAATCACTGCAAGTGCTGTCGGGAATGAACCCACGCACCTGATTTGCACCGTCTCGGCTCAAGTAGGTGGTACACCTTCACTCAACCCTAGAGTTATTCTGCGATAGCTTTGATATATTGATTTAGTAATTTAGGATACTACATTTTATCTGAGACCTTTCATTTTGTTAGAATTTCTGAAAACCTTACAAAGCAATCAAAACTTCTATTCATATATCATGCACATGACAATATATTAATATTAAAAATTACTTACAATTAAATGTATGTAATTAAGTTTTATCTGTCGGAGATCTGTTATTTAATATATTTTTTTTCATATACTTATTTCCCTTGCGTGGTAGAAAGAGCCAACGATCTTGAAAAGACTGAAAGGCCGCTTTCAGCTGTTTACGTTACTTTTTTACTTAATTTTATAAAAGTTATGTCAAATAACAATTACGATAAACATATATTATTCTTAAATAAAAAAAAATGAATTTTGTCAAAAAATATTTTTAAACCTATTTTCTAAGGAAATATTTTGTACTATAGAATATCTCTCCAGCGTAGGATGATTACGTCACTCGAATCACGGTTTTCTGCATTTCTTATTGCAATCTAATCTTAGATGTGAATACATTTATCAAGATTCGCATGCAGTATTTATGAAGCCGGACTAAGATTATTACGACAATATTATGCAGTACAAAGGTATGATGATGAATTACTCTGTTCTTGAATACAATGATTGATCGTGGAAGTGATATTTACATTTTCACTTTAATTTGTTGGGTAATATTAAAAGAACTATCTATTTATTGCTATTTAAAAACAAATTACGCCTAGGGAGTTTTTCTTAAATAAAAACAGAAATGATAGATGAGGAATAATAAATAATAAATTTACCAATCAGCTTTTGTAAATATTTGAAGAAAAATTATTTCATCATTTTGTCAATTGTTGATAATTTTGTGAATCTTCTTATGAATGATTTAAAATAATTATAATTTGCAATTCTTATGCAAATTTGAATATCTATCTACCGGCACCAATAGAAAAAAGAATAGGACAAGTCCATCTCTTTCCCATGGATGTCTGAGGATGAGCTGGATCTTAAAGCCAAATAGCTGAACGTGGCCTATCAGTCTTTATACGACTGTTGGCTCTGCCTACCCCGCAAGGGATATAGACGTGATATGTATGTATGTATCTTCCACTACAGTTTTTGTATGAAAATTGTCTATGGAACCTCAAATACTCTTCACCACAATTTTTCCGTAGAACCCCAAGCGGGTTTCTCAGTAGCTCTGACGATTCATTAGCTATAGACCTCTATGACATCCCGTGGTAGCTACGACATCTTTATGCATATTCTTATCATAGAACAAGTTTCATAATGTCTGTGTTTAGTGCTTGAAAGGACTGTATGATTTCCATTTATGGTCTTCATAAACGTCAGCACATATATTAGTTCATATTTATTGGATAGTCCGTGGGCAAACCCGATTTACCGTAAGAATGAGTACAGCGTTTTAATTAAAATATGACTAAGAACAACTATTTTAATTTTAAACTAAGGAACAATTTCTTATTCAAAAATAATATACGTAATATATAATCATTAGCTGTTCCCATTAAACATACAGCGAAAGACTAATACATTTTCTGATTTGTCATACATTTGTTTGAGTTATATTTTTGAGTTTAGTTTGACGAATGCAAAATTTAAAAATAAAGAATAAGGTTATGATTTGATCAAATAAAATAAGACGTTCCGGATTAAAAAAAAGAAAAAAAAATTACATAAAACGAAAATAATTTTGATTAATTACCCCAACGAGAGGAAATAGATTATAAGGAAGTAAATTATTGTTTCACATGTCTCAACGAAATAATTAACAATTTTATCCCTTTTCTTTATTTCGTCACCAAGATCGACTGTGCAATTAAATTCAATAAAATATTTTGTATCCTTAATGTCGAATCCATTCTATGATTGCTTCAAACAAAAACGTGTTTTTATAAAAGGACAAAATTATACTTGTTCCATGCACAGAATTCACGTGACAATATGCACAACTTTGCACATACGAGTTCAAAACGCATTGTCACATGGAAAGTTGGTTGGGTTTTGCTCGACTTAACATAACTGCTCGAGTTTGAGATAAGAATATTCCGTCTGGGTTATTTCTGCACTGTATTTATTAACTGTGATAAGATACTGGTGGGAATATAAGTATTGTAAGATAAATGCTGGCTTTTTATTAAATAAGGTCCAGTTTGTGTTAAATAAAAGTGGTATGCAAATTAAATTATGCGCATGTAACAGGTTGAATAAGGAATTATAATTGCCGTATTCATTAAATAGGGTGCGTGCAAATATACATATAATTAATATTACATTATAATTATTAATTCATTGAATTAAAATCATAACATCTCTCGATAACAAGTTTTACGAAAAATAAAAATATGGTTTTCGTTACTCTGTCTATAGTGAATATATTCAAACATACATACTTACTATTATAAATCATCCAAATCAAATCAGCAATAATGTGAAAGAATAAGAAACATTATCATAACTTTCGCATATATAAAAGTGGTATAATGAAGTACTTCCAGTATTTAGGGGTATACCAATGTTCACTGCAAGCTGACTGATGAGCTAGGGCATAAAGATACTCATATGACAAAAGCCATGAAGATTGAAGAATTTGAAAAAAGGGCACAGTGGTCAGACGGATTTCGCTTCAACTACCTGATTTTCTGACCCCTAGACTGGTTATAGACTGACGCCGTTTCGTACACTAAGAGGATGATAAAAATAGTTTTCAGTTTGCAAAACATCTACCTTCTTTTTAACCACAGTACCATAGTACCGAGTAATGCAAAAACTTATCTCTGGTCTCTTATAAAAAAAGTAAAAATTTAACAAAGCGAATTATCTTTAATCCGGAGCAATGTCTTTCTTTTTGCAATTAGCCGTATTGTACTGAGCGCAGCTTATTTGTGCAAAAGAAAAAGGTTTGCTCACTGAGACTGTGGATAAGTACTGCATCCAGTATATCTTTGTAATGTACTCCTACTTAAAAATCTCATGCGATTTCTTTAAAAAAATATTTCTTGAGATACGTCGCATGTTATTTGAACTGCAACCACATAATGAAGTTTTTATTTTTCTACTGAACTAGGTACTTTGAACTGACTACTATTCTGAAATTTCTCCAGAATGCCCCCAAAAATTTCAAATTCATGAAATTCTGAAGGAAACTGGAAATAAACAATATATTTATTTGAATCTCAATTCCAACATAACGTCATACAGCTGAACGCGGATTTTGACTATGGATCTATGGATGAGGATCGGATGACTATGTATTTTACGAGGTGCTGTGTAATCTAGTCTCTAGCTATAATCCTTTGAGTATTTCCCACTTATATTCATTAGTTCTCAAGTTGCCTCAATACATTAGGCATCTCATTTGTAACAGTAGCCGAGGGATTACAATCAATGGTACATTAGTTGGCTATCAACATACAGATTACCAGGAGAATTAGTCAAACTGTCGCGATTGCAGATAATCTGCAATGTAATGAGAATTTACGGCCGTGAAATCTGCAATTTATCGGATGATAAAAGAAGATAGAAAGTTTAGGTCTCAGTCGAGAGATTAACTTACGGTATAAATAAATATTTTGTGGTGACCATAAGTTGTTAAAACATTGCAATTATAAATTACAGATAAAACAAAGAGTAAATTTTTCATATTTTGTTGAATTGTAACAGAAATAATATATCGGAAGAAAATGAAAATAATTTATTTATATACAAGTGTTTCACTGACTATCTTATCTAATCACTTGTACCTACAATATTGACTATCTGAATGAATACAAATTGGTGTCCTATACCTGACTTCATGTGGTAACCGGTAACGTATCGGATCTGAAAATGATGAAGCCATACTTAACCATACAATATGTAGACATGTTCATAGTACGAGTACCTAAAAACCTTACAACCACCCAACGTTGAAGAAAAAGCTTCTAGCTAAGATGAACTTTAAATATTTAAAAATTGCAAACTCCTTTACAAGGTAGTATCACTCTAAAGTCAATAAAAAAGGTACTAGAATCCACAAACTAGATCGTAGACATGCCTAGGGTATAACTTGGTAACTGGAGGGCAAAGTTGCCCCCACAAAACGTTAGTTGGGAGTTCCTGACTTAGCGCCCGATACTAAGTTATCTGTTAGTGAAGTCTAACTTGCGGCTAACTTTAATGCTATATTATTACTTTGTCATCAGTGCGGACGTCGATAAAGTTGTTCAATTTGCCGCGTATGAGGTGATACGTAAACTTTGGCTGGCTAAATTGGATGGATCTAGATAATTTAACTACATAATAGGATAAGAACTAATTTATAGCTCTTTGTTGTTTTATTAATGAGATTTTATGTATGTTTTATATGTATTAATGAATTGAGATTCAAATAGCGACAGGTCGCTAGCCCAACGACTACACTTAAAGTTCCCAAGTGTATAAGCATTTATTATCATAATTCGAATGTGGTATGTATTTGGCATTAAATGATACGACAACTGCCGTGATTTCTTCGATTCGAGACTGAAGGTACAAACCTACTTCTACCTTTCAAATAGAACAGAATGTAGATTCCATTAACACGGACATGTCTATCAGAAACATTTCTATATTTTTCTACCTAGCCATTTAAACGTTTAAAACAATAACAGTCGTCCTCAAAACCATAAAATTCAAACATTACACACGTCTAAGAGAGTGTAATAAAATAACTTGGAAAGTATATTCAAATGAAGGAGAAGCAATTTGTGCTGAAGGACATAAAAGTCGGCGCCTCCGCTGTCGCCGAGGCGTTCAAAGCTCGCCTATTAAAAGTTAGGGCGTCTATTTTTGGCTCTGCCAGTTGTGTGCGATTACTTGGACCGAGTTTGAAAGTTAATACTTCAAGGTCTACAAGGGAAAGAAGTTTGAAAGAACTACTCTTATCTTTTAATTTGTTGATAGTAGGTATATGTTTCGGAATTATATAAAACCAATGAAATGGAAAGAGTGACGACTTATGGTTACACACCATCAGAGCACGTTTTGTTTACTTTATGCATTTCAATTCTGAGGTTTTAATTTGTTTCGAACATTTGCACCGAATTGAAAAACGATGACACATCATACCTATAGTTTTGTGTACATTATGGCTTAATAGTAACTATCAATGTATTTATCAAATCTAATTATCTAAACCCAAACAATTACAGGAATGAATATCTTAAAGTTTTGTACTATTTAGTATTGTTTTAATTCAAAACAAATAGAGTGACTCCACCAGGTGTGGTACACAGTTTCATTTACACGTGTAAATAAAACACTTGACGAAAAAAACTCGATACATCAATATTTTATTTTAAACCTTATACGGAGTACCGTATAAGGTTTAAAATAAAATATTGACTACACAGTAGTGTAAGAACTCAAACTAAGTCAAGATTATCAACCTTTGGCACCATTTTTGTTGGCATCTGTTGTAACGAAAATATTTGAAAAAATATTAACTCACATAATCAAAAACAATCACCTCCCAAGATCAGTGTTAATAGATACATCCGCGCCGTAAGTACTTTTTAATATTTTCTGGATGTATCGAACTAAAATAGAAAAACAACGAGGGTGTGGAACTGAAAAAACGCCCTCTTTCTATTTTGAACACGTCAAAAATATGTTGATGTAGTCGTCGTACATCGCATTTTGTTATAGTCGTGATTTATATTATTATTATTTATAGACAAGCAATAAAGCTGCTATGTTATAGGTTTATTTTTGTCATATTTTCTATCTGATTTTCCGCATAAGTACGAACAGTTACAGAAATATGTAAAAAATATAATGATATCACCTAAATTTAACAATTTTATTATTCTATACTGTAATAAATAATACAATTGGTACCAAATTATAAACATAGTTTTAAACACAATTTATATTCAATGCAGTTTCCACAAATTATAGAACTACAAGCGTAGAGGAAGTTCTTGCTGTAAATTTCAATAGTATGCAAAGCGTCTGATTCAGTAGTGGTAACCCGTTTAAGCCGGTTAAAGTTAGTCCGAGTTATTGTTAGTACTGCGGCTACAATAAGCCCAAAATGTCGCCAGAATAATATTGATTGTGGCTGAAAATGTATTTGATTAAGAATTCACTAATTTAGAAATGCTTTCTATACTACTATGTTCTGTATAAATACAGGCGTAACCGGATTCACGTAAAACTTAGGTACTGGTAACGTATAGCTAACCAACCATGTTCAATCACGTTACAGAAAACACATTGAATTTTTTAATTAGACTTAGAATTTAACTTACCTTTGGTTACCTAAATAAACATTTTTTTTTTTTTTTTTTTTTTGTTTACGTTATTTTATTATATTCGTGTTAGAACAAGAAAATGTGGAGTCCTTCTTTGAATCTCATTTACTAAATATTTTCATAAAATTTTCAGTTAAGTACAGGTTCACAAATTCAGGTAAATTAGCTATAATTCTAACCATAAGCATGTCATGAAAGAACCTTGTTAAAACTGACCCGGTTGGCCGTTGTTTCAGTGAATTGCATTTTTAACAGGAATCCATTTTAATAGCTTTCATTCCTGTGTTTCAGTCAGCTTTGCGGTGCCATGAGCAATGTCGCAGTGTAAAGAGAACAGAAGTGTATCTGTCATAGTATGCGCGCCATCGTCGATACAGGAAGACAAGGCAGTGTTTTATCTTACCTCTGTCTCTATCCTTGAGATTTGCCGCAGGGTGAGAGAGAGAAGAAAGATAAGATTATAATGCTTAAATCGTTAGAGGTTATGAAAGGATTGATACCACAGAAATCTGAAGGTTATTCAGATTTATATGGATTAGATTAAAAGTAATACCATGGTGTAAGAATTTTTATCAAAGAAAGACAACATATTTCACTCAAACTTTTAATCTATACATATAATAAAATAGTAAAAATATTTTTTCTGTACATTTAGTATTTTTGACTGAAATGGATAGAGGGACACTTAGAAGGAATAATAGAAAGCAAAAATATTTTTTTTGAATTTCTTGTCTGTCTGTATGTATGATCACGATTATCTCCGAAAGTACTGAACCGATTTACTTGAAACTTTTAGCAATTGCTTTGTTTTGACTCTGAATAACATTTAAAGTTTGTTTCATCAAAATCGGTTCACTAAAAAACAAGTTATCGACTTTTGAATGAAATGGATAGAGGGACACTTAGAAGGAATAATAGAAAGCAAAAATATTTTTTTTGAATTTCTTGTCTGTCTGTATGTATGATCACGATTATCTCCGAAAGTACTGAACCGATTTACTTGAAACTTTTAGCAATTGCTTTGTTTTGACTCTGAATAACATTTAAAGTTTGTTTCATCAAAATCGGTTCACTAAAAAACAAGTTATCGACTTTTGAATGAATTCAAGGCATGAGTTTGCCTGCAAATAATCTATACATCTTATATACATATAATAAAATAGTAAAAATATTTTTTCTGTACATTTAGTATTTTTGACTGAAATGGATAGAGGGACACTTAGAAGGAATAATAGAAAGCAAAAATATTTTTTTTTAATTTCTTGTCTGTCTGTATGTATGATCACGATTATCTCCGAAAGTACTGAACCGATTTACTTGAAACTTTTAGCAATTGCTTTGTTTTGACTCTGAATAACATTTAAAGTTTGTTTCATCAAAATCGGTTCACTAAAAAACAAGTTATCGACTTTTGAATGAATTCAAGGCATGAGTTTGCCTGCAAATAATCTATACATCTATATACATATAATAAAATAGTAAAAATATTTTGTCTGTACATTTAGTATTTTTGACTGAAATGAATAGAGGGACACTTAGAAGGAATAATAGAAACCAAAAATATTTTTCTTGAATTTCTTGTCTGTCCGTCTGTCTGTATGTATGATCACGATTATCTCCGAAAGTACTGAACCGATTTACTTGAAATTTTTAGCAATTGCTTTGTTTTGACTCAGAATAACATTTAAAGTTTGTTTCATCAAAATCGGTTCACTAAAAAACAAGTTATCGACTTTTGAATGAATTCAAGGCATGAGTTTGCCTGCAAATAAGTTACGAAACTTAAAATTCAAAGTCATTTGTCATTGTACGACAGCATAATACCTATAACATAATTATAAATATAAGTGAAAGGCGACTAAGGGATAGGCTTACAAACTTGGGATTCTTTTTTAGGCGATTGGCGAGCAACCTATCACTATTTGAATCTCAATTCTATTACTAAGCCAAATAGCTGAACGTGGCCATTCAGTTTTTTCAAGCCTGTTGGCTCTGTCTACCCCACAAGGGATATAGACGTGACCATATGTATGTAGTCTACTTTAATTTCGACACCACCGCATCGGCTTCGATGGTCCAGTGGTTAGCGCGTAAGACTGTGAAGTTGGCGGTCCAAGTTCGAGTCCCAACAAAAACAAGATATTATTTTTTTATTAAAAATATTTTTTTTGTGTTGTTTGAGTATTTTATTTAAAAAAATTGAAAATCAAATTACTACATATAATAAAACGGTGAAAATATTTTGTCTGTACATTTAATATTTTGACTGAAACGGATAGAGAATTTTGTTTGTACATTTTTGTCTGTCTGTCTGTATCTAACTGTATGATTAAGATTCAACTCGAACTTTACGCGGACGAAGTCGCGGGCAACAGCTAGTCATAAAATATGATTAGAGCGAACTTGTTTCGTACAAATTATCACAAAACATGATTATTCCCTTTAAATTTTAAAAGATAATATTTATAATGTAAAAAAATAATAATTGTGAAAAAAAATATATATTTCAATGAAATTTGAGCAATGACTTTTTCTCTGATAAAAAAATATATATCAGTGTAGTTATTGTCATTATAGTTATTTATTCATACTTTTACGGTTGTATATTCCAGTTCCTATATATTGTGATATTCCAGTAAAATTTTACTATGACCGCTAACTAAACGCATTACACCGAGGTCACGATAACACAATTATGTTTTAATTTATATACCTCAGGTTTTATCACGCGACCTCGCAGTTTACACGCACCCTTATCAAATGAACCGCGACTGAGCTAGTTTTACTAATTATTAAGATAAATATTGCTTTAACCAGTTGTTTTTGGGAGCCATTAACATGGTCACACAGGTGTGTTCACGCTTTAGTACACAATAAAAGGCAAATGGTCAACCCGTTAGTGCACTTTGCGAAATGAAAGTATTTTTCCGCTAGTTCACTTGAAATACTATTTTTTTTAGGTTAATAGTCGTAGGTCTTTATATTTTTTAAAATTAAATAAGGTAATAGGTTTTTTAATATAGTATATTATTAATTAAAATTTTAATACAAGTAAAATAGAACTTTGTTATGATTGGCTGCTCATACAACGACTAAATTCACACTTAAAATTTAATACGATTGTTAGAATTGATAGTGTAATTACTAAAGAATCCCTCTATGGAAATGAGAAAATAAATTCAAATTTACACAAAAACATATAAAATGTCCAAAAAATATTTGTATGCTTCAAGTTCAATCATTATGTAATCCATTTATCCCCTTCAAGCTGAACTGGATCAAAGTCCCTTCATCAAACACCGACTTCGTAAATGTGCAAATGTTATTGCATTGACATTGAAACATACGAATCAAATTGTCCGGGGCTCAGCGTTTACGCAACAAACAGACACTAAACATCCCTTGGAATCGACCCTTGGACCTCGTCTAGCTAGCGAGGGGAATAAAATTATCTGCGTCGCACTAAACGCACTCTCCCGATGCAACCCAAGTCGGAATAGGGTATGGCACAAATTACAAGAGTTATAATTTTTTATTATACCATCATTATCCGAAAACCGTATTATAGAAACGTAACGTTACCTTGTCGGATTACATATTTCGTCTCGCGTTTCGAAGACAAAATAGCGAAGGAAAAGTGCGTGTGAGATCATTGAAAGCAAATCATTGCAACGTGTACCGATTCTTTTCGGGATAATAAGCTATACCTATCTGTAAATGATAATCAAGCGATCGTATGTTTAAAGATAAAATGCAGGAGAGCTGTCAACTCTGGTATGGTCAAATCTTGCGGAATCCTATACGCTATCTAGATACAATATTTTGGTCATGCCAGCTCCGCCAAACTTACCCTGTATTGGCCGAAAATAATCTGGCTAAACTTCCGAAAAAAATATTTGCGAGCCAATGGGTTAAAAAATTAGGGTACGAAAGAACAGAGAGATCGTGATCGCGAATGAAACGATACCAAAATTATATTGACCTTAACCAACTTGCATCCACATATCACTTAAACACTAAAAGCTTAAGACTTACGCCCACAATGTACATCTTCGTTAATGTGTTCTAAGCAATTAGAACCCCGTCTGATTTAAGGTTATGGTCCGCCACGCCTGTTCCGGGTCACGTGGCTACTATCTCTTTATTTACTTTGACGTCCAATGAGTTATGTGCGAAATATCGGACCATCTGCAAATGGCGGTCGTTTCGACGGTGTACGAGCAATTAACGACTGTGGGGTGTTTGAAATTCGGTGTTGATTAGCTATGACTATGCAAAAATGTTTTCTTTGTATTAGGTGACATTGTTCATGTTTTTACAAGTCGATGGACACCTTTTGATTGAGAATTAATAAACAAAGTGGAAAACGTAAAGGTGCCCTAGAGCATCGGTGGCATGTGTTTGTTACCCACTTAAGAGATGTTTCTTGTAACTGATGGTTTTATGATTTATGTCAGAAATCCTGCACTTTCAGGCATAGTAACATGTCACACAGTTTTTCTCATGTATTAACTTGAACTAAATTGTGGTCACAATCAGGCGCGGGATATATATTAGGGATTCACTTCATTTATTCTTTGTAAGAATATTCACCTTCTGGTTTGGTCTTTACCAGAAATATTTTTAATAAGTATGATATCAGTACATAATTATGACATTAAAACACATTAAATGCTTTATCTATGCACTCTCTTGAATTAATTCAACCTAAAGAATGCAACTCATTAAACTTAAACAATAAAATCACAACAAAATTAAATTATACGAAAACTATTAGTTAATAGGTTAAATGTGGCGTATAGTTGGAAACCCTACTTGATTACAGAGCGTAGCTAAAGCGATGCATGCGTCGCTCTTTATCAGGCGGCTAGATTGGATGCAGTCCACCCTCGCAGGACACCCTTCATATTAGGTTCGAAAAGGTACGTTTACACAGCACAGTGTATTTATTTTAATAATGTTTCTTTTTTTATTGACGCTTTTGGAAGAACGAAAATTGTCATTGTGTTTCGGAATAAATTAAATAATTCCATGTATCCTTAACTCTCAATACTTTAGAATAGGATCTCTTTATGGAAATTATAATAAAAGACAACGAAGGGCATAGTCATATTAAACCAGTGTTGCCATTACCATTTGGTAAACTAGGGTCATGGTCAAAGAACTTGGATTGTAAATTCTCAAAACATCAAAGGAATATTAAACCATAAATGATAAAAGATTCCTAGTATTAATGCAGCTAAACGTAGCCTTTCAGTCTTTTCAAGACTGTTGGCTCTGTCTACCCCGCAAGGGATATGGGCGTAACTATATGCATGTATGTATTATCAATTAAATTGTTCCTCTGAAGACAAAAGCACTTGGCTGAGTAGTATAAACGATCTTTTTGTTTTCATATAGCTATATGTATATTTCAACTACATTAAGAGAGCTGGTTGTGGTACAATATAAACAAAACAAATCTATCTTTCTAATATTTTTCGCTAGTAGGTACGGTTTGAAATAACTAATTTATTAAAAAATATTTATTGATAAATATTAGTTATAAGTTCACTCTAAGTAAAGATAATAATTATGGTATGTATTTATCTCTGAAGATCTTGATTCGCGGCGTAAGTTAATAGTAGATTTATGTTATAATTTTTCTTACTATATTTATCAAAATTAAAAAAGAAAAACAATTTTCACGTAGTAACAAATAATAAAAAAAAGTGATTGTTTTATTAAACCAGGTAAAGAAAGACGATTATCAATAAAGATTATTTCGCCTTAACTTAGACATTTGAAATATTTCAGTGTACACAATATTAATCATTCAAGCATCGGTTATTATAAATCTGCAAAGGGCGCCCTAATAGCATAAAGCCAACAGGGCTTTTATATCAATTATGGGATTATATGAAATTATAGAGGGAGCTCATAATACCTAATCGATCTATATTAGGGTACCACCCTTAAGATATTTTTTGTGCTTATCTTCAACACAATGGCTTCAGAAATGTCTATTGGTAGATATCTTCCTCAAATCTGTCTTCTTTATCGTATAAGTCTTTATTAAGTGTATTAGGGTAGGTTTTGTACCGAATTAGTAGGCTGAAATTGTTAGATAAACGATAAAGAATAATGAGATACTTGTAATAATAGTTATATTTTATCGGCAGCATAATAAATTAAGTTTCTTGAAATATCATTTATTAAAACATAAACACAATTACAATATTTTTTGACCAAGGATGAAAAACAAAAACGTTGCTCTCTTCTAAACAATCGTTCAAAGTTTCTTATGTTTTCTGAAGTATATGGTGTTGATAAAGAAAGACCACTCCATCTCTTTCCCATGGATGTCGTCAAAGGCGACTTACGGATATGCTTACTTTCTCTTAGGCGATATGCTAGCAAATTATCACTATTTAAATCTCAATTCTATCATTAAGTCTAATAGCTCAACGTGGCCTATCAGTTTTCAAAGACTGTTAGCTCTGCCTACCCCGTCTTTTCAACCCTTACAAAAAAGAGGCGTGAGTATTTTTAATTTCTCAAAATAATTATCAGCCAAAATGAAAATTTTTTTAATGAATAAATTAGTCATCAATTCCTTTGGTTAATTTTTTAATATCACACACTATTTCCTAAAGGGAAAAATAATCATTTTGTTTATCGTCTGCATGGCGTGACCCACCTAGCGACGTAAAACCCGATTTACGTTGAATCACCCCATTCACTTAGACTGTTATCGTTTTAAGGCTGAATAATTTTAATATTAATCCTATTATAATGAGATTTTAATTGTATACTTACTTACAATCGTCTCTTGCTCATTTCCGGTTACATTATGGTTTGATAGGTGTGTAATGTTGGCTGATAAGTCTGTTTCATAGTGTTATTCAAACTGTTGTTACTAAACGCATAACAATATTAAAAAAAGAAAAACAATTTAGAATATTTTATGTAACAACAACCTAATTATTGTAAATACACACAAAGTTAATATTTGTGTTTGGATCCTCACCTACTGGAAAAAGCCCTAGGTCCGCCCATGATCATATTGATGCATTGGGTACTTCAAGAATTGTAACCGTTTATTAATATTATAATATGTTAGCTTTTAAATATTGATTGTATTCAAACGTGCTGGCAATTGATTTAAGATATGGGTTTTAAGTTATTCAATAATTTGTTTAAAGGATTTTTGATAGTAGGTATACCAATATATTATTATTTGCCTCACGAAAGAATCAGTTATTTTCGATGGCTAAAGACAGGGCAATTCCCTGGTTATTTATAAATAAGTAAATTTTTACTTTGTTTTTCCTCGTCTTTCAGCAAGCAAACATTTGCAAGTGTGTGAAAACACCGCAATACAAACACCTGATTATCAAGTATTCATATCTTGACCGATCACAAATTACCGAAAATACAAAGGTTAATCATAAACGCGAATTCATAAAAAAATTATACATGTTTGCAAGTCTACATTTAATTCCTTTTTTTCTTATAAGCAAGACGTCATTGTAGGTGACTGAGGAAACAACTAACTAATGCGTTATAAATTTCCAAGACTCGCTGATCATAGGCAGACAACCGACCGATCTTAAATAAAATTTGGCCAAATATGTTCACTGCGTATCACATAAAAATTACGTGAATCCTTAATGTAAATATATGCTTGCGCAGATTTAAAACTGGTTTATAATTCGATCGATTAAATTATTAATATCCCAAAACGGCGTATAGCGTACGCCGTACTTAAATGAAATAGCCGTGAGAGATAGCAGGACGACATTGACTTATTTTTCAATGAATGAATCAACACTCTGCCTATGATAGGCGCTAACAGATAAAGAATATTCTTTAGAGAGAGAGAACACGATTACAGACCATTACAACATTCTACACCTATTTACTGCGGCAATTTTTCTACGGAGTTTTATCTCTGCTCTGCTTTTTGATTTGCTCCTGAGGTTGCACCAAATACGCCGCGTCCTATGGGAGATATATCCGGTGGTCACAACACCCTTTGGGTAAGGGTTCTTATCTTTACGCTTTGTGAACAATTTTCTCTGGCCATTGTATCCCTGATTTTTAAAAAGTAAAGCTGGTGGTACGAGTATCTTTTGTAAAATTATTGCGCTTATTTAATTGTTTTAAAATAATAAAACTGAAATCTTGTTAGAATAATAATTTTTGGCCATGATTAAATGTAAGTGAAGAAACAGAGTATATGTAATAATACAGACTTAAAGATTAATAAGTCAATAGCTTGATCGAAATTGGAAATGTAGTCTTATTCGGATCTATAGATAGAAAGCGATATATACATATATGTAGATAGAATACCCTTTATAGCACAAAAATTACAACAATAAATTTATTCTTAACTTATGTTAAGGTAATGTACTAAAGACGGTCTTATCGCATTATGAAATCTCTTCCAGGTTTAACAACAAGTGAACGCACTGTAGGATTTTTCTATTTTAAATAATCCAAATAGAAGTGTTAGTCAACAAAGGTCTTCATTTTGTGGTTTTTATAAAGTCGACTCCTTAAAAAAAGGAAAGAAGACACAAGTTGCTCTATAGCAAAATTCACTTTAAAATCTATATTTTAAAGTACGAGTTCTTATATATATCTCTCTCATATGCACTGGATTTTCATAAATCAGACTAATAAAATGAAAATTTCCTTGAAATTTTTCTGAAAGGTATATTTCACATGCAAATTTAATTCCACTAGCGAAAAAATCGCTGAGTTCAAGTGAATTTTATGAAAGTTAAACGAGCCGTGAACCCATTGCATTAAGCAGAGGAGGGCTCAACCAACACTTAATTAAGAAACCCCCACCCCAGTCACAACAAAAGATCTGGATTCCCCTGGCTTCATTAATTAAAACCAATTTTTAATATCCAGAATTTGTGTTATTACAAAATTGCCGTACTTACTTAATTTGAAAATTCATGAAGAATTAAAACTATTGCAGATGTACGAGTAGTTCGAAATTTTAGTTAGATTTGAACAGAATATTTAAATAAATTAAGAATGAAATGTTTATTCTTATAATTAAATTGTGACTCACCGGACTGATGTCTGAACTTGAAAGATATTGCCCTAATTTCGTTCCGAAAGATCTGTAGATAATCAATATAGATTATACACTTATGTAATATTATCAGGTAACGATGTAACCGGAATCATTGCCAGGAGGATAAAATAATAATATTATTGTGAATGTCAACTATTTGAAGCAAATGATTTCTTAAATATATGAACTAAAGTAATATTAGCAATCCTTTTTTCCCATGTTCAAAATGCCCATTTGTAATGTCCAAATTCTAGACATACTCGACCAGATCCACCCATTTTGTGTCGGGATTCTACTGAGGCGACAGAATCTTACACAATATGGGCGGTTCCGCTTTGGAACAAATTTCCCATTTATTTTTCATCCCTTTCTTGTGTTCAGAAAATTGTCCTCATCTTTCAAATAGTTTTCAGCTTACTCTGATATAATATTTGAACCAATCTCAAAACTTTACAGAAGTCACAACTTTGTTTCGCTCATGTAAAACTAGCTACTATTAGCTGGTTTGCTTCGCATGGGGGTTTCATTAAAATTATATTATGTAAGTACTTTAAAGTTTTCTCCAAATTGGTTCAGTAAGTTTTGAGTGTAAAAGTTACATAAATATTCAAAAACTATCAAGATATAGGTATAATGATAGAAGTAAGATGACACCGCGACTTTTTTTAATGCTGCGAATTGTACAAATTTCTCATGCTTTCTATTAATTAAAGTTAACGTTTAATTTTTTCTATGAGTCTTCTTTAAGTAAAGGCAGAACGATGCTAAAAGAAACATCCCGTAAACATTTTTATTCATCGTCAGCAGTACATAATACCATCTACGTCCCAATTGATGACATAAATCCCCTTTCACTAAACAAGCACAAAGAGGATTAAATCGAGTAAAAACGGTATTGTTTCATCCCGAAGTTCGACGAGTGGGACGTAATAATTTCATCGGAAAATACATTTGGATGCGTCCATGCGCGATCAATATGACAACCAAATTATTGTTAGGGGAGCCCGGATTACGGATTTGCTATGTCGCAATAATTTCAGTATCAGAATCGTTCGTATGTAAGTAAAAGGAGATATTTCCAAAAATATAGTAGCGTTTTCGTATAGACAATTTATCCAGTCTTAAACCAGTTCGATGAAGGTGATTAATTTGTAGATATCTTGACAATTTAATTATTCAACTAATTTTCATAAAATTAAACTTGATACGATACGAGAACAAGTCAAGTGTGCAAAGACGGACTATTCCTTTTCGATATGATTTGTGACAAGACTTCAATGCGTGAAAACCTGCGTGTGTAATGAAAGTATTTCACCTAATGAGTAAAATAAAAATATTGTTAAAATTTTAAGCAGTAACAAAATGAAAGAATATATTTTAGTTATAATGAATCGGAAAAGAAGAATTATAATAAATTCATTCTTTCAAACTTTCAAAATAATGTTTCCTCGATACCGTATTGGATTGAAATATTTCTGCGACTTACAGTTTTCAGATTGAACATTTCTTACAAAACTTTAGTGTTGTATTTTGATGTCATCGGTGCATTGGTATAATAATTTGTAATATGTATGATTTTCTTGCGCAACGTTTCAATCAAGCACAATCAACATTTGAGTGATAATAAATTATTCTTTGTTATATTATTAACATTGCACATGCAAAAAAGAGAATTTCTCAATGACTAGATCAAATTTCAAAGACCTTAAAATGGATTAATAAAATTTACTATATTACCTTTAACAACATCGTTAGGACACATGTGTAAATGACGATGTATGTTTCTTCAGTTCGATTTAAAGTTTCATGCAACCGTATGAAATTTATTTGGCATCATTGCTCGTAAACCATCTGATTTATATGCCGTTGCTTATAATGGACACGGACGCTTTTGGCGCGGCACTAATAAAATATTAACATGACATTAATATTTCGTTCAGAGAATTCATTTATATTTCACTGAGATATTCAAGCCCTCATGTTTTCATGACAAAAACATGTTAACGGTCATCAAGGATAATAGCCAATACAAAGTCTTAAATAAAAAGTATTTCGTGAAGATATGATTCGGGGTATAAAAATATGGGTATTTTTATACCTCGTAATTGTAAGTGACACAGCGTAATAATATAATTTGAATTTACCGTTCTTCGCATGAATGTTGAAGCTAATAAGATTAAAATAAGACTTTTTATTTTTGGCATTCTTAAAAGATGTTATACTGGAGCATGATTGTTTAAAAATATAGTGTCATTTACCTTTATAAGATTTTCTGCAGGATTTTGCCATGGTAATTTTTTTAATTTGCTGTAAATATTTCCTGCAATTCCAAGGTCGATAGAATCAATAAGTTTTATCTGGCAAGGCAACAAATAAAAAAAAAATTGGAAGTAAATTATATCCGTCTCATGTTTTTCAGACTTATTATTTAAAAAGTTTTCATGAGATTCGATATCGGTCAAAAATATATCAGTCGCATTACGATAACAAGCACTCAACGTCCGAAAAAGTCATCCAAAATTATTTCGATGACGTCACGCCAGCGCAAATTAAAAAGAAAGTTTATCGCTCGCGATAATCTTGCTTGCTCTTTGTGACGGTCTCATTTACGCCGTCCTAAGGACATCAGACGGCTTCCATTAAGCAAAGAGGATCGTCCAGGCTTAATTAAGGATTCTCTCCGAAATCTCCGCCAGACGACCCCTCACAGCAGCGATTGATTTTAAATGAGGCACAGACACGGACTAAGTGAACGCTACTTCGAAGGCGCCTATAAAAATTTGCGCTGAAACGCAAAAACCCCAAGCGGGATTTAAATAAATGCAAAAAGCATGAAGTCATGTAAGTACTTTTATTTAATACAATAACAATTATTTATTTTCCACCATGGAAATATTGAAAATCTCTGTACAAAAATAATTTTATAATATTTTTAAATTCTAGACTCATGACGATACATGCTTACTATTTTAGGCTTAGGCGAAGTTGATGCAATTAATATACAAATTTTTATTACAATAAACTACCGATAAAATTTCCGATATCCGAATAATATATTTTCAATAGTCTGTGAATACCCGAGTCGATCTTATAAGAATTTCCTTATAAAATCTTTCTCTCCCCATTTCCCGGCTCACGTGCACTCGTATAGGCGTAACGTGATAGACGTTCAATTTCAGCCACCGCCAACAGCACGCTCTCGCCCGCATATCCAAAGAAATTCCTATTTAAACTGTCGGTATACTTAGTGCTCAGACTGGGTAAAAAATAAAGACGCCATGTTTTAAATGTTTTCGATTTAATGCTTGATTTTGTGCACTATATTTTTGTTAATTTGTTGTTTACTGACATTTTGAAACAAAATAATTTGCTTTGGGCATATAATTTTTTCACGCGAACAACAGTTTATATTGTATAAAGTATAAGCTTATGAGCCATCATATAAACACGATATTTTTTTACGAATTCTTAGGATACACTTTTATATTTTGAATGTTGCAAACACCATCAACTTTCTTCTTCTTCTTTCTCATTTTTAAAGTTCTTTATAACGTTTTATGACATATGAAACTTAAATTTATTATATTTCAACCGTAAAATTAATAATTAACAACAGTTTTAAGAAGATTGCATTAGTCTTCAGCGCGCTCTGTCTCGAGTTTTTACTTTAAGCAAGAGTTTTCAGCTTGAGACGACAGCAGTTTCGTACATAAATAAGGAGACAGAAAATTTTGTCGTAAGTGAGAAAATATTACAGCAGCTTAATGTTACGAGGGCCACGGAAGACTGGCTCGTTATGCTGATTTATGATGCACCCCTAAAAAGGTATTTCAAAGAAACTCACCTTATGAATTCCTGTGGAATTTGCTCGGGTCCTTTCATTGTGTGCATATTAAATTGTGGTAATAACTAAAAAGGTAATGGTCGCTGTTGGTAATGCGGGAAATATACTTATCTACGTTGTATTCACCTGAGAGCAATAAGGTCTTACAAATTTGCCAGGCATTTCTTTCGCTTTGAGCGAGTAAATAACTAATATCCAAAGAGTTTAAAATATGGTTGCCCCACATATTTCATTATTTATATCAAATAACATTTATATCTTCACTACAGAAAGAGCGTCTCAGTTCCAAAGCTGAAAAAATGGGCCCAAGTGTTCAGAAGATTTTCCGGAGATTTCATTGACGAACGTCTCTTAAAACTTCTTCTACGTTTTTACATTCGATATTTAATTCAAGTTAATTCACAAAGGTGCTGTAAAAATGTAATAAGGTTCCTTATATATAAATGTAGACCTATATACATAGCCATGTTCATCAGAGCTATAAAGCCTTTCAGCGAGGGTTCGCTAATGGGGTATAGATGGCGGTAATTACGCTTTGTTCCACTAATATTAACCTTTTATGTTTTCTCGGTTGGTTACAGGCTATTTCGGGGTTTATATTCAAGTTGCTATTGTCTAATAATTTAACTAACCTGACCTAAGTGAACACTTTTGTAATAGGTATAATTGCTATGTGTATTGACAGTGTCGGCATTCGAGCGGCAGGCTGTATTATTAATTAATCTTTTCTAACTGCCACTACCCATGTCACATTTTTATGCCGAGGGAAACCATCGTGAAGAAAGTGGCATGATCCAATATTGGATTATGTAGCGCTGCGTGCTAACATTAAATTTAGTTTGCAATGAAAACCAACAATCTTCAAAGAAAAAACCATACAAAGAAGAAACTATGGCTTCAATTATATTTGATTTTAATAGATCTTCATTGCAACGCGTCGCCGCCATCAATCAGAGTCTGAATGGCTCTGATTGCCCAGTGGAAACCTGCACTTCAATAAATCGCTGAAGCAGCCATTGTGAATTATGAACTGCTGAACCGAACTCATTTATTAAACGGCATTGAGCATTCATTTATAATTTAATGTTGAAAAGGAAACGATTTACTGAGCTTTTGCAATTTCTTGTTTACTTATTTTTCTTGCTTCTTCGTTTTAGTTTATAGACTCTTGAATATTTGCGCATATTGGTCGGTTTATATGACTAGAAACATTTTTATAATATATGTATCTCTCTCTCATTATTGCACATTCCCAGTTGCACCCTCCACCTTATTGCTTCGGGACCTGGGCTCCGATTTTCTACATTTTTCTTTCCATTTTCACCGATCTGCGACGTCTTCAGTTTTCAGAAGATTCTTTATTTTTATATGTATGTAGTGGGACATAAATTATTTCTGTAGAAGTACTTCATTGGAGAGGTTAGGCTTTAGGGTGTTCGTCAAAGCTGAATAAAGCAATGCTATCTATTCATGAAAATAGGTTAGTAATGTACAAGTTTTCAAAAGAGATTAGTACTAGCCAGGCTGCCGAATGAAGACTATAGCAAAAAAATTTATAGGCTATTTAGCGAACTTCAGTTCTTCAAAATGTTGCTGAGAATGCACGCAAAACTACGCTCCTAAAACATTGCGACTACAACACGAACATCGAATAAGTATGAAGATACATTTACTACAACTCCTTGGAGATTGTATTCAAAAGTACAAATACGAGTACTATTGTAATCGAAAAAAATATATTCTGTAGTACATTAGGCACCATTTGTCACTACCCACTTCCCACAGGTGTGCCGGATAGCACGCGTCACTCCGACAATGTTCAAGCGATTTCTTCCGCTATAGACATCCATCGGTTTGTAGACGACATTGTTTCTCAAAGTTATTTGATCTTGTTGTCTTTGAGAAATAAGTGTTTCATTAAAAAAATAATACAAATGTTTGTGTACTTTGAAATCTCAGTTGATATGTAAGTCATTCAGGTAGCATGTTATATACCATTTTTTATCAAGAAACAATAAAAGCAATGAAAATATATAATATGTCGCATTTGATTAAATCTATAATCGCCATGAGTCTTGTCAGCCAAAACAAAAGTATAAAAATGATTTAAAACATTTTGTTTCAAATTTAATTACCTATTAGAAACATTTTTTTTTAAATAATAAATATTTTTTTTAATTATGAAAATATAAAATAGAAAACAATAGTTTTCGGCTGTATTTAGTTTTGTAGATACCTAACATTGGGAACCACTGGTTGTGTTCACATTTGAAAGCCTTCAAAGTACATATAGGTGATTAATCGATTGGGCTGTTGAATTAACAATGAATTAAATGGAAGAAATTAAGCGTGCTTTATTGTTAGATCATCAATCTTGAGGCAAACAAGTAGGGGATAGAGAATTCTTATAATCATTCAAAGTAGCACGTGGTGATATAAAAAAAATAGTCAAAACCACATGTTGGGGCAACGACCTCTGTACTATAGAGGAATGAATAGATTATTATACTAATGATTTTCAGTCTTTTCTATTTATTTGATTCTGTTTAAGCGTTCTTTGTTGTTTAGAGACTAATTGTAGACTTTATTGAAAAATTCTTTGCATTAATAAATCACATTAAATTGAGTAAATTCGAGACATACATATGTTCAAAAATTTTCATCTATATTGAACTGTGCACTTACTCAGAGACAAAAATTTTACCACTGCGCTACAGAAACCGATAAAGGCGTTGTAAGTTGTCTAATTTAATTAAGTGTATCATAAGAGTCTTGAATCATATCTTAATAATCTTTTGATCCTACAAATAAAAGATGTCTGCATTGTAATCCGTGTTTAATATTGCATTTGTTATGCAAAATAAACAATTTGCAGAGCAAAAGACGTAGCATCAGAATCAGGAGGAAACAGAAAACTATTCAAAGGAGTTTTTTTAAAATTACCAATTGAAAGATAACTTATTATCACCCCGATCTTAAATGGTCGAATAAAACAACACACAGTGAATTTCATTTTTAAAGCCTCACATCTTTCATACTTTATTTTGTTTTGAACAGGTTGACTTTTGTTAGGACTGGATAAGGAAACAATTAATTACCCGAGTGTGATTGTATTTTCTTGTTTTATTCTCTCACCTTTACCTAAGCCAATCTTCTCTCTCTAAAATTTTCTATTTATATATATATTGGTCATACAATGTAGCAATATCATTTAAGGCTAAATCATTTCCACGAAGGTGTTTAAGTGTCAATTCTGTAAATACTTTATGTTTTCAAAAAGTGAGACTTGGAAGCGTTGCAGGTGCAGATAATTATGTAAGAGGTCAAGCGAGTGAGATATGCACTTGCTTATTTAATTACAACAACAGCTGTGAAGGCCTCAGTAATATTGATAATATAATGTTTAATTAAATAATTGGAACATTACCCCGTTTGTCAATTTTGAAGCAATTATGTACATCTCTCCCTGCGCAAATTGAGATAAAGATTTATTAACTTACTTACTTCTTATGGCCGGTGAATTGGCATAGCAACCTGTTCAATATGAATATTAATTTGAAATTTGAAATCGAGAAAAAAAAATATTTATACTATGCAGTCACGACTACATAATTTAAATAAAAAAAGATATGTTCATTCTGTGAAAAGTTTCCTGTAGTATAAACCTATACAAATTTCCTTCTTACTATAAGTTATTTTTGAATTGAATTCCGCCTCAAATCATTCTCCACAATTGTCTGAGTAAAAGAAACAGCGTCAAAACAAAAATAAACATAACATAAAAAACTAACCGAACATATTGTTTCGCTTCACCATTTCTCCTCTGACTAAGAAATTCTCACCATCTAAATACAAGGTAACATTGAAACAGATTACCGTAGGAGTATTCCCAAGCAATTCTCAGGCAAGCATGGTCTAATGTTGGCAATACAAATGTGCGGTTGACAGTGCTAAATGGCCCGGGTATGCCTGACTAATGCGCTAGTGCCTAACTTGTCTAAAACTATCGCAAACAAAACGGTTCACCGCAACTGATTTGTCAATGAACATTGCGCTATATAATGTATGGAGATGACCCATTTGTGTTGCATTTCAAATTTAGATTTTGTTATTTTCATAAATATACATTAATATTGTAGCTAACAAAACAACAACCGTATTTTTGGACAGTTATTGTTCGCCTTTCAGGGAGGTATTATGAGTGTAAAACGTGAGATAATGAGGTAAATCTATTAATTTGTAGCTACAAAACACAATTTCACACTTCAGAAAGCGAAGACAAAACAAAGTTAATGCCAGTTGGTTCTTTTTCTACTCCATTTGTAAGTCAATCAAAAGAAAGGCTAAAAATCTTGGGATTCTTTTTTGGAGATAAACTTGGAACCTGTTACAAACAGCTAAACAGAGCTATTCGTTGGACAATGATGGCTCCGTCCGCCCCGTTAGGGACAAAAACACGTGATTATATGTTTAAATTTACATTAATATAATGTAATTAACTAACGGTAATTAATTATAACTGACTTTCATACTTCTGGATCACCTGAATGAATGATGATGAAGCATAGGAATTAGTTAAAGGGTTCATACCAAATGAAAATTTGAAGCCTCTGCCTACGTCTCCATAGAATGGAAACAATGTTTATCAACAAAACTTTATCATGTGGAATAGCTACTAATCAAACACGATGTGTTCGACCGCAAACAACAAAATTAAAGCTCGCATCTACTCCAATTAGCCGATTTCAATCATAATTAACAACTTTTCCAATTGCATTTCAAACCATTTGCTTGTTATATAATTATAATTTATTTTCATGTTTATTCGAGTAGGTAGTATATATTTTTTAAAGATAGGTAACGCAGTTCACGAGTAAACACTTTGGTTCTGTCAGTCTTTGTCGATAATTCTTTTACTATGCTAAGATCATTTTCAAACAATCGTACGAAGCGCCAAGATGACGACTACTAGTTTTGGATTCCTTATATGTTGATTATTTTTCGAAATTTGGGCGTGGTTATACCAGTACAAAACAATACTACATGTCTGGTATTTGATGCTATAATTTCAGGAATAGCGGATTCTGTTGAAATTTCGTATTTAGATAAAAGATACAACGCTCAAAGATCTGTTCTAAATGAGACAAACAAAAAACTATGTTTTTTCAGAATTTAATTCTATGACTTGTGACTTTCATCATTGCAAGTACCTATTCATTTGAATCTATAAAATAAAAATAAAGTGGCATTTAATTCCTACAGTTTCTAACATCAAATTTATTGTTTGAAATATAATAAACTAAATCATTAACTAAATCAGTTTATTTTATTTTGATTCCATTCCGAAAATTATAACAACATAAATTGAGTATTTACAAACTTATATTGGGTTTATTGAGATAAACTCAATATAAGTTACACAGATTAAGATCTGTGTGATTCGTCCCATAACTATGTCTATGTATTTCAATAATAATATTAATAAATTTTCAATTTACATAGTATGCTTGCAATAAATACAAGCTAAATAATTAAGGAATAAAAATAAATCCGCCATAATCCAGGGGTTAACGCACCGTAAATATCAATTACTCAGTATACATATATCGCGAATTTGGAATTCGAACGAGTCCGTACTTAATTGACCGGATTCGATACGGGCCGGCCGAATCGGAAAATGTATGCAATTTACTTTATATTGAGATAATTGAATAATGCAGACTTATTATAAATTACTTTTATTCACACTATAATATACCCCTATGTTTACGAAGCCGGACTCGCATAAAATATCATTTAATTCTCGTTCCCGTATGAATTTAACGAAATGCTTTGTGTTCTTGTACACTTATTAAAGAACATACAACCCTTACGACTTTCTGTGAGTCATCAATCACTCAGTAGCGCAAAAGACTAAATTGAAAATTTAATTATTAAATGAAATAAAAAAAAAAGATTAATTTGAAACTCCAAAGGTTACAAGAATTTGGAAACGGTACATAATTAATTGGTATTGATTTAAAGCATGCGTACATTGCATCGCTATATCGTTCCGTTTTATTTTACGACCATTCATTTTAGTACATTTTAGTATCAGCCTCAATAGTGCAATTTGGCATCGATTGAAAACGTTAATTGCGTAATAATATAAAATTTTGTATCAGTATCAACTATGCAATTTAATATTGTGAGCTTATCGGGTTCGCTTTGTGTAGGTATTTGCTACATTAACCTAGATACTTATAGTTTTAGTAGTCAGTATTATTAAAGTTAAAATCCGCTGCCTCTGAAATTACACTTCAAAAAAGGTCAATAAAAAATAAATCACTGCCACGGGAAGTGATGTTATTGGTAGGTACTCAAATAATAATAATTTTCAAAATAACGAGCTCTTGAAGGTTTAATGCATTAAGTCCGCCTATTTAACACAGAGTATATTTCGTTCAATAAATAAATAAAATAAGGCTCCCTTATCACAAACGTTGAGAGGCATATGTCTTATTTTCACTCTTTCTTTATATTTAAGCTAATCCAAAGAGTTAAAAGGGGAGTGAAGGTAAGTAATAATATTCTATCAACGATCGTAAAAAAGCTCGGGTTAAAAGTGAATCTTTTTTTAGATCTATTATAACCATAACCGGTATATTCAACACCGCAAAGAGAAAAGGTTTTCCCTTCATTTTCCCATTGCACAGGAAATTTGGACGGACCCCTTAAGCCATACGTAGCCTGACATGCATTGTGTTCATGATTAATGATATACCACACTTTTATACAAAAAAAGTCTTATATTTTTATAGTCGCTTTTCTAATGTCACGATGAAAATGCATCTAGGCAGCACGCAACTTAATTTGAATTTATGAAGGTTTTAATTATACATTTATTATTTTTTATCTGAATAAAAGTGAAAGTTTAACGACCTTTAAATTTTGTATCAAGAAACCACCCCACCCCTTTTGATAACCTTTGATTTACTAGTCATTCTTTCGTTAACTTAAAAATTATTTTATAAATAAATTGTAGGTTAAACTTATATATATTTTATTGTATATTTATAAGTACCTACATTAATGACGAAGTGGGTAGGTACAGTAATTTTTAGTAACTTTTTATACTTCGACCTTTTACCTAGAAAAAATGTTTCTATAATATTAACAAGGTTTTTAACTTGTTAAAATATGCAGCAGCTCCCTTTTCCTTTGCTGAAGTTGAATCTAAATTTCGTTTGGTGTCAAACAGACAAACAAAGACAGGAAAAAATTATGTCGAATACTATAGTTGTCAAAAATTTTACATTAAAGTTTTTACTCTAATTCTCATTTAATTTAATAGGCAACATCATGCACGAACTCCAACGACAAAAAATAAATTACAAACGAAAGGAAACTCGTTCACTTTCGCCGTCACAAAAACACATGTACCAGGCATCAAAGAGATAATGGAGGCAAAACAAGCCCGGCTAATGTCCCGTATTCGATTCCCGAGTAAACACACGATGGCATGCCCTAGTGTCGTATATCAGACGCATGTGGCAGAGGTCATGAATAGATCCAATTTGTTTGTACAGCTATGGGATATGTGAAAACGAGCAGTAGTCAAAGCATTTGATAACAATTCATTATATTTTTTGTACTCAATATATATAGAAAGGGGCCGTAGTTTTAGAAACCGATAGTACTCGTTCGAGTAGTTACGGCGTTACTTCGTCTGAAGAAATTTTATCACGGCTGTTTCTCGCAGAACTGAACTGAAAATTTATTATTCTATACATTATTCAGACCAAACTGACAGAGAAATTATTAATTCTATGTATAGATAAAGGTACACAATATACCTAAAAATTATCTCGAAAATGCGATGAGCAAAATCTCGAGTGAAAAACGAACATAAAAATACAGTCAAGCAAAAAAGTTAAAACAACATCCATTTTCGCCGGCATTTTCTTGATATATACAAAAACAGTTTGCGTGTCGGCGTATCAGTCAACAGGAAACTGGCCGGAGGAAACTTCGTTCACGAAAGCCTGAAACGTCTTTGTCTTCGCTATGTAAGGAATAATATTACAGTCGATTTACGAAATCATTCAAACCATATACATAATATACTATATAATAATAAAGTATTTTCTGTGGTAACTTATGTTTTTGTCAAAGTGTATGCAACTAATATTTTTTTAATAAGTAAATTTTAACTATGCTACTTTACTGTTTGATGGCTAAGAGGTAAAAAAAATCCCTTAACTACTCATGTCCAATTTTTTCATATATAAATTTATAGTATTTAAATGTCTGTATAGTATCCTAACATATTAAATTTTTAGGTAGAAAAATAAATTTTAAAGTACGAGAACAATGTACGATTTTAAAACATTTTTGTAAAAAAAAAAAACATTACCTATTCATAATAATCATATTCGTTAAAAGGTCTGCAAAACAGTTTCAATGTGAGTTAATGTCACGTAAAACATCGTGACATCACCACCTTACAAAACCAACTGTAAATATACTGACAAATCGTTTGCACAAGGTGAACTGAAGTGTGCAGCTTGCATAAAGCCTCCATCAGCATAATCGATGGCTTATTGCCATTCCCCTTTTACTTCTAAATTGCAAATTTTCCACACGATTTCGTTCCGCCGAATAAATTTTCAACTCGCAATACTGCACGTAACTATTTCCCCGTATTTCTTATTCGTTTTATTGTATTTTCTTTTGTTAGTTTTGCTTGGTTTTTCTTTTAAAGTCTTGACTTATAGTAGAACAGGAGTCTGCAATGAATAATAAGCAGGATTTTAAGGTTAAAACTAACATTATGAATATTTCGTTTGATCAAGTTTTATACTTACTTTTAAAGGCAATAAATAGACAACATAGTTTATGCATACTTTAAGCGATTTGCTAATAAAAATAAATAACTACGAGACAAATTTCACAGATTGATTCAAAGTAAGTTCAAGACGTATTAAGAGATTTTATATTTTTATTCTTCAACAAATATTCCACACTTAGAATATTGTCTATTTTGTGATCAAAAGTGTAAATCAAATCATGATTTGCATAGATGATGTATAGCTTTTACCCGCTTGCTTTGCCTGTATAGAATAAATCTTGCATTTTTTAATGATAATCATAAAAAAGTGTGCTACACACTCGTAAAACTCGTGACATTTTAATGCCAATCATAAGGCAAAGTTCATTGAGTTCGTACACAAAGCCAACAAAATAAAAGTTAAAGAAAATCATAAAAATCTTTTATTGGCCAAATAAAATGGAGCACTAAATATTTATATCTCGTTTTGATTGTGAACTCACGTGGCTCTCGTTCGCATTTTATTGCATAGATTTATGACTCCTGGCTTTAAATGTACACACCTAGCAAATTTTACTACTAAGTTAGCAATAAGGTTTTTGTAAGCTCAATCTATCATTAAGCTATCAAGCTGAAAGTGGTCTACGAATCATTATACTACAACTAAGAGTTCGATACATTTGGCTCCGTGTACTAATGAAATGCTGATAAAAACATTTTTATGTGGAGGTCAGTCGACAGTCGCTTTGTTTAAAAATCTGATTAAACCAATCCTGGTCTGAATGGTCATAGGTGTACCTCGACGAGAGAACTCACATTTTTGACCATGTAATAAGACACAAACCATGACTTTGGAGAAAAAAAATTTGTTTGATTAAGTGAGATCAATATGAATTGGGCTCTTAAATGGAAATAGCGAATTGATATCCTGTAAATCTGTGTAGAGGCAAAATTCTATTTCTGCATCTTAAACATACTCGTAAAGTAAATTGCCTTCTAAGTCAGGCAATTTACTCCAAGTAAGTATCTGAAGACCGTACCGCTTTTTCGTTATGATTTCATCTCGCCATAACATAATAAAACCCGACGGTACTAAAAATTTTCGTATAATATTTGGAGAATCAAACGTTTTCCGAGTAAAATTTGAATTTACTGCTCTCAGCCGGAAGAGTAAAAACTGCGAGATGAAGCCACGACAATGTTGCCATTGCTCTTAAAAATTCACTACTCAATTTTCCGGACGCAACAAATTCTGTAAAGATAAATTGTTTGAGATTTATGCCATACAATGGTGCTAACATTAAAACTTTGAGGTTTGAAATAGGAGAACACATTATAGTTACTGCACGAAGCATTCATTATGGATGATTCTGCCCGAGAAGGGTAAGTTAGTTTTCAGTCTTACTCCGCAAAGGAACCTAACCCATATTTAATTATTTAATTAATATTTTTTTAATCCAGACTATAATACAATCCAATGGGCTTTAAGTAGTTTTAAAACAGATAACTGTTTTAAGTAAGTATAAACTTACTTACTGAATTTTACATGCATTACTAAAAGGAGTTTTATAATAAAAACGTTATCTTCCAGGAAACCTTATATTCCAATATTAATTATTACAATGGCACTAACTAAATGGCCGACCCATAGGGGTCATTTACTGACCGATACCTTATCATAAAATTCCCATACACCATTCGTTTATCTTATCGGTTCGTTCAAACAGCATTATCTAACTTGTTGTTCATTTATTTACGGAACCATCATCCAGAAATTCACATTTTGTCCTATAAACAATGCGAAATTCCCTTCGCACAGTCCCGAATTTAGACGTATCCCGTCCCATTGACGCCTCTGCCGCTTTATATGCAAATTGAATGACCCCCAATTGGACGGGACGAAATGACATCTTCACTTCGCGTAATGTCGTAATTGCAACCCTTTGTGGCTATATCGGCATATTTCGCATATTCAAAAGCGAAATGAAATTTTAAATGGTATATAAATCTGCGGTTATTGGATTGTGAAGCAATCATGGCGATGCGCACGGGAAATTCGGAACATTTAAAACAATAAACTATATTTTGGAAATGCGCGTCTCGATTGGCTTCACGTAGAATTTTTCATATTAAAATTGATGTTTTATTAATGAAATTTATTGGAATATAAATCAGGTCTTCGTTTAATTTATTCGTTCATTATGCGAGGATAGAAGCTCTTATCGAATGAAAACATAGAGCCAAGCAAAGTCAGCGTATTTCAGAAAATCGAAACCATTTTCGTTTAACGGTTCGCTTCCTGAAAATAATGGAGTTGAGTTCAAGGCACTGCGATAAGGTTGTTGCAGTAAATTAAAAGTTAATTGTATAACAAAAGCCGTGTTTGCGCTAACCACTCGATAAGCTAGCTTTAAGGTTTACTTCCTCTGTGAAATTAACTTTTGTTATTGGCGCTGACATAAACTCGTTTTTAATTTTGCAATTTCCAAACGACTTGCACGTAAGACTGGAGTAGTGAAGCTTAGTAATTTATATTTTATAATTGATACAATACTTGTCACCATAGAGTTCGGAACGGCACACATTTTGAATCAAAACGGCAGTGGTCTGCGATACTCAACCTAATATCCTACCTAGATTGACACCTCAGTAAAATGTGTACAGGTAAACTTACGGGTCAGTCACCACATACATGTACAAAAATAATGTTGGTTAACTAATACATTTCTCTACAAAAAAAAGATTTTCAAACTATAGACACTCTACATCGGATCATGTGAAAAGTTAACGTAGGAAAGCACAGAGGTGGAGGGTGCAACTGAGAACACTCAAAAAATTATGAGAGAGTCTAATAAGCTCCCCAACTAACGAATCGTCTTCTTAAATTTCCCAAACATTTATATCCCACATTTCGGAATTCAGTCCGCATTTCCTACTAAAGCACACGAGTCACCGATGGCAGATCCGTGTACCGCTACATATTTTGGGCGACAGCATGCATACGTAATGCAATGCAAAAGAAACGTTTGAGAAATTGCAGAAGGAAAGTGTATTAACAAACTCCTGGTATTGCATCAAAACTTTTCAGGTAAGTATGACGAAATATTGATCAAATACCAAAATAGATTATAATAGTTACTTAATTTCCTTCTTTGCTTTTCATTATTAATAAAACATAATAAATAGGTTTATGATAATTACTGTTATATAATATGAAATATATTATTATTAAAGTATTGTTTTTATCTGTTTCAGTGAATGCGTTTGATTTTGTCCTAATTTCCCAAAATCTGGCTTGCCTGCTGACTGCTTTATCCTTCTCGATAAAATGAAGCAAACGATCATACGCATCGCCATTACCAAATTTTGAGAAAGGTTGGCATTCAAAAATAATAAGAACATATGTACATATATAGACAACATCTAGTCTATTTTTAATTATGTCTGTGCCGTGACAGTAAGATGTATGCTCAAACAGACTGTACATTTCCAGTAAGACATGAAAAGCGCTCATGCGGCAATACCGTGGAAGAGTCAAGTTTTCTACCGTTCGTTGCTAGAGGCGTAAATTCAAAACGTCGTAAAATATGAAAAATATCAGCAAAACGTCCGACGGATGCAGTCATAAAACTTACACTGAGGCCGCAGGAGTAAGTACTTGCAGTCACGTGAAACAATATGAAAACAATTTCTGAATACTTATCTGTTTTATTGTGTTTGTGTGTGTATATCATGATTTTGCTTGCGACTATACACTAATGAATATATTTTGTTTATATTATTCTGATATTCTATGTTCTTTTTTAAATATGCGTTTTATGTTATTTAACTTTTTGGTTGTTTTTCTTTCATTATCATAAAACGGCCACCGTTGTTGCATTTTTGTATAACGCACGAAGCATGATGAGTGGAGTCCAATTATTTTAGTTTATTTTTATTATTTATGTGACAAATAGACGATATTTCTTTCTTATGCGCGGTATGTAATATTGGCGGTATATGTCAATATCTTTTAAACGTAAATTTTAATTTTATTTCCTATTTTTATATCGCATTTTAAGCTACGATACGATTTTTTAAATTTAAAAACTTAGAATATATATTTTATTATTACATCACATTATTTGTTTTTATAAAAAAATATTTCTTTTAAGCATACGTATCATAGATCTGATAGGTATATCTCTTCACAAAAAAGTTTTATCAGTATATTAACTCATGTGTGACAACTGTTTCAAAACTTGTATGCAGCTGTATTGTACATAATGTTTTACAGAGTAAGCATCAAGAATACCAATTACAATGAGAGTGTTATTGGTTTACAGCTTCATAAAAATTTTATTATTCAATATCAGACACTCATTGCAAGGTAAAATTCTGAATTGAACAAATTGTTGCAAATTCTATTAGAGTTGCGATTATTTTTTCCTAAGAGCGATCACATTTCCTCCAAAAGGATATAATTGAATAAAGTGTTAATATTTTTAATGTCATTTTTGGGAAATAGCTAATTAGTTTGTGAGTGTTTTGGATTGAAATAAATAAGAACTTTGCTATGGTTTTGTGCGCCATTTTAAAAATATGGTCTTTTCAAAGCAATTTGTTACACAAAATAAACAAGAAACAAGTTAACACTAATAATTACTGTAATGTTTCACATTTTTTTTTCTTTGTACGATACCAAGCTTTCAAGGAAACAAAGTAATTACTCGAAAAAATAAGTACACAACTACTACTTAAATCTCCACATTCACAACATGATGGATTAACATTATTAAACAAAGATGGGCCATTTTTCAACTGACCATGATAGGTAATAATGAGCCCTTGTGAGGTCAAGTCATTATTGGAAACAAAGAATGTTATAATCAAATAACTTGTTGTCAAACATATTGCAATTTATGGTTAAAAGCACGCGTTACTTAGACCAAATGTACCATGAATGTATGACCCATAAACAGTTTATATTTTGGATTTTCCTATTTCCTAAATGCTTTGTAATAATAATGTACTTTATATGTTTATATTTAAGTTACACTTGATTTTCTGATTAAATTAAAAGCTTCTCATTTTTACATTACATGTTAATATTTAACAATAGGTACCGTCTCTTATTCATTAAAAATTCATTCCATAAAATCATACATGCCTACATAAATCACGCCTCTTTCTCGAAGGGGCAGGCAGACTAGGTACATCTATTTCCCATTGCCATGATCCCTGCATAGTTCTTTCGATTCATCTGCATTCTCTTCATGCACGCTCATCGGTTTCAGTTACTCTTGACCATAAAATCAAATAGTTTTACTTTTCAATCAGCTAATGGATATCAGTTTTAAAAATAAAGGTATATGAATGTGTCTACCAATTGAAAATCCTTTATCTCTAGTTTATCAATATTAGCTTAGCATCCAGTGACATCATAACTCATCTTACTGCGCGCATTATTCCTCCGAAGAGTGTCATAAAATTTAGTTTCACCAGAGTAACTTATTCTTAGCTCATTCGGTGCAATTTCCTATGCAAATTTAATTGTACCCGAGGACCACGTAAATCTGTGCTCTCTTGCTGGAAAGTTAATTACGAGGCTGGCTGCCTCGCGATTAACGAACCCCGCTTTTATTGTGTCTACATTGAAAAATGAATGAACACCAAGTGATATAATTGAAGCGTTTGTATGTGGTTGCAGGATAGGTCACACTGTAAGAGCAGTTTATTGTATGACCCCTAAAAAAATAAGTTTCAAACTTATACGGGTACTTATTAGCCTGCGTTAAATTGCCTGAAATCTTATATTACCATATGTTCCTGCAATGGCTTAATAGTAGCTTTAAATAAATTGATCTTTATGTGATATCAAAAAAATACTTTAATACATTTGAAATAATTAATTTATTTTCTTTTAAAAAAAAATTTTTAATGAAGAACAAAGACAATCTGTAAACCAATAAAATCTAGCCATTCGATCTCTTCTTTACGACTACGACAATGTCTTTTAAAACAATAAAGTGTGATCCGCAGTGCGTCTTGGCAAAAACCCAAGTTCAACAATGTCAACATCATAGCAAGGCCTTCCAAACTTTCCTCGTAACATACTCTTGTTCACATATCGTTATCCACCCAATCAGGAAAAGTAGTTCTCGATATGTACACAATAGCACCCCAACTTTTACATTTATTAAATGTCATTTAATTAATTTAGGTTAGGAATTAATAATTTTTTTTTGTACGACAGTAATGATGTTCCGAAACCTGAATCTACTAGTTTTGAATACTAATTATATGTCGGTTTTTTTTTAAATATTGGTAGGTAAACTTATCAACTGTAAATAGGAATTTTGGAATATATCATTATATTTATATGAGGGGTATGTAACCTGTTTATATAATGCAGTCGGGTAAAAAAATACTCAAGTAGGTAAACTATCTGAAAGAAATAATAAAATTTCCTTCACCTTTCTTCATAAGAAAATAGATAACAACAGATAGTATAACAATAAAACAGATATATATAGAATATAAATAGATAATAAAGAACATGTCTTCTCAGAAGCGACAAAAACAAAAGTCTATAAAGGTTGGCGCTTAGATCTTCTGCCGCCATAGAGACGCGAGTCGTAGGGCGCCCATGAGCGAATGAGTAAATACAACAAGTAGAGTGTAAATGTCATTATTTATTTTATGATTATATAACAATTTGTATACATGAAAGAATGAGAGGCTCAAAACAAGGTAGAACCTTAAGGAATAATAACAGAAAATGTGTTTGTGTTTGTTTTTAATACTCTTTGATAAACAGCTGTAACCGGAGCTCAAAAATTGATATAAACTATGTCTACTTAACTATCAACGAGGGAGACTGATTAAATTGAAGACTCGTATTAGATTAAACATTTTCATCTAAACAATAATTTTTCCCAATTTCACTTTAATCTTTTTATTAAATTTGTCATAATGTCACTTATCATTTTACTAGACAGAACTTGCACTCGTTGGTTCAAAGTCAAAAAAATAAATATAAAGTCGACTTCATTTATATTGTATTTATTCATGTGTCACGGTTATGGCGTGAAGAAACGACTTTATTCTATTATCCAGATTGTTCTCGCCTCTGATGCCAAAGGGGTATGTAGCCAGTCGAATATTTTCCCGCCAACTAACTTTATGAGATATGTGCTTGGTACAATGCTTTTATGCCACCACGATATCTCTTATGGATGTTGTTTGTCTTCATTTATTACGCCAACATTGTTGGAATTCATTTTACAAATGTTTGCACTGCGCTTTTCTAGAATTTTGTTATGAAACATACGAGTACATGTTTAAATTTTAAATTATCAATGCTTTGCATCCTCACCTCTAGGGAAAAAGCCTAAGGTCCATCTTTGACCATGATCCAAGAGTTGGAAACCATATACAGAAAATTAGAAAGTAGACAGAACCAACAGTTTCAAAAAGACAGAAGCAGGCCACGTACAGCCGAATGATTTAATAATGAAATTTTGAATCAAATAGTAATAGGTTGTAAGCCCATCGCTTACAAGAAGAATCCCAAGTGTAGTAGCATTTTTTTGGCTTTTACAATTTGCACGGTAAGAGAAACAGCCCATAACAATTTTTGAACTGACTTCAAAGGCGTTTCTCGTCATTTTAAGAACCAAGCAGCTTGTTGCCGCTTCAGGTGGTCTATTAAAGTAACAAATCACTCTACTTATTCCATATCCGTAGGACTAATAAGCTTTCTCTCGATCATTTGTTTAAAGTATTAGAGTAACTTTTGCATTTACAGAACGCGCGAATATTTTTTTCTAAATTACTTTATTTTAGCTTCGGGAACGTGTATATGCTAGTTTCTTAGTTTTTTTCTAAGTTTATCATATGGTATACTATTCCTAAATCCGAAAGACTACATTATGATCATATGATTGAATTAACAAAATATAACAACAGATCATAAGGTTTTTCGGTGCAATGATTAAGATATGGCTTGGGGGTGTAAAACAATTTAAACATGTTGCGTAAAATGCATATTCAATGAATATTGCCTTTTAAATCTGAAATTATTTTTTTATCAACCAGATCATTGTAAAGTTTTGGATTATTGGTTTTTATTAACAACATAACATATTAGCGCATGCTCTACATATTATTTAAAAAGCTGGCAGTGACTGTGACAAATGAAGAACTTCTGTAACTACCTGTGGTTACGGGGTTACCAATTGAATAGATACATGTGGTCAGTGATTGAAGGCTTTCGAAATATCATTAATCAGAATTTGATGAATTTCTTTTATTTGTATAACTGTTTCTATGGTTACGCCAGTGACGAACAAACATACATTTATTAAATTACATTTAAGCTATGTCATTGCCTATTAAAATAATAAGTATGAAGTTTTAATAAGTGTATTCTCAAAAAAAAATTTTACTTTTTTTAATCCCATGATTTATGGGCAAACAGTTTTTAATAAATAAACAGAGTATTTATTTTTTATTTTTCTTAAGATTGTTTATAATTTAATTGTGATTAACGAAAAGTATACGCAATCAGTTCAAGTTTACATCTATACAGCCGCGTCATAGCTTTTCTATATTGTCTTTGCTGGCTGGAATGCAGAGTATTCTAAATTCTAATTATGGAACACTTAATAAGGGAAGCTGAAACGACACGGCACAGTTTCATCACTAGGATGATGGCGCGTCTAATTGGAGCAGTAAATTTAAATAACACTGACACTCCATGTCGGTCCCAACCTTAATTGAGAGAGAGAATCGTAAAAATAATTTTATTCGTCTCATTTGTAGCCAGCTTTTAATTTTATTTCTTTTACGGCTAGTAACTTGATTGGACACATTGGAAATATCGATGCGGAGTTTATTTACGGCGCAAGTGTGAAGTTTCCAGGATATATGTTAAGACCGTCGTTAAATTAATATAGATTTGTTAATAAAACGAAATGACTTTAACTTTTTTTTCACTGTTAGCGTCATACTAGTAACTAAATGACGTTTTACAAAAAATATACTTTCCTATTATAACTCAAAATTAAAACAAAACAATGCCTTGAATGATTTGAAAGCACAACTCATTAACCAACCACTGCTTCTGTTTTTTTTAATAAATATGGAACACTAAATAAAATTGTATCAATTTCTTATAGTAGATCGCGAAAATAATGCGTCTCCATGTCCCAGTGATAATAAAGGATGGAACAGAAATTTAATGTGGCTACTGATGGGTAATTTCCCTTGGGCGCTTCATTTTCCGTATTATACACAAGATTAAAACTCTAACTTTTATGGAAAGATAAGCAGAAAATTATTGATTTGGATTATAGTAAAAAATTTATGTATTTAAACTGACTAAACTACTTGAAATAAATTCGACCGACCGATCGACTAGACTTAATTACAATTTCTTAAAGTAAAAGTAATTCGTCGTAAAATCCAAAAATGTCCAGGTAATATGAAAGAACAACCATTATATTGAACTTACCTCCCGACACGAACTTCTCTACAGTTTTAATTAGTACATATGCAAATTCAACCCCATATCAAGTTACCCAGATTGGAACTCTAAGACCTTAATCTAAAAGGTGAACTTGTAGTAAATTTGGGTTGGTTGACATGCTGTTGGCTGTACATATTTTAAGGGTGCATTGGATATATTTTTCGGATGATAATTAAAAAGTCAAAAAATTTATCAAATTACTGATTTCGAAAGTGGTTCTATAGGAAACTAATTTTTTTTACATAGCATGACTGATTTAAATTAAATAAAAGGGTTTTTTATGAGTAGGATTGAAATTGCTAAAGCTATTGAAATTTCGATAATGGTTTTGTAGAAATATCCGACGGCAGCTAACAAAACACATCATGATTGAAAACACCAATTTTCCAATTAAGAAACACTATACAAAGCTCGTTAATTAAGGGGAGAATTCTCACAATGACTTTATCTTCACACATTGTTCCAAGAATAATCGATTTTCCGTTGCACTAAGAACCACGCAGTGTCTGATATGAAAAAAAATGTACGCCAAGTGTCAGGCAGCAAAAGTTTAAATGGTTCCGTAGTTGAAAGTAAAATTTCATAACATTTATTTATTACATATTATTTAATCATATATTATTTTTATCTGTATTTTTTTGTATTTATTACATACATACATACATATAATCACGTCTATTTCCCTTGCGGGGTAGACAGAGCCAACAGTCTTTTAAAGACTGATAAGCCACGTTCAGCTATTTGGCTTTAAGATAGAATTGAGATTCAAATAGCGACAGGTTGCTAGCCCATCGCCTAAAAGAAGAATCCCAAGTTTATAATATATACCCCTTAGTCGTCTTTCACGACATCCATGGGAGAGAGATGGAGTGGTCCTTTCTTTTTTCTATTGGTGCCGGAAACCACACGGCACATTGTATTTATTAATTTATCAATATTTATTTAATAATTAGTCAACCAAAAAAACAGAGTTCAAATGTGGATGTGGTCTCTGCCTGCTCCTCCGGGGAACAAAGTTATTATTGTTTCATGTGGTCATAAAATAGTTTCATTCCAGTTGATATAAGTTTTATATTAAGGTATAACATAAAATTCATTATACTCTGTCCAATTAACGTGTCGTCTCATTAACTTAATGCTATTTAAAATGGTAAGCGGGATAATCATGTCGCAATTTATGGTTTTTCATATACTATAAGTATTTTCATAAAGCACTACGTTGCTTTATAAATAAGGGTGCATGCTATAATATGGTTTTGGTTTTCGAATATGACTCTGCTGAATATCATCTGAATTTCTCACTCGAATTTCCGTTTTTACCAGTTGAAGGCGGAATCCCAAAAACGGTATAAAGCCATTCCTCCTAAATTTATAACCGGTTTAACCACGAACAAAACGGGAAGAAAACAATAATGTGTTGTTATGAAATACGACCGGCGGGAAACTGCCTTCCCTTCGCACATAATGGGTCGATTTTTCAGTGCAAAGGAAACTCGGTGAAACGGTAGGGCTTTTTCTAATAAATTGCACTCTGAGTTAGAATGTTTTCGTTTTAAAATTATGATTTATGTTACCATGCTATGAATAGCAAGTCCTGATTTCGCCTTCAGTCGTGCGTAAAGTCTCGTTTGATCATAGTTTATGCGGTTGTCAGTTAGATTTTATTTTTGGAAATCTGTTCCTTATTCATCTTGATGTGGCGGACGCTTGATGTTGATAGCTCAAGCTGTTTCTTTTTATGTCAATGGATAGATGTTACTTCAGTGGAAAATATACTTAAATGCAGATAGTAAGATGCATCTTTTTCTGGTATCAACTTGTGTTCCACTAGTCTAAAACTTTTCTTTCAGGGATAAATATGACTAATCTCGTCTGAAGAACTTAGTTGCCATACATTCCATTCATTAAAGCCTATACCTACTTAAACTTAATTTCTAGCCATTATCTGCATGCGAAGTCAATTCCTTGGGAGGCGCCTTTTAGTATCTATTCTACGCTTGATTTATCAAGTGGTAATAATTTTTAGACGACTTCATTTATCGATATAATAAGACAAATTTATGTCATGACATCACCAAAGACCACAAATGCCCACCACTGCCGGGAACTTTGTGGTATTATACATAAAATGAAGTTATTGCGCAATTAGTAAGCCAATTGATAACATAAACTGTATGAAGATGACATAATTGATTTACGGAGTCCTCACATGTGGCGGCCGGATGGAAACAATGAGTCCTTCTTAAGATAACCCTTTATAATAAAGTATGATAACTACAGAAAAGGTTATGCCTACGATGATAATAAATAGGTGAAGAAATTTAAGGATATTTTAAAAAAATACTAATTTTAATTTTAATGAAAAATCTGTTCAAACATTATTATTATGATACATCGAACAACAGGAATTATTTTAAGTGTGTGAAATCAATTTTATTAAAAGTCACCTTATATTCGGGTATTACAAATTTGTAATTGTCTTTAAATTAAAATTTAATCATACAAAAGAGTTATGAAAGAAACAAATACAAAATCATACATACATGTAGGTATACCTACATAAAAATATTATTGATATGTAATAATTTTTTTAAGTCTGCATGTGTGCATTTATTTGGTTTAATCATTGTCAATTTTCAAAATCTGGGTAAGTACTAAGAGTAATTACATATTAATTCAGATAATCTTCTGTATCATATTTTATTTTATGGCCTGACTGCTACTGCTACTGACCCCGTGACTTTTAAATGTACTTGAGAGTTGTGACAAATGCTTTGAATATTTCTGAATGTAAAGTTTGACATAACGAGAATGTATATATTAATCATTTGATCATGAGGAATGCTTTGTGTCTTTTTTATGTAAGTAATAATTTTTATTTTACTATGTTCTCCATTATTTTCAGGTAAGACAGATATTTTATTAATACTGAGTTCATTATGATGTTCCACTAGCTTTTGACCGGTGACGTTTCACTCTCGGAAACATTTTCAGATATATTTCTTTTCCTTCTGCCTCTCTTTCTCGCTCTCTCTCTCAACTCATCTTTGCGTGTTCCCAGTTGTACTCTCCACCACAATGCCTCGGGACCTCGGGTCCGCTATCAGACATTATGTGTCCGACTGTACGTCAAAAGATAACCGTTTTTAAACAGTTTAGCAAGACCAGTGTATTTTATCAATTAATCTAATAAATATTAAAATGATTAATTACATACCTATATAATTCGTACATATTGCAATAAGCTCAAATAGTAAGGAGAAAGTGAATGTTTAAATTATAATTAACGCTGAAGTAAGACTGTTGTTTTTAGAATGACAAATGATTTGCTTGTTTTGACGTTCGTATTACTCGAAATGTTTGTAAAGAAAACGAGCCAAAAATGTGTATGAATAATTACTGACTGTCATTCATAAACGCATTATAAAGTATATAATGTTCAGGACGTTCTTTGTTTCTGTAATTCGTTAAACTAGAGCAGAAACTCATCTTTTGGTGTTCCTCACCTCTTTCAGCAAGGGGTCCAATTTTTATAATTTTTTAAATCGGGATTATCACGAACGATTTTAATTATTAATTCGTTTAATAAAAAAAGAACTATGTTTTACAATTTTCGTACAGGTACCGCACAATTTTATATTTTGAATAGCAAACCGTGATAACCTAACACTTGAAACAAGTTCCAGCAACTAATTCACTATCGTAACGTTAATCGGAGGCCCTAAACTGGCGACAACTCCCATTAGTCCAGGCGTATCCCGATCGTACCCCTTAGAGTAGCTTTTGTTGAAGCAGAATTAGAATTGGAGGAACATTGATTTTTAAACACATTCTTCATTCGCGTGTTGATTGTCAAACTCAATAAAGAGAGTGACTTATAAATTTATGATGATTCTTTTTTGTCATAGCCGAACAATCTGTCGCTATTTCTGTATCTTAATTTCATATTGAAACTATCTTAGATTAATATGATATTTATGAAATTGAAATTGCTTCAAAGTTCAAATCAATATTTTCGTAATTATTTGATGCCGCGTGTTTCCCGGGACCAATACAAAAAACATTAGGACAATTCCATCTCTTCCTCATGGATATCGTAAAAGGCGACCGCGGCATGGGCTTATAAACTTGTGATTCTTCTTTTAGGCGATGGGCTAGCACCGGTTACCGGCTAACAACTATTTAAATCACAATTCTATTATTAAACTATACAGCACAGCTATTAGGCGAGAGTCTTGATAGACTAATAGGCCACGTACTGATAAGTACGTGGCCTATTAGTCTATCAAGACTGGCTCTGTCTACCCCGCAAGGGATCATAGGCGTGATTATACGAATGAATAAATGATTTTTTTGCAATCTTCAGCGTAGCACGAACCACAAAATTCATCCTAAGTTGATTAAAAACAAGTTTCATAATATTTGTGCCGCGTTGCTTTATTATCTATATATATAAAACTCTTCCGTTACTGAGTGACTGACTGACAGACAACGCACAGTCGAAACTACTGGTCGTAGACAGCTGAAATTTGGAATGTAGGTTCCTTGGGATATGTAGGGGAGCACTAAGAAAGGATTTTTGGAAATTCAACCCCCAAGGGGGGGAAAATGGGTAAAAACGTTTCTATGAAAAATCTTATTCCTTGGGTTTATAAACTTGAAACTTGGCATGAACACGTACATAGGCAAGTAAATATGTTTGACATTATAAGTTTTTTCAAACTACCCTCCAATCGTGATTTAGGGGGTTGCGATTGGGTGACTGATTTATTAACGCACAGCCGAAACCGCTCGGTATAGGAGTCTGAGATTTTGAACAGAGGTTCCTTTAGTAACATAAGTGAGCACTAAGAAGGGATTTTTGAAATGTCAACCCCCAAGGGGGGGAAACGGGATAAACTGAGCCGGGGCTGCGGGAAAGTTCTAACGAGATACCGTGGCCCCGGAACGCAAAGGGCAACTGAAGGAACGAGGTGGGTTTTAGTCAGTAAAAGTCTGACACTCCCTTCCGTTCCACCCAGAGCGGGAGAGGTCATTTGATGATTTCCCATCCTTAAAAAAAAAGACTTTGTATGACAACTTTCAGTCGTCTCTTTAACATACATAATAACATACATAATTATGTACATACATGCATAACATTAATAACATCACGCCTTTAAATCCCTAATACAAACAGCTAAAAGGAAACAAGTGAAGAGACGAAATTTGTCCGCATCCATTTTCACCTAAATTCTTAACGTTAATGAGATTTACTTTTTATTATCAGGTCAACCTAATAGCCTCACATGTACGTATAACTTCGTAAGAATTTTCTTTCAACTCCTAACCGTTGAGGAGTTGTACCTTCCATCATCAGCTCATTCACATGGGATGATGACTATCAGACGCAAATACTTAAACAGATCTATGAAATTGTCAAAAACGTAATTGCCTGTAAATTTGAGGTTTGCCCTTGATTTCCCTGGAATACCATCATCAGATCCTGACTAGGTAACAACGGGACCAACTTGAAAGTATACTCTACCGAACAAAAAAAGAATCACGTAAATCGGTCCATAAATCTCGGCGTAATCGGTATCGATTTCAAACATTCACCATTAGAAAGCTACATCATCCCTGAGTAACACAGGCTATATTTAATTCCAGTTGTAACAAGATTTCAGCCTGTGGAAGAAAAAGCCCTGTCGAGATCATTAAAAAACGCTATATATAACCGAATTACACGTGGGCGAAGCCGCGGGCGGAAAGCTAGTAAGGTATAATAAAAAATATTCATTGTCTATTTCACGTGCTCTACTGTACATAAATAAAGCTATACTAATTCTAAGCCGTACCCTAATCCGGGTCCCTGGGGCCGATCCCACCGTTATTTTGCATTAATGTCCGAAACTTCCGCTCTTTATTTCCCGTTGATGAGGGAAATTTCGCTATGGATGTTAATTAGGAAAAAATTCGAACCTTTCGGTTATAAAATCCTGTAAATGTGAAAAAAAAACGTGGTATCTCTCGTAGGGCCATTAACGATGGCTACAATGCTAAGATTTTTTTAAATGTAATTTCAATTTGTAACTGGCCACCAAGGTAATGTTATAGAATATCAATTTGATTAAAGTAGGTCAAACTAAAAAGAAAATATTGGCTTGGTTGACTGTTCTCTTGAGCCTGGATGAGATTAATTTTGGTTATTGAGCCTTTTCGTGATCCAAATTAATTTTATTTTCGATATTATTTTGTTTTTGCGTAATTAAGCATATGTTGACTTATTTGATTTTTATTAAAACGAATCTTTAAAATAAACTTAATTGTGGTTAAGTTCAAAAGTCTATAGGTAATTTTAACTCATTAGATAAGAACCCAGATTTTATTAAGTATCTAAATAGAAAAGATGTAGATACAATAGAAATAAAAGATTTATATATTGTGTTCCTTTAAAAACTTTCCATAACCATAAAAATGAAAGTAGCAATTCGCAAAGACAATTTTCTTGGTGGCAAATCATTACTGCGCATCAATAAAGCTGAAGGACTGAATCCATCTATAAAAGAAAACCCTATAGAAGTCTATAAGCCAGTGGGGTGGCCTTTCACTAAAATGCCAGTCGGGACCCGTCGATTTCTTTACGAATAGTCTATTCCTTTTGGTCCATTGGAAGGAGCCAACTTTTTATTTCGGCTTTTTTTACCCTCTCGTACACATAAGCATCACAACGATTAACCAAATGTATTCTCAGCTGATAAATTAATAACACTACAAATACAAAATAAAAGTAAGTGCCTTCTTATATAAAGCTTAAGAATTCAGTAACTGATAAACGTCCATGCAGATCTGGGAGCGAAAAGAACATATATGTGCCAACTCCTACTCTTACCGTACAGATTGTAAAAGTGGACCAAGTGTATTCCTATTCTAGGGTTGGTTATGATTTTCCTTTAGGTTTTGGAGGTCTCTGTAAAAACAAGTACCTAACCTCGTCAAACCACCTAGGATAGGATAGAGGCAGCGGACCCAGGGCTCTGCAGCACGTCACTGGGATGTAACCGGGAATACACTTGGACGAAGAAGAATTCAGTAAATAATAAACATGAAAAATATAACCGTGTCGCTACAGATGAAGAATCACCATGTACCCTACATGATATCACTGAATGACAGGCACAAACTATTGCTTTTCTCTTGAACTGAGCGGAGATTTGAGTTTCGGCTTAGTACTACATTCTTATGGACAGAGGAAGAAAATGAACGGGATCAAATAAGAATCCACCTCTTGAAGGGAGTCGGAACCTCGTCAATTCCTTTAAAACTTTCTGGGGAATCGCTTTTTCATCCCCGGTAATGGGCTCGTCCAGGGACATTTTAATTAACTTCAACTGGAGTGCCTTTTTAGTTTTGAAATGAATTATGGAAGATAAATTTTTATGATGGTTAAGAAAATCTAATTAATCCTTAAGTTCTGTTTGCTCACTATCTATTCTAGAGAGGTTGACGATACACGTTATGCCTCACCATAGGCACATAGCCATACAATCGCAGAAGCTTTAATTTTTCTCAAGAATCGCACTATTCTTGAGCACCAGATTAAAGCCAAGGACCAGAACCATACCATTTTTTCTGTGGAACAGGGTGACTAATGAAAAGTCATAATTTCGGCTAAGTAAGGTTTATAAGTGGGCTCTTATTTAGGTCGCAACTGATATTACCAGACAGTAATTATTCTTGTCTAGTTAAAAATATTTTATTTCTCTTAAAGTCTACCTTTGTGGATGGGAAGAAAATAAAAAACAAAGAAACTGGTGTCTTAAAAAAGTTTTGTACACATTTTCTATCCACCGGCTGCAAGCGGTGTAGTAAAGCTGTAAAATTCGTATTTTACAACCTTTGCAATAAAAACTAAATGAATTAAAATTATATAGGACAGTTTTAAGAGCGGTGCGGCGTACCGACCGCCGAGGTGTCAACGTCATAAAAAACCAAAGAAGTTGCCTGTTGGAATTTAATATCGCAATAAATTTAATTTAATATATACATATTTTATGATGATATAATTATTTTATTTTTATTATTATGATTAAAACATCTGGCTTAAAACTTCCAACCAAAAAATAATTTTCCATACTAAGCAGATAGATATGCTTTCAATAAAGTATACGAATAAATTAAGAGGCGAGCCTAACATACGGTTACGGCGACGATTTTTTGTTAGGCAAGTTATTTAAAATCTTATTTCATTTGTTTGTGTCTTATAAAATTAAAATTTACCAATCAATTACTTCATTCAATTCTAACTTATAAACTTTGAAGCAAGGCAAACTGCACGTAATACTCATAATCTCCAATTACATCTTAATAAAACCATTCAAATGAAGTCAAAAGTAACATTTATCATCAACATTAAGCATTAAGCAGTAGCATTATGAAATTAATTCCTTTATTTATAGTTATAACCTGCCAGAGACACTGAGAATTGCTAACTATAATGAGCTGCCTAGACGTTTCGTAAGCTAAGAAGCTGTTAACTCTAAAATATTACCTTCTTTCCACTGCTTAATCGTACTTTAAGTTTTACTTTGGGCAAAGGTTTTTAAGTTTTGATATGCAAGGATATAAAGTTTCATTTATAGTAAAGATATATTTGTTAACCGACTAGTCAGCAAAGTTATGTTTCCCTTTTCAAGTGAGTTTTTATAATATTAGTTTAGCCATTTAATGTTCACATAATGATAATTGGATAAATGGTTCGAGGAAAATGAAATGAAATTTAGTATCATATAATTGTATTAAATTATAAAAATAGAATAGAATGTTTGTTCTCTGCTGAATTGAACTACTGCGTTCAGTGAGTGAGCTGTAATAAAATAATTTCTTTCAAACAAAAATATTAAATAAAAAATAATTAGATTTTTTACGTAATAGAATGAGTTTAAAGGTTAATAGAATTATGTAAATATTGCAAAAATTAATTGCCTAAGGCAAAATATGAAAAAGAAAAAATACAACAAGACAATATTTCAACGGTAGACAACGGTGCCATGCATGCCAAGCCCATGAAGAGATCTCTTAGAAATGGCGACTTTGATTAAATTCAACGCAGCGTTTCATAAAGTTCAAACATTCTAAAGTTACTTTACATCGTAAAACCACCCTTACCTGCTTCTCAAACATGTCCCTTGTAGTTCAAAAGGCAATTCCTCATTTAAATTTCAACTCAGCATCTCAGCAGGCAGCGAAAGTAAGTGACTTTTTTACAAAGCATTTAACCTTTAGCTTTTAAACTGGTTTGAATTTTAATGAGTTAATACATCAATGCATCATCGGCTTATAAGTGTGTCTTAACTTGCTTAAAGAGTTATTGGCTCGCAGGTTCTCCCAGCGGGGCGCCTGTTTGTAGCTCCGACTTCGACAGCCCAGCGCATCACAAAATATAATGAATGCAGAATAATTCTTTATTAAAATTGCAGTACACTATATGCTAGTTACTGGTAGATACATATTATTGTATTGATAAAAAACTGACTTTCCAAATCGAGGATTATGCTACAAGAGCGCACTTCAGAAAAGTGAGGATATAACCGAGACTTACAACGCATCAATAATCGAGGATTAAGTAGATTAATATATCGATAAAGATGCAAACAAACAATAACTTATCTATCATAAACGACTCCTCTACGTTCTTCCACCTGCCAAAATCCATGCATACTTAACTTCATTCATCAATTTTTCATCGCAAATGTACCTGTTGTACCTTTGTATAGAAATATAATTTACATAGACTCATCATCTTTCTCCTGGCGTTTGTCCCTGTTGCGTGTTTTGAGTCTGAGCGCGGGATCCCCTTATGTCCAAAATATAAGTGTGAGTAAGTAAGGTATTATCCCGAAACCTCTCCGTTTGACCTCTGTAACCCCGTTTGCAAGGGATCTCAACCCAGCTTAGTTCATGTTTGTCGCATAATGTTAAAGTGCTAGAAAAAGATGGAAAGGTTTTGTCCAAAAGTTTATGTTTTCGTATTTTGCTGTCACGCGTGAATTAAGTTTATTTTTTATTACCTTGGTCTTTGGTTAATGCGTAGATTATTTTATAATATATGTATAAAGTTTGCAATTAGCAATTTAAATAACGTGTTGTGATGAAAATATTGTACGGTGTGAAAATCGAACAATAAATTTTGTTTATTCTATAAATACACTACAAATTACTTATTTTCCATAAAAAACAGAACAGGTAGAAATAACATACATACTTAATAAAAATATATTGAGCAAAGATGGACTCATCGCTAAGCCATTTCTTCCAGCCAACATTTGAGTAGTGAAAAAATAAAAAAAAATTGGCATCGGCTGGGCAGCATACCTATCACATATAAAATAATAAACTACACTACATACATAAACTGTAAATATTTATTTACGCAGAATGCATACAATAAATAAAACACTATGTACTATCAGAAAACACTATGTACTATCAGGTAAACTTTTCGTTTCGTTTATGTTCTGTAATATTTATAATTTGTTTTCCAGCCCCATGTGGTACCTGCTCCTCATTGTATATCACCTGAGCTGATCATAGGCTCTTAAAATTATATTCGTCTTTAAATAGAGGGAGGTAATTTCCTTGGCATATTTAAGGCTTACCTTGTACGTTCTTAACCGGCTGTCATCAGCGAATGAATTAATGCGCTAGTAAACAAAATAACATGCGTATTAAATATTGACAAACTTTCTTATTACACTGTTAAATACAAGGCGACTATTTTTGTTCATCTTCTAGTCTATCTACCTACCTATACACTAAAATCTGTAAACCAATTAATAATGTAAAGAAACTAGTAACGCCTGCAACTTAAGAAATCAATTAAGTTGAAGTGCCGTGTGGTTCCCGGCACCGGCACAATACAAAAAAAAATAGGACTACTCCATCTCTTTCCCATGGATGTCGTTAAAGGCGACTAAGGGATAGGCTCACAAACTTGGAATTCTTTTTTAAGCGATGGGCTAGCAACCTGTCACTATTTGAATCTCAATTCTATTATTAAGCCAAATAGCTAAACATGGCCATTCAGTCTTTTCAAGACTATTGGCTCTGTCTCCCCCGCAAGGAATTTAGACGTGACCATATGTATGTATGTTGATCTTAAATTTGTTACAAGAAGCCAGGACAAAAAATTCTTCCAATTTTTAATCTATTAATTTTATGATTGGCCAGTAATAACATCTTCACAATCGATGCACAACATTCAAAAAACTAAGTTTGCTTGCTTTGTTAGAAGGCCTTTTCACAAACATACACGAGTACTCAAAACAACTGCTTTATGTATTTGTTCAAAATACATTTTACTGTCCAAGAAATTTAATGGGAAAATTCATCATTGCGAAACTACAGTTATACAAATATAAGTCATGGTTTCTTTACAATTGTCTGTATTTGTGTACGTAAAACAGTATACTGGTCTCGTACGGGCCATTACATTTGAAGTATTTGTGAATAACCAAATGTTGGCCCCGTCGGCAAATGTTTGTATAAGTTGAGTTCGGTTTGTTTGATATGTGTGCAATCGCTTGATAGCTCTGTAGCCGCTTTTACCACTTCAAAGTACGAGTGTAAACCTTATTTCTGTGTGGCTTTGTAATTTTTTTTCAAACCACGAAAATCTATTAATTTAATTTTCGGGTTTATGTTTTTCGTTATAGTGTCAACCTACATATTCATTTTTTGAAATATTTTTTTTTTCTTACTGAAATACTATTAGTTTTATTCAAAATCAACTCAAAAGAAAAATATATGTTTCATTAATAGTGCTCTTCATGGAGTCAACGGACCAGTACATTTGGATTTTATCTGTTTAATACAAAAGAAATAAAGACACATCCAGAGGCCTTTTTACACAAAACTTATAATCTACTTATATTCTTACTTTTAACTTGTGTTCTAACTTGCAATCGAAGTACTTCCTGTTTATAGTGGCAGTTTAATGCTCCCATACTCATGAACTAATAAAATCCAGCATAAAGAAAACAGTTGAAAACATTTATCAAGCAATTAACTCTCCAGTGAGAAATCGCGTATTTACTGCTCTGTTGACTTTGGTACGAGTATTATAATATAGTGTATTTGTTTACATTGAGTATGATAAAGACCACCCGGCTTTTGTGCCGGTTCGAATCTGCTTTATGCCAACAGTTGGTGCGGCTCAAACAAACAGACAGGCTAAACAAATCGCTTGAGAGTTTGAGGACTCTCGACAAGGCTTTGAATAGTTCAAATCATAATATAATAATGAAATGTCTTGCGCTGCGAAAATTTTGGTTGCTGCCTTTTAATTTTAACTTGTTATCTTCGATTCAAGACTTTATTAATTTTTAATTTCTGTATCGACTCACACGAAATTGGGGGTACAAGAAATTTTCAAATTTCGTAGGTAATGTACGTTCAACGGCCTTTTTTGATTGGTTTTATTGAATACTACATAACCATCACAATTTCTAAATATTAAGTGTCTTAAATCTTTGTCATCTTTTTATCCAGTGTTCTACAAAAACTTTAGTAAAAACAAATATCCGACTTAGTTAACTTCAACTTTCTACATTAAAAGTTCTGTTAATGACTTTACAAAGAGAAGTTGTAAAGAATTTATACCTTTTTCTTTGGAAAAGGGTTTCAAATCTTGTTTACTGCTTTGATTTGTTTAATATGTGAGTTTTACCTATTATACTTTATTGTGAAGTTTATTGTAGTTATGCAAAACTCAAGAAACAATAATACTCTCTTTAGACTCAACATAATGCTTTTATTTCTAAATCTGAATAACTTTAGTCGCGGATTATTATTATTATAAAACAATAGAACCTTAAAGACTTAACTTATTCCAAGAAAATGTAGTAAAAAGCAGTCGCCAAGTAAATTTCTTCATCTTTTATCGTTTAACAAAAACCGCACATGTTGACGCTATCAAACTGAACGTTGCACGTCTTCAAAACTCAAAAACCTGCTAACGAGGTTATCATTGTGAGGGGAAAGCAGGACAGCCTGAAACACGAGACTAGACGAAAAAATAGTTTCCGCCGTCTCCTTGTACACAGTACGGCTACGTCTGTAAAATCTACCACAGTTTAAAAATAATAGTAGTAGATTCGGATCGATCAAAACATTTAGATTGTCACTTCAATTTTTTATTAAATTTGATTTTACAACAACAACAGTACAATGCGTCTCACGATCTTCTTGGTAGCTTGGTACGTAAAGAACGCACACAATTCCAATAACGGGCAGAATTTTTTATTTCCTTAAAACGTACACTGCTCTCATATTAATTTATCAAATTTGTTACTGGTCTTCAAATTAATTGTTACTACAAATATTTCTCATTCACTATCCTTTAAATTAATTAAAAGTTGAAGAACTGCAATAACACTTTGTGCATTGCATATGGTATACTAGTATACTATACACGTTACCAGGCGATTCGCGATAACATACTCGATATACAATGGCGGCGCCGTACCCATTTGTAAAATGGATGTATGTATGAAATGTACATAGATTAACCAAGCAACGCTGTAACTAGTAGTCTAGTCAAATTGATAGCTATCCCAAATAGTTCGTTTGTTGTTCAAGGATCTTTTTAGTCTCAAATTTATTTTCTAAACTTTCTCCGAAGTTGAATTACTGCAATACTTACACTATGTATTCCCTTTGGTATCCTAGTGTATACGTTACCAGGCGTTTCGCGATCCCCCCGGCGATAGTACACACGGCACCGATGCCGGCGCCATACCTATTTGTAATTTACTTAAAAATATGGCCGCAGATAGTAAACCCTCCGATGCTAATTCCAGGGTTTTGTTATACGTCGTTCCAAAACGTGGTGAATTTGTTCGGATATTTTTGTAATTTAGATAGCCGAAATGTGTGAAGATTGAGTGATAATCGTTGGAATTTATCGCGCACGAAATTTTCTTTCGATTGTTTAGAAATTCCGATAAACTGAGTTATAATTACAGTATGTACAAAAGGTAGTAATAATTTAATTAGTCAATTAGTATTTTAAGTATGTACAAAAGGTGGAATATGCCGAGCAATCGACATGAAATTCATTACTGTATTGTAAAAAACGAATAGGCCTCAGGAACCGTGGAAAGCGGAAATGTTTGACTCTGCCTACCCACTGGAAAAGATGTGTCATTGAATGTATGTACGTGCATGATACATTGTTTAGATTGCACTAGAATTTATTGCCTGCAGACACAACAATGGCAGTGATGCCTCACCCAGACAATTTTAGTCTGAATATTCGTTTCGGCTGGAATCAAATCGATATTTTTGTTGATTGTTTTTTATGCATATAAAAAAACAAGCGATTTGATAAAAGTATCTCTAGCGCACGTCAAAATAAGATTCTTATGTTTTAACGTTAAAACAGCCGAAATTCATTAATAGCTATAGATCCTAATAAAAGGTCTTATACAAATCGAATACAACCTACCTAAATAAAATGTAACGGAGACAAATGAATCAATTTAATACAATCATCCGAATCAATAGTAACAATTTTAAAAAATCGAAAATTAAAAATATATTAAAAATCTTAAAGCCAAATAGCTGAACGTGGCCTATCAGTCTTTACAAGACTGTAGGCTCTGTCTACCCCGCAAGGGATATAGACGTGATTATATGTAAATGTATGTATGTACATATGTAAAAATATATCTGACACAAAGTATGGAGTCCATACATAAAATTATTTACATACTTACATAAAATTTAAGACATCCCGGGGATAATATTTTACAGCCCAACAGGATCTCGTTGAGACTGTAACACCCATATTATTAACTATTTTCCTATACTTTGTAACTATTATAATAAAATTGCTTCGTTCATGACTTTCACATTTATTATTTACTTTACTTATGATAATATTACAATCTGTTAAACGAAAATTATTTTTACTCATCATCTAAATCGAGATTATTGGTTCTACCTGCCCGTAACAAGTTAAAAACTTAATGATGAAATTCAACATGTAAATTAAACATAAAAAAAAAACTTTCCGGTATCATGCCCGAAAGTGATTAGTCAAAGTATCACTATTTTAAATTTCAGGATTTTTTGTGAGACATTATAAAGCAATTTTTCATAATTTCCTAACTCAATTTGTACTGCAGTTTCGAGCTACCACCATTAATCAAGCAGATATACAATCTGTTACTTGAATTTTATGCAGTTTTATCATATTATGTGATTAATTATTATTCAGTTATTTCTTCTCATGTCCGATAGATAAAACGAATTAAAGAATATCTGACCATCTGATCACACAATGATGATGAGAAAATAATATTTTAGATATTGCAATAAATAATATTACTTATCCATTATGCAAAGCCGCCACAATTAGATGGGCGTGAAGATAGTTAAGACAACAAAAGTATGAGCTAGGGAAATATTTTAAAAATCTACAGGAACTAAGCTTATAGCTAAAAATTAGCATTAATAATAAACGAGGTCTTTCATTCTTATCGCGAGTAAAGACTCGCGACCAAAGGGTCTGTCTACCGTAAGGGATGAAGACGTGATTATATATGTACATATCTTTTTTATCTTAGCTTGTTCCCAGTTGCAATTATGTTTTGGGCCTTGATGTCCGCTAAAACTAGATAGATATGCGGAAAACCCTCGAAACTAAAACCAGAAATGAGTTTTAATTGAAAACAACCTCAAATTTTACAATTCATAAACGGCAGGAATGGGATGTTTAATATGTAAAATGTCAGGCACCGGGCGTCCTTAATAATAACTCCTACAAATTTTAACGAGTTCTCAAACTTTCGGGTTCATTATTATAGATTCGGGGATCATGATCAACTTTAATATGTCATTAGACCGGAACAGATTAGATATTGTTCGCACAAAAGTGTTTATTAAATTAGACATTAACTTTCATTAGGTACGTCAAAAGTAGAAATATTGATTTCCATTTGTATTTAGAGAGATGTATGAAGGAGTAATATCACTGTCAGAATATTTTACACAATAATTAATTACTACAAAGAAACATCAATTACCATTACATTTAGTTGTATATTAATTTATTTCTATTTGTAAGTATTTAACTGTTTTAAGAAGCTTGTTCTTTTTTATTTTTCATAAACAATAGTTTGGAACTATTAGTAGAAGTACCATTTCAAGGTTTCAATAATAATGTAGAAGGTATGTAAAAGGGACAATATTTTTAAATTTAAGATTTTTGTGTTCGTATTTTTCTAATATATTAAATAAATGCTTTATCTACCCCTCTGTCCATAAAAACCACGAGTACTTATATTCTTCAAGTATCATGATCAAGCTCTGAATCAAACAATAAAATAAAATACAAATTCATGTCGTTACGCGACCTTCATCGATTTATTCCAGTAACTGCCTTCATCGACCCACCCCAAACCTAATGTTTGATATAAAAACAATAGCAGCATTAGTCATGGTTCACGGTGCTTCATAAATCACCAAAAACTGGCACTATCGCGTGACTCCCGTCACGTTATGTAGACGATGTCATAATTTTGTGTTGATTTCGTTCAGCCATGACTAAGTAATAAGTACTGGGTTCAAATAATTGCTTCTAAATTAAACTTCGGTTTTCGGTAATGAGTTTGACCTCATTATGCTTTAGTATACATCGATGACGTCGTAATTTTTATTTTTTACTTGAGTTTGCCCGTATGAATCCCGTCAACTTGCCTATCCGCGGGTTTTAAGAAATTCTTTTAGTGCAACACTAAACCACTTAAGTCACATTTGAATCTCAAATTCTATCTATCAGTGTGTATAACTATCTTTATTACTAAATTATTAAGGAATTTCTTTTAATGTCGTTAAACTAAGTTTACTCCATCAAAAATAAAAAAAGAGCAAATAGCGCCCAGTATTGTTTCATAATCGAGAGAGTCATGTTAATTCACACGCTTGCAATACTCAGAATCTAATACTATTATTAAATTTGAATACCTTTGCAATTATGACTAATACTTTACAAGTTAATATTGTACATGTACAAGTACAAGGTACAAGGGGAACTAGTATACAGTGGGACGAATCGTGAATAATTTACTGGACCATGTATTATACTAAACGTTACTTATTACACCATAATTATTGCAATATCTCGATGTAAGCCTAAATTTAATACCGGTAAAGCCAAGATATCTTAACATCTTTAATCAAGTCAAGTCTAAGAAAAACTGATCTGACTGAGAATCTTACCTAAAACTTATTTTAGATACAAGAACTTTCCTTCTGAATGTAGAACCACTTGAGCACATAGTTTTCTTAATAAATATATGTAGGTATAGAACAGTACGACAGCCCTACATATCTTTGGTATACTTTATAAATACCTTTAAGAAGAAACTCTTTTTAAATTAACATCGATTGATTGTCTTTCGAACAATCGATTTCGAGCCTTAGAAAACTCATCAAATTGCGAGCGGAGACAATAACTCACGAACAGTATACCAGGGACCCCTTACCTGAAGTGTGGAACTGGAAATTGGAAACCGTAACTCAACAAGTATTAGGGCACAAACCATTAATGGTATAGAAATGACGCATCTTAAATTTGAGCTCAAACTTTCTCTTTTAACTGTCAATTCCAAAATATTGCAACTGAATATTTTTTAAAATTGATATCGAGGAAAAGGTCATCAGACCTTCCCCTGGGCTGATCTGACTTGGTCAGTCTTGGAAGAGTACCGTAAATAGAAGAGCTTTCATGAAGAGGGTAATAATTGTGGAAAAAACAAAACAAATATGCAGGGATCGCAAGCGGAAAGGTGTAGTCTCTGCCTATTTCTGCGAGAAAAAGGCTTTATCTTATCATAATGCTTTACTTGGAAAAGAAAACATTCAAATTTAGTTTTGACAAAAGTTATCCAAGTTATCACCGAGAAGCTGCATTAAATAAAGTAAGTAGCGTCACTTCTGTGCTGTTCATATTCTATAACAAGGGGAAGGAAAACTCTGTCGCGCCATCTGTAGGCCTTGTCTATGCCTATAAATATTACACTGAACTCGGAACACAGGAGTTATAGCTACGAAGGTACCTTCATGTACATTATTTTCTTCTAATGGATAATTCATGCACCCCATGCTACTGCTTCATAATTTTACAGACAGTTTTAGGGTTCTGAAAGTACAAAATATTAGTGTTAAGAGAACAGATGGACATGGAGTGAACTGAGGTTACACTGAACTGTTGCAATTAAATGTAGCTATACCGGAAAAGAAAGAAAAAAAGGGACGGTTCTATTTTCTTTGCCAAAAATTTCGCGGTTGTACTAAACATACAATAGTATAAAGCATTCATAAATACTAATATTATTAATTCAAGTTTGTAAGGATTTATGGATGAGTGTTTGGTTTTTTTTCTTACAAAAAATTATCAACTGATTTCCATGAAACTTTGTAGTAATATAGTCTAGACATTGAAATAACATAAATTTCTGAATACTGACATCAAAATATTGAACAAAACATATTATATACGCATCACTTAGTACGTAAATATACCAAGTTTCGGCTGTATTAGATCTTAATATTTAGTCGGGCATAGGTAAATTAACATTATCCAAAAACGGAACCTTAGTACTGGAGTTGGCTATTCATGCTTGACTAAAACGTGATTATTGTCAATAATTCGTAAATACTATTCACAGGAAATATGCATAATAATAGTTCATTAATAATTTATTGTTATTTCGTTAAAACGAATTACTAAGTAAGATATATTACACAAGACATATTGATTAACGCACACCTAGATCTAAACTGAGACAACTCAAAAATTGTCAATTTAGAGTTATTCTTATATTCGAATGCTCGGTGATTATACGCAACTAACCAGCGTGACTGGTTCAATAAAGCCTTTATAATTGTACCACTAGATGGCGTTAACTTTCTTTTGTTGAACTAATGTCAGTTGCGCCTACCCACCTAAACAAATCTATTGTGAGTTGTTCTTGACTAGACGTAACAAGTGCTCGTATCAATATTTACGAAGACGCGGACATTTCGTATTGTTCCAGTTTTGATGAGTCGTACATAGTCCGTTATTTAGAGTTGTTACAGTGTTGGTGAATTGCACTACCATATTGATCGAGGACATTTTGATTTGTTACTGTTTTGTTTAACGAGGTACGTACATATTTAGTAATTATTTTGATTTGACTTTGTTTTGATGGATCAACATGTAAATTTTGAGTTATCCTACTATTGTTGAAATAAATTTGTTTTGATGTTTTCTTTATACGTAATGTAAAACTTTCATGTGTAACATACACATCGTACTCAGTATTATAAATTGAATATTGTAAATATACTGTTTTTAATCGTACTACTTACCGTTTTATATTATAAGTCTTTTTTTGAGTTAACTCACTTTTGCTGGATAGTTGTAATTTACGATAAATGTACTTTTTATTTCAGAAAAAAAAATGAAGCGAGGTCGTTTTCTTGTCAATATTATAAATGAAAAATATAAGGAAAACCCATCACCGGCAAATGTAGAACAAAATATTAAAGAAAACATTACAACACATACTAGTGAGACGTCTAAACCAGGCCCTAGCTGTCAGATTGAACGTGATTTTTCTATTTCGCCAAGTGAAGAAAGTTTCATAGATGACTCTGATGCTGACCCAAAGATCGAATCACATTACTTGAAGGCACAAACCTCAAGGGAATTTATTTGCAGTGACAAAAGTCTTGCTGACTTATATAAAGATTACAAAGAAGCTCGTGAATGTGAACCTTTCGCTGCAAAGTCAACTTTTAACAGAATATTCAATACAGAATGTAATCTAGAGATTCTTAGATCTTTGCGACCTTTGTTAGGGTTTTAAAAATGCAAGTATAGAAGAAAAAGCTATTATAAGGGAGAATTATAAACAACATTTACTGGAAAAAAAATAGCAAGGGTTCATAAAGAACAAGATAAAAACAGAAATGACGGTACAATCGTGGCTGTGTACGATTTACAAGCAGTTATGCAAGTTCCAAAGGGTCAAGTTTCACTGTTTTTCTATAAATATCGAATTAACTGCTTAAATTTTACAATAAGTGATCTGGGGGCAAAAAATTTAATTTGTTATTTTTGGGATGAGACAGAAGGTTAAAGGGGTGCTGTGGAAATAGGCTCCTGTGTTCTACAGTACATTGACACTTATTACAAAACCATCCCGATAAAGATATTGAGATTATTTTTTTATTTTTATAATTGCTGTGGGAAAAGTGTGGAAGTGGAAAGAGGTAGTCTCTGCCTACCCCTCAGGGAAAGAGGCGTGATTTTGTGTATGTATGTAGTGCTGTGGGCAGCAAAAAAATAAATATCTTCTGCCTGTTTATGCTTACGCTGTTGACCTGTTGTCAGTAAACAAGTAAAATCAATCACGCATAAATTTCTAATACTCGATTACTCTCAAAACGAGGGTGACAATGTTTACAGAGTTATAGAGAAACAAATTAAAAGGTACATAAAATCTGGCCCAATATACACCCCGCAACAGTATTGAACTTTGATTTGAACAGCGAAAAACACTGGATTATCTTACCGAGTAGAAGAGTTGACATATAAAAAAAATTATGACACTAAAATTTTGCAAGAAGAATGGGGAACCAATTTCAATTTTGATGAAGATCTTAACCAAGTTAAATGGCACGATATGAAAGTATTAAGAATTGAGAAAGAAAATCCAGAAGCAATTTTTTTTACAAAACCTGATTAGGTACTATTACACGATTGAGACTGATATGCATATATTATTTTATAGATTAAGAAAATTATCTCATTTTCTGTTCACGGAATAATTGTACCTTAATGTTTAACAACTGTATGTATTGTAAACTGATGTTAATGGTTCTCATTATAACACTTTTGTTTAAATAATTGGTTGCATAATTTTTGCAAAAATTAAAGAGCAACTCAAAATGATTCAATAAAACTGATTCAAGTCTAAATAATTTTTATTTTTTTTACATAGTCACCGGTCTAAAGTGTAACAAATCAAAAACAGCGATTATCGAAGAAAAGGAATCTGTTATAGCTCCACCTTTCATACACCAGCATTTTACAAACTATTAACTATCCAGAATCAAAATAAATTCTAGGACTACCCTTATAAAAACGCAGATAAACGTTTTTTTTAATTCCTGAAAAATGACATTTTTTGAGTTGTCTCAGTTTAGATGTAGATGTGCGTATATTGATTTGATTACTAACAGTTAAACTTGTGTAAGGATAAATAATAAACATGAATATTAAATACAAGCACTGATATTAATATCCGTGGACAAATTCAATCAATTATATTGTACAAGATAAATATGTTAATCACAAATTTTATCAGAGAACCTAATTGGTTTCATTAAACGTCATAATACTCGTATTTCCTCCTGTAAATTTTGATTACTTATTTTAATTACCTAATAATAATTTATTTTTAAGTTAATAATCGGCACTTAATTTATATGATTTTTGTTCTAAATAAAACAACTACATCTCTTTATTGTGGACGTTGTAAATAGTTGATAAAGGTTGTAAACTGTAAATTTTTCAAGTTACTCCTGAATTTAGTCAAAAGCAGCAAAACTCGCTCAATAAATAGGAAACGGTCATTAATTATTCAACTTTGGCAGTTTGCTGAAAATAAAACGAGACTTAATCTTTTTTGATTCAAAAATGTAATGAGAGAATGCAAATTCCGCAACTTTATTCGGAAATCTTGAAGAAGTTCGGGGCCTGTTTAAAACTTCCTTAAAGCAACAGTGGAAAATGCTAATTTAGTTCCTCCTTTGTTAAAACTGCAACTGGGCGAAATTATATGCTTCAAAATGACTCCTTTTGTAAGTTTTGAGCTTGCTTTTCTTTCATTTGACTTTAATTTGTTACAATTCAAAGTTTTTAAAGATTTTCGAATTTGATAAAATATTCTGATTGTAAAAATATATGATGTTAATAGTTGTTAATATCATATGTATATATAAAAAGTCGTGTATGATAGATATTAATAAATTTTCACGACATGTCAGTGTCAAACATATACAAGGTACTTAAGATTTTTATAATAAAATCAATTTAAAATTTGATGAATTACAAAAATTAAATAATGTCATTCATCATCCGTGTACTATGTAAACCATTCTAATGATGCTTATAAAAACTTAATGAACTTAGTAATACTAACTTTTTCATATCCAATTTGTTCCATTAGATTATTATTAGCAACCTTAAAAACAGAATATGGCATTCTAGGACAACTAATCGTGGGTAGAATGTGACAACAACCTCGATTACAGAATGCAAAGGTATCTCTAATCTATGTGTATAACACTAACACATAAAATTAATAGGCCTTTTTGTAACGTGAGTAATAAAGTTGTTAATAACGTCTACGATCATATAGCATAATTATCGAAGTTTAAGGTAGTAATGTGATATTAACTGTGACGTAATTATTTTAAGGTTTTCAGATTCACATTGATAGACGCCATAATTTATTTTTAAGCTTTTTCGTAGATTAGAAAATTGAACAAATAATTAAGAGATTAAGAACTGGTTGGACCTACAATAAACCTAAATAAACCCACATAAAATCGTCACATCGCTAATTGCCCACAATTTTTTGTCTACTTCAAACATGACTTACACATTTTCTTCAAACGTTTCTCCTCACAATGACGTCGCCACATCTCAATTTTTCTTCCGTCACGGCGGCTCTTGACTTCTCAAAGGGCTCTTTTGGAAATTGCACGGAGGGGAGTGTTGATTAATAAAAAAACCTCGCTTTCGTGATATGATTGAGAGCATTCCCGTCCTAGCAGAATGAAATACGCCAATTTTTCAAAGGAAAAGTGGGCTTTGCATGTCATTTCGAGTAAGTGAATTGGCTGTGTGATATGTTTTGCGAAAATAAATTGTGTTTGTAAATGAAACGCTGAAATATGATTAGGAACACGCGATACATTTTGGAATAAAGTATATTATTGCAAATGCACATACATATTTCAAGTCACGTCTCTGTTTTTACCAGTGTTAGCCACACTTCAGGTCAATCAGTGGATATTTGAGAAATAACATCTTTAAATAATAGTGAATTGGAAATAATACATACTTTGAATATCGTTCAGCGAGTTGTTGCTCATACAGCATTTACTTAAAAAAAACTAAAATTTAATTAAATGATGAACTTTTTCACTGTATTAATTTCTCTCTTAAACTTCTTCCGACTTACCCACATCTATCCACATCTTAATCCAGTTTATTTAAACTATCTACCCCGTGACAAGAGCGTCATCCAACACCTGGTGAGAATTGCAATCAAGTTTAATTATTACGGGTATTAATAACAAGGGTGCACTTGGGGTGAGGACCTAGCCCGTAACCATGGCAACACCCCAAGGTTCGGACGCAGCCTGCAGCGCAGCCTACACGCATAACGTGTTTAGTTATTTATGAGCTAAGCTGATTACACTCGTAATTGCTTCTTTCAGCAAGGCTTGAGGCTTGTCATATTTGTTATGTTTCTGTGTATCTTCTAATTTTTTCATTGAAGTAATAACAAAGGCTTTCTCATGGATAAATTTTAGTTCATGATGTAAGCGGAAATTATAAATGTATTGAGTATAGGTAGGTTTATTCTAAAATGTGAATTTTCAATAATCATAATGGAAGTTTGTTGAGCAAACCAAAACGCAATATTTAGAGGTACTAAGATAAGCAGTTTTCATCGAACGTAGTAGTATCATTTTACAGCTTTCCCGAATTCAGTCAGTCAATTTTCTAAGCTCAAAATATCGCATGTGAAAAAGCTACAAAATGCATACAGTAAATGCACGAACAAACTCCTTTACGTGTTTGGTTATCGATACACGAACCGTCAAACGATGGTATCGGTAATATTTGCCACAATATCGCTTCGAAGTTTATATACTTCACATTGATCGAGTTCACTTAGCGAAATTGCTGGCTTTTACTTTTAAACTTAATTTACCCTAAGGAAAATACTCACTGCCAAGTCCATTTTTAATTTTCTTCAACATTTGTGAAGACCGTATATATTGCAACTAAACATATTTCTTTTTTGACATACAATTTGTAAGATTATTGACATGGTCTTGCAAAAATAATTTGCAAAAAATGTACAAACTAGCAATTGAAATTGTCCATTTTTGTAACTCTGTAAATATCAAACGATTGAAGATTCCAATGACAACTCGCTAATTAACTTCCTCAAACCACTTGACCTGTCTGAACGTAGAAGCCGAGCCCTGTGTTGCAATGGCGGCGCTTATTCAACCAACCCCTGTCATGAAACTCTTGAAGTCGTAAAAATCGTTTGTTACGAATATTCTTACACAATTTTGGACTTGCTTTTGGATATGATATGTCTACATGATACAATCTTTAAAAGTAGGTATTTATATTTCAGAGATCATCAAAACATAGTAACGATGATTTATGCTGTTATATTGTTGTAATGAGACCTTACTTTTGCCAGTAACTTTGTCGGAGTGAAAGTGGTTAAAGCAGCATTTACTTATTACAAACTTAAGTACATTCTGTTAACTACGACTTCCTTTTTTCATTAAAAGTAACTTCCGAATTCATAATATTATCTCATCTTAAGTAGTTCTCTTTTATTAAGAGAAGTTATACAAATATGTCGCTGAGTATTTCACATCTTTTTCCCGTACTTAACATTTAATAACCTGTAACTTTAATTACTTACCTAACTGATGTTTTAACTGTATTAAATCAACAGCTATCCGATTCAGTAACACATAGTTTCCAAGAAAGCGTGAATCCCTTCATCTTCGGCTATTTACGAGCGATTTGCACATTTACGGCGCATAAAGTGTTTTTAATTGCACTGAAACTTCACGGAAATGACGCCTCGCCTATTGGCCAATCAATTCCTTGAGCTTGTAAACGTCTCGTTAACTTACGAGAAACAGAACAGCTGGCGGGAATAATAGTGCTGCGCCATTGAATTATGCGAGTTTAAAGATTTTCTGTTTTTTGTTTGAATAAATGTTGTTAGATGAATTCATTCTATGAATATCCACGGCTCCGTCCCCAGTCAAAAATCTCATCTGTTCCTTTCTCACGGAAATTTCGACAAATAGTCAATTAGTGAAGCTCTTCTTCTTTTCCTTGGCGTTAGGTGTATCTGACTGGTGCTACTAAATAAAAAACTGATAAAAAATTTAGTATAGCATGTTCACCTCTCTAGAGATCCTGCCCCGAATGTGTCTTCTTTGAACATGATCCAGGATTGGGTGGGTAGTCCTTATATTTATGTAACCTGAATGCTAAATTTAAAATTTCCAGACCGCCCCGGTTTGGATTGATATCAAAGAGACATCAATTCCGTTTCCTCTTAAAAATGACATGACTAAAAAATAGTGTATTAAGTCATGTCATTTTTAAGATCAGTATAAAAAAAATATATCTGACTGGTGCTACAACTGGACTAAATAAAATACTGCTTAGAAATTTAGTATTTTAATAATGCTGATTGTTCCAAGAAATTGTATCTATTATTTAATAAGTACTGTATGAATAATAGTTTCAATACAAAATTTCTTACAACTGTGATTAATGGATTTCAAATTCGTTTTGGTTCCGTTCAGACTAATCGGCTACACACAATAAATACATAGATACAAATCAATGTTAAAATTGTATAAGGATATCAAACATTTAAAATATTTACAAAAAAATTGATAATGAAATTATACTAAGTATATCACAGTCACTAGAAAAAGATGAAATCTATGGCCTTAATTACAGCAGTCTATTTGTAAACACATCCACGTTAGCTACAATGCCTTCCGTTACACCATATCGGAATTACATAAATAGCCTCCATAAAACACTTGACATAATGATGCATGATATCTCTAAAAGCATAAATTACCTCCATCACTTTTTACAGCTAAATTAACCATGGATAATTTTATTGGTCAAACGACTTGTTAAAGATATAATGAAACATATCGAATGTGGTCAGTCATTAATGTGACTGCATCAAACCAATCAATCAAGTTAGTGGTGTAACGGTTATCCAATTTAACCACACCATTCAATATAATACACAGATCTCTCATACATATTTACAATTCACTAAATTATTATTGCTTGGATTACATACTAATGATATTTGTAAACAATATTGTCGTCGATGACAAGAATTAACTCCTATATGAATGACCTGAACATGCAGATGCACCAGAATGATTTCCGTATGTATGCATTTCTCTGTAGTCCGTTTCTCTGCGAACAAAAATGTTTCTAGTTTTATTTTTGCTTGAAGGATTCACAATCTCCTAAAAATTACTATTAAGGGTAAATTAAGACTTTAATCTAAAAGTAACTAACCTTTCATAAGGTGGTGGTGGCAAAATGTCACATAGATTCATTCTACAATTTTCATCACTCCTCCCGGTGTTCGAATGTTTCGTATCTTGAGTCCCTTGCCTGAAACTGTTTTCTTTCCCTAACCAGTGCCATTGTGGATAATCATAATCTATTTCAGCCATAGCCCATTCTTTATTGCCATCATGATGGCTTGATGATCTTGAGTTATTAGTCTTGCAAGATGGACAGTCTTCAATTGACATGTCTTGAACTTCGTCACCTTCATTGCCACACTTTGTCATTTCACTATAGTCTTTAGTTAAAGTAGAGCTACTACTTCTACAACACGTAGAACATTCTTCATTGGAGTATTGATTACTTTCTCCATACGATCTTACCATGCTATTATCATAGGAACCAGGACTTATGGCACATTTCATACATGAATCTTCGGCGTCTGTATGATCCTAAAATAGAAGTATATTGCTTTTAAGTAATATAACATGGATGAAACTAAAAATATAATATAGGTATAATTCATTTATAAATACCGACCCTATAATTTAGTTCAGTATATATCGCACTTGTCGCGTATGGTTCTGGCGCAACTCTTCTGTGCTCTTCTTGAGGCATAGAATTTAAATTATGAATGTGTTGTGGTAAAGTATATTCCGCTTCCATAGCCATAGTTCCAATGGAATGTCCACCTGTTTAAGAAAAGTATTAAGCATTAAGTGACATTTTATGACGAAAATTATTCCACGAGTATATAAATCAGTGTAATTAAGCTCTAATAAATTTTCACAGAATTTGTTTCTCTTACCATGTAATAGACTTTGATGGCAGTTTAATATTTCAATGCGAGGTTCATTAGAACCTTCAAACATTGGTCGTTCCCTAAGCCACACTGCTTCTTTTCCCAACAAACACTGTTGAGCATTGGCAATCGCTGTACCCGAAATAAAATTATCTGAAAATTATAAGTTTCTTAATTCATTTTCTACAAAAAAGGCACTGTTGAAATAAATTAATGATAAAATGTGTCTCACCAGCTGCGTTTTGACTTTTTCTCTGCTTTGTGTTTCTTCGTCGGATATAAACTATGACGCCAGTTCCAATTAAAATTAAAGCTAATAATACTATACACAGTGCTAGAAGCCACGTTTCTTGGAACATAGACAATATAGCTTTGTCTCTGGCTGGTTCAGTCCTGAAATGGGAAATGATATCTATTGTTGTTGGCAAGATAATCTTTACATACTAAGTATGAGTATAATACTGATCGCACTGCCCCATAATGTAAAATAGGGTAATGTAGTTTCTTTACAACATTGTATAAATAAATAATCATAATAAAGAACTTGAAAATTGCTGAACTGATATCCAATACGGATTAGGTTCTCCTGCAATCTGTTACGGAGGTCAGATGGGAGTCGCTTCATGTAAAAACCTGACTCATTCAATTTAGGATTTATGGTCAAAGGCATACCCCTGATTCCTCTCCTAATTGAAGAACTCCTCCTGGGACTAAAGCCAGGATGAAGAAGAAGGAACCTGAACATCAGTTCTTGACCTTACGTTGTATTTATTATAAAATAAAATTAGTATACTTACTGAACGTAGTGCCTCTGTGTCTGAGTAGGAACCATATGTATTTGAGCTGGAAGACTAAACGGCCCATGACCTCGACGAGTGACCGCAGCAGCTCTGGCTACGTATCGTCCACCAGCTCTCAACGAACTAGCAGCAGCTGCTCGAGTGCGAGGACCCAATGACATTTGACCGACCACCCTTCCTCCAGGACTACCACCTACCCTCACTTCAATCTAAAACAAAGTTACAAATAAACACCACTAACACAAACTAAACCTTTTATCCAGTCTCGTTTCACTTTAAAAGATAAATAACCAAACTCAAAAGTAGCAAGTGTTGCAAGGCTAGTTTGATCAAGTTTCGATAGGTGAATAAATGGATCTTGTTTGCAGTGTAGAAGTACTAACCAAGTAACCAGAAAGTTCACCGTTCCAAGTATGTACGGGAGGCGGATCCCAGCGAATCCACGCCGACGTCGCATTTATCACCCCGGCTGAAAGGCTCTGTGGCGGCGCCGTTGGGACTAGAAAGAAGTTGTGTTATTAAATTCAGGAAATTTGCTTCGTAAACAAACAACAAAGGAAGTTTACTCACTATCCTCGTCGGTGAATCCAGTCTTCATGTTTGATGGTTTGCCTAATAGTAATTTGTAAAATGGCATTAAAAAGACATCGTACTGCGCGTAAGGTATTAACCCTGTGAGAATATGACTAGAAGAGCCACTATTATGGACTGTGGTCATGGAAAAGTTTTCATATTTTGTAAATTCACTTAGTGTGTCATCAGAATCATTTAAATTTTGAGCATTTTCAGTTAAATATTGCCTATTTAACGATGTTCCATTAAACCATATTTTAACACCTTCTAGATATTCATTATAATCAGTCATGACCTGAAAAGATAAAGATATTGTTTAAAAAACTGCAAACTGCAAAACAACATTATAATTTAATATAAGGTTAATGTAAAAAATAACTTACATCCCAAACAATTTTCAGTGTTGTAGACGATATTCCTTCTACTCTTCTTAGAGCTAAAACATCTTGTTGTAAATAACGACGAGCTTGGACAAGCTCATATTGGGTCATTGGTGGGTGATTCTGGGGTTTACTTAATTCAGCATGAGGTGTGGATGACTCCGGATCTCCTTTAAAAGAGTTTGCTTCTCTTCTTAGTACCTACAAAAAAAAATTCATGTCACAATTGAATAAAAAAACGTAAAGTTAGTAATAAAAAAAAACTATTCTAAATTACAAGCCAAAAACATTATTGTTTAAATTTTGACCCCTAGGAAGGGTTCCCATCACGCAGGCAGCATTCCCGCGCTGTATTGCAATAGCAATACGCTGCGCAAGAAAGCTGCCCGCGCGAGGGTCTCCTGTTGCCTCCCTCAGGCGTTTGCTGAGCGATTCTATCTATTATTATTTTATTCTATCGGCCACTGAGGTACAGGCGTAATTAACCATTCAGGACCGTTCCACCATAATTTGTGCGTAAGTAATTGTTCAGGTAATAAACCTCTCGACAGACAGTCTGCGGGATTTTGAACTCCGGCGACGTGGTAGAAGTTTTTAGGCTCTAGATTCTCGTGACATTTGGCAACACGATTGCTGACAAAAATATTCCACCGATGTGGAGATGAATGAATCCACGAAAGAGCTATTTTTGAGTCTGAAAAAGCATAAACATTATCTATAGGCGTGCGCGCTGAATAAGTATCGTAGAGTAATTTGGTTAGTTTAGACATTATGACGGCAGCACAGAGCTCCAAGCGGGCAAGTGAAACTACTTTGACTGGCGCAACCTTTGACTTTGCACAAACCAAGCGGACACATATGTTATCAGTAGGATCGGTAACATGTAAGAAAACAACACAGCCATACGCTTTCATACTAGCGTCAGCGAAAGCAACTATATTAACCTTAGAACCCTGAGCTACAGCCAGATGGCGCGGAATTTTTAAATTAGCAAGAAGTGGCAATTGTTCTCTAAATTTAATAAACATAGCGGATATATTTGTCGGAGGTGCTTCATCCCATCCAACCTTCTGAAGCCAAAGTTCTTTAATTAGAAGTTTAGCATAAACAATTACAGGCGCGGCAAAACCTAACACGTCCCATAAGCGGGCGATTGAAGAAAGTATAGAACGTTTGGTACAAGAGCGATCATCGTTATTTATTTTAAAAACAAATGTGTCACTCTCCGGCTGCCATTCCAGCCCTAATATTTTAAGAGAAGCGGATTTATCAAATTCTACTTGTTGTAAAGGTCTTAGCGGTAGCGGAATATTATCAAGTACCATTTTAGAGTTACTCGACCATTTAACTAAATCAAAACCACCTGATTTAAACATTTTAATCAACTGCGTGGAAGCTTCGACAGCATCTGATTCATTTAAAATTGAACTAGCTAAATCATCCATATAGAGCTCCTTTTCAGCTATAGCTGCTGCTACAGGAAAATTAGAACGTTCATCATTACAAAGTTGACGTACTGTGCGCATTGCAACAAATGGGCTCGACCTAAGTCCAAACGTCACTCTGTTGAACTTGAACATACGAATCGGTTCAGAAGGGTCAAATCGAAAGAGTATTTTTTGATATTTTTGATGTTCCTCAGTTACAAGTATCTGAAGATACATCTGCCTTATATCTGCAGTTATAGCTACTGGAAATAAACGAAAATTAAGTAATAATAAAAATAAATCAGCTTGAAGATTAGGTCCAGTGTGTAAAATATCATTGAGAGATACACCATTATGACATTGAGCACTCGCGTCCAAAACAACCCTGACTTTAGTAGTCTGTTTGTCCAATCTGACAACTGGGTGGTGAGGAATTATATAACCTCCATCAGACTCGTCCGATGGTAACACTGGATCTAAGTATTTGTTATTTATGTAATCCATGATAGCGGCGTTATAGCTCACACGTAAATCTGTGTCGCTTAGTCTACGTTCCAGTGCCAATAAACGGCGATGAGCAACAGTGTACGAGTTCCCTAAGCTACTGGGATCCTTAGCGAATGGTAACACGGTGCAATAGCGACCAGTTGAGTCGCGAGAGACAGTAGAAGCGTAAATTTGTTCACATTCTTCATCAGTACGACTAAGAAATTTATTCACAGGAACTTCCTCTAATTCCCAGAATTTAGAAAGAGAGGCTTCTATACCTTTTTCAAAACAAGTAAGAAATGAAGCGGTAGATGAAGACTGAATTGCGGTTATATCACCAATGACTGACGAAGCGGTATTAGCAGCGGCGTCACCCATGAAAACAAATCCGAAAACAGTTTCAATAGCGGGCGGAGCTGGCGGTGCAATGACTTTTCCACTAAGAAGTAAGAATGGGAATAACTTTGCTCCTAGGACAATTTCGATTTCACCAGGAATATGCCAGAATGGATCTGCAAGCGGTATGTTTACCAGATGCTTAACAATAGATGTGTCAATATAATCTATAGGAAGACGATCGGTAATACAATCTATGACTAATGCGGTTAAATTAAAAGTTTGTTTATTATTTTTTGCAGAAATCGTAAAATTAGCATACCCTATAACAGGCCGAGAAGTCAAACCAACACCCTTTAAAATCGAATTTGACAGCGGAATAATTTTCAAATTAAGTTTTTTGCAACAGTTTAGAGTAATTAAATTGTTCTGTGAAGCATTATCAATAAGACATCGAACAGTTTCTTTTATATTCTTATCATTATTATACGCGTAAATACTGGCGGTAGAAAGAAGCACTTCAGTACGGTTATGACAAGATAATGTGGTACAGGGAAGAACATTTGTTACGTCAGGTGAGCGAGCGCAAAGCGATACGTGCTCGCGATCTTTGCTAATAACGGGCATCGATGCCGCGGAGGTGGTGGCGCAATTCTCTGTACCAGTTGTAGCCGAAACAGCGCTGCCTTGTATGGTTGTTCTATTGAACGAATCTCGAAATGACGCAGAAAGTGAGTTTTTATTTGAGGATGAATCTAAATGCAACAAAGAATGATGACTTTTTCCACATTGTCTACATTTATACTTCGAATTACATTTTGACACGGAATGTGTCAAGCTAAGGCAGTTTACACACCCTACTTTCGATTTAATAAATTCAAGGCGATTTTTCGGTGACAAAGATTTAAATGCGGGGCAAGTATAAAGCTGAAAGTGTTCAGACGTATTACACATCGAACATACAGAGCGGTTGTCGATATTATTATTATTGCGTGTTACGAACGAATGGACTGTATGACGGGAGCGGTTTGAATTATTAATAGTAGCATTGTTATTTTGAGTAGTGCGGTTGAATGAATTATTATTATTAGTAGTGCGATCTAATATTTTTACTTGACTTTTAATGAATTCTACTAAATCTGAATAACTCGGAATTATTTTATCTCTAGCAGTCATTTCAAACGCCTGAGCGGTACTTGAATCTAATTTGCGGAATGCTAAATTAAATAAAATAAAATCATAAGTATCTTCAATTTTTAATTGATTTAGTGCAGCGGCAGCAGCGTCAAATGTATCTATGAAATTATTTAATGCGACCGAGTTATTTGAAGCGGCTTTTATATTAAGCAACGTGGAAACATAATACGAACCTAGGGCTCTCTTATCCTGATATTTCTTTGTCAAACTGTCCCAAATGGACTTATAGTTTTCGCCAGAAGGAATCACGCCTGCTATAATTTTTAATGCATTTCCGGTGAGCCTTCCAACTAAATATTGAATTCTATGTGAATCTGTTAAATCTGGATTACAATGTATATTAGCTTTAAAAGATTCATAGAAAACGGGCCAATTTTCAATTTTTCCGTCAAAGCTAGGAATATGAAGCGGAGCTAGTTTGAAGGGAGCCTTATTCGTTGTTTGCGGAACTGCACTCGAAGAAACGGATTTACCTTTTAGATTTACACGGAACCTTACAACACGAGCATAAATATCTTCAAATGATGAAAGTGACCTATAATTTGGTTGGAATTTGGGATCTAATTCCATGTGTAATAGGTTAATTTCATCCAAAGTTTGCATGAAATCATTACGCAATATGTCTACAGTTTGACTATCGGACATAAAAGTCTCAATCGAGCGCAATTCGGTAGTAGATGGCGACAAATGTTTGCCTACCTCGTATAATTTAGTAAGACGTTCAAAGCGAACCTTATTTTTCTCTTGTAACAACTTGAGTTTAGATTCCATGGTAAAAGATGGCGGATAGATATTTTATGAAATAAAACACTTATACCAAAATCTTATTCAAAATAAGCGGTGAGCGGTGTGAGAGTACTGTGAGCGGACGTTTTTATTTAATTGTGTAGGTAGATTCTACACAGAAGCCGGCCGAATGTCGGCGCAATGCGGTTATGATTTTCTACAGAAAATCGCGGTTTTAAACAAATCTCGTCAATAACAATACGCATGAAGCGGGTTTGAAGCGGGTTTTAAGTATGCGGCTCGTAATGGACCACAAATGAAAAAAATAAATGATTTGAAAAAGTTTGTAAAGTTAGTTATTAATATCTTTGTAAAAACATGTTTCGGAAACTACTATAAATTAAATAATACCTGCAAAGTAGCCGTATGTGAAGCGCTGCCTGCAGCGCTTACGGCAACACATGTCAATCTCCCAGCATGTTGAGTAAGAACTCGATCTAAATACAATGACCCTGTACCATGAGCAGATTTTGGAAACACAAGTTCCTAAAACAATTGAAATTGTAATTTATAATCCTTAAAGTGGATATATATAAACTTACTTAGGTTATATAAGTCAACTTACTTGAGAACCTTCCATGGTCCAAAATACTACAGGTTTAGGTGAACCTTCAGCTTCACAAGGGAATGATACAGCTTCTCCTTCCCACGCTGTTTGGTCAGATGGAACTTTAGTAAAATAAGGTAAAGCTGTTGATAAAAAAATCTATTATAACTCTATTTATGTATACGGGAATATTTTCAAATGTGTCTGTTTTACAATTTTATTATATGTATTAATATATTTATTGTATTAAAAATAATAATAGCTTACAATGCACTGTTAAAGTAGCCGCCGAAGCGCTAGATCCAGCTTGGCTTTCAGCACGACACGTATAGGTTCCAGCATCGGAGGCTACTACTCTGTCGATCCTTAGTGAGCCACGACGTATAATTGCATAAGGTGATAGTGATCCATTATCGCGTGACCAAGACACAGAAACGTCTGACTCTGGAGATGCCTAAAAGATAAATTATCACAAATGTAATTTTGAATATGAATGAAAGAGGCGTGATTTTATGTATTTTATTATGTATGAAACATTTAGAGATAAACATTTAATGTTAAACGAAGTTACTCGAAACGCAGTAACAAATAGACGAAATCAGATACTGCTGTAAACTTACTTGGCAATGAAACTCGATGTTCTGGCCTATTAGCGCCGTTATATTATTAGGTTTCACTAGAAAATGTGGTCTGCGTAATACGAGTAACGTTGCAGGACGTGATTGCCTTTCTCCTGCCACATTTGATGCTACACATCGATACACACCGCTATCTGCCGGAAGACTTTCGAGTATTTTTAGGTTACCTCCATCTACTACGGAAATCCTGAAATTAAGACAAAAGTCAAGAAAATTCCATTTGAATACCTAAATTTTCACATTAACGGACACGTTTATATGTGAAAGAGTATTCTACCTTCCATTAACTTCAGTATCCAGACTTTGGCCATCTTTGGTCCAATGTATTGATGGTTCAGGGCCACCTTTAGGCGATGAACATTCAAGTAATGCTGGTTCACCGCTAGCTACTTTAACGTCTCGAGGTTCAACTCTAAATTCGTCTCGAAGAACTGCAAGAAAATTCAACCCATTACATTTCAGTCCAGTTTATAATCACATATGAAGTGATTCTCCGTAATGATGTTACTACGTCTAATTACACTCAGAAAACAGTTTTACCTGCAATCGTTAGTGTAGCATTCTTGCTAACTGCCTCACCCGCAGAATTTCTTGCTACACACCAGTATACACCTTCATCGCTTTCCTTTTTACCACGCATAACCCTAAAAGGTAACAACTTAATTAGACTTCGAGTTGTAAAGTGGACCATAAAACTCTCATAAAACAATTTTCAGACTTCCAACATTATCGTTTGCTCACGAAAGGAAACCCTGTGTAAATTTCAGTAGCGAAATTGGTCTAGAACAAATATTTTATGCACCCATAAAATTATCATTACTGCTATAAATTAAGACGTTTGGGACAGTTGTTGAACTAATTTGGATTCAATTTATCTGTTTATGTTGTTACACAAATTTAATTAGCAATTCAAATTAATTCAGATGTTGACAAAAAGGTGTTACCTAATCAGTCATTATTAAAATTGTTATACCTAAATGACATCATTAAAAAAGAAAATAATTTCAAATAAATTGATGAGGTCGGTAATAAACGTTCTATAAAAATGACATCATTTTCGTTGCTAGATTGAAACCGCGTAATACCATTGCAATATATGAAAAGAAATAAAAAAAAACAGAATGAATTTAATCCGGGTTACGTTGCTTCACATCATGATATTTTAATCCATATAAAATGTATGAATTTTTCGTCCCGATAAAAGTGTTTATTTTTATAATATCTCTTACCTAAGGAATAACAATCCATCTTCAAGCAACACCCTATGAGGGTGATCTGTACGAGCAAGGGGCGCCCCATCTTTGTACCACTGGATCGTTGGCTTTGGCTTGCCTTCAGACACGCACCGCAGGGTAGCCGGTTCACTTCTCCCGACTATAGTGTCAGCAGGATGCTCCTTAATGCGAGGTGCACGACTTTGGGCTTTATGAGAAAAAATACACAAGATGCTAATTGATCTATCATTACGTACTGGTCAAAATCACTGCAGAGGAAGGCAAGTAGTACTTAATAAAATAATCTTTGAGGTATTAAGATACAAAAATAACGACAAGATTAAAAATATAAGGGTTCCGTAAATGTATTCGTGGTAAGTGCATTAATAAAATCAGTTTCACCAAATATCCGAATGTATCTGTTTAAGTAAGAATCAACACAAAAATGATTAACCCAATCAAAAGGTATAAGTAATTAAATCCAACATCGGAAAGTGCCAACGGATCAAAGATGTTTAAAAAGTTGGTCGCTTTTCACCAAATTAGCTTTTATTTTTGGCAAAACATTAAATTCTGTCTGGGCGCCCATAACAGCAAGATTCCCGGCACGGACGCGCCGGGCAGCCAGAGGGCATCCTGGTGAAATGCCCACGACCCCATGATGCCCTCAAAATGGCAAGAAGGGCGCACAGAGAACTTTTAGTGCATAGGCTGGCATATTAGATACCAGAAGACCCACACTCTCCCGGGTGAAGAGCCGGGGGGTGTCCATTAAAAGGATTTCCCCTATGATACCAAAAAAAAAAGGTAATTTTATTTTATTTAAGGATAAAGGATATCTTTCAACTTTCAATTCAAAAGATTTAAAGACATCTCATGAATATTCTTTTCCAAATCAAATAGGAAATTTTGTGAATTTTAGGTGTATTTAAAATAAATAAAAAACAGGATATGAGATGCAGCCCATTTAAATTGTCAACAATGCCTACGCGCCATGGAATCACAAAGGGGGATAATTATGAGCAGTAAATAACACCTGTTTATACATTCCTTATGATACCTATAACAATGGGTCGGCAAGGACTATAATAGAGACAGCACCGAATAAAAAAGAGCTTAGTCCTTTATATAACAAAAGAAATCTGAATATTCATCATTCTATTCTATAGACAAATAACGCGATATGTCGATTTAAATATTCCATTAAAGTTACTAGTGAACATACATAGTCATAATTAATTACTACTCCTCATGATTACGTGTTGAACAGGCAAGCACTAAGCTAGATAACACAATATATTGTATATCTTACAATATATTTAATAACAAAGATTTCTGTCCTATTAACCATACAAATTTCTCCTGACTGTACTACTAGTGAACAGTAAAAAGTTCTTAACGAGGTGTTTGCCATATTATTTTTTATGAAAATTATAAATAATGTTTATACATAAACTTACCTTTTGTGACGTTTGGAAAACTGAACAAGAGATGCAAAATAAAGACACCCATTAACTGGTTCCATGCACGTTTATCGGTTTTAATTGGTCCCGCGACCATGCTTGACACTACTGATTACCGCCGATTCGATCACTGTATTCACTCCACTTTTTCATTTCAATATTAAAAATATCTTTTTTAAATTTTAAAATATTTTTTTCACGTTATAGTTGTTGAAAATTTCAGAGAGTTTGCCGACATCGCGATGTATTTGTGGCACAAAGCGGCACAACCTCCTCGTCTGATTGCCGTGGGGTTACTGCCCCCCACTCTAAGTTTGTCATTTCGCGCCGACTCAGTGCAGCTTTGCGGATTGGGGCTCAGACAAGCTCGATGATGATTTCGGACTTGCAGTCCGTGCATATTTTACTAATTGGTACTACCGGCTTTTAATGCCTTTTAAATATTCGAGCGGAGTTTTTCAGTGTTCAAGCGAAATTAATTAAGGGGACTGTTGATATAATGCTAATGAAGTCATTCTATAATTATAACAAAGTAGGGTAAGTACCTATATCATGTTTGTTACAACTGTAAAACTGAAGATTAAAGAAGCGCAACTAAAGACTTACCTTTATCAATTTCGAATATCTTTGCAAGAAATGCTGAAAACAACACAACTACTGTGCAATTGAGAACATTAGCATTTTACCCAATTAAGAGGAATCTTGTCTACTTTTTTTTCATTAAGTTTAGTTACCTATACAAAACAATGAAATTATATTTCCAATGACATAGTTATCAAAAAAGAGAGAAAAATAATTTTAAACTTCAATACTGTTATGGCCATCCTATTTAATCTTATTTTTAATAAAGCAAATTTAAATAACTAAATTAAGTTTATTAAATACTATAAAAAAATACCAAACTCCCAGAAATACAGCATAACATAATCAAATGAAGCGCCTCAAAATAGAGGTGATAGTGACATAGACAGGCTTTATTACGAGCTTATCTCCAAAACTATTCCGCACACGCGTAAGTTCGGGTGGCAATGATGCAGCCCATGCCAGTCACGTTGCTAGTTACCTAACTGTTTTGTGGCGACAACCCGAGGAGCTACGGTAGCTGGATGTACTGGTAACAGAAATCTCATCATATTTCTATTATCCTGGCTATATATATAAGAGAAATTTTTGATTCTGGATGACTTTGATTATTTACTTATATCGGTTCTTATGTTGTTATCTTGTTGCTATAAATGAACATTATGTTTTTAAAAGTATTTTGATACTATTTTACAGTCGTAAGCTTCTTAAAAATAAAGCGAAAGATAATGGAAGAAAAAAAGTCATGTGATATGGTCTTAAAATCTACGGTCAATATTTTTATGAAATAACGTAAAATTTTGTGTTCATAAAATTTTATTTTGAATGTTCTAAGAAATAAGTAGTTACAAACGCTTTTTGTGGTGTTTTTGGCCGATAAACAAAATAAAGAATATGTTTATGATGTCAGGTCTGAGTTCTCTCAGTAAAATAAAATAAAAGCTAATTATAAAAAATTATTTTGAAACAGTTGTTATTGTTATGTTATTCAAAAAAGTAGTTCGAAAAAAATAACGAAGAAAATATAAGCACATCTAGTGCATGTATATAATGGCTAATCCCGAGTCAAAGTCTGTAATCAAGCCATCACGTCGACAAAGGAGGCTTCCTTAATTAACCCTGTTTTGCTAAAATATTCATTAAGCCCGTAGGTTACCGATATGAGACTCATGAATGCTCTATATGTGGAAATTGTATTGAATAACAGGATAATATACATTAATTAGTTCAAGATTATGACTGGTTTTACTTAAAACGCTACAATGTGTATAACAAAGTGGAAAAAATATATAAGTACCTAATTAAGTTCAAATGTAATCTAACAAAGAACATTTATAAGTGAAGTTAGTTTTTGAATGACATTACAAGCAGAACAAGGAAATAATACATCGCTAACGATAAAAAAAAAATGCAAAGAAAATACAGAACTAAAAACTAGAATATAAAACAACTCAAGTTTTATACGACGCGTCATAAAATAAAGCTAGTCCTCCACCTGGCTTGCATGCAGACCACGTACAGAGTTCGGACTTCTGTGTCAGGTGAGGCGGCCTGCAATACATATCACCGGCGCGTGCCAGTGGAAGATGAAGATATAACGTGAGCCCGTGATTGAACGAAGCTGTGTAGATTAAAAGATATGGACGTTAAGCAGTATTTATTGACTGTAGTTGGCATTCTTTAAATATCACGTCTACAATATAAATGGCTTTGTTTTAATTTGATTAATCATATATTAGGGTGAGTTAAGGGATCTTGTGATATACACATAAATAATTTCAAAATTGGAAATTTCCCCAACAAGAAAGAACAGGTATTTGTGTTTACAGAAAGAAATTATAAAAGTAATGTATGCTCCTTATGCTCCTTAATTTTAAAATTACCAAATTGATAAAATTTTATTGCAATTATCAGGTGCCTCAGTTATACCACTTACCAATATTACGCGCACTTTCGCATAAAGAATTTAAAACAGGAAAGGTAGTGAAATAACGACCAGTGCTGAAGATATAAATCCCCATCTATAGATGCAGTCAGTATCGGGCGCCTCGGGGGCCACTAATTCAATCAATCCACCGACCATAAATAAGGACTGGACAGTTCGCGATACCAGACACTGGTCCACACGTAATTGAGAAGCAAGGATACACGGCTGCGAGCGACAAATCAATTAAGGCAGAAGGAGATAAAGAGGACGCATTAATAATGACGCCGCTCGAAAATAAATGAGGTACCTCCGATACGTGTGTAAGATGCGTTAATGCAAATTTCGAGATAAAGGAACCTGGCAATTCTGCTAACGATGTTATTTAAGGTTTCTTCTTTATGTTTTTATTAAATTACTAGTTTTCAGGATTCAACTACCTTACAAGTAACATATGAATCTCTAGTCTGTAGTTTTTAGGTAAATTTCTATGTTTTGGAAAATGAAATGTCATTGAAGTCTGTACAAAACATTCAGAAAACTTTGTTTATTTATGAAGAGTTGTAGAAAAACAGAAACAGCCCTATGCACAAATAAACAGGAAATTAGATACCAATACCTAAGGGGGCTTAAGCACTAATCCATGTTTTTGTAGAGGGTGTCTGCCAACAAATGGAAGTGACAGTGCCTACAGTAGATATTAATCGTGAAAAATCCCTTGAACCCGGGAGTTGGGTGGGAGACGCGTTAAATCGCGCCACGTGCGCTGTCTGTTAACAGTTGACATATTGGGCTGAAGCCAAGGGAATCACTGAGCTGTACAATAAAGCCAGATAATACATTTTAGAATGAACGAACATGCTCATCATAATTCTGATTTTAATAGAAGATGAATGGCGTTAATCGTTTTTGCATAAAAATATCTATGTGTAAAATTATAAAAATACCCAAAATTCAAGCAAAGTATTAACGAATCTATAAAAAATAAATGAACTAATAACGTGTTTTGATAATTGCCATTTTGTGTTCAATTACTTTAGTATCCTAGCCTGTCAAAAACTTTTATACTGAGACTCTTTTGAATTTATTAAGGTATTGTTTGTGCTTACATTAGAAGAATAAATGAACATGTCATTGACATCTTGAAAAAAAATTCATAGTTTCCAATCCAGGAAATATATGATATCATTACCTAGAAGACTCTTATTCTTTCAATTGTAATAAAAGCTCTCCAGCTTCATTTCATAATTCAGAATTATTTACTGTCAACATGATCGAAGACATTCCACTAAAAATAAACGTCTGTTTCACATTTTATCGTCATTACCAGTTATCACAGGACAATGAGTAACAAATTACACAAGTCAGCCTCAGGGAAGCTCTTATCTCGCCTCGCGTCACCTCGTGCCCCTGAGTGGAGGGTCCAACTGCTTATCAAAGTAGATGAAGAGCTTGGGAGTTAAAAATGCTAAAATAATACCAGGAATAACTTTGAAAAATTTGCTTCGGTTATCAGTGAACTAGTGACAGGACCACAAAATTCTGTCATGAAAAGGAAATTTACTTAAATAGCAAAAGAATTGTACATCACTTTTGTATCATTTAATGCATTTTAATCCATACTACTAGTCGTTCGCTGCCAACCTCGACTTTGCGGACATTTAAAATTGTAAGAATCTGAAAAACCATCTTTTCGATTGATTCATCAATCGTCGAATTTGATTCTAAGAATTAGGAAAATTATTTTTGGTTGTAACGAGTAAACTCAAAAACTACTGAACCAATTTTGATGAAAACAATAATAAAGATTTAAACTTTCAGAGACCTTTTCGGTCTCCTCTCCGACTATATCTCTAGTGGTAGTATTTTATGGAAATTATACTTCAGATCAGAATTGCCGCTTTTACGACGGAGTATTAATAAAATTGTCGTAACCTTTGATAGGGATATGGTACCATGCATGAAGTTTTGATAACTTAGCTATTTAAGGAGATTATATTATATAGTTATTATTACCATAAAATAAGGTTAATACTTGATGGAGCGCACAACATCCTTGGGTAAATATTGAAATAGGCAGATAGGGCATATTTTTATACGAAAAAAAACGCATGAGGGTATTGTAGAGAAAGTTACATATATGTATGAGTGTAAAACTTAATTTACGTTTAGGGAGGAATTTTTAAAGTTTGAGATGAACGAATAATAAACCACATTGATATACTATACTAGCATTAAGTGCCCATTGATCATGTCTAACTTAAGGAAACAGTGGCTCTTCACTACGCTTTTTAAATATAATAAAAAAAAAAACAATAAATTAAAAGCAATTTATATAATGGCAACAAATTTAAGTACAAAATAATTGCAATATTTTCTATGCCACAAACTACTAATAGACTTATATGGACCAATCGAAGAATATATTCAAACAAATAGTCATGGTATTAAACGACGTAGACGTTTGTATAACCAATAAACAATTTTTAATTCTATGTTTAAAATTCGCCGCCGTGTAATGGCTATAAACCACAAAGATTGTATGCGAGATAAGGTCTCCCCTACAAACGCTCAGGGCAAACCATTTGTTCCCACCTTATCAGTGGCTAGCAGTTTTTTCGCAAACATTAGAGACTTAATCGAATGTACACAAATCGATTATACTACGGGAGTTCGTTAACCTGCATTATTCACTTCATAGTACAAATACAATCAATAAAGACACAATAGGTCGTTCGATTGCTAGAAGCGATATCTAGCGTGTAAAATTTCTTATTTATTTACATGCAGTAGTTAGCCAAGTTTTGGGTTTCAAATTAAATAAAGTTTCAATTTTGCTGTTTAACAAAATTTGCTTCATAAAGATATGCTGCTAAGCTTACATTATCATCCAAAAAGCGTTTAGTTCTCATAATAATATGAAAACATGCATATATATTTAAAAGCAAGTGCTACATTACATACGATCATAATGCATCAACATCACAAACCCTGCGCTCCACTCCGGAAAAACGCAAAGCTCCTACCGTCATATGAAAACCGCCCTTACTTCCTACTTGTAAGGGCTCTCAACGTAGCGAGATTACGGCAAATAAATGAGGACATCACAGTGGGATATTACCGAATATGTTTCCACCCTTTACCAGAGTGGTCGTTAGAGCAACGAGGGTGTTTTATCAACAGTGATAATGCGAAGGAACTTCTGCGCTCGGGCAAACCACGCATTTACATTGATGATTGTTCCACAAGTTTTACGGCAGGACTTCGCAATTGTCTTCCTCTCGCTGTGATGTAGATCAAAGTGAACAGACTTTCCTGAATTTCTTAAATGATAATTTGTGAGTTTATGTTCGGAATGTATTTTGAGATATAACATGAAAAGTTACCAATTGGGTGTAGTTTTTGAAAAAAATCTGTTATACATCAATACCCTATGTATGTAAACATATAAAGTAAAACGATATGTTTATTTAATAAATAAATATATACGGGACAAATTACACAGATTGAGTTAGCCTCGAAGTAAATTCGAGACTTGTGTTACGAGATATTATGATGTTAACTCGACGATACCATATTTTATAACAAATACTTATATAGATTCATATCCAAGACCGAGGCCAATCAGTCAAAGTTGATGAGAAAAGTCTCATCATGCCTTGGCCGGGATTCGAACACAGAGGCCGTCAATTAATAATTTTGCTCTCTTCAAATTGTTAACAATTGATGATTGCAAAAAAAGACTTATCTTTTTTCCTCACTCACTCTCACAAAAATACGGAATAAAAGTATGTACTCAAATTAGTTGTAGAATTACTGTTGTAGAATCGAAAATCTGTTTTATCACCTTGTGCTTTCCAGCATAATTTAATTTCTGGCTCATATTTAGAAAAGTCATTTTATTAAGTAAGATTTTATAAGATTGTAGTCTTTCACGGTAGCTAGAAAGCTAAGCTTAGGTCCTCTCGAAGCTGCAGCTCGAAATTGTAATAGAATAAAAAGCTTTCATACTAAAGTTGTAGATTAGTTTTGTCTGGGGAATGAGCGTTACAAAAAACTCCGTCGGGGGTTTAAACTCTTCCTTACAACTAGGAATAAAAATCCTTACATTTTCTACAGATGGGAGTCTAAGAAAAAGTATTAGAGTTATCTTTACTATCTTAGCATAAGGAACGTGTATGAAATTGAAATTATGTAAATAAGATTATTTGTATATTATGACTTTACATTACAGGACATTTATTATAATTAGAGATAATCAGTAATAATATTATAATAAGACATCTTTATTACTCAGCTTAACATCAAGGTAGATGGCAATGCCTTAGACGACAATGATTGCTTGCAACCTATTACTTAATATCATCATCGAGCAATCTGAAACCAGCAATAGAATGAAAATAGCCTATAAAGGCGCTTTATTTTTTAAGAAAAATCCCTTTATATATTTAAGAGAAACAAAATTCATGAATAGTTGTTACTATAAGAACAATTAAGTTATCCGCACAAAGACGACTGACTATAATTAAATCTTATAAGTCAAACACAGACGAAGTGTACATTTTGAATTCTTTCAAGGATTCAACAGTAGCATTTAGTAGCTGCATACACAATGAATATTTACATTTCACGCCCACAGACAGGAACAAACATAATCCCGTGTCACTCATAAAAGCGGTGTGGTGTGGCATTCAATTAAAAAAAACTCCATGACTCATACAAAGATCCTTTTATATAAGGACACAACCGGGCCCTTTTACCTTGGGCTAAAAATGTAGCATAAAATTGGAAGTAAATTGTTTCTAATACAATGGCAGGACTGAAATCGGACTAAGGAACCCTTCCATAAAGAATAAGGCGATTACAGATGAATAACTTATGTAGTGCATAGATAAGATTAAAGTTTCATCTTAAACTACAATTAATTGCAAGTTCAATCTTACATGCAATCACGCCTTTTTCATGGAGGGACGTTAGTTACTTATATTGATTGTGGCGATTAAAATAATGCATTAAAAATTTTTGGGTTCGATATGTACCTATGTAAATATACTTTATTAGTATATTTCGTTCGTTCCGGATTACTAATTTTGCTACTAAATGGGAAAAAATCTCGACAACAAACACTGTTACCGAATAAACCATAAACTATACTGATATTGTTATGTATCTAAGGCAAATATTGAAATCATGACAGGAAAAGTAACTTTTACGGTTTCTGGATAAAAGTAAAGATTTAACATGACAGCTCTGTACAGGTTTTATTCCTCAGTTCGACCCTACAAATGGAAAATGCCTTCGGCTTCCGCCGCTCGTTGTCTGGGTCGGCGCGTGCAACCCTTCAGAAAAACGGATAACAATGGTGTGATTTATATGATTAAATATATTGATTCTATTTTGGATTGCGTTTTGTTGGTTGGTAATTTGAAAGGTAATATTAAATAAAATAAAAATAAATAAATACATACGGGGCAAATTACACAGATTGAGTTAGCCTCGAAGTCAGTTCGAACTTGTGTTACGAGATACAAACTCAACGTTACTATATTTTATAATAAATACTTATATAGATAAAAATCCAAGACCCAAGCCAATCAGAGAAAGTTCGTTTTTCATCATGGCCGGGATTCGAACCCGGGATCTCCGTCCTGGCTTTGAATTCCGGCCAGTGCATGTCACAGAGAAGCGTACTACCGCTGCGCCACAGAGGCCGTAATTGTTGATATAATACTAGGTATCTAATAATGAATAACCGACTTATCTAATCTAGGGTCATGGTCAAACACGTATCCCGGGCTCTAATATCATAGTAAACTTTCTGAGTACTTCTGTTAACTTTTTGTTTTCCACGCAGATTCGGATGCAGCGTCAACGATTACTCACCACATTTCTAGAGTGATCTCGACATACGACAACAATGCAATTGAGTTTTATTAACCGCCCGTTTATCCAATCAGTTGTTGACGGTCACTGTTTCAAAACACACTGCGCAGACATTTTACAAACTTTTATTTTAAAACTAGAACATATTGAACGTATTCTTTTTCAAATAAAAATGAACACTAAACTACTCTCATTTTTATTACTAGCCAGTATGTGCTTAGTAAAATGTGATCATTTAATCTTGGGAGATCCTAACAATAAACAATTGATTTATCATATTGTAGCAGAGTATAGTGCTTACCCGTTTTTGAAGAGAACTAAAGACGTGTTCTACAGTAACCCAGAGCAAAGGATAATTAGCGTAAGTACCTACCTAAATAATAATAGGTTCAACAGGCAAGTCAACTCTTTTTATACTATACTTTTTATTGACGATAATTTGAGTCATTGATATATGGATCACAATGCATAAACAACCTTGATGATAAAGTATTCCACTCATTCATACAATGCTCAGGCACAGCATACCTTATATCTGTATCAAAATATTTTCAGCAAACTGGCACATTTTATATATCTCTAACGTAACGTATGAAGTATCGTATCAAGAGATTAATATTATACCATCTATACCAACCTTTGCAAGGGATGAAATGGTATATATTATCCCAACATAAATTAAATTATTATAATCCTAAAAGATAACGGTAATTGGTCGGTTGTTTTACATAAAATTATATAACATTGCTCTACAAATTTTAACGCTTCAATTATCTGACCTATGATCCTACCTAAGGTCCACATCCAAATTTAACAAGTCGACGTGTCAAACTGACATTGTCTTGAACCCAATTTGACATTTACGGTCAAGTAGGAAACCCGTGTCAATTCCACCTCAAAGTGAAGTACTGCTAAATGATTCAGAGGCTCTGTGGCATATTGGATGCCATTCCTGGTAGCCATTGTTAATGCAGGTGTTAGTTCAGCGATCTTGTTAAGTCATGGTTGGTTAAATTAATTTGGTTGGTTTAGTAAATTGTGTTTGGGTAAGTTTGATTTTGACAAGAAATGTTTTTACTGAAATTTTTTATTATTATATTTTTCGTCACCTCACTTATATGTCAAAGAATATGACTGAACGCTATAAACATTAATAATTTATTGCATGAAAATCACGCAGACGTGTCATACAGGCAGCGGATCGTTGAAACTTTTAGGATTTTTTTTAACACATACAGCTTTCATAATACAGACGAGAAGCTAATAAGCGAGAAAATATACTTATCTTAAATAAAATTTAAAAACAAAGCTACGAAATCTTTTCTCTATATACTTATTTCTAAATTGTTTTAATTTATGATTTACCTATTTTATTCTTTCCAGACAATACTGGCCTACGATAATCTCCAGTCAAAAGCGACGGCTACGGTGACCGCTGGTGGCGTCGGATACTCTTTCGTCAACATTCGAATGGACAGTGAAAGAGGGAAAGGACTAGAATATGATATAGGAATATATTCTTAGAAACAAAACCATTTCGTTTTGCCTGTTATGTATTTTGAAATTCCTAGGTAATACAGTATTATTCCTAGTAGGTAGGTACTACAGTAAATACCGATATAAGTAAATATTTAAACCTTAATATGGGAACAGATACTAAAAATATGCGAATTTAAATTAATTCTTTTAAAAATAATGATATGTTCAAAAAGTATTAGATACTAGAGGCCGCCCGCGACTTCGTCCGCATGGAAACCCTATCAATCCCGCGGGAACTCTGGGATAAAAAGTAGCCTTTGTGTTATTCTGGGTCTTCAGCTACCTACATACCAAATTTCATGGTTATCGGTTCAGTAGTTTTTGCGTGAAAGAGTAACAAACATCCATACAAACTTTCGCCTTTATAATAGTAGTAGGATTCGTTCAAGGGCATTCAATCGCCTGTCAGTTTATTTCTTTTTTTTTACAATATATTCATAGTGTTTTTCATAATATTAATCAAAGATTTTTCATCAGCCACAAAAAAAGTTTATACATTATTTATCAACCATGCTAGGAAAACTGCAAATCAAAACAAACAGAATTCCCGCCTCCCGTATTCAGACGCATGAAATATTCCGTTCCCTTATCACCTCGCGTCACTATAGCCTTCTTATATTTCATGAGAAAGGGCAAATTATATCAGAGCAAGCAGCCACCGAGTGGGTTGTGACAGTGGAGCGAAATTGGAGGAGACAACATGCTTTTAGCGCGGTGCCTCGGCTCGCCGGGTAGGGAAGCCGGATCACTATTCTTGTGTGGTCTAAGTATGAAGAGAAGAGTAAATAAACTATATATCTCTTTTTGTAACCCATTTAAATATATTAATTTGGGGAAAGAAAACTTGAATTTTGGATAAAAAGTCTATTAGATTACAAACTTAACTAATACCAGGGCTATCTCCTTATATAATCCTCCTGGCATTAACTTCTCACTTCGGAGGAACTTTACTTACCTACCTATTTTTAATAATACTTAACAGCAAGGTGTAAGTGATCAATTGATCAGCTAATCAGAAGCTGAACTCCTTTGTAGTATGCATGTACACTTATTAACAAACTGATGTTTTGGCCAAGTTTTGTTTGTTTCATTAGTGTAGTATTTTTAAAAGTACGCCTTTTATTATTTTATAATGGCACATCAATAGTTTCATTTAGTTTCATAAGTTAAATCATATTAATCAATTATAATATATCATATATAATATCAATAAAGGCTAGCATCTAGTAACATAAGCCACACTCCCTGTGTCTCTTCGCCAGTAACTATTATGAGACGTTGTTTCCGAGTAGCTACTTCCAAACTTCTGGCAATACAATTAAGTAGTTATCTTTGCTCCTCACTAAACAGGCCTTGTCTCACAATGCCTTTACGAACATTGCTCGGCAGAATCTGGCTCAGCAGATAAACATTAACACTTAACTGGTGCCAGCAACTTTATCGGCGTGGACAGTTCGTCTTCAGTTCAAGCTGGGTACTTATATGATTGAACGCGTGTGTAAGATCTAGACTTAGGAAATACAATAAGTCGTAGGAAATACATGAGATATTGATAACACCTAAATTTACCTGCTACTTAACTGTCATCTTAGTATTTTCTGTGTGAAATTTCGTAGAAATTGGTAAATATAAATAATATATTGTTATGTTTATTCGTTACAAAAAATACACAATTCCTTTATACTATTATTATCTACGAAAATATAGATGAAATCTCTATCCCAACGCTGCCAAAACAAGATTGATGCAGCGAGCCACGTCAGCAGTCAGCAGCCACTATTTCCAGCCATTTGTCATCGTGCCATTGTCGCGAGCCGGCCGGCAATTAGCCAGTGCCGGCCGGATATCCGACCATCAATCTATCGGACTAGATCATATTTTACCTTTTTAGTAACTCGTGACATGTACGGAGTATTTGGGAGGTCAGGATAATCTACGTCTGTCTTATTTGGAATTTATAATCAATCCAATTAGGTTGTGGGACGTTCTGGTATAACGTTAGGTCAAGGGCACGCTCAACTCATGAACATGAACTTAGGAATTTATTTGGATGAAGCAAAAGAAATATTCGGGTTCGTGGCAAGTAGAAGGATGTAGTATCATTTGCTTATGGTGCATAAGCTACGATTTAAACTGATATAACAGCAAAAAGTGCATACACATCTTCATGACAAAGCGTCATTTCCCAAAATTATCTAATTAGAGAAAAGAAAGAAATATTGAAATAATTTTCAATACGCTAAAATTTAATGAATTTATTAAAATTATTTGAATCCTTTATTTTTCTATTGCGACTTTTATATTCACTACGTGTTATTTCACTATAAATATCCGACAGCAGTGTGACTAATAGGAGTTAAATCAGTCACGACTCAATCGATAAAATGATAGGAAATACCAGCGCTAACTTGATATTTTATGCAAATCATATAAGCACGTTGGAAAACAAAGATAGGGTTGAACGTCGTAATTGTCTGAAGCCTGCATTTATCCATCACCTGGCACATACTCTACAGGGTTGATGCAGATTGAGGTCTCAATTAGGAAGGCGACTTTATTTTAAACCAAGCTTTATAACATTATACATTTTGATTACATGTAGATCACTTTCATGGAAGATTTCTCGTTGCACACAAAATTTAGTTTAAACTTAATGTTTTAAAAATAAATTTTGATATATCTATTTTAATGGTGGTTTGTGTTTAAATTTGTAAATCACTTGTCAAATTAACATGTTTTATTTTTACATTTTCATGATTATTTCAAAGAATAATCACATTTTGGAATTGGCAAGATTGTATAGAATGTGTTATCTCAAAAATGTTTTAGGCTACTAATGATAGTCTATCCTATTCTTATTATCCCAACTAATATTATAAATGTAATAATAATTTTTTGTGACCTCTTCAGGCATTATTATTTTCATGGTATTTTACGTATTATTTTACGCGTATATATAATTAAGAGTCTGGAGAAGAACATATGGTAACTTACATCCCTGGTAAAACTGTAGTTCCCGAGTATTTGTGAAAAACCTGTATTCCTTTGTAGCTCACTCGCGCGCAAAGCTGCATGTAAAAGTTTGTTAATAATAAATAAGGAATTAGTTACAGGGACAGACAGCCCTACTCATAGACGGATATAACGCACGGATAATTGCCGCATGCGAATCGATAGCCGGATATCCGGGCGAGCGGTAAGCACTAATTGCCCGGTAGCCGGCACGGCCCGGAATGACGGCTCGATTAGTCCGATATTGATTTGCTATTGAAGGATTTACACGCGAAATGCGGACTCGCATTGAAATGAAAAAGCTGAAGGTGTGTAAGCACATAAGCTTAGAACAGCATTGACAGTAATTTTGTCATCTAGCTATTTTTAATATTTTCGTCTTTAATGTTCTGTAAATTGTAAATGAAACATAAAAATGTGCATGATTGCCAGCAACAATCTCGTACTCATTAACATAATATTAAATGATGATAATGACAGTTACCATACAAATTCATTCATTTGAAATTGGGATACAGAAGATACAAATCACAACAAAATCGGAAAATAAAATTTTACATACCAACAATTATCATCATTTAAATTCCAAAATTTTCAACGCATTAAAATACTTTTGTACGGTACTATTGTAAAAGTTTCATTTTATTTCAAGCGAAGAGAGTTACATACATCTTACTATGCCACCCGCAAAAAAAAATATAATGGCTTCCTTATCAGAGGTTTCCTTGTCTTTTCTCTTGTTTTTGTAGAAAACGTTACATTGCGTCCATTAGCACGATATACGGGCTATAGTTGTGATAGTAACGGCCTTGTTTATACAGCATCCGACACCGAAAACAGGGAGCTAAATGTCTTCTATAAATTGACGTTACAAAAGAAAGTTACGTTAAACCACTATTTGTTTACTAAGGTTGACTGGAAGGAATTTAGCGATAAGTCCGCCTTTGTACCTCATAACCTGTGTTTTTTCTGCTTTTCTTTTTTTTGGTGCAATAAAGTGTTTATCTATCAATCTTTTTTTTAACGCGTTTAAGCATTTTTATTACACGAATTAGATAGTACATTTTTATAAGGTCAATTTTACATTCCCTTTTTACTTCTTTTACCCAATAAGTTAATATGATACGATATACTCTACTTATCGCATTTTTTATTATTTTTATCAGTGAGAACAAATATTTTAGCTAATAATGATATTAAGATAATATTAAGATTCAAAGTAGGTTAGCAAGTTTAAATTAAAACATGTTTAAAAAGTAATTAAATTTAACTAAACCTAATTACAACGAATAAACCTAATCTTAAAAACAAAGGAACTAAACTTAATATTAAAAGATCAAAAAAAATTTGAGACAACTTGCATGAAATGTGTTTGTGAAGTAACTGGCTCTGATTGCTTCCTGAATATCACCTTTTCCTTGGAAAACATAACCTTATCTGCTGTTTTCTTACATCACTTGCGAACTCTCATCTCAAAAGATGTCTACAGACACTTCGCGCCCCTTGTCATCTCAGATCGAATTTTCGAGCTCGGTAATTCCATTTTGCTGGATTAAAAAGGGTCGCTCGGAATAGATCAAATTAAATGTGCTATTTTTGATGGTTTCAAGAACCGATTTATGATTTCGCTAATGAAAATTTTGCATGCTGATTATATTTCTGACTGATAAACTGTACTGAATCTTTCTGATGATAATAAACTAATGAGTACTAAAAAGATCCTACTACTATTATAAAGGCGAAAGTTTGTATGGATGTATGGATGTTTGTTACTCTTTCACGCAAAAACTACTGAACCGATTACCATGAAATTTGGTATGTAGGTAGCTGAAGACCCAGAATAACACATAGGCTACTTTTTATCCCAGAGTTCCCGCGGGATTGATAGGGTTTCCATGCGGACGAAGTCGCGGGCGGCCTCTAGTAGGTATATATTTATTTGAACTCAAATAATCAGATTACAGTCCTTTGTTTAATATGTTAACCTTATAATATGTTATTTTGGGTTAAAAAAGAATACCTTATGGTTCGCGTTATCGTTCTAATTAAGACCGTTATATTTTTGGTACGTAGATCACTCGGCTACTCCCTAGTCCATATAAATTTAAGTATTATCAAAACTTCCTGCACTTCATTCGCAAAAATGACGTAGTTTTTCCGAATATACGATTTATATTCCTCTCTTAACGGTCTTGCGAAACATAAATCTCATTTTCCCTTACGTAGATATGCCCCAGTTGTTAAAGTCACGCTTACGTAGAAAAACTTCTAAGCGATCAAACGTATTATCCAATCCCTTTGCTGACGAACTATAACTTATATCCGCTATTTCTTTTGAATTCGTAGAAAAATTCAATTTCGTAGAGATTGATGGAGCCTTCATAGGGATTTAGATATATTTGCGTACGTACTCGTAATACAATTTAAAGTTTTGGAGCCCACATGAGCCTCCGACTGGTTGCCATGGTAACGCCCCAGTGGATTGCTAAAATTTTCAGCACCGCACCCATTTCATCGCCTAAACTCATAATTTAAAGAAAATAAAGCAACTTTGTATCGATAAAATGTACTTTAAGTATTTTAAAAAAATTATTCAGGTTTGGATTCGTAAGTTGATAACTTTTGAACAACCTATGTCAGTTGCTAGCTCTATAAATCGGGACAGATTTAGTAAGCCTCGAAGTAAGTTTGAGACTTGTGTTACAAAATACTAACCCAACGATACTATATTTTAAAATAAATACTTATTACGTAAACATCCAAGGCCCAGGCCAATCAGAAAAAGTTAGTTCATCATGCGCTGTTCTGATTGATAATCAATGTTGAAAACTCATTTATGTAATTGAGAATACAAGACAAGTAAACCCAAACCGAAATATTCTTAAACCTATAAGTATTACCATGGATACGTGGGTGCGATATCAAATTTTCAGTAAATGCAAGTATGGTTCAAGGAAACGATTTTCCGAGAAGGTGAATATCATTAGTTGATCCCTTGCACGGATTCTATTAGCGAACCCACAAGCAGAAAGCTGCCCTGAATATGTATGAATAAGAACAATAAAAATGGCAATTCATTACAGATAACAAAAGGTAAAGAAAGCTATGTATCTCGCAGCTGAAATACACTGAAAATGGCTTCCATTTATGCAGAAAACTCGTGCAGTATTTGGAGCTTCTTTATATAAATAAATTATCATTTTTTATTACAAAGCGCTATTAAGAAGCGAAGTACCTTATTTAAGTCATTACTATGAATTTAAAATCAATGAGTCAATTGTAACGTACTGTTCTTCGTACTTATAGCTCAAAATAAAATATGATGTTATCTGTTTTTTTCCTTTTTATTTTAGACTAGATGAAGGATTGAAGATCATCTAATACATGAAATAATCGTGAAATAAAATAAAAATAAAATCATGCGAAGATCATTTTCGATCAGCTGATAATCTTTAATACAAAACATTTTTTTTTTTAAATCTTCTAATAGGAATTACATCATTTCTAGCACGTTACATAAAATGACCTTGCATAATTTATTAGCAACTTACTATAAAATATGTATATATATCTTATTGTATATATTATTAAAATGATGTTACTACTTAGTATATATGTACCTACATCATTGTTTTAATTTTCTTACGTTATCGTTCATATTAATATTACTGATGTAACAACATTAATCAAAATTAATTATTCTTATTGTGTCTTAATTTAATAAGAATGACGTCTTATAATTCTTCATATTAACGTGTATAGCTTAATTATGTTTTGTAATTAAATATTTGAAGAATCACGTAAATTAAATCAATCCAAATGGCTGTATTAACTAATGTATATAAATATATAAATCTTCCTACCAAGGAAGCATAAAGACATGATGAGTGTATGTATTTTTATTACATAAATAGTTTATGTAAGTATATTAGTCGCCTTTTACGACATCCATGGGAAAGAGATGGTGTGGTCCCGTGTGGTTCCCGGCACCAATACAAAAAAATAGGACTACTCAAATTGGTATTATTATAAATGTAAAATTTAAATGTAGGGTTTGTATATTCATCTGTTATTATAAATTCAAACATGCTGGAATACACCTTTTGTTCTTTATTTTGCAAGATGTTTTCTATATATATATATCAGAAAAGACCTATTTAAAAATAAAATAAAATTATAATTACTTTACTTTTAGGACTAAAAACTTAATATTCAACTGATGCATATACAGCTACCTAATTTAATAATGGATAATTTTGTTTATCCCGTAGCATATTACGTCTATCAATATACATCAATGAATTATTCCTGATGTCCCGAATGCCTACTGACATCGTTCCCGAACCTTTCTCCCAATTACATTTGTTAGGGAGAAGTGAATCTGAAAGCAGGGTGATTGTTATAGACCTCTCTTGATATTCGATAGTGACACAAGAAAGTTCATGAATACGATGAAGTTTCTATTTCTTACCATACTAATTAGGATAAATTATGTGCTAATGATATTATGGCCTACAGCCCCCTCGCATGATGATGACTGATCTGGTGAAGTCAGCGGGGAAACTTTGGACGCAGGTCACCTCCAGCAAAGCAAGGAAGTCCTTGTGGGATGGCTATGTTCAGCAGTGGACATCCTACGGCTGAAATGATGATGATGGAATACAGTAGGCTATGAAATGTCACTATCTATGATCATTTGCTATCACTTCACTTTATTCCTACACGATCTACGCTTTTAATAAATATTTTTGTTTCTGATTGAATTTTTGCTCAATATATACTTCCAAGTGATATGTGAAGTTGTTTAATTCCAAAATAATCAATTATAAGTACATTTAGTGAATGATAAAGCAAATTAATTTTTTTTATTACTGTAATAAACGTTTATAGTATCTATTAATTCCACTGGTCTGTACGTGAAACGTGTAAACGTTTCAACAATTAATACAAATTAGTCGTACCAAGATATCTATTAAAAGTGCACTCTAAAACAAAACGGAACACCGTTTTATTCAGAGTCCGGTATCGCTCCGAACGGAATACATCACTGCAAAAAGATTGCGACAAACGCTACGTTTATTCACCCCCTATATTTACAGTGGGGATTTTGTGATTCTACTCCGGATTTCCCAAACACTATCTGTGTCGCAGACTGTTTATTTTATTTTTGCCGGTCGGAAAACGCTCTGTTCTGGTTTGGCTTAAATTGTCTAGATATATTTTTTTATTTTGCATTAGTAATAAAAAATCGATTATAAAAATGTTAATTCTTTAGGAGCAGCTGTCTTTTATATATTTAAGGTTTTTCATGATTTTCTTCCAGTTTTTCATTTTATTCTCATGATGATCATTTTATATATATCGATATTATTGTATTTAATAAATAAAAATTCATTCTTAGGCTTTAGATAGGTAAATCCGGGATTGAATGCGAATAAAATAGTACGCCTAGCAAGGTTACTTGTTATTATGGACAAAAAAGTCACATAAAAATATGATACTTTTACGATAAGCGCGAGATACATGAAGAAGAAACAAGTTTATTTATTTAAATAATGAAATACCAGAAAAGTTTTACTTCTGAAAAACGTTTAAGAATGGCTTCACGACTTAATATTATTGGAAAAACCTTATCTTTTATAGGAATCAGCAGTCCACGTTGAATCCAGGAAAATCCCTGGCTTACGGCCGTACGCCCCGCCGGGACGCGGACGGTACAAAATCTATTGTTTTCTTCCGGACTAGATTCAAAACGTGATAGAATTTGCGAGTTATCATCCAATTGCTTGCGTTTTGAACTTTAAATGAATTCCAATAAACAACGATGACACTGAAATAATCCAAATTTAAAAGTAAAACAATTGAGTAACTACTATATAGTTTGAAATTGCTTTTATTTCAGCATGCCAGCCAGCCACAGTTGTAAGAATTCTTTAAGAATATGACAAGAATGTATTTGAATCAGATTTCCCTGCAAACCTGTGGTTTTAAGACTGGAATCCCGGAGTGTTTAAACCCGACTATCTTTATCCACTTAAAACTGGGTCTAACACGAGGAAGATGACGTCAAGAATATTGTAGAATCAAATTCAGGTAAAAATCCTCTATTTTTCGATACTCAGTTAATTTTACTAACATGACTCACGAGTAATTACAAGTACCTAATCAGTTTATGTGCTTTGAAGTTAATTGTTTTTGCTCTCATGACTAAACACATAAAGTCCCCTATTTTAGTATCTTCTTAATTAACTCATTATCCTTCACATACAAAAATACCTTGGGTACGAAGTCTATCACTCACTTTACTAACTGTATAATACATACATACATACATACATAAAATCACGCCTCTTTCCTCTTTCTAACTGTATAATTCGGTAACAATAAGCAATTTAACATCATGTAATTTTATTTACACATATAAATCTCGCAATCTTACTGTATAAGCATTAAATTTACAGCATGAATTGCATGAAACGTAGTTATTAACTCCAGTTTCCAAGAAACAAGTTGAAGTCGCACCCACTCATCCGAGGATATTAAGGGTTTCATGTATTAAATTTTCAAAATAATATTGTAATAATTTATTTAACATTTGTCGGAGAATACGCACTTAGAAAAAAAAATTGACATTTTGGAATTTCTCATATTATAACCTCAAAAGCACTGACGATCTCCACGCAAAGGTACAAAATAGTAGTTTCTCTCTCTTTCTCTCTACCTCTCTTTCTCATTTTTACCTGTTCCCAGTTGCACTCTACGCTACAATGCTTCTGGGCCTATGGCACGACACAGCTATAAAATCGTATCTTCCTTCAATTATATATTTTTTCTGGATAATCCATGAAATAAAAAACATATTGAATCAATTGGATTTATGGGTGCGAATCAAAACGAAGCGAGAACGCCGTTAATTCCGCAAGAATTATAAGAAAGTTTGTTTCGAGTTTAAAAATTGCAGCTGTCCGATTGTTTGCGAAGAAAGTGTGAATTTCTGAGTGACGGGAGGATTAATCATGCCGTCTCGAAATACCGAGGCCCTCAAAACAATGCTGAAGTGACAAAGGAGTGACGGCCGCCTAATGAGGACTTAAGGATTCTTTGTTGAGTATCGCGACTGTAATTATGGTCGCGTATCAAGTCTTTCCTTATGTGTATGGATACCTTCGTTGAATAGTTAACTATGTGGTCGAAATGGTGTTACTACCTACCTGTTACTAAGCTAAGGCAAATTTACTTAAATGTGAATGTTCGTGAGTGTACCGAACTGAAAACAGGTATGTTTATTTGATATTATAATATCAAAATTAAAAATAGCTGCAATTTACTAGTGAGCGAAGATGTGGGCAAACGCAAAGGAATAAATTACTGATACGTTTACATATATTAAATTTAATGACTGAGTCAAAAAATATAAATTTACTATTCCACTCCAAATATACTGTCATTGTATTTATCGATCATTGCTCTTATTTACATTCTTCGTAGCAGTTTCAAAGCCCTACTAATGAAAATAGTAATAACAACGACAATTGGTAATCATCCCATTGTCTAATCAAGAATCTAAACAAACAAACTAGAACCGATAGTGATCGTAACTTCAAAACATCATTAAAATATTGGATGCTAATACCAGTTACCATTGGACGCGAAGTACGTAATAACGCATTGATTCGACTTATGCGACGAAATGTAAATACGCTGGACAGTATACGTACTAACATACAAATTAAAATTAGCGGTTGCGTCATTTTAGCAAATATAGATTACATTTTCTTAATGCACAACAACTACTAGATGTTTACTGTTTCTGAAAGCATTTTATTTCTTCCAACTAATTGCTTGTGAATTATAACTTTCATTTATAATGATTGTGCTTCAAAATAATAGCAAAGTGTCGCATTTTTTTTATTTGCTTATATTAATTTAACATCTTCCATATAAATAAGTTGGTTACGCCAATAATATTATTGCGACTGTAAATTTTAGAAAGTCGCGTGTGTTTCGGTTATCTTACTTAAACTACATAATGAAGTATTGTGTTTAATTTTAATTACGGATAATTTGTCAACATATTTAGTCCAGGCCTGCATATTGATTCTACTTCATACCAGTGATTGGTGATTACAAGACAACGCGACAACCACCCACAGAGGTTATCGTACATTAGTCATTCTGCGCTTGCGACTCAAAGAACGAAGTTAGTCGTGACATTATGCGAGAAATCGGGTAATATGCGTCTGGTGTTTTTAGTGTTTCCATTTTGTTTGAGTGTTAGTTTAACGTACGATATGATTGTGGGGGATACAGTGCACAAGAAAATGGTGTTTCACCAGAGGGTGAAAGATTTTGCAATACCCTTCAAGAAAAGAATAAAGACGCTGAGTTATAGTGACTCGGAGAAAAGAATTATTAAGGTACTTGTTTACGAGTTTAGTTATTTCATATTTTGTTCAATTCAAGTTACATATTTTATTGATATTTTACTTTGGATTGCTAGCTATTTTTATATCATGACCTCTACTAACAAACAAGTGATAATTATATATGTACCTATTTGTAGTAGGAACCTACACTTTTTCATTACGTTCTATGAGCATTATTTTTAAATTTCCAACCAAAAAGAGGACTGTTGAAATTTGACTTATCTGTGTCTATTTAGAGAAGTTTTTAAATCTTAATCCTCATAAATTAATCATCGCTGGGGGTGTATGTAATTATTTAATTTTTACCTTTAAAATTATTGTTACTTTGTTACTAAAGAACGAAAATCATGCTGCCACATTCTACTTTCTAGGGCACGAATAATATACCTTTTATTCAGTTTTATTGCTCGTAGGTGTATTGAAAATATCACAATTTACTAAAATAGTATACAAACAAATAAGAAAACATAACGAATATTATTAAGGCAAATTACGAAACTTAGCTTTTATCCAGTTTGAAACTATTTCTGTAGAGGTTTGGCCTAATACTTAATTTAAGATGACGGATTCTTCTTTAATATTTCGAATTTAGTCCTCGCCTCGCTATTTTATCAATTATCACGTTTTTACACGAAGCGATTCCCGCCAGGCCCTCGCAACCTTCACAAGGTAACCTAACTCATATTAAACCATGGTTGCTCGTACACGTCCAGTTGTGCCATCACGATGTTTTTCCCCTCCGTAAAAGCATCTGTTAGCACTCCAACTAATGCCCATAACTCGGAAAAGTGTTATTAATTTGGATTGATTATTACTATCTACGATATAATTGTGTAAAAATATTTCTTTTTTCCAGGGAATAGCAACAATAGACAATGACTTTTCACATGCCAGTGCAAACGTAACAGAAGGTGGTGTCGGATATTCATACGTTACCGTCAGAATGAAGAGTCAAAGAAGCCATCCCCTTAATTTTGAAGTAGAAATATATGTATGAAGAAGAAAACTACCCATCATGTTTTCAACTTTTAGGCAGATCCAAATCGTATTTAGTTTTGATCTGGGCCCGCCATTATCATAGTGTATTCCCGATTGCATTAGCTGTATGGTTTTGATCGAATGGAATCTACTCAATCTACTTCCGTGGACTTCGTAGAAGATCACTAAAAGACAAAAGCACTAACAATTTATGCTTCAAAAAATTCTAAGATAGGTTGGCAGGCAGCCGACTACAAAAACTTTCAAAATCTTTTTTCCGATGTATAAAGTACCTATCACTTAAATGCTCTTTTGTGAACTTCGACCTTCAAAACCTATGGATGAGAGAAACGGGAAATACACTATGTGTAATGAAAGAAAGAATATTTTGATGCAAATCTTTCTAAAGTTCCATTATAATCTTAACTAATAGGGCAGCTATTCTGGAATGTAAAATGTACTGTCGTATCGCAAGAAATTATTATGGAACAGGTTTGATTGAATATTAATTGTTTGCAATAAAAATTAATATGACGAAATGTGATGTAGCAACTAAGTTTTACGTAAAGATATTGAGAATTAATGTCGCGTGCGACTGTGTGACCTCTATTCTAATGACATAATTAATTAATTTAATAGTGACTTTATGCCAAAAAAAAAATTAATAAATAAATCTAATTGAGTGAAGAAATAAGCATTCGTTATTCTTTAAGAGTAGGAACGCTGGACAGAATAAGAAAATGTAATGTTATTATGAACTAGCAGATACCATAGAATTTTTCAATATAAAAAATAACCGTATAATAGAAATAAAAAATAAATTAGTAATTATTTAATTTTAGGTTTATCAAAGCTTATTATTTTGTGTTATTGTGATGTTTATAATACATTAGAATTCTTGTTATTTTCAAATTACATATCAAACGTAAATATAAATCAAACGTTAGAAGAAACATTTTTTAGAAGTAAGTTATAATTTATCTGATACTTTAAATTTAAAAGATTTTATGATCCAAAGTTAAATAATATGGTTTATTCTAAATAATAACATGAAGGAATAAATAATTTAATTATTTTAATACCTAGCTAACTATGGATTATGAATGAAGAATAAGTTTAGAATTATTTAAATGCATTATTGCACAACAAATATAAGTGTAAATAATAATAAGTCATGTAAATATTCAACCGCGGTTATAAAAAATAAATAGATAGGTAAGTACTAATTATATATAATAATTTAATTTCTTTGTTATAATTTTTACTGTTATAAATAAACGACAATATAAATTGTTCATCATAAGTAATAAAAAATAATGTAAACATTCACTAGATTTTTTATTTTTCACTTTATATTTTTACTTTTTTATGACGTAAGTCGAGTAAGATACTCATTTGCAGATACATACATAAAATAAAATGCTGCAAATCAGTCATTCTCATCCTGACGTCTTCCTTTGAAACGAGCTAATCCAGGTTTTTACACGATGCGACTGGTCCTGGTCCGAGGAACCATTCACGAATTCACGAACGATGATATGTCTTCGATCTGATGAACCAGACGGTACGTGTATGAGACTCCAAATTTAAGAAACAAACCTATCTATTTGTACCATCTCTCTTCTCTTCTAAATCAATAGGACAGAGGAAAAATACCTAAGTATATATAAAAATAATAAGAAGATACAGAATCGACCCTCATCTATTCGCTTTGTTTCTCCTCAAATTTTCAAAGGAGCTTTGTGAATATTTTCGCTGTAGTGTGTAATTTCACGGCTGTCAGTATTCTGAAACAAAGTCGCGAGCTGAAACGTTGTCAGATCTCCCTACTACTTTGTAACATTTTTCATGAAATTTATTTTCTTGTTTGCATTCTTATGTACTAAAGGTATACTTAATGAAATTCGACTAAATATGCTTAGATTGTTTATGTTCGTACATATTTGAGTTAAACGTATGTTAACATGGCTTTATTTTTAAAATGAGGCCTGGATTCTTAAAGAACAATTCAAATTATTTCAAACTCTTTAAAAAAAGTAAGTGGCTAAGAGTATGAAACGCAAATAGTATGAAATTTTCTACATAGTAATATTCAAAACTTGTGGTTTGTGGGTAGGGTAAATTTAAAGTAATTTGTCTATGTTTTACGATTTTAACTAAATATACTTTTTTAATCATATTATTCAATGCCTGAAGTATTTTCAATGTTAATATTACACATTTTCAACTTATAAACACTCCTTGAAAATATCATAATACTTCTTATAAATAATAAATATTGTTTTTACACCACACTGGCCTAAGCTATAAATCACATGAACAAAAACTAAGATTAAACAAAAGAAAAGCATATGTGGACGGGATGCTTACAATGTGGTTTTGGGGTTTTTGCTAGCGAGACCCAAATCACAAGGGTCTATAAATCAGTGTGAGCGACCAGTCACACGTAAGTAGAGATATATGTAGGTGTAATCTGGGAAATTATTGATTTTGGTTAGAAAAGTCGAAAGCTTAGTAATCTAAACAAAGTTGTGAAGTAAAATTTTCTGCTTTGGAATTTTCCAATCACTACGTATCCATTCTAAGCATTCATTTACCAGACTATAACCAGACCAGACAATAAGGGCGAAAATAACTTACTGCTGAAAGAGAACTTTGGAGGACTGAGAAAGAATTTGATGGGAGAAGTTTCCGAAATCAGTTTCAACTAGAGTGTTTGATGAGAATCAATTTGGAGTATTGGTGTCTGAGAAACTTTGACGATTATTCTGTTGTCTTGTAAGACACCTGATAACTTTTAAGACATATCAATGGTGTGTCCGTTGTTTGATAAGATATCAAGACTGAGTATCTCTTAGACGGGGATGTTTTGTGTAAAAACTGACTGATCAAACCGTGAATCGTGGCCAAAACGCCCAACCCTCTCCCCAGAGAGTTGAAGAGGTAACCGGAACAATGCCTGGAGGAAGAAAGTTCGTTTTCATCAACCCATACATATTGTCACGTCTATATTCCTTGCGGGGTAGACAGAGCCACCAGTCTTGATAAGACTGATTGGCAACGTTCAGCCGTTTGAGGTCATCGTTAATTTCGAAATAAGTTAATTTAAGACATAAATACTAATTAACTGATTAAATATACGAGAACAAGCCGTATCTCCCTTAGCCTTAGCGGTTTTGGTACAAACTAAAATAACTCGCATAAAACAAAGTGTCGGTTATTACATTAATAACGCTGTCGCAAAATGAAAATAATAAGAGTGTAGAAGTGAAACAACCATAGAAATGAGATCTAGTAGTCATTTGTTCTATGTGTACCGAGAACCACACGTTACTTCAAGATATTGATCGCAAGAAGACCCCGGGATCCTCTCAAGAGAGGTAAGGATGTATCAGGACTTACGCTAGGATGATAATGAAACTTGCATTATTCACTATTTTTGTAAGAAAATAGAACATTCATAGAAGGTTTAGATTAAGACCTACCTATATTTGTAAATTAACGTCCGATCAGAATGTTGCAGTATAGTTTGTTCTGCCGCCTCTCCTACACTTGCGCTTTGGAAGCGGTGGTAGGTATAAATTATATTTATATATTGACGTTATTGACCTTGTGTGCTTTTTGAAAATAAATCTACCCTTATCTATTGATATTTGATTATCTGATATACATTTGCACTCTCTTTATTTTGTATCAAAACCCTTCCCTTTTGTTTATCCCCCAGGCGTCGCAACTTCCGACCGACACAAAACATTGCGAAATGTATTTCTATTTTGACAGAATTTGCTTAGATTTTTTTTTCTGCTAGTCTCAAATCAGTTGGAATAATGCTTTTTATAGTCTTGTAAGATTCAAATTCAAAATTTTATTCATTATTATGAGATATTTCAACATCGTAATTGTGTTCTATTATAAATTATAAATATCTTTTGGTCTCACAACATTGGTTGCCGTCAAATAAATTACTTAAAACCAAGTTGACTGCCGCTTCCAAAGCGTCAGTATAGAAGAAGTGGTTACAAACTGCACTGTAGCATTTTCTTCGATAACTTCACACTTTACGAAAGGCCACGTTCAGCTGTACGGCTTAGTGATGGAATCGAGATTCAAATAATGATAGGTTGCAAGCCCAATGTCTACAAGAAGAATCTCAAATTTACAAGCCTATCCATTAATCGCATTTTACGACATAGGATAGGATTACTCCATATCTTACCATACCTAATAAATCGATTCTGATATTATTGACGTAATAATTTAGATTATCTAGGTCATAAGGACGTATTGCAGAGGTCGTCACAGCTACTCACGTTAATAACGGCCAGTTTGCATTCCTTGAGCAAGCCTTGAGCAATGACTTGCTAGTTTTTCATTAGGTACACGTATGCATAAATTCTGTCAATCTTCTTTCACATTAATGTCAACAACGAAAATTTAAGATTAACTAAAACATTCGCTATTAATGTAACAAAAATAAGATTTAGAATTAATTCAGAATAATCGTAACGAAAAACTAGTGTCAGAAAAACTTAACTAAATAATATCCATAAAAATAAATGTAACAGCTTCATCATCTTATGCCATATTTAACCTGTTAGCTGTAGGTCTCCTTCAACCTCCTTCGTTCTGTTCTATTTTGGGCAGCAATTATCCAAAGTCTGCTCGCTACCTTCTGGATGTTATTTTTCCATCTCAATTACGGTCTGCCCGTGGTCTTTTTTGTTCCGACGATCTGCACTTGTGAAGTAACTAACACTATTGAGTTTTAACCACGTGAATTTACCTTTTATCGATGCATATTCTTGCATACGACACAGACAAAGCTATAATTTCATTATTTACATATAAAAATACCCAGCAATCGGAAAGGAAACTATTGTCTGAGTTGAATATCGCATGTTTCAAATTCAAACGTTCAGGAATTTCCAATATTGCGCGCCGTGCCAGCATCATTTCCAAAACAAAATGAAACGATCAATCGATTCATCTTTATTTCAAAGCGCTAAAGTTCATATTTGCCTTGCAAGTTAATTTGCTAAATGAAAATGTAACTTTGTAAATGGAATCACGACGGCATGAAGGTAAATTCAAAGAGTTTTAACTTTTGAAAAAGCATTCTTTCGCGCGTTGCGCTGTAAGAAACTATAATACTACGTATACTTACAGTATAAGACCAGGTAGTCGTGGCAGTAAAATGAAATTGCTACGGCTATTGGTATTTTTTACTCTACACTGTCGTTGAACAAAATTGTAGGAACTGCGTTTTGTTATGTCATATTGATAAATAAAGTTGTTTTAATAATTATTTGTATAACAAAAACTTTGAGTTTAATAAGGATGGAGGTAACTTAAATTAGTGAAACGTCACTTAGGTAATCATGAAAAGAATAAGATGAAAATTTATTTTTATTCCCTATACATTGAACGAGAAAAAATATTGATGATTGGTGGTAGGCCACCACTAATAAAAAAATAAAAGCATTACGTAGGTACCTATTTGTTTTAAATCGGTATGATGTTCAATTTTGTTACTAAGAGGTGGTACTATACATAGACATAGAATTGGAAAGTCATTAACCCAGTTTTCTGAATACTATTTTTAGTCGGTCTTTTGTCTGAGTATTATCAAAGTTCATTCAACTGGTTGTGACGATATTTGACCAAAGATGACTTAGATAGCATAGGCACCGTTACTGTAGATGTCTATATCTACCTACCTACAGCAAAGAATAGTTTGAAAGTAACCGACTCATTACAATTAATAACTGAATATAATACTAATAATACAACATGAATAATGTTTTGATATTATTAACAAAATATACGATTTAACAAAAAAAAATCCTTTCCTATATTCCGTATTAAAAAATGGTAATATTAATTATATCATTAAACCAATCAGCTGAGCGTGTCTTTTCAATACTGTTGGCTCTGTCTACCCCGCAGGGGATATAGATGTGATAATGTATGTAAAATTGAACCTAAATTAATAATATCAAGAAAACCTTAAGTTCGAAAATATAAACGATCATTTCCGATGCTCATTTACAAAACAAATTTGGTAACACTTTAAACATACGGTTAAAGGCCATATCTTCCGATAATCCCACACGTCCCGGCATCGGTACCACGTGTCACTAATGAATCCCCCATTTGCCCGGGACCTAAGAAAACAATTTTAATAGTTCTCAAATTGTTGACACGACGTCTACGGATTTCTTTCGGAAGCTAATTGCGTAAAGTCATAGCATATAAAAGGCAAAAGGTGATCTTCGTGGGTAGGTACTTACTTTTTTCACCTAATTTATTATAAACCAACATTTAATTATTTGTCAGCTATGTTTGTTATTTGGCAGAATAAAATGTTTTGTAATTTTAATTGACCGCGCTTTTTTTCCATTTTCAAAGGACAAGAAAGTACATAGCGATTTACAAAAGTCATAACATTTTTCAATATTTTAGTTAAGCTTACAATTCATTATATAGTTATTTTAAGAGGGCAATTTGAATTTTATGTCACAATGTTTGTCTCCATACTCCTCCGAAACGGCTTTACCGATTTTAACCAAATTTTGCATGCATATTCAGTAGGTCTGAGAATCGGCTAACATCTATTTTTCATACCCCTAAGTGTTAAAGGTTGTCCACACTTTATATGGCAAAACAACGTTTGCTGGGACAGCTAGTACTTATATAATTCTGATTATATTAATATACCTAAGTGTCAATTTAAAACATTACATTTAAAACATGATAAAAACAACATCACACGAAGATCACATAAATATAGATCAAATAAAAATAAATTTATAATTTCAAAAATAATTTTCAAAGGCCGCTTTTACTTTTTGATGAAGATAACATTCTGTTATTAAACTTCTCAGCTAGCACGACCATCCATCAATCAGGATCTGTCGCAAGTAGCAGAGACTAATTTCCTCGTTTGTTTCGCCACTAAGCCCTCGGCGGCTTTGGATCTGATAGATGTTTGATTGAACCTCTGCCTAATAGTAGGCATCTAATTAGTATTTGTTGGTAGAGGAATTCGGGATGTACCAATTAATATGGGTTTTCTGGTTAGCTTTAAATTAACATAGAAGTGTATGCGATAATATAGAAAAATTATCTTTTCGTATACCTAAAGAACATTAAAAGTATGTAGAATTTAAAATTAGAAATGCCTACCTACTATCAAATTTCTTTTACCTCAATTATGTAGACAAAATTTGTAGCCTAAAATTCACCTATGAATGTTAAATATGTATATGGTTAAAAATATTTCAATGAAAACAATTTTTAAATAACAGTTCAAAATAGTAACCAATTTTCAGAATTTATATTTCTTTTCTTTATAAAATCAGATAAATAGTACAAAATATGATATAATAATAATTCAGTTGAGTAAAACCATTACTTGTAACCGGTAGTAGAATAGGAAAACACAAGAACCTGTGTGTCATACGTAGGATCACAACATTGGAACTTCATTTTGTGAGTATTTGAGTACGTCAATAAAATGAGACAGGAGGTAGTTTACAGCCATGGGGAATCCCTGAGATGGCAAACATCGGCCTAGAGTTGCGACATAAAAGAGTTAGTACCTATAGAAGGTAAGACTTTATCTTTACTACGATGCTTTGTATATTGTTCCGTAGAAAAAAATACATTTAAAACACAAAAACAAAACATATAGACAGTTCATTAACGCCGCAGCAGAAAAATGCATTGAATTTATAAATAATTATAGCATTTTTTTATTGATTACTTTGACAAAAATACTTCTTTGACTTGTATATAGTCTATATAGACTTGTGGTAGATCATATTCCATGTATTTTTAATTTCCGTGGTATAAAATTCAAATTTTTTTCATCATCGCGTACCACTAAGTAGTTGTTATATAGGTATTCCCAGTCGAAGGAATAAAAGTAATTTTTTATAATGTAACAAAAATTGTTACTGAGCTATATTTATTTCTTCTTTCACATTCTAGTGCCTCTTACCAATATAAAAGTTATCATCGGATATCGGATAGGGATCTCAAAAGGTTTCCGTATTTGGAAGTACCAGTTCCACCCTTTTGATGCAGATCGATGAGACGGCCAGCGTGAAGGGATCACGTTGTAAAACTGATACGTGACAGTAGTTTAACTTTGGGGGCCCTTTTTATTGAGTGCTATAGATGGCTTGAAGGATGTATAGTCAAACATTGAATGTCGGAAAAAGTTTCTGACTTCAATAGGAAAATACCACGCTGTAAATACAGGGATTGTAAGTGCACCTTTGATTCTGCACTCTAAACATTCGCAAGTCATTCGCTATATTTTAATAATGATTATCGTTAAGTTATTTTTTGTGTGACCTTGGCGTATATTTATAGTTAGTTATTTTAACCAACTAAACAAGAATTTAAAATCGTAAAACTAGAAACAGGAGAGTCAAAGAAACTTTTAATGAGCAAATCAAAATACTGAGAAGATTTAATTTGTCAAATAAAAGGTTCATTGTAATATTATAACTTATTTATCATATTTCAGATGTTTCGTGACCAAATTCCGCTGACAACAAGTCTTAACAACGGTCTTAACTAAGCATTCCCTACTTAAATTATCCGAGAACATTTATGAGGCGAATAACAATAATTCAGAGCAATCAGTAGTACAATCACGGACTCTTACAGACTTGACGAAGGCTTTTGGGCAAGGGAGTGAGGGCCAGTGTTGCCTACTTAATGCTTTTGAAGCTTAATGTAGCATTTTCATCTATATCAGCGCTCAAAAATTGGAGTCTAACGTCCCTTCGAAGGTCTGTTGCTTTTTTACATGATCGGATATTTAATGATTCATGAAGTTTTAAATTAAATTGTAGTTTCAAATTACTACGAATTCGTCACAAAACTAGATAGTCGATCATATCTTTGTTTGCATGCTCGCCTTGAAAGAATATGTTTAGCTTTTAATCTTAATGATGGAATTGAGATTAAAATATTGATAGTAGTATAACCCAGCGTCGAAATTGGCAGTTTAAGTAATAAACGGGCCTTATAGAGTTTTCTTCAAAATCTTAGCAACCCAGCGCTTTTCAAAGTCCAACTTAGCGTGTTTTCATCAGAAACAGTTGGCAACAGGGAGTGGGGGTACACACGTCCCTTACATGCCAACGATGGGAATTTGGGAAATGGCGTGGCAAATGCTAAAGAGAATTATAACTCAAAAGAACTCCCTTGATGAAGACTTTTGCCTAAAATGTAGACGTGTGTTCATTGTACAATGTTCTGTGATGTTTACAGTTTGTTTCTTTTGTCACACAATCAAAAATTATGATTGGTTTAACTGACCTTTTGAGGAGACGACGAGTAACATCTAACAATTTTTATTTATAATCTAGTTATTTTAAAGTAATTATTTAAATTTAATTAGTGCCATACAACTATGGTATGGTATTAACTTAAACCTTTATCAGAAGATTCAGTACAATAGTCAGCCATAACTACTCGTAGGAATTAAGTCATATTTTACTGAAATATAACTACTGGAAGCTATCAAATAAGGTTTTACCATCATTAGCCTGTCTTCTATTCCGAAAAAAAAGAGCCAAACAATATGGGTCCCTTTTCCGGCCCAAAAAGGTTGCGAAAAATAAAGAGATCGTTAAAATGTTTTATGTTTTGTTTCGGCCCTGAGATTATGAGAGATAAAGGAACATATTTCGCAACTATATGAAAACATAGCATTGCGGCATTTGTTGGCTTCGCACCCAATGATCACGATTTAAAAAAGTACATCTTTATTTTATTAATTATGTATATTAAAAGGAATTTCTGGCGGGACGTCATGCTGAACGAAAAGCTACTTAGTTAAAAAAGGAAGGTTGGCGTTAGTAATAAAGGTGAAGTTTGCGATTTAAATAAGATGATTTAATGCGAAATATTAATAATAAAAATTAATGATTGAGTAAAAATAATGGATATATATATCATAATAATGGATAGAAATATTTTAATAATCTTACGTAATTTTTAGTCAGATGTCTACTTGAATATTAGTAATTACAGTTAAGTAGGTACCTATAATATTCTTATTGTATTTGATGCAATTGTATTTTCTTATTAGATATTTTTGCTTGGTTTTGGCGTGTTCATCTCATTTAAATCTTATAAATAAATTGATTTTAGGTTCCTTAAAGTCGAGTGGGTGCGGAATTTGTTTTCTTGTACCTCCATCAATCATCGTAACGAGTCTTTGCCGGGGCATTTCACACGTTTTTCCTCGAGGCTGATGATACTTGTTTCAGGATAAGAAACTTCTTACGAGTTTTCTTTTGAAAGGAAATAACAGTGTTATTTCTAAAGATCGTCATTAAGGATTCTCCGAAAGCTATAATTTAAAAAAAAAATTAGTTTAATAAAAGAAAACCCATTCTTTAAGTTTTTTGTGACAATCATTAAATTATCAAAAGAAGATAACACACACATAATGATTGAAAAATTATATTAGTGTTATATTTAAAAAAACGTTTTAAATACAATAAACAACGTTGAACCGTCGAATCTGTTTAAAAAATGAATAAGTATAAAACAACCTAAAATGACTGACGGCTCAAATGAAAATCAAAAGCGTTTCTAATCAAAAGTGACACTTTCATAATTACTTGTATAGCTTTTGTATAAGAATAGAAACCCTCTGAACTTAGAATGAGTCTACCTGTAGAGTGTGCAGTGATGTACGAGATGGAACAGAATTATTTTGAATTTTTTGGGAAAGTATACTTACATTGATCAAATCGGGAACGTCCTGGCGGAAGGTCGACTCAAGACGATCATGCATGAAGATAGAGTAATGAATGAATGATAAAGTGGAATGATTAGAAGAAAGGTATGAAAATCTTCGATTTTATTCTAAGTTTCGTCTATTCTACGGCACTAGTCACAAAATTAAATTATAACTTCAAAATTCATTAGCGCGAAACTCTATGGAATTTACACAATGATTTTTTACTTTAACATAAAACTTATTAAGATAGTTAAATGCGTTGATGTAATTAATATGTATTCACTTATAACACATACAAAAAAATGGTCACACTTTAATACCTACATATTTTACTTTCACGATTAGAAACGAGACATAACATACCGCGCTCTATACAAAAAGACGAATATTTACTCTCTGAGACATTTGATCTTTGCGTGAGGTGAGAACATTAGAACCTATTAGAATTTATTTTAATATTCGTACCAACCAAAAGGAATAAGAGTTTAAAATGGAGAAGCGTGAAACGGAGCGGCAAATGCCGGAATATTATTTATGAGTACAATTTGAAACTCGGGAATCTTGTTTATTTTCGCTTTTTATTAAAAGGGCACTTTGTTTTTATACTTTATATATCTGTTGATATGGGTTTTGAAGAATAATAATATGCTTTGAAACGATGATACTTTTTGTTTGCCATTGTAAATAAACATATTATAAACAGGTACCATTAAATGTTTTATATAAGTATAAGAACCAGAACTAAACTAAAGGATATTCACATGTGCGACAGCAGATTTTAAAAAAAATGTGATGGCAGACGATTCTTTGTTCGAGCTAGAAATCGAACCTAGAATCATGTTTTAGCAACACTTACTGATGCTAATAAAACCACAAGCGTCATTTTAAAAAAACGCTTAGTTAAAAACGAAATATATTATATACCTTTATTATACCTATTGTCTTATCACGGCATTGTTGCGGTCAACTAGTGGTCACGCGGAATGCATAAAATATTTTATCTCATTATTAGGTACGTACAAAGAATTACTTTTTAATGAAGTTTTGATCTTTAAGATTGTAGTATTGTATACACACACAACAGAACTTGTTTTTTTGTGGTCTGTTTCGTTTATAAATTATGCGCTTTCTTTGTTTCTTATTCTTGGCAAAATAGAATAGGATCAGCTCATATTTATTTATTTGAACTTATTGCAATTAAAATCGAACAACTGGTGCTCTTAGAATATGTACAAAACGTTATAGAAGCCATAAATGAAGCGTAAATTACAACACAATCTTTTCATAGCAGTAAATAATCAGTAACATAAATAAAGGCTTTTGTTTTATAAGTGGAAATGAGCTTAAAGTTTAAAGGTAAGCTTTTAGGGGTAAGCCTTCCGGGAAGAGTATTTCAAGCGTTAAAAGTGTACAAATGAAGCAATTTCTGAAAAAAATATATACACAGTCCACTTCCTCCAATTTTCTAATTTCATTTCAGTAAACAACGTCCAATTAAACGTAATTTGAGTTCGCTGAAAATTGCACACTGCCTCAGGGGAAATTTTTCATTGGAATAGGACCGGACAAAAACTCCTGGGCATTAATCAAGCTAGGAGAGGGAAATTAGACTCGCATGGGCGTCATTCCCTTTTGTTTTTTGTTCTTAAGGGTTATATTTTTAAAAATTCAGGTAAGTGTTATAAATTTATTTGCCTCATACATAATTCTTGAAAATTACAAACAAGTCTTTATCTCTTACGGACTGAGCATGGTCACAAAAACACTTTAAGGCTACGTTCAGTTATATAGCTTAGGTAATGAAAAGGTTCTATAATAAGATGTCGTTTTTTTTTATTAGGTATGTAAATATATTAGAATAGGGATAGGCTCATAAACTTGGGATTCCTTTTGTAGGCGAACCTGTCACTATTTGAATTCAAATCTATCATGAAGCCATACAGCAAAACGTAGCCATTTTGTCTTCTCGAAACTGTTGGCTCTATCTACCTCGCAAGGGACAAAGACGTGACTTATATATATATGTGTATGTACATATGAATAAAAAGAATATTAACTTTTTTCAACGATTTAATAGTGAGCTTAACTAAGAGCTGCCAGATGTCAGAGTAGATATTTACTACAGACAGACATTATGATGTCTGTAGACATAACGAAGAATTATTGCACATACACAGATAACCACAAACTAAATTAAACAGCCACTTAACTTCACCTGTGTCTAATTTTTTTTAAATTACATTTGAACCTTTAACATCCATATTTTCTGGCAAGCAAAAAACAAAATACTGTGTACGTTAAAGTAAGGCTTTCATCAATAACATGGAAAGGAATAGAAGCAGGGCCAGTAAATACTGTCGTCTATGGCGCGAAGGGGACTAGTTTTATAACCCCGGCACCCCAGTGCAGTAAGACCGCGTTGATTCCTTTGAAATGTAGTATATTGCAATAGCAGATGAATCAGTTTCTCAATTTTTGTATCGCTAATAACAAGTAAGTATTATGACTATTTGCAATAAAACTGTGAGTAGGTAACCAGACCTCAAGGATGCAACGTTCATAATAAATAAAAAATCAAACCAAAAACAATCCACTCGAACAACAGTGTTTTTCATTATTTTCTGATTTCAGGAATGAAAGGATGCTGATTTTTAAGCCTGAAGAATGTAGAAAGGACCCAAGGCTATAGGTCATTGAGCTGAATTGTGTAGCCTAGGAACATGCAAAGATGCGGAAAAATGTAGAAATAGGCTCATGCTTTATTTAATTTTATCAGCATTTATTTGAGAATACAAAACAAAAAAACAAAATTACGATGTTTAGACGAGATAAACTTATTCTTATTCCTTTTTTTTATTTTGGTCAACATAAATTAATTTGAACTCAAAATATTCTTCGTAGCATCTGAATTTCCAGCATTGCCTACGCCACTAAGAATGCACGGGCGTCTTGAGACGTCTCCCCCAGGTTGTTGCAGCTTTACGAGCGGCGGCCCCTGCCCGCTGCACGCACGATACACGGACAACAATCCACTCGAATAACAGTATTTTCCATTGTTTCCCGATTTCAGGGACAGAAGTTTTCATAGTAATTTACGGTTTTTGAATTACATAAAATAGCCGTGTGGTTTCAGGCACTTAAGAATAGGACCACTCCATATATTTTTCAAATGGATTTCATAAAAGGCCTTTTCAAGACTGTTGGCCATGTCTACCCCGCAAGACATGACTATATGTCTGAATGTATGTAATATGTAGGTAGGTATGTATGAAAAAAAGCTGCTTTGATAAACATTACTCCAAAATTTTATATTTTTGCATACTAGTGGCTTTTTTCTATTATCCATTTGAGTGTCTTTCTGCATATCCATGCTTTGGGACCTCATTTGAGGACTTTCTAAGGTAAGACTTGCTAAGGTGGAAATTTATTTGAGTGTTATTATAAAAATTGTATATAATGACAATAACCAATCACTATCAATAATAACACTGGTTTGTAAAAGAATCTCAGAAAAATATATATAGGAATAATTGTAAGAATTCTAGATGCCCTTATCTACTATAGATCAAGTTATTAATAAGCAGATGTATGACGAAGATTTATGATCTGACGCTTTTACCGATAAAAATAAAAAGATCGGTCCAATTATGCGTCATTTAGAAGAGCTCATGCATATAAATCAATGTAATCACAGTGTAGCATTTTAATAACAGACTAAAGGCCGACACGAGACGTGCCCAGCACAAATAGCTTCAACAGAAGTATCACTTTTTTTTAATAGTTACACTGTAACTATGACAGCCGCTGGAACCGAGCGAAGATAATCTTATAATCTTAACTTCGAAAAAAATGTCCACGGTAAAGAAATAGGTAATGGTCATAACTATCAACGCTTAGTCAAAACAAGTTGACATAATAATTGAAACTATAGGATTCGTCGTTTTGTAACGCATACAGTTGCCAGTACTTATCATTTCTATTGTCTTAATATTATTCCAAATTTAATGATAACAACTCAACTAACGTAACGTCAACACCATTTATCGAAGCAGGCAATGGCATAATAAAAATATTTCTAAGCGACCAAAACTAAGCTAGTTTACATACACATAGTAGATTCAAATAGTGTCAGGTTACCAGCCCATCGGCTAAAAGAAGAATGCCAAGTTTATTTAAACCAATTAGCCTATCCCATGATTGACTTCTAAAATCTGTGCCAGAAGAGATGCAGCTGGCACACACTAATTAAATGAAGTAAGGTAGTCTTATGTACAAAAATACCCGTTTACGTTATAAATACCAAATTAATGATGCAAAAACATTATTCAACTTATACGTATAACATGATTCTTCATCGACTGGTTACCCTTCTGTATTCACGACATTTTATATTCTTAGAGACACTGAATGCGCCATTCATATGCATCCAATCAACGCCATTCAAGACTATTAACTATATAGTGAGAAATGCCTTAAATTTAATGAAATAGTTGTTTGGACAGCGCCGTTAGCGTTATGTTGCGAAATAGAGAAAATAACATAGGTGAGTAGATACTAATAGCTTTAGATGGAATTCATATTTATTTATTTTCATATGGCAGGCCACTAAGCAAATGAATTCGTATCAAGAATATTTTAGAGAAAAAACATAATGAATCTTGTCTTTTGGATACAACCATATTGGATTCCGACATTATTTTTCTGAATCAGTTTATATGGTTCATAATATAATATTAACGACAGCACTTTTTCGTATAGTTCTTGAATTCAGAAATCATGGAGCTATGGAGTGAGTGCAATAGAACGCTGCATTGCCTCACAAAAATTAGCGATATTTGTCTATGGCCGAACTAAAAAGGTTTCACTATATAATCAAAAGTGTCATATTTTAACTATATGGCCAAAATTTTTAAACTGTTGACTGCCTGCCTATGTCTATTGGACACAAGCTTCCTAAGAAAACTTTAATTGCAGACCACAAGGTACGAACGTAATTTCTGACTTTCCTTAATGCAAATAGGTAACTGAGTATAGTTAAAGTACCTGAATACTGCTCAGGCAGGTATAAAAATGCCTTCATTTTCCCAAAGTTTTGTTGCTATATATGTCCAAAAACTTTAAGAGTAAGAATTTCCTTGAACTGGAACGGCTTGTACCTTAATATTAAAAAGGGCATAAACTATATGACCACTAAGAATATAAAACCGACGGTATTTTTTATATTTACCGCTCCGCAATTTATCTCTCGCCTAACAAAGTCGCAATTTCGCGTCTCTTTGTTTCAGAGTCTGCTCAACATTTCCAAAATGCCATAGACAGTAGAACAAAGCGGCATAAACACGACGACTATGCTTGATGCAAAGCGAAACGGCAAAAACGTTTGGTTGTTCCCACGCAATGGGTGAAAATTCAGTTTTACATGTTCGTACCCAAGGAATAATGTTCATTATTGAATAAAAAAATTACAAATAAAGAGTTAAGCGTACACCATGGGAACGGACACGCGATGTCGCGGATTTAAAATTCCATTTCCTGGCATTGCGAAAACTCCAAATTGTTACCAGTTAAATTAATTGGATCCTCTTTCCCGTTGCTCTGTGTGGTGTGTCTATGTAGAATACATGTGCTTTATTTTATTGATTTAATCTCTTTCTTTCATCATTGAGCGCATTGTTGATTGCTGTCTTAACTAATTATTAGGTTTATGTTACTTTTTGACCTATCAAGAAGCCTATGTTAAAAGTATCAAACTACCATAGCTTTTATATTTTACATTCCATAATGATATTTAGAATTGTATCAAATTAATTATATTTTTTTAAGATTGCAATATTTCCAAGTTGGCAACTTGAACTTGAACAACTGTTCGAGATCTTGACGATGACTTTGGGGCTACGTCAGAAAGGATACATATCCTTTCAAACTATAAAAATTATCGTTATCATAGAAATATTAAAAACGAAAGGCATACATTACAATACAAATTATCTTTATTGCTTATAAAAAATACATAATGTAGTTGGTAGAAACATACTTTTACATTACATGCACAGAAAGGCATTTTCGTCGAAATTGTTAAAACGCCATCTATATCACAGCTCGATAACTTCCAAAAGGTACACCATAGCATCTACTTACAATGCTTCGAAGGATTGTTTGGGCACGGCAAAACCTGCTGCTTCATGTTTATCAATTCCATTAGGTAGCGCTGTTTAGAGACACGTAGGGTTCGAAGTAAGTGCTACATAATGCTACTCGTATGAACTACGAACAGGCTACCTACGAGCGACTCTTATAAAAATTAAGTAACTTTAAGGAACTACAGCTTCAGTTTTTTTTTTCTATAGAACTATAGAAGGTAATATTGCCTGCACTTAAAAATTTTTAATTGATTCATATCAATCAAATAATCAAATAATCAATCAGGGAACAAAGAAAAACAAAAATTCTACTTTTTCAAATGTTTACTAAGACCAAATCATCTTAAACACACATCAAAACAGACATATGCACAATCTCACTTAACTAAAAGTATTCTCTATTTTGTTTTTGGAAAACAATTAATGTAAGATATTACGATTTTCCATTAATAATAATACTATATAGAAAAAAAAAACATAAATATCTACAAGTTCATTTACGGCGCTAAGTTAGCCGTTTAAGGGGAGTGCCATGGCAATGTGGCGCAAAAAAGACATTCGAGGAAAGTATTTTGATTCCCAGTTCTTTTTATATTGAAATTTTTGAATTTCCAGTCGTTACCAATACTAAATTTAAAAAGGTACCCATACTTTATTACGTCGTTGACTATACTAGGCTATGGTATTTGTTTAAAAAATTAGGTACCATTATTTCAAGCTCTGCAATTAACACGATTTATTTTGCAAGAAAACTAATTATAACAACAATTAAAAATTATTAGGGTTGTATTAAAAAAAAATTAAGTTTTAATACAAAAAATTTAAACACTTAGGTATGTATAATAAATTTAAATTATAATTTTACTTCATTTTTTTTTATTTGTACCTGTCAGTTTGATAGTAATAGCAAATCTTAATCTTGATTACCGTACAAGTGTTAGTATTCCAATAAACATGTATTTTTTGCGCTACAGCCCTAAGCGAATCGCCCTTAACACAATAAGTACAAAATAATATTAATATTGTAATAATAATAAAACAATGACATGCCTGTCTTCATGGCACAAAACATGTTTCAAGAAACAAATGATTATTATTGCAATGAAACACAACAATATTATACTAGTTACTTGCAAACTGCTACTTTGTACATTATTACTTCAAGTAAATCACAACTAGATATAGACCTATTTTTTTTGTTATTTTCGTCACATTTATACGTTACGCTTTATGGCATTATTATACAGTTACAGTTAAATGCTTCATTTTGTAATATTTATTTGTACGAAATTAAGATACAATTTTTATTTTCATTCAATGCCATGAAAACATCTTTTTTTAAATCTTGTATCATTATATTTCATTTTTTTTCCATGTAGAAATGAGTCGACAAGGATTTAAGCTAATTTGCGCGTTAAAGTGAGCCCTCAACAGAAAATGTTTATTATAGTGTTTTTTATTTATTTAGATTCATGTTGTTAATTATAAAATATAAAAATTAATAAATATTAAGTTAAACCGAACAATTTTACGCAGGCCTGCGGATAACTGTTTTTTTTTAAAGAGCTAGATCGATATAAAAAAACAATTAATATTAATTACCATCAAATTGGAAAATGTCTCAGACTTGTGAAATTAGAAGTTGAAAATGTTACTTCAAATATATTCTTTATGATATTTTTTGTTAACACTACTTGTGATTTCGAATAGGAAGGTGTCTCAAATTATATGTGTTTACATTATGCTCGAGAGACCAACGTTTTAAGTACTTATTTATGATAAAAATCATGGACGGAGTGTTAACAACTTGAAAAAAAAAATACAATAATATCAATGGCATTAAATACGAGGTAAAATATAATGAAAATCAATGAACGTTTCAGGTGTTATGAAAAAAGAGTGTTTTATAGAATTTATTGATCGTAAATGTATATACTTTTGAGATTATAACATGAAAAGCACCTAATATGCTTTATAAAAATTTTGTATAAATTTTACCGTAAAGCCTATGATGTAAACATTTCATATAAAAACTACGCAATAGACATTTCATAGAAGTAACGTTATTATCCTTCTAGATTTATTAATCTCAATATCAGATCTCCTTAATTGTAAAATATTTGCTTAATATATTTTACATTGAGATTATTTATAATAAAATATTAATTAGACATAACATTTCTATTGCACTTAACGTTACTTAAAGATGATTTGTTAAAATAATTGCTTTAAACAATATAATATGTAAGCTATATACATAACACTTACAATTTTTAAGTTACCAAAATACATTACTGTTTCAGAAAAACGACAGAGATTTAAGGCACTGACAAAACTTTGAGTTTCTTTTTTATTACATTAAATATACTTTTATTCCTTTTAGATATTTTTGGTAAAAATGAGATAAATATATCAGAGATTCTATAGAGATTTTATTTCAAAAAGATTCAAAAAAAATATTTAGTATCTCATTTTATAACATTGTGTTAATGTATATATTTATATGATCTTAATATTGTCCTAGACTGCCTATTATTTAAGATTAATATAATAGCAAAGTTAACAATAATTTAATCTCTTCTAACTTAACTAATATGCAGTTAACAGTTTATAGAACCACAGTGGGCGAACATTGTACAAAATTAAGGCACTTGGGATGCACAAATATTCATTTTATCTATAAATATTAAACACTAAAATATGTAAATACTATAAATATATCTCTACATATAGTAGATAGGTTCATACACCCATTGACCGCTATTCAAGGTTTAGAAGGAAGACATTCGATTTTAATTTGATTGAAATATAGCTCTCAAAATTATATTAGTCTTTGGTTTTAATGTAAAATAATTTTATTGCCAAAAACATATTTGTTAGGTCAATAAGTATATGAAGGACAACCTAGATTAGAATCCAATATCAGTCCAATATCTATAATGTTTTCTCAATATTTTCATTGAAATTTGCAAACATATATTACTTACTTGACACTAGCTCGAGTGAATACCGGAATCTTGATAATAATTCTGCGCACAGCGTTGCTTCCATTTCATTTAACATGATATAAATAACTTTGTACTGTATATTATGAAATGAGAATTGAAAACTCTCACTCATTAGTTCATTAATGAGCATTATTGCCCAAGTTTTTTCCAGTTGCATTAAATTGAAAATCGACTACTTCAGAAATTAATCTGTGTAATAAGTACTAAATAACTTGAGAATTATTTCAACAGATTCAAAATAAGATGTAAATTGCACGGCGCTAAAGGTGAATACAATAAACTTTAGATATTGTTAAATATATAATTGAACGCATTTCATATTAAAAACTGTTAAGAATATCAAACATAAGATAAGATAGGTATAAGATAACTGAATACACATTTAGCACCGCGCGTATCCAGGGTTCTAACAACTCGTGCTAACACAACACGATCAAGCGACAACAAATAAACAATTACAAAAGTAGATATAGTCGATGGCGTGTGCCATTTGTATAGGTTAATTATCATGTTATAAACATAACAGGCATATAAATGTTAATAGTTAGACTATTATAATACATAGTAATGTTAACGTGAAAGGCCCAACAGCTATAGCTACTATGGTGGTCGATGTTCCGATGTATATGTTACGGCGAAGTGCCGGGCGGGGGCCGGCCGTGGCTGCGGTTAGTTCCTCGGCGCCGTTAGCACTCACCTAGCCAGGTTAACGAGAAGAGAGAAAAAACAGAATGTTAGTATCGATCAAAATGTCATGGTCCGACACGAGTGCCCCAATCGCGAGACGACTTCACACTGATGTTGACTGCCGCGGCGTGTTCGTATGCTGAGGGACACTATCAGAAATGGCATGCTAAGTTTGAAACTATCGAGAGGCGCGGAAAATCATTTCTGATAACGTCCTAGAAATATTACTAGTACTCTCAGCGACATCTCTTAATGAGAACGTTCATGAATATTACGAAGGAGGTAAAGGGATAAATGAACTGATAATACAATCGAATTAAACTTTTGGGGGCAAGACATGCAGCTATTCAACAAAAGCGCAAATCGTTCTCGGATTGATATAACTTGTGTACGGTATTTATCATAAAATAGAAAATTCTGATAAAACAAGTATTGAGGGGAGGCTATCAGGCATTCGCGCCGCGACATTGTGTTCGGTATGGCCCGGTTAATTAATTATTGTAACGGGTACTTACTTCATTAGTTTACGCAGTTAATGGTTGAAAAATGTTAAAATAATTTAGTATGATAATGATAATCTACAATATAGGATTAAATGCCCAATAGTTCCCAAAAGAGCGAGACTCGATACATCGGTTTCTCTGACCATGCATCGAACATCGCTCAAACAAACAAGCATAATAATTTTATCACTTATGTATAACCATAGCACCCAGATGCAAGTATGTAAGTTATTCAACACATTGCTTAATATTTCAATAATAAACTTGTATATGGTAGCATTCTCTTAATTTTGTTAATAAATCTGTGATAACATAATTCAATGTCATTACATATTTGCATGTTAGTGACTCATATAATATAAATACATAGTTACAGATAATCTGCAAGTTGTGACAATAGCTGTTATGATAGTGCACTTAAAATTATTATTATGTCAACAAACGGGAACTTGGCCTTGTGGAGTTGCAATGTTAGTCGTGTGAGGCTACAATCGACCAATGACTGCACGTCATCAACTGTATACACTTAGCAGTAAAAACATGAACACAAATTAACTTTAACCGCGGATCTAAAATAATAAAAAGAAACTCGTAATTTCAGACAAATTTATTGCATGGATATCTTCTGAAAATGCATTTATTTACAATCAACAAGTGACATAATATTTCACAATACATCATGGTTCATATAACTCAGATAATAAAATTACGAATATATCGTTCCGATCTATAATAAAATTGGATAAAAGAAGCGTGACAATACGTAATCGGCACATAGGTGCCGTTTTCAATCCACAAGGACACAAGTGCAAATTATCTTAATAATAATCACTTTCAAATAAGAAAGCATATAATACTTACCTAAGACAAAATAGAAACAACTAGTTTATAAAAATCATATAAAAATCTTATATTGACTAAGAAAAAGTTGTGATGATAATGAAATGAAAAGTCGGAAGGGAGGCATTTTGTATAATACTGGATTGATGGCACGAATTCTGAAAATGCCTATCCCTTTGACTAATACTGGGCGATAGTGGAAAGAAGGACCTCACAACCCGACCTTAGCACCTCCATGGACTTTATTTGGCAAACAAAAATCACAAAGCATCATAAATCTCGAAAAAAAACTAATTTGATTTATCGTATTAAAACTTGAGAAAGCGATCCTTCTTTCCATGTAAATAATATTATACTTTGATAAAGATACTCAATCACGGCTATTTGGAGGCACATGTTGTGAATTTTCATAAAATAGGAACAGTAATGTTGGAAATCATCAAAATTCAATAATGCTTATTTAATTTGTAAAAAAGTAAAAGTAATACAATCGAGACAATGCAATGTCTGTACAACAATGCCGCGCATCACAACATGTAACAGATCTAAAATATCTATTAAAAGAAATAAAAAATCACAGTTTTCAAATTATGCAGTGTCGCTTCAGATGCAGTATGATGTAGCGATGGACAACATTACGTCATTTTCACTTAATACTCGAGATAAAACTAATAAGTACACAATTAAATAAATAAAAAATATAAAGACACAGAGAGACAACTAAGCAGAAGCACCCACGCATACTACAGACGAATATGGTTGCTAGAAAATGGAAATAAATTGCCAGTAAATGGTTACGTTCAAAATGATCTATGACTCGAAACTATACTAACTATTTTTTTTACTGGAATTCACTGACTTTTTAATTCAGTAATGACGCAAGTTTCAGGTCATATTGACATAAAAAAACTTAGACACGTAAAGGTTTTCCCTTTATATACTTAACGTTTTCTTATGTCAAAGTTCACACAACAAGTCTACAGTGCAAGCAAACTTATTCATCTTATGCATGCGTGCGCGCGCGCTTCTCACCTTGTGAACAAAATGGCGGCGTGAGAGCAATATGGCGAATTAAGGCGCCGGCAAAGCAGTGCGCTGGTAAGGGTGCTCCCGCACTTGCGTGAGCCGACCCGCCCTCCTCACCACACCTAACGGCATACTCATTTTAATCTGTGTCTTGGACAGAACATATTTAAACCTCAAATCAACACTGAGTGCCACCCAGGCTCAATCAAAAACACTGGTTTTTAAAACAATTAAAGCTGTTTAAACTACTGAGAAGACTGATACGAAATTGTAGCCCTTAGCCACAAATGCCGCTGAACGCTTCTAATATTTTTAATCTCATTTAAACCAACAAAAGCTCATATTTTTCTGCGCTTACAATATCAAATACCTAGTTAATCGCTACTGCCTTCATCGTCAATTTCAATATAATGCTACGAAACACTTACTTCAGCAGTAACACTAACTTCTATAATTACGCTTAGGCCTAAAATACCTATGATATTGCTTTGGAAATAATAACAAAATAAAATATTCAAACCTCGAACGGAAAGCCCGGTCAAGGTACAGGTAATGTCCGGCTTTAATTTCATTTTAAATAAATTGACTGTACAGTGTTTACTGCGGTTTAATAAACCTACAAAATAGTAAAATACGAATATATTTTTCATAAAGCTCACTCTTTTCTAACCTATCTAAAAATCTTTAAAAGATAAAAATAATACTTATCCTATGGTATGTTCATAAACATAATATGGCTAATAAATTAATAAATTATGTCAAAATTGTAACAATAACATAAATTTACGCTTTCTCTCGATATTATTGTTACAATACTTAAAACAATTTAAAACCGCCTAGATTGTTCAGCAGATTTGATCGTAGTGTTTTTTAATATTAATTTTGTAAGTTTTGTTATATGTTTAGTATAAGAGTTTTGTATCTTATTGAGTTCAAATCATATTTGGTCCCTTTTGCTTGTAATCGCTGAATCGAAGGAAATAATTTCAATATTCAGAGATTTTGATGTTAATACGAGAATAAAATCTGTTATTCACATTAGGTGTGCTGATTGAAAATCTAAACAAGTATGAAAATTTCATGCACTATGGTGAATTCTAAAGTGACCTAAATTCGACAAAGATGAAATTTTGATCTACTACAAAGAAGTTAATTTATTAGTGGTGTTACAAGCAAGGGTTATAACAAGAACTACAGATGATGGATCTAACTATCATCGTAGGAAATCAGTGACGATGTAGGTAAATAAATAAATGATTTAAAAAAATCTATGTCTTTGTATACGAAATTCGGTAACTTAAGGAGTCTATTGGCAGTTTCATTAAGATTACTCTAAATAATGTCTACTTCAAACAATAATGCGTAACTGCCATCAACTCTAATACGAGGCAACGATGATATAATATTCTGTTATAAATAATATAATGCATTATTAAATTAATAAATAAATATCTATATATCTGTACGCAACAAATTAAATCTTTGATTGTTCGAAAACAAAATATACTTGTGGAACTGTACAAACAGTCGTAGAAGAAAAAAAAACAATATCATAAAAAAATTAAGTTCGTAGGTACATGATCGATTCACTAATCTAATCGTACTTAAAACAATACATCTTAATCCTATTAATATGATGGCTTTTATTATGACTGTATATAATGCGTCCTGTAAAATGTAAGAAGCGTATTCAAGTATCAAGGACGGTTATAGTGATGCGGCAGATACGGCGAGTGTTGGAGTCTGTCGTATCTTAGTGTTGGCTGAGGAGATTGCGGCCATTGTCAAAAGCCAGCAAGTAGGTACCTCGACGCTGCAAACCCCATTAAAATATTTATTTCACACACAGTAAAATATAAACTCTGCACCATGTGTTAAAATAATTGCATTAGTCTTGTTAGTGTTGCGCAATCACGCGTCCGATTTACATTTGAAATTGTGTCGTTGCCTTATGGTGACGTTAAATGTTTTATTTTATTTATGTTTTATCGTCTAGCGTAGACATTCAAGACAAGAGAAGCTTAGTTTAGTCTAAATAATCTAAATGAACGAAAATTTAAGAGGCATGCACTTTGAAAATAGTAAAACGCCTAAAAATATTCGTCAAAGCATGCGGTTACATTTTTTAAGTCGAATTTAACGCACATGGTTAACCTATTTGAAATTTCTAGACCCTAGGTTATTATTAAATTTGCTAGATTATTTTAACTCCTATGCTTAAATGACTTACACGCTGAGTCTACATACCGTAGGTAGATACCCGGTACCGTGTGTATAGTTAGTAAGTATAATCTAGGTTCGATGTTTGATAACACCTTGGTTTCACGGTTATTAACCTACAAAAAAGTAGGTCATTAGCTACTCTCAGGGCAAAGCGTAGGTAATACTGCAACGTTATTCGTGACAGAGCTTGCAATTAAAATCATATAATCGCTAATGACGCTTAAGTACATCTGTACGGCTACCAGAAGTTTTGCTTGATAAAAAATGTGGAACTGTAATAAATTGAGTTCTAGTAAGCTACTTGAAAAACTTATGACAAATATGTTCTTACTCAAATAAAAAAAGGGCTGGAATTGTGAAAGTAAATTCCAATTTTGTATAACATGATACTAACTCGTATTGCATTTCTTAACAATATTTATATTTTCACAAATATTAATCCAGTTGATACATACTTAAAGTCATTCAAAACTTCAAGTAACCGTACAAGATTTTGCTACAAGTAAAGTGTTATCAAGTATCGAATCGTTGGAGATCAACGGGCGAACAACCCACCCGTATGGTCAGCAGCGGCGTACTCCGCCGTCAGCAGCGGGTTGGCGGCGGCCGTGAGGGCTGCGTAGTTAGCGTACTCGGCGTATGGAGACGCGTAGATCAACTGGTGGGCCGGCTCGCCAGGAGACAGCAGGCCGGCTGCTGCGCCTGCGCCGGTACCGTTCAGAAGGCCGGCCTGAGTCCCGGGCGCGGCAGACATGCGTGGAGACAGGATCAGTGGAGCCCCCAAAGGCGCCTGTGTACGGATAGCAACACCACCGACGCCGGCCACACCACCACCCGGCGCCAAAAGTCGCTGTGTCTCGGCGGCCGCAGCGGCGACCCTTCGCCATTCCTCTTCAGCTGTGAATACCCCGACATTGTATCAATTTCTTAATTTATTACACCTTTTAACTTATTTGCTAGTCAGGACAACCAAAGTATGCAAACACTTTTTTATTTAACCCAATATCCTTAATGTCTGGGCATAGGATATAAAATTTAGGTGTCATGAAAGCCTTCTTTTTATTTACTAGACAAACAACCCAGTAGAAGCAAGACGTTCTTGTTATTTGACGCAATATCCTTAACGTTCTGAGCATAGGATATAAAATGGTGGTGCGATCTGAACCAATGAAATACACATACGAAAACAATCCCATTATTATGTAACACTAGAGTGAACCCAAGGAATAAGATGTAATGTCTCATGCACCTGTGATTACGCAGGCGGACTGGCTCATCGAACCGTGACATCATTATATTTAGGCCACTGGGGGAAAACGTCTAGACGGTGTGGCAATAACGATTACAAGATTTATATTAAAATTGCTGAAATAGTATCTAGCCAAGTTTTGTAAATAAAAATGTAGATGTACTGAGTAAAGTTTCAAATTCATATCTAATTCAAATTGAATTAGCAAGGTAACAAGCATTCCAATAGAAGTGAAGTTATTCTGATCAATTATGGATTAAACCTTTATTTGCCTTATCCATGGCATTTCTTATTTACGTCACTAACTGAGAGTGAGTTTACAAAAAAAGAGAGAGAAATTATCGGTATTCGAAATGAAATCACCCCATGTTAATAGTTAACAACCGTAACATGCCGCAAATCCATTGAGTTAGTCATCTTTCGACGTCACGCTGACTCATCGCCATAAACAGTAATGTTCAGTTGAAAAAAATCAAAACGCACTAACGTTTTGTGTATGCATTCATGATCATAATGATACTCGTATTAACGTAATTAACATAAGTGACCTTGATCTAATTAGAAATCACAAAACCTCGATCTTGGTTAATGTTCGTCACATGACTAATGTGTTTGATCTTTTAAAATGTACAAAAATACTGATATAAGTTTACAAAAAACAAAAATTAGACGATTGAATAAAGAAATGTATTTATACAGTGAAGCTAATGTAGATTTTTTCTTTTTGTAATTTTCTTTTCAAACAAATTAATCTACTTGGGTAGGGCAGATTTAAAACGAAACCATGCTGAGTCCTAATGGAAATATCGAAATCTATGTGAATAAATCATGAACCAAGATTGATTAACCCAAATCAGAATGTTAGTAGATCTTACTATAAGTGGTTAGTGACAAAACATGAATGCGACCATACTTATGAGGCACTGACCGTTGACAGGCATGGCAGCCTTCGCGCTTGAGTCGCGATATGTGCCGTTTATAATGGCTAGTTCCATCAACTGACGCTTCTTCAGTTCATCTTCGCCATCGGCTTGCTGAAAAATATAAAAAAAATGTCTCCTAAGTAACGCTGGCAATCAGAAATATTGTATGATCTTATGAAAAATTTTATTCTATTTGAAAATAAGATTTTTACATTATCTTCGGAGTTACATAGTAAATAGATCTAGATATCATCGTTCAGTTGTTGTTTATAAATAATTATTATTAAACCTCCGAAGCAAGTATATTATATACTTACCTCTTGCAATTACAATCAAGGTTACCAAAATTACTGATAAAAATAATTAAGCTATGGTAAAAACGTCCAGTTTCTAACGTGGTTTTAGAAAACTATTAAAACAACACTTACTGGTATAAGTAGACGTTTGACTTCATCTACTGCCCTGGCGAGTTTTATCTTCGCTCTATTTTCTGTGTCCTCTACTGTGAGTAGGACATGCAAATCATCGGCCAGATGCTCCCAATTCGGTTTACCCCTGTTCGCATCCTCCTGAAATGTGTTCAATAAACAAACCTATCAGCATTTTAGATCCGGCTCATACACACATTCCTAGTTAGCACAGACCAATAAAATCTATTTACATCTTTCTCTTAAAAATCTGTGAATTGTGACTATCTCTTGTTTCCAAGCTTTGAAGAATACGTATATAAATTGTGTTTACTACCATTACTGCAACAAAAAATCCAGAGTCACAACTGTGAGATCCGTTTGACCAATATTTTAGAAATGTACTGTGTATAGGCTGTATTAGTACTCGTATAAGCTTACAACCCTAAAAAAGTGAACGTAAGTAACAATACCAAAAAAAAATAACACAAATACTAAAAAAAACGAGAATACCATGGATCCCAGGTTTAGCGTGAAGCTGCATGAAATGAAAAAGAGTTTTTAACATTTTAGAGAAACTTTTTTTTATATAGTATATGTAAACAATACAAAGATACCATACCTTTTTCTTATCCCGCATTGATCCTTTGCCTCGGACCATAATTTTGCATCCTGTTTCTTGTTCCAACTGTTTCGCTGTCATGCCTCTGGGTCCCAGAATCCTTCCCACGAAGTTGAACTATAACGAAAGAATAATTTACTATTAAGATTTATTGACCAATTTGACAACATATTATAACAAGTGATCGTGCCAACGCTGTCATTTTCATGGAAATTTGTGTCTTTGTGATATATTTCTTAAGTTTTATGTTTATGACTGGAAAGATAAAGACCAGAACGCGTTTGGCTCAATGGCTCAATAAGTTCTGTGACATCTTTAGCTAATGCTAATAATATTCGTATTAAAGGAGAGTATATAACAAGCCAGGCCTAAATCTAAAACAATTGTCTATGATTTAGTTCTAAACTCTCTTATTCTTAAAGTTCATATCATTCCACGACTGTCTGAATTTAACGTAAAAAGTCACTGAGCTCGGAGGAATGGCCTTAATTCAAATCAGAAGACGCGCATAACAACACGTAATGGCATTAGCTGGGAGATTAATTACTCGCTTCGCTACACATAAACCATATTTCCTGTGCATGTACATGTAGGTACACACATTATGTTTAACCTCAATTCCTAAGCTTCAAAGCGTCGGTCAAGCCGATCTATATGAACTGTGAACCGGTATCATTCCGCAGACTGCGAAGCTTAGAAATGGACCAACTGGCACTGAGCCAATTGCAGTTTTAACAATTCTTTTTCTGAGATTTTATATTTGAGGAAACATGCGTTAGAATGCTGTAACTAACATATTAATAATATGTAAAAATTGAGGCTAGAAATTAGTCACGTATGTCACGCTTAATAGTTTTGCGTGACAGCGTGTAAATTACTTGGCGATGGTATTGGATTTGACTGAAAGGTTCGAATGGACATGCGATGACGTCAAAAGCTTTGAAATTTTTTATCAACTAAGTAAACCTTTCCAGAAAATTTCAGAAATTGTTCGTGTGAAGAATAATTTTTAATCTTGTAAAATCTTAAGCGGTCAACAAAAAATATGAAAAATTTATAATAGCACGAACAAACTTGAAAAGTAAAAAAAAATATATAAGTAAATATGAGAGAATATGAAACTGAATAAAGGACGAGGAGAAATGAGGAGGAAAATCAAATTTAATAAGAACCCCCCAAAATAATCTAATGAATTACTAGAATTAAGAAAAGTTTTAGCAAAATTTAATGTACGAAAATTAATTAGGCTGTAACAAATGCCATTTTTACGACACAAAAACGTCAGGAGGTAATAGATTCATTACTAGCGTAACAAAGTAACAATACACTTATGTGGCCCAATGAGAAATATGAGACGGAAACAACTCCTAACGAGACCCAGACAGCATTCATTACCCGATGCGGTCCAGCTACTGTGACGGTGATAGACGACGAATTGTAAATCAACATTGAAACAATCGGATCACAATTTGACACTGATTCATATCACATACGCTCGAAATAAATCAATGAGGCGTTTAATTTTTTTTTAATATGACCATCATATTTATGACCCAGGTAAGAGAAAAGTAGTAAATTGCTTGATAATTTTAATAATTTTTTTGATAAACTTTTTGGAATTGATCCAAAGATTCAGATTAATCAAATATTCGTAATAGCAGATTTCTTTATTCGTTTCATTTTATTCGCTACCAAATTTATCAAATCCGGACTTTTACGATGTCGGTCTATTTACTCAGGCAGTTTGAAAAACACCACGGTGCGATACGTAGTCGGAGATTTAAAAATATAACACGGCCTATTTTTGTGTTGTGACAAAATATCATTCAAGCAAAGTTCCGTAAGACAACCATGTTTCATTAAGCAAATTGCACCTTACATATTTCAGTGACGCAAGTACTTTGTTTCATCATTATTGAGTACAAGAAAGAGCCCTTTACAGCTATTTATACGGCCGCGGTTACCCAGCGTCATAAAATCTTAGCTGTAATTCCAAAACGTATTCTAAGCGGCGGGCAGTCCTCCGCCACTTAGTGGTTCACCACAAAACGACCATCCTGTGAAGACTTTCTTTACATTCCGACCACTAAAACCGTCCTGGCACAACTATTTTGTATTGCGCAGTGCTCATAAAACCTAGTCATCTTCTTTGAAATGTGATTAAGTTGATTTTTTTATGTCTTAGGTGTTCAATTTATTCAATTAGATTATATCTTTTGATGGGCAGACCCCGGATTGTTTAAATATTTCACATACTTATTGGTCAAGTAATTTATAAATTGTCTCATCGGAAAGTAAACATCTAGGTTTGGTTTGAAATCTAGGTGCTAAAAGCTATGCTTACCTTAGTAGACTCAGTACGTTATAATTCTGTAGTATGTTTTAAAAAATACATATAAATATCTCTACTTCTTAAGTCAGTGATTTAAAAAATTATTAATAAACACAAAACAATTCAAAGGTGACTTTAAAAATTTTGTATCCTTGAACTAAAGTTTAATGAAAAGGAATCTTGACACAAATTTTCAATTCATGTCATTTAGTTCATCATTCAGTTCAGCAGCCACGTGTAAAGAGTATATATACTTATCGGTATGCAAAACAAAAGCAGTTGAAAATTTAATTTTGTATGTTAAATATCAGTCAGGTCTCGCATTCAGTTATTTGCTTTCTTCATTTTTCTTTCAAAGTGTCAACATCCGTCAGGTAAATAAACACATGACAAATGAAGCGTCCACTTTTAGCCCTCCTCAGGGATCTTTGAACTTTTCGGTCTTATTTTTAACTTTAAGGCCTAAATCCTTTATAGCTCGACATTAAATAAAAGGGGTTCTTTTATTTTACCATATTTCCGGTTCAGATTTTTTTGGTCAGATAACACAGGAGGAAAAAAATTTGGGTAAGATTTTTATTAAGTATGGTTTGTTTTTTACGGACAATTTAAATATCTATTTGATATTAAAATAGCTGTTAACCAATTTAAAAATCTAACTGCACAGCCTCATTACTTTAACTCAGCCCTTCAGCCATGTAAATTGATCTTAATTCCTTAGAATTTGACTCAAACTTTACTGGATCGTAGTAAAGCATTACGTACCTACGTAAATACCCGTATGACTTCCACGTGTGACTTTGACACAGCGTTTACAAGAAATCTAAATTTACAAGCGGTTTGTTAAACAATACGTGCAAAATATTCCTCGTAGACAATGGTCCGAATATAATCCTGACCGGACGTCGAGTGTGACATGTCGAAATGCCGGCCGCCGCGCTACTTGGCCCTTTGCCCGTAACCGCTGCATTTCCTTCGTTAGCTACATTTTTATGACAGAACTCATCTGTTTTTCTATTCACAAGTGCCATCTTAAATTTAGAAAGAGAACCGTACAGTCCAGCAACGGGATTCGTCGTGACATAATTTTTATTTTATTTGCAGTGCATGATGTAAGAGGTAAAGGATTTTGTTTGTTCGTTAGTTTAAGTATTTGTTACCTGTTATAGTTTTGCATGAATAAGTTAAATAATTTGGTATCTCAAACTCCTTGACTAATTTGATCACATTGCATACATATAGGTTAAAATCAGTATTCCTTAATATCTAGTAGAATTCACAAATAAGGGTTTCTTAGTTGCTTGATTATTACAAAGGTTTAATTTATTCCGCACACAAAATATTAAAGAAATGACTACTAAAACATTGCTAGCAAAAAGGGGACGTAAACAAACGATTAAAAAGTAATGAAGTCGAAAAAACATACACTGCACAACAATCACTATTGAATAAAATTTCCTCAAAAAATTTATAAAAGGAATTTCGCCATCCTAAATTTACAAATCAGCTCGTTTTATTTTATGAAAGCAGTTTAAGGAGTTATAATAAAAGATAGCCGTGTAGTTTCTAACAGAGTAGAGAAGAATTATTCTAAATCTGTGTATAGTTATAGATTTGGGAAATTTACAAAAGTAACAAGTAAAAGAAGTAGCTAGGTAAATAACATACTTAATTGATATTAGGGCTTGATTCTAATTTATCCCTTGGGTTACTGATGTCCAAGCAGTAGCTTTGTATAATACCAACACCGCTGTCAAATTGCCTGGGTTAAGCTACTACTCAATCTCGGGATCTTAAGCAACAGCGCTAAGGATGCAATCAGAAACATACACTTGAATAATTATAATTTCTATAGGCTTTTTTAGATGGAATGCGCGACGACAAATCCTTATAATGACTCATTGTCTGAAACATTTGTAAATATTTGTCTTTAATGAGTAAGACAAATTAAATAATTTTACCTACTACGAAATTGTACAACATAGTAGGTAAAATATCCAGAAACTACCGTTAATTCAGAAAAATAATTTACAAGTAGATTATATATTTGGTATAAATGGTTTTCATCATAAGCTGTCATGTCAGTTGTATAAAGACACCGAATATTTTTTATTTGACTAAGCAAAATCCCAACCAATGTATAATTTAAGATTACATACTTGTTTATGGTCATTCATAAATTAAACATTGATTTCATAATACGGTAAGCATTCATAATTGATTTAAAGATTAATGATTAACTTCAGGTAACTGATTTTTCACGATAGTTACCGTTAATACCATTAATTTAGAAAGTCTTAGCTTTTAGTTTGAAAAAAATTTATTCAATGCACAAAAAGATTAACTCAAGGAAATAAGCGCCTGTTAATTATCCAAGAAAAGTTTTATGATTGTAATCATTATAAACAAAACCTAATCTTTAGTAGTTTTCTTGTAGGCGATGGGTTAGCAACTAAAATATATGTATGTACTCGTAGTATGTTAAAGTTTGAGATGGATATTGCTTTATTTAATGCACTTTCTGTACATTGGCCTTATTATAGCCACGTTCAATTGAAATACTAATCAAATTAGCCACACTTCTCGTCCGCCGTAATGTGGCCCGGTTATATTCGATGTTGATTAAAACTGTACTTTTGGGACTAATCAAACGCGTTTATTTGTATTCCTCATTAATGAAAATGAAGAGTATAATGAGTATGAGTTTTAAAAGTTCAAGACCAGTTTTCATGGCACCGGAATCAGAATAAAAGTGCAGTCATTTTTTTTTCTATTTCAAAGGTTTAACGGTTATAAGTTTAGTTCAGATAATTTTTAATATTATGTTTTATATTTTGATTCTACACGATGCTGAAAGTGGATTCATTTAGTTAACCACAAGTTAGAAAAACAAAAGATAAATTTGCTTTAAAAAAATTTAAACCTTCTTTTAAATAGCTAATATAAACATTATAACTAGGTACCAATTTAAAATTTAAAATTGTTATCATGGAAAGAAATTATAAGGTTAATGCAGTTTACTTCTGAAACCAGCAAACAAAACAATAAACTAATGAAATCGATTACAAAATATCGATTTAAGACAAAGACGAGGAAATTGTTGACGATTAAACAATCGTTGCTATGTGGGAATTTACCCGAAGGCGCATCTATAATACTTGAACCAATCGCAATATAGCTGAAAGCAAATAACGCCTTAGCTAAAGATATGTTTAGATTACCACTATCCAGCTTATCTGATCTACCGAGTAATAAATTAATTGATTACAAATTGCAGTTGAAAATAGCAGCAACAATTATTCAATTTGTGGAAACAAATTAGGTCTATGTTGCTTAGGACTTCATATATAGTCTTCTTAACTAGAGTAGAAAGAATCTTCACTATTGTAATTATAATCCACCGGTTTAGCACGACGGTACATGTTTGCATTGAAAAACATTTCACGCCACAAAATTTATTGATACGACTGACTTAGTAACGCATAATATCTAGATTTTAATCAAATTTCAATACAATAACAAACAACCATATTGTACTGGTAATGAATATTGTTATATGAATACAACCAACATGTATTGTTTTCGATTTATAATAAATCCCGCTGAGCCATAGCGTAACCGAGAAAATGATATAGATTTAATACGGCCGAACAATGCAACTATTGATTTGGTCTACCACACAAAGTACCTTTCATGCACCGAAACCCCGGAAATATTAGTTATGTGACATTGCACTCAGATGCACAATGGTTGTACCTAGAAACGTGCAGTTAGTTCATCTGAATGGTGGTTTTGTGGGCTAATTAGATGTCGGGATATAACCACAAAGACCGCGGTTACAAGTTAACAAATTACTACGCTATAAATTATAATGATATCAAAAGCAACTGTTGCATGATGCAGTTTGCTTAATGACGCGGTGGTCATGGATCCACATCTCGCGTTAACTTGTTTATAGTCGTTACCAGATTGAATCTAGTTTATTTGCATTTGATTATTTGAAATGTTTCGTGCTTTAAAAGACATGGTTAGCACTTGGTCCCCATCACTTGATATTGTTCATACACACACTGACACATCAATATTACACTCATGTTTGAGCACGAGGTTTACGAATAAACACATACACACACATTTCATAAACAGCGAGTATCCGCTAAATTCTGCTGTAATTTCTTTGTACCAAGTAAATTATTCTTATATTTGATCCTAACACTAGTTATTTATAACGGTTCACTGAATTCAATACGAGTTCAGTTATCCGGATGAAATGCCTTTGTTTAGCTCGGGTATAAATCAAACTTGGCGTAAGAGAAGACGACATTACGTGCATGCATGAAACATACTAAGTAAACTCACTAAATGTTGTAAGCTTTAGGTTGAAATCTCTTTTTTTCTGGGACTATTCATTTGTAAATTTGAAATAAGTAGGTCTTTCTAACTTAATTGATGATGAACTACTTTATATGATAAATAAAAAAAAATATTTACAAAAAGAACTGTGAAAGATGAATTAACAGTCAAATTAGCAACACTTGTTATTCACTAATTTCTGAATAAATTCACTGAAAATCAAAACAAACAATAAGACTCCAAGCCGTTGCATCTTAACAAATACGGACATAAAACCAAATAGCTCATATTATTCTTAGATGAACTATTGACCGACACTGATTGCCCGTCATTAGGCTGTACCTGCATCATCTGCAGTAGGCATAAGGGTGTAAAGTATTTAATGTACAGAATATATTCCGTCAGTTTCTAAATTGTTTAAGTTGAACGATAAGCCAATATATAATACATCTGTTCCTAACTCTTATCATTTATCTGTTTAATATTCCTTCAAAAATACCTACAATAAATTAGGACCACGTCGTAATGTGAATCATCTTCAGTGGACGTGGTGGAATCCTTGTCTCATTTATCTGTCTTTAAGAGAACTGGCTTTCTGAAGTAAATAACTTTATTTCTAGTTTATCATTAATTCCACGATGTGGGCGGGTATTACAAACCCATATTGCAATTGATTGATGGTTTAATGCGATCGTAATTGTCGTACACGATTGGTCACGACGTGCGATACTGCCGCGGGGTTTCTTTTATAAGTTTTGATATTGTTCAATAAACTTTTAAAAAGCTGAAAACAGTTCAAAAACATTTATAAATGATTCTTAAATAAGAGAAAAAGTAAATAACTAAAATTAAATCAGAGTTCGTATACCGTTTTGGTGGATTAAATTTGCAATTTCTCTGACGGCCTCTGTGGCGCAGCGGTAGTACGCTTGTCTGTGTCACCGGAGGTCCCGGGTTCGAATCCCGGTCAGGGCATGATGAGAAAAGAACTTTCTCTGATTGGCCTGAGTTTTGGATGTTTATCTATATAAGTATTTATTATAAAATATAGTATCGTTGAGTTAGTATCTCGTAACACAAGTCTCGAACTTACTTCGAGGCTAACTCAATCTGTGTAATTTGTCCTGTATATATTTATAAAAAAAAAAAAAAAAATTTCACATTGAATTAAAAAGTATAAAAGAAATAAATTCCATTTCTTGATTTAATCAAAAACAAAAATATCTGATCATTTAAATATTAGGTATACATATTTATGGTGCCGAAAATGTGTTTTAGAAAATTATCAGAATAGTGATGCAAAACATTTGTTCAATCAAACTTAATAAAGGTTTGCTATTCCCTTCTGAGTAAAACTATTAACTTGACATAATCAATCTTAGAAGCTTAATCAATATAAGAAACAATAATCATGTTTAACGTGGCAATGAATTTACTCAATAAATCATAAACCTACTTAATTTAATGGTTTAATAAGGATTAGACGCTTAAACTAGACATACTATACCGAGTTAGCCGAGGAGAAATCCATTACATGTAGGTATGTCAACTGAATAATTCTACCTACCTAGTACCTATTGATTAATTAAAACACCACATGTAAACTAACGTCCTATCTTTAATGTGAAAAATTAAAATTTAACTGCATATCTTTAAGCATAATCTGAGTTGATATCAATTAGTAACGGAAACAAGCACCCCCTTGTACTGCTAACTTTATACAGTAGGGAATCCATTTTTTGTTCATATATTATTAAACTATTTCTTAAAAAAGTAAAACAGTATTGATATTGTTAATTTTTTGATCGACAGCTATGATACTTAGTAACGCAAACAACGATGAAATCAAGGCTTTAGAAGCAGTCACGATTTGTGTTTTATGAGAATATAATAATGCTATTATTAATGTGCTTCCTATAATTCAATAATACCTTGTAAAGTATGGATTAAATACAAATTATAAACCAAACATAACATTTAGAAATGATAAATAAATACATAAATACATCAAGAATTTTCAGTACATTTTTAGTAAAATATGAATGTAACACATTTTAGAAATAACATTGTAATGTTCATGCGAACAAAAATATTTTAATGCTTGTTGTCTGAATGATAATAAATTATTTGAAGACAAGAAGTTAGAGAAGGAACAATCAAAGACGATGATTTTTGTTTGATTTATGTGATGTGCCAAATTTAACGTAATGGATAATTGGAAGTGACGCGAGACAAGTTTCTTGGCTGAACGATACTTTTATTGAATTAGAACTGTTCCTAAATAATGACACGAATGATAAGGTGCCTTTGGACGTTATACTTTACAAAGTAGATGGCAATAATACAGCAGTCTTAATCCGACTCAGCAATAGTAGCATGATATGCCTAAGAAACAAATTCGGCAGCACTCCATCGCAAAATTGGCAAACAAACGCACTTCATTATTTTATTTAAAAGTAAAAACGCAAAATAGACTAAGAGAAAATATTGCTTACAGTAGTATACTACTATACTGTATTATAATACAGTACAGTAATATAGTAGTAATTTAATTTTACATAATACAAACAGTAGTAATAACTAATTATAGAGATAAAGTCAATGCAAGAAACTGTAGAACATTAAATACATTGGAGCGGGTCGCGACCCGTGACCCGTGCGGAGCGCGACCAATCTGCCGACCTCGTTACCGCACCCAGACAAAATGCACTTATTACAACGTACCCTAGCTTCAGTGATCATATGAATGTTAAAAATACTTTTTGAGAATAAGAAGAATAAAACTCTTCCAACAGAAACAAATAAGATTGTATTCTTGCACATTCAGGCAACCGGATGTGTAACCATGAACAAATATGGATAAGGTGACCCTATGTGCTTGCAGAGACCAGGCGAGACTAACTTCGACTGAAAGCCTGACTAACCCAATACTGGATTTGCTAAAAATTTCTCTAATCAAACCCATACACAAAAAAGGTCCTACCACAGACATTAATAATTATCGACCGATATCTCTTTTACCGGCGTCAGCGAGAGTGTTTGAATCGGCTATGGTAAAACGTTTAAGTGACTTCTATGAAAAATACAACGTGCTCCATGAAAATCAGAATGGATTCAGGAAAAATTTCTCCACCACCTTAGCGATTTATAAATTCACACTAAAAATATTCGAAAACATTGATCAGAAAAAATACTCATTAGGACTCCTCCTAGACATGAGTAAGGCTTACGATAGAGTAAATCACGATATTCTGCTTAACAAATTATTTGATTCAGGAATTAGAGGCACGGCACTTAACTGGTTCAAATCATATCTCGAAAAACGTGTACAACACGTCGAACTTAGGTATACAAACTTTGAATCGGGTAAAATAGAAATTATAAGGTCAAATAGAGCAGTTTCCACCGGCTCTATTCCGCAGGGTAGTGTCTTAGGGTGTATTCTGTTTCTCATATACATCAATGACCTCCCAGACGAAATCAAAGAAGAGTGCATACTCTTTGCGGACGATGTATCGGTTTTACTATCCTGTTCTGATGAAGTTGAACTAGAAAATAAATTAAATATTACTATGGATAGTATAATAAATTGGTTGGATACACATAACTTAGAACTTAATTTAAATAAAACTAAATTACTACAATTTAAACCATCACAAAAAAGACCATTGCAGTTGGATTTTAATTATAAGAATACTAATTTAAAAACAGTCGACACGGCGACCTTATTGGGGATCGAATTAGATACCAACATGACTTGGAAACCACATATTCAGAAACTAAAAAATAAGATTTCATCTTTTACTTATGCATTACACCAACTTAAACGGGTAACTGACCTAAAAACCTGCCTTGCCGCTTATTATGCATATGCCCACTCCAGACTGTCATATGGCATAGTTATATGGGGAAACTCTTGTACAATTAATGATATATTTACGCTACAAAAGAAAATCGTTAGAATACTCGTAAATATTGACCAGATGACATCCTGCAGAACATATTTCATAAAACATAAAATTCTTACCTTAACATCTATATATATTCTAGAAGCATGCAAATTTGTGAGGAAGCATGAGGCTCTGTATATACGAAGGATAAATAGAAACAAAAGAAATAATAGAGACCTCAACATACTAGAAAGACCAATCACTAAAATGAAACTTGTTTCTTCCAGCCCTCATCATATGGCTATAAAAATATATAACCATATCCCGAATTATATAAAAAATATTAAAAAAATCCCTATATTTGCGAAAGATCTTAAAAATCTACTCGTAGGTAAATGTTATTATGATATTTCTGAATTTTTCGACGATAAATTCCCTACCAATTCACTTTGATTTCTTTATTACAAATAAAGCGAAAATCTGTAAATCAAATTTAATTTGTAAGTAATGTGGCAACTAGTTGCCCTCATGTTTGCAGTGCCCTTACAGGGCGTCACTTGTACCTACTATTTATTTAACAACTTATAACTTGTGACTTGCAATAAATAAATCTGAATCTGAATCTGGATTGTGGTGAATAATAGTATCTAATAGATGGACAACTTCTGAAAGACTAAGAGGCTTTAGATATCCATAGAGGTTTGATAGAACGTATAAGATAACTTTCATACAAAATGGCCTGTTCTCTCCTAAGATAAATACTTCATTTTATGCCATAACGAACCGAGAACAATACAGTCTCTTCAGAGGCCGTATGTGGCCTTTCAGTTAGTAGGACCAATCAAATAAACCTCATTACGGCGCACGGCCAGTTACCATTGTCAGTGCTGCCAACTATTGTAAGAAAGGAGATTTTTTTATGTTCTTAAACTACTCTAATGATAGAAAGTATTTATTACTTCGTTGTTGTAGAATACTCATAACTTAAACAATGATTTTATTAAATTACATTAAAATATTTATAGCATTTACAATTATAATTAATTTAAATTCAAACAACAAAATTAATGAGTAAAAATTCTTTAGTCTCGATATCCGAACTAATTTTCTTGTACTATAGTTTACATATTTAGGAAAATTATTACATATTATGTCTTAGCTTCTCTGTGATGTAGCGCAACATATTCCAGGAAGATATAAAAATTTATCGCTACTAACTCATTTAATGTATGGCATTATGTTCGTCACATTTTATGCCAAATTTTAAAAATATTTGACTAAAACCAATTCTTTAAAGAATTCAGGACATTTTGTCATTCAAATTCATAAAAATAAAATAAAATTTTATAAACCCACGCACGTTTCAGATTTAGGTATCAAAAAATATGATAGATACAAATCAAAACTTTGACAGTTTGACATTATCTAATATAATAGAACATATTGTACTAGAATATTGAATGATTCTATTAACTATTTATAATGTGTTTGTGTGTAACAAAAAAGATACACTATTTACATAATGGGTTTGTAAATTGACAATGTTCAATATGTAGTCATGTTGTACAACTTAAATGTTACAAAAAGCATATGTATTCACAAGAGCTTGCACTAACAAGAAAAGTCAAGTTTTAATAGTAAATAATGGTAATGAGGATATATGGCACAACTTCCCTATCAGTTGGTCCACGAGGAAAACGTGTATTGAACATACATTACAAAATCCATGGGAAAGAGAAAGAGTGGTCTTATTCTAAAGTGTCCACAGATAGACGACAAAATTGTATTGATATTTGAAAATTGCCTTCGCTTTGTTAAATAATAGAAATATACGATAAGTTAGCAACAGATCAAAAATGAAACATTTGAAACTAAAATTCACGTGGAAAGATAAACAGTAGACATGCTGCACCAACTCCAATGTTTAGTCTTTTTGGAAAACATTCGCGAGCTTTTACTAATGTTTGCACAAGAGAATGATGTAGCACATACTGGTCGTATTGTACTGAACAAGACTTGTTTCTACTGAAACCACCCGGAGCCTACAAAAAATATTTTTACGATCCTTCATAAAATACCGTGTTAAGCAATTGCTTATTTTACCTAGTTATACTTCTAATTGAAAATATTGGTATTTTCATTTAGAAGTATAACTACCTTAACTACGTATTTTACAATGAGTGTTGCTTTTAATTAAAAATTATTAAAACTGATGACTAGGTCACGCTATTGCTTCCTATTTTCATATATTGAAATGGTAAATTTTCATATATTTAAAGGTAGAATTTATTATATACAAACAATATTTCTTAAAACAGAAATTGTATTTTAGATTTATAAAAAAAAATTAAAGATAATTTTACCCTAGACATTATACTCTATTAGCCTCCACCATATTTAGTCTCCATTATGTCAACATCAATACAAATCAGGATCGATGTAGAGAATAATAACTACACTATACTATGACTGGTATAAAAAATGAATGCTCTTAAATAAATGATGTCAAGCAAGCACCTCGTGACGTATAAAAAGTTGGAGCAACGGTGTCCACAGATATGGCTGGATTTAATAACGCCTCCACCTTTATATGGAAAGCTATAGATTCCAAAAGATCGACTTGTATAAGCGACATGGCAGCATATGATGTGGCATAAGTTATTCTCTGGCCATCATATATAAGAATTATTAAACAAGATAGTTTAAAAAAAATTGATACAACCCAGCATGGAATTATGGTAAAGTAGGTAAAACAAACATTAAGTTAATATAAACTGCAACTTGATTACCAATTGCACATTTGCAAAATTTATGACTGTGCTCACAAGCCGCAATTAACAAAGATCAAAGACAGTGTCGGCAATTTACATACAAATGGGTCAATTAGATCATCACTTCATATATTCAAATATTTCACATCTAGCATCATTATCTAAGGAGCTATAACTAACTGAAACAACATAAACTCCAGCCGCAGATAAAAATATTTTTATAACCACGTACTGAGTGTAAATGCCTGTATTAGATAAGTAAGTACGTTAACTGAAGGTACAGCTTCATTAAAGTTAGATAATTAGAAAACTGAAAGTGTAAGTTAACTACAACTATGACACCGCTACCTTATTTGAAGTAGCCAGGCATGTGAGCAGCATATCATTGGTTGAATCTGAAATGCGGATGCAAGCTGGTTCCGCATTAGTTAGTATTTTTTTACATTTTATTATGGAAATCACATATTAAATGCCCACTAAGAACTCATTCAGATCTGATATTTTCAAAAGCATTTATCCTACTAAGGTTTCGTGGTGACCGGGGTGTGTTTATGACTCTGAAATTTAACTCAGCTTAGAACATGTTATTTATTCACAAGTCTCTGTCAACCCCTCTGGGAAAGAGGCGTTATTTTTATGTTGTATCTATGTATGTAAAACACAAGCAGCTGAATGTGTAGGTTTGCTAACTGTTTTTCTTCATCATAAGCACTCAAACTTGCCAATCGCAGTTGGATATCTTGGCAAGCTTCTGATTCAGATACTACTAACTGGGGCTTCAATTTTCAAAACCATTAAGTAGCAAAACATGTTAAATCATAAATTATAATCACATAGTGATTTCACAATATTTGCACAGCCGTCGCATTTGATAGGTTTAGTAACGCATGTGCACTATCCCGAAAACAAAAGATAAATTTACACAGTCATAAAGCCTAACGTTAATGTCGAAGTAAAACATTCCAAGATATTAGTCACACCCCGAATGTTCGTGTTGTTTCGACAGTACGTTCGACATACCGAACCATATCGTTAGGTATTTCAGGAATAGTTACCGTTTACATTATCCGCAGATTTTGTTAGGAATAAAAAGGCAATGTTTGTTTTCATTCAAGAATTGTTCAAATATGTAAATTCTCGTTGGAATGGAAACAATAGATATAAAATATGACGTGAAGAACGAATGTTTCAATATAATGAATCGAAACGAGTTGCTGTTGTCATTCATTATATTGATGCTGTTAGTTATTTACTACAACAGTGATAATGTTATATTCTAATAACATTACACGGGATGAGTTTCCTTTTCTACAAAAACTCTCATATTACGATTCTAAGCGAATGACAAAAAACAATTTATTAGGAAATTATTTAGACTTATGTCACAAATGCATTAAAACGTCTTCTCTGATCGACTATCAATAACATTCAGCGTTCAATTTATCTTAAGATTAATGTTCACATTGTTAGATTCCACACAATTATCCGTATGATCTATTGGCAAATATTGTAAGAAATATGGATTAATTTGACCTCACTTGACTTCGTTTATGGAGTTACAGAGATTAGCATGCCTTGTTTGCAAAACAGTATTAAATAAAGATAAATCTCATAACAATCTACCGCGGTTGGAAATTGAATCGTTAGATCTTTAAAGCAATTAATATAGATGTAAATCCTTCAAAATTGTACCATGTGCTAGTATTCAATCGAATCATAATTGATCATTAGATCATCACGTAACACACTCGAGGAAACATTAAAATTATATCAAATATATCACAGGCCAATATATGATATGATAACTTAAACAAGGTTTCTCATTTATATCAGAAAATTATATGATGATTAGTGTTACAACTCGTCGGTGTAATTAAAGAAATAAAATTTATTGCTGTTTACGATTTATTACTATAAACAGCACGTGTTTTATGTGTGGAAGAAATAATTATTTCCAATTACTGCTATAGATTATGTGACGAAAATGTTATCAATAATAAGTCGTCTAAAATTGAACAATTTTTTCACACTAAACAACTAAATAGACCATATGTTATCTAAGATATTTAAGATTTACTCAGAAATGTCTTACAATCAGGACTCTTCTCACAAAAAATCACGATTGCTTTATAAAGCAAATGACATTTATGATACATATCCCGCGGACAATATTTTCATCAGCGACAATAAATATAGCTACAGCAATGTATAGTGTTCAATAACAATGAATCATCAGATCATTGAACTCCGATCCCTAAATGGGTTTACGTGAGCCGTTCATTTGCAAATGAACCTGAAATATGAAGCAATGAATAGAAGCCATCACTGACGTGTACGGGTTTGAATAAGCTACGTGAACCGCTCCAAAGGTGTGTTAGCCCTGACATAAGTCACCAAATGTAGCAAGCTGCCAACCTTGTCGTTCTATCTGTATGAGTAGCCACGGTCCCTACAACTGTAATAAAACCTGCAACCTGTGACATTTATTTTAGTCCGAACTGCAATAAAAATAACTGTTTCCATTATTTCAGAGAAAACAGTTATAAAGATAACTTTATATTTGGTGCTGAATAATAAGATGGAGTTTAGTGACAAAAAATAATTGTTGTAAAAATATAAAACCCAATGATTTAAAATCTGAGTAAGGTAACTGATGCAGTAATCGAAATTTAACTGCGTATCACAATCGTACGCTTTGAGGAAACAAAGAAAGGATAGCGTGGAAAACGAAAGATTTTTCTCAATAGGAAAAATCATTATTAGTCATTACACCGAGAGCAAAAAATAATAATAAGAATCATTCTTGATGTAAAAAATATGCAAAGTTTGTGAAAAGAGAAAGTCATTTATTATTTATCCAAACAAACTTTTGAAGAACATACGAACATATTTAAAAATGGTCCAAAAAAATTTACGTTGTTATTACAAATGTTATTACTGCTATTGATCTTGAAAAAAATACTCTTACTTTTCCGTGACAATTGTGGCAAACTGAATTTATATACAATACAGTATGTAGATAAACGATCTCTAATGCCTACTCGTATTTATGTTAAAGACAATTTAAAATATCAATCGCTTCGTTCTATTTATTATCCAAGCCTATTATGGCCCAAGATAATATTTTGTACTTTACAAAACCCACAACTAATCCAAACTTCAATAAGTGTTACAAAAATACTCACATCTGGATGTTCTTTTACTGGCACGTATACTTTTTCTGTTAGCGTAGTGACCATGCCTTCTGGTTCTGGTAAGACGAGGGGCTCTTTCTTTACTCCATTTATTTGGAATAAACTCGCTCGTACTTTGGCTATTTCTGTAAAGAAGGAAACGTGGCATTAGCAAACGAGTAAACATCTGCTTCAATTAATTTCAAATTGACATGCAACATGTCAAATTGACGGCGTTATGTTTAGAAGTCCGCCCAAAAGGCTTTGGTGATGAAGATAAAAAAAATGTATCAGTACTTTAGGGTTAACCAATTATTTCCTGATAACTAAGTATGTGATTAAGTGATTTTTTAACTTGATGGATAATTTTACAAACACTTGTTGTCTGAGTTGTAATCAACTAACTAGTCAATTCGTAATCGGTTGATTTTTCAAGTACAGTACAAGATAAACAAATTAAGTCTTTCCAATAAACGGAACTTAAAATTGTTATTATGACATCATTTGACAATCATTGATGGATTATGAGCTGCACCTCTAACAATATGACGCACTGTTACCCACTGACCTCCCTTGCGCTGATGCAATAGTCCTAAACGATTATATCCATGATAGAATCATTGTCACAATGAAAGAGACAATGGAATACTCGTAGATCATATAAAAAATATTTAACAAGAGGAAATATCTAGTCTATTTTCCATATAATCTCTCGCTCCTTCCAATTATATCCTATAAACAATATTTAAATATATTTCCACGGTTAATTAAAAAAAAAACAACTAAAACTTTATCAAAAAGTGATTGTACTTCATCAAAGTAAGTGCATCTTCCCTAAAGACCACAAAAAAATAGATTTATGTATTACTTAAGTATTTTTATTATGTTCTTAAATTAATATTTCTTTTGTTCTGAAATTCATATCATAAATATTTTTAACCTCTCTGTAAGCCTTTTTATCGATTACTTAAACTTACGTTAAACTTGCGCAAACTAAGGGTCTCATATTATATTTCTTATCCAGATAAGCTGTGAGTCAACTAACTACGTAATCAGTGACCATCTGTTTTTGATATCCTCATAAAAATCGTGCCCGTTCTTGAGCACAAGTTTACCGCTCAATTGGTTTAAAGTCACTTATATTTATGATCGGGATATAAAATTTGCATTTTAGTTTGTAAGTGTCATTACGACGACCTATTTGTTCGTGGCTCAGTGCGTCATAGTGATCTGTCTGTTAACTGATGAGCTGATTTTACGCTAATTAGTCCAGATATTAATACCGGTATTCTATCGCGAGCGTCTTCAATAAATATATGTCTTGTGAACTCAGAGTTAATATCGAGCAATGATTTATTCTGAAAATGTAATTTTTCAATCAAAATTCCTGGTTGATTGTAAATAACCAACAGTTTCGTTTATTTATTTTTAAACAAAAAGTAGGTCATGTTACTCTACAAGGTTTTGTCAGTCTCTGTTTGAAATATCATCAAAATTAGTCCAAAAGTTTTTGATTTCATTCCTAACAAATAAAAATACAAATCACTTCTCTTTTTTATATTTCTGTTCAGATCTAACTAATACGACACCTATACAAGTATAGTGGTTCCATTCTACTTTTCCGGCCACATTTAGCTTAGTTGCTTAATTAATGTAGATTCCGAATCAGAAGCTTAAAAAAACAATAACAATATTCCGAAACCCGTTGCTCGTCAATTTTTAATCTTGCGCTATCAAACGGCACACGGGTATCCGGCTGGCGGCAGCGGGCCGGCGGCAGTGCCTCGCTTTCACACCGTATAAGGGACGGCGAAGTAAACAAGCCATTTGCTCGCCACAGGACTTGTGGATAAAACAATGATAATACAGAAGTACGTAACTCATCATCTTAACTTTAGTACCGGTTCCGTCACCATCTTCAGGGAGAAAGAGAACACGATCTTTGATAAGCTTTACACGAAACGACTTCGTCAACTCTCCTGGGGACTTCAACAAAAAAAAAATAGCCAAATCTGAAGGTTTAGTCTATTACAAAGCTGAATTTCATTACAGTGGGTTGATTATTTTTTAGGTTTATTGGTAATCTATATATATAAAACTCTTCCGTTACTGAGTGACTGACTGACAGACAACGCACAGTCGAAACTACTGGTCGTAGACAGCTGAAATTTGAAATGTAGGCTCCTTGGGATATGTAGGGGAGCACTAAGAAAGGATTTTTGGAAATTCAACCCCCAAGGGGGGGAAAAGGGGTAAAAACGTTTCTATGAAAAATCTTATTCCTTGGGTTTATAAACTTGAAACTTGGCATGAACACGTACATAGGCAAGTAAATATGTTTGACATTATAAGTTTTTTCAAACTACCCTCCAATCGTGATTTAGGGGGTGCGATTGGGTGACTGATTTATTAACGCACAGCCGAAACCGCTCGGTATAGGAGTCTGAGATTTTGAACAGAGGTTCCTTTAGTAACATAAGTGAGCACTAAGAAGGGATTTTTGAAATGTCAACCCCCAAGGGGGGGAAACGGGATAAACTGAGCCGGGGCTGCGGGAAAGTTCTAACGAGATACCGTGGCCCCGGAACGCAAAGGGCAACTGAAGGAACGAGGTGGGTTTTAGTCAGTAAAAGTCTGACACACCCTTCCGTTCCACCCAGAGCGGGAGAGGTCATTTGATGATTTCCCATCCTTAAAAAAAAAGACTTTGTATGACAACTTTCAGTCGTCTCTTTAACATACATAATAACATACATAATTATGTACATACATGCATAACATTAATAACATCACGCCTTTAAATCCCTATTTTGTGTTAACACTACCCATACAAACAGCTAAAAGGAAACAAGTGAAGAGACGAAATTTGTCCGCATCCATTTTCACCTAAATTCTTAACGTTAATGAGATTTACTTTTTATTATCAGGTCAACCTAATAGCCTCACATGCACGTATAACTTCGTAAGAATTTTCTTTCAACTCCTAACCGTTGAGGAGTTGTACCTTCCATCATCAGCTCATTCACATGGGATGATGACTATCAGACGCAAATACTTAAACAGATCTATGAAATTGTCAAAAACGTAATTGCCTGTAAATTTGAGGTTTGCCCTTGATTTCCCTGGAATACCATCATCAGATCCTGACTAGGTAACAACGGGACCAACTTGAAAGTATACTCTACCGAACAAAAAAAGAATCACGTAAATCGGTCCATAAATCTCGGCGTAATCGGTATGCATAAATAAAACACCCGAATTTTATTTTCTACAAGATTTCAGCCTGTGGAAGAAAAAGCCCTGTCGAGATCATTAAAAAACGCTATATATAACCGAATTACACGTGGGCGAAGCCGCGGGCGGAAAGCTAGTAAACAATAAAGCAATAAACCTCTTGAAAAAAAGATAGGAAAATGTTCAAAGATAAAAATATAAAAGAGTTTTGGACTTCACTTTTTAAGCTATCATCTGAATAAGAATAACAATTATTGTAATTTAAAAAAATTATAAATGTGCTGTACCTATGAATAAGTGTTTTTATAAGGGTTCTAGCATCTGTACTCTTATATTTGTTCCTTTGTGACCGCATCTGATTGTGCATTTAATTGCCACCTTTGCGTGAATATTGATGGAGGACCGGCGGGATGAACCAGTCGAAATTTCTTTCGGTATTCTTAATACGTATCTTTTTATTTGTCAAGATGACCTGAATTTTCTGATTCAATACTGCTTTAGACTATATCTAAAATATGAATTTTATGGTACTTAACTAACGCGTTCTCATTATGTGTACGTACTCCAACATTGCTCAAATTTTCAAATAATTATGTAGCTGAGTCACTCCATTTGACACCTAACTATTGAAGTGATCCTTGAATTGTTTTTTTTTTCAAATCTACATATGTTCCCCACGTCGCATCAAATCATTGTTTGTCAAACAACGGGTAGGTACTTTTTATAATCAACATGTCAATCCTCCAATAATAAAATAGCATTTATCAAATTGACAGAGAAACCCAATGGTCAACGTTACAAGGTCGCGTCAAGAGCGAAGTTTGAAAATCTTTTGAACCTTGTCTCAGTCAACGTTGATAGGTGTCGGAATACTTGTAAAGACACCTGAACAATACAAACTTCAAAGTAAATGAGCCTCGCCGACAAAAACAAAAGCCTCAAATAATAGATGTTTTGACACAGGTGATCTTGGAGGCTGTCCGTCCGTCATTCCAAATACGTACGCACTTTGATTAATGTACTTGATGTGACATGAACCAGTTCTTAAATTTGTCAATGTTGGAGAGGTCGCCTCTTTGCGTAACATTCCAAACATTTGTACCTTAAAACACAAATCAAAAAAGGAGTAACAGAAATGAACCTGATTCAATTCTGTCTATTGAATGCCATATTAGAGGTATAAACCCCAATTCCAACATTTAACCAAGCTTAAATGCCTATCTTGTAAGATTCATAACAATACCTTATATAATAAATATTTTTGGAATTATCAAAAAATTACAGCTCTCTTTCACAAAGTGATAACTAAAGGCGCAAGTGATATTATTGGGTGGGTTGGATAATCTTCTGTGTTCGAAACATTTTGTGCCTTGAGTCCGTGAAGAAGATTGGTTTACTTATGCATAATTAGATTAACCTAAGCGAGGTTAAAATTCCGTAATATCTTACGACATATTTATAAAAGTAATTAATAATTTTTCTACTTCATAATATTGACTGGCTTACTACTACTTCTGTTTTTGTAAATTCACATTTTAATCTCAATAGGTAATAATAATAGCGTATGGATGAGAAACCACAAAGTACAGTGGTATAAGATAACAAGGATTAATTTTACAATTTACTTCGGTTACTCAAACCACAATCACGATTGTTCTTAGACTAATTTTGAACTTCAAGACTAGTTCGCGACAATTTCTACGAAATCTTACGCTTATCGTATTTAATGCCAAATATTTACGATGAAAACAGTAATAAATAATAATGTGTTCTTGTAATTTTGTAAGACCTACGAATTTTTTCAATTAAATTCTATCATTTAAAAACTGTTACTTATTATTAACAGACAAAGTATGATTTCGCAAAAATGTAATAAATTGTAATATTACATTTTACCTGTTCACAAACACGCACTAAGACAAAAAATTATAGAAAATAATTAAGAAATCCGATCTCCTGCTCGCTTAAATACATATAAAATCACCTATCCTACATATATACATATGTACTCGTAATAAGTACGAGTATGTAAGTAAAAACTTAAAAAGCTGTGGTTATTATCCTGAAGAAATGCTAAATTAACCTCAATTCAATCTCGACATGCCAGTTTCTCGCTCTTCTTTACAAATTTCACCATTTATTAAGAAATCTGCGAAGTGATATTTTACTTTTCTGGTTATCGTGTTATTTTTAATTCTACATTTATTAGCAACTTTTGCGCAGGTTTTGCTCCCGTTGAAACCTCAAGAAAAAACTATGTTTTCTTGATGACGTGGTTCATCTCTGTGCCAAGTATTATATATCTAGTATCTACTTAGTTTTTTATTTAATTTGTAACAAACAAAAATACAAATTCTATCTCAATTTTGTCTCATTTGTGTGTCATGTTGTATATAATATAGATATATATTTAAATTAAAATTTGTATTTAAGAACTATCGATTGCCTGCATTTGAACTTCATCCGATTTATAACATTCATTGCGGATTTCTCTCCAGGGTATTGCGGCACCGATATACGTTTACCATCCAGATAATGCAATCTCTCCCATTGTCATCATTCACAATGGGAGTGCATGCAAGCTTAGCCCACAATCCATACGTCCTATATATTCTTATACATAAGTACACATAATCACGTCTTTATGCCTTACGGAGTAGATGAGCCAATCATTTTGAAAAGGCTAAATGGCCACTTTCAGCTGCAAGGCATAATGATGGAATTTAAATGACAGTTTGCTAACCCATCGCCTAAAATAGGAATGCTTTTACTTCATGGACTTTTACGATCTAAACGGGAAGGAAACGGGAGTAGCACATACTACGTTTTTCTTCCCTAACAGACAAGCATGAGAGCTTGCACTAGATGGATGTAAGTACTGTTATTCCTTTAGTCGCCTTAAACGACAACCATGGGGAAAAGGTGGATTGGTCCTATTCTAAAGTGCCGGGTCCACACGACACTATTCTAATACAGAGACTACTTTTAAGGCCAGAAGATAAGATCAAGCAGATCCGAAACCTTCCGGCTACGTGATTGGTTTTTATGACCGTCTTGGGATCAGTGATTTGTTTTCAACTATTTTATTGATTTCTACGTGAGATTCAGATCGAGCGGAAGCAGATCACATAACAACTTTACTGCACTATGTTGTCACATACACTCAGCTTTTCTCTTTTCTGGAGGGTAGGCAAAGCAGATACTATCTTTCCATTTACTGCATACTTATTTTGCGCTTTCCATATTCATCAATCTTTTACTTTTAATTTCGCGTAACTTCATATAACCTCTCGTTATATCTATCATTTGACAATCACATAATACGACCGTCAATTGACCTTGTGGTTTTAAAGCAAATCTAAGTATACTTTCAGTACAGAAATTCGGCGGGGTTCCACTGATTTTGGCTAACATCCAACGTTCTTCTTTATAGCATCCACAATCATACCGCACAACGTTTACTTATAACAGCTAATAAGCGATAAATAGACGCAACAGTGGTCTCCGCGTCAAAATCACTCTCGTTCTCAGATTCACGATGTAGAAACTGTTAATTTCTTTCATCGCCAAGTGTGATAATGTACATTTTGTAACTTTACCACGCAACTTCTATAATAACTTGCGTGGAAAGCGGACGTGCCGTGTCTAGACGGTGAAATTACATCGCGCATTTATCAGCTTCTATCATCATAATTTAAGTATTAAATTTTATTTACTGTCAGGCCATAATTTTAGCTTGATTTCAGTTTCGTCGGGGAAATTGTTCATATCGAAATGCAAAATCAATGATAACTTGCGATTTTCAAATTCATTGTCAAAGATTTTTAAATTAGAAACATTTTTATCTTCTTGTCCATTAAAAATTTTGTAGATAATTGTGCAAAAACGTGTCAATAAATACAGACTTAAAAAATAAAGTTAGTATACGAGTCGACAATGATGGATCAGTCGATACATTTCGTTCGCATGCGGACAATACAAATGAGGGTGAGTTTAGAACAACGTGGACAATGGGGAATATTCTCACGATGATTTCTGATGCGTAAACGGACCGACACGGTCAGTTAACGACTGCTTCACTTGCGTCCGCGATACAAAATCAAATCACGCAACGTAAAATACAGCAGTTAATACAAAAGTCAACAATAATACAAAACAATTCTTTAAAACATACATAAATGAGCAGAACAATGAGTAACAGATTCAAATACGCTAATGAAAAAGCTATGTTTATGCAGCATAAAAACGAGTTTGTCTTACAACTAATGTACTAGTTAGAAAACAACATAATATAAATAAAGTCGTAAATTATGTACAAGGAGTGCCGACCTTACAGAGGAAAAATACTAAGTGCTAGTTAATGTATAATTATAGAAAAATGAGAAAACCTGACTAGGTGAAAAGGTTTCAGACTTTCAGATGAAAAGTTATAGTTGAATGGCGATTAGGACACAGAGCATCCAAAAGAGCTAAAGGCGGTACCAATTTTTTTTAAACCCCACCCCTTTCTTTTGTCGTCGTCTCATGAAAATGAATTAAAGCCATATTAGAGGTACACAAACAGAACTGAGAAGGATAATCAATTTAAAATAAGAAGTTTATTTAAGAACAATTCAATCAAAAAGAAGGCAATTAATAAAAATGTGAAACAAAGCACGGTATATCCGGTGGATAAAATTGTGCGGGAACTATTGTTGCATTGTCCACAAATGAGGGAGTAATTTGTAAAGTGATACAGCTTGACAAATCAAATTATTTATGAATTAACCTTCCTAAATAAAACTAAATTTGATTAATTTGTCAAAATTATAGGGATATTTTTAATTAAAAACAAGCGATCCCGGCTCCGCACGGGTATTATTTATAAATATATGCAATCTTAAACATCTTCCCCAGAAAACCCTCTTTCCAAAATATTAAACAGAATCAAAATCAGTCCACAACTTTTTGAGATAAGCGTTCACATACAGTTAAAATAAAGAACTTAACTTCATAATATGCAGTGAAACACCAAATACTACACAAAAAATAATTTTATATTTAGTGGACTATGCTAAATATAAGAGTGCATACTAAATAATTTAAAAAAATAAAGAAATTCAACAGTTGCTCTAATTGTAAGATGTACTTAAACTTCACATGCTTTAGTTAAACGGGTAGTAAGTGTATACATAGTTGTTTAAGCAAGCAGTGACTTTCATTCAATAGAAGATACTTCCTCTTCATACGTCGACTCCGTACTAAAAGACGCATGAATTATGCATAATGTTGTTATTGCAACGGATGCAGCTGTCGATTGGAGGAATGATATTTGATAAGTAAATGTCAAAAGCAAATTTAATTGTCAATAACTGATTTCATCTTAATGCCATGATCACGTCAACTGTTAATTGACAGAAAAGACGACATTAAAAATAAAGTTGTTTGAATAAAGCTATGATTAGTATATAACACATAATTATTAAATAAATCTGATTTGCTTTTTCTGAGATTCATTACGGCGAAGGCTTCAATTCAACTTGATGTATAATTCTAACTATTATTCATACTAATGGCGTGGGATGTATGACAATAATTCTTCTCAGAATATTACGTGACTCAATCTTCAATGAACCGTATGTTCAAAGGATACAACTTCATTCAGTGGGAAAAGCATTGCAAAATTTTAAACATTTATCACTGTCGACAGCAAAACTGAATTCTTGCAAAATCTCAAAATGGAAACCAGTCTCAAATGTCAGCAAAGTCCTGACAATTGTGATTGAATTGCGTTTATCGCGATATCTCAATCTATGCATGGTCAAAGGGTTAACTGATTATGATCGGGAATACTAATGAGATTTCAATTTATTCTTGCGAAAGTTACGATAAACTGTTAACTTTAATAATTGATCAACAGTTTTCATGTACCAATGAAGATAAATCAAATAGTGAAAAGGTTTAAATCGATTTTACACTCGAACAGATGTTGAAATCTGTAGTTTAATATTAGGGTCAGTCGTTATATACTAGGAATCCATAGAATCCTAGTCCACTAATATAAAAAATATTGTAAATACTATAATAAAATATTTTTTTATCTCAAAATTTATACGGTTCTCTCATCTGTCTACCGATACATGACAAATAGACCGAGTATGCTTTAAACAAATTTGTTTTGGAAAATACGTCATATATTTGTCATCAAACAAGAAGCTGTGTAGGTTTCAATTTATTTGTACAACGTAACGTTGTATAATTCACTAACCACTACACTGTTCGAAATTATTATCAATTTTCCAATAACTGGTCTCCAGGAACAGCTACTTTTACGGCCAGTTTCACAAAAGTTAACGGCACCTTAAGTGTGGTTTTGAGTATTGCCTGAGAACACGGTATAAAATCGACTCCACGTTTATTATGAAGCCGGACGCTTACTGTTTACTACGGGCACATCATGGAACAATCAAATTCAGTTTCTGTGCCTGATGATGTTAGTCATAGGCTTTAATTATATTTCGTCATCTTCTCTCACTACATTTTCATATGTTTACTATAAAATATAGTTTATGTTAACAAAGCTAAGAACTTAAAACTATCTTTTATGGGATGAGCTATATCCTTGTCACTTTCTCTGACTGTTAATTAAAGTAGTAAACCACACGGCTTCAATACACACATACCGTGTGTATTGAAGCCGTGTGGTTACCGGCACCAATAAAAAAGAGAATAGGACCAGTTCTTCTCCTTCCCATTGATGTCGTTAAAGGCGAGGGATAGGTTTATAAACTTGGGATTCTTCTTTTAGGCGATGGGCTAGCAACCTGTCTCTATTTAAATCTCAATTCTATCATTAAGCCAAAAACTGAACGGGGCTTTATCAGTCTTGTCATGACTGTTGGCTCTACTATCCCGCAAGAGATATAGACGTGACTATATGTATGTACTTATGTGTATTGAAGATTTACAATAAAACATGAAATGAATAAACAATTAGTAAATACATATTAAACCATTTATCTTTATTGTAGAATATTTACAAGTTGCCTTATTTTCCAGCAACACAAATATTTGCTAGTAGGATGACTAGTTACTGCAACCGCGAGCTGTTTCAAAATATTCTGTGCCTAATTATAATAAAACAGAATTATGTTTCTCTCTAACACTTGCACTCAGGGAAATGTGTTTTCATACAGGCTGGACTAAGATTTACTGCTCTGCCATTCCACCGAATTTACGCATGTTCAACTCGAGTAAATAAGCGTACCAGTTGAGAGCATCTACTTGTATATGTGTCGAATTTTGTAACAAACCATCGGTCGTTTCGCTGTTACCCAGTTTTCAGAATGCACACCACGTTCTACACTATTTATTCTCTGAACTGTCCGCAGTTGACGGTTCTTTTATTATAGCTATAAAGCGATGGAGTAAGCCAGGGATTTTAGCTGATTTATCGCCTAATATTTATTTTTCACGGTTTACTTGCCAGTCTGTAAATAGGACAGGTTTACTGTTAGGAAACTATGGTTTCCATTTAATGTCGTGCCAAGCGACCAAATGCGACTCTGGTATTAAACTACAGCTATTATAAATCGGTATTATAAACACTGCTATGTATGATAGTGTGCTGTTTGCAACTTTTATGCACCATTATGCTCGTTCAATAGGTAATAGAAACTTTATGATCTCCAGAGTTCCTGTTATGAAGCTATGGAAAAATCTGTGTCAGGTGTAAAGGAAGGCGTAAAATAATATGACTTCGCTAATACTTTTTATAAAATGACAATATAAAAAAAATTCAAGGTTTACCGAATATCAATAATTGAGTAGTAGGTATTCATATTCTTTCACAGACTTATTGGTTAAATATTGACGAAATAAAATTGTTAAGTACTTAAAAGCATCGCATTATAGGTAAGCTGCCATTACTTAGGTACACCTGTTGACGTGTAGTGCGTATTTCAGATACAGTAAAGCATACCAGTATTGATTACAAATCGCATGATAAATAATCACAATGAAAACATTGACAAGTCGAATACTGTCAATATGTCAGCACCTTCAATCAACGCCTACAACCTTAGTTTGGTTTGAGTCTTTCGCATACAATGTTTGAGAGGGCGTTCCTATTTTGTTGTCATGTATCAAATACTTCGTTCCTTATCGTTTGTTTGTTCGAGAAAAATTTATCCAACCATCTACTTATTTTCAGTTTTGTCAAAATCACGCAAGCTTACCAAAATTTTCTTAATTTTGGTAAACTTTCCATTGAGACTTACTGTTCTCTTAAAGCGTAAAGGTTCGACTGGCAGAGAATGCCTTAAGGCATTAAGTCCACCTGTTGCACATTTTTTGTGCATTAAGTTTAAATAAATACATATTTGTAATGTTAGGAATCAGATTCTTCATGTATTACCGTTGGTCAGGTCAAGAAAAAAATATTCATTTACTAATGAGTATTTCTAGTAAGAATAAAGACTAAATTTCCAAATGTTCCTTTTACTTGCGGCAATTATTTAATTCAATTTTCTTTAATATACTCTATTTGAACGCTAAAAATAAAGAAGTTATTTTGCTAGCAGTGGGAGTGTCCTAATTTTAGATGCGATCGACTTCCGTGGGAGGTTATCCAATAGGGCAGCGGTAACAGTTGATCGGAGATAGACGCAGATAATATAAATAAAAAACGCTGATAAAAACGACATTCATATAGATTATTAGTATGATAACAATCTTATCAAAGTTTGCTTTTTAAGTTTTAGCCAATGGCGAAGGATATTGGATGGATAAAAACAATTAGATATCTGATAGCATTATAAGCAAACAAGAATATATGGAAAGAGTTTCAATAATCTTGATTGGAGATATTCTTAATACCAGATAGATAATAAAGCAGGTATCTATTCATTCAAGTAAATTAATTGGTAATGTTATTGATTAAGATAATTTATATAATTAGTTTATATAACAAATACCTACATTTCCAACTTCTACAACTGTAAAACGAAACATCAAATTTCATTTGTAAAAAATTATCTTCTTTTAATATTTGTTGAAATTTAAGAGTTAAATTTTATAAAAGGTATTAATTGATTTTCTTGTTTTTACGTAAGGCCTTTTCAAATGTAGAATATAGCTATTCGTTTGTAAGTATTTTTGATTTGGCTTCTACTCGTGCAAAAACACTCCACACCTGTAGGTAATGTGAAATACTTTCACATTTGTCGTGTTTTATAATTTAATAATTATGAAACATATTAAAATTAACCAAATCCGACGGGCTTCTATGAAAAGATTGATGAATTTATACGAAGGAAGAGAAGTACCTACTTATGCCGGAATCGAGTCTAATTGAAGACAAGTAGTAAGATGTTGCATCTTAAACTAGTAGAAATAGAGCAGTACTGTGTGGCGCAGCGGTAGTATGCTTGTCTGCGACACCGGAGGTCCCGGGTTCGAATCCTGGCCGGGGCATGATGAGAAACTGTCTGTTACCTCTCCGGGAAAGTGGCATGATTTTATGTTAAATAATAAACATCTCAAACTTGATCTTTATAATATTTTTTGGTAAGATGTAATATGTTTTATTGTTTAGCTCTTTAAGTGCGACCCGAGCAACAAGTATTTGCCGACGTGAGCCAATTTCGGCGACAGTTGGCACCAAGCGGAATCGCTGTCAGTCTAGACATTCATATCGCATTCTGATGTAGTTAACAACCCTTGGTTCCGTTTTAGTACTATTTTGGTACTATCAATTTTATAAACTTAAATAAAAGTTAAATACTTAAAACATAATCTTACTACTTTAACTGAGAAGAAAGAACAATCGTTATTGCAATCTATCGACAAATTGCTGTTCAAGGCTCTCGTTGAATAATTACAAGTATCAAGTGTTATTAAAATGCACTAAACTGACATTCACTAAACCCGCAATACTTAGAAATTATTATCAAGAAGTATTGGTATGCAAAAATGAAAATTCTATTTTGAACTGCCATTTGTTTACTAGGTAGGTACTAAGCGTAAAACGGAATAGAATTTTGAATCAATGTGCAAATGACTAATCAAATTAAACGATATACAGCAGTCTGATAAAAAACAATAAACATATAATTAATAAGAAACATGAGAATCCATTGTGAATCATCGACACATGTCAAATCATGCTCGCAGGTTGATTAATATTATTCATGTTCCTGTAAAAATATATTTTTGGCAAACTTATCCCACCGTGGGACAACTCAATGAGACTAGTGGGATAGACAGACAAAATATTTTTATTTCTTCATCTTAGGTAATAGGTGAACTTTGGCTGAGTGATAAAATCAGTAGTGCGCTATAAAAGCATGTGCAATACTTGACATAAATAAGTAGATTGAAAAAAAAACCTTCTCGTCATCGCAAAAATTCCTCAAAAGCATTAATAACCCTCAGTGCTCTGCACAAAAAAAAGAGTGTCAAACTAGTTACTCCTTATTTCACTACAAAATTAAAAAGAAATGTAAACATAGCTTGCATTTTTAAAGCGCCAAACGTAACTCAATAAGTTTTAGTCAATGGATCAACGGATATAAAAAATACTTAGGTGCAACAATTGAATGAAAAACGCATATTATTTATGCTTCACCGCTTCTAGATCATGTTTGTGATTCATAACGCGTTATTTTAGATGGCAGTATAATTTATACGAATGTATGCGTGGTGTCTTACACATTGTCCTAGATGTTAAACAGGTAGGTCAGGTTAATTTGAATAATTTAATAGGTACTGGGATATATTATTATGATAATTACCTATCAAGTCCTTTGCTCTGGAAACTAAGAAATAGCAAATAGATAAATAATAATCCAAGATTAATATATGGTATTATATAAAGAAAGCTTTAAAGTTAATGTTTTGATATCAACTGCTACCATCTACAAAGTAAGAAACATATGTATTTAAATACTTTTTTAATTCTGCCTACATTTTGGAAACAATTGTAGATAGCCAAATCTTTTAGTAATTATATCGTTATCATTACTTACATTACGCCAGTACTCATTGAATTAGACAATTCATAAGTTTTGAATTACCTGAAAACAAAATAAATAAGTTAAAATTAAGAAATGCTATTAAAAGAATCTTAAAAAGAATAATTAAAGTATTTCTGTATAGCTACTATGATAAATCAAGAACAATCGATACGAGATGATGATTTTCATACGAAAGCAGAAAAACTTCATATTAAACCCATTTATTGATCTTTAGCCAAAACTAACAGTTGTAAATTATGCTCTTAACTTTTAAAAGCTTATAGATGATAGAAAGTAGGGCGATGCTCATCATCCGCCTGGTTTAAGTCATACTTAGGTCTTAATTCTGGGGAGGAGCAGAGGTCAATCTATGCCCACGATCCTGGCTTGTAATAAAGTCGGGTTTTATAAGAAGCGGCTCTCATCTAACCGTCACCACAAACCTAAGCGGGTTGAAACATGATTTATCGCAGACTAGCAACCCGCCTCGGCTTCTCATGCATAACATTTATAGATATAAACCTTCCTCAAAAAACCATCTTTCTAACATTTTAAACAGTAACTTATAAGACAGGGAAGATAGGGTGACTACTTTATAATATGAAGTGATAGTAAATCATTTAATATTTATCCAAACAATAACAATGTTTCAACATTAAATCCAGACATTAAATAGACTTAATCTGACACTAATAAATTACAAATGTTTACAATTTGCTTTCTAATGATCGCAACAATGTGTATCGATCGACGAAGAAGATATTTGGTTAAGTTTGCGTGTGACGCAACAGTTAGAAGTAATATTTGTATGACAATATCTACATGTGTCCGAGATTTCACTGCTTCCGTTATGAGAGGTTTGCATAACGAAAATAAATATAATATACGACGACTTAACAAGTGCTCGTAAGGTGTGTACAAATGAAAAATCTTGTTTTTTTAACAAATCGCCAGTCGTGATAAGAGTTATTAAGAAATCTGTGCTTGCCACAAATAAAAATTTATTGTTTGACATGGACGAACATAATGATGATTACAAAATAATTTTAAAATTTAAAATAACTCTAAAATGTGGAATCTAAATACTTATCTATTTTTACAATATTTACAATTATTTATTACTCTGTGAAGGAAAATATAATCCTAGCTAACTTAAAGGATAACAAGGCGCAAAGGTCCGACAGGATTCACTCTGAATAAAGAAAATAAGAGAAACATAAAGTATGATCTACTACTATTAGTTACACAGAATTTGTAAGCATTAGAAACTTTCTAGTTTTGAATGAAGCATCGAGTAAAATAGTCTATCTAACAATCAATATAATTTAGAAACATAATTTAAATAGAACATGAAATGTATCGAACTTTAATAAAATCTAATCGACGTCGATGTTGTTTATGCCATAATGTACATACCGAACCAATTACTACATACTTTACCTAACAAGGCTCAATGATTTGCTGTTATTAAATACAACCGTCTCAATTACCACCTTTTTGGGTAAACGAGACATATTTTGCTTGCGACATGAAACTAATAAATAAATAGAGTAAATAAAGTTATATTTATGGAAAACATGCGATCTTATATGTGATGTTTAAAGTCACAGTAATTAACACAAAAAGTAAACAATATTGACAAAGAGAATTTCTGTTAAAATGGTTTATTGGGATACAAAAAATACAGATATTTAAATGTACATTTGATTAAATTTCAAACAGACCTTCAGAAGTTATAATGATTTTATTTCTGAAAATTCCCACCAGTGGAGTGGCTACGGTTACTCCGGTCCGTAGCAATTACACGGGTGCGAATTTTATGTAGCTTATGTCTCATTTGGCACAGCACCCAGTGCTTCACACTACAACAGCATAATATCGTGCAAAACTCGAAATGCCCCGGTTAATCGTTTTGTTTGCGACGAGCATTCCCGATGACATGACGTTTCATCACTTAAATGAAATCTTTATAACGCATGCCAAGAATCGGCGGCTGCGTTTGTTCGAGTGAATAACACTGGTGGAATAAGGAACACATGTGGCTGAACAAGATGTGGTAATTAAGACAATGTAATACGTAGTATTTTTTTTAACCTATTGTAAATTAGTGGTAATATTGAAAAAAAAGTCTTTTCTCTTTCTTGATTCAAAATCGTTTTCAGTAACACGGAACATTCAGCAAATTGAAATCGCTTATTTATAAATTTGTTGGCTAAGCAACGAAATTATCTTTTCTATCTAAACATAATCACCCACGTTTGACTGAACATTGGCGTACCATTAATCTATTCAGACCAAATTAAAACTTTTCAGGCTATATATGATCCGGTTCTAATTTAAATAGTACATTTAATTAATACAAGCATTGATCGATATAAAAGTCTATTTATTTTGGCATTTAACAGGGTGCACGTACGATCAAGTAGTTGGCTGTGGTCCCAATTGTTATCATAACTCAAGCGGACACTTCTATGAAATAATTTCATGATACAATTAATTAGATTTCAAATTCTAGTAGGCAAATGATAAGATAAACATTGCTTATTAACAGCGGCTAACTACCTGTATCTACAAAAATATTATTATGTGAAATCATACAATACAATGATTGTTATATTATTTTCTTACACAGCAATCTGCATTAATAGGCGAGAAATTTATACAGTAAATTCGTATAAGACGACTAAGGGATAGGCTAATAAACATGAGATTCTTCTTGTTGGCGAAGGGCTTACAAAATGTCACTATTTGAATTTCAATTCTCTCATTAAGCCATACAGCAACGACGCCTTTCAGTCTTTTCAAAACTGTTGGCTCTGTCTACCCCGCAAGGGGTATAGACTTGATTATTGGTATGTATGTATAAATGTTATTGGAAAACCACACGGTTCAATATGAATATATTGTCTACTTAGGCCACTTATACTCGTACTTCGTACCTTTATCATTTTTGAGCTGTAGTTAATTTAAGAAGCTACGTCAACCTTTAAAGCCTCTCTGAATCCAAGCTGTCCGTCACCTGCCTGTGTTTCTATAGGCGCATTATCTTAAGGGTCAAAGAATCAGACCACCCACTATGGGCATAGCGCCAACTAATTGAGACTCGACCATTGTCCAACAGGGAAGTTCAAAGGTCCCTCGATTAAATGTCAATCAATGTGGTTTTTCGTCAAATTCGTCAAGGAACGACGATTCATCGGCCGGTTTTCATTATTAATAATCTAGTGCGGATCGGTATTTTTTTTTGTGAGGTTAGCAATTAATCGATTTGTCAGACGAGTAATATATCAGTCACCGCATGATTATTCATACAAAATTAATCTAAGGTATAAACATAGCCTGTATTTAATTTAGGATAAAACAAGTTACAGTACTTATCATGAGAATATTATAATCCATTTGCTGAATAGTAATTAAATAGTAGTTTTGAGATCCGTCAAGAAACAAATTTACGTCAATTTCAAATCCGACAATCATTTTATTTGAAAACTAAATCGACATTATTTTATAATCCAAGTCCGTCTGTAGCAAATGAGTGTTTAATAACTTAAGACCTGTTGCGGTATTGTTTATGTAAAAAACAAGCGGACACTGTAGCAGTAACAAGCTTTCGCTTCGAAAACACGTTTGGTCAGTCACAAACCGTACCACAACAACCCCAATTCTTAAAAAATATGAAGTTCTTGGTGGATTATGTATACTGTGGGGATGTTAGCCTTATTTTTTAAGAATAACTTAATTCTATTTAACTTTCAATTTATTAATATAAATGTCATAAAGATCAAAAACTAGATACGAGTAAACTTACATTATGAAAAAATACATTAAACTTGTTTTAATCAAATTACTGGATCGGTCCGGTGTGAAATTTTAGTTCTTGTCCGTAAATAAGTTTTGTTACCATAATAAATATAAAATAAATAAATATATACGGGACAAATAACACAGATTGAGTTAGCCTCGAAATAAGTTTGAAACTGGTATAACGAGATACTAACTCAAAGATAATATATTTTATAATTTAATATAAAGAATATTAATTTCAAGTTTTATAATAAATACGTATACATCTAACAAAAACATTATAACGTCTTCATTTAATCCCTTTTTCTTAGTAGTTCCTAATTGTTTTTATATATAACTTATAACAAAAGCGACAAAAATTTTAACATCTGCGTACCTAATTGATATTGAGATTCTTTTCAATGTGAAAGCCGTAGAAATAAAAATAGATACAAACCATCCGTAGTTATTGTTATATGAAGCATACATGAAACTTGAGTACGTACTTAAGAAATCAGTAATTAAAATATCCGAGGCTTAGTGTACCACTTGTTGTTCGCAAGAATATCCATTACTTATTCCTAAGAGGTCAAGATGAAACAGGCCGACTGTAATGAGATTAGCAGCTACTTTTAATTATACTATTTTATACAATAGATGCAATTATTAAATAGAATAAAAGATATTAAACTGGAAAGATGAAATAATTGCCAAATACCATGAATTATGATCATCAAAGCTAAGTATGCAATTTATTTCTAATTAGTACTAATTTGAGACTGTGCTTAAAAACATCAGCTATTAGAAACATATTATGCTTACTGATGGAATTGCGATATTGAACTTAGTGTTTAAGTCTTTTGAAGCACTCTTCAAGCCACTGCTTTACTTGCCCCGCAAGGGTTATAGACGTGATTATATGTATAGTATATACATATGTTATTGTATATTTAATCCTTTGCAAAGGCAAAGTAATACGCAATTACATGATAGACAATCACGATATCTTCCCACACGGATATTAAAATTTCATTACGAAATCAAAGTATAACATAACGACACTTCCTCTAAGCAATGTATAAGTGAGTACCACCTACATACGCCAAGACAATCTTAACATCGAAGGTGAATCGGCCGCCCACAGTTTAAGAAGTCATCAAGATACACAAACAAAGGTAGCCGATTCGCCGCTCTTGTGCTCACAAGCCGCCCATGATGACGAATATGGTCATTCATATAGTGTAGGTGGAACTTAAACCCGGCCTCCACCCTTATAAGGTGGTAAGAAATATACCTATTAGAATAATGAGGCCGAAAAATATCTTGCAAAGACTTCTAACTCTGAATATTAAAATTTTCAAATAGGTAATAAAGTCAAATCAACTTGTATTAATTCTAAAGAGTTTTGAGAGAAAACAAAAAGTGTAATAATTTGCTGTAATTTTATCTAGGAGATTTATGCATATTATGTGACGCAGGTGATCGATCAATAGAACTATGAAAATGTTTTCACTCCATTTCATGAAAGTCTAAGATAATCCCGGATATTCCCGAGGCATCATTATGAACTCTACACTATAGAGGATTGTCACATGTTTACAATTAAACAGGTCACAACAATAACCAATGTATTAAAATTTCAATAACTATATGCACGGTTTGTTTGTAAGCATTTGTATTTGTTCAACATCTTGTACCGTGCAATTATAATGTAAACTATAACCTTAACCACGCCTATAACGTGACAAGATTATGCCTAATCCGATTCTGTTCTGATAATTCACGAATAGTGTTATGTAGCATTAAATTTCAGTTACGTCATTTGCAATATGTATGCATTATTATGAGTTAATCTATGGGGATAACCATACTATAGAAGTGACAGACTCTGTCTGACTCTATTCGTCTTTGATAAGAACTTAATAACATTAATTTGTATTGATGGTATTTACAGATTGTAATTTAAAGAACACAATTCTTTTACTCAGAATTAGACAAATATCATCGATATCTGGGTCTTTAGCAAAGTTTGACTGAAAATTCTCCATTTTACTAGTTCATTACAGCACTTGTTCATATTTGTATTCACTTAAAAAATTCTACAATAGTGAGTCTTACGATGTACAATTGTAATATCAATATGGTTAAAATAGTTTAAGATCGAAAAGTGTATACAAAAGAATATTTTAGTGCACTTAATATTCATTTTGCAATTAGCCGTACTAACAAAGTTGAACACAGTATTCAATGGCTAACAACAACGAAGTAAGTAAATTACAGTCATTTAGCACAAAGAGCGGTTGATCATTGAAGCTAACACCTACCACGCTTCTGAAACATGAGATGTCTGCAACCACTCTGGCTGCCGACACACTTAGCGTTATAAACAATCGATCTCTTAAAATAGATTTTATTGCGAGAGCAATTGAATTCAATGTCGATGCAGGCGATATTACAATGCTCTTTGTAGCACTCGCTAGTTCCAATTTCTATCCTAAAAACATTGTGTTAAGGTTTAACATAATAAGACATAAAGGAACAGGACTTGAAGGGTTAAAACTTGGCATAAGACTTGCGGTTAGATGCACATTAGAAACGGAGCACTAACTGTATGTTATTTTTTCTAATTATTGACTTGAGATTCATTATTCTAAGACTTCATTTGAAGTAATTTTCGATAAGTCCTACATATTTAATTTGAAGTGCCAAAAATATATGTAAATTCTATTCTAACAATATTTATAAATTTTACCTGGTAAAAGAACCTAAACAAATTGGTATTCTTTATTTTTCGGAAGATTGGTTTTATTGGAGGAAATAAATAGATAATGCTTCGGTTTGCTATTTGCTTAGCGTTTTCAAATATCAGTTTAATAAGGTAACTGTAGTCATGCCATAATCAGAAATTGTCTACACAATTTGTTTTATTTCGGGTTTTGCACAAATATGAAAATAAAAAAAAACTCTAATAAAACCTGGCTTGGTAAATACATTGTACTATTTTATGAAACGCAGTTTAATGAACTGTAAGAAGTGAAGAATTGTTAACTGCATGTTGTTTAACAAACAATGATCAGTCAGTACACGTTTTTTTTTCTTACTTTAAATTGTAGCTTTTCGACCAAGAATCAACAGGTATAATTGTGTTGTTACTCATAGCTGCGGCAATATTTACCATAGTAGTTTAAGAAATTAAATAATTTTAGTTTATGTTGCTTTGTTATAAGGCAACAATACTACATTTATACGTGTCAAATAAATCAGTCACATAGTGAATAAGCATAGGTTTTCATTATTTGTTCTTAACAGCGGCTATTTTAATTAAAAATTTAATTTTAAAAAATCCTGCTATTTAGCTTTTCTTTGTATTTAGTTTCTTCTATCCATTGGTATTTTTGAAGTAATCGCTTTAATTAAGCGATAAGAACTTGGTACCATTTAATTCCTTACCGATGATGTAGGTATTACTTAGTTTAGTGTGCAATAAAGAGTTATTAATTTATTAATGTAAACCGGTGCCTCATCCAAATAGGCGTTCAATTTCAACCTACTACAATAGGTAAACGGATATTTTAATGATAAAGAGTATAAAATAAAATACGAATTACACTTTGTTGTTATAACCAAAAATGAACAAGGACTTTAATCAGCAATTACATATTTATAACAAAATAATCCCTTAAAAAATTCTATACACAATACCATTTCCTGCAGTTGTCGAAACATATCTGTTGTAAGTGCAAATAAGGATTCGTCAAAATTCTTTCAAACAATGGCTGGAACGTAAGGGTACTAAGAGCGAATGTAGGGTAACAACAGGAAACAAGAGAAACTGTTAAGACTATGCACGCAACACATGGGACGAACAAAACAGTTAAAAATACTAGTGGTCATCCTTTTGTTTAGAGAAGTGGTAATGTTGTACTTGAGTACAATGTCACAATTGTTTTGTAGGGCACGCATAAGCACCGTTATTGTAATTGCATCTAAACGACACATGTTTTTTTAATACAGATTCAAAACTCAAAGTAGTGAAAGGAGTCTAGTGCCTGATTCATTAAAAATCATAAAAATTATTTACACTGGCACTTACTAAATGAACTAAACGAGAATCGAAAATTGTCAATACAGAATTTATTTTATTGATAATATAATATCATATCAAAACAAAATGAAGAGGTGACAAATTTTAATTTGATACCCAAATGAACTAAAAGCCTTCAATTTCATATTCATTTTGAATAAACTACGTCTTTATTACTAGAATAACCTGTTTTCGTATTTTTACCTCTCCGACCGACACGTTTTTCTTCAGATACTGGGTCACTGTGATTGTTACGCACGTTTTCATCGTGCTGCTGTGTCATTTTAAACTGATGGTTAGTAGGATTCATATGTTTGCTAGTTTTATTAAAAAAAGACGTCTTAAATTAATCAAAATTCTTATCACATAACAACGGTAATAAAATATCTTAAACCAGCCATGTGCGAGTCGGACTCACACACGAAGGGTTTCATTATCACGTTTATTACTTAAATATTTATTTTTCATATCTTGTAATCGAATTATTAAAAAAATTGCTTAAATTGCAAAGTATTAAAAGGTTTCAAAATAGAAAGTAAAAGGAGTTTAAAGATTAGTTTTTTTAAACAGTTGATTTTAGAATGATTTTACATCTGATCGGAATCGTACATGTATAGGATAATAAATAATACATATCGGTAAAATCACATAAAACGCCATCTAACGCAAATCGGTAGAACAACAATGCGGTCAATACATACCACGTTGCATGGCCAGAGATCAGAGAAATTAATAAGATGGCGCTGACGATAAAAAAAATTGTTTGTTATATGGGTTCTTAAGTAATTACTTTATTGTTATTAATTTATTTATTTTGAAAGATAACATTCAAATAAATTTTATGTGAAAATTTTAAGTGTCTGCGTTTATTGTATGGGGAATCCCTAAATTTTTTTTTTTAATTTTTATTATTTGTTGTCTTAACGGCAAAGGAAATATTTAATTTGCGAAAGTTTCAGCTTTTAAGCTATCGCGGTTTATGAGATGCATCCTGGTGGCAGACGGACAGACAGACAGCGGAGGCTTAGTAATAGGGTTCCTTTTTTTAGGTACGGAACCCTAAAAAACATGACATCAAGACCTACCTGTGCGACAGAACGTTTATAGAATGTAAAAAAATGTTATGAGTAATGGCATTCCGTAATCTACTAAGAAGATTCAATACAAAAAAGAACCTCACACTTTTTTAGACAGTTAGAGATTACCTCATTCTTTGTGGCGCTCCCCACTAATGACGTCACGCAGAGTAGTCCAAAGAATAGTAGTACCCTACAACAGAACTCATCGGATAAACATGAACCTGCGTGCAGGTAAAGCATCACCTGTTTCTGACATTTGACAAGGGTCAAAATCAACGGATATTTTTATTGAACCAGCAAAATAGTTCTTTTGAATGATATCGGCGGGATACACGTAGATAGTAATACGAATATGATAGGTACTAAATTAATACTAGGTTATAGAATATTTTGTATTTTATTGTAATTTCATGCTCACGTTTATGATTTTGGAAATCATGACAATGGGCATTAGTATGTACCATATCAAAGGACATTTTAATTTGTAAAATGTTATTACAGTGATCATAATTTACCAGGGTTACGTGATATTCAAAAATCTTTGCTAACGTAAAATAAACATGCTTAAGTGATCCGACTTATAAGACGTAAGATTCTGTTTGTTTACATTATTACTAATCTTTTTAGCATCGAAAGGTGATGTCATACCGATTTAAGCAACCTTATATGATAGGTAACCGAAGGATGGAACACAACGATTTACAGAAGCAAGTAACTAATACTAATATTTCCTAAATCAGATAAAACTTGATGTTTTACTTTGTTGCTTAATTTATTTTGTCAATTATTCTCATTTTATCTTTATAATCTGAATACCATAGGTATTCTCTCAATAACAATTAGATTTTTTATAAATAATCAATTAGTAGCAGATATTAGGTCAGGTCAAAAGTACCCGAAACCGCCGAGCTTGTATGAAGAGAGTTATGAATGTGGACGAAGCGAAAGAAGTATGCAGAGATCGTGGCAAGTGGAAAGAGGTAGTCTCTGCCTACCCCTCCGGGAAAGAGGCGTGATTTTATGTATGTATGTATGTAGTAGCAGATATGCTTTTATGACTGTAAATTTTCAAAGGAATTAAAAAAAACCAAACATATAATCTAATTCCAAATTCAAATGATGCAGTGACCGATAAACGTTCAGACACTGCAGTCGCATTGTTATACGCGACGACGGACGGCAACAACCTGATTGTACCGTTAACCGAACACCGCAGAACTGACCTAGTGCCTGGAAAGCTATCAGGAACAAGCACTCGTTTCTCGAACCCTATATTAAGAGCAATTTTATTAACAACTTATCCAACGAATGAGATATTAGATCAAATTTATTTATTCCAATAATAATAAATAAGTATCTACTAATAGATAAATGTAAATTGTGCAATACAAGGTTTAAACAAATCTAGTAAGATTTAAAATTATAATGTGATACTAAGTAGGTTATGTATACATTAATTTCTTAAAGTATGTCTACTAAATTCATATAAATGTTTGCAACATCCGAAAAGGTAAATATGAAGATCTGGTATATAAATTTAAGACCTTGTTGTACTCATGTTATGGATATAAAAAAAATAATTTGAATAATACTCCTGAAGCAAAATCTTAGTACACAATTTTAATTTATCCAAGGCATACTTCCACAAAGAAAAGATTTTTATAATTTTAGTTTAGGACGAAAAAGGCAATATCTTATTCGTGATGATCAAAGAACTAATGTCAATGACTTAACGTGCAACGAATCATTTTACGAAAATCCTTAGGCCAAGAAAAGTCTTATTCCTCCTGGCTTTAGTCCCGGTTGCATCCTCACCTCTCTGGAGAAGAGTCCGGAGTATACCTTTGACCATGGATCCTAGATTTGGTGAGTCAGGCTACAAGAAGCGACTTTCATTCCATCTGACCTCCGCAACCTTTGCAGGTAAACATTGCCCGTATTGGATCCATGGTTACACATCCAGTTGTCTTAATGTGCAGGTTTCCTCACGATGTTTTCCCTCACCGTAAGAGACTCGGTTAATATTAAAACTAATGTAAATAACTTTGAAAATAGTCATTGACCAAGAAAAGTGTCTGTGCAAAAACGTACGACGGTTATTCATATCGCATCACTCTTTTAATTAACTTTAATTTGATGCAAGTAGATCGGATTCAATTGCTATCATCTGAAGATGGCATTGACCTTTGCCGAAACAATTTGAAACAGTTAGTAGTTTGTTGAATACTTTTAATAAGTTGAGTGAAATTGTGAGCGAAAATGCATATATTTTTTAAGATATATTTTATTAGAATATCCATAGCCGTAAATTTCAAAGATTTAAAGTGAAATATTAAAAGTCATGCACTTTATAAAATATACCTACCTATACAAAATTCCGTTTAAAGTTTCCTCCGGTCTTAATTTACTCGTTATCTTCAGTCTATTATATCTAAGCACAAACAAACACTGCCGAACTTTAAAAAGACGGTGTTTTATCAAGCTTTTCTCCGATGCGTGAATAAGGAGAGTAGTATATTTATAGTTGCATGCGGGGTCGATGGTCCCGGTTCTCCCACGCGGCGCCTGCGAGATGCGATGGGATCTAGGAATTGAACGCATGAAATTCGTGTTCAAAATGTTTAAAGAATTAAACAACTTCACTAAGTTTTGTGAATATTTATATTACATGCTTTATAAAATGTTCAAATTTAAAATTTTAAGCAAGTACTAGCTACTAACAAAGATTTTTCAGATCAGAAAAAAACTCATGAAATGACAGTACTCGTATCACGGAAATTAAAACGAGTACATATAATAATAGACATATCATTTGATTTTGAAATGTAAGCGCACATTATAAATGACACGTAGGCGCTGGAGTCTCAAAAGCAGGCGAGTTGGCTTGTTAATGCGACAACATTCGTGCATTACCTATTAAGGAGACCGTGTCGGCACTTTACGCACCATAGTCCAAAATCCTTACATCACTCGTCATGTGAAGCGATGTGGACATCCAGTGTGAGTCATCTCATTATTAACAAAAGATATCGAGCTATACAAATTGCGATACTTGAGAAAAGAAATAAACATCTTCATGTTATCATTACAATAAGATGTCGAAATATTTTGATTGAAATTACTAATGAAATTAAGTTTAATTGAACATAACATACATAAAATCACACCTCTTTCCCAGAGGCATAAGCTAAAGATACTCCATATTTCTACTTGCCATAATCCTACATACTTCTTTCGCATCATTCATCACTTTTATCGTGCAAGCTGTGAGCTTGCATTTCCTATGAAAACAATTGATCATTTTGCATGAAAAAAATAAACTGAACAGAGCTATGGCCGAGCATACATTGTATTCACGTTACTTCTATTCTGTAAGTAGAGGTTACATTTACTAATAAGAAAATTAAGTTTTAATAATTCCTACCCATCGGTTTTGGGGGTTATTCATTTAGAAAGATGAGACTGATGTCACTTACCACGACTCATTCATAATCTTGCTGATGAACATGATGAACATTTAAATAGCAATCGTCTACGACTCAACTGAAAAATGAAACAGGTGATGCTTGGGACGAATTGGGATGACAAAAACATTGGGATCATTAACCTTATTATGAAAGAGAAAACACATTTGGATATTATGACCGACGATCACCAATTTGGGCTAGAAATTCATAAATTATGACTTGATAAAAAACAGAAATAACAAATTTCAAAAAGTGTAGGTCGAACAGCGGATATTCTTATTTTCCTGCAAAACATCTTCGGACACAACAAAAATAAAGTAAGACTAACTAATTACTCCTTGGACAGAGGCCCAACAGATAAACACCTAAACCCAGCCAAAAATACACAAGATGGCGTCGGGTTCATAATAAAACAATTTAATGGGCCAGCGCGCTTTCCGCGGTGACGAAATCTGCGCCGACGCATTTTGGTTACGCAACCTGAAACGCGATCTGTGCAAGAGAAAACTGTTTAAGGTCGAAATAATTATACTACATCTGTAGACTGAATCAGTAAACAGATGGTCTAGTCTAATAAATCAATCAAATCTTACGCGTTAAACTGTGCGCATTTCTGTCTTCTTCTAAACAGAAGATTTTCGTAATACTGACGCTATCTGCGATGGTGGTCGCAATATTTGTCAAACTCAGTTAAGAGGAAACATTTGTCAATTTAATTACATTATGATATTGCATTAATTACATATGTTTTCTCTGCAAGATAGGTGTGTTCTACAGGAGGGTGACGAACAACAAACAAATCTGGGCGATTGTTTACGCGTGAATGCCGGCCGGGCGCGGCGGAAACTCAGCGGAACCGCGCGTCATTGGCTCGCGTCTACTTACAACCATCAAAATTTACCACCATCACGTTTCATTCACGGTATGTTATGTTATCCGCTTGCTTTATATCATCAGCTCATAAGATGTTATCTTTGAGCCATGTAAGGAACTGTAGATTCGAATCGTGTCTATGCTTTACTCTCGTCGCCTTCATGATTAAAAAACGATCAATGTATTAAAAAAATAATTCATGTTTTTCTCATTACCATTATTATCAATCACTAGATGAGTAATTTCATTATAGTCTTAAGCATACCAACAACAAAACTTGGTTTTAGACTTAGTATTGGTACATAAAGTACGTACTCTTGAAAAGGATTGGAACCATATCTTGAAGTATATACAGCTAAAGTGTCATTAGGCGCTCCCTTCCTGTCTTGTTCTTTTTATTACTCTGGTACTCCACCTCACATTGTTGTTAGATTAAATGAGCGTGTGCGCGTGCCCATATTTCTGTTACGCATTCTTTGTTCAAATAACTGATGCATGATACTATCTGACAAATAAATTATTTATAAATCACGCGCTTGTTTTTTAATGAAGCAATATAGGTGAACTGTTATATAATTATTTAAAAAAACCCTAATTAATAAATTAATTGTATCAGTATCAAAACTTACTCTTTCTTAATGAGCTGAATAGCTATCATCGCATTTCTTACCTGCAACAAAAAAGTATCATATTAGTCTAGTAAGTACAGTACAGCAATTTACAAAATATCTAAACAAAATTTAATACGTATGTATAAGTAATTCTTAGTTTCCCTTTCCTTGATGCAGATTCAGAGAACAGACGCCTCCAGATGTTTTATTTATAAATAGTATCCCTAAAAATATCCAATTAATTTGTAATAAGTTCTATTTGCGTGAGGTACCCAAACAAAAACCAACTCTCAATATATGCCGTTAAGATGGCAGCTTGCTTAAGAAAATCAGTTAAATTGAAAAATTTATCACAATTCACCACACTGATTTTTTGTCTGCTTCAAAAATACAAAAGAAATTAATGCATAACTTACATTAAAGAAGTAATATGATTTTTCTTATAAGTTTAAGCGAAAAGTAAAATATAAACAAAAAACTATCAACAAAACTAAGTACACCCGTAGCTTATAATGAAGGGGGAAATTATAGTTAGCACTGTTCAATAAAGTGTTACCGTCAATAAACCAAATGCTGGAGTAGTCGATGTAATACCATGCGGGCTACTGCAAATTCTTATCATTTATACAGTTAGGTTTTTATGAAGTTATTGTTCGCTGGTATTTTTATTTCATTGTGTTTCTAATGTTTTATAAACTCATTTGTTCATTCACATTTCTGCGGCATGTGACGAAGAATGTCTGGGGAAACATTTTAGAAAATGTGAATTATATTAATGACCCGATTAGATGTAATTTGGCCGGGATCCAGAGATCAACATTCAATGCAGTTCCCATATAGAAATGATACGTCGCTGATAATTTTACACATTTAATGTAAATTTTATCTCACAGTATTCATACAAACATTAGCGTATATGCATAGAATCTTCATTACCTCACCCAATACATTATAACTTAGTTACTTTATTGTCTCGTTTTTCTGTAGCGTTTTAATGAGAAACATTGTCATTAGTTTTAATAATGTAAGAATTAAAAGACAAAATATGATAATGGTGAGACACCTGACCTTAAACTAACAAGGCCTTTATATCTTTAAAGCAGGTTCATAAATAGACTCATAATCATATAGGTATGCACTAGTCATTTGAATCGTCCCAATTTCTACCTTAATCAACCTACTCTCAATTTCTGTATAAAACACCATTAGAAAAAAAGAGGAGAATGAAGGATCCTCCGATAACTACAATAATATGATCTAGCTCTTGAAATTGAAAAATGGAAGTCAAAACACACATATCGGAGAAATCTGTGATCTGTGGAATGATTTTTTTTATCTTTAAATATAAATCCTTTGAGGTCAAACCTCACAGACGACTCTATTTATTCATAAGCAAGGTGTAATATTTACATAAATTTGTGTTTATTAAAAAATGGTAGCAATAGTATAGTTTGTACTGTAGCAAATATATTATATGAAATATCAAAGAATTCCTTTTCCCTTAACACCCCCATTTGTAAAAATATTTTTTTATATCTATTCTTAGTTAAAGAAACGATCCCCTGCAAAGATCCTTTTTATAATTTATGAATAGCTATTTTCGGATGAAAGAACTAGGAACCATAACTGCGCAAAGATATATCTAATTATTTAAGTGTAATTCTTGTGTCTTGATTGACATCCGAGACAGAAAGTGATAGGGAAATGTCCAAATGCGAGAATGAGTGAGATCATTTCAATCTATCAGTTCAGAAAGTATGTGTAGAATAGACAAAACTCAAAGCAGCTGACTTCTCGTCGGTGACTCATTATTACGACGACATTTGGCTACTTATATCTAGAACAGACATTTATAATTTTAATGTAGGTATTAAGCATATAGATTTCCGGCTAGATCTAGTTTTGGATAGTAAAACGAGGAAACTTCGTCATCACAGAGTCTTTATTTAGTCTCTTCTAAAGCAGAAACGCGATCCTTTTCGTAATGCCAGAAGTATATTGACTAGAAAACTTCAGTTTTTCTCTCTCTGACCTTTGCAGATAATAATTTTGATTTCGATTTTGAAATCTTATTCAAGATGAAAAATACTCGTGGCATAAGTAAGTAGGTACTTACATTTAAGTATTGACATGTGTTACAATATTTGTCGAGTGATTAAAAAGCGACGCTATTATATACGAGTAGTACCGTTACACAATGCATGAATGGAACGGTAAATGCTGTGCGTTCACTAAATTGCTTTAACGCGAAATGAATGAGACCCTTAAGTCGCCTATACACACGAATGGAGTCAGCCCACTGGCGCCTGCGCATCCCACACATGTGGCGCAACAGAGGCATTTTCGACACTGGTTGTTTGTATAGCTTGTTAGTAATGCCTTGCCTATCGATTATAGAAAGCGAATCTTGAAGTCTATGGGAAAAACGGCATATTTAGTGTTGATGTCATAACCTTATTTAGGATTCTTATTTTTGGTTATCGTCATTATGATTATTATTATAAATAATTGCGCTGTATATAATTTACTTAAATATTATTTTCTATAATAAAGTTATCTTTTGTGCTTCTGAGCCATAAAACTGTCGCTGAGAGAAACCAGTCGAGATGTCGCCGCTCAGGCGCCACCTACATGTTATAGTAGAAAGTTGAAGAACTAGACTGGCCTAGTTTGGTTAAATTACGAAATATCTTGGAATATCACACATCGCTTTAAACTGGTGTAGATTTATCAAGAAACAAAATAGAAATTCCAAAACTAATTTAAAAAATGTAAACGGAACTGCAAAGTTTTAAGTGATAAAGATGTTAAAAATATAAAATTTTTGACGAAATATATATACAAGGAATTTGAATGAGAACGTTGGAAGAAAAAGGCACACACAAACGCCATGATCAAATCGGAGAAGTCGTGGCCAAAAGTTAGATCAAGAGTTCCCATAAAAAGCAGCATTCATAAAAAACTGATGAATGTGGAAGAAGTATGCAGGCAGTGGAATTATGTAGGTAGTCTTTACCTACCCGGGAAAGAGGCGAATTAAATTTTTCTACCTATAATTGTCTCAGTTTTTTCGATTCAATTCAAATTAATTAAATTAAATTCAAATTAATCTTTATTTCTTGTTGCATGAAAGTTATCCAACCTAGAAGGTTCACTAACATTTTTTTTGTACCAAACTAACTAACTATTTTAATTCAATTCTTGTTTATATCACATTTTTTCCAGTATTTTAACAATCTGTAGTGAGTAAGGAATAACCAGTTAGAAGTTCCGACTCAAGTAAAAATCATATATATATTATCTTCAAATAAGTACTTAATTTAAAATATTTTATGGTTTTTTCGGTAAACGAATAAAATAAACAGATGAGACATCGCGCGTAATGACGTGTTGTAAATCTTCGTCTATCACGATTAGTATATAGTGTGAAGGCCGGACGTTTTTATCATATCTGGGTAATTGTGACCCAAAGCTATTGCTTTACTATATTCTTCACCATTATTTTTTATTTAATGCCTTTCCAAATATTAAAAATCTTTCAAACTACAAATTTTAACTAACTGTATGTAAAATTTCAGCGAAATTCTACCATTATTTACGACTGCGCGTTCATTGATTTTGTCGTCACTCTTTTCTTTAGTTCCTATATTATATACGAAAAATTATGCTCTCCTGTTTTTGATTTAATCTAATCTTTTCAATATTATTTTCAAAGCCTTTAAAAGCTATTTATATTTTTAAATTAAACATCTTAAGCACAATACGTGTGGCTCAGTTACGTATTTCCAAATAGATGCTTACCAGCAAGCTATGATAATGCTTACACGCCGTACATAATTTATATCATTAAAGCAATAGTTACTGTTCCACTCAATGAGATTATTAGAGTTACTATGTAGATTACTGCTATTTGTAACTATAAGTATTATCTTCAAAGACGAAACAACATAATCCTATTCGCTCGAAGCTATTTCTCATATTACTTTGTATGTTTCAAATAAAATGTCAAACAGGGATTTAGGTATATTAAGATTTGTTGTTACAGATTGTGATTTGTGGTAGAGCAATGATTGTTACTTTATAAGTCCCAAATGAAGGTTGTATGTATTATTGTCCCCAGTATGTAATTTAAAACAAAGTGATACCTTTATTTTTATGACATTATAATTCTGATAGTAGGCGGTGACTTTAAATGTGAATTCACAGTCGAAACTGCTGACCAAATTGAGCTGCGTAAAAGTAGCAAACAATGTGGTTAATGTCATAGGCATAGTATTTTGAAAATACTACTGAATGTGAAGTAAAGAGCTAACGATAGTAGGTATATTATGTACTAACGACCTTTCTCGGAAAACCTTCTTTCCAACATTTCAAAGAAGGAACAAAATCCGACCACAACTTTCCGAGATTAGCGCATACATATACGCATACAGAGAAAAAAGAGAGACCTTACAATATGTAATGATTTTTATTGGCTAAGTTTTCTCAACTAACAATAAACCATAATTATAAGTAGGTACCATTCCGGAGTGCAACTGTGCGGTATCAAATGTCAGACACACCTACTCCTACAGATATATCGACAAAGTTTTTAGTTTAAACAAGACGATTTATTCACCTATTGTGCTTTATTTATTTATTTAAACTTTATTGCACAAAAACAAAAATGTACAAAAGGCGGACTTAATGCCGCTTGGCATTCTCTACCAGTCAACCAGCTGACCAAACAGAAAAAACTAAGTTGGTGGTGCGATAAAGTGCACATGCATACTGACAAAATACATACATTACAAAAAAAAAATGCGTAAATACATACAAGATACATAATATACACTATAAATACATATACATACATAAAATATATAACATATATAATTAGGATGACCCATCATTAATCTGCCGAAGAAAGAACCCCTTCACAGCATGTTTGAACGCAGAGCGACTAGGAGCTCTCCTAATCATTTCAGGAAGAGCATTCCAGAGCCTCACAGCCTGAACCTGGAAAGATTTCTCCAAAAAAGTAGACCGGAACAGAGGAGTACGCAGAGTCAGGTTGTCTGCAGAGCGAAGAGAACGGGAATGGGCGGAACTCAGAAGCGGGAATTTAGATTTTAAGTAAAGAGGAGAGTGAGCATCATTGAGTAGAGAGTACAACAAACAAAGAATTGTGGCTTTACGACGTTCAGGAATAGGAAGCCATGATAACTGCGAACGAAAAGAAGAAATATGATCGTATTTACGGATATTAAAAATAAAGCGAATACAATTGTTGGCTAATCTATTGAGTTTAATGAGAAGGACTTGAGTAAGATCGCAGTAACACACGTCGGCATAATCTATAGTAGGAATGACTAAGGATTGGACGAGGGAGATTTTGGTTCTCAGAGGTGCTTTGTGGGTCAACAGTTTTTCATCGCGTGTTTACTTTGACCACCAGCGCTCTTTGTGATCGCTAATGCAAAGAACATAAGTTTGTATTGCTAAAGTTAAATCAATACAGTTGCAAGATATTTTTTCGGCGTAGGTATCAGAACTGACATTTCGAAGAGACACACATTTGCTTGGGATATAAAAAGTATTGACAATATTAATATGTTAAATTTGAATAGCTGTCTTCTACAGCAAATTCGGCAATTTTGTTATGTAATTTGATCTCAATAATTGGGGTCGATACACATATTTCTCTTCATTATCATCATCTTGTGTTAGGTCTTTCGATTCTTATTATTATTTAGGGCTATTTAATACAATGTTTTTTGCTCTTGTAAGTACATCATTATACATGGTAGGTATTATGATTTGTACTACAACTAGAGATGGGCAAATGCCCGGGCATTTAAGGCAAATTGGAAAAATTCCCAATAGATGCACATATATTCCTTCCCTTCGGCGACTTATCTGGGCATTTATTGGGAATTTTCCCAATTTGCCCAGGCATTTGTCCATTCTAACTACAACTACTACAACCGATGTATTTTTTCTAATCAGACCGAAAGAAATTTCTTTTGGAACTTTACATATGTATTCCTAATTCTTCATATAATTTTCTCATACATTGTCATATAAAAAAAAACGTTCGTCTTTTATTCTTAAGGTTTTTAAGTCCATCCTCCATGTAAGGAATTCCCGTTATTCAAGCTGTAATAAGCGTCGTTCGTGTCGCTGTACACCAACTTTTTATTTTGGAGTCAGCCTCAGGCGATAACAGCATTGTAGTACAAAACACACCCAAAGAATTCCTTTTTTGGGTAAGATAAGCAGAAGACATCCGCCGGATTGCGTTAAGATCAGCACATAAGGAAGTTCTTAACAAAAATTATCTCAAGATAAAAATGTTTGCAATCCATATGGCATAGGATCTATTTGAGGTCCTACTTTCGCTTCGACGTAAGTGTGGCATTGTCGAGCAAAGAACAATGCCGTAGGCGTCGTGAGGGCCACAATTAAACTAGGCAGGTCCACCCAACAAGTCACCTTCGTCAACTGTAGGCAGTTAGCTCCCACGCTTCGACTCCGACCTTTTTGTTTAGACGCTGTTTAACAACCAGCCTCATGGTGAGCTCGATTGCAGTCACTGAATATTCACGTATGCTAAATCAGTTTGCGAGAGCTTTCAGAACTAAATTACGTTATTTGTTAAGGCATAATTCTAGATAAACTTGCCAGCTGTGACATTTGAAGTATGGTTTGATACTAAAATATCTTGTTGTACGTTTAGTATAACTTGGTTTCCTCATGTTTAGTAAATTATTTCAATTAATTGATTTTCTATTTGTTTTGCATTTCAAATACCTAAAGGGAAGGCAGCTCGGTTTTTCCATTATCATGTACTTACTTAACATGATAAACTTGACTCGGATATATATATCACCAAATATTGACCCGCGTGGGAGTTCTATGGTGTGATATTATTGTGGAGCCGAAATGAAAGAGCAGCATTAGAATTGGTTGTTGGCCCTCGGCGCGTAGGCCTGTCCCAGTCCCACCCACAGGACAGGTTCACTCGACATTCTGAAGCGATCGATTTTCATTTCAAATTACAGTGCTCATGCGCCCACGCGCCCTTCCCGAATGCATTCTTTATGCGTTCAAGTACACTGAGCAATGGTCACCCCACTTTCATTAACATTCCGGTTGTGACAATGCACGTTTATTGTGTACGGTATACTCATATTTTTTGGGAAGTTAATTTGGTGAGGTATTTACAGGAATTTGACATGAAACCAGATGTTTCTATGATCGCACCCTAGCACTTAAAAATAAAGTTGAGAATAATTAACATATGCTCTAATTTTTCACACATTGCAGTTTTCATGGTCTTGGAAAAAGTTTTCCATTAATAGAACTTGCACGTAGTTCAAAATGAAGGTGCAGTAGCAATGTCGTGGGAACACATTAATAATGGCTGCCTCGTATGATCCAGTTTTCTAAAGAAGCAGTGTAGCCTTATCTAGGTTGGTGCGATAATGACACTCGTGTCAATATTTACTTTCTTGTGTTGGTTCGTATCTTCTGAAGACGTGACTGAAAGTAAAAAGTAGTTGCACATTTTTTATTTCAAAGATTGTTTACTTTATACTTTTCTGTGAATAATAAGCCGCCTCTATCCAATATGGCAATTGTTGGAGAGGTTGGCAACACATATTTCATTTTATTATTGTAATACGACGGCGATATCGACAGGTTATTTTGAATGTTTTAATTAAACAGCCCACAGCGTGTTACGACGTGTCGGAGAGACTGGAACAGCCTTGGCTCCTACACCTCCACGCTGCCCACGACTACCCTCATTTGGTCATCAACGTGGGCGCAAAGACTAATCACAAGCTAAACAACTTTATAATGACCCAACTAAGACTCACTTTTGCCGTGGGGTTGCGGAATCGCAACTTCAAAGACAAGTAGGTGGCGCCTACGCATCAAAAAGTAATAATTCGAATATTATTATTTTTAATACGAACTTGGATTTCGTTTTAATGTAATCATCGAGGTCATAGAATGGTTTAATGATTGTTGATTATGTTATTGCAGTAGAAACAGGGCTCTGAGATATTTAAATAAAAATTGAATTTTATTTTTTATTCTGAAATAGGTAAGTTTTACATAAGTACTTACTTCGATTTTTGAAGCACTAGTTATTTTTAGATAAGGGCCAATAAACTCATATAGGTATTTATCTGTTATCACCGTATAATCGGCAACTGAAGTATGTTTGACATTCTACCGCCTGATAAAGTTATCAAAAAATCTGATAATATTACTACAAGCTATTGTTCACAACTGTAATCGTTTAACTTTTAAATAATAGTTCATTGATGTCTCTTTATCTTGTAGTACAATAAACGATTCATGTTTTATCGATTTAACATGTTATGATTAATGAATTTGTATGTTTATTTTTATTAATGCATTGTAATCTATTGACGCTCATGACTCTTGGAATGCAAACATCGAAACAGTCTCTAGTAAATGAAATTGCTTGCGGTGATCGAATTTTAAATGTCAGCAAACATACCAAGTTATTAAACCTGCATGTTCATATTCTGTTAACTTTTGTTTTGATTATTCATAGCCTGACATTTAGAAGACACCGATTTGACCTGTTATCCCATTCTGCATAAAATCCTATTTCGGCATCAAATCAACTTCTGAAACCTAGTTCCGATGTTCATTAAGGTGAAAAGAAGATATAAGTATTATATATTTTATCTGTTTAAACCAGTGTCGAAAATAGCCACCAGTAATTTGTTAGTTCTATGTAATTCTATACACCACGCCAGTCGGCTGTCAGGCTTACGTCGATATTTTTGTCAAGATTTCACAGCTTCTCACTCGACCGACGACGTGTCAAAAACTATTTAACAATAAACTAAAATAATAAAAGAGGCATTGTTAAGTAAACTCCCAGCTCTTTTGTGTTCAAACGACATGCCCAATATTATCAACACGAAATTTAAGTCTCCAACTCTCAAGTCGACTCTGGAGAGAAGAGCTTGCCATTTGTGGCCAATGTTTTTCAACAAGTTTTTGGAAATGAAAAAATCTAAACTATCGAAATATTTAATTCCACTTTACCCAATTTACTAGCAATATTATTTTTACGTCAAATATCAAGAGGAATCTTTCTATGAAGAATTGAAACCAATCATATTATTTGTGTGCTGATGACACATTTTGTAAGTGCTCATTTAAATGCGAGTAAACATTCGACAATGTGAGACCAACGCGGACATCAAAACATATGGTGTATGTTGACGCCGCATGAACACTACTATTCACTAGTTTGGTGTAATATTATCATTCAAGACAAGACAGTGATGTTATAAATTAATTTGTATCATCAATAGCAAAAGTCTCCTTTAAGCATTCTTTTTTCAATTCTGTATTTTTTATCAAAGAAAATTTTAACATCCAAATTTTAATTTTTTGTTCTCACTTCTCTAATAAAGAACCCAGTGTCTGCCGAAGATCTCGATATGAGCTCTGTACAAATATTGATATTTATTCCACGCATTGCATGTCCCATGAGAATCAAAAAATGATCTAGCCAACGTATATAATATAAATTTAATATTTTTGTAGTTGTAGTCTAACAGTAAATAAATAGGTCTTTTATTGCGACACATGTGAAGTATTGGTCGCATAGACCTTGCTACGTTAGTAAACGTGACCAGAGTTCTTAATGAATTTTTACCTTGTTCGCTGTCTTTTCGATTAACATTTATATCAGTCATAATAACAGATGTCCATATTTTAGTAATCTGATATATATATAAATTCCATGTGTTTAAAATTTATTCAATCATAATAACATCAAAATCGAAATGATACAAGAGTTTTATTCGGATTTATATAAATAGAAATTATATAAATATGTCTCTTAACGCTGTGATAAAGTATATAAGAGTTGCCTTTCTTCAATAAGTAAGATAACTATTTTTTTATGATGTGTGTTTCCGTGGTTTATTTTTTTTTGTTTCTCTCTTCTTTTTAATTATCAATGTATTTTTACAAATGTTTAATATAAATTAAGCTTTGATATAATCATCTTTCTAATTTCTCATTATGTCCCCAACAACGGTTTCTCTTGAATATTTTTTACCTGTGCATTCTTTGCCACTTATATTCGCCAATTTCTCTTAGGCAATGAATATGAATGATATAAGGACAAAATGAATCCTTACAAAGTGTTAATAATAATGCTAAAATTTCTAATTTTAACTAAGGTTGGGTAATAAAGTATTTATGATAATCCATGCAATCAAGTCATCAAAGAAAATGTGGCTTTCGTGCCTAATATATAAGGTCTGCCGACCCTTAATGCATTCAATTCAATTTTATTTTTTCCTATAACACAATAACAAGTAACTACTTTTTAATAACCAAATCGGGTAATGAAATAAATATGAATAACCTTATAAGCAGGTAGCCAATCGATCGATTTTCTAAATCAATTCAGTGCATGCGCACGGTGACAAGTTAGTCCAGTCCCGTCGGTAGGCATTCAGTAGCTGAGATAAGGACTACATAGTACCTACCTATCTGCGGACTGGTTAGCTGCAATATAATGAGGCTACGGCAAGGAGCCGACTGGCCGCGCGGCTCTGCGTACAAATACGTATGGCTCTTGCGCCGTGAGTACATACGGTACCTACCTATACCGACAGGCGACATTCCACCAACCCGTGCGGAATGCACGACCACGGCCCTTGCGAACAGGTTACCTCCAGATCTCAATATTCTTCGTCACCGATAACCGCAATACTGAATCATAACCTCAAATGTTAACAGATCTCATTAAGAGAGATTTATCTACAACAGCTGCCACTGCGAAATGTGAACACAAAACTCGTTTACAACCATTTCACCGATCTCTTTCGTCGGGGACAATCTAACGAACGCTGACCGCATATTGCAATCGTAGAGACAATCTGTTTTGTTTCAGTTTTGAGGGATCGCGTTACAAACTCCACTGGACCATAACTCGGCGGGGCGAAGACAAAAATAAACTTAATATCGTGTGCGTTGTAGCATTTGAAGACGCATCCAATTTATGATCATTTTGGAGACATTCATCGGCGACCCCTTCCTATACTCAAGCTGATCTATGTATCGCCATCAGTTCTACACTATTTCGACCTACCTTCATCCAGAAGTCGTTCCATGTGCATGAAAACATTCGGGAACGCAGCCAGTTGCTTCCTGTCTTTGAGCAACTGAGCTAAGTAGTCCGCTATACTTTGCGTCGAAGGATTGGTATTATCACACATTTTGAATACAATTTAAACAACTGAATGCACGTAAAATGTTTATTCTAACACGTTCAAATAAGAAATTGTACTTTAGTTACTGGTTATTGTTATTTTTTGTGAGACTATGTTAGAAAAGTTAAATTCACTTCCACACACATCGACGTTTCGATCACCACTAAATGACGAAGTTGACCGAAGTGAAGTTGTGGGCGAATAACGCTGCGCCTGCGCTCTCGTCAGATGGATTTTTTGTAAGCGCGTGCGACTTCTTTCCTTGGTGTAGGCGTAATAATAAACTATAGTCGTCTCACTCTAACTCGTGTACAAAGTTTTGCTATCGCAGTCAGATAATTGACGTAGACGTACTTACGGGCGTACACTGCTGCGGTTGCTCCCGCCCGCCATCTAGTAGAATTAGTCATAATCATTAATTAAAACCATTCAATAATTTTACAATACTCAAGTACTTACATTGTTTTATAGATAAAACTTACATATAACACAGTAAGTAAGTAAAAACATACAATATTTAGTGTTTTGGTAATTAGCTACTACAAATTTCATAATGGGTCTATTAAATTGATACTAAATACTTTTTAGCTTGGAATGTAATATATTTAGTACATATTCAAAATTACTTAAAATAATACTAATGAGTGACCTACCTTTTTACTACGATCTCTTATGATCAAACTTAGGTATATCTCAGTCTGCCAAGTAGGTACACATTAAGGAAAATTTTTATTAATCTAAAAAGAAATTTTGACGAAAAAACGATGGATAGTTTTGTATATTCAGTAGATATAAATAAAAGCTTTTAATAAAACCGACCGATACAGAGGTATATAAAATGAAACTGAACTTACAATTACCTACCTAGGAGGTAGGTAGTATGATAAAACTGTTACACTATTTAGGAAGCAGGCACATCCAATGACAATCGGAAAAAAATAGTTAAAATCTAACTTAATTAATTAATAATTTAAATTATCTTTAAAATATGATGATTGTTTTGCAATTTGGTTATTTATGTGCAATTAACATTTACTTTTCTTTAACTTACGTAAGTTAATTATGTAACAAAATTGTTAATTTCAATTAAATATTACAATTTTAAACAGACAAATAAGCAACATGTTTCAACATTTCAGCAGTTTGAAGTCAGTAGGTACGCTGATGGCAAATAGCCAAATGCAAACATCCGTTTTTAAAATGATCAAACATTAAAAATATTACATCCTAAATACATGGACGTAATATTTAATATTCGGTGCTATTTTTTAAAAAACTTGCTTAAATTAAAAGTGTACCTATATGGGTAGATATGATTTCTTAAAAATAAAATTTTTTATTCTTTATCTAGGCGATTGTTCGGTAGAAAAGAAGCTGCCAAAAATTTACTTGCAAATATTTTCGTTTTCGGAACAATGAAAATATTTTTCTTTATATTAAATTTTAATTATGATTTTAAGCTATTAATTTAATAAAAGCTATTAATTTAATAATTTTGGGAAAAATAGTTTATAAATAACAGTAATGTTAAATAAATAAGTTAAAATATTTAAAGGAAATTCTTGTTCTAATTTGGAAAAGACTAAATTATAGAAAATTTCTATCGCCTTTAATTAACTAATCTACAGCATTGTGATTATAAACAATTTATTTGCGATAAAACTGTAGCATACTGGCACTCGTTTTTAACTGAACAACATTCGATCAATTAAAATCACCCAACTTAGTTTCGTTTTATCAATTTCGTTAAGGGGATAAATGGATAATTGACCCCTATCCCAAGCTCTTGGATCTATCGAATTAAATGGATTACACAGTTCCACGTTCCACATTTAGTTGAATCGGTCATTATTATTTTTAGTATAAGATGATCCAAAAGAACACTCAAAGATACATTAAAAATTTTAACTGAAAATAACTGAAATTTGGTTTGAAAATTTGGAAGAAAACCGCACAACATATTCAAAAAGAGCAGCGTGAAAATAAATTGCATTTCAGCGAAAGTGTGCTATCCTACCTAACTCAATAGGTAAATATAACGCTACATCTGCAGCCCACTGATATAGTCAAACAACTAAGTGAATGTCAAAAGCACTACCTTTTTATCATCCTATCATACTCCTTATTAGTTGAATGATACTTCTCTGTTACAGATAAAATGAATGAATTAATAAATTCATTTTATTTTAGATAACAGTGTCTCTATTATTATAAGTTCTTACTAACATATTGCTGAGGACTATGTTAGTGCCTTATGTTACTATATTATATTTTAATAAATTATCATTAAATTATGTTATTAGATTATAGTACTGTTCACATATTCAGCAGGTACAACTGTCATTTATTTTTGGATTTTATTAGTCTGTTAATTTTAATTGCCTATTGATGCATAGAACAATAATCTTTTCTATGATTTTATACGTTTTGTCAGAAATATGACATCATGACGAATAAGACCTTGAAGAATCGACATTGAAGTAATTAGTTATGACAAGATGATTATTACTGTAAGACGTATTTATAGCAATGAACATTATTTTTATTCGAAATCACCAATACAATAAAAAAATAACATCATTCAGTACGTAGTCTCTTTTTTTCACAACTTCAACCTATACTCGGTATACTGTAAGTATGAAATCAAATATATATGACATTTTTGAGGTGACGCATTTAACCGTTTTAAAATTGCTACTTGGTGAATCGGTGAATAAAGTAATTGATTGATAAATTAAGTGATTCCCAATGTTTCCTGACAATTCAAATGCATCATAGTAGGCCGTAATAAACAATACAATAGTCCCGTAGAAAGGTGATAGATTCACGCTCTCTTCGTAATTGGTCATGGCAGAAAGTAGGTGTTCCGATTCTCAAACGTGATTCAAGAAACGACAGCATACAATAACATATTAGCTGTCATTGTAATACCTATTTGTGTTGAAAACAATTTACTCCTAGTAATCATCTATTGGCATCGAATACCCGATCTTATGCAAATTTTCCGTAATCAATGTCAGAAAACTATCTCATGAAAAGCCTGCATTGTAAGATTCGATAATCAAATCTGCAACTTAAAACCATTAACAAACTTTTAAAAGCTCTACGGTCCTTAACAAAAGTTTTGATTATTTAAATTAAGTTCTAGTAAAACTAGATTTCAGTTGATGCATAGAATCCATAGAAATCTAAATAATCAGCGCTATATACATTGTTATTCTGATTTCTGTATTTGAATCACAGAATTTAATATTTTATACGTATTGGACTTAAGCAAAAGTGTACATCATATTATGTACGATAAACATAACTACTGTAGCAGTTGAACAGTTTTTATTCATCTGGCGTTGACCGATGAGTGAACAGCGGCAATACCATGGTACAGTTTACTAAAGATAAACCAAAGTACACCTCGGGTACGATACGCCAAAAAGACAAGGTTGCACAGGTTACCTCCTAGGCCCACCGTACCTATTCTAGTTAATTGCCCTATATGCCTGAGAGAAATAAATATGACACATATTGAAATTGGAACAAAGCTACACCTTGATCTCAGTGTTTACGTTAATCTACCTAACTTATCTGTCTTGTTATACTGCCTTAGGATATAGGTTTTAATATTACGCCTCGAATGAATGAAAAACTCAATATATTCAAAAAATTAGTATACTCAGCATATTCAAAAAATCTATGCAATTTTTTTTTATATTCTTTCATTTGTTCTACATAACCAGACCGTTGGAGATGTAATGCGACATTGGCAATTGGCAAATGACATTTGGCTCATAAAACAATAAAATAAGGTTAAGTTAATCCAAATTCAAGAGACATGTTAACAAAGAGAATATACATACTTAATTTCATTATTACTATCAAATAAGCAAAAAAATTAATTTACTAAAGTTCAAATTTATAAATTACAAAATCTTTTTCTGTACAAGATTAACTACATCTAAGATAAAAAGATTTCCTCATTAGCCAACGAGGCAACTCGAATCACTCTGTAAAATGCTAAAGATATTTAAACGCGTTATATGACGACATTTTTCACCAATAGGTACAAGACTGCCACTTCCATAAAAGTCAGATGATTATGCGACCGGACCTACTATGGAAGCTGGCCCAAGCCTAATTTACCAAACGCTATCTTTACTTAGACGTTCGAATATTTTTTAACAAACCCTTTCTTACTCAATCATTGCCCATTATGTTTGACATTAACTGTCCATCCCTCGTTAGATGAGAGTAAGTTATGATAAGGAGTCTAGTTAGCAAATATATTTCAGAATAAATATAAGTATACAAGAAATTATATCTGTGTACATAATTATGTAAAGCAAATTTATGAGGTTTTCTTACGATTTTGAAATCAATGACAATAGTGTGTTCCATAATGCTACATATACTTTTTCCAAAGTTTAGTTTCATTTTAACAAATATATTGAAACTCATACGGATAGATCCATAAAGATAATTAATAATTACTCTAAAGGTTCCAGTTAAAATAGCAATAATGCTATTGAATTTACCAAACGCTGCAGCCACAACAATTTTTACGTTCATGTATGTAGGTTGACGGGCCGTGCGCAACTCACGCTTGCCTGCATGTCCACCGACCTACGACTTTTATCGAGAAAAACATTACGTCATCAACCATATAGTTCACATGTTCAAATTATTTTATGAGCACATGATTTTCCCCTTAAAGTACCTTGCAAAGTAGCATTTTTCGTTAGTCTTTAGACTGTTGTGATAATTTGAAAAAATAAACCAACTGGATTGTACAACTTGTCAATTTTCATGCAGACTAGATCTTAACTTTGTTTTTGAGGCTTTAATAGTTTAATTAGTCGGCTCAATATTGAAAATAGCTAATTATTGTTTTTATACGAAAATGCGTAAGTATTTTTTCAACTTTTAAGATTCAGTTTTGTTATACATTCACATATCTTTACGAGTGTCTGATAGATAGATAGAATTCAGATTCAGAAATAGGGACAGCTTGCCCATCAACTCAAATAAGAATCCCACGTTTCAAAGATTGATTTTTACAATTTACGCACGATAAAAGTAGAGCAGAAGCTGAAACCCCCCATTATTTTTTCACAGTTTAGTTGTACAATATTACTCGTATGAAGTTTAGTTATCAAAGTGGACGAAGGGAAATCTTGCTATACCTAATGATCGTTTCGTTATATTCCAGCGGGTGACGATGACGATGCCAAATTTGATGTGTACAAGTACAGACGTCGGGCGGAGAGGTCTAAATTGTCTCTCAATACTCGTTATTCTGATATCCCTAGAGTTTTAAGCCAAAATATCATTTATGAAAGGGATAACAATAAAAAGTCGACGAGATACGCCATACTACAGGAACCACGAATTGAATTCTCCATTAACAAATTCCGTGCTCTTCTTCTAATATATTCTGATCAATCCTGGAAAGTTTTCGTCCTCACAACGCTTTTCATAGAATACGTTTTAGATTCTTGTATCTATACCTTTTACAAACCTAACGAGCGGAATTTGTGGCTTATACTTTTAATTGTTTGTCTGAATTCAGTATACACTTTCGACGTTTTAATTGTATGTGGCTTGAAATTTTCAAGAAATTGGAGAAAAACACTTAATTTAGTGGAACCAAATACTAATAAGGTTGTAATAGAAATTCTTCTAGCCATACCTTATGCTCTTCTTTATTTAATTCGAGATGATACAGCGGTATTCGATTTCACTATAATCGCCCCTATCATGTCGACATTACGGGCTTACAGAATTTTGGAATACTTCTATAATAAATCATCTCAAGCTGGAAGTAATCAATGGACCACATTTCTGTTTCAATATCTGATACTTTTATTGCTATGCGTTCACTCGTGGACCTGTGTATGGTTTTTGTTTTCATACCGAAACTTTGATATCCACAAAATACGTTTATCATGGTCTTCAGCCGCTGTGTATCTTCCAACTGAAGAAACATTTGATTGGTATTTCGTTTGCACTTATTGGTCAATCATGTGTCTTACAACAAACGCTATAGGAGATTTGTACCCTGTGACAACATCTGAAAGAATAGCAGCCATTGGGGCTATACTAGTGGGTTTTGCTCTAACAACAATCGTATACGTTGGATCATTGACATCCCAATTTATAACCATCACGACAAGACGTGCTAAATATGTGAGGCAGTTGAAGAAAATCAAGAACTATTTACATCTCATCAAAATGGACGCAGAAACCACGAAACGTATTATGAGGTAAATATCAATTAAGTCATTCTTCTTTTCTAGTAGTACAACTAAATAATTCTTAACGTTTTATATTACAGTTATTATGAAGATCTCTGGTATCAAAAGTCTGGAGTATTTAAACCGGAATTACTCGAGCTCTTGCCTTTGCCGTTACAAATGGAAATATGTTACGATTTGAACGCTGTACCACTGTATAGTTCCTTGATATTTAGAAAACTTCCTGAGGCGTTCCTTCGTAGGCTATCTCTGGCTATGAATCACCAGTTCTATCTACCTGGTGACATTGTTTATAATCATAATCATAACAAGACTATTATGGTAATATAATATTTTTACATCCTGCATTATGCTTATTACAAGCTGTATGTAAACTAGAATTAAGCAGATAATTTTCTGGTAAGGAATCTTACTAAATTAAATGAAATCGAGTTCAGTTATATCAATTTCATTCTTATTAGTTTTACAATATTTGGCTATGAATTATGTATTAAAAAACATTATAACTAATAAATGGAATAAAACTTTTGTAGGTTTGTATCACCAGCGGAGTACTTGAATTGTTATCTGATGAAGATGATGAAAGTCCAATGATATCTTTTAGTAAAGGTACTTGTTTCGGAGAAATATCATTAGTCTATAATATCCCAGGTAAGCAATTTACACCTGCACTTGTTTATTTCAATGAAAATTAAACATTAACAACTTATTTTCATAAACATTTCAGCAAGGTGCACTGTTAAAGCTGCTACTTACGTAGAATGTCAAGTGCTAGAAAAAGCGGAGTTCATCAAACTAATGATAACTTACCCTGATCTAGTCGATGGCATACGCAATCAATTACAAGAGCGTATTGAAAGAAGCCGTCTTCGAAAGAAACAGAAAATCAACAACTCTCCTTTGTCACTAAATATATATGTATCAAAAGATCGCCCAAAAAGTAGCATCAAATGTTTGAAAGACAAATTGAGATACATACAAGGTAATAAGAAAACATACATGAGAATCGCCGTAAAAGTTTAGAAATATCTCATCAAAAATATTTTTGCAGGTAAAACAGACGCAGATACAACGAAAGATAGCGAACTAGATCAAAACTGCCTGGATTTGTACATTATGTCAGAACATATTAAAAAGAAGACTGCAGTATTTACTTGCATAAATGAAAAAATACCTTGGATTCTTGAATGGGATTGTTATCTTGTAAAATACTGGGAGCAAGTTATGCTCCTCATTGTATTTTATATTTGTATCATCTATCCCTACTATATCGGAATCAAGAGACGATTCCCGACCGATGGATTATTCTTTCAGTTTTATATTGTTGTGACTGTTATTTTGATACTAAACGTACTCTTATCCTGTGTGACCGCAATAAAAACGAAAAAGAAATATTTTAGAACTGTCAAGAAAATACTCAATCAAAGAATGAAAATGTTGGGTTTTTATTTAGATGTGGTTGCAATAATACCTTTCGAATACATCGTTACAATTCATACATATTCTGATGTAAAGTATCATGATAACTACAGAGATCACCTATATTATCTATGCAAAGGTTCAAAATTGTGTCTTGTATGGAGAATTTCAAATTTCTTTGAAAAATTAGAAAAGAAATTGCTTCTAAACACTCTCATAGTAAAGGTAATAATAGCAATGCAATCAATATTGATGGTATGAAATTGAGCTACATTTTGTAATAATTATACTCGTATGTATGCAGTAAAATGAATTAAATAATTTAAAGATCAATATTTAATTTTGACTTATTTACCTAGGTGGCGAAATACTGTGTTTACATCAGTTTGTTGTGTTATTGGTGTGGTGTGATATTATACATGGAATCCTGTTTTGTAAGCAGATGTTCAGAAACTTCATGGTACAGCAAAGTTGTGACTTGGGAGGACCAGTTCACTCTAAGAGGAGCTAACAAGTAAATTCTTTGATGATCTAGATTGTAAGCATTTGATATTCACAAAGTTAAAATAGTTTATTTATTGAATTGAACTTAATTGTACAAAATATATATGTATAGCACGATAGGCGATCTTAATGCTAGAAGCACTAGCTACCACTTTATTAAAGAAGTTAAATAATTCTTTATAGAAATTCAAAAAGTTGTAAATGTGTTTTAGTCTTACTTATGCTTAATCTTTACAGGACAAAATACCCATTAATACCATCAGTATACTTCGCTACGACTATTTTGCTGTCTGTTGGATATGGCGATTATACCCCTGGTGACAAATTTGACATGGGTTTTGTAGCTTTCATAAGTTTGTACGGTGTTTTGCTAATTGGGTTCAGCATCTCTGAATTTTCAGCCATCGTGACTCATTGGTCAAGGTAAATTAAAAAGTTTACTTTTATTCTAAAATCAATAAAATCTACCATTTTCTGAATATATAACATTAATAAAAATAAAATTTTAATGCATCTTATTAAAATTTTATTTTTATAAAAGTTTGCATGTTGGTACATACATACTTTTTGCACTTACTAAATCACAATGCTAAATCTTATTTTACAGGACCAAAACCGCATTCTTGGAAGTCATTATAACTATAGACAAATTCTTAAGAGAGAATAACATGCACCCAGCAATAAAGGCGAGAATAATGTCTTTTTACGATTTACAATGGCAGTATAATTCGGTAAATATATTTCGTATATTATGTCGACTAAACGGCTAAGTAGAACAGAGAGTCAGATAATGGCTTGACTCACTCACAGCACTGAAATAAAAGTTATGTCAACGCCAGTACGTAAATGCTATTAGCATTAAGTCCATCTTTTGTACTTTACAAATTGTAATTGTTACGATAAAGAATAAATAAATAAATGTTATTACACTCACCTTTTTAAATTTTAATGATGTACAAAGATGACATGCTGGCATCGTATTATTTTGTTGAAGCTATATAAGAAAATTTGTACCAGTAATAAACATCTCTTTAGGGAGTAGAGCTAACTGAAGAAAATTGGTTAGAAGCAACAGTAATACCACCAGAACTTCGTAAGAAAGTGCTTCATCAAGCACGCTTTCGAGCTTTAACATCAATACGCTTCTTTCAAGTTAAAAACAAGGAATTCATTCAAACTCTAACTGAAAGTAAGATACTTCTCTAATTTTAAGACTTAGTCTGTGATTCGATATTTAATTCACTGTACTTAGTAAGTTTAATCTTGCTTTGTGCATTGTTGAATAAGTGTATTAGATTACCTACATGCTGACTTTGGTGTTTCATTAGACTAATTTAACTACAATTTATTTGTTTTTAACAATCATCACGCATTTGTAGATGCTCCAAAGTTGAGAATCAATCGATTGTAGCAGGGTCAGTATTCTACAAACGTTTTAAGCATTGTCACTGCACTTTTAACCATCCACTTAACCTATTTTATTTATGATATACTGTTGTGAATTAATGAAGACTCTTTATTTTATGTTTCCAATTCAGGGCATAGTCCAGATGCCACTACGCATCAGTTTTAAATATATACTTTTTGTTTGTAGCTGCAACTGATATCATACTACCACCAGGAGAAATAGTATACTACGGAGGTACAGTTTCAAGAGAGCTGTATATTATTGAAAAGGGATACTGTATGCTTACTTCTCATGAAGCGAACGAGATGAAAATACAACGAGTTATAGGCCCTGGGAACCACTTAGGTTTGCTGGTTCTTTTGTATGGAGTTCCAGCTATTGGAACTGTCGTAACTTTGACTCATTGTAAAGTAAGTACTTTGAATTACGTGTTGTTCAAGTAATTTGGCACATACATTTAAACACATTCATTCTAATTAAAGTACAAAAACTATATATCGATGTAGAGCAGGGCCTTACCATAGAGACAGTAACTTGTATTTTTTCACCCTTGACCATTTTTATGCCGATTATATTCACACAGGTCAAACTGTGGGCAGATAATATAATAGTAAATCTATAAAACTGCATAAAATATGGTCGTGTAGGTAGCAATATTTATCAATTCGACCTCACGACCACGCTTTAAAAAGGCATTTCATTAATCAAACCCACATGAGCTGCAAGCTTGTTATTTCAAACATCAATAAGAACTTTAGAATATATTTTTTTAAAAGTACCTCAGTTTGCAAGGCGGGTGGAAAAAATTGATTCAGCCATAGAAATTGGCGTAGTTCACTATAAAAATTAAACTAATAATAAAACAATAGTACAACGTAAAGTCGCGATTCATTCCGAGATAGGAAGGCTTATGTTATTAAAGGATGAATTATACAAACTGATGTGCTCTACGTGTAAAAAATAGTTTTATGGTGATGATAACTCATGGACAGATGCTTTTAGTTTTTGCCTCTTACAGCTCATAAGTATAAGCCACGCAGCGTACACTTCAGCACTGAGTTTATTCCCAGCAATGAAAGAACATGAGAATTTGCTGACACTCGAAGAACTGCGCATGATTGAATGCCAAGCAAAAGCTCAGAGAGCCGAGGGATATCTGACTCGGTACGATAAACTTACGGAGAAGCATACAGTTAAAATCAGAAATCTTTTTAATCGTTTTCTTGATAGTAAGTATTGTAGCTTTTCTTTTATTACTAGAGATGGTTTGGTTGGTAATTGAACATCTACAAAAAAATTAAATATACTAATACAATAAAGATATAAAGTATGTATGTATATGTGTGTGATATAACTTTAGTAATATCGAGCAGTCAAAAAGATACTGAAACCACAAATAATTGGTGTCTTAACGCCTTACTCAGCTTGATTTTTTGGTGAAAGACAAATAGCAAACACACACTTGTTAACAAATAAATAACATCAAGAAACAAAAGTATGTTAACTGTGACATGTTAGATAAAACTCATACTAGTTACCATAGTATTCTGATTGTTTATTTACGGCATTGAGACCATAACGACTCCTCGGAAGACAATAAATCCACATGCCAGAGATAATTTGAAACAGGAGAATCTCTCATTTACTGGTGAAAGACAAATTCTTTTGCTAGTGGTTCGTTTTAGAGTGACGCTGAAAATAGTATCCAAGATTAGGACAAAATCCGAGAAGAATCCAAGTGTTACTTTCATCAAAATGAAAGCCACCCTAACATAGCTACTACTACTGTATGAAACCTTTACCTAAATTTGATCTACTACTCGTATACGGTACTTTCTTATTTTTATTTTTTTATTTATTATTTATTGTAACATTTACAATTTGTAAAGTACTAAAGGCGGTCTCCTAATGCTAATAGCATTATCTAGCAGTCCACCATTGGGTTAAGCAGAGAACCTTTCTTGGATGTAATCTTTGCCTTCGGGAAAGATATAATATGTGATGCTGTTTTTATAAAAAATGCTTTTGTTTTTAAAATAACTTTCGATGTTTACCAATAAGTCATAAATACGAAAAGCAGACAGATCAAATTGTAAGGTGATCTATGGTCCCAAACGATTGGCGCTTATTACTCGTATTGTCTATTATTAATATATTTTTCTGGCCTTTTTCAGATTCATTTATTAATGTTTATAATTATTATGCCGAAAGAAAGGAAAGTTACTGGAAATCCTACGAACAGTTTCACATTCTCAACAACATTGCTCGTTGTACACTCATGCCAATTGCGATAAAACCTGATGGTACATTTCTCAAATGTTGGGCTATTATGAGAGTTATAGTTGCTATTGTATTGGCATATTTGATACCGGTACATTTTTTCAATACTAATTATTATATTAAATACATATTAGAACTTCGTATTATCAAATATTTGTATAGAAAAAATTTCATCGGTTTGATAATGAAATTGAAATATCTGTATAATTTAAAACAGAAATTAAGTTTTATCTCAGTAGGATCTTTGTGAATATCGACCTCAATCGGAAAAAGCTGACGTATTAATTTAATTTCTTTGTATGTGAAACACTAGCTCCTATACAATTGCTTTTAGAAAATTATAAAAATATGTGAATATAATGTGAATTATGGATTTCAGGTTATATTATCTTTGGCGCCGCTATGTGGATATTTTAATTCAACGTTATTAGTATTAGAATTAATATGTTACATCGATCTTTACTTGATGTTGCACGTTGCTTATTATGGGCCTAAGAATCAACTCATCTACCATCCTTATTTGACTGCAAAAAACTATTTGAAGGTTACTTTTTACATTTTTTAAGTAAACTTGTCTTGCCTTAGTTTCTCTCCATTTAAACCTTAAGTGGAATTTTATTTAAACGTCAATAATTAAAAATATCGTAGATTTCCACCGCTTACGTCGACGCTAACTTTATTTGCTTTACAAACTGTACAAGTGTTAACACTATTATATAAAGAAAACCTAATTATAAATCCCATGTATTATAATATGATAAATGCTAAATATCGAAATAAACCCAATTTTATTTTTATATTCGAATTGGTTCTCTAATACTTAGTAATTCTTTAAAGAAGGAAAGTTGTGCAATAATGGTTTAGTGATAATTTATCAGTAGCATTTAGTTTAATCAGGTAATAGGTAAGTATCATTCACAGATACTCATTTGACTTTCATTAATGCGTAGATATAATTCACTAACATATTGTTATTTCTTGTTACAGGGCCCTTTCACAATTGATTTGTTAACTTGTTTACCATGGTATGCCATATGGATAATGTTTGTATCGAAGCACAGCGAAGATCATACAGAAGCTGACCATAATGTCAACCCTCACGTGTACCACTGCATGTTTAGAATGATCAATGTATTACAAATATACAAAGTCTATGCCGTCTTTTGGGCTGATTCTGTGTCTGCGCTGAAACGGGTATAACATTAATTTTATTATACAATTTATTATATCTCACTGGATTGTTCTTTTCTTTTTGATAACTATTAAGGAAATAATCAGTTTTTCTAAAAGTAAAATAGTACCTTAATAAGATGATATATACAGTAGATTATTTTATATAAATAATTAAAATAAAAATGCATTACATATTTAATAAATAAGACTAATATTCATATAAGTACATAAATGTCCAAACGAAATCGCTGAGTGAATTTCCCTGAAATTTATCACACTGCTAGTGATTATCACGTTACGCACTATTTCAATCTCAGTCATGCCGTGACCTTTCAATCATTTGGTGATTATAAGCCCTGTCTGCCCCGCAAGAGATAAAGGCGTGATTGTATTATGTATAAACGAGCGCTAGGTGCGTGCTTGCTAAGGAAAGATTGGAACTTTCTACGAAGGCGAGGTCCGTGCACAATAAGTTGTTTTCTTATATATATTTTATTTATATCGAGCCCAACTAATACACGGCTTTAAAGTACTTGAGGCTATTCAAAACAAACGTTCCGTCAAAAAACCATTTATTTTTAATCATATTTTTAATTCCAGGCCTATCTTATGAGTGTGGTACAATTCCTCATTGTGACGCTGTTTTTCCTCAATTTGTACACATCGATCCTTATCATACTGTCATGCAGATATGTGACAGCGCCGGACGAGCATGAGTTCAAAAGAAAGTTGACTAAGTTATCGTTACCCGGTCCATACATGAACGCCACTTACCACCCTGGCGGTAACATGATATGTGCACTTGGTAAGCCAATAAATTTTAAAAGTATCTCAAAATACACTCCACAATAAATAAGGTATTCATTAAGGCAATGGGCTAGCAACCTGTGACTATTTGAATCTCAATTCCATCAGTCTCTTCGGGGTTGTTGGCGCTGTATAGCACGTAAAGGATGAAGATGTAATTGTATGTACACACTCATTATTATAATGGTAGATAAACCTTTATTTCTTCATAAAACATACATTACAGTAGGTACAACACATAAAAAATATAAAATTTTATATACCTAATAGATACTGCATCACCACAATCCGTTATGTCAAACTTCTTTTTTCAAAGGATCCTGGGTAGACAAGTCGAAACTTCTGAAAGACGATTACATGGCGCCAGTCAAAGTTTATTTGCTGGCTTACTATTGGTCAGCGACCAGTTTCAGCGGAGCAGGCTTCGGTGACATCACGGCCCAAGACACCGCCCACATGATCCTGGCCATTTGTATCAACATACATGGAGTTTTGTTCTTTGGGTACGGCTCTATAATTTTCCCCATATAAGTACATAGGAATATTAAGTTGTTTTGAATCATATTCTGTTTTTATAAGGCTCTTTGTTGTTAGTTCCTTGGCGTGGAATATAAATTTAATTTGAAACAATTTAAATAACACCTACATTAATTCTTTGTTTGTCGTTGGAAATATTCGAAATATTATGTAGTTAGATATGGAAAATTCGAAACATTGCACCAACAGAACATTCATTTATTGTAAATTCTGAATTAGATATGTCTACGCAAGAATAGCGTCGTTAAAGGCAATGGCTGATCAAGTCCTTACTAAATTTCAAGAAAATTTGAAGCACTTAGATCTGTTTTTAAACAGAGAAAGTGTATCGTTTTCGCTTAAGAAAACTGTAATTGAATACTGGAAATATCAATGGAAACGCACTGGAGGTTGGTCGGTAAGGGAAACAGCCTGTTATTCCAGAAAATAAACTTAGATAGTATTCTTCTTCCTCCTGGTGTTTATCTCTCTCTGAATAGGAGAAAAAGTTGATATTCTATTCAATTTTCAGGTCTAAATACCTCCAATATACTGGATCTTTTGGTACCTAACTCTTACATGTACGCCGTCTCAGAATAACAAAACAACTTTAATGCATTATACATAAATTCTTTGTGCATATCATACACCGTCAATACTTAAATACTAATACTGAATCTCTGCATACTGCCTGTTAGCTTATGCAATGAATTTACAATGCATTTTCACCTTCCATACTAGCCTCTGTTGACAGAATCGCGCATTCCACACAAATTAGTTCCTATGGCCATGACTCACATTTTAATGTATTCTAATCCTTAGCACCAAACCATATTTGGAAAGCTTCATGCAAATTTAAACGAAGACGCAGTACTGTATATGTATGAAAAGACCTTGCGTGAAATACCTCTTTTCGACGATGTAGAGTACTCTTTCTTTCGGGCATTTGCGAAGAAATTACAGGAAAGATATTTTCAAAAAGGGTACATGGTGTTGAGGTCCAACGAGGTGATAGAAGCCATGTACATTATTTACAGAGGAAAGGTGCGTGAGTGCTCTAATGTCATATTTTTACTGATAACACGTTTTTTAACTCCCAATAAGTGGCGTATCAGATTTACCATGATTTTGAGATTAATTCTAAGATTATCCAAGTACCTAAAAACTCGAAATGAATAATGATCACAGAACAGTTCCGACTATCACCGTCATTACTAATATATTTACCATTTTTAGGTTTTAACCTAAAAATGGTAAATATATTACCTAGTATGACGGTAGGTAATGGTAATGCTCTATCAATTGATGTTCGTTCGTCTCTTGAACGGCTGATTTAGCTGTTTCTGAAATATAAGTGTAAGTCTTAGGAAGGAAGGATTTACACCGAATGAAAAGTGAAACACTTAAATATCAAAAACCCTGGTCAATGATAACATTAAAATTTTGTAGGTGGATATAGTGTCCGATGACAATGAAGTGGAGGCGTGCATGGGCCCAGGCGGTATATTCGGAAATATCAAAGGGGCATCTAAATATTTGACGCAATCAAATATTATTGCGTCGAGGAATATAGATTTGTTAGTAATAAGGGGCCACGAATTTTATTCACTGTTGAAGGTAAGGTGAATTCCCACATTATAAACACTTTATTTTAAAAGAAACTTTAAAACTTGATATCCATTAAGCACCTCCTCCTTTTTAAAAATAGGTTGAAAATTATTTTTCTATTAGGTAATGGGTATGTCTTTAAAAGTATCGTATCTTTATCAACACTTAATTTAAATTGTTTTGGTTTTAGAGCTATCCGTCAGTTTTGCGGAAAGTAAGGAATTGCGTCGAGAAAGCACCCAAAGACTATGTGTTACCAAGTATTATATCTACTCCAGAACATGAAAATACCGAGGTGATAATTTTCCATACTTTAGTATTAAAAATACTTTTATCTAAATAATTATTATCATAGCTTAAGTCTGAATCTCAATTCCATAAAGCGAAATGTGTCTTTATGACTATGAGCTCTAAGACATAATCTTAAAAATAATCACCCATTTGAAAATTCTCAAAATCGTATACTTAGGTTATAGACGAACGTACCTTTGATCAAATCGGAGACGTCCTAGCAAAAGTACTGGTCGAGAGTACCCGAAACCGACGAGCTTGCATGAAGAGAGTTATGAATGAATTTGGAGGAAGCGAAAGAAGTGTGCAGGGATCGGGACAAGTGGAAAGATGTGGTCTCTGCCTACCCCTCCGGGAAGGAGGCATGATTTATTTATGTATATAGGTTAAAACTAATGTCACGAGCCCTGCATAAGCACTTCTTCTGCGTAATCATGTCAATCTCATGCAAACTCGTCAGTATATGTTATGTATAATGTTGGTCTGCTTGTTGACTATGCTTCGTCATATCTTAAGTGCTTATACAATATATTTTTTTAAATATAAGTAGATACGTTAAGTTATGCCATACGCACTATATTGGTTTCCAGATAGAATCATACCCATTGACATACGAATCTGGCGAGGAGGAAGAGGAAAATGAATATGTGAATATTGATACAAGTATCGAGGTGGGTACGTTAGTATGATATACTTAATAATAAGTTTTTGGGGTCCTAAAAACTTATATTTAAAAATCTATGTAATAATAATATATACCTGCATATTCAAGCAACTGGATGTGTAACAGTTATCTAAAACGGTTTAAAGTACCGTTTCAAAGTTTCATTTCCTGTCATAACCAGCCCAAGAATCGAACCTGGAACCCTGTTCTTCAAGAGGTAAGAAAACAACAAATAAGTTCACCAGAAAAGCCGTATCGCATAGTCAATTTTGTTTCAGAGTCCACAACGAAGCACGGCGGAGATTTCATCACATGGCTCCAGATCTATCACTTCTACTGGGAATGTGGATTACATTCCTGCATCGCTTTTACTCTTCTCGCCACATCGGTTAGTTACTTAATGCCTATGAAACTTTCTTTATTTTGTGTATGCTACATGCGTATATGTTACATGAACGCGTTATGATTTGAGTAGATACTTAAATGAATTAAAAATTTAAGATTTACAAATTACGTATTCACATCAATTAGTAACAAAAGCAATATAAACATTTAGTTGTTCTTTTTTTACAGATGGTTCAGAAGCAGCATTATCCCAGATTCTGCTCTTATAACAATTATGGGTAATTACCATAATTTATTTTACTGAAAATTAACATATAACTACAGACATACACATATAACCTCTTATCCCCTTAGGTAGGTACGCGGTAGGCAACAGTTTCGAAAATACTGATTGTAACTATATAAATTAACAGAATTTATTCTTCTTCTATAATTGACTTACAAAATCCTCGACCGCAATCAAAGGCAGGTCCTAGGCTTCTCTCCAGAAATGTTGCAACCGGGATAGACGCCAAAAGATATTAATGACTCTTTTTAGTATTTTTAATATATAATATTATTTCTAACTACGATCTGTATTGTCAATTTTTATAATGTTAATATTTCGCTTCTTGTCAACAGACTTACTCATCATGGTGTTATCGTACGTAGATTTTATGAGCCTCATTTACCAGATGGCGTTTCAATCTATCCCTCACTTTTTGCATTTCTGCATCGCCATGGACTCCGTATTTTTGTACAAGCTGTTTCTAGATGTGCATAGTGGGTACATGAACAGATACGGCGAATACGTTCTAAACCCAACGAAAGTTAGAAAGATGTAAGTATTCTTAAAACAGATGCCACTTAAAATATAAGATTAAATTATAACTTACTTGCAAACACAATCACATTACACCAAGGTGTCTTTGGTTCCTCTAACCAATGGCGCGTCCCAATTCCTTGGACTTGAATTTTAGGGCTTGGGACGTACCATAGGGTAAAGAAAACTGAATAACTTACCTGTAAGGCGACTGTACCGACCCCCTTCTTATCTTACAATAAATATTAAAAAAATAAAAATTAATGTTGAAAAGTTGCAATAAACGACAGTCTCCGTTCACTCCCAAAATTATAATTTTTGTTGTAAGTACCTAAATCAATTCAATTCAAGGACAAATAAAAGTATTATCATTACCCATATCGTGACCTAGAAGTTCCTAAATGCCAATTTGACATTTTATAGGTACTTCTCAAAAGTGATGCTTCGAAGGCGGGACTTCCTGGCTAACTTACCGCTTTGTTACCTAGCGTTTGCATTGAACCTTCGACAAGAGATGCAGCTAGCATTGTTCTGCTACATGAGAACGCCACAGCTGTTTCGAATCTCATATTTATTCACCTTCAGGTCTCACAGAAAGATTAATATAGGATCAGCAAATCTTATCTTTAAATTAGCGTAAGTTTTGAAAGGTTTTAATAATTCGTTTTTCGAATTAAAGCATATCTGTTATTAATCCAGAATTTCCTTATGCACTAAAAGTTAAAGAATGTGAGACTTTTCTTAACAACCAAAATAGTTTACATACATATAATTGCGATTTCTATGTGCTTTTACTTCTACCAAATTAGAAACAGGTTTATAGGTAAAATAGGTAAGCAGATTTTAAACCATGATATTACCAAATTTCTCCTAGGAATATCGGAATAATGGCGTCGATATTGGCCCATGTTAATGCATGCCTGTTTTTCAAATTATCCTGCCTCACGCCAATACAATGCAATTCGGCTAATTGGATGTTAAAAAGAGAACTTAATTTAAAACCAAAGTTTCAAGAAGTAAGTAATCTTAACTATTAAACTACATGGATGACTTCAAGAAACTTGCATTGAATTGCACAGTATATAATATCATTAGATTTAACATCAATTTCATACTATGTGACATTGATAAAACTTATTTCCCTAATTTTATAATTATCTTTAAAAAATTAAAATCTTTATAAAATTAGTTAAACATTATATACATATTTTCAGAAAAACTATTTCTCCATATACATCGCAGCTCTCTGGTACATCATAAACCTGTTGACAATCACAGGGACGGGAGACGTTTCATCGCAAAATGATTTTGAAGTTATTGAGACAATTATCATCATCATCGTAATTAAATTCTGTGCAGGTAAATAATTTAGTTCAAAAGGATTTCTAAGTTCATAACAGGTTAATTTAATATAACTCAAACGGCTTTTTGGAAAAAAGAAGTAAATAATAAATATATGTATATAACTAAGAAACCGCGGCGCCTACCAACTCCATCAGACATCAATGTGTAGATTGGTGTACTTGTAAGTCATGATTTGAATACGTTTTATTTGTAAAAACTTATTTTAGTAGTGCTATCCGATCTATCTGATACTTCGATTTTGCATTAATAGATGTCGCTACAGGGCACTGACAAAGTAACTATATTATCTGTACTTAATCAACAAGAAATGTAAAAGATAAACGCTAACATCCTAAATATCTAAATCTTTATATTTCTAGGTTTGCTTATATCTGAAATGTCCGCAATGATAACAGCACATTCGTCGTCTCGCATCGCATATGATTACGTCATAAACGAACTGAGAGACGGGCTGAGAGACATGGACCTGAGTGTGCATCAGATGAATAAGATGTGGGATTATGTTAGGGAGCTGTGGAACAGACATCAAGGCAGACAGGTGGCAAAATATTATATTTAGGATTTTTCCCCCAATTTTGATAGATTTTTTCCGGGATCATATTTATATCGTAACTATTACATACAAACAACACAAAAACAAACAAAAAATAGAAAAGTAAGTAAGAAATTATTATTTTTTTGTTAATCTTCAAAGAGCCGGGTTATGTAGGTCAGGCGGGACAGACATGAATCATTATCATGGACCCCAGGCTCCTAACCAGGACTTCTCCTGCACCCGATAACTGACTCCAAGAAGATGATGATGTACCTCTGTCTTTTTGTAATTGTAGTATATAAATAAATAAAATAAATATCAAAATAAATATCAGACTCTCTTTCTTCATCTCAAGCATTTAGCTGTTCGTTTCAAATATATATTTTTTTCTTCTTGCCAGATGCCAGAACTAGTAAGTACGCTGCCATTCCGCCTCCGATGTCAAGTCATGCAGGCAGTCTACGGTTGCCACATAAAAGAGTCCATGATATTTAACAAAACCGACGACGATTTCAGAAGAATGCTCTGCATGTGGATGAGACACTGCGTATTTTTCCCAGGAAATTATATCGTGCAATGTGGAGATTCTGATCAATGCATTTACTTTATTCATAGAGGAGAGGTTGGTTAAAAGCTATTAGCGTCAGATGACAGAAACTGACAGAGATGTAGGCAAAGCTTCTGTAAAAGTACTAGGTACTAAGTTTCCTTCGTAAATACCGGTACCGATAAAATTATCTAACGGCAATGTGTGGTATTTTTTAATTTTTTGCACATTTTGCATTTATTTCATTGCTTCTAATTTAAGTACAAAACTGGCATTATATGACATATATCTTAAAAAAAAGGTTAATACAACGATTCTTTATTGTCCCTGAAACTTACGTTCGACATAAATTCATCCAGCGAAAGGTGACCATTAAGTTTTATTTGCTCTGACTGTACCACAGTAGTGATTTGTGCATGTGTGTATTTACAGGTAGAAGTGCTGACTGTGCATCAAAACCTGACCGAATCAGTCTACGATATTCTTGGCCCTGAAGACAGTTTTGGTATTGCACAGGTAATAATTTATCTCCTTCAGCACGGCGCATAAGTAGAAATATACTTTTCTACTTTGCTACACAGCTCATTCCATATTACTAAGTATAATAATCTACATAAAAAAGAGGATGCCGATTGACTTCATAATAAACGCACAGCCCAAAGCACGGTCTATAGATTTACAATTTGGCATACGTATAGGGTAGGTTCTCTTATGTGGTAAAGATGCGCTAGATCAAGATTTGACATAATTCCCGCGGGAAAGTGCAATGTGTGTATATATTATCAAGAGTACCCAAAATATTGCATGAAAGGAGTGATAAATATTATTCGCATTTCCAAGACAGGAAATAATTTATTTTTTCAGGGTCTATTTGTGGGAGTCTGTCATCATTTCTCATTCAGAGCACGAACAGTTGTAGACATAGTTTACTTGAAGTTGGACCAATGGAAATATTTACTCGACTTTTATCCCCAGGCCGCAAAAATAGTACAAAGAAAAGTGGAAAATGTGTACTTAGCTATATAGTTCATATTATGTTTATTTGATGATTTAGGTGATAGATATTAAAGATAATTATGAAAAGTAAAAAAATATTTATTGTCTTTTATTGACATAATACTAAAAGTGACCCTTATCTCGGATCGACAAAGTACCAACCAACATTATAACAGGAGGAACTTTCATAGTTATACTAATTTTTAATTGTAAAATAGTTATCAAAAGATAAATCCAACAATTACATTTGTGTAAAAATACGACGAAATATTTTATACTCAAGGAACAAAGTAAAGGAAATGATAGCATTAAAAATTTGCAGCGATGATGAATTTTGATTGCTACGATAAGGTTGGCATATTTTTAACTTAAATACAATAATTTGTTAAGAGACATTCATGCCAGCACTTTTTATCAATGTCAGTACGGAAACGGCGAAAAAAACACATAGCCAGCCGTACCATAAAACACGAGAATATTTTTTTTTATATTTATACTTTAAAAACAACTTTTTTAAACCAAATTTTTGCTGATGATCACATACTTTATAAAACATACTTAAAACGAACAGCAAGCCCGCAATATTTTTTACCGACTGACATTTCCCACTCTGTGATCTGAAGACTATATACACAAACAAAAAAATATCTAATCAAGAGGACATACAGTTCGATATAATATATTCTTATTTCTACACAAACACTATCTACATAAACAAAACAACTGGCTCACTAATTCGGCCTCGCTCTCTTCCTGGTAACCCTCTGTGAAATCTCCGGAATAATCTCCTGTGTCTCCTCCGGGATGCTCGCTTCGCTGTCCACAACGGTAGATGCTTGGGAAGCCTCCTTAGGAACGTCTTCGTCAGACCGCCGCGTCTCGTTTGGGAGTTGTGTTAACCTGGAACTAATAAATAGATTGCATTTAAACTATGCTACTATATTATATTACTGACTAATACGTCAAGGCTGCACCGTAGCACTCAAACTAATGTACAAAAGAAAATAAAAAAAAAAGAGTCAATGTTGTGTAACATTGAAGGAGGAGGTTAATAAGGAGGTTTATATAACATTGAGGGAGGTTTATATAAATTGCAAAGAACTTATTATTGATCTATTTAATGAAAAAATGGATGTTAATATGGTGTGTTTGACTGAGCATTGGATCTTGGAGGGTGAGCTGATGCCCAGTCTTAACAATTTTAATGCGGTGAGCTGCTTCAGGAGAGGGTCTGCAATCAGAGGCGGTTCTGTAATATATGTTAAAAATGGTCATCGCTGTAAGGAGCGCCATGACATAGTCAGACTTTCTCTTGAGCGCTGTGTTGAGGTATCTTGTGCCGAGCTTGAGGAACACATTGTTATTTGTATTTATAGTCCACCCAACAGTAGTATTATGGATTTCCTGAATGTAATGGAGGAAGTTCTAATAGTAGCTACAAAAAGTAATAAGAAAGTAATTGTTTGCGGTGATTTTAACATTGACATATTAGTTAGCTCCACAGTGACAATACAGTTTCTTAACCTATTTAAATGTTTTAACTTAGATAATGCCTTCTTGGAACCAACCCGCTTCACTGCCACATCTGCTAAATGTATTGATAATGTTTTTAGTGAACAAAAACCAAATAATAAAAATGTATTTAGTAAATTACCCTCTGATCACTGCGGTCAATTAGTTACGTTTTCCACTACGCGTAGTACATGTGATGGATTAATTATGTGCAGACCTATCACAGCCCATAAAATCAATAAATTTACAAGTTCTTTAGAAAATAAAATTTGCGCAGTAACTTACACGGGCAGCGATCCTAATGGTCATTATAATAAGTTATTTACTACCATTTCAGACGCGTACTCTAAAACATTTATACAAAAGAAACGGAAATGCAATAATAACTTTAAATTCAATGAATGGGCTACTGTTGGCATCTACAAAAGTAGAAAGACTTTGTACGATTTATATGCCCAAAAACAGTATCGATTTGAAAGCGGCTTCGTAGACCATGTTAGGAATTATTCAAAAATTTTCAAAAAAGTATGTCTACATGCAAAATCTTTGTTCATTAAAAACAAAATAAGTAATGCTCCTAACAAAACAAAGGAAACCTGGAGTGTTATAAACAAGGAAACTGGTAGAAGTAATTTTAAAGAAAATATTAATGAAATTAAATTTAATGATAGGAAAATTACCTCTACAACAGAAATAGTAAATTTATTTGAACATTTTTTTACAAATATACCGTTGGAATTAACTTCAAATATTGACTCATGCCCTAATGAAGCTGAAATACTACTTAAAAATAATGTCAGCATTTGCAGTTCCAAATTTAAATTCTTAAATATTGACCCTACTGACATTATTAATACCTTTAAAGAACTTAATCTGAAAAAGTCTGAGGATTATTGGGGTATGTCGGCTGTTGTGATATGTCATATTATAAATATTATAGCTGGGGACTTAGCATATATATTCAATAATTGTGTTGACCAAGGGATATTTCCAAATTTAATGAAGTATAGTAAACTAATTCCATTATTCAAGAAAGGTGAAAAATCTGATCCTGGTAATTATAGACCAATCTCAATTTTACCAATTTTGAGCAAGGTGTTCGAGAGAATCATGCTTAATCAAATGTTGCGTTACTCTTGTCACTCATATTCTCAATGCATGGGAAGACTCACAGGATGCCATCGGAGTGTTTTGCGATCTGACCAAAGCATTTGATTGCGTAGATCATAGAACTCTTCTGCTCAAGCTCGCTCATTACGGGTTCGATACTGCTGCCGTTGAACTAATTAAATCATATCTTAGTGATAGATTACAGACGGTAGATTTAAATAATACAAAATCGAAAGGAGCGACGGTAAAAATTGGGGTACCGCAAGGTTCCATTTTGGGACCTTTTCTCTTTCTGATATATATCAACGACCTGCCTTGCATGATTGAGAAACAGACTGGCATCGTGTTGTTTGCAGATGATACGTCACTAATTTTTAAAATGAACCGCCGTAGCGAAATCTGTGATGATGTGAATAGCACTTTAGCCGCCATCTCTAACTGGTTTACAATCAACAACTTATTGTTAAATGCAAATAAGACCCAATGCATTAAGTTTACACTTCCCAATGTGCGGCAGGCAAATGTGGATAATAATATAAGTAGTAAAAGATTAGATTTAGTTGATAGTACTACTTTCTTAGGAATAACATTAGATTCAAATTTGAAATGGCATGCTCACATTTTAAAACTTTCTAAAAGGCTTAGTTCTGCAGCATACGCTATTCGTCGTATTAGGCATTTGACGGATGTGGCAACTGCTAAGCTAGTATATTTTAGTTATTTTCATAGTTTAATGTCATATGGTCTACTGCTTTGGGGATCAGCAGCAGACATACAAACTATTTTCATTTTACAAAAAAGGGCAATTCGATATATCTACGGTCTTAAACAAAGAGATTCCCTTAGAGATTTTTTCAAAAACCTAAATATTTTAACTTTGCCCTCCCAATACATATTCGATAACATCATGCATGTTAGGAAAAACTTAGACTCTTTCAAAAAAGTAGGTGAATGTACTAGTAGATCACTGCGGAACAATTACAAGTTGTCGATCCCAGCACATCGGCTGGCTAAGGTAGGGAAATCATTTCTGATTAATTGTATAAGATTTTATAATAAATTACCAAAAAGTGTTCTTGAAATGAATGATAGAAAATTCAAACAGTATATTAAAGTTGAGCTTTGTAGGAAAGCCTATTACAGCACGGATGATTATATTAATGATAAACATGTGTGGCCCGAGCTGGACATAATAGCCTCTTAATTCTTGTGTATTTTGACATGATCTTGACATAATTTGTACAGTATGTACATATTTTATTTTATATTTATTTTATTTGACGAACTATTCGTATTGACATAATCAGTTCTACATTCATACATGTTTTTTAATGTAGACAATGTGCATTCGTCCACGATTTTGATTTAAGAGATCTATATTTGTAAATTGACGTCCTATGAAAATGCTGCAGTGTAGTTTGTTCCGCCGCTTCTTCTACACATGCGCTTTGGAAGCGGTAGTAGTTATAATTAGATTTAAGTTATGTGACGTCAATAAGTGATACCTTGTATCCAATTTTGAAAATAAATCTATTCTATTCTATTCTATTGGAGGCACAGGTTCAAAAATCCTTCTCTTTTGAATCTTTGCCTCCATGCGGATCACGCTTTTTTTTACAATAAACGCGTAAAATGTTTAATATGATTATAATACTCACTGTTCAGCGCTTTGAAGCCTCTCCAGCTGTTCAGCATTGAAATCGCATTTGCAGCACGGCCACTTGTCCACCTTCGTCAAGTACCGCTTTAGGCAGCGAGTATGAATGGCTAAACCACAAGAAGGACAGTTGTAACCCTGTAATCAAAATATTTCAACTCATAACAAATGACACAGTTTAAGTATTAATTTTCTTCTTTTTGTGTTATTGGTTTCAAACTTTATAATTACATTTAGCTCAGAAAGATGTGTGGCGCCATCTCTACATCACATAATCACAATAGCAAATCACGCAACGCTATCAGCCAATAACAGCGAAGAATCTAAATCGCGCAAGCAAAGTTTTCATGGAAAATAGCATATATATTTATATATATATTTATATACAACTTCCAAAACAATATCGTTAGAGCCGCGTTCTTACAGGTATAACACCTGTCGGAAGATCTTCCCTGCTCCGCACACATGCACGCACAGTAGGAGTTATACGAAGTTCATTTTTAAAATATTTTATGCTTTTACTTACTCTGAAAACAATTTGTTTACAAAGACAGCACTCTTCAATAGTGTCTGGCATATTCTGTCGGAGGTATCCTTCAAATTCATGTATAGTGCGCACTCCTAAAGCGTAATTATTTTCGTCCTTCTCTAAATACCGCATTCTGCACCATGTATCTAAAAGTTTCTGTAATCAGTGAAAGATAAATTAAGTTGTATATCAAATCCTTTAATTTTAATTCAGTGGTATGAATCAGATCATTTCAAAACCTGCTTCAAGGCTTTTAATCAAATCAAGACACAGAACACATGCATTCTAGACTGTACTGTATGTCTAATGATCTGATGTACCTGTAGGTACTTACATTCTAGTCCTCACAATATGATATCAGTGTTATTGTGTTGACTTGATGGAATGGGTTGCCTTATTTGAGTATACATATCTGAGAACTTCATGCAATATCAACTAAATGTATCACGCAGAGTATGAGGCCACTTCAGTTAGAATTTTGGACAGAGCATGATGAGAAACAAACTTTTGACGCAGGCTGAGACCTATGGTGTCACAGATAAGTACACTACTGCTGCGCCACATAGGTTGTTAAATATATATTATATTGATATTATATATTTGTTATCTCACCTGTGCATCTGTTTTAGTAAATGTGCTTTTCATGCTTCCCACTAAGTTCAAGGCATGTATACCTGTAATTTGCCTTGCCTCTGTAGTCATTATTTGCTCCATGAGAACCCTGAAAATAAGGAAAAGTTACAATCAACTTGCCTCTATATTTGGCATTTGCAATGATTTTTTTTTACATTAGACATTTAAGTGGATGCTGGGTTGGGTATGTCTATAACTTGCAACCAGATAGAATTAAAAGTCATTCATAAATATAAGTTGATTATTTTTCCTCATATGTTTTAATACACAAAAATAAAAAATAGATATTTTTGGCTAATGAGTGTTGGTTTAGCCATATTTTAGTGAAACTTTTAGATCAATATGAATACTTGCCTGAAATACTCTAATTCTGTAGCAGTAAAGAATGACTGTGCTTTGGTTGCTTCGTCATATCCTAGTGATAAAAATATCACCACCTCTTCATTGGTTAACTCATCATTGGTCAATTTAATAGTTTGTTTAAAAGGCCGTATTTTGTCATTTATCTCCTGAATCATATCTTCAAGAGATGAAACTTGATCATCTGTAAAATATCATTTATGAAAAGTTAGCCAATGGATTTTACACTTGTAAGTCTAGAACGGATAGTAAAAATCACACATTTCGCACCTGAATATGATCTTATTGCTTCTTCAATCTCCGGTAGGGACATAACGCCGCGACTTGCTATTGACCTTAGAACGAACCTGTGCACGTTACCGTAACTCATTTTGTAATTTAAAAAATACCTTATATTTATTTTAACAAGTTTACTCAAAAATATCTAAAATTGTATGTAGGTACTGTCTGTATAAAATTTTAAATTCACAAAAATATTCAGAACCGCCGACCGCCAAGCCGCCAAGATGCAATTTTAAACCTGGATGTCATCTATCTGCCACTGTCACTGTCATTTTTTACCACTTTTATCACCTTTAGACCACTGTCATAAAATTTAATGCTACCAACTCCTACTCAAATTTCCCCCCGAAGTTATTTTAACCCACGGCGAAAATTCGATGAGGTGTTAGAAGTTTGGCCGTGCCGACACGAGCCGATAAGTCACGTATCCATCAGTGTCAGTGAACAATTACCCAGTGTTGTCATATCATACGTACATTAATTGTTACTGCTATATTTTCATCTTTTAAACTGGTTTTAGCTCGAGAAATGCAATTATCTACAATAGAACATGATACAACTGTTGATTGAAATCGGAATGTTTGCTTTATGGATAATAATTTTATTTTCAGATTTCTTAAATGGCCAGAAATAGGACGTCAGTGGATTTATAGCTATTAGACTTTATTAAAGGCGATGAAAGATGAAAATGATGATGAAAATCACTCACTCATCGCGATATCTCGAAAATTACTAAAATTAATATTCACAATAAACTGTGGCGTAGAAATGTCGCTACAGTATTTTGTGCTTAGAGGACGTCCACCATGAAAGGATTTTTTGATATTCCTAGAGGAACGGGTGACAAAGAGACTTTTACGCAGTCGGAGCTACGGACGCTCTTTAGTCTGTAAATAAAGACGATTAACAATAAAAATAAAAAAATATTTCCAACCCATGTTCACATTATCGATAAAGATAAATATGTTTTGAGCCACATTAGTCGCGCACATTAATACATTTCCTAAACTGCATGCTAGCAAGAAGTGGACACGTTGAAATCAACTTTGTGTAAAAATACTTAGTCCGAGCATTTTGTTCTTCGACGAGGGAAAATCTTTGGGGAAAATAGTCCACCAAGCCGAAAAATAACTGTCAAATGAAACTTTCCTTGTCTAGTTGTCATAACAATACAAAATGAACAAGTCGAGATCAAATTTTAAGGTTAAGTTAAAAAGATACTTTCATTATTTACTTGTAGTTAAAGATGATTTTAATGAATTACTGAAATTATTTTATCATAGCAACAAAAGTATTATAATAAAGGTATAATTTTATAAAAATGGAGGAGCGAGAGATAAAAAATAAATTCAAAACTTTGAAGAATAGAATATCCCCATTTGTTTTAAAATCCTTGAAACGTTTGTCATTCAAATATATGACTGATATTCAAGATGCAGTGTTACCTAAAGCTCTTGAAGGTGCAGATGTTGTAGCAACAGCAAAAACAGGTTCTGGGAAAACTATTGCTTTTCTTATTCCAGCCATAGAACAGGTCGTGAAGTGCATTGAGATTTCAGTGCAAGGTAAGTTATATTTGTCAAAATTTATATGAATGTAATATAAATTTAAAGAATTATCATTCTGATTGTGAACCTAACTGATTTACTTAACATTTATTTATTGCGCTATTGTAGTTAAGTTCGACTGGTAGAGAATTTCATATGGCCTTGAGTGCAGTCGTTGTATGGTTTGTAGTGCAATAAAGTTAAAATAACTAAATAAATTATTTCAGGAACATGCTGTATAATCGTCTCACCCACACGGGAGCTAGCAATGCAGACATACAGTGTTCTGCAGGAGCTTATATCTGAACAGGATACAATTACTTCTGCTCTTGTCATAGGAGGTGAAAGTAGGAAGAAACAGAGTGCTGAACTTTCACAAGGTTGGTTCGCAATAGTTAAAAAATATTTAATTTTTTTTTTTGCAAAATTTTAATATGCAATGGTCACCTATGCAATATGACCCAAGAATTTTTGTCCAAATAAAGAAGAAAAAAAGATTTCAAATAAAGAAGAAAAAAAGAAAGCATTGTGTACCAGCATCATGTTTCAAACAAAGCTGGTCTGTCTTCTTCATCATGAAGCCTTTATGGTACAAGTTTTTAAGTAAAGACAAAATCAGTGTCTTTATGTACATAATGCATTTACTTAATTGTTTTTCAGGCGTGCACATTGTTGTGGCAACACCGGGAAGACTATTTGATCACATGAGAACAAAAGAGTTTGACTACAAGAATGTGAGATGTCTGGTTTTGGATGAAGCTGATAAGATTTTTCAGTATGGGTTTGAAGAGGATGTGAAACAGATAACAAGTCGCCTGCCAAGTAAGAAAGTACCACACTTTCACAGTTATATATTATATTGTAAACTATAAATAGGATGTCTTAAAAGGTGACTAAGGGAAAGGCTAATAAGCTTGGGATTCTTGTAGGCAACTTTACACTATTTGCATCTCAATTCAATCATTAAATCATACAGCTACATGGCCTTTTCAAGACTATTGGCTGTGTCTCTTCACAAGGGATAAAAACGTGATTATATGTATGTTTTACAGCTAAACCACTGATCAAACTTCCCATTTTTCCTAGAAAGTCTCATGCTAACAAAACTTGCCCAGGGCTGTGGTCTCATGTATTTTTATCTTTATAAGATGAAGGAACACACATGTCAACAAAGTGGCATCAGACACTACTAGAGAGATAGAAATTTTTTCTTTCTTTCAATATTAATTTGTATTTATGTCGCCACTATTTGAATCTTAGTTCTATTATCAAGCTTAACATCTGAACATGGCATATTGGTCTTTTCGAGACTATTGGTTCTGTCTACCCCACAAGGGATAAGAAATAATATACCTACAAGTGATAAATTGTACCTGTTCTTGTTTCCAAATAAAATATTTTTTATTTTTCATTTTCATTTATCAGTAGATGTGATAAAATGTCTGTATGCTATAGAATTATTAATACTCTACATGTTGTTTCAGAAAATAGGCAAACGATGCTATTTAGTGCCACTCAGTCTGAGACTACAGAAGCTCTGATAAAATCTGCCATGAAAGAGGATGTGGTGATCATAAACACAAATGAAGATAATTTAAAAGCTACAGTGGATGGACTAAAACAAGGGTAAGATATATGTTGAATAACGAGCTAACATTGTCACCTTTTTTTATTTACTACTGTCTCTAGTCTAGTAGGTGTGTATCAACTTCATACAATTTGTGTTGAAGTTTCTTATCTAATTCACCTTTACCATGATGCTTCCCACTCCTTATGTCGTATGTATTTCACTCAATATGATTACATACATACATATGATCACGTCTATATCCCTAGCGGGGAAGACAGAGCCACCAGTCTTGAAAAGACTGATAGGCCACGCTCAGCTGTTTGGCTTAGTGAAAGAATTGAGATTCAAATAGTGACAGGTTGTTAGCCCATTGTCTAAAAGTGGAGGAATCCTAAGTTTATAAGCCTATCCTTTAGTCGCCTTTTACGACATTCGTGGGAAAGAGATGGAGTGGTCATATTCTTTTTTGTAATGGTGCCAGGAACCACATGGCACTCAATATGATTTTTTGCACAATTATATGATTTATCCAAATCCAAATAATAATACATTCTGTAATTTATCAAAATTAGCTCACTAACGCCTATGCAAAAAGATAGTGCTCCCTGTTTGTTTTGATAGTGATACAAAGACATTATAACAATATACCTATAAGATTTTTTTTTAATTTCAGTTATGTGATAATTCAAACCGAGTATAGAATGTGGTGGTTACACAAGCTGTTAAAGAAAACGCGAAACCAGAAGGTTATGGTTTTTTTCTCCAGTTGCAAGTCAGCAGAGTACCATTATAAATTTTTCTCCAACTTTTGCCACATGCCTGTTCTGTGCATACATGTAAGTATAAAATAGACCTTAATAATTTAAAACAAAAGTTTAAGATAAAGTAAAATAGTTAATTTTAACAGTAGGGACACATATTTCCCTGGATTTGTCATCTACAGACAACGCATTTATGTCAAATAGCATAAATGTGATGAGAAATGCCAAACTTTTATTAAAATCGGTCTAGTAGTTTTTGAGTACATATTTTTTCAAAAAAAAAATCATCTTTATGATAATAATGTAGATCATGGTGATTTTAAAGAATGTTAAAACTTTTTAAATGCAATTTCAGGGTAAAATGAGCCAAGTCGACAGAACAGAAACAATATCTCAGTTCTACAATGCAGAAAAAGGAGCTCTCTTCTGCACAGATCTAGCGGCTCGAGGTTTGGACATACCCGCTGTGGACTGGATCGTGCAGTTTGATCCACCCTCAGATACTAATGTAAGGATTGATTATTTACAATCTGAAATATTGTTATCATTACTGTGAAACCATTTTCACTTAAAATTAGTGTCAAGTTAAATTAAAGTGGCAAAATGTTTTTGCTTTGCTTTGGCCTAATATTTGAGGTACAATAAATCTGCAAAAATCTGTCTGTTACGCTTTCACGGCTTTACCGCTGAAGTAATTTTTTTAATGTAGGTAATTGATATAGTTACTTATAAGACAGACATAAACTACTTGTTTTTTCTGGAAATTCCTTCAGGTGCGCAGCCCCAGGCAAAAGCTAGTATTGTATGAAGTATAAAACAAATTATATTTTCATCCTTTTTTTTAGGAATACATTCACAGAGTAGGGCGAACGGCAAGAGGTCTAGGCGCTGCTGGTAACGCAGTGTTGTTGCTAAGGCCTGAAGAAAAAGATTTCGTCACCCATTTGAAGGATGCTAGGGTCTTCTTGGACAAGTACGAAACGTGGGACAACTACTGCAATTTACAGCCTAAGGTAAATATTCAGTGCATGTGGACTTTTGATAAGGGAATGCTGTGATGAGAAATAAACGACGGAAATAGAAAAGGGTATATTTTGATGGTTTGGTCATGTGTAGGCACATAAAAATTACAAGGAGGCCTTGACGACCGTACCTTTATCAAATCGGGGGTATATGCCGGGATCGTGATAAATGAAAAGATGTATTTCTGCCTACCCCCGGGAAAGAGACGTTTTTATGTATGTATGTACTAGTGTTGCCCAAATTCAGTCTTGGTCTTGCAGTCTTGGTCTTGTTCTTGCGTTTTTGCAAGACCAAGACCAAGAACAAGACCAGGTGTATTGGCGCAAGACCAAGACCAAGACTGACCGTGCAAGACTTGAGCAAGAACAAGACATAGCCTGCAAGACTCTTGCGTCTTGCAGCTAGGACTTAGCGCTATTTCACTGAGTAGTTAGGTGTAACAGTTCGGTGTATAGGTAGGTACGCTTAGGAATTCTATGAGACGCAAAAAACTGTATCAAAGAATATGAAAAACTGGACCTATGCGCATTACGACTAATACCATAAACATAGCGAATAAAAAAATATCTATTAAAATCAAACTGAGTGCATGCATAGTTATGTTTTAACCATCGGCACTTTGATAATGCGGCATCAAAGGTTTTGTACTTACTTCTCAAAGAAATTTGCCGCTTTTCGGAAGTACATGGTTATGATACGCGCCGGCGGCTTCTTTTGAAATCTAAAACAATCGTTGCCGCCACGCCGAAATCATAACATTTGACACTATTTACATGGCGAGGCGGCGCGGTAGAAAGCAAGGAAACGTACTATAAAGAAAGGAATTATTTTAATTCCAGTCATTTCCAATTGCGCTGTGCTTCGAGTCTAACTTAATAATTGTTTTTACTAATTCTCGTTGTTTTCTAAAAACGTATCACGTGTACAATTTAATATGAGTGACGAAGATTCAAATTATTCTAGTCCGAGTAACGAGAGTTTGAGTCACAGATCTAAAGTATCATAACCTAATGATAAAGCTGTTGATTTGTGGTGTATTTAATTTTTTATTCAAATAAAGGATATATCGTAAAACTCTTTTATTAAATTTCTTATAAGTTGAGGGTTCAATCCCTTTCTAGACAGATAAGTATTGTTCTTTAAAATACAGTCAAGTTATTGTAATTAATTTGTTTTTTTTACATGTTTTAGCAAATGTAAGCTTATAAATCATAAATGTTTATTAAGAAACAGTTACTTCCATGGAAAACGACATATATCGTAGGTCAGTTGATTTTTCGAATTTCTTATCAAATCTTCAGTTATTTATTAATCTGTTTGATCTTTACTATGGCTATGTTAATTCAAGCTCACAATGTTCCAATTCTAATACGTTTTTCTAAGATTTAAAGTAACCTTTAATAAATAGTAATAGACTAATAGGTAATTGCAAGACTTGCAAGACTCTTGCTGCAAGACCAAGACCAAGACCAAGACTGGGAGCGCAAGACCAAGACCAAGACCAGGAGTATTGGCGCAAGACCAAGACCAAGACTGGCTAAGTCTCGTCTTGTTCTTGCATTTGGGCAACACTAGTATGTACAAATGCTTAGGTATTTAGTGATAATAACTACGTACATTGTGAAATGCAAGTTGGTGTTGTATAAATGTATTTTGTTTCCAGCTGGATGAAGCTTTGAAAAATGATCTCTTTCACCAATTAGCTGTCGAGGCGTACGAAGGATATATTAGAGCATTTGAAGTGAAAAAGTTAAAAAATGTGTTCAACCTTCTAACCATGGATCTGGATGCTGTTGCCAGGTCGTTTGGTTTGAGCGAAAAACCTGATGTTGACGTCCGTAAGTACTCTTTCAATCAGATAAAATAATAAACTTCCTCTTTTTATCCCATACCACAATCCAGGAGCACACCAGCCAGGTAGACTACCTTCTGGTTTTGGTGACCCTATTAACATGTAGGTAAAACTTTCCCGATGAAGTATCAGGCAAAATTTAAGACTATTACATACCAAATTTTTTTTTATTTCTTTTACACCCTGTTTGTAGTTCGACTAAGGAATTTTGAAAAATGTGAACACGTCATTAAAATCAAATACTTTATTTTCAGGAGTCGGGTTCAGTAAAAAGCATAGACCACGAAAACAAATTGCAGCAATGCTTGCGAATCAGACCACATCCAAACGCGTCAAGAGATAAAACGGAATTTTGTAATGTTGCCAGTAGTTTTTAGTGTAAATATAAATCAATTTAATACAAAGCTTATTTTATTCCAATACAGATCTTCAAAAGACTATAGTTACGGGAAAGCTATAGTGAACATAAATCTAACTGACTAGACGAGTCCAGGTTACAGTATTGGGTACAAAAAATATTCTGAGAATATTATTAACTTACTATACTAATATTAAACGTCATACAATATCAATTTCTTATTAAAAATAAATATAGGAACTTTGTTAAAATCTATATCTATATTCACATTTCTATTCAGGCGAGTCATTCATTTCGTATATGTTATTTCTTGCTAGCTTCTCGAAGCAGTCTTCGTGATTGTGTTGATGGTTTATGGCATAGATCATAGAGTCTATGGTTTCCACTGTGGCTGGGCATCTGTTCAAAGAAAAATATTGTACACACCTCCATGAGGTTTTGCCGTGTGTCGTAGAGTGCTTGGTGTACACGAAATTCATATGAACTAATTGTTTGTGCCCTTTCCTACTGTAAATGTACTTGTAACGTACTGGTAACTGCTGGTTTTCACATGAACCGTTTACGACGAGCGAGAGAGCACCTGTAATGAAGTACAAGGATTAGTATTTTTTGGTTTAATGAGAAGAAAACAGTTACGTAAAAAAGATATTTTTTTATTTGGTTAGCATTTAAAAAGAGTGTAGTCATGATGTCCAAGTCTATAACACGTATACGTACATAAAATCACCTTTCAGTGGAGGGGTAGGTCAAGTCTATAATGTGGACCGATATTAATTGAAAGGATAAATAACAAATTTATCAAATATGTGGAATGTTTCTACTAAAATCGTAAAATATTTAACAAGATATGGATTTGGATAAGTATAGTTAACTGCTTATAAAGTTAACCTCATGGAAACACAAAATATATGACGCGTTAATATAGAAGAATTTGCATTAGATGAGAGTAGGTTGAAGTACTGTTGTCTGTTTTATATACTGTTACATCTGTTTCATAATACGATAAAATAATCTTTTGACAGAAAATATTGAAACTTTTGTTCATTCCACCATCTAATCTACACTATCTAAAAGAGAATAGAAAAATTCCAAAAAGCGTACTCTGGGCTTTGAAGTTAGGTTAGGTTAAGTTAAGTGGTTAGGCGGTTAAGTGGGCTAATAGGGTCACAATAAAATGGGAGATTGAGCCCAAAATTAGAAATGAATTATACTTAGTGCAAAATTTAGAAAGCAAACTCCATGTATACAAAAAGGAGGAATGAGATTAAAACTAGTTGATATAATGCCATTTATTAAATATGGATACAAAAATACATTCACTTAAAAACAAACAAAGCCACACTATTCAACATCACACAAAGCATAATAAAATATAATTCAATACACAATTTTTAAAATTTACCAATTTTTATATTTAAAATTACCCCATTTGTTTGGGAATTTAAACAGCCAAATTAAATTAAATTTAGGAATGTAATCTCAATTTGTTTAAATAATATTAAATTAAAAATAGCTCAGAAAGAGATCATTTTTAAGATTATCAAAAATGTAAAAACGTAAATTCTATGTACAATTATAGTCTTTTCTTTATTAATTTTATGCCAAACAAAAAAAAATTGTGCTTGGGTGTACATAACCAAAACTGGTTACTAAAAGTTAGAATATTTACGTGTGAAACAGTTTCAAGCAATAATCCGTATTTTGTTGATTTTTAAAATCTTATTAGGCTTTTAAAAACTATGTTTACTCAAAGCATTGTCCGAAAATATCTTATACTAAAATAATAAATAGACTAGAATATGAGCAATAAAAGTCTTCATATTAAAATTATGGTAAAACTTCATGGCACTGACCAAAGGGAAAATGTTTCTTATAGCCTTGTCATAAAGGTATTTCATATTGGCACTTCAGAGTAGAATTCCACTATCACAGTTGATTACTTAAATTATTGTGCTTATGATGTTCTTAAATATATTATACGTATTTAATGTTTAATAACAAGATTAATAATTTTATCTTCAAAAAGTGCCTTTTGAATATCTATCATAAAGTATAAAATTTTGATCCTTCTATAATTTGGTCCCAAACAGTGGAATCTTTGATTCACATGTTTTGTTCATGTTCTCTTTCAGTTACTAGCTCTTATTATTTTTATATCAAAAATATATCCTCCTTATGTTACTAGCTATAAGTATGTAAAAAATATTTTAGGGTAAGCCTAAATTTATGTTGCATAGTAATCCCCTTGCAACTGAGATACTTTGAGTACATCATTGAAATGAATCTCAAAACACGGTGATTTACAAAAAGGTAATTCACATGCATTGCACATGAACCGTGTGTCTCGTCTTTTTCCTATTTTCCAGCATAATCGACATGAGCGCTGAGGATATTTTTTCTTTCCATCTTCTTTTTGAGGTATTGTTACCAATCTGTGTTCCATCGACTGCCTTGGGAATTCTTCATTTGTGTTAGTTCTGAACATGTTGTTAGTCACCTTACCATTCACTAAGTTTTTAAGGTCGATGAATAATGAGTTTAGGCTGGTGCAATCTGAAATCACAATGGGCATTTTCATTACATTTAGTTAATATACAGACATTAATTAGATTATGTGTTGTTGAAAATGCCATCGTGTTTTCACTAAAGGAGGCTTTGCAAAAGAAAATTTTAATGAAAACTAATAAATGATTGCATTTTCAACACAATCTCTAATCTATATGGATGAATGAAAACAAGCATTAGTAAGCAACATAAATAGTAATTACGCATACAAAGTAATTATGCAAAGTAAGTAAGGAACTAGATATACGTGAAAGGAAGTAAGTGATTATTAAAAAAGAAGTGACAACTTACTATCTTGTGGAGACTGGTACTCTAAAGGCAGTGCAGCTTCTTTTTGCCCATCTCTTGACTTCTCATAATTCTTATGGGTTGTGCAAACAGCCGGATCTGTTACAATAATATCCATATCATCAAATTCAGTTTTTAATTCTAAAGCAGTTTCTGGTGATGAAATATTTTTATCATTAGTTTCTTTTTCTGTGTTGCCAGAATTCTGAACTTGTGTATTGTGTGATGATGATATATCAACTGGTTTGTCTTCGTAGAGGTTTTTCATATTTTCATAACTATTTTGTGACATATGATTTTTGTATGTTATTTTCTCTTTTGTTTTCACCCTCTTTTCAGGATTCATTATATCTGAATAATATGTCTTATGTAAAAATTCATCAGATTTTCGTTTCAGATTGCTAAGCCTCTGTAACTTTTCAATAAATTGCCTGTGTTTGAGTATTTCTAACTCATTGCTTTGTGCTTCTTCAGTCACAGTATTTTCATATGTGTCTGACACACATGATTCTGCGTCTGGAGTATTATTTTCTGTGACATGTTTTGAAAGATCCTGTTCTTTCTCACTGTCATCTTCATCAGTCTGAAAAAGTGATTTTTATCTTTTAAACATAGTCATAAATAATAGTCAGAATTTTAAATGATGGTTGCAGATATATAGTTGTGATTTGTGAACCTCGGGCCATTAGCACATGGCTAAAGGAGCCATTGGATGGCAAAGCCAGAGTCAGTGGTAAAATGTACAACTAGTGGACATTTTTCTGATATTATATGTATGTTTCCTTAACTGTTCTTTTGGTGTGGGACTTTGAATTTATCAGTGTGAGAACACATGAATCACAGTCAGTAAATATATTGCAAAAATGTGCAGTTATCTTTCTATAAGGAATCCTTTTAGAAATAATTATAAGTTCAGTTTAGCATTTAGCGTTTTAACAATGCATCTATCATAAATGGTTTTCTTGATGTTGAGTCCTACATACCTCTTTGTTTGTCAATCCTTTGATTTGCAATACTTCAGCAGTACTTATAAAACTATTGAGATCCTCACGCTTGACACTCACTTCACCATGGTACATAAACTGGAGCAAATCTTTCATGGCTTTGTGTGTAACGTCCCTTAGCACAACTGGAAAAAAATTTAAGTACAGGTAAATATCATACATTCGGTTTTGGTAAGAAATTGCCAATCTTATAAATTGCTGAAACAAGCAATGGTACTTAACAACTCTCAAGTAGCTTGCATTCTAATACACAATTTTGAGAGCATCAGGTGAAATCTTATAAATATCTATTATTCATACATGTTACTAAGTAATTAGATATTGTAAATTGATATAGTCGAATACGTAACATTCAATAAACGTGCTTGAAGGAAGAGGCAGAAATAATTAAAATACCAATTGGATGTTGACACGGATTCAACTGGAACATTTTCTTGAAGTATGGCGAACATATTGATAGAATAACTTTGTGCGCCTGTAATAGATGCCCTTCCACAGCAATGGTCACGTCAACAAATTCTCCTTTACCAAGTAAACCGGCAAATCCTTTACTCAGATTACCGTGAAAATTGTTCCACGACAATGAGAATTGTTGGTCCATTTTAATCACTATTTACTTGCATCTGGAACGAGTTAATGAATTAAGTACGGGACCTTTTTATCAGTCACTATCCAACTTCCACTCATAGCATTTACTAACTCTGTTTAGTTTTATTTTGATGAAATTAATTCGAAATTGCAAAACACGAAAGAAAAATGACAGCACAGCTGCAAGCGGCGCGGCGCGTCTTACCTAGTGATGTGCCCGACCGCCGACCATTGTGAAATTTTTACCGATTCGCATCCCAACTGAAAACCATAGACTAAATCGGTAAATTAAGTATCGATTCTTCTTTGAGTTATAGTGTCTTACATTATATACAAGTAAATTGTATTCTTTCAAAATATTTTAGGTGTTCATTAATTTATCCGTTTTGGTATAAAAGCGTTTCGAATTTTATTGCTAGTAGAAATGATAAATTATTGTGGTTATTTATTAACAAGCTTTTTCTTGGACCTTCGATGGACCACATGTTCTCTCAAAATGACAATTAAACTTTTGTGAAAAGTTTTCCTTCATCGTAAGAGCATCGTTTAGCACCTCTTAGCCCTCCACATGCATACATACAGATAGAATTGAGAAACAAATAGTAACAGGTCGTTAGCTCAGCGTTAAGAAGAATCCCGAGTTCGTTAGCCTTTCCCTTAATCACCTTCTACGACATCCATGGGAAGATTCTAAAGTACTGGAAACACGGCATAAACATGTACTTCTCTCAGAAAAGACTCATTGAGTGAGACATGCCCGAGGTAGGATTTGGACCTATGTATGCTAGCATTGTTGTTTTATGGTCAGTAAACATTTTTTTCGCGCGAAAAAAATTTTTACTGGCAATAATCGCGTTATACCTATTCCGCAAGTGCACTTTCGAAAAGAAACACTCCATCTCTTTCCCATGGATGTCGTAAAAGGCGACAAAGGGAATAGGCGCACATTTATCTAGTGCAAGCTTCAATGATGGTCCGGTAGCTTAGAAAAATATAGTTTGTGTCAGCTGCTTCCCGTGCAGATTTTAAGAGTCAATAAAGGGAAAAGGTTCATCAACTTTGGTTTAGTTATGGATGGAGCGGGTATCAACGGGTAGCCGTCATTTAGGCTTTGAAAAAGCCATGGGACGTCTCGTTATCGATTTCATGTCATCGACAGACATGAGTTTGGAACTTTACTCTTCAACATCAATAGATTACCTTGTCATGATTTAGGGTCATCTTTTATAAGTACGTATATACATACATATAATCACATCTATACCCCTTGCGGGTTAGATCGAGCCATAATCCTTGAAAAGACTGAAAGGCCACGTACAACTGTATGGCTTAATGATGGAATTCTATTAGCCTCCTCTAAGTCGCCTTTTACGACATCCATGGGAAAGATATGGAGTTGTCCTATTCTAATGCGCCGGGAACCACACGTTTTTCATTACGTACATAAAATCATCAGACCTATCTTTAATATAATAATGCCTTTTGATTGTGGCTGAACGGGTATTACGAATTATATTTAAAACATCTAAAAATTAATTAAAATCGGTTTGCAAAGACGTTAAAAGAGAAATAACCCCAACCTGTCACTATTTAAATCTCAATTCTATCATTAAGATAACTGCTGAAGGTGGACTATCAGTCTTTTCAAGACTGTTGGCTCTGTTTACCCCGCAAGGGATAAAGACGCGATTATATATACATATATAACCTCTTTTTACGTCAGGGGTTGATTAATGGAAAAAATCGTTCAGTCTACCACGTGGCTACGACGCATCGTAGCGTAGCCCTTTTCGTCTGTCGTAGCCCCTACGCCGTAGCATTCCTACGAGCTTTGACGTAGTAGAATATTGGTATTTAGAAAGAATAATATGCCATAACAATAATTATTCTCCCAAAAGCTCGTGGAGTTTAATAAGATGACACCCCGTCTAGCCCTACGGCTAGGTTGATTTTGGTTGTCAATGGATAAGAAGTTAGTAAGTTTGGTTGGCTATTTGGTTATTTATAAGGGATTGTCTAGATTATAATCAGCCCTCTTTATTTTCTTTAAGTCTTATACCATTGCGATACGAGTAAATTAAGAGTTAGGGTAAAAAGTCTATCAATATACATATTGTATAGGTAGGTATGTAAAAATCGAATGCCTGTTCATGAAATATTTTTCAATAACTGTTAAGGGGCAATAAATAAAAGTAACAGAAACCAAAAAATAACATTTTTTTGACTTTTTGTCTGTATATCTGTTTGTCGGCTACGTTATAACTGAAAAACTACTCAACGGATTTGAACACGGTTTTCATAGGTGGATCACATGTAGGTAGGTAATTTGGAGCGTTGTTATATCCAAATCGGTTAAAAGGAAAAAATAAGTTTGAAAATTTACTTCAAGCATGTGCTTCAAGTGCGTTAAAGTCCATTAACATAAAGATAGAATAACAGATGCGAAAAGCGCACACGGGTGAAGCTGAGGGCAACAGCTTTGATTTAATAAGAATATCTAGCTCTCAAAAACATATAAGTGCATAGTAAAACCTCAATTCACTACTTAATAGAACGAAGTTCAGACGATTGTTAGACATGTCCACGAACCAATTAATTAACCTCCACAGCCCACAACAGCCAGTCACCCTATTTCTAAGATAGCCCAAGCATGACATGGCACTTTTAATTTTCTGGTGTCACGACTTAGCGATAAGCCTGCCACCAAAGGAAAGTATGCGATGAATGGTCTTATTAAAAGTGTGGGAAAGTTAGCGGGACTGCCTCTACTTTCGACGCAGTAATAAATACGAGTAGATACGTTCTTTTTTGCGTAGCAATAACAATGGAAGGTATGATATTTCGATGACTTGTATAATAAAGAATTTGCTAAATGTGAAATGTTCCCCTGATTAAAACTCACTCCCAACAAAATTAAAAATACGAATTAGTATGTTTGAATGAAATGAAATGAGTATCAAGAGATAAGCAAGTGTAAGTGTCTTTGCCATTAGTATTAAAATTGTATGTTTTATTTGTAAGTGATGTTTCTCAGTAAATAAAATACCATTGTATTTTTTCGAGAAATAGAGTTCTTTAAATCCATGTGGGTTTATATAATTCTGTTATTTTGTCTTTCCATGCGATTATTATTTATTACTAAGGAATAGGTTTATAAACTTCGGACTTTTCTTTATGCGATGGGCTAGCAACCTGTCACTATTTGAATCTCAATTCTATCATTAAGCCAAACAGCTGCACAAAGGAGTATTTTTTTTAATATTAAAGGTGCATTGACCTTGGGACCCTATTGACCTAATTAATGGGATTGTGTTATATGGTAATCAGATGCAACAATGGCACTAGATTGATTAAACCAATAGTCATGTGCGGTAATAACAGCGTCTATTAATATTGTATAGATCATCATTACCTACGCGTGTATGTTAGTACCAGTGCGTTTTGTTTGTAGGAAAATCTGTGGTCAGACTGTTATCAACATCAAGGATAAGGAAGATAAGGTAATTAATTAGAGGGACTTTCGAGCAAAAATCCCTGAACAAAATTCACTCAGTTTCGTTTATTTTTTGTGCTATACATTTTCTTGAAAAGGATTTTACTTAGTCTTAAGTTCACGGGTTATGTTTTAGAAGCTTTCTTCTGCTTCAATTTTCGAAGTTGTCTTTTAGTACATCCTATTCATACATAGGAAGACTGTCTTCAGATAGTTTATTTCATAATTTTATTACCTACAAGCTTTCGCGCGCGGTTCCGCTCGCTTGTAGAGTACCCAATGTTCCTCTCAATACTCCATACTTTATGTAGGTACGCATACATTTATGGAAATCGTTTCAGTGGATTTGACGTGAACACTTTGACATTTATAATATTAGTAAAAGTTAGTTTACACGGCAGAATTCTCACGTCACATAATACAATTAGAATTAGGCGTCAGACCGCGATGTGATAAGCCTTGCCCGCAGCTTCGCTTAACTGGATTTATTAAGTAAGTACTCAATGCTACCATCATCTTTAAAGCAATGTTAAGTCTATTCAAATAAATACTTACATAAAGTTCACGTACCTATAGTGAAATAATTACATTCCATTTTCTTGGAATTGGAGTTTTATAATGTCAATTTATTCAGTGTACGGTAAACGAGTAAGCGAAAATAATATGTTTAAATTGTTCTAAGAGAAAAAAAACTGTGTAGTTAAAAGCTTTTTTAAATAAAGTTGTACAAGCTTTAGCTTTATACATACATACATACATATGGTCACGTCTATATCCCTTGCGGGGTAGACAGAGCCAACAGTCTTGAAAAGACTGAATGGCCACGTTCAGCTATTTGGCTTAATGATAGAATTGAGACTCAAATAGTGACAGGTTGCTAGCCCATCGCCTAGAAAAGAATCCCAAGTTTGTAAGCCTATCCCTTAGTCGCCTTTTACGACATCCATGGGAAAGAGATGGAGTGGTCCTATTCTTTTTTGTATTGGTGCCGGGAACCACACGGCACAGCCGCTTTAGCTTTATATATTAGGCTAAACACCTAACTTCTATATATACATGCATTTTCCATATGAAATAGTCACTTCAGGCAAAATCGCGCCTTCTCGCTGGCTAGTTTTCCCCTTAGATCATGGTTGCTTAGTTCCAATGCCGAGACGTTCAACTCGGGCGGTCACTCGGCTGCGCCTGCCGCTGACAGGTAATCGATGCGGTTTGCTAGTTTATTTGGCTATCGGTTCCGCTTTCGACATGTGTATCTGCTCGATATAATCAATACCAACCCCCGCCTAATATGGTTATTAGAGTTGCTGAATTATCGATAGTTTTATTATCGATAGTTGACCTCGGAAAACATTTACAATATTGATAAGTCTATCGATAAATATTGCAATAGTATCGAGTATGTCGATTGCTTTCAATATTGAGCTTCAAAACTATCGATAGTAGGTATCGTTGGGTATCAATATTATTTACGGTAACTGTGATATCGATACTATTGATAATAATTGTTAGGTGTCAATAGTATTTACGGTAACTGTGGTATCATACTATCGATAGACTTATCGATACTAGACTATTGACCGGCAACACTAACGGTTATGAATCCAAGCGTATTCGATTACACAGATTTCGACCAGCGCACATTTGATAGCGCCCCGTCGTACTTACGCGGCATTAGATCTTAATGCATTGTAAATAAAGTCCAGTTGTGTATTTTTGTTGAGTTACGTATCCATCACGTCTAAATACAGTGTGTACTTTATTTCCAGCCAAGTGTGAAATTGGTTCCTAGGTTAGAAACATTACTGGGCGGATTTTCTTCGGTTTACTCTATTTCGAAACAACTTCGTTTTGACTTTTGGCAAAATTCTTTTCTAATGATAAAATTAAACAATCGGTGTGGTTCCCGGCACTTTAGAATAGAATTACTCCATGTCTTTCCTATGGATGTCGTAAAAGGTGTAAGGAAAAGGCTAACTCGGGATTTTTTTGCAGGCGATAGGCTAACAACCTGTCACTATTTGAATCTTAATTCCATATTAAGTTGAACAGCTGAGTCTTTCAGTCTTTTCGAGACTGTGGGCTCTATCTACCCCGCAATGGATATAGACGTGATTATATGTATGTAAAATTGACTCAATTTAACTATTTTTCATCTTCTAAACTGTTGGACAATGCACATATCCATTTAAAAAAACGCTTGAGTTTTTCTGAGCGATTCACAGACAACGCACAGCCAAAACCACTTATGTAGTTGAAATTTGACACGTATATTCTTTGGAAAGTGAGGGGTAGCGCCAAAAGAGGATAATCCAAAATTCCTAATAATAAGGAAAAGGGATGTCATTCTTATAACGATAAAGTAGATTAATTTCTTGAAATTCCCAGGAGAGTGGGGTTCTAAGCAGTAGTCAATTTAAATGAGATTGATAGTTACAATGTTTTGCCAACCTCAGGTGTCAAAAGTTTCTAGCGACCTATTTGCTACGTCGGCGGACTGCAGACGAAACTTTGTAGTTTGCGACTAGTCAACGTCCGATGGATTTCATTGATAAATCTTTAGTTATACCAGCCTTTCTCTTTTTTGTGGCCTTTATTTGTCCATTTGGATTCCAAATTCTAGAGGTCAATGACAAAATTCAAAAGAAACCTCTCTCCAGTTTCTTTACACTTAGTTGCATTTTATTTATTACAAATTTGTGGTATCTAGGTAGTATAGCGTAAATTAAATAGGTTTAATATTAACAACTAAATAAATAATAATATTATACAAATAAGAGAGGTTTCAAAAAGGAATATTTGCATTTCCTTCATATCATTATAATGAGATGGAAAGGGCCTCCAAAAATGTGGCATTTCTTATTGAAAGACGATATAATTCCCTTTTAACAATTTCTCGGAAAGCAACTTATTGCGAATATCTGAAAAGTGTAACATTACCTACATAAAAACATTATCCTCATAATAAATCCCTTTCAAAAAGCCATGCGAACTCAATATAAACTTGAGGGTTCGCTAAACTCATATTAATACATCATTAACCCTCCAATAATTCTGGGAATTTTTCCCGCAATCCTTGGTGAAGTATCTGTAAGTCGGAAGCGGACGTGAGAGGTCGTGAGGGCTGCCAGCTGATTGGCCCTATTGTAAACCCTCAATAGACCATCTCGGCCGCCAACTGAACCGTTTCATGCTGCTCATTCGAATACACCCGACGCGTTTAAGGGTTAGCTTTTGTGCGTAGAAATAAATTTATACTTATTGACGTTTGATGATGTATATTCGCATAAATATTTTTTTATCATGTGGCTCCATCACGGTACTATCAGTACAGAAACTTCTGTTGGTTATATTATGATTGATCAAACACGAAGATTTTATCAAAGGCTAATTTGGTAAAGAGCCATTATTTGTTGCTCCTTATCTTTCACTTAATTTTTTTTTCGCATAGTTAAGTATAAATGAGGAAGTTATGTAAAAATATTATCTATATTAACGACAATAACCCATAATTTCGTCTTTTAATGCAAAATCTGTCTGTTACGCTTTAACGAGTAAACCACTGGACTCCAGTAAATCACATATCCTTAATATACATACAGACATATGTGTATAGCCAATCGTTTAAAGTAGAATCCCAAGAATGTTAGCCTTTTTCTAAGTCGCCTTTTATGACATCGATGGGAAAGAGATGTAGTGGACCTATTCAACAAGTGCCGGGAACTACACGTCATTAAATGACGATAGTTAAATATCCTAGCTCAAATTATAGGCAACCTTATTCTATGAATTCCACAGGAACGGAAGGAGGAAAATGGGAAGTTGATAGTATAAAGAGCTGCGGGTTAAATCTAGTAGAAAATGAATATAAAAGGTATTTTATAAAAATACAAAGGAATCGGGTTGGCTGGATTTAATTAAGTTTGTCATTATAATTATCCCTGTTTACTTCCCGGCCGAGACGGGCGTTAATTAATCAACCCACACATATTAATATCTTCGTTGTATTTCTTCCTGTATGTATGTGTATGGGGTTCTTGTTTCGACAACTCATGAAATGGTAAGTTAGATTTCTAAGCCTATTCTTAATCACAAGTGCAGTAAGTGTCTATGACTTAAATGAGAACTTAATGTTATTTATTTCAATATTTTTCTTAAGAAATGAAAAAGAAATACTGGTAAAAATATAAAGGAAACCATAGACCAAGTTTTAAATTTATCGCAAGTTCCAAAGAGAAAATGTTTTGTTTTCAAATCTCGCCTCATCTAGGGCGTTCATAAATCCGTAGATTTTTTTGCACTATCGATTAAAGAGCCAAAGAAATTGTAAAGATTTTTTTAAAATCTATAATTACCGCTCCTTTCCAACAAAGATTCCAATCAGAGCGGGCCGCCGGCGACTGCCCTTTAGCCCTTTACTAATAATTCAGATGAATGGACCTCAATTATGGTTCAACTCAATCTAGAATAAATCTTAAAACTCGTCCTTACACCAGGAAGATAACAATCGAAATGTAGATTACTGTGAGAGATTGATTTTCAAGAAATAATTTTAATAATCTTGTCAGTGGCAATTCGGGGCACGTCAGCAATATTGATTAGGTTTCTTTGAATTGACTTTTTCTTACAGCTTCTTTCACATAAACCACGGAGTTGACGTTGCGCAAAACTTATATTTTCTATTTAACACAAAATTCTCATCATTCATATAATCACGTCTATATCTTTTGCGGGGTAGACAAAGTCAGCAATCTTGATAGACTGACAGGCCTCGTTCAGCTGTTAGGCTTAATGATAAAATTGACATTCACACAGTATTCTCAAGCAAGGTAAATCGCATCCGAAATAATGGGAAAACCTTTTTATGATACGCAGTGGACAAGTAACTCCAATATAGTGTATTAAAAAAATAACCATACCTAGTTATTTAGGCTCATTGTGTTGTAAAACATAAGAAAAAAGGGTATGACTGATTTATGTTATGACTGGTTGCTTACATTTCTTTGTCCATTGATTAAGAATTTTAAAAATAAACATTTCATTCCTCTACACAAAAATCGTCTATTGTAGTTCCAGACAAAAATGCATTCTTTTGTTTCATAGGTACAGACATCGATGTGTCTTTTGTATTCATACCTATTGGTCTTTGCAACATTTGGGAAAAATCCAAAGACAAATGCCAGCTTTTATAAAAATTACAGTGCCTATTCACGATGGCTCTAAAGAAGAGTGGTTGTATGTTTCGAATTGTAGTTGGTTGTATATTTAAACATACAAAAATATATATGTTTAGCAACCTATCAAATATTTTAGAGAGCAACGGAGCGAAGTATCCTAGCCAAGGTATTAACTAGGTATTTCGTGACGAAAGAAGCACATATAGGAAAAACGAAGTGTAGACTAAAATGGGACTAGGAGCTCTACCATATGCATCTAGAAAAGTGGGCTAATAATAGCTACTAGTTGAATTTCCACGGACGGATACTGAAGGACGACCGAGGAATGCATTAATTGATGAGGAATGGGCTACGAAGATGACTGAAAGAAACAAATAAAAAAAAAACGAAAAAAAAAATATTATTAATTCTATTTTAAATTCTATTTATGTTTGGTAAACTGGTAGACTGGTAGAGAATACCATATGGCATTTAGCCGCCCTTTGTTCATCTTAATTTGTGGAATAAAGATATAAAAAAAATAATTAAAAATTATATTATAAAAAATACAAAATAAAGATTAATCACTATGATTTCAAGAAGACGGTCAAAAAAATTTCGAACTTCTAACGTTACCTAATACTTATCATTCAATACTTACTTAATGCGAGTACTAACACCGAGACTAAACAAATATAAGGAACTGCCAAAACCGAAGTTATAAGGCGGCCGTTTGCTTCGGTACTTCGCGTGCGGCGGACAGCTAAAGAGCTTTTTAGGTAATACGCCCTTGTCGGAAAACTTCTGAAGGTTACCAGATGTAATGGCCGTGAAGATGTCATAGTGTACTTAACAGGTTTTTAGCGTTTCGGTGTTTGTAAACAAATATTTCGTTAGTTTGGGATATACAAATATTTATTATTTTAACTGTGTAAAATCTTGTTGATTTTGATCATCCAGGTGACTTGCCTATAGGTGATTTCAGGACACAAAAATGTGGAATTTGATCACCCAGGTGACGAAAGTGGCATAAATCTTATTTTCTATTTAAGTGTCTATGTTGCAGATCGAGAATAACTTTAAAGTGGTCTAAGGGAATAAAATACAAATATAAAATTAAGCTTTTTCGGCGCGATGGGCAGGGACTACATTTTTCGGCTTGCCACGATACCTACATATTTACTTAATTTGATTCATAATTCTCTTCATGCAAACTCGTCGGTACTTTTGATTTAACCTTTCACCAGGACTATGAATTTAATTAAGCTTACTTATTTTCTGTGACAAAAGAGTATCACATTTTGAAAAATTTGACTTAAAGAGGGCTTATAACAGAATAAGGTATTTACATACGAACCAACGCATTTCTTTGAATACTTTCTCGTTGGGAGGCGTCAGAAAGCGGCCACTTTCACACAATACGGGAGGGATAATGCCTCTCAGGCAAGGATTATACAGTAGAACGATGCCGCCTCCGTGCCAACTGCGGTATGCATTCTCATAATAGAAAAAGGTTGTGAAATCAATATAGTAAGAGTGTATTACTCGTAAGTAACTAAATATAATGACAAACTGAAAGAGAAACTTATCATTTTTTTTCTGTTTATTTTTTTTTTAATCAAAGGATGTTGGACTAAGATCGTCAACGGTAACAATGACAATGTGGAAAGCATTCTCAATGAATAAAAAACCTACAAAATTGCGAATATAAGTTCTTCTAAAATAGTCGCTGAAAGTGCAAATATATTCCCTGAAGTTGCCATAAGTCGAAATGATTATTAGGTATTAGTAATTTTTTATGTTGTTATTGACCTTGAAAATGTTGAATGTAACAAAAGAAGTATGCAGAGCTAGAAAGATGAACAGGTGTTGTCTCTTCCTCCGAGTAAGAGAATCATTGAAACAAATGATTATTTGCACGTATGTATAGTAGGAAGCTTTGTTTTACTACTCGTAGGTATACTTATTTTCAGTTTAACGTTATAAATCTCCAATTTCACAGAGGCTAGGCAAACCAAGCTAACCTCCACAGTTTATATATCACGCGTCGTATATCCCACTCGGCTCCATTACTGCAGCAAAGCCGGCGCTTCTCAGTTCATCGTGTAAACTAAAATAGTTATTGCTCTTCATAAGCCGTGAGAAAAGCTAGCTGAAACAAAACGTAATTGCATGAGCGCGGCCTGAAGCAAGCTCTAGTAATGTAATAAGATAGCTCACAGTTGTATATGTTATATTTTAATTTAAAAAAGGCTTTGGCGCCTGACATATTAGATTAGGACCTCTCCATATCTGACTCCATGTCGTTAAAGGTGACTAAGGGAAAGGACTAAAAAAAATAAATTTGGGATTTTTGCCGTAGGCGATCGGGTAGCAACCTGTCACTATTTGAATCTCAATTCCATCTAAGCCATACAGGTGAACGTGAAGTTTCAGTCTTTTCAAGACTGTTGGCTCTGTTAACATCCAAGAGATATATCCGTTATTATATGTACGAGTATGTATTACTCTTCATAAGCCGTGAGAAAAGCCAGCTGAAACAAAACGTAATTGCATGACCGCGGCCTGAAGCAAGCAAGTAATATAATAAGATAATCATTGTAAAGGTTTTATTTTTATTTAAACATAAATACATATACATACATACATATAGTTACATCTATTTCCCTTGCGAGGTAGACTAAGCCAACAGTCTTGAAAATACTGATAGGCAACGTTCAGCTGTTTGGCTGACTGATAGAATTGAGATTCATATAAAATGACAGGTTGCTAGCCCGTCACGTCGCCTTAAAAAAGAATCCCAAGTTTATAAGCCTATCCCTTAGTCGTTTTTTACGACAGCCATGGGAAAGAGATAGGAGTGGTCCTATTCTTTTTTCAATTGTTGCCGGGAACCACCGGCACAAGATATGAATAATAAACATTATCCAAAACCATTTTGTTTAAAGGCAATTTCCATGGTATAATAAAATGCTTTTTTGAAAAAATATTGAATAAGTCACAAGGTACTTTCCTTGTGACTTATTCAATATTTTTTCAAGGTACTTTCCTTGTGACTTATTCAATATTTTTTCAGAAAAGCATTTTATTATACCATGGAAATTGCCTTTAAACAAAATGGTTTTGTTTGAAAAAAAAATTGTGTAATGTTTCAAATGTTTAGTTCACAAATGAAATAAACTGAACCACGAAGCCTTTTTGAAACACAAAGACAAAGACCAAAGTTTAGCATGTTTTCCAGTAGCCTTACTAAATAACTTAATAAGGAAACTCAATTATAATGAGAAACCGCACAAACGAAACTTCTCAAACTCACTATATTTAAAACCAATAACTATCAGTATCCATTGCCACTTGGGGAAGTTTAAGTTGAAGCCAATGGGACCGAAAATAAAAGTCAGCCGGCAAGTTTGTTCGAAGTGTCACTGAACTCCGACAAACGAAGAAAAGTTCCTCGGGAAATCCGGGGTCGGCTTCAATTGTCTACACGTCCTTATGAAGTGGTGAGGAACGTGATTGGTACGAGTAGTTAGTGTGGCTACAACTTAAATTTACAGGGCAATCCGTTTATTCACCCTTTCTTATTACGTGGGTGACAGATTTTGGAACTAACTCATCAATGCAAAGAAATGTACAATTAGTCGGCAATGCAACATTTTATTTAGTTTATATCTTTGTTTGAACAGGTCAAGACTATAAAAATTTACAATATTTTAATCTTATTTTCTTTTGCTTATATCTCCCACGGGGTACACAGAGCGAACAGTCTCTAAAAGAGTGATGACGTTCAGCTGTTAGGCTTAATGATAGAATTAAGATTCGAATAGTGACAGGTTACCACAATAATATAATATAATAATAAAATAATAATGATATATATATACACACATATATTACATAAATATATATATATATAAATATACAAACTCATATATAAATATCATAAACCATTTGCGTCATCACATCACAAGAACATTGGCAACCTGGCTTGAAGATGCATCAAATAGCACACAAACCAGGAAGCTAAACAAATAATCCATTTTACTCAATGCAAAAAACAAACCCAAAATGAAACAAATAAAATAAATAAAAAAAAAAAAAAAAAAAAATAGTGACAGGTTGCTATCCCATCGCCTAAAAGGATATTAGCCAAAATATAAACATATAAGCCTAATCCCAAGTATATAAGCCTAACCCGAAGTCGCCTTTAATGACATCCTTGGATAGGAGATGGAGTGCTTTTTTTTCTGTTCTTGCCAGGAACCACACGACAGTCAAGAAAACAACACATCAACCATATCCAACGATCATACCTTAAACCCTCCAAACGCTCTTTGTGTAAACTTCTTGCATGTTGCACTATAAAGGAAAGACTAGAAAATGGAGTACAGTTAATTCTAGGCGTACAAAATGAAGTAATCCTTACTCACCAAGCATTAGCGTCGTGCCATCGCATTGTTGCATTATCACTGCGCCCTATTCAGACTACGGCTTATTTTCTGGGTCACCCCTAAAGCTAAAACGGTTATCACAATTGCGCATTTCAAAGTGTAAACAATACACAAAATGGGAAGGTTTATTTGTTATATTTATGCGGTTTAGTACTTATATTTTTTTAAACGACATTTTTATTTAAGCGGTAACTGTGAAGAGGCAACGAAATTTTAAGGAAATTTATAAAGCTACTAGCTGTCCCGGCAAACGTTGTTTTGCCATATAAATAAATTTTAAGAATTTTTGTTTAAAAAAATAGTTAAGGATGGACACTAAGGGCTATGAAAAATAGATGTTAGCCGATTCTCAGACCTACTTAATATGCTCACAAAATTTTATGAGAATCGGTCAAGCCCTTTCGGTGGAGTACGGGAACGAACATTGTGACACGAGAATTTTATATATAATCTTATACTTACATAAAATTCTTGAGTTATTTGTTTGGGTTCCATGCTACTACATGCAATACTCACTGAATCGTCTCAATTCACTCAGAGAACTTTCATACATGATATAAGTAGTTCCCGTTAATCTTACTTTTTAAAATTGGCGGCTCATCGCAGTTTGAATACAACTATTCCAATTAAGATGAAATGAGATGTAAATGTAGGTACTGTATACCCAGTCAAGTTGAAAATACGAAGGAAAATAATATTCGCGCTTAGCTAGTCTAGAACGCCAGCCGATTGGAAAATTGCATTGTTTATTATCGATTCTTGCAAACTTTCCAACAAAATCCTTTTATTTGCAATACTATGACTACCAAGTACGTCTACTGGACAATCCTTTAAGAGACTGAAAACGTCAAAGTTAAACTTGAAATTGTTTTGTAAGTAGTCTCGCAGTATTCGTACTCACCACATCTTGTGGGTCTGTGAAGGATACTTCATAAAAATGACGTGGATTCAATAAAGCGAATAGTAAGACAGACCAAAGTCGAAGGTACCCAAGCGCAAGGAAGATCCACGATAAGATGGACAGAAGCAAATTAAAGTACTCGAAAAATTTCGATTCGACAAAAGTGGCCATATAAATAAAATTGTCACTTACACACACATGTCATGTAAAACAGTTTAAAAGAGAATGTCTTATCGCTCTTATCTCGTTTCTTTTAGCTTTTGATCTCGTATCTTTGCGTTTAGGTCATTTCAAATCAGGACTCTCCATGGAACCATTATTCCGAATAGATCTATGGAAACCATTCCATAGATAGTCCTGATTTGAAAAGTTCGTAGTACGTACATAATTACCTAATATATGTAGTACTTATCTCCATAGCCAGGAAGGCCTTCACTTTTCTAATTATTTATTAATTAATTGCGAATATATCTCAGTTAACTCCAAACTTTCACAATTTAATAGATAGCCACTATCTACAATGTTCGTCACAAGAACTACTTGGCTGAATCAATGAATCGTTATTTTGAGTTAGGTTGGCTATAGACGAGATGGAATTCAGTCTCCGATCTCTGTTTTTGGCGGTGATAAATTAGTTTGCATCATCTATTGTATTATTATGTTGGTATATTTAACACATAGTGATCTATTTAGTTTTAATTACCTACTTATAATAAAGTCTTCAGAGTGTAGAAATTAATGAATGATTTTTTTATAGGGCATGCCTATTTTGGTCTTGTTTTTAAACATGTCTTAAATCTGTGACTTTAACTTTTATTTAGTCAGAATGTCATTACTTCGCATTATGCATTGGATTCAACTTATTTTGCCTATTAGATTCCGAGCAATTGGCAAACCAGCAAGCGGATAGTACCATTAGTGTCGAAAGAAAAAACAGGATTTTACAGTCTTGGGAACGAGCTGGTATGGGTATGCAAATCATGTATATGAATAAGTATGAGCACACCTATGTGAATCGCTATGGTTTTCAGTCGCTCGATGACCGCAAATCATTGTAACATGTTTCGAAACATCCGGAATAAAATTAAGGTATCGTACGTAATAATACAGGCATTAAATAACCACGTTTAATGCCTGTATTATTTTTAAATACTAAAATGCGTATATTTAAATTCAGTTATGTGAATCGCATCTCAAATAACCATAGAAATCTGATATTGAACAGATTTCTGTGCAAATAACATACGTATATAATGTGGTCCCGTATATAGGAAGGTGCTGGTAAACGATTCCTGTGATCTCCCTTAATCTGAGATTAGGTCGGATTGCGCGCCGCACACAACCAGTTCGCACCGAATATAGAAAATACAAAATTCTCACTTATACATTAACTTTAAATATTAAAATGTTTGGAACGGAAATCTTAGAGGGAACTTGAGATAAAAAAATCAAAGAATTCTAATATTAAGAGACAATAACTTTGAGCATTTAGTTATTATAGTTATTTATGGGTTCAAGCTATTTAAAACACTGAGAAAATAAAGGTACATGTATAAAGTATGAATTACGTTAAATATGTTTTATAATTTATCCGTGAGTTCTTTTAGTTGATACATGTAGGAAGAGTGCTTCTTTAAAAATACTGTTATGCGATTACAAGTGTATAAATAATAATAATAATCTTTATTGCAGCTATAAAATGCCATATCACATAAATTAAAATAAATTAAAATTATTTAAGGTCTAAATTAAATAATAGTGTATATTCTTAACCTAGTTTAATATGCAGGTGTGTGATAGTGTTTATACTTTCGTTATTTCCTGGGGTTATATCGGAGACTTATGTGGGCGTCTGAAGACATAATACCTATTAACTTGTACACCTCCGATGTTAATTAAATTGATAATGTTTTGGGTAGTTTTGCAAGGGGTTCAACAAAGGTCAAATTATTGATTAGATACAACAATTATTGAAGTGTACTATCCAAGATATAAACATAAATATTAAATTTAATTTTAGAGATTTTAAATAAATATTACGATTATGGATTGTGTAAAAAGTTTGAAACCTTTAATTTTGAAGTAATTTGCCTAGAAAAATTTATTTAAAAAAACATAATTTAAAATGGATGTAAGGATACATACGTTATCAAAATTAATACACACAAAAATAAACACCGACATCAGATTTGCATTAAACATTTAATTGTAGTTGTGTAGGACCACCATTACTTTACTTACGGTGTATTCAGTGTATACACTTTTAGTGATCAGATCACGTTCTCAAATATGTAAGGATATCCAACTTTTAACATTAATATTTAAAATATCTAAATTCGACTTCCCAATTATTACTTTTTTACCTGAGAACTGTTTAAATTCCAGCGTGCCATAAAGTTATAAACATACTTGCACTAGTGAAAGCTCGATTCTGAGCCGAGTTAGAGGTCTACGAATAACGAAACATAGTTTTGAAAAGGCTTGCACGGCCCCGAGGCTATCTGGGGAATATAATAATAGTGGTCGAGACTCGGGCCACGTTCTTTGGTTTATTTTCATTGCAACTTTTATATTTTCATGTCTGGGTAAAATAAAATGGCAACCTTTTGTAATTAATGAATGATAACATTAAGAATGATGAAAGCAGGTTTGCCAAGCTGATAAATACAAAGCTATTGTAAATGAAAAATAACGTTGGAAGAGAAAGATCAACACGAACGTACCTATCTTAATAAAATCTACGACGTTTTGGTTAGCTTCCATGAAAATATTTGACGAATGTACTTAGATAAAGCTTAAAAGAATCCAGAACCTTTGAAAGGAAATGATGAAACCGTTTCCGCGAAAAAGGCGTGACATATGTGTGTAAAATTAAAGAACCCTAACAGAGTACTAACTAATATAAGGTCTTTGTATTCCATTATTTTATATTATACTTTAGATACGTTAATGTTTAATTTGTCTTTTCCAAATAACTTTTGTCCGGTTCCGAGGATATGGCATCAAACTTCAAATATAAGTCATCTGTGTAAAATCTTAACATCGGTCCATTTCTAACTACATATCTCCAAGTTAGTCTCCGTAGGGTTTATTCCAATGGTAACAATGGGAAGGCCCCAGCTGAATATCATCTGGGAACATTGTGCAAGGCAGGATGCTCATTAGATGAACGCCGCGGGCCTGCCGTCTGCTCTCTACACCCTTGCACTTCATATACAAATTAGTTTTATTATACCTTTGAAGTTCACCTTGATCTCAAGAAAGGTTGTTTGAAATTCAGAATGGAGACGTCGGATATTAAATGCAGCTAATTATAATATAACTCCCTACTCGTAGAGTTTTGACGTTTTAAAATTATTTTTAGTTCAACTGTTGTCGTCGCTTTAAAATACATAATAGAGCTCTTCAATTTCTTTTTAAAGTACTGTTTGGAATATTCTCATACATCTTTTCATTTAACAATGACAGTTAGTAATAAGATATTGTGTCTTGATAAAGTTCTGTTATGTGGTAATGAATAAAAATATTCTAATGCGATTAAACCACAATAACAAAGAGTAACAAATTTTCGCATTTATAGTATTAGTATTCTAATTTGTCGTGGTTCTTCGTCCTCACAGAAGAGGTTTTGGGAACCTCCTAGGTTCACTTAGGATCATTTTACATGCACATATCTTCTCTTATCAAATAGGTATAGGCAGAATATGGTAGAAGACACGATATAAGACTCAAAGAAACATTTACATACATAGCTATACAACTTATTTGAATGGATTTATGGTGAGAAAGGTTATATTTTATCGATTTTAATTAAATTTGAATTCGATATTGAAGTACTCGGTATAAACATTGTCTGACAATGTAGATAAAACATTTAAACGACTACTGTAACAGTCAAAGGAATATCGGATGAAGTTTGCAAGCCGATGTAATATTTTAATCTTATCACTCGAGTCAAGTTTCTTGTCTCGCGAGAGAAGTTTGATCCTCAGTTCAAGTTTTGAAACTAAAGATATAAGAAGGAATAGATAACAGATAAGTAGGTATACATTGCTACCAATTGGAAATAAAAAAATATAAATGAAGGTCTAAAACCTTCATTTATATCTTTTTAAAGTTTTTTTAGCTTAAGTTTTTTATAGAATATCTGTGTGCCTAACAAAATTTTGTTCATTGCAGTCGGCTTAAAGTTAATTTTTTTTTATAAAGTTTTTAAAATTATTTATATTTCATTGTTCATTAATGTACTCTCTGTCCAGATGCTAATCCGTCCACAAGAGAATCTGTCTTGTGTCCATTGTTGCTCTTGACCTGACCTTATGCAGGAGGTCTTTAACGAAGTATATAATTTAAAAAAATGTTTATGTGTATTCTATTTTCATATCTTGTCAATGGTGGTGCCGGGTAGGGCGGTGACTCGGAGTCAGAATGCGAGTGATTTTCCAGCTATTCGTTTAATTAGTAACATTTTAATTATGACGCTGCATACTGTTGTTTGTGCGGGATATTTCTGGCATGTAATGAAACCTAGACACAGAAGCTCGCGCTCTCTTTTTTACTGTTATTGATAGCAGTTATAATCATTTTAAAAGAATAACTAGTGAATTATAACAGAAACGAATAATGAGAGTTTAAAAATAAAGTGAAACAATTTTCTTAAGAAATATTTATCTCATGTACGGCCTTTGTGGCGCAGCGGTAATACGCTTGTCTGTGACACTGGAGGTCCCGGGTTCGAATCCCTGTCAGGCCATGACGAAAAACGAACTTTGTCTGATTGGTCGGGGTCTTGGATGTTTATTGTATAAGTTTTCATTATAAAATATAGTATCGTTGAGTTAGTATCTCGTAACACAAGTTTCGAACTTACTTTGAGGCTCACTTAATCGGTGTAATTTGACCCGTATATTTTATTCATTTATTTTTGAAATATGCCTATGCCTTGTGGTTCCTGGCACCAAAAAAAATAATAGGACCACTCCATCTCGTTCCCATGGATATCATAAAAAGTGAATCAGGGATAGGCTTATAAACTTAGGATTCTTATTTTGAGCGATGGGCTAGCAACCTGTCCCTATTTGAATCTCAATTCTATTTTTAAGCCAAACAGCTGAACGTCCTATCAGTCTTTTCAAGACTGTTGGCTCTGTCTACCCCGCAAGGGATAAAGGCGTGGTTATATGTATGTATGTATGTATTTTTGAAATATTTTTTCACGTAGGTATCTATTACAGAATGAAAATTTAATATATATATTCCAATTCAATACTTCATTTTTAATTATATTCTTATTTACTTTGATAATATATAGACAAGGCTCCACGTTCTTGCACAAATACTATGAGTGTAATAGAATGTACAATTAAAAACACGGCAACACTTCCCCATCCCGTGTATCTATTTGTATCTACACGTAACTATTTGTAGCGTTCCAGTGCCTGAAGTAATCTCTTTTGTTCCGTCGAGAACTGACTAAGCGCCCTCCAAAGTTAAGAAGGCTTGTTTGGACGAGCCCGATATTTGTAAAGCCGTGTCGGTTTTGGAAGATGCCAGCAAGAGATAATTAATGTGTAGAGCCTCTAAACTCCGCAGTAATTTACCAAACTTATAATGAAACTAAACACACAAAACAGAGAAATAAGATTACGGTATGTAAATTTCAAACGCTTATCTTCCCATTTGTTTTTCAATGAATAAAGGCATGTTTCATGTTACTAATATCTATATTTTATAACAATTGTCGATCCATTACGGGTTTAGGTTCCCTGAAAAGGTTTTGGATATCAGGTGGGAGTCGCCGAAAAACCTTATTCACCCAAACCAGGACTTATGGTCAAAATGCCCCAGGTTTACCCCAGGCTTCTCTCCAGAAAACTGAATATGTAACCGAGATTAAACGAGATGTTCGTTTAATCTCGTCTACAACACGAATATAGCTTTTGCCATGGATGGATTATTTTCATTTTACTAGTATCACACAGTTAAAAATTGTATCAACATTATTACAAACAAAAACCAACGTATTGTACGTAAACTCGTACTCGTACTACGTTGTAAAGTTAGTAATATTTTCCTTCAGCAACTTTAAAATTAAAAGTCAACGGATGCATTGCCCCCGATCAAAATGACGTAATAAATGGAGCGAGGTGGCAAAATTAATTGCCGCTAGGAATGCCCCGTTGCAGCGGTGCAGTGATAACGTACTGCAAGATAAATAGTCTGTCAGTTTGGCCAAACAATTTCTTGGAAATCATTGGCGACACAGGCTGAACACGTTACTTACTTTAAGTCATTTATGGGTTAGTGTACAGATAGTGTTTTCTGGCAATGCAGTATTAATTCAGTTTAAATAACTTTAATTTTAATCCGTATCTTGATCAAATTAAGGACGTCCTGGTAAAGGGTCAGGTCAAAAGTACCCGAAACCGCCGAGCTTGCATAAAGAGAGTTATGAATGTGGATGAAGCGAAAGAAGTATGCAGAGATCGTGGCAAGTGGAAAGAGGTAGTCTCTGCCTACCCCTCCGGGAAAGGGGCGTGATTTTATGTATGTATGTATGTAATTTTAATCCAGCCAGTAGTTCCGGAGATAAGTGTTCAAACAGATAAATTGACTAACAGATAATATTTTCTCAAATTCTTACTTTATACTACCGTTTCTTCATTTCCGAATTTGGTATTTATGTAAATATACATATTTAATTTGTTTTTGTCAATTTTATTGAATAAAACAGGCAATATCAAATTAATATACAAACATATTTATTGATGTCCAATAAAAACAAATTTATTGATGATCAAGTAAATGGTAAGATAAAACAGAATTGCGGTATTGTTCATAACCCGTTTTCACTCTGTAAGTGTAAGCTGAACGTAAAGCCTTAGAAATAGTAGCATGTAACACTGCGTACAATGGACTCTAACCTAGCCCCAAAATTAATATATCAACTTGATATTCTTGAATGAGATAGTGTATCAAAGTCTTCGTCAACATAAATCCTCACATCAAAAGCGTTCCAAGTTAAACGAGCTAGAAAGCCACTATCGGAGCGGAATCTTTAACATTTCATTCAAGTGTACACTAAACCGAACTCATTCGAGGTTACGACACTATAACTCCTTGATACAGAATAATCCCGCAGCTATACATAGAATAGATATACGATTAGTGAGGTTTGTTTAGTCTGATTGGGTACTTTAGCCGTATTACTGGAGAACTCCTCTTTGCGTGCTTGCCCGATAACGCCGATGCTGTCTCAGAAGGATCAGTAATTGTTAGTCTTAAAGTTAGTAGCATAATATAAGTAGATAAATGGGTAAACTTTTATGTTTAATTACTGTGTTTTCAATTTTTTTATGTGAAGTGTAATTTCATATTTAGCAAGTACTTACGTATGTGGTGGTTATTTAAATAACCAAATAGATAATAATACTTATCTAAATAAGAATTAAGGTAGTATAAATTTCTGTAGAATAAATAGCGATTGTTATTAATTAGGTACGTATTTAAGAATTTTATTTTCTAATCAGAAGATAACTGAGTAATTAGTAAGGATTTATTATTAGACTTCCAAGCAGTTCTACGTATATTTGTAAAACTTAAGATGCGCTTGAACTTAAGTTAACTTTCTGAAGAATTAGCTATGTGAGTGGGTTCACACGATACAGATCTAAGTCTAGTTGTCTGTCTTGCTTAGAGCGGGAGTGAGTTAATGACTCGGAAATCATTTGGGTTAAGTTCCTCTGGATTGGAAGATAAGAGGAACAGATTTGTTGATGTCATGTCTTGGATCCCTTGTGATAGTTTGTAGAAAAGGGCGTCTTTAATTAATTAGCCAAAGAGTACGTGACTTTTAATTGAAATTCCTCATTAAAAAAATAGTCAAGTATTTGTCTATAATTGGCTGCCCTAACTGTCGGGCCAATTCTGTTGCGCATATTTCACCAATATCACATAATAATAAAAATACTTATCGATTACATCAATGCACATAAAAAAAATATCTATTGTGATAGAAAATTAGTTGATAATTCTCAAATGTTATGCGTTCACTGTTCAAATATTATCAAAATCTCTTAAAAAGACCCTAACACTAAAATAAAACTAATGTTTAAATATTATTTTAGACTTACATACTGCTTTCTAGGAAAATATCCTTTTGTGCGACTCTGAACTAGCCCATGTCTAGTTAGCAAAACAGACTTTATCCAATAGTATTTATGTAAGTATCAAATATCTCGAATTCAATCGGTTTATATTGAAATTTATACAAATATACATCGAATTCTTGGCAAGCGCAGGGCAGGTTTCCGATCCATTTATCCGACGTTTCGTCATAGCTGCACCCGGATGCACCCGGTCAACGGGTTAATTGATTATCCGGAACTTAACCGGCAAAGCCTCCGTGTATGTAGACATGCTTGTCACCCTAGACTTTATACAGGTAAAGTAAAGATGACGAGTTTTAACTGTGGGGATTTTGGCGTTGATGATACTGTTATTGGCGTGAGTGTCCATGGAACTACTCATGGAAAGATTTTCCTCTTCCTTTTTTATATTTAGAGATAACATATTATTTTAGAATATATTATAGAAATGACAAAACAGACAGGAAAATTAACACAGAGTTTTTTTTAATCCATGGTGGCTTTTTGCGGCGAATGTGATTTTTTTACCAGATATTTTCAGAAAAATATACCCTTTGAGATATCTAGAGGATTTTCTTTTATACTGTAGCTATTAAGTTTATTTATTAGGCAATATAAATAAACAAATCTGTTTCTTTATGAGTATCGATATAGTCCAGCGTACTCGTATTATTCACGTCAGTGCCTCCGGGCCACCAGTGACACATGTACGGTATAATATCCTTTGCTTAAAGTTCCATTCCTTGTAGGTATACGAAATTGGCCGGTTGTAGTTTAGCTGGGGATTGTTGGGATTAATTCTAGAAGAAACTTTTTTCGTAGTTGTAGATTAGTTCTTTTCGTGGTTCGATTCACTGGTGCTTGTTTTTGTGATTCGGAATTGATTACTACATTTACATTACTTACTACTGCTAGGTTTGATATATACTCGTATTTTAAAATCTTGAAATTAAGATTTAGTTATCAAGTTGGTGACCAGTATTATTTTGTACGGAATTTTTTTGGAACATGCTATGTTTTATCAAAGAAATTTTATCAGTATAAGAAAAAGTATAAAGCAAAGTCGCTTCCCGCGTCTGTCCTTGCTTAGATCTTTAAAATTACATAATGAACGAAAATTATAAACGTGCACAAATGTATTGTTTATTCGGCAACAATAGAAGTATAATGAAGAGGATGTTGACATTCAAATTACATTTGTTTTTCAAATAAATACAAACAATTATTCATATCGGTTGCATAAATCCCGGACCGAAACTGAAAAATTACATACTCCTCCAACAAAGTCGGTTGAATAAAGTAATAGGCATCATACTCGTAATAAGGTGTTATAAACGTCTTGACAGACGCCCTCGACCGCGGCCCTATGACAATTGACGCCCGGGAAATTACACGTCGGCCTGGAGACAGTTCTTGATGACGTCACGGGTCGCGACACTTGATTATAAACGATTTACTTCACAAATGATACAGGGTGAAACTGTATTGTGTATTCGGGAGTAGTAATGGTATGCATTGAAAACAGTTATCAAATATAAAACGGTAATTTAAAAAAAAAACATGTACCTACTAATTCATTAGAAAAAGGTTACTTTTAAGAAAGTTTCTTTTTGTAATTAAAAAGCAAAATATTTGTAGGGGCCGTGTGGTTTTCGGCACTTTTAGAAAAGAACCACTTCATGTCTTTCCCGTGGATGCCGAAAAAGGCGACTAAGGGTAAAATAATACAGCTCAATGAGACTTTCAAATCTGGTGACCATGAGTCTTTCTACTACGTAAGTGATAACAACATGATTTACAAAGCTTTAAAAATATAAAAGTTTTGGTTACATAATATCGCGATACGTTCCCGGATGTGCCATAACCGGGTGCATCCGGTTGTGCGGGCGGTCGTTTGGCGGGACATTAATTATCCGGACACTTAACCGGGTCGCACTGTTATTAAGTAAATTGATAGAGGAAAACTGTTATGTCATATGGAATAACAATTTTGAAATACATATGTGCGGATCTTTGAGAACATGAAATAATTTGGTATGTCTACATCTTTTTACACCTATATAAAACTGAGTGACTGACATATCAACGTGGTTATATTACTTCTTTATCCCTTATGAGGTAGACAGAGATGATACTCGTAAGCCTCAAAAGCCACAGCACGGCTTAATGATTAAAGTGAGATTCAGTTGAAGTTATTATTTGCTCGCACACAGTTTAAAAGAAGAATCCCAAATTAAAAATCATACTTTATTATAAGAAGAGCAAAATACTTTTTACTTTAAATACTAAATATTGTCAAGGAAATTATTATTCCGGCTTATGTATGGGCTGGTTTCGTAGACACTTCTACGTCGTAGACCTTGCTCCGACGTATAGTAGCTACAAAGTCTCAATTTTCTGTATTTTTAAATGTTACAGCTAGATACGAAATGTCTTGTTTTCAATGACAGCTTATTTACGACTCCAGCAGGTCTATTTGCGATCTTTCAGAATGCTTTCTTATCTTTTATGTCTTTCTATCTTTTCAGTTTGCTTGAAAGTTAGAGTGGGAGGGATGATAATGACATAACATTCTCTGTCAACATTCGTGAATAACCCGTCTGTATATCTAAACTTCATACCTTTGGAATTTAAACCCACAACCGCCGCCGGGTTATGAGCATACTCTTTGACCGCTGGATTACAAAGATGACAGGTATGTCAGACAAATATTTATTTTACATACTTTCTGTTTAAAGTATTCATATACGCTTAAAAGCCCTGAAAGGTAAAGTACTGTAAAATCAAAACGTTGACTGTGATTTAAAAACCAGACCGTTTAATCTTATTTACATTGGTCTCGAATTCAATTTATTATCTAGGTATAAATCCATTTCAGTCGATAAATTGCGTCGGCGTCTTTTCTTATTTTTCTAGGCTTTCAATATAGTTAATAAAATGGCATTTTGAATTCATAAAATGATACCTTTATATAAAAACTAGCTATTAACCTTGACTGACGGGCGGCTTCTTAAAATTAACCAATTATGCAATTTTCTTAATCAACATATATATCCTGGCAAAAGGATAGGTCAAGAGTACCCATAACCGCCGAGCTTGCATGAATAAAGTTTCGAATGTAGATGGTGCGAAAAAAGCTATGCAGAGATTGTAGCAAGTGGACAGATGTAGTCTCTGCCTACTTAACTGAAAGAGAGGCGAGATTTAGTGTATATTTATATTAGTCTCCTTTGTATGTATTTTTTATATTGCTGTAATATCTCAATACTTGTTATTTAAGCTAATAAACAACGCTATTTGCATGCATGGCAGTGCTTGCGACATGTTTTCATAAGCCCATTGTTTTGCACCCTAATTGGCGGGGCGAAGCATCCAAATTCAATAGAAATGTCCTCCATACCTCCATATTAATCCTAATTAATATTTTAAAAAAGAAAATGTTTGTTTTTTTTTTTGCTACCAATAATATTAAAACTTTCTGGACCGGTTTTACGTTAGATGTTTACCCTGACCGTGGAAACATAATGTAAGAACAAGCAAAATTATTCGTTTAACGAACTTATTCAACTGTTTTTATATCTTAACTTTTATCAAAAACAGTATAAAACATAATTTTTTATCTGAATATTTTATCTAAAAATATAAAGTGACATTTATTTACTTATCCTGTTTTTTAACACGACGACTCAACTACAGCTCTGTATTTCTGTTGGTAAATTTGTTGAGCGTTCGTCCGAAATGGTGCTTATTGCGTCCGCTGTTTGTCCGGTCAAAGCTTTGTAAAGCAAGGTGTGCACTCAAATAAATGTTCCGCTATAATTATGTTCGCCAGGGCGACCCTCGAGTTTCTGATATCAAATAAATAAAATAAAAACCTATTCAAATATTAACTACTATTAATCCGCGTAGAGTTTTTTTTTTGTCTTTTGCTTTGTAACTTAAACTCTTTGGGCATATGACATAATAACAGTTAACCTCATATGCTGAGGAATAACATGATGAATTAACGCGATTTTGGTTGAACATCATGGAGAAAACTGTTCATTCAGGGAACTTTATTTTTAGTTTATAATTACAGTTTGTGGGCAATAAAAATTCCAGTTTAATAAAAATGCAGCCAAAAACAAATATTGGCTCGGGCATGTATATTTTTGACGTCACCAAAATATTTTATCGGCGTCACTCTTTCACACACAGTGTGAGTGGTAGGTGACATGACTAATGGCCGTGTATGATGCGGTAAGATATAATATTGCATAAAATAATTTGCATTTAGAACTAGGTTTAGTGTGTTTTTTGGTGAAAATATACAACTGTATGTAAAAATATATATCGGACATATTTTACAGTGTCAGTTTGAGACTTGTGTTATGGAATACTGTAAAAAATATAATATCAATTTTTGTCATTATAACTAAATTGTGTTTTGTATTCATGCACTTTTTCTTAGATATTCATAATTAAGACTTTGTTTGGGAAGTTTATCGTTTTCATACTTTTGTTACATACATACAAAAAATCACGCCTCTTTTCCGGAGGGGCAGGCAGAGACTACGTCTTTCTTTCTACTAACTTTTGTTACAATATACCTAATAAACCCTTCCACCTCCTGGCGTTAGTCCCGGTTACATTCTCTCCGCTGCGGAGGAGCACCTTTGACCATGACTCCCTTCTGACCACTGCAACCTTTGCTAGGGAACCTAAATCATATTCGATACACAGTTAACAGATTATAAGACTGGTGATGTTCGTGACTAAATAAGATACTTTCAAGTTTGGGCTATACATAGATTGACATATTTTCCTTTTTTTATAATGATATACATATAAATAAGCATATTTATCATTATTTTCCTTGTATCACATGAATTATAAAGTAGATGACGTGACCAACGGTTGCACCACGCGGTTAGATTAAGTGCTGCACAGTGTACAGATAACTACCTCTGTTTACACTACATTTAACTTGCGCAAGTATGGAAGATGATCGGAACTCCCAACTAGCAAGGAATCGCAAATACTCGACTTCATTTTAGTTGGTTAAGAGGTTTTGGTTGTGTTGTTTCGGAATCTACATTAGAAAGACTCCTTTTCTTATTTTTTTTATATGAGAGAAAATCTTTACTACAACATTCTAAGGTGATGCAATTAGATAAGTAGCCGATAATTTTTGTTTACTAGTTTTTAATCTTGAGATATTGTGTACTTAATCGTGTATTATTTATTTGGTAGTTTGTGTACATTTTAAAGAAGTCATTCCATATTTCAACTCCCTTTAAACTGTCGTAATTTTTTATCATATTACATTAAAACCAGTCAGTGGTTTGTAAAGTAGACGGACAGACACATTTAATGCAATAATTGAAAAAAGATTTAGGGTATGTAAAATAAAACACTTCTTCAATAAATGATTCATCGTTTTTAATCTCGATTTAAAATGAAAATGTTTTAATTAACATTTTCAAAGCAAGTATTCTTTTAAGAAAACTCGAGACGAATCTACTTGAAGTGCTATTTATTCATTGTTCTGAATAAGAAAGCTCTAAGTGCTGAGACTTAGCATTCTATAAAGAACGTTAAAAGTGGTTCCTTTTCATTTAATAAACCTTTGTTTTTATGTAGGATTCAAATTTAATTTTCCATTTTCTGATGTAATTAAATGATACCCTTAGTGTTGAAGTGTTTTGTAAAGCATAAATATCCGGTTGGTTAGAAAAATATTTTGAAACTTGAATAAGTAATTTATAAATAAACTAGTTTCAGTATTTATATTTCTTTGTAAAAACGTAATAAGCCTGTGAAATTATAAAGTTTTATTTATTTATTGAGATAATGATAAATTGACCTACAGCAAGATGTTTTGTATGTTGTATAAAACATGATTAGTAAAAGGTCCACTTGTTTCCTCACACATTTTAAATTAATGTCGAAGTAACTAAAAAGCGTACCTAAACCCTTACCAAACTTAGTCTTCACCAGACCATCGGTTTTAAAATCTGTGTAGTTTTAAATCTACTACCAGAATGGAGGATTTGGTAAATTATTCCAAAAATAACCCAGCTTCTACTCTTAAAGAAACAAAAGTGATAAATTGCAACATTTTAAGTCCCGTACTCAAGTTGTGTACCTATCTAATGTTTCCATTAGACGATGTTGCGTCACAGTGCGATACAAAGTTGATATAAACAGTCCATAGAGATGCGTCGCTGCACCGCACAACTTTCCAGATATATCGGCGACACTGGCAAACAAAGCGCGATGCCACAATACCACCACTTGTACTACAACTACCTTACCACAACGTTCATATTACATTGTAGCAAATCATAATCGGTCTTATGCCGCGGAGATTAGGTGTAAGTAATCCGTGCTTTTTAATTGACGTATGAATTAATAAGTTTGTAAAGTTGTACGGGTGTCTCCATACGCGGAGCTCCCAAGAGATAAGGACACGTCATAAAAGAGGCGCCCGCCGAAACTTTGCCTTAATTTCTGTATTTTCCATTTCGGTAATCGTGGAGCGACGTTTTGAGCAGATAATGAACACGAAGTGCTCTTATGAATCCGACTGTGCGACGTTAGCATTTGCATTCTTGGCCATATCGTAAACAAAGAACAAACTGGATGGTTTATTTTGCTTCCTGGAGCAGTGGAATACATGTAGGTGTCGCATTTGCTTTCTATGACACTTTCATGATCGTGATCTACCTACACTTATTATGTTAAAATATATAACTGTTACAAGGATAACGTTACCAATTTTCGCGGATAATTCCTAATTTTGCAGCTTTTAAAAAAAAATCTCTTTTTCGCGAGATAATAACAATTACGAATTTAATCTAAGAGACCACTAGCAAGGTGACTTGTTATAAAGGCTTAAGTCTAAGATATCTCAGAGCTAATATTACATTCCAAAACTAATTGGAGGAAATGTAATAAATAATTTGGCGAATCAAAGAGCAGCCGTCCCATTGTACACGATACAAGACGTAGCACTGCGGTTAAACACGAAAGAGCGTATTGGTGTTCGCTGGAAGTTTAACCGCGGGGCTCGTATAAGTATTGCTTCCTAAAGCTGCGTACCGATACGGGACTTATAAATATGGTTTATGGAAAAGTAAGATGTTTGCTGGTCGTGGTAAATGGAAAAATGTAAGTAATCTCCACTTATTCCTCCGTAAAATTATCATGATTTTGTGTGTATATGTATGTATAATCCCTGAAGTAAAAAGACGAGGGCATGAAGCAATTTTTCAGTAGCATAATTTGGCGAAACGAGCGGTGTCCCTCACTGTTTCCCGGACAATCTCGCCGATATTTTTTTTGAGCTCAGACATGCCTCTAAATCGAATCTATCGAAACCAGTGTATGTTGTTCCTTGAAATTCATGAACATCAAAGCTCAACTACATCAATATTCTCTCGATCGACTCACGTGTTTGCAAACGGAGATTGCAATACTTGGTATATAATAATTAATACTTACCAACACTAGTATTTTGGAACATTGGCTTTCTGTCTAATGATCACTCCAACATTCTTCTTCACCACGTGTCCTTTTGACTTATATTATCAGCTTACTCTCACTTGAATTTACTTTTCTTTATCCGATATAATTTATTTTCTAAGGTACCTTTTGTTGTCTTTCTTTCCATCGCCTCTTCTTCTGTTAAGCTCTCTTAAATCAATGCATCAGCAAAGCTCACCAACTACATCAATATACGCTTAATCGACGCCTGTCCTAACACGTCGTGTTTGTCTGTTTTCTAAGCCACCTTTTGGTTCTTTAATATATGTAACTGATAACTACTATTTTTTTTATTACCGTCTGGGCTACTCACATAAATTCATACATCATCAAAGCTCACCAACTACATCAATATGCTCTCAATCAACCCCCGCCCTTACACACGTCGTGTTTGCCGACGGAGATTGCAATATTATGTACCAATCTCAGACTGTTCCGACGCGCGGCTTCTTAGCATTGGAAATATTGGAGGTTTTGTGGCAGATTACTTGAATATGGACTGTGAATAACAAAATACGTTGTATTGTGCTGATTATTGGTTGGTATATGGTGTAGTGTAGTGCTTAGAAACCAGTGTATCTAAAAAGTTGTTTCTTGAATTTAAAGGCACAATTGTGGTCAGAGTTGTACACAATTTTAGGGTAATATTACCATCGTAATAATAGTAAGTATTCCGCGCATTTAAAGCTTTATGAATTGAGTAGTTATATTGATCCTGTTATACTGAATATTTTGAAAATGAAAATGCTAGCACTGAATTCCATTTTATACATACTCGTATATCTGTAGGAATTCAATGTTTGTTTCAATTTCCTGCTAACGGCTCAAGCGCTGTTTCGTGAAAATTCTCACTAGTTGAGTCTATATTTTTTGAACAGCGAGTGAGAATTTTTCCATGGTATTCAAAACAATAAATAATCAAGCTTTTCATTGATCTTTTTAAGAGTATGTTGACTAAAAGTAACCTAACTTTGATCGTAAAATAAAACAGAAAAATTAAGAAAGTTATTCGCTTCGACTGTGTCTAGGTCTTATTTTACATTCTTGATTGCAGGCTTCCATGCTAGCCAGGTAGCGAAGTAATAACATAGAGTGGAAAAGGCTTACAAACTTAGTCTTCTACTATTTCTTGTGCCGTGTGGTTCCCAGCACCAATACAAAAAAGAATGGGACCACCCCATCTGTTTCCCATGGATGTCGTAAAAGGCGACTAAGGGATAGGCTTACAAACTTGAATTTTCTTAGGCTAGCAACCTGTCACTATTTAAATCTCAATTCTATATAAGAAGCGATTATATGTTTTGCATTCTTACATAATTTTTCCTTGATTTCTATTTTATGTTGATTCATTTGCTGTTTAATATATTTGTCATATTTTTTGAGAATGTCTGCCTGTTTTCTATTTATACCTAAAAATTGATCATATTCTAGAATTCTTATAAACATACTAACCTCATAACAGATGTTCGTCAAGTATTACTTACATACTTACAAAAGTGAATCCTAAGCTCTTAATACGTATGTACGAGTACTAATAATAAACCCCAAAATCATGTAATGACCAATAAGAGTAATATAGAGATTGTACAAAACATCCTCATTTGTAGAGCATAATGCGACTTCTAGAACATTACTTAAACCAAAGTACAATAATAAAACGAAACAAAAACATAAACAGGCGGCAGAAGTCGAACAATTTGTCGTAACAAGAAATCACAATTTAAAGATGCGACTAAACACAGTCCAACAATTTGTCAAAACAATCTTGTAATACGGAAGTGCGTGCTTCAGATTTGGATTTCTTCAGTGAATTTCTTCAATTTCATTTTAAAGAGAAACGCCTTTCGTGCATTGCAATAGAATACATAATAGCTTGCATTTTTTAAGTGAAATTGTAAAGGAATACTGGTTTTAGTTAAACCCAGACATGATCATTTCTTTGGTGTTGTTATCATTAAATACTTCTTTAATGAGCTTCCGTGGTGTAAAAAGGTAACAATGGATTTAAGTTTACTCTCTGCGGGGTACCTTGGTTCGAATACTACCGCAAATATTTACTAAAAAATTATTTACAGAGTCATGTATATTGGTCTGAATTTAACTGATGCTCATTCGGTGATGGTAAACGTCGTGAGGAAACCTGCATATTTAGGCTACTTGCTATGTGTGAACATGACCACAGTCGGATTATATTCTACTGCAGCATGTGGGTCAGACGGGGGTAGTTTTGGATTATTACATAACTTTCTCATTCCAGGATCTTGCCCAATCAAAGTCTGATTATACCGGGATATATGCCAGGAGGATTAAAACAAAAATTAAATCTCACTATAAAGCATTCAAAGTTCATAGCCCCCAAAATAAGCATGTTTGTGGCATCGATTTATAATATTTTTGCAAGATGATTGCTGTTTATAGATACAAGTATCTAATATTCGTTGTATTTATATCTACTAGTACCTATAAAATAATGTAGTAGCACAAGTTTTACAAATAATGAAATTCAAAGTAAACCCAAATAAACAACACAAGATTACTTAGAATTTTTGCTGTGATAGGTAATTTATTGTAATAATTCTACGAACTTATGATTTTTCTACAAGGAAAAATTATTTTGTAAAAAGTCATATTGATAAGACGATTTTCACGTACCTAATGTATAATTTTATAAATATATACATGATGTCAATAAAGTCGGCTAAGGAAAAGACTAATCTACTGCACAAGGGATAAAAACGTGATAATATGTTTATGGTAAGTTTGTTCTAATTCATTTAGAATGATTTTTCACAAAATCATAATAAAATTGATAAGAGATATAAAAAATGTTTCACTGGAAAACTTACTACATTTTGAACCGATATTTCGATCAAACGTATTCTAAACGTGACTCACATTCTATCTAAGATCATCTGGACCTAGATAAAATAAAAGTAATGAAGAAACTTCTTTTCAACTATATAAATGTTCGTGGAAACATCCAAAGAGTATCATCTGACCGTGAAATAGAAAATAAATTGTGGCTAGAGCGCGGAACGAACACTTTGATCTCGCATCCCGAACAGATAATCAAGAAGGTAGGATGCTACATAACTTAAAGTTCGCTCAGTAAATTGGATTGGAACAGAAGTAAATAACCTCGTTTACCGTACATTATTTATTTGTCTGATTCTAAGCTAACCGATGCTTGTTTTAGCTCCAGTCAAATAATGTTGATAAGAATTCGACTTAAGTATTCATTCTAAATGTCGAATTAGAATTTATTTATTTCGAAAATTAAGATTGTTTGTAAATTGTAGTTATTTTAGTGAAATATGAAGTACTAGCAGTGTAGTTTATTGCAATTACTACGGGAGCAATATATTTTTTGGAATTAAAGGAACCGTATTCCGTCTCTTCAAGAAGGGTTCTTAACGGGAGACTTATTAGGCGATGGGCTAGCTATCTGACACTATCTGAATCAATCCCATTATTCGCACATCCTTAGCGCCTTCAAGTCTTTTAAAAATTAGTAGCTTCGGCTACCCCGTAATGAATAAAAATGTGATATATCTATGTACCTACCTAACTAGAGCACGTTTTAGCCTTAACTTTGTTTCAGCGCGCCCTGGTTTTGTCGGCTAACTCATGTGTTGTGACTGGCCACTAATGCTCAAATATTTTCCTGGCCATTATGAAGTTTTGCTCAGAACTTCCCAATAATCGGTTTTGTGAATCTAGACCGTTTGAAACTTTAAACATTCAAACAACTAATTCATCGATGCTTTCTCTTTAAGTCCGACTAATAACACCAAATCTAGAGTCCATGGTCAAAGACATACCCCGAGCTTGTCTTCAGAGTGGTGAGGATGCAACCGAGACTAAAGCCAGGAGAAATAACATACTAAAATGAATTTGTTTCAATTTAATTAATGTAATTTTTAACAGTCAATTGCTCTGATTCAATAAAGGTAGAGTTATCAAGTGGGAAATGGAAAGATGTAGTATACAGTTTTATGCGGATGGAGTCACGGGTGTAGATAGGTATAGATAGGATACTCTAATTATAAAATAAAAGTCAAATTTACTTGGATGTCTAAATTGGCAAGAAAAGTGGCAAATGGAAAGATAATATAGTCTCTGCCTACCTCCTCAAGAAAGATTCTTCTTTATATTTATGTATTGGAGTGCATAGAGATGTCAAGACTAACGCAAGCAGCGTGTCAGTTTGTCACGCCGCGGACTCGGCGAGGGCGCGTTAATGGCTCCCGCCGATACCTGTCAGATGAGTGTCTTACAAGAGCGGATTTGCGACGGAAATGCGAGGGAAAACCTTGTGATTCACTGGAAATCTTGATAAATATGCTGTAATTTGTAGTGTTTCTTTGTGATTATAAGTCACCTAGTTTAAAATGTATCCTCCTAAAATGTGAAAGTTTGTGAGAATGGATTGTGAAAAAAAAATATAAAATATAATAAAATATACATCCATATGTATATATTTATTACTCTTTAACGCATAATGCGTATAATTTAATACTAAAAACTACATATAATTTAATAAAATTTCGTACATGAGGAGAATATATCCTGAAATAACACATAGGGTACCTACTAAAAAGTATCCTTGTCCGTGAGAATTTCACGTTTTGTCGTGTATCTCGTAACTAATGGTAGATATATTTTCGACAATGACTGTTTTATTTATTTAAAACAAGACAATTTGTATATAATTAATTGTTTATCATTCCTTTTCCGAAAAACAGAAAAAGAATTAAGTACGGGTACACCCTAAATATGGATTTAAATAATCTGCATCCAATTAGTTCAATGTTTTAAAAATGGGTGAAAAATAAAGTAAATGATTGTTCTTACTACGTTTTTTTATTTGATAGCCCGTGAGTCCCATTCAGTTAATTTTATTAATATTTCAGTTTCTCTGCTGAACAAAAGGCAAATATTAAATTTCCTTACTCGAATAATGAATATCCTTTGTGATCTACAGAGAAACTTCAACAATGTATGCGAAATAAACACACGTTGCAATATACAATTATTATACACATATTATTTTCAGAACTTCGTTTTTCTGTTTGTTTTTATTTGTGCAGATTCTAATTATTTATTATAATTTGTTTGATCGTTTTTGTACATATACCAGACACGGATCTCGATGAGAGCTTTGAGTGGTCTTAAAACCTTAGTCGACTCTTCATATTGGAGACTCAGTAGCTATTGGACTTATTTGGATTAGCCCTCTTCATACAAATCACAAATGTTGCCAATTTTACGTTTACTTCTCTCTTTTCTGTCGAACTTGTTTAAAAGAAAAAGAGAGAGACGGGAAGGAAGATAAGACAATAATGTGACCTTGCCAGCTTTTGTGACAACTATGTTAATAAAATCCTTGGCGAGTTTGTCAGATAGGCATCCCATTGTACTTACGTCCATGTTTTCGAGGTACAGTAGTAAAACCAATTAAGTACTTACCGCAAGTAACAGGTGTGTGCATAAGTAATTATGAGTTTATAACTTTGTTATACTTAATTACATACAAGGTGCTTATGCAGATCGAGTACTGAATTATGTTAGATAAGCGTTAAGACACCCTCCGATATTAAAAATATTACCTCGTTCGATGTATTCAAGAGACTATTAGCCGAGCACATAATCTCAATTTATTGAACATTTGTTGTTATATTTCGTTTATTAGTGTGACAACGAACTTATTTATTTTATGTAAATGATGTAAAATATGTCTTTAAGGAACTACAGGCATATTAATCTAGTGCAGCTTTAACCATAATCCATTATGTGATAGGTGCCCCTGTTTTTGAGCATTGCGAAGGTCAGATGGGGGTGGCTTCGTGTCAAAACTGACTTAACCAATCCAGAACCATAGTCAAAAGGCACACCCCAGGCTTCTCCCGAAAGGGGATGCAACTGGAATTTACGCCAGGCGTAAGAAGAGTTAAATTGATTTTTGTTTTTCTTTTACAATGACAAAAAGTTTCTAGCCCTGATCTGCCACTAAAAATTGCTAGATTATCACTGGGTCTGATCCCACTAAAGCTGCAGAAAACAACGAACTCGGCTTGGTTACTCTCCACAGAGCAGCCTTTGAGATATTTAGTCACTGTTACACCTTTCAAATTGATGGACCGTCACTCCAAAAAGGAGAATCACATTTTCACCACTCTTAGAATGTAATTTATAAGTGGAACATTATAGCGCGCGTAAGACTGATGCATCTTTCAATACTTGTTCTCTTTACATACGATACTAAAACTAGTATCAAAAATTGCATTCCAATCTACTCGTATCCTTTACACGATTCATATTTAACTTCACGCTGTCGAGCCCGCACATCTATCGGCGAGTTCAAATAGAAGAATTTAAAAACAAATCAGAATTCCGTATCCGATGGACTATTCTGGAGTTGGGGAGCAAAAAGGCATTTCCAACTTTTCAGCTCGATTTCCACGGACCGCGCCCGCAGTTCAATGGAATCTGAATTCTATCCCGATGCACTGTTAATGAATTCGCATAATAGGAACTTTTTCAACTTAAAGTAAACTTAAGTCTTTTTGTACGTACGTGAGGTTCGTTTAAAATAAAGAATCCATTTAATGTTTACTTTTAATTGTAATACTATTAAGTTGTAGAAAATTTAATATGAAAATGACATGTGTTTATTGTAAATTGTTAGAAATACTTTTCTCTTCTAGTATTCAAACAAAGTGTTACGCTAAGGGAAAACACCTCCAGGAAATTGTTAACATTAATTATAATTGTTATACCGGTAATAATTTACAGTAATTTCTACTTTTATAACTTTCTGTACTGAAGTTTAAACCTTAAATTCATTAAATAATCAGGTACTAGGTAAACTTTATCCGTATTATAAAAGACAGATTTCTTCCCAAAAGACGAAGCTTAGGGTAAATACATTAATATTCGGTAAACTTCAACTACACCAATTGTTACTTTAGACCTCAAAGAAGTCCTTTATATAGATGCTACATGTTGTACCCATCAAACACTCATCCCCAACATACTGCCGAAACTTGCTATCGCCCCGGGGTTCATCTTAGTTGTCTGAACTTGAGAAGTTGGTCTAGTGAACTCAGACCGCTTGTATGATGCGCACAACAAGGTTAATTTTGATGGCGGTTGTAGGAAACCAGTATTTCTTTTTTATAACTAGATTTAGGTTCGAATAAAATAGTTGAAAACATAGGTCTACTAGGTAGGTAATCTAGTACTACTGTAAAAATTTCGGTGATGTTTTAACAGACTAATATGACTTTAACCAGAAGTGAAATGATTTTTACATTTCGTTTATTTACTTAATCGTATTCCTTCAATCGTCTCAATCATTCACAGTCCCTTAAAAATTTATTTAGGGGAGAGCGGGGCTGGTGTTAACAGGGGTAAGAATTAACAAGCTTATTCCTGCCAAACGTAAAGTGTTAAAAATATGAGACTCGGTTTAGAAATACTATATACGCAGCCGAATGTGTCCTGACTTGTCAGTTGCCGGCCGGCCATCGCATGTAATAGTTGTGAGTAGTGACCTCGGATTGACAGGTAAGAGAACTTTTCTTGTGTTGCAATAAATTGATTTAAGACTTATTTATTCCCTAAATTGATTCAAAGTTTATACTAAATCAAACTGTAATTTATTGACAGTAAAACTATATTATTTGTTTGTAATTATTTTGACTAGATTATTTGCTGTAATTGGTTAAGTAAAAAAAGTAGCCTTGGGGCTAAAATTAACAAATTGAGTGGGGTAAGTATTAACATGTTAAGTATTGAGTATTAACATGTTAATACTTACCCCGAATGTAGGTATACATACAGTATTAACTAAGTGTTTTTTTACAATAGTATTTTTTTTGTAGAATGAGAAACTATAAAAGGAAGAGCACAAGGAGGTCTACATCTCAAGAAGTATTAGAGTTAGCAGCTAAAGAAGTTCTGGAAAAAAATAGAAAGTATATAGACTAATGATTGTTGAGTACTTATAGTTAATTGAAAAGATTATGTTGTTGCTGTTGAAGAAGATATTATTTTATTTACCTTATTAGGACTCTATAAGACTGTTAACACTAAAAAGTTTATTTAATTTTTATACATTAAGTTTAAAGTTGTTGTGTGTGTCAATATTATATAGGCTTAAAAATCATTTGACTGTGAGAATGATTGTTAATTAGTGTAGATTTAAAACAATATACTATATTCTTTCAGTTCCTATCATAAAAAGTACTGATTTATTTAATCTTAAGTACAATAAAACATTTTTATTAATATAAAAGACATTTTATTTATGTATTTTAATAGAATTATAGTCTGTGTTAATTATTGCCCCTTACGTTAATACTTACCCCAGCTCTGTTAATATTTGCCCCAGATACGGGGTATGTCTTAACAAAAGACTTTTTTGGTTTTGATTAGTCTGTTTCTAAAATTACTTACCTAGCTGATAGTTTTTGTTACTAATATCATAGCCAGATAATCAAAGCATGTTATAAACAAAAAATAAAACAAAATTGTTAATTACTATTGAAAATATAAACCATAAGGCAAAATTTGTTAGTACCAGCCCCGCTCTCCCCTACTCAATATTTTCAAGCGAGTTCGTTGGTTGATTGTCAGAATATAACCCAATATTTTAGTCGTCAAATCCACAAAAATCTGATACATCAATTATTATAAGAAAAAAATTAGAAATCTCTTTAAAATATGAGTATCATGAAATTATTATTTCAGTTATACATAGCAACTACACAATTTTTGTAGTAATTCCTATGAAATATATTTTCCCAGCGTCTTGCCCCTTACAGCAATAATATCCATGTCCCTCCATGTTTTATTACAACTCAAGTCCACAAAATATGTGTTTAATCGCAACCGTGGGTCGTTCTGGTGACAAGGGTAAGAAAGCGAACGTTTGCAAATCCCAACTAATATTATAAATGCGAAAGTAAGTTTATTTGTTTGTTTGTTGTTTTTTCACACGTTATCTACTAAAACAATTTTCTTGAAATTTTGTGTATATTATATACAATATAATTAAGAGCCCAGAGAATATGGTACTTTTAATCCCGGTAAATACTATAGTTCCCATTGTAAAACCTGTATTCTTTTGCAGCTGGCGTTAAATCCCGGGCGAAGCTGTGGGTAAAAGCTAGTATCAAATAATTCCAAATCACCTTTGCAAAAGTTTTTGCGTTCGAAATGAAAACAGTCAATGAACTGTGAAGCAATTTCGTGCAATATCTGAGTTTTTTATGACACCGCAGGTGTCTTTTATAGAATATTGTGTTCATTTAATACCTGGTAACACCTTTGAGTCTTGGATTTGACCGAAGGGGACTCCTTCCAATATTAATATTTTCGAGGCCGACAAGAATCGGACTCTTTTTTCTATAATACTCAAACCTCGGACAAGAAGACCTTGCACACTAAATGCAAGTCTTAAGTGAGATTGCAAAAAAGGTACTGGGTTGTGTTGAAACAAACAGTATTTATTCGTAAAATTGTTGATTTTTCATTAAAAGGAATGCAAATTCATGAACACAAACCCTACCGCTATGTGCATATTAACCAGAAAATCGTTAAAAATTGGAACCAAATTTAAAAGCGTTCCGTTTAATGAAATTTCAATTGGCCTGTCACCAGTTATACAATTTTAATTAATAAAACGACAGTCCGTTTGTTTTCCGTGTATCGAATGACCGTCATTTCCGTCGGGGACCTTTACAATTTTTGCGAGTAATTCGGGCGGGAACCATTCGTGGCATTTCACTGGCTTCAACTGGAATAAAACATTCAATCTCGGATATAAATTGCCTGGAAACATTTAGTTAGAGACGTAGAAAGGCTTTCCGCTCCATTCTTTTAAAAACTGCACATATGGATTTTCTGTAATTGCTAATACCAAGTATAAAAGTATTAGTTCCATTTATTTACTAATACATTTGTATTTGTGTTCATCACTACATATTAAAAAGTAAAGTCTCCGTATTTTCTCTGTATGTATGTATGCGCTAATCTCTGAAAGTTATGGACAGATTTTGAAATGTTGGAAAGAGGGTTTTCTGATAAAGGTTTACATACATAATTTATCAATATCGTACTTATATATATATATAGTGCGAAGCCGGGGCGGATCGTGAGTATTAATAAAAAAAATTGTAATTATTAAGGTATCGGGATTTCGGGCTCGATTTCGGCAAAAGAGGATGAACCGGTACTAACTGCAAGAAGGCTACTTTCTTTTCTTAATTTGGACAGGACTTGAACTGGATCGTGGCATTTGATGAGAAAATATATGATGATGTATGAAATTTGGTAAAAAATATATTTTTATTTTACTATAAAATATATTTGTATTAATTTTAATCAACTAATAATTACTTATTCCGTTTCCAGACACTAAAGAATATGACCACTCCATATCTTGCCAATGGATGTCAAGAAAGGCGACTTAGAGATAGGCTAATAAACTTGGGATTCTTGTTGTAGGCGATAGGCTAGCAAACTGATACTATTGTTGAATAATTAAATAAAGACATACAGCTGAATGTGGCCTTTTAGTCTTGCCCGCAATGGATATGATATGTTAGCCGCGATCACAACACAACAATGCCTTCTTAAACCCCACAAACTAATATACGTATACATAAATGTCTCTTCCAGCTGCACAAAACTACCTACTGAAATGATCCGGGTTCTCGGTCACGTCCGAAGTGCGGAGCGTTGTACCGCGCGACCGCCACTCCACAGTAAAAAGACCATCTGCATTTGAATAATATATATCAACTCTTTAATTCTATACTATATCGAGGACGGAGCCACTTGATTGTTCTAATGGGACTGCCGGGTAAAAGGTCCCTCATTTTTGGATCTCTCTAGCTTTTGGACTTAATGAAATTGATCAACCTGGAAAGATTTTATTTGAATCAAAATTTTTTACGCATATGAGTAAAGTAAGTACGCAAATAGCATGAATCAAAAAGGACCTCATGAAAAAAAATTCTAGTTTGCGTATCATGATTAAACTCCAAACTGATTGAAAATTGACTGCCTTATAATGCACTACTTTTTTCAGATATGAACTGCAATAGTAAGCAGGCAATGTACTAAGTCTCAATTACATATACGAGTATGCTACCGCAAAACCAGAAAACTGATGTAAGAATACTCTGTAAAGAAAGATCAAAAAATTGTTATCAACAAAAAAAACATAACACATTTTCCTCTTCAAACAAATTCAACCACATACTACATCAAACAATAAAATGAAGCCGAAGACGTGAAAAGATCATAAATAAAAGGCTTGGGTATAAAAGTATTCTTTATGAAGTGCCGCAGTGGCCGCCCCCGGCCCCGTTGATTCCTATTTGAGAGTCCTGTAATATTGGACTTGGCCGTCCAACTGTCGTGCGATTATCGATAGGTTTGTAGATAGCCTTAATCCGCGCTGTTGCGGTGCGATGACGTGCCACTTTTCAACTTAGTTTTATTCACTTTTTGTAATATTGAAGCGAATTGAGTTGGAAGCTAGGTTTACTGGAATAATATTAGTTTTTGTATAAAGAATTAATATTTTAATTTATAAATAGTTTTGAGAATATTCAAAGAATGTGTTTGAAGAATGTTCCAAATAGTTAACATAGTAAATTTTTTAGTAAAATATGTAACGTTATTTAGTTATACTTCAAAGCTCTCGTTTACGAATTTCTAAAATTTTGGAATTCCTATTGTGGAATAATTAAGCTACATTTCCAGACGAAAATTTATCTTAATAGATTTTCGTCTGGAAATGTGGCTTCTAAATTCTTGAACATTTTTTTCCGTCGTAATAAGAATAAGCATAAAATAGCATCGATAATTTTGAAAAGAGGAAATGTTTCGCCATCACTACGACAGTATGGTCCCGCCACCCAACCGCCAGAGGGTCGAGTTTCGAGAAAGACTAATAAAATATGTAGATTTGATGACTTGTCACATTTTTTGCTACAAATCTGAGTTTCAAAGTTTTTTGTCGCGATATCTGATCCTTCATTCCTTTTCATTAAGGCCTTTGTGGAAGGTTCTTTGAAATATTTATTTGCAAGACCTAAAAATCCTGTCTGTCATAAAAAAAATTGGACCTACATAAAAAAAAATTAGGATTTTCATGAAAATAAATATTTTGTTTTGCTTGCAAATCGATTTGATTGAGTCAAATCAGTGTTCTAGTATTTATTCACTTTTTTTGTTAGCTATAGATATGTGAAAATTTATGGAAATCCTCTCAGTGCACCGTTAGACCACAAAAGGAATTCAATCAATTAGTTTCTACCTTTGTATAAGTAGATTTTCTAATTTCTGTGATAACAAAATACTATATACGACACGACTTAGATAACAAACATTCAGTTGTAAAGATTGTCCTAATTATTTGTTTATAGGTAAAATTTATTTAGACAGTGCAACCAACCTTAGCATTCTCAGACGTAGAAAGTCCAAATCAATTTCTGACTTACTCCGTGACAGAGATGGTGCTCTACAAATGGATGTGTTTGTCTCGCTCTCACTTATAACAGTGATGGATTCTGAGGCTTGCAAGCCGCAGCCGCTTGACTGCCTAGCGTTATTGCATCACAGATCTACAATTACGAAATTCGAGTGCCACACAAATGTGAACAATTTGGATGTACTTTGTTGATATGGTTTTAATTTGGGTAATATTTTTAAAATATTAACGTACCTTGATCAAATCCGGAATGTCCTGGCAAGATGTCTGACTTTATGGTATGGAAGAAACCAACTAGCTTGCATGAATCTATGTGATCGTGGTGATATTATGTATGAAACGTTACTCAAATTTTCTTATCTTGATTTGGCTAGGCACTGAATTAATTAATTTGTTATTTTGGTGAAACGTGATTGTTTATCTACGCCGATTTGAAAGGTTTTGATCTAATAACTGTCACGCGTTCTTAAAAAAATTACTGACTGCTTTTTTCATTCCCTGTTGATACCCCCAGCGAAGTTATTACTCAAAGACAAATAAATAAATAATAAATTTGGCCTGTACAGTTGTTGTTATACCCAAATAAAGCAGTGTAAGGGAGGCTTGGTTCGCAGCAAATCGATAGTGGAATCGTTGGCAACCGCGTACATACTCTATCAGCGATTAGTTTTGCTCTAGTGGACACCCTGCCGAATGGAGGGGTAAATAGCTGCTTATGATCGGGCAAATGTTTTATTAACCTATTAAAACGATGGATTACAACATATTACTGTACGTCTTGTCTCCAAACTTTTTTCATATGGCATCGTAACACAACAAAGAGTGGTGATTTAACATTGATTTCGATTTTGTTATAAATTTTTATTTTAAGTAGGTAATTAATGTTCCATGAAAACTTCCTTAAGGAAAAAAAATTATTTCTCTTCAAAATATATAATTTTTAACTGAAATATATTATTACTGACCGCAAAATAAACTAACACTAAGTATTCAAACAGAAACGATTTACAGATACTTCCCAGTTTCAATCTCCATCAAATCTCAAAAGGCGAACCGGATCGAACAGAAAAACTAGTGAAAAAGTCTAGTAAAATGTCAACCTGAATCCACTTTCGGCTCACCAACAAAGAATCGTCCGAGGTCCATTATGGAAATGAGAGTGAGTGCCGTTTGTCTTAAAGTCGTAGCTCAATTTGCAAGGCGGAGATAAACGCTGTTAAACTGTCGAAGTTCGTGACAAAGCCTGAATAATGCAGATTACACCGAGAAAAATACGTCCGCAGTCAAATCTGCATATTTTATTGGCCCTTCTCAAGTCTCTGTCACGGGGTCACTGCTGTGACTTTTGGAACTTATTACTTTTAAGTCACCCTTTTTTAAATTTTTCTAAAATGCTTTGTAATCCGTACTATTTATAATGTAAACTTTAATTTGTAAATATATATTATTATAACTTTTATGAAAGATTTATTTATATCAATACAAGATTTAATACCCTTGTTTTTATAATAGTAGTCTTAGTAGTATATCTTCATTATTATAGTAGTCTTAAATTGGTAAATCTTTATATGAAGTAGGGGGTCATTTCCATCACAAGCATCTTTGGATTATTCACTGGGATCTCCAAGCATCTAGTAATCAAAATTACAAAAAATAAATGACTGTTATTTTTTTTTTTTTACTTTTTATCTTCCAATAACGTAAAAGGCGACTAAGGGATAGGCTTGTAAACTTAGGATTCTTGTTTAAGGCCGTGGGCTAGCAACATGTCACTATTAGAATCTCAATTCTATCATTAAGCCAAACAACTAAACTTGGCCTATCAGTCGTTTCAGACTATTGCCTCTATCTACCCTGCAAGGGATATAGACATGATTATATGTACATATGTATGTATGATAAATTACGAAAATAATTTCAAACCTCTACTACAATACAGTGAAATCAACGACATGCAAGTCGTAACAGATTCAAACAATAGGGACAGTAAATTAATTTCACAACGGGTTTACTGTTTAACTAGTGCCGAGATTCAATTCGTGAACTCAAAGTACGTTAGTGAGGTAGGATCGGGCTTTGTACAAAGGTAAGTGATTGTGGAGCGCGCATTGCTTTAACATGTGCAGTGTAGCCTACTACCGTGCATAGCTCATCTGTCGATCAGGAAACGTAAAGGTAACTTGTATCTAGACAAGATTTTACAGCAAAACAGAACTGTACATAGATATAATCACAGTTCCTTCCCGGAATATAAAGATAGACTACATCGTCCCACTTGTCACGAAGTCATATCGCCATCACCTGGATGTTATCTTTTATATTAAGAGTATAATATTCGAGAGCTAATCTGCACATAGATATAACCACCAAACGTTTTTTTTTAAAGATAGGCAGAGACTACATGTCTTTATTCGTCATGACATCATATCGCCCGCATGGAGATGATCTTTTATAGCATTATTTATCCAATTAAAATTAAAAGCAGGATCCGTCTCTTTTTCAAAGGTAGATAGATAGAATACCCAATTTCATGACAAAAATAATTTACCCAAAACTTTGCTAAGGTGATGTACAAAAGGCGGCCTATTCGCATTATGCAATCTCTTCTAGGCAACCACAAGTAAGTGATTGTGGCGCGCGCATTTAACATGCAGCCTACTTCTGTACATACATAGCTATGCCAACGAGTTCATCTGAGAGCAGATCGGGAAACGAGATTGTATCTGGACTAGAGCAAATCTGCACGTACATACGTAATCACGAGTTTTTCAAGACTAGATTTTAAAACCTGAAATCACGCTTCTCTTCCGTAGGAATAAGTAGAGATCACTTCGTTCCACACGTCTTAATTCCTAAATTTCTTTAAGAAATAGCTTATATCTAGACTTGATTCTGTAAGTATATACTTATATATAAAATCACGATTGTTTCCCAGTGGGGTTGGTTTTTTCTATTCGTCACGATTCCACGTTGACATTCGTTAATTTATTATTTTACCATATAAAGTTCAGCACAGGAGGTACGTAAAATTAAAGAATTATAATTACAACTTAGAGTGATGTCAGTGATGATCATGATCTGCAAATTAATTTTACATCTAAGCTATTCCATCTGAGCGTGGTTTTTTAGTTTTAAGAGACTTTTGACTCTATCTACCCCGTATGTGTTTATATAATATAATCTAATAAAACCTTTATTGACACTAAAAAGTAGTAAATTATAAGTTTCGGTTCATATACAGTCACATATAAAAGTTCTAATACGTTTACAAAAATAATTTACTTAAAAGAGTTAGCAGCCACAATTTAAAATGGTCCATTAGATAGGTTAACGGACCAACTTTTATATATATCTATATGTGTATAGGGGATTAAGTAAATGGGTTTCGACCCAGTAGTCATTTAGGTGTCTGTATATTTGATTTTACACACCTGCGCTTATGTTCGACCCTTTTAATGTCTTTAGTTTGGTTCGCTTATTTTTGCTCTAAAATTTATGTAATTTCTTGTAACTTACGGATAAACATGTTACACAACTAGTTTATAAAGTAAAGCTTTATAATTTTTTTCTCAGTCCGATTGAATTCCAGCAGCACTTAAATTATGTTAGAAAACGTTGAAATAAAAAATTACAATGTGGAAAATTTATGTTGGGATGATTTTTTACATATTGAAACTCCATTTATTATTGAACTAAAACCGAGATTAATTATTGTTATTACAATGACACAAAAATCTCATCTCTTAAATGGTTCTTCTTCGTGTTTGTTTGTTTGTTTGTAATATCGTTATTGCATAGAAATTTACACAGTAACAAGAAAATAGTAAGTACATAGTTATAAAAGTAACAAATCACTTGCAATGGCGGACTTATCCCATGAAGGATTAAAGATTTTATTTTATTTTTATTTTTATCTTTATTAGGGAAGCAAACAGTTACATGGTTGCCTATTAATATTATCTTATACTATGGTGCATAAACCAATAAAGTTTCCTCTGTTTACTAATACATAGTATCGAAAAGACAAAGAAATTAATATATAGAAATTATTATAGTACCTAAGTTTTTATTTACATGCAGAATATTAATAAAAAACTGAAGACTTATATCTATAAATATTTAATGAAATAGAAAAAGTTACGATTGTGTGTGTAATGGTCTCTTCGGAAGCTGTTGTTAAGATACTCTTTTGTTTTTATCTTTGCATTGAAATTGAATATTAACATTTCTGCTCCGTTTGTTTTGTGTTGCTGCCAAATGGTTGGATTAACATTATTTGGTCGAGACTTAGTAAGATATTTAATTAAAATCAAATATTAAATGTTACCTGTCTAGAAACTTCATTCCTCTATGATTTTGTATACATATAGGCTAATATTTCTCTTAAGTTGATTGTACTCCTATGTTCCGATTGCAAGTATTCTGAGATTCAATTTTACCCATGAAATTTAGTTTCTGTCTTGTTTTAGCATCAGCCACCTATATAAATACTTAATTGTTCGAGTTCTACTTTAATTGGTATTAGTTTTTAGTAATGCTAATGCCATTTTAGTAGGGCGTAAATTCCTCCACCTGCTTCTTTCTTTAATCATAATAACAAAGTTACAGACTGCTTTAATTTAATTTACTCATTTAATAACACAAAGTAATATGTACCGATATATGTACAAACAAGTAATTTAGGCCTTTGTTACAAAAAGTTGGAGTGTGTTATGAATAAATTCCTAAGTTTTCAGAGACAATGTTGCCAGAAATTCAGTCGAAGCCTCACCTGATAACTTGTGTTATAAACGCTCCAAAACTTCTAAAAGTAGGTAGGCGTTTGTAAATTTCCATTTACAATGTTCTCCCAAGTATTATTTGTCTGTACAGAAGTAATTTGCGCAGAGAATTCTTTTGAAAAGATTTGTATTGCGGCATCATGTTTTCATGTGCCTCCTTCTGCACATATTTTTCTTCATCTCGGGAAATCTTTTCTCAAAGGACGAGCCCGGAATGTTCAAGACTCAAGGGCATTCATTCATTTGATTATTTTTCTTGTTGAAAAGACAGCGGAGCTTATCATCAAGAAATAAAAGAGTGGTCAAAATATGATTCCGAGATTTTTTCGCGTTTTAAACGAAAATTCACTTTTGCATTAGATTTTTTTTTTGTAAAATTGTAAATCTTCTTGGGACGCTGGCCTCGGCTTAACTCATGCCATTAACCCTGCCATAAATATCTGGCCAGCGCATTTAAGGGATTTGGATTTAGCTTGTATCGTCCTGATGGGGGTTCACTGTGTAAAAGTTAGGTATAAATTGGTCTTGTACTTAATAAGCAGGCCGATATTTTAGACTTAAAAACTTTATTTATTGGTGTAGGTAGGTATAATTTGTTAACTTTGTCATGTTTGTCCTTGAGTATTATTAGTTAATATTAGATTAATCCAATATTGACTGATTATAATGACCTTGCACATCTCAGTATCAAATTCAATTGATTATTTTTACTATGCAAGCGAACAAAGAAATCATATCTGCCTAACTCAACGATAACAATCAAAGTACGTATGAAAAATTGATACTAAGAAGTTGTCTTAATAAAATGACGCCTATTTCTCGGAGGGACAGGTAGAGCATACATCTTTTCACTGGACGATCCCTGATTTTATTCATTAAAATACACACAAGATAAACTATTATTATGCAAAATTACTGTCCGCTATGTCGTAGCATCGTAGCAGCTACGAACGCGTGCCTGCGTAGCCGCGTAGCATATCTCGTAGAACGCCACCAAATTTGAATTTAAAGTTTCCGCGATAAAACATTTCAATTTTATAATCATGATAAAGTTTATGAGCGGCGTAAAGTTAATATTTTATTCATGGACTCTGTCATAATGGGCACGATCGCCCGCGGAGTTGTCCTAATCTAAACGTAGATCATCGCGATTGTCGGCAGATTTTGCGACGATTAAGCGTATTCATAGCGTTTGCGTTTTGACGTCGCCGTCAGAAGCAACAGGGCAGCGATTGGAGGCGATATGGCGCATGCGTGGTTGTTGAAGGGGTGAAGTATGAGCGGGGGGGTCGGGTTCTTGCAGCCTCCATGCTCCTTCTTAATGAATCGCCGGTCCCCGCGGCTCGCGCTGCGCCCCACAGTCGCGCTCCGATCAAAAAGTTGTTAAAGCGGTGTGCGCTGTCTCTCTTGCGCATTCGTTGCAACAAACATAAGCGGGCATCACTCCATTCAACCGGATAATAGGTAAGTATCCAAATAATTGAACTGTACAATAACAATACAAGAAACAAAAGTTTCCGTAATCATTACTTTGTAACAAGTTTCGATAACTTTTAATAGTTGCAGTTACTTTAAAAGTTTTTAATTTTAAAATATTATAATATTTTACAATGCTTTGTTTTGTTTTATAGGTTGTTGTTTGAATAAGTGTGAACACGTAACAAAGCTTTTAGCAAATTAAATTTCTATTGCAATTTAACAATGGTGTTTACGCTTGAAGAAAAGTGAAGACGGTTTTTATACCGCGTTTATGCTTCGATTAATGCGGGTCGGGCTGAGGTCGGTAAAACGAGCAAAAAGTGAAACATTTCCGCATTTTCTCCATAACTTTGCTGTTCATTTATGAAAGCACCCTGTATTGCTAGTGGCGTGGATGTAAATTTATAGCTTGAAATTGGATATGCATTTTTTTTACACACTCGCCCTTAGCTCGTTAACACGTTAAGCTCGCATTTACAATTTTATTCGCAGCATATGAGGTATCTATTGGATAACATTTAGCGATACGTATCCATACATATAATAAAACTGTAACTGAACATTGTCTGTACATTGAAGATATTTAAGAAAAAATATTATAACGGGTCTTTTTAGGGTCAATAGAAGCCAAAACAATTTTTTTTAGAATTTTTGTCTGTCTGTCTGTCTGTCTGTCTGTCCGTCTGTCTGTCTGTATGTTTGTACGCGCATCACGCAAAATCTACCGAACGGATCTGAACGAAATTCGGCACAGATATAGTTAGTAACCTGGATTAGAATATAGGCTACTTTTTATCCTGAAATTCTATCCCACGGGGATGAAATAGGGGGTGCAAGTTTGTATGGAATTTCGTCATTTTTGAATCGATATAAAAAACTATAAATAATTAATTATCATATTTATTATGATTAAAAAAATAGCATTTTATTGATTAAATTAAAAAATTCATTATGCTTTGTTTATTTATTTAGTTCCCGTGGTTTAAATATTTATTTTTTGCCCACCCGATACGAGATGGCGCCTCATGAGAATTTAAGAAATAACACAATTGTAGCCGGTGGTAAAAATTTTTATTAATTATATAATTAAAACTTCTTTTATTCATTGACTAGCTGTGCCCGCGACTTCGTCCGCGTGGAATTGTTATTTTGAGCATCATTGAAGCCCTCAAGGATGAATAATTTTCCCCGTTTTTTTTCACATAGTCCATTTTTTGTTTTCTCGTTAAAGTTGCAGCGTGATGTTTTATAGCCTAAAGCCTTCCTCGATAAATGGTCTATTCAATGCAAAAATAATTTTTCATTTTGAATCAGTAGTTCCTAAGATTAGCGCGTTCAAACAAACAAACTCTTCAGCTTTATAATATTAGTATAGATTATGCAAAAAAATTGATGTACCTACGTGAGTGCTTGTAATAAATAAATTTCAATTGAAATACATTCGATACCATACCAATCATCGCGAATTTAAATTTACGATACTTTGTAACTATTATTTTTTCATTATTTTTAACTATATGAACAATAGCAGCTTTGTCGAGTCCCGTCGAGGAAAAAGGATTTTTAATGGGAGAAAGCGAAACGTAAAATGAATAGAGCAAATATTATTAGAAGAGAGCGCATTATTTTATTTATTGAAAACGCCGCGCAATTTTATGTCATTTGATGGTCACACTGCCAACAGGGCAACGCCATCTAGGGTAATATGATAGCAATTTTTCGGATAAACATACATACATAAAATCACGCCTCTTTCCCGGAGGGGTAGGCAGAGACTACCTCTTTCCACTTGCCACGATCTCTGCATATTTCCTTCGCTTCATCCACATTCATAACTTTCTTCATGCAAGCTCGGCGGTTTCGGGTACATCGGATAAACCATTACAAAAATGGACTTTTATATATCTTACTAGCTTTCACACGCGCGAATTAAGCACCACCAACAAAGAATACAGGTTTTTCGCAAATCCCACGGGAACTAAAGGACGAATTACCGAAACGAAAGGTACATAGGTAAAATTTCAAGAAGGTTCAGTATATATCGTGCGAAGAGACAAGAAACAAAAGAGATTTAACTAAAGATTTAACTTCGCATTTATAATATTAGTTGGAATAGAAAAGTCAGTATTTAAAGAGTAGCCTAAACGGACGAGCTTGGATGAAGAAAAAAAAATATCAGTCCCAGAAACAGGCGTGATTTTATGTATGTATGGAAAGGGTTAGCGTCTCTTATCGCCCCCGTAGCAAGGCTCGCGCGATGCCGTTTTTCTCGCGCGAAAACCTATCGTAGCGGGACTACGATAGGATATTTCTCGGTCATAAAAAGCGAAATAGCGAAAGTATTTCGCGAGATAAAAATGGCGTCGCGTGTTTCATACGGAAGCCGGTACAACAGATAATGTGGAAGAGGTATTAATGAATTACTAAGAATTAATTAAATTAATTAAGTATTTTATTTACGGACTTCACAAATAACTCGATTATAAGAAAGATCTTAACGATTAACTCCAGCTTCTGAACCTATTTTTGGCCACCTTCGAAGAACTGGCCGTTTTCATTAATTACGATTTTCTTAATCCTTTCAAGGCGACCAAGATTTTTCATTATTATTTTTACTACTTTAACACTATATAGTATCAAAAACAAAGTTGCTTTACTCTGATGATGTGTGAAGATTGTAATTACTAAATTCAAAAATATTTATTATTTCTTGTCACAAATTGCTAATGGAAATTAAAAGGAGCTTTGACACAATGGAAGAATAAGGAACCGAATGAGATACGAACTACTAATATTAATAAAAAGTACCTGCATATTGATTTGTATATGCTTGATATTGGTGTCATTCCATATCGTTAGCGAGTTAATAAGAAAACAATAAGTATATGAAATTATTTATTTGTATCATAAACAAAAGATATTGTTATTCTAGTAAGATTTATCGACAAAAGTTTATATATTATTGATATTTGCTTCATGGATTTGCCAATGCGTCGACTTACAGGGTGATGTGAAAAAAAGGGCCTTATTATTACAAATTGAGGCGTTGCGGCGGCCATTGTTCGAGATTACAATGGAACTGTCAATGTTTCACTCCAGATGAATGAACTGTCGATGAATAATGAAAAAATGACAGTTTTGAATTTGATGTCAAAATGATAATAATATTTTGGTCCTAAATTTTTTATCACTAATATTTAAAAAAATATATGCATCGGGTGACTGTCCACGAACGATGTCAAAGCTTCAAAGCAAATCTTAATAATTGCCTATGCCTATTGATTAATTCACTGGTCATTTGGATAGTTGGATTGAAAATTTCAAATAGTTTTTCCTGATTTGTTGATTTTTTGAAACAAGTGAGACTCAATGGATAAAATATATAAATACTGCGGGACTTATTGGCTCCTCTAAAAACGCGGGATGCTTTGTGATTGGAGGGTTTGAAAACACACGTGTACACGTTCTAATTGTGAATTTGTTGAAATGTTGCCGTTATACTGACTGTGAATATATGTATCGATTATCGATTATTTGACAAAACCAGTCGATACTTAAATATCGGATATCGGTAAGAATACTAGCAAAAATAACAAATCAAGACAGCATGCAGAATACTATACTACTGATATTATATACCTACTACTAAAAAAATATTTAAATAAACCAACAATACTATACACGGAATAGGCATTAACTAAATTAGTATCCTTTTAAAAAAATCCCATTGGATCGGAGATCCGGGAAAAAGCTAGTTCATTGCGATAACTACTCGTAGGTACTCGTAATACGTTTGCAATAAATTTTAACACATTTTCTCGCTTTTCATATGATAAAAGTTAATGCGAAACTGTGTTTGCTTTTGAAGCGACATAAAATAAATACACTCGGAATTTTTAAGCAAAACCTTTTAATATTTTATTTAGATATATGAGAACGATATTAAAAATTGAACGGGTTCAACGACCTATGCACACTGGAATTTCCTTCATGATTAAAGTTATGAATCACAGCGATGTACTAAAAGTTTCCTGGTATTTATATTCGTTTATTTAATTTATTTTACAATGACCTTTGTGTTTTAACATACATATATAAAATCGTCAAAGCAAAAATTATATCTTTCCTTTTGCTAAGATCCCTGCATACTTCTTTCGCTTCATCCACATTTATAACTGGTCGGTATCGGGTACTATTGATCACTCCCCAGAACATCCAAGATTGTTATTTTAAAATGATGTATAAATTGTATTTTTTGTACCTTAATAAAAATATTCAGAAAGACATAGTTTTTATCTCTGTTTGCTTATTTTATTTTATACCTACTTAGCCAATTGCCTCCTTTATATGATTTTCATTCATTCTAAGGGTGACTGATAAAAAATTCTTTAGCGATATGTTCACCTTTGTACCATATATGTTATCTTTCTTTTTATTGTTATGACTGGTATTTTCCTTTTCGTAATAAAGTCTGTCAATGGAAAACTGTTCATAAATTTCATTTTTATTTTTAATTTCGCATACCTTTCAATCGCAACAAACAAAGCTTTTTTAATAGTATATTAATTGTTAGTTTTCATACTAGACTGATAGAAGAGAAAAAAAATTGTGTGATCCAATTGCTTGTTAAGTCCCATGCAGATTTAAAAGAAAAGACAGTCAAGTAATAAAACGTTTATAACTCTCCAGGGTAGACAGAACCAACAATCTTGAAAAGGCTGATCAGCCACATACAGCTGTTAGTGACAGGTTACTAGCCAAAAATCCCAAATTTATAAGCCTATCCCTTAGTCTTCTTTGACGACATCCATGAAAAAGAGATGGAGTGGTTATTTTTTCTATTGGTGTCGGGAACCGCACGGCACAATATAGATATATGTATGTATTATTTGCCTGCCAAGTTTCATAGTCATGGTTAAATGGCTACAACCAGCGGCGAATCCATGCCAAATTGCATGGCTATGGGTTAAGCTGTTGATGCATGAAACTGGAAAGATTGGCTTATTTTGCACTCATGCCTATGATTATTTTGTTCAAAAATAGGTTCAGGTAAGTTGCTTTGATTCTTTATATATTTCTACCGTTCAAAATTTATACATCGTACTCATAGTTTGTAATGTACGTAATAAATGTTAATGTTATGTAACTACTTAATGACTTTTATATACCGCAGAGAAACCTGACTAAGGGGATCAGGTCAGGGCATCGGTTTGTATAAATAAAAAGATTTGAGAATCATGATCTTTTTATTTATACCTGTTTACTGTACTTATAATGTGGAATACTAATGAATTAGGGGAAAACATTGTTAAGAAATTTGTTTATTAAGGTAAATCAGTATCGTAGTTCGGTTAGGTCAGATAGGAATTGCATCCTGTAATTACCTGACTTACCGACCATATGATCAAAGGCGGACTCCGGGCTTCACAGGCTGGGCGCAGTCTAAATTAACGGTTAATAAGTCTTTACTCTTTTTATGCGGCTTTCATACCAGATTTAATAAAATCGAAATAGCCTCGTTCATTAAATACCGAAGAAAACATAGAGTCACAGTGGTATCTGTAAGAAACCCGATGATGCGTACCGTACGACTATTTTCGTTATTAGTATTGTATGGACATTAGGTTGAATACTATCTGATGCTGTCACGGTAAAAGAAAACATTGACAGGAAACCGGCACATTCAGGGAACTGGATATGTTACCATGATATATGCAATACGGGTCAGGTTCCTCTGCGAACGTTGCGGAAGTCAGATGCAGGGAGTCGCTTCGGGTAAAAACCCGACTCACCCAATCCAGGGTCTATTGCCCCGGGCTCCTCTCCAGAGTGGTCAGGATGTAACCGGGACTATAGCCAGGAGGAAGAAAAAGAGATTATCTGAGAAAAAGTTTCCTGTCTTCTAATTACGTCGCTTTTGTTCACGCAATAAATAGAAAAATACTCGTATCAATTACATTGTCAAATTCAAAATTTGGTAAGTTTATGCTTAATATATTTAGCTTCAAAATCGGTAATAATATTATTTCGCTCGGCATTGGTCATTATTGTCACGAAGCAAGACTGGAAGGCGATGGCGCTCGACGTTAAATGGCGAACATGCGCTTGCGCCGAATATTTGTGATGATAAAGGTTCTGTAGAACTCTATGGTAAATTACTTAAATAGTTTATTATATATGAAACTTTATATAAAAATTTTACAGGAAGATGCGAACTGGAGTTTTGGTGATTTCTATCAAGTTTATCTATATTATCTGATAAACCTCACATCTAAATTGGCGAAATTTAAAAATTTGGTCATTAGTCTACCTAGTAAACATATATAGTTTTAAATTTAATTGGCAATCAGCTGTTGGTCTCAGCTGAGTCGCAATACACTGTTAAGATAGTATTTCGCTCGGCATGGGCCATTATTGTCACGACGCAGGACTAGAAGGCGCTGGCGCGTTAAGGCCGCTCACAATTAGATTGCGGGCTCTTGGTAATTGTTTCGCAAGACTATCATGTGAATGCAATCCTCTAATTTTGTTAACATCTCTATTGTTAACATTTGTCTAGTTATACAAAGTCATTAATGTGTTAATAAGTAACTGACTCTAATAGCAAGTCTCAAAAAGTTCGAAGACCACGTTCAGGGTGGCTTGATTATGGAATTGAGAATGAGATGAAATTTTATTAAACTAAAAGAGAAAACCTTATAATAGCACAAAGTTTCCGTAGTTCCGGCTTATAAAATTCCTGTTCAAAATAATGATTTTTGTTTTTGTCGGGCGAAAATGTGAGATGGATATATAATAAAAGGAAAGAAACATAAAATTAATGTGTTCCTTTTCATGATCCTTTTATTTTGATTAACCTTATTATGGTAACAAAAAAAAACAACATTTCAATCTTTTATAATCGGAGTGTAAAATGTATTTTATCAAACGTTTCTCTACTACCGCTTACACCAAACATGGATGCAGCAGCATGCGGTTATAGCATCCAAGTCCTGAATTTTATTCCTAAGCTGATGTTACCATTACTAATAAATTTTTAGAAAATATTCCAATGCAAAATCAAGTTATATTTTTGCATATTATTGCAAATTATTGCAATTGCAAAATATAAGTCTCTTTCACACTAATGTAGGTACTCGTATTTATAATAAATCTGCTTATTCTTTATCAAACGAGTATTTACGGTTTTCATCTTTTATTCAAGATTTATATGAATCTATTTCAATAGGTACACACGTAACTTTATCACAGGTACACCAAATTTGACATAACTTGAAATTTTACCAATGCCCTCGGAAAACTCATACTGTATTATCTAGAAATGAAGCCATAATTGTGGTAAACGTAAATACGTTTCATCTACAGAGTACATGTGTGTACAATGTACTTACATCTTTGCGCCGCCGCAACCAATGCTTTGCTGATAGCTTGATGTTATTACTGAAACATTTTTTCACCATGGGGGTTGTTCTTAGCATTAAGTTGATGCGGGGAAGCATCAAATTATTGCTAAGAACTTTCTAAGCCATAATATTGGGCTTAAACTAAGATACAAATTTCGATCAAACAAAATCCTTTGAGGCAGTGTGTAGGTGATATTCAGAGCAAAGTAGGTGTTCTGTGCTCTGTGGTTTTATCAAACGCTTTCATGCATCTGTGCGCCGCCGCAACCAATGCTTTAGTTGTTGCAATGTTAGCTCTGATCACTAACGGTGTAGCACATTTGTTATTGCCTAATTGTATTTTGTTTGGAGATGTTATACCTGTATTTAACAACCAAGTTTCGATGTGAAGATATGACTTATGATTACTCAAAGTACTCGTAATGTTATTGCGTTATCAGCTATTAATCTAAAAACTCCAAGTAAGTAAAATTTTTAATATCGTGTATAGTTTTGTCAAAGTTTTTATAACCAACTGTTTGCTTCACTTCGGTATTTTTTATTATACCTAGTTGTGTTTTTCTCTCAACGTATACATAAAAAAGTAATATTCCACTCTAATAGATTTTACACATTAGAAAAAAATATTTTTAAATATCTATAATATATTAATAACTTTTTTAATAAGATTGATATTAAAAAAGCACCATCATTTAACTTAAAAATACAATGTGGTAAAATTTAAGAGGGTAACTTTGTAAAGGAATAACATTTAAAATTTTCGGTGTTTGCTTTAAAATGTCCTTTTCATTATAAAAGTCCCTTGAATAACGAAAAATATTTTTAAATGTAATGAGTGCGCCTGTGTAAAATGTCCTAAAGTAAAATTATAAGCATTCAAAATAACCGGGTGCAAAATATCATACATTTTTTCGTAGTAAAAGCTCTATAAAAGAGAGCAAACTTTTATGATTTTCATGTTTGAATTCTAAGTTTGATATGTTATAAAATTTAGTAGGTATAATCTATACTCAATGACGTCGCTTTAAAAATTAACCTTTCCATTTAAATTTTATTTTCAAAACAAAACAAATACTTAGGTAAAAGCGCAATTCATCAAATCACATTTATTAATAAGTTATCAAGAGCTATGTCTTGCGAGCGGGAATGGAAAAGCAATAATTGGTCATGACGTAGCATAACCATTTTGTCTCGTAAGAGTTTAGGCATGAACGATAAAACACTCAAACTCACAATGAATCGTGGGATTTTCTTATCGAATGTAATTTCCGAGTCGAACGGGATATTATAATGAGATTCTCCATTGTTGTATTCGGAGACAGCGAGATGTATTATATTAATAATGTAGTAGGTAATAATAAGTCAAATTCTTGAGTTCACATAAGTATGGATGGTATTTTCTAATAAAAACTTCAATAAATGTACAACGGGACGGGTATTAGCGGCGCAAAATTCCCCTTCGCGTAAATAATAACATAAAGATTTTCCAATATGCGCCTCAATACGGACCCTGCAGGCTCGCGTGAGATGACATCGACTTAAGGTATGTTTCCATTGCGCTTTTAGTTGGTTATAGACTTTCATCCAACCAAATTTTATGAACTTATAAGTAACACACAAACTGGATAATCGCTTTATCAAGATTTTTAAGATTAATGACTTCTTAATAGACACCTAAACATGTATGTAAAGTGTGATATTTAGCAGTCTAATAATGGTGCAAAAATGAGGACACAATTTTTTTTAAAGAATCTCTATATTTCGACTGTTTGGCAAAACAGAATAAAAAAAATCACAAAACCGAAGAAAACAACCCGACCTCGCACATTGCGATTTCAGGTTCAATGAAAACATACCTTTATATATTCGCGAGGATAAACCCACCCTAAACCCTATATTGACTGCTGTGAAAACTAATGAATACCTATATTATGATTCCATATTTAGGGGGCCATTTGAGTATGAAATGAAAATATAATTTAAGTTTAATTACTGTGGTGAACTTTACCAAATTTATTATTTTTTATATTAAATAAGATATTTTTATTAATAAAAAGATTGGAGTGCCGTGTGGTTCCAGGCACTAATATACAAGAAAGTCGTAAAAGGAAGTCGTAAAAGGCGACTAAGGAATAAGCTTACAAACTTGGGATTCTTTTTTTAGGCGGCGGGTGGCAACCTGTCACTATTTGAATCTTAATTCTACCATTGAGCCAAATAGCTGAACGTGGCCGATCAGTCTTTTCAAGACTGTTGGCTCTGTCTACCCCACAAGGAATATAGACGTGACCATATGTATGTATGTATGAAGGTATGTACATATAAAGATTTAAGTAACTTAAAAAAGTTCGTTCAGAAACATACATTCAAATTAATCCAAGTAGGTGGTTATCGCTACATCACATCACATAGACTAACTAGGTACATCAGAGTATGAGACGTGTCACTAAATATTCAGAACGTGTTAACAGCGTTGTACAGTAGGCGTTTCGGAACACACTCGGCATGTAATAGGAATGCGAATTACTGTACCGATCGCATTTCAAACAGAACTGTGACGTGTGAATTTCTTACGTAACCCGCTTGCTTGGGTTGTTTTAGACCTTAAATACCATCACGTCTTCATCCCTTACGGGGTAGATAGAGTCAACAGTTTATGAGGCTATGATGTGCAGCTGTATGGCTGAATGATGGAACTGAGATTCAAATAGTAATTGGTTGCTTTGCTAACATAACACCTAAAAGACGAATCCCAAGTTAATCTGTCTCTCCCTTGATAGACTTTGATAATCTGCACAGAAAGAGAAGAAGCTAGTATGGTATACATTATGATTCAAACGTGTTAGAGTTAAAAAAATGGGCCAGGAATTGTTATATATAAATAAATGAAGACAATTTGTACAAGTATAACAATAATAAATATTTAGTGTTTATACTTAGTGCGTTAAAAAAGATTTTACATAAAAGATAAATTTCACGGTCCGGAAATCGAATCGGGAAGTGGCGATAAACGTATTTCGCCATTACGCTGAAAGGTTTCTTGTTACTATTGTGCAATTTTATATTATAGCCGCCATTCAGTATTGTACCTTAAAGATTTTAAAAATACAATATATTTTGCCGTGTAGTGCCGATGCATAGATAATAACTACTCCATCTCTTGCTTGTTAATCTTCTTAGAGTGCCTAAATAATACTACAAAGAACCAAAACAGTTTTAGTTAATTTATACAATAAATAACTCTTTAAAATGGTAAATTCTATATATTAAAATAGTGCGACTCCAAAAATATGATTAAACCAATTTTGTCTGTCAAAATTTGTTTTCAATGTGGCTATGAAATTATAAAGACATTTTCTTTGATAAAAATTATAGGTTTAGTTAACAGTTTACCGCAGACAAAATATATGGCGCACTTAGTTCGCGGGAAAGAAATTATTTAAAATTAATTCATTTTTGGGAGCCGTAAAAGGGGTAATAAGATTACATTATGATTCTAAAGTTGTTAGGCTTTAATCGCCTTATGAAGTTTGAATATGATGCGGTTTTATTGAATGACATAAAAGAAAATATTCTTTTTCTTAAATTTAAGAGCTAACTCTTGTCGGTGGGGTTAAGTGGAGCATCCTTCATTCAAAAGAAAATATAAGGGATAAGTTTATTGTATTTTTAGAAGTTGTCAAATCACAATTGTTTTTTATTTGAAAACGTGTGTTGTTTTTAAATTTGTTAGCGATAGCCCTCAGAACGCCCTCAAATATGGCGACGACGTTATCGTTTGACATCCGAATATTCTGCTACGAAAATTTTGTGTTCTTTTATAAGGTAGGCCGAGTCTAAGGTTAATTATGCACATATTCATGTAAATAATAATCGGGTTCAATGTCTAAAGATCATGTTCGGCTAATATAAGTTGCGTGGAATCAACTCGCACACTTTTTTTTCACCTTCCGAAAATGACAACACACTAAGTATTAAAATAAAGATGAAAACAAATTCATTGTTCACGTATCAAAAAATATCTGATATGTATTTAAATTTCAAACAGCCCATATAGTTTAGATTAAGACACATTCATAAGATTTAAGTTCGTTGTAACAAACCTAGTGTCAAAGGATAATATCCCGGAAACCCAATAGCCGAGCCCAAACATATATATGTACAGTTAACTTATCTGTGGAAAGAATGTTGTACCCAGTAAAATTGCTTAAAGTGCAATGGACGAAAAGAGACGAAAGATTTTTGAAAAAAAAAATGAATATGCTTAACAATGTATTTCTTACAACTGATTTAATAGAATAGGCTTCGTTTAGCTAGATGTCCAAGTCATTTAATTAATTTTCAGATGTTGCTTGTTTAACGAAATTAAGAAAGTTTTGAAAAGATTTCCTTTTGCTTTCAAGCTTTCTTTTGATCGATTTAACAAACTATTGCCTTTTATAATATACAGTACAATTGTGCATCAGTTGTGGTTAATGTTATAGTGGAATATGGAAATATAAACACTTAATGTGTATTACCTCCATTACGGGATAGAACCTGCCTAAATCTTGAAAAGACTGAACGGCCCATAATAAAATAAATTAAATATTTCTTGAAGAAAACAAACATTTACGAAACTATGTTGGAAAATAATGAGTTAATTCGAGTTAGGTCAAAATGGAACGTGGAGTATTTGGCAAAGGGTCTGGGCACCGAATTGTGTGTTCCGCTCAACTCGGATTCTTGAATCCCTTTACTGTAATGCTAACAATTTATTTTATGTTTGAATTAATAATTTTATAAATTAATAATATTTTATTTAAATATGTATAACTAATTTTAAACGGTGTTTCTTAAAAAAAAACACTAACATTTTTTTAAATAAACAAATTGCATCATGTTTACGTTCTGTTTCTTAATGGGAAATTAAGAAATTGAAATCGATAAAATCCTTTTAAACATTGTTTAATCATTCCAAAGATCAATATAATTGTGATAATAAATAATATAGATATAAAAGACAATGAAACTGTATTATTCAGTCATTTTTTTAGAGCTTGAGAATATTTAAAATTCCCAGAAGAACGCTAATCAAAACTAAATGTTTTTACGTGCACCTTGTAATTTCCTTCTTTTTTGTCAAAAATCACATCTATGTGACAATGACTAGAAACATTTATCGTGGATTTGGATCACATTCCCCGGATCAAGTGGCCGCCCAATATTTGGGCAGCACTTGCCCGAGTGATGGACTAGACTTTCAGATAAATGAAATTTGGTAATCCATTTTGCTTTTCGATAGCTGTAGATAGAAAATGTATTTTGGTGTTTCCAGTAAGACAAAGATTGAATATCAATTTTCTAAGCATGCATACCTATATTATTTTACCTATATAAATTTTATACTATTTACTATACTTTAAGAAAAATAACAAAAAAATAACATACTCAAGTTATAGAAAAGTAGATAATAAAGTACCTAATTAGATTTTTTTAAATCTACGGTATAAATATTCTACAATCTGCTTGTTTTTGGGTTAATGATAATAGTAGTATGTAATATATGTATATATTATATTAGTATGTAAATATATTTTGGATAATTATAAATACGTAACTTTACTGCTTATTACCGACACTTAATTAATGGTACAGAAAATGTAATAAAACTATAAAATACCAACGAACAGGAATTAAAACGTATAATGAAAGGAACTGAACGTGGATAAATAGTCTTTACAAGACTGTTGGCTCTGTCTACCCCACAAGAGATATAGACGTGATTATATGTATGTATATATGTAAACCTCTTATATACTGTATCTCTCTCTTAAAAATACATAAAATGCTATCACTTCTTATGTCGTGTGTTAATTAAGATATATCAACGTCATTAATAAGAGATCAGTCTTAATGTATATAATTTTCAGGGTTTTCAAATTCAGTCAGTATATAGTATAGTATATGTAATAACCGCACCATTATAGATATTTTTATCGAAAATAAGGTTATCCAATGTCAGAGTAAAGTCGTGGAGTTGACAGATCAATAGTTCTTTTTAAAAGTTAGCAAAGGGATTTACTACTTAATTAAGTCTGAATGTAAGGGAACCAACGGTAACGAGCGAACTTTCTGCCACAATGAAAGTAATTAATCGGAATCTTTTTTCAACTTCGTCACAATCGCAATAGTGGTCTTGTTTCGAACAAGTTTTCAATGCCGTGTCTAATTAAATTATACCATTATACCTACTACAAATATATACTATTATACATTATACCTACTATATTATAAATGCGAAAGTTTGTGAGTTTAATGTATCATTGTTATACTATTATACTTACTATATTATAAATGCGAAAGTTTGTTAGTTGAATGTATGATTGTTGAATGTTGATCGTATATGTATTAACTACTGAAGTGATTGTATGTAACTTACCAGTACTTAGAGCCTACTATTTGTCACATATATACAGTCAACCGCATATCAAGCTATGATATGGTAGTAATGAATGGGAGTGAAAGTAGGGTATGGCAAAAGAAGCACGAAAGCAGAATAAATGCAGTGGAAATGAGAGCGTTAAGGAGTATGATCGGTGTGAAATTGAGTGACCGGATAAGGAACAGCGTGATAAGGGAATATTGTGATGTGAAAGAAGATGTAGTTACAGGAATAAAAAAGGGTATGTTTATGTGGATGTTCATTCAGGTTTGGTCAAGATGAATGAAAGCAGGTTGACTAAGCAGATATACACGGAGAGTGTGGAGTTAAAGGTCGGAGTGGGAAGACCTAGACGAACCTATCTTGATCAAATTAAGGACGCCCTGGCAAAGGGTCAGGTCAAGAGTACCCGAAACCGCAGAGCTTGCATGAAGAGAGTTATGAATGTGGATGAAGCGAAGAAAGTATGCAGAGATCGTGGCAAGTGGAAAGATGTAGTCTCTGCCTACCCCTCCGGGAAAGAGGCGTGATTTTATGTTATGTTTTATACGGTAACTAGCTTTCCGCCCGCGGCTTCGCCCACGTGTAATTCGGTTATATATAGCGTTTTTTAATGATCTCGACAGGGCTTTTTCTTCCACAGGCTGAAATCTTGTTACAACTGGAATTAAATATAGCCTGTGTTACTCAGGGATGATGTAGCTTTCTAATGGTGAATGTTTGAAATCGATTCAGTAGTTTCGGAGTTTATCGATTACATGTGTAAACAAACAAACATATAAAAAAACAGATTGTTCCTCTTTATAATATTAGTATACATACAAATCTATATAGAAAAAGTAAAGCGAGACAAAATCATCGTCTCAAAAGAAAAGAAAAACAGGATTTATAGGACGAAGAGGCCTTACAGGATTTCCTTGTAAACAATATTTTTAGTTTTTTTATTATTTACCAGTATGAACAGGTTAGAGGGAGAGCTGACACGCGAGCAAGCAACATACAGTTGTCCATGAGAGAAACAATCTTCTCTTAAATCAACACCAGCGACTTTAAAAGTTTGCCCTTGAGACTTATTTATCGTCATCGCAAAGCAAACTTTTAGAGGAAATTGAAGGCGCTTAAATTCAAATGGAAGGTCATTGGGCATTAGAGGAATGCGCGGGACGAATACCGTTTCTCCTCGGGCACATCTTGTCAAAATAACGGCCTCAACTAAATATTTATGTAAGGCTTTGACTTGCAACCTGGTGCCGTTACACAATTTCGATGGTTTCAGGTTACGTAGCAACATTACCGGTGTACCTTTTCGCAGTGCAAGCGTATGGTATGGAAGACCAGCTGGTTTAAGTGAATTTAAGAATTCGACCGGATAAACAACTCCTCAACGGTTAGAAGTTGAAAGAAAATTCTTACGAAGTTATACGTACATGTGAGGCTATTAGGTTGACCTGATAATAAAAAGTAAATCTCATTAACGTTAAGAATTTAGGTGAAAATGGATGCGGACAAATTTCGTAGCTGTTTGTATGGGTAGTGTTAACACAAAATAGGGATTTAAAGGCGTGATGTTATTAATGTTATGCATGTATGTACATAATTATGTATGTTATTATGTATGTTAAAGAGACGACTGAAAGTTGTCATACAAAGTCTTTTTTTTAAGGATGGGAAATCATCAAATGACCTCTCCCGCTCTGGGTGGAACGGAAGGGAGTGTCAGACTTTTACTGACTAAAACCCACCTCGTTCCTTCAGTTGCCCTTTGCGTTCCGGGGCCACGGTATCTCGTTAGAACTTTCCCGCAGCCCTGGCTCAGTTTATCCCGTTTCCCCCCCTTGGGGGTTGACATTTCAAAAATCCCTTCTTAGTGCTCACTTATGTTACTAAAGGAACCTCTGTTCAAAATCTCAGACTCCTATACGTAGCGGTTTCGGCTGTGCGTTAATAAATCAGTCACCCAATCGCACCCCCTAAATCACGATTGGAGGGTAGTTTGAAAAAACTTATAATGTCAAACATATTTACTTGCCTATGTACGTGTTCATGCCAAGTTTCAAGTTTATAAACCCAAGGAATAAGATTTTTCATAGAAACGTTTTTACCCCTTTTCCCCCCCTTGGGGGTTGAATTTCCAAAAATCCTTCCTTAGTGCTCCCCTACATATCCCAAGGAACCTACATTCCAAATTTCAGCTGTCTACGACCAGTAGTTTCGACTGTGCGTTGTCTGTCAGTCAGTCACTCAGTAACGGAAGAGTTTTATATATATAGATAGAGGCCAATTTGCAGTGAATTTGTTTAGGTTTATGGGCTTTTGACTGTAGGTCGACCTTCTATATTATGGACCGTAGTTGTCAAATTGCAGATGTCAAAGTATAACCACTAATAGTTTATTTCTTAGGAGGTTGATTTGAAACTTTCGCGTTGCATTATATTATTTACAAATAATACAAGTAGAATTTGAAACGTCCGAGATAAAATAAAGGTACGAAAGGTACGTTGTGTGCGCGTTCAATACCTGTTTGTTTATCTTCTCTTTAATTTGTTTGCACTGACTCACATTTCATAGCGGCGTCAAAACAGAATCCACTTACTGCTAGCAATTTATATCATATCACTGTAACTAATCCTTCGTTTAATTAAAATCACCTAAGTATTCGCATCTTACTATTTAATCTTAACGAGTAAGTATTCTCAACATTTACGAAGTGAAATACAATTTCGGCATCCGTAATTTCTATAATCCAAGTTATTTAGTTCATTTATAAAGCACCACCAAGATTAACACTGGCAGCTTATAAGACGTGAACTCTGAACCCTCTTTTGAGAAAGGGGTGTTAAAGTAGAAGGAGAGGGGGGTCCACGGGAACCCGCGTGACGCCGACAGATAAGCTAATTACGTATTGTGATTTAGCAACCGGTTGACGAATTTTTCGTCAAATTTTCTTGAAGCAATTGTGAATAATTGAAAGGCGCCGTCCACCACAATGGCTGCAATTAACCGGACAATTTAACTTTTTAATTGCGAATTAAGAAACAGTGCAAAGGTTGAAGTGCCGCCGCGGAATTAATTGCTAAAGGTTTTGTTACTGTTACGGCGGTAGTAACACTTTGTTACATTGTTGCGTTGTTCAAAATATACGAGGTTATCACTAAGAAACAAAAGCAGTACTTAGCGAAAAGTTTCGGGCGCAAGAATATAATGAAACACATAATTTAGATTGTAATGTAAGTGGGACAACTATGTTCAAAGCTATTTGGGTACCTTAGGCTTTATGATTTTAAATTTTTATGTTGAACAATTAAACATATTTTTATAGAATTATTTTTCTGATTAAAGTGATTTGTGTTTAATTTAAATCTGTCTATCTGTTATTATATATATGTATGTTTAGGTCACCTAATAAAGCCCCATTTAATGTAAAAATGATTAAACAAGAACACATATCATATCATGTAAAAGTCATGCAAAAAAAATAAAAATGTCTAAACCAAATACATTTTGTTTTCTTATATCTTATTGAATGTTTTTTCTATAATAAACGTCATTATATGTATCTTTATAGCAAATACTTTGTTGTTATCAGACCACCTGGAGATCCATTTCGTCTCGGATTTCATTCTTCCTTTTTATACCCGTCGAGAAAATACCTGGTTCGTGACAAAACTTCGCTAGAGTTAAATCCAGACAGTAAGTCGAAACTCGAGACGAACTCAAACAAAAACATGAGACCCCTCGACTCGAGTGGAAACTTAATATTTATTTGTACTACAATGTCGTGTAAATACTAAGTTATTAATGTAGGAGACGCGGTCTTGGCTTTGCGTTAATCGGAATTTGAGAATGAGCATAGACAATGTAAATATGACAATAGAGAAGGCGCAGTGCTCAGCTCATATCGGTGGCGTGCCACCCGCGAGATAACCGAACGTGGCGTCTTTGGCAGAATGTAAAATTATTAAGCAACGGAATGTCGTAATAGGGTTTCACTACAATAGTGAGGGTACAGATGAAATAACTATTAATATGACATTGCATACCAAACATTATTCTCTCGGAGTTTCTTAACTTTAGGTTGAGCTTGGTGGGAAATTTCAATTTTAGGCCTCAATTTTATTTCGTCTTTTTTATTCTGGTATTGGATGAGGCATTTTTCTTCCATCCCACCTAATGGTAAGTGACGATGGAGACGAAGGTAGATGTCTTATAGAAAAGGATAATAATAGATAGAAAAAATATATATTTGTTTATTTTGTCAGCTTTTGTAATTAGTTATATGACAGCAGTATACGAATTCGTTTAGGAATATTGTTTTGATTAATAAAACGTGATTCTCTTTCCGAAACTAGTCATACTAGATTTGAATCTTTGTTTTTGAAAGTGGTTCTAACGACACACATCTTAATAAGTTACCCTTCTGTGCCTGGAAATTTTGTGGAGTGGATAAGACATCAGTATGCGGTATAGAGATGCGTGTTTAATACGTTATAGTACCTACATATAGAGGAATCCTTAGTAATTAACTTTGGTATTATCAGATGATTTGATTAATTTGCATAAGGGATCAGGTCTGTTGTAGAGTATACATATTAACTAGTAAAACAACACACATTGATTGTTATGTTTTTTATCTCAACATAACAGCTTAGGAAATAAGCTGAATTTATTCAAATACCCTATAGTGTAAATCTGTCAAAACTATATTTTCTTTTGACTTATATTAGAACAGCCCTTAGTACCTATACAGGTTTAAAGAACCTTTCAGTGATATTATACTACAGTTTTACTTAACTAAACCTCATATCAGATGGTACAGAAAATGGGCATTAGGTCGGGTTATGAACGTTAGCACACTATTACAGAGGAATGTCCATCCTGGATAGCGCTGATATCGAAAAACCTGCAATAAATATTTATTCGCCGATTTAATATCAAATGACTGTTAGAACTGAAAAAGAATTCGCTTTTACAGTTCATATTGGCTTAAACATTTTAATTGCCGAACTCCAAAATCCACTCGCATATTTTTCGAAGCATATTGAGAGGGTATGAAATTGTTAAAAACTTTTTGTAGCTCGTCGTAGGGCTAATCGGTCGGCGGTAGAGTGACAACTGGCTTTGAAAGTTAAAAATTGGAGCGAAGTAACCGCAAAGTAAACACCATTCGATTTTATTACGAGCCTTCGGCAATCCCGGGGCGGCAATCCCGTAAATCTCTATTTGTCGCAACTAAAACAGGTCACGGCGGAAGTCTATTACGTCCCTAAATGCTGGGGAACTCCCTGCAGAGCGCTGTAATCCACTCGGAGCGGGCTGGTGTCAAACGCAGGGTAGGGTTGTTTGTATTGTTTATTGTCGCGTCGGTCGTTCGTACGCCAAAGACGGGGGCATGTTTCAATTGATAGAGCCGAACTGTAAAATAAAATGGACACAGAAAAGAACAATTTATTTGTAAGTTTTTTAATAAAATGCATTTTCTTTTTATTTCAAACTCTACTTATGCTACTCCTCAAGGCAACTGAACGGGTTCTGGAGTTGGTGTTAATAAAAGATAAACGCAGACTTAAGCGAGTTCAATCTTTATTTTTGAATAATCACGCCTTAAATACCTTTTTCGTACCAGACTTAAAACAAACAACTTACGATAGCGCATTGACTATTGGATCATAGATCCAGACAAAACTATATATTTTTTTAATTTTTTAGATTTTGACTGTGGTAGATACGCGATTTAGTACATAAATCAATGTAAAATTAAAAAAGTTAATTCTAAACATACATATGAGTGAACATTCTGGGATCTCTCTAATTTAGAGTTTGAGCTGTCCCAAGAGTGAACTATTATATTCCTTCGCACGAACGATACTTATCCTCTTTAATGCCTTCGTACCTTATAGACAGTTGGAAACTAAAATAACTTAAAATTTTTCACTGAAAAGTGGATTATCTTAGTGATTCAAATGGATATTCCTTTATTTCGCCGCTCTTTGTTGGTCTTCACTCGAGCTTTCTTATTTTTATTTTTTATTTTAATCGATGCAATAAAAATATCGATATCCTGATGTAAAAATTAAATTCAGTTCAAATATTTCAATAGATAGAAAGTAACAAATGTAGGAGGTAAATGTATTCGAGCGCTGCCTACCTGTATTGGTATAGTACTTACATTAAGTTTGTCTTAATGATAGAATTGAGATTCAAATAGTGACAGGTTGCTAGTCCATCAACGAAAAAAAGGATCTCAGGTTTATAAGCCTAGTCCCTTATATCCTTATAAGTCCCTTAGTCGCCTTTTACGACATCCATGGGAAAAAGATGAAGTGGTCCTATTTTTTTTTTATTGATGCTGGTACCTACACCTCATTAATAGGAGAAATAGTATGATAAAAAGATACTCGTATAAATGATGATTTTGATGCATGGTCTGATACAAGGGAGTTTCTTCCTAAAGCTCTTTTAAAGCTGCTATTCTTTTGTAATGAAACATTGCATTGAACATGCTCTTTCGATGCCAATATAGCGTTACTATCTAAGTTAACAACGGATGTCACTGGAAAGTCGATGCCAAGAAAAATCTTATTGGGAATGGAAAAGGGTGTATCTGGACTGAACTCGTATACTTGGGTAGCCGAAACAAATGGGGTTTTAATCCAATAACATTCAATTATAAGAAACCGACATTCTCTGATTATAAGGGGGACGGTGGTCGAATAGTTTAAATGCGTGTGGTACAGGTTCCAATCCCGCCCCGGACATGTAACATTCGAAGTCATGTACATTAGTTTGAATACTAAACGATGCTCTAATAGTAAGGGAAAACATTGTGAGGAAACCTGCACATTCAGGCAACTAGATGTGTAACCATGATTGATCCAATAGGGGTTAGGTTCTCCTGCAAAAGTTGCGGAGGTCAGACGGAAGTCGCTTCGTGTAAAAACCTGACGTACCTAATTCTGGATCTCATGGTTTAAGGCATACCCCGTCTCCTCTCCAGAGTGGTGAGGATGCAACCGGGGACTAAAACCATGAAGAAGTAGGAAATTTCTCTGTTTGTCTTGATTATATATTTACTATTAAATATAGTATCGCTGAGTTAGTATCTCGTAACACAAGTCTCAAAATTGAGGCTAACTCAATCTGTGTAATCTGTCCAGTATATAGTTATTATACTGGACAGAAAATTATCTTGCTTGCTAAATTACTGAGATTGTAGTTTTACATACACACAAATATCACATCTATATCCGTTACAGGTTAGGCAGAGCCAATAGTCGCAAGACTTAAAGGCCAGGTTTAATCGGATGTCAAAATGATTTGATTATATTTTTTAATAAGAGAATTTTAATGTAAATGTGAAAACGAATCGGTTTTGTATCATTAATCTATAAAAAATTACTCTATTGTCTACTTTGAAAGATAGAAAAGCTAAGGTTCTCGCATCTTGAATGTGGTCCGATAACAAACTAATTAAATTATGCTAAAGCGCAGTCTGTTTAAAATTCATACACAGTGCACAGTAATGTGATTTCCAGTTTTGTTTACTTTGGAGAAGCCACATCGGGCTCATTACAACAGCTTATGCATGAGCTATGAATCCATTTGGGACTTCTACGCAGCCCATGTTTTGTGAACGCAGGTTTCTTTTGTAGAGTATTACAATATTGAATTGCTGTTACTGAGTGTAGATTGTTTTCCTGCTGAATGATTTTTACTATTTGTATCATCTTTCTTCATCATTTGTGACTTTTCCAAGATGCCATGGAAATAATTTTATATTTTTGGTTAACCATTTATTGGTTTAATTTTCATTGTCAAGAAAAGGTACCTACTTTCGGTCCACCCAGGCGGACCACCTCCGATCGGTGTCTAGGTCGGCTCTCTGAATATATTTGCGTCATTTGCCTATGTTAGCTATGATTATATGTATGTATATAGCATTGCGTATTGCATATGCGATATAGTAATTTTCCACCAAGTAGCTTTTGGCCGTCTTTCAGCTTGTTTTAACAAGAGAAACATATAACAGGCGTCCAATATTTACGTCTCACACCAATTTTCGTCCTGAGCTCATTTTAACGAATAAGTGAATTCATTATTATGACTAACAGTGTCAAAAATACAATGTCTGTTAGCTTTTGAGGCGGCTGTCAGTGATAAACGGAGTGCAATTTTCGATATCATTAACTCGTATCATCCCCGACGCCAGTGAACAAGCCAACGGAATAAAAACTAGATTACATGCAAATCATGTCTTTGAATACGTTATGAGAGGAACGTTTACGAGTAGAATACAACGGTTTTTTATGGCAGAATAAAAACCACAATCAAGTAGGTATAAGCATTACTTGTACAATAATTTTAATTCGACGGCTCTTTTGATGCAGTGGTAATATGTACACTTGCCTGTGAGTCACAAAATCTTGGATTCGATATACTGATAAATATTAAATAATTATATTTACTTACATTTTGATGTTATTTAATTCAATAGCATTCTTTCTGCATTTTAACTCATTATAGCTAAAATGTACTTCTTTACAAAGCGTACTTCTCGCTCGGGTCCTATGTTTCAAATGTAGATGAATAAAAACCGGCAAAGAGCTCACAGAGTGGAACAAAACACTTGAAACAATATCGCGACAGCGCGGCAATCATTTCTGTTTTATCAGAGTTTGCGCACGCTCGCCGCGGAAACAGCCGTAATAAAAAACTACAGCATACATACAGACACATCTATACGAATGCTGTGAAGGCAACGGCAATCGGATCAGTTACATATGTCATGTTAACTGGGTAGAAAGTCGAGCTTCAATTTAAACTAAGTTGCACAATTTTTCTTAAATCACGGATAAATATAGAAAAAAGAATAGACAACAAAAAAAATAGACAACGGCATGAAAATTTATAGTTATTTATTATGTGTAAAAAATGGTCAAGTATAAGAAAAAATATAAAAAGTACATAACATTTCTTATGATTTTAATCAAGTACTTATTAGTTTTTTTATATCCCTTGCGGGGTAGACAGAGCCAACAGTTTTGAAAAGGCTGAATGGCCACGGCTACCCCGCAAGGGATATAGACGTGTATGTATGTACTTATTACTTGAAGTAAAATTCAAATAATGCTGTGGGATACCACGTAATTACGCAGTTGTATTTCGTGATAACAAACTATCTATCTAAGTTTAATGTATTATTTTTTAACACATGTACTTAAATGGCCCTTAATGATAGAATATTTGGGACTCGACTATCGTTTTAAATTTATATTTCCGACGTAAAGGCTAGAATATCCAGAGTAACACATGTCAGCCGTTGCAGATATGCAGTCGCCGTGATACGGGATATTTTCTTGGGTTCCTGACATGTTTCCCTTTTGTTGCGTTGTTAACTTGATCTCTAAGAAATCTTTTCTGTTAGAAAGGTGAAAAATCGTGGTTATTTACTGTCATATGTATTTTGTGTAAATGTTTGGTAAAATATTATACGACTTTTAGAATGCTATTAACATAGAGAATTTGTCTTTGAAAATGTTTCTTCTTTCAAACCTGATAGAGCAGTGTAAATCAAAGTGCATTTAAAAAAATGAGAGTCATTTTAAGCCGTCACGATAAAATACTCCATGATTGGATTCGATAACCGCGCTTCGATTTAAAACTTGCTGAATTTTTATTTTACAGCCACCAAAATGATTTACATGTCACGCTTCCAGTTTTTATTCACACAATAATTTATTTGTTGCAGATTCGTGAAAAAAGGGGCTTAATAATGACAATAAATAAGATAATTCTATTTTAAGATAATTTGAATATAATAAGAACGAAGACAATAAACTTGTAATATAATATTTTATGGATAAAGAGGAAAGTGAGATGCTTGTTGAGGCTGCGATGTTGGATGTATTTTGAGGAGATGTCGGGAGACGCAACCAGACGTTCGAGATTCGGTTCCATGGAAACCGGGGGCCTGCCTTTGGTGTCTACCTTCGCACTGCTTACTATTGTTGCAGGTAAGTTAATTAATTTTATATTTATTTAATATACTTTTATGCAGATTCAAGAACACAGCTTTTTAATGCAACTGACAACACAGGTCGTTATCAGGTAGGTTTCACTCTGGCACAGAATAACGAAAACAATTCCATTGTAAAATAATGTTACATAGTCCATTTCCCTAAAGATGGTTCTACCATATAGCCATCTGAAATATACACAAGTGCTTTTATTTAAATCATATTTACTTTTAAATCTGCCGGGAAGATGTTACAGTAAATAGTAGTACAAGATATCCTAGCTCATTACAAGGCTTTAATTGCTTTGCCAAATAAATAGACTGCATTTCATAAAGCTAAATAAGAAGGGTTCCTTGCACAAGATTTGCTTTTGGACAGTGGGTGTGTTTAAGCTATCTAACCACTAATGACCAGCATGAAAAGCTTAATATCCTACCCAGTACTCTTTGCTACAGTTTCGGAGTATTAATTATCTCTTCTCAAAATGCCGGCAAAACTCTGAAGCAAAATTATTAAATGTACGAGTAACTCGTCATCGTTTTGAGTCATCCGCAAAGGATAACCGTAACGTGTTTTAAATGAGAAATAATTTTGATAATGTTGTTTTTTCACGTTTTTAATCCTTCATATTTTATTTGGCAGGTTTTACTAAACTAGTTTAAATGGAGGATTAAGATTAAAATACGTAACCACTTACTTATTATGGTATTATACTTTTCAATCCAAACTATACTTTTAGAACACAAGATTAAGAAATTAATGTAATTGTTTCTTTTATGCCTATACAAGAAAATGAGGTCGGCGAGCAATTAAAAGAAACAGTAACATACTACTCTGTCAAGAAAGTATCGGGAATGGATTATTTATTTATGGTTCCAAATTCAAATTTTTGTTTTTTTTGTTGTTGTTAGATTGGCACAACTGTTTTCCATTTTGGCGCGGAGTTTGAGTTGCATCTGTTGTTTACGTTAAATACAGTGCTATTTTTAGTTATATCATATCTAGTGTGTATTGCTAATTTCATAATGGATAAAAACATCGAACAAAGAGTTTGTCTTAAATTTTGCATTGCCAATGGAATATCGTGTTCGGAGTCACTGAAAATGTTACAGAAGGCTTACGGTGAATCGACTTTATCAAAAACTCGTGCTTATGAGTGGTACAAAGCGTTCAAAAGCGGTCGAGATGTGATGGAAGATTTGCCTCGCTCTGGTAGGCCATCAACGTCTGCAACTGAAGTTAACATCGCAAAAGTGAAGGAAATAGTGACTGAAAATCCTCATTCAACTTTGAGAGAGATAGCCACCGAACTTTCTGTATCTCACGAGTCGATCCGTACCATTTTAACTAATAATTTGGGTATGAAACATGTTGCCGCTCGGCTTGTCCCAAAAGACCTGAATTTTTTTCAAAAACTCAATCGCATGAGAGTCGCTGAGGACATGCTAGAACGAGTCAATTCCGACCCAACATTCATGAAACGCATTGTTACTGGTGACGAGACGTGGGTTTACGAGTTTGACATGCAAACTAGTGAACAAGCTTCGGAGTGGCGCCTTCCAACTGAACCGAAACCGAAAAAACCACGCCAAAGTCGTTCAAAAGTCAAAGTCATGTTGACTGTTTTCTTTGACTATCGCGGTGTTGTGCACTCGGAATTCTTGCCGGAAGGTCAAACGGTAAATAAGGAATATTATTTGAGTGTTATGCGGCGTTTAAGAGAGCAAATCCGACGAAAAAGGCCAGATTTGTGGAAAGAAAATTCTTGGATTTTGCACCATGATAATGCACCTTCGCACAAGGCCATCATTGTGAACGAATTTTTAACCAAACACTCAACAAATACCATCGAGCAACCACCATATTCACCAGATATGGCTCCAGCCGACTTTTTTCTTTTTCCTAAACTCAAATTACCACTTCGTGGCACCCGTTTTCAATCGGTAGAAGACATAAAAGAGAATTCGCGGCGAGAACTGACCTCAATTCCGGAAACAGCGTTTAAAAAATGTTTTGATGATTGGATTATTCGTTGGCGTAAGTGTATCGTTTCTAAAGGAGCATATTTTGAAGGTGATAAAATAAATTTGGATGAATAACAAACAGTTTGTGTATTATTGATCTTTTCCTGCTACTTTCTTGACAGAGTAGTAAAGCGTTTTCAATTAAAGTTGGAATCCGTTAGACTCCGCGCGGGTTCTTTACGTCAAGCTCCGTGAAAACGCCGGAATCTGGGGCGGTATTGCTAAACTGCACCAGACGGGGTTAGTGCAACAATTTGCTACTCCAAGCTCGATTTAGTTTTAACTACGGCCAAAGGAAATTACGGCGAAGTCACGACAACTTGAACTATGTAAATATGCTCAAGTTTCGACCTTCATGTTTATGTTTGCCGCTCGGAGCTATAAACTGACTGTGATGTTTTGGATGACAATGTTGGTTGACATGTGAAGGGATTTAAATTTATGTGCGTGACCCGAACTGTAATAATTTGTGAGCGACCACACATTCATTGTGGCGGAAGCGACGTTTCCGGCTCGAATGCCACCAAAGGTAGCGTACGCCAGCAGATGTTTTATCTAAGAAACTGTGGCTCCGATAAACTTGAAACATAGATTGTCTATATTGCAGCTCCAATTCGCAAAAACTTTTTAAGCGATTGAGAATTTTGTAACTGTTTTTCACCTTAACGAAAAATGACGCCACGTCAATTTAAATTTATTGCATTTAAGCTAAATATATGCAATGCGTGCATCTGAACTGAACCTCATTCATAATGGTTGATGTTAGATTTTTCCGATCATCTCTTATTTTACCATACAAAATATGCCAGTTCAATACAAATAGGAGGGAAACTTGAATACAGAAGTGTAATTACATTTTAAATTATATGTAATGAAATAAAAAATATAATGAAATAAAAAATCTTACTTAACTATTATGTCTATTTAATGCATATTAATTTTTATAATACAACTGTTGTAAATGTTATTATCACAAAGTGCGTATAATAATTCCAAATTGAAGAAAAAGGCAAACAAATTAAATTTAATTAATAAAAAATAAACCCCAACTAACGATGAAAACCAACATAACCAAAAGCTAATCATTCGATTAATTGCATGGAAATTAGTGACGTTCATGAGGTAAATTTAACGCAATCCCGAAACGCAATTATAGATGTCGATGAGCGTGAAATACTCAATAATTGGAATGCATAATCAGACGGGCATATTTGGACGATGAAATACGCGAAAGCGATACATTTTGATTAAAACTTATTCATCGCTATAAAATTCATTCTGCGGTGTTACGTAATAAGGAACGTTTCAGTGCTTGCTCTGCTGCAAATACATTCGTAGCTGAATTTTGAGTACTCAATGTCTTTTACAGTCTCGTTTTAAGATATAGCTATATTAGATAAAATCCTACATTACTACTTTGTTGCCAGGTAGATCAATTTCAACGCTATCATGATTTAGGTACTTAAATAAAGCAACCTCATGTTTTTCATTGTCAAATGAATATATCCTCATATAACATTAGTAAATTTCAAATGCAAAACCGTATTTTGTTAAACGTTCTCATAAATTTTATAGTAACGAATACGCAGAATACTTTTCATAATACTTTCAACATAACTCCTAAAAAAATACATGGAAGATAAAATGTTCCTCATTTGCTACGGAAAGTTGTTTACGAATACAAACCCGGCAAAGCCGAGTCTGTATAAAGTTTTTTATGCACTTGGCTTAACATCGGTTTAATATTAAATCATCTATAGAAGATATACATCTAGATGGAAGATGAACGAGGTTTGCAAAGTTCGTCGCGGACTGGCCTACGGTTATTGAGTTTCATTTGACGCAGATGAAATATCCATAGCTTCCACGCTGATCTGGTTGCGAATATAAAACTTACTAGTGACTTTTCTTCCCGTGTAGATTGTAAAAGTTAATCAAGGGAAAGGGTAAAATAAACTTGGGATCCTTTTTTTAAATTACAACCCATTCTAGGGAATGGAATGCAATTGATCACAATTTGATCTCAATTCCATCATTAAGCTGAATGTGGCATTTAAGTCGTTAAAGGTTTACCCCGTATAAGGATAGAGACTTGATTATCTATATCTATGTATGTTTATAAAATATACAAACATCTAGATGAAAAATTAGCGGGGTTGGAAAAGTTAGTGGCGGACCGGCCTAGGGTTATTAATTTTCATTTGACGCAGATGAAGGCTTTAAGCGAGTAGCTATGAATGTCTTTAATTCCTTTTGTGACAATGCCTTCTGTGCATATTCGCATTATGAAGTGCCTCTGTCTAGACGTATTATGAGGGCGGGTTACGATTCAATTAAGCATCTGCCTTTTTTTTATACCTACACACGTGGCGAAGGTTTTTTTAGGTTTGTCTATATCTTCATATAATAAAGAAAAAGTAAATGTAAAATTTTGTAGCTATTGTCGATTTAAATACTTACAGCACGTACACATTTAAGCATATAATGTTAAGGGAGTTCAATTTAAGGCCATGTTGAATATTGTGAATTTAAGTTATAGCTGGCATCATTCGGACCTGTAGGTAATTTGAACATAAGACGATAATGGGAAAGAGTGTTAAAAGAGCTTAAATTATGGACACAACTTTTTGACACAAAACAGAAAATCTAACGTACAATCGTCTTAGATTCTATAATTAACTTCCCCTATTTGTTGCTTTACACTCTTCTTATTCCTACTCTAAATATTGCACCGTAAAGGCTCCAAAGTTTTGGAATTTTCTCCCTTGAGACACTAAAAAGGGACAAGCCCTCAATATATTAATGAATAATGCATTTAAGTTCCTGCTCACTTGAGCACCTATATCGAACGTCAGGCAAATTATCTTACTTTATGTAGTACCTATGTTTATTTATAAATAATTTTATAAATATATATTTAGTGGTAGGAGGTATATATTTTTTTTATTTATGTTAGTTACATACATATATACAGGTCACGTCTATATCCCTTGCAGGGTAGACAGAGCCAACACAGTTGAGATCCCTCAATGGGATAAATCCACCATTGCAAGTGACTTAATTCTTTTATAATTATGTACTATTTACTTGTAACTGTGTAAAATTCTGTGCAGTTACGATATTACAAACAAACCTATTTATAGATTTTAAAAATAAATATAATTTACGATACTAAATACTCGTAAAGTCAAATAAATAGGTCACTGAGACAATCAGGTCTCCCAGCATAGCATTATTAATTTTCATTTGACACAGTCGGCTGCTACGCTTATGTACTCGCATGGATCGTGACAACGCCTAGTGTGTTTAAGGAGCGTTTACATTGTACCAATTTACGTTTATTCTCACATAATATGTCAGTTATGACAAATTCAGCTGTATGATTGAAATTGAATTATTGAAATTCAAATAGCGGCATGTTGCTAGTCCTTTAAAGTTTATTAGGATTATTGGTGGTACGTCGATAATATTGTAAATTAATTTTTGTTTCATTAAAAATTGGACAATATCTTTAGCACATATACTATACAAGAAACTTAAATATGTTGCTAAGAGATTATAAGCAAACCAGTACTAAAAAGCTTTATAGACAAGTCAGATACTTTCTCCTTTGTGTACAGTCCCACTAACTCGTATGCAAGCGTGACAAAGGCATCTGTCGGATTTAAGGGCTCGTATACACGGAGCGTAATATCGGCAGCGAGCTGACGGCGAAATCGAAGTCGAATCTGACAAAACGTGCGGAGAATTACATTTTTTGGTACAATACCATTGTGAAATGGAATAGATATGGGATTTTAAACAGCGGATTGAAAACTTTATTTTAAATTTAAAGTTATATTGTATTTGTACTTTTATTTTATCTACAGCTAAAAATATATTTTTATTATAAAAAGTTTCATTTTTATATTTATTATTTGATTCCACTCGATGTATTGGAATAAAATTTGATTGAGTAAAGCATTATTTAAAAAAATACTTAATCTTATGCAAAGTGGGCAATACCCTGCCGTTTAATGTTTCATTATTATTTCTTTCAGAACCTATAGCGTAATTGCGGCCTTACTCCTTATATTTAATTCACTTTCCTGGGCTTATCCGTTATTCTTTCTCATTGCAAGTTTCACGACCCTCCTCTACTTACTCTCTTCCTACGGCTCAAGACAAAAAAATCTCATCTTTTCATAGAGCTCTCAACTAATGTTATATTCTGCGCTTTACCCCATGACTTCGTTCGCAATGGTAATTGCAGAATTTTACTGCAAGTACCTTCAGAAAGGGCTTTATATTTTTTTCTACGTTTTACAATATTTCCTTCTTTAAGTGTGTGTCTTTGCCTGGCTTTTCAACTAGTTTTAAACTCTCATAACTTTAGATGGTTTTCCATTGTGCGAAAATTCAAGAACTCCGCTGTTTCTTTATCGCATTATTCCTCAATAAATCTTTTTAACCTATACTAATTTTATTAAACAATTCAATTTAATGTAGCCAACAAAACGTGGAAAGTATAATATTGCTTAAAATATCAATATCAACTTTGTATCCGTTTATATTCGTTTCGCAATGTGTGTACAATGTCCACTGCTTTAGGATAAATAGAGTTGTGAACATAAATATTGAGGATCCAGTGAATCGCCGGCTTAGGTCGTATGGATAGTAAACACTATGCATGGGAAGGAATCGTTTGAAAGTTATCCGTTTACATTGAATAAATAAACTCGCGTTCGATTCGGGCGCTCGGGAAGGGAATTTACTATCCAATTCTACAGGCTTACTCTTGTCAGTTTTAATACTATTATTTGGAAAGTCTAAACGAATATATGACCAAAGTTTTGTTTGAATATTTTTATAATATTTGTGCCCGTGGCTCCTCTTTCTCTCGTAAAAAAATCCCGTAAATTTATGTTTTAGCATGAATTTCGCAATATTCTTAATTAGTGCACTTTTGCCACATAAAGAACCTATGTACATACCAAATACCAAACTCTAGTTTGGGCTTTACGTTTATATGTCAGTCAACCAGCCAATCAATCAGTTTCTTATTTTATTTGAAAAAAAAATAAAAAGATATGCAACCTAAAACGAAATTAAATGCTCAAGCACACTGTGAAAGATTTTTGCTTTGTGTGTGTTTTCTAATAAAATTTATTTATGAACTATCTTTTGAAAAATTTATTTTTTCCGGGTGTCTATGTATTTCACTAAGATTTAACGATGCAGACCACTAGGACACGGTACCTATACTTAAAGTATTTAAGGTCAAAATTTATTTTATACAAATAAATTTATTCCAGCATAAATATGGAAATATCGGATAGATTTCCTATTTAAATATCATTCAATGCTAAACAAAACAATTTGACCTGGCATCCATTACTGGTGTTATTTGCGCAAACCTATGAAAACGGCTGTCCAATTGTCCGTTTGTAAATGGGAATTAATAGATGCGGGACCGACCAATGACCGCTCTGTTCGTAGCTCGTGAAGTACCCAATAAATATCACATTACGATCATTGCAAAGTATGGTATTTAATTTAAATTCTATTATGTGATATGTTCTTTGAAGTTTTTTAAGTAATTTGTTTATTTATTCATTATGAAACAACAAACAGTTACTTACTCGTAAAAGAAAGTCACAAATTTTTTTGTTAATTTTATGATAAAAAAGAAATAATAAAGTTACCGTCACAGTATAATTACATATTCTTTAACTTTTTAAACTAAATATATGTTGAATGCAATAAACAATATTCAATTGGTACATTTTCATATAAACATACACATTTACGTTCTTACGGGGAACACAGAGCAAACAGTTTCGAAGAGACTTAAAGTGATTAAAGATCGCTTTGGCTTAATCATGGAATTGAGATTCTGATAGTCAGGAGCAGATTGCCAAGTTATATTTATATTTGCTATACTCCCAAGTAACAAGGGGTATAATACTTACTTTCTCTCATTGGTAAAACCTCGAGCACTCCAGTTTATGTACTTCGTGGCAATATTTCCTAGAAAATGGAAACGTGACGTTAAGCTGCTATATGCGATTACAGCCATGGGGAGACCCGCACGAATGCTGAAAGAGATTTTTATTTATTTTTCTTAATGAAATTTCTACCACCAAAGATAAACTTGTAGGTATGGACACGATTTTGAGAAGATATACTTCTAAGATATTTTTTAACAACAGAAAGTTATCAAAGTATTCGTACTTCTAAACCTATTTATAAAGTTAAATGAATTAAAAAATCTGATTATCAATATGAATTTATTAATTAATATTATATTTATTAATGTAATATTCAAGGTCAAACACAAGCTACTCTTTGTGAAATTCTTTAGTTAACGGAAAAAAGCTATTACGATAAAAAAATACAAATCTAACTTTTGTACTGTTTTGATTTCATCAAATAGATCCTGTAGTTTCTGAAATTATTCGTCACAAACAGAAACACAAATCCTTTCTCTTTAAAATAGTATCGATAAAAGTACTATGAATTATCTAAATTTAAGAAGTTTATTGATATATAATTTACTGGACTTTATGATCGAAACACATGATTTGGTTCATTGTGTATAAATTATGCATATCAGACCCCGGGTTTATAAACAAGTTGCGGTTCCAAACCTACATTCGTGATAGTTTTGCGGTTTTCCTATGTTTTGACTTTAATTGCGGTTTGTGTAAACCGAAATTCTAACAACTCACTAAATTTATTGGTAGGTACTAAAGGTAAATTAGATAAACAAGGGTTAGTTAATAATTAATATCTTCAATTTCTTTGAATTTTTCTTTAAGTTTTACATAATTCCTTCGGAAAAAAAATACTGAAACAAATAAACGTAGTATATTACTGAAGTTTATGTTGCTGACATTTTTGACAGTTGCCGTGTGGTTCCCGGCACTTTAGAATAGAACCTCTAGAAAGAAAAAGTCTTTCCTATGGATGTCATAAAATGCGACCAAGGGAATATCTCATAAACTTGGAATTCTTCTTTTAGGCGACGGGCTAGCAACCTGTCACTAGTTGAATCTCAATTCCATTACTAAGCTATACAGCTGAACGTGGCCTTTTAGTCTTTTCAAGAATGTTGGCTTTAGTTGGGTAAGTCACGTCTATATCCCCTGCAGGGTTGCAGGGGATATAGACGTGACTATATTTATGTATGTTGACTATATTTAACAGTTATGTAACTATATTAGCACGAATGCTAATTACCTACTCCAAATTACTCGCAGGCAGACCCTGGCTCATCTCTAGCGAGGTGAGGATGTAACTGGGACTTACGCCAGGAGGATGACGAGATTAATAGCCAGCGAAATTAAAAGTCAGTAGAAATGTGAAAAATTTATTAAATCCGAGTGGCGCATTAGGTGAATTGGACGAAAATATTCGGCGTTCTAAATCCCGCACGCCATTAATCGTTTCGATGTCACAGTATGGGACATTTAGTGTGACCCTTTTTATGCGGGAACCTCCCGATTTACGTCCCTAATCGTCGAATGGCGAAAACCGAATCGCTGTTGATCGGTCGGCCGCATTGGGAGGCTACTAATCGACGATACATTGCGGACAAATGAAGCTTTATAATTTAACTAGCTGAGCTGCGGGACTTCGCTCAAGAGGGAATTTCAGGATAAAATGTACTTACTAAGTTATTCCATAAAATATTCTACCCGTGTTCCAAATTTCATTAAAATCCGTCCAGTAGATTTTGCGGGGAAAAGTATCAAACACACATCCACACATCTCACATCATCATATCTTTATATCCTTACAAATTTATTTATTAAATTAGTAGGAAACTTCGATCATGCAGGAAAATTATTTCAATCAATGAAGTAGCGAAGAAAAAATGGAATGCGAGCTGTTTCTCTTTCCGTGCAGGAAGTAAAAGTCAATCAAGGGAATGGCATATAAACTTGGGATTATTTTAAACCCATCGGCTAACCTGTCACTATTTGAATGGCCTAACTATCCGATAAATGTTATTTCACAGTTTTTTTTACCTATTTTAGCGCTGTCTTCCATGAAAGGCATAAATCGTCATATGTATGTAAATTTGTCTCATTATGCACTCTTTTCAATCTTTAATAACGGAGCAATAATCTTTATCATTACGATAAAGTAATATAATTACGATAAAAACAAACTGTTCCAATATATTAAATATAAATCGATCAGTACTGAAAAGGAGATTCTGGGAAATAAGTTGATGATTTTTCTGCAGAATTTCGACCGCGTAATAACTGTTTGATTTTTGAAGTGATTTCTGTATTTGAGTTGTAAGTAAATAAGTTGTGGAAGGCATGCCTGAATAAAAATCGTTTGTCTGTAATAACGTATAAAAAATACAGTTAATTTCTATAGGTACCTACTGAATTAGAGGTAAACAATTTTGGTTCACCTTTTTGTTAAAACATATTTTTGAAGTAATTTATAGTCATTAGAAGAGAAAACAAAATAAAATAAGATATATCGTAATAAAATATTTTTGCTATTTACTCTTATTTTAAGAATGTATTTTTTTATTAAAAGGCATTCCAAGATTGCATACCTTTATTTAATTACACAAAGGAATGGACAATACTTCTCAATAATTCATACTATCTGCGGATGAAACTAGCACTTATTACTATGAATTAAATATTTCACAGTGCAGTTGCCGCATAGACGAGGAGATTTATTAAATAAAATCGGAGCAATGCTGCAGATTCCGTGGCATCAGCAGTTTTCTCCACTTTTGTTTGTGAAAGCCTGACCCAATTTAAACCAATTTGAAATGCCAATCCGACCTGTATTTCATCTGATTGTGTTTGCTAAAGCTGATTTTACGAGTACCTTTATTACCTTACGCTGTGTATTGCTTTTTTGTTAATATTGATCGTAAGTTTTGATTTTTAAACAAGAAACACATTACCTACCACTCTAATACCTAATAAGATATTCATGATGCCTTCACCAACGTCATATTTTCAAGATAAGCGGCACGATAGTGATTTTGTTCATATCAAACAATCATGCGACAAACAGTTAAGTTTAATATATCCCATGTAAATTATATTGTGTAAATGCGAAAGTAAGTTGGTATGTTGTCTTTTCACGCGTTATCTACTGAACCAATGTTCTTCAAATTATGTATATATATATGTATGAGTCTGGAAAAGGACATATGGTAGTATTCGTCCCGGTTAAAACTATTGATCCCGTGTCATTTGCGAAAATCCTGTTTTTTGTAGGTAGCGATATATTCGCGCAGGCGAAGCTACAAGTAAAGACATAAATCGCGACGCTTAGGTATACTGATAATTGGATGTCTTTTTTATATTTGAGTAAAGCATTGTTTACATTAACTGTTTTTTTATTACAATTTCCTACAGGCTACTGCAAGGGTCGGGGTACAGTGAACCACCAGAGCCGGAGTTCTTGGCGCCTCTGGAGAACCTCACCGTTGCCCAGGGCAGGGACGTGTACTTCACATGCATCGTCAACCATCTGGGCAATTACAGGGTAAGGCTGAGAATGATCTTAATAAGCTTCTTAAAGGTTTCAAATTTAATTAATTTTAAAATAATATATTTGCCATCCGACTGCTATTTGTGCGTTTATTTTTATAACCCTACGTTAGGCTTTGGTCATTATAGCATATTTCATTATAAATCTTTATTAAGTGTTTTAGATTGGGTATTATTAATTTGACTAGTCAAGGTTAAAGTCATGAACAAAATAGCAGTATATCAAAAATATTTTTCCTTGTCAGAATGTATTGATTAGATTTCAATTCCATGTTGTTGTATAGAGAATATTCTTTTATGGTTTTGAATGTATGTATGTTTTCTATCAATGTCTTAATTTTTTTTTTATTATTAAAGCAAAACCGGCTTACTTGCAATGCAATGTCGAAAATGTAACAAAACATTATAAGAGTTATCGATCTTCCCACCAGGTGGCGTGGTTGAAATCCGATACGAAGATGATCCTGGCAATACACACACATATGGTAAACAACAACCCTCGTCTGTCTGTCACGCACAACGGACACAACACATGGAAGCTGTACATCAGCAACGTGGAACCGAAAGACTCGGGGAGCTACATGTGCCAGATCAACACAGACCCTATGATGAGCCAGGTAAGATTCTTAATTAAATGTATCTTATATTTAGTAATGACGTTTTTGACTGCTCGTGTCCTGTTTGTAATTTATTGTTCAAATAAATGAACTTTGAGGCCAATACGGAACTTAAAATATTATAATATTCACAACATTGATGGTTAAATCTTAATAACCCTGAGGTAATTAGGTAGGTAAACTTAAAACGAGATAGAGATTGTATATACGGCAAAATTTAAAAGTAAGTTATGTTTAACATTAGTATGGTGCAACAAACATTTTTAACAGTAATTTGCCCAAGTTTATTTTGAAGTAGACTGAATGACCTATGCCTGTTTTATTTTCACATATTCACTTAAAAATATTACAGCAAGTTACACACCCGTTCAGAAAATTTAAAAGGCGCGGTCTTTTGTGTCGCCCAAATGAACAAACAATGTACGGAGATCAATCTAACAGAACAAATGAAATGGCTTGCGTTCGAAGCGACTGCTCATTTATGCGCATCCATTCTTTTAGCCCGTCAAAAGTGACACGGACGGATGTGTAGTTGAGTGTGCCTCCCAGTGCCCATCGGCCGGGAATGGCGGGCAATCGAATGGAAGGAAATTAAGACACAAATTAAAAAAGTATTTAAAACAATGCTCCAGATGTTAATGTCACTGACTATACATGCTTAAAAAATTGAAATGTAAAAAGAAGTATTTATTTTTTAATTTATTATATGTATGGATTATTTATGGATTCCCATGGATGTCATAAAAAGCGAAACAAGGATAGGCTTATAAACTTGGGATTCTTATTTTAGACGATGGGTTAGCAACCTGTCACTATTTAAATCTCAATTCTATCATAAAGTCAAACAGCTGAACTTGGCCCGTCAGTCTTTTCAAGACTGTTGGCTTTGTCTACCTCGCAAGGGGTATAGTCCTGATTATATGTATGTATGGATTATTTAGACCATTATTAGTTTATGCATTACTATAAAACTGCTATGCCTATGTAATATAAAGGATCATAAAACTTAAAAAAAAAACAAAAATATCATCAAACTTACATAATTTTGCTAGCTCGATAAATTTTTCCATCGAAATATGATATTTTCTGATAAAATTATGAAATGGATAGTTCCCGGACGGTCGTTTGCGTATGTTTTGCTGCGCTTGGTGCTGGTCAAGCCATCAGCCGCCTTTTTGTATCGTTATCGTCGTCCAGCATTAAATATTCGTTTCTGGTACTACAGGAATATGGAAATTGGAAGACACTTTGGTTTTAAAACAAATATATTTTTTCTTTAATCATATCAAAAGTATTAGTTCAATTACAGTATCTATGTTAACTACACATGAAAGACTCTATCGCTCAGATAATTAACCTATAGGTATATAAAAAAATATAAACTCAGATGAGAATGTCTTATTAATCTAACCCTGGATTCAATTCAGCACAGCCCTGTATTGTTTTTATTTTGTAGATGATTGCAATTTAAATTCTATTCATCCACGATTCCACATGGCTTGAGGTAATTACCTCCATGACATTATTTTAACTTTGTTTATATATAACAAAAGAGGAGACTGACTAACTGATGGATTGACATATCAAAACACAGCATAAATCGCTAGCTCTAGAGATTTGAAATTTGGCAAAGGAAACTAGTGGAATTTTTCGTTTCACGCAGACGGAGTCACGCGTATACTCTAGGAACATCAGATATTTCAGCAATGGCTCCATTAATTTTTTTCATGTTTTAATTGCATCATTCTTTGCGAATTTGGCGTAGGGTTCACTTTCCAACAATTCTCATTTCACTTTTTCATTTCCACAGAATCCTCAGTTTCACGCCTATCGCCTCTTGTATCATCCTTCAAAATTACAAAAATAAGTTAATATAAAAGCGTAATTACGATACGTCTGTTCCGGTCAGCGGAAAGCGGTAATATTAAAATTTATGCAATCGATAGCCAACGCCAGCTTGCATCAAACCTGCAGGCGGCGTCACGTGCCAAGCGTTTTGGTAAATATATTGTGTGCTTTTCGTTTCCCTATTTTGGCATCGATGCGCTGGGAATCTTTAGCTATATGAGAATTGTAATAACGGGACAGCTGAAATGTTATTATATCTTTATTAAACATTCACATCTTTATCCCTTATAGGGTAACAAATAATGTCGCATCACAATTGTTTCGCGTTTAAAAAAAATTGTGTATGTATGTGAGTGTGTATGCTATTAGAGAATATAATTGTTCATAAAAATAATAGGTAAAATAGGTTTTAATTAATTAACATTAAGGTAATATAGGCTTTCTCAATTTTTTTAGATCATTTCTGTAATATAACTACCTACGTGTGTAGCGAACTCCTTCAATCAGTTAACTATAAACCGTATATCCATCAACGTTAAAATATATTTATAGTAATAGATTTTATAAAATTAATATAATTTACAATATTATTATCATTGGGATAAATTTGGATATTGTTCATAAATTATCTCAATATTTTGGAATGTTGGTTTAATTTTAGTGACATGAATAGGAAAGCTGGGTAATTTTGGTATTTGTTTTGTAATTAAATATTATTCTATATGCATAGTACGGAAAATTGAAATTGTCGATTCATTCAATTATATTTATGGGATGAACAAAATAAGACTTTAAAATTTACCACTAATGCACCAAAATTGCCGGTTTTAGGTAAAAAGCCATGAAAATTATTATGATGAGAAAAAGAGAGGAATGTGTAGTTAGAGATTCCCTTTAATAATTTATAATATTAAACTTTTAACTATCAAGTGTGTCCCTGTTTGCATGGCTGTTATTTCTAACGAGGTTTTATTTGAGTTTGTGCTTTGAGCACTTTGCTTTGGGCACGAAGCACGTGAATCAAAACTCCTTGCATATTTCAACAAAATTCCGCGACAATTTTCATTGCCAACTCTGCTACAAACTATTCCTCATAACATATTTTCGTAGGAAATTTTCCCGGATGACATACAGCAAACATAATTCACAGGTCACTTTAACTACGGAAATTGCGTTTTATATAAGTTTAAATTTACATTTTAACATGAAAAGTTTAGCACATAAATTGTGGTTATAAATAATTTTTCATAATTTGTATAGGCCTTTCAATTGGTATGATTTGATGATTAATCGGAATGATTACATTGTACCACTAATATGTAAAAAAGGTTACCGACATTATCTAACAAGAACAACTAACTTTTTTGATTGAGTAGTTATGTTATATGTATAAGAAAGTAATTTAGAAAAGTCCTATAAGAGCGATGTTTCAGATACGAGTAGAAGCTTGTAAATACTTACTAAGGAAACTAGAACATCTGCCAATAAAGTTTGTTCGTAGTACTTATGATCCTTAATGTAGAATATCTGTACTTAGGTACATAATTCTATCCGTTTATGCCTTCAGACGTCAGTGGACGGATTTCCTATTAGTTTTCACTCTAAATAGGACATTTATCATGAAAGTTAAAGAGTGGACTAGCATTAATCCCCAGCAATGTTTGGGTTCCCACCATCAATCACGACAAGAAAAAATAAACTTTATTATACGTAGTATGGAAATACCATTTATAACATATATTAATTCGTTTTATTATATTTAATTATTAAGTTTTATTAATGAATAACTTAGTTATTAGTACTTACTAATGTACCTATATGAGATCCGAGAGATAACGATCAAGAGTATCGTGTTATCTTTCTATAATTACTTTTTAAGTAGTACTGGCATTAAAATTAACACTTTTCATCCCCCAAATTCCATTGTAAAGTAACTTTTGTTAGTGAATTACGTCCGTTCCAGGTATTCCCAACTCCTAAATACCGCTCAAAATGGTAGGAGTGACACTTATTAAGTTATTTACCCTGTGAACACGGCGTCTGTGCTCTGGTCGGAATTCCGTCCACGGAATGCACCCAAATACTGTCAAAGGTCTGTGTAGTAAACACAGACAGAAGGTGATCTCTGGATTTTCTTTTGAGATTCACTAAATAACAAACTATTTAACTGTTATGTTGCTAGTTTGACTATTATTATATTCGTTTATTTCTCTTCTTAGCATGTCGACCAATATGTCCAATACTGTTGTATGATCAAACATTTTCAATTACTTTGAGAATCCATATAGAGTGGTAGTGAAATCAACTCAATTTATTGTGCACATTACTTATTTTAATGAAAGATTTTCTTCTCACCTCGATCATACAGCTATTCAGCTATGTGACGAAAGAGACTGGATATAACTAAGTTAAATTTCTCAGTTGTAAAACTAGATAATTTTTCTGAAAAAACAGTAAATTTTTCACTTTACATATACCTTGCAAATACCTGGAATTATAATTTTAATCCTCGCCTGCAAGTATAAAATGTTTTTTTACTCGTAATTTATCTCTTTGAACCGCACACATTTTTCATTTATATCTTTTAGATTTACAAAAACATTTTCAGAGATAACTTTCTGTCCCTTTGTGTTCATTCCTATGGCGGGGGGCAGGTGAGGAGGGGGCGGTCCTACCGCGACATCTTCATGGACGCGACTTCTCGAATGTTTCGCGTGACAACTGTTTACGTTCCCCGTTGTGCACCTGTGCCATTCCCCAGTTTTTGCATCACTTGGCAAGCAGAAATTGCTTGCGAAATTACTTAGGTACCTACAGTCGAAAACAATTTTAAAATATTTCATGTTTGGAATATTAAAGACGTTGAAAACTAATAAGGTACTACTATTATAAAGGCGAAAGTTTGTATGGATGTATGGATGTTTGTTACTCTTTCACGCAAAAACTACTGAACCGATTACCATGAAATTTGGTATGTAGGTAGCTGAAGACCCAGAATAACACATAGGCTACTTTTTATCCCAGAGTTCCCGCGGGATTGATAGGGTTTCCATGCGGACGAAGTCGCGGACGGCCTCTAGTAAGGTATAAATTTCTTTGTCTCATGACGGTGTTTAAAAATTTAAAGTCATGATTTTTTTATTTACGTTGCATATTTTTGCAAATAAATAACTTTTTCTGTAACCATCTCAAAACTTACAGTTCACGCTAAAACTTAAAATAGATTTTCTTTTAAAATGCAGTCAAAAGAAACAAAGGTGACATTTCCATTTTTACAGAATATCTTTCAAAGTAGAACGCGCGTCACTTGTCCTATTTGCTCAGGCCCGACATCACAATGGCTGGATGGCCTTTTTCTATTTGAACTGTGGGGTTGTAACACCTCTTAAGTGTCAAGGCAAATTTGAGCGAGGTTACAAGTGCGCGGAACCGGGATCTTTTAGATGTTTTCGCAAATAAATAAAATATGCTATGTCTTTGTTATACGTCTGTTTTTTGGCGCTTAATCAACGAATTTTACTCTAATATATAAAATATATAAGTACCAATTTATAGAGGCTTCGTGGGCTTAAAACTTTCCATATGCGAATTTTCTTTCTCAACATAAGTAATTTACTTTAATTATCCAGATGATTTCCTCTGATAACTAATCCTATTTGTAAGATATACGTATACTCCTCATAATTTTCCAATAAGTAGATTTTTTGCACAGTTAATAACTAAAATTAATAGCTTTTACATTTAATAATAGTTTAGACTGCAATTTATTATACTACGTCATATCGCTAGTACCAATTTATGAAATTCATAGCTCAAAAAATTATTGAGAAATAAATCATTCACACGCCGTCGGCAGACACGTCAGTTTGGTAAAATAATAAATGCTAAATATTAACCCATGAAAATTAATTACAAAAGGTTCCTTTTATTTTATTGAAGCAAAATAAATAAACGGGTAATCATTCATTGAGGTCAGTTTGGGCAATCAAATAAATATTGACCTACTAATTGTTTTTTGTGGAATCGACGGCCACCGTGTTGACAGAGGCTGTGATAGACGATCGTTTTTTGCCGAATCCAACCCTTTTCCCACCCAAGTTACCATTTCGACACATTCGGATTATGTTGACACAAAAAATGGCAAAGGTTTACAAATAAGGTAAGGAAAATGTGGGTTTCTCAAGTAGATTGTATCTACATAACGTAGTGTACGTAGTCTGTGATTGCTTAACGTTAACTCTATCGGGAAAATTTAGCCGAGAGGTTTTTAGTGCTTAGTTTGCTTGGAAGTTTCGTAAGCAGTTTATTTTTGAAATACAATGCTTTGTAATTATGAAACTTATGCTGTTAAGATGTGAAATTAATTTTATTAAAAGGCTTTTTTAACATTGAAAATAAATCCTTTTTGATTACGCCAAGTGCTCTTCAGATATGGAGTTCATACTCTGTAATAAGATTTTCTAGTTTTTATAATGAACTGCCTAACTCAATACGGTCTTCCTGACAATACTTCATTAAAAGTCTAAATTGACATATCAATATTGTTACATTAGAAAGTGAAATAAGGATGAATTGTGGAATTCATCCTTATTTCACTATTTATAGTTATTGCATGGATCGAAACGTTATATTAATTTTACACGAAAGAAGCCGCCGTCAAGAGCTTGTGTAATTCTCAGGCCTAATATTATATTAAAAACTGCTCGTAACTAATCATCCAGCCTTGTGAATTCCCTCCCGTATTTTAATTTACATCGAAATGCTTAGGAACTTGAAGAGGCGCAGATTTGTAATTGCAAATCAATACAAAATACTTTATAAGTCCTTCGGATTGCTCCGACTTGTAACTTGTAAATATTTATGAGACAAATTATCGCCTTCATAACATAAATTATTATTTACTTTTAAGTTATATAAAAATTGTCGTTTGTCTGAATTGCTTATTGACTTTTCGACTTTGGTATGATTAACTTATAAAACCAATGTTTATCACTAAGGTCTTACAAGAGCTTAGTCCTTTTGAAAGAGCTTAATGGCTTAGTATGTGAATAATAATTATTCACAACATTCGGTAACACATAAACATGAAACACCACGATACGATATCCAAACACAGATTCCAAAATAGATCCAGAATATGATTACCAAATATCCCAAGCCATTAAACTGATCTCAATTAGAAAACTGATTAAAAAGAAGAAACAAAATGTAAGTGGTAAATACATAAGATGTAACAATGACTACCAGTATTAGTGCGTACAGTGGTCCTTGTTGATTTGAACACCCCTCAGCCAAACTAATTATATTGTATGGATAGCGATCCATTTACCAAAATCGTGAAAATTTAATGCGACCTGTGAGTATAATGTTTTATGCCCACCATTGCCTATATAATACACAGGCTCGTTTGAATAAGCCTTCAGTCGCTGTTAGCGCCGTAAGGTATTTTCAATATGGGTAATTTCGCCTGTAACAAATACTTCAGCTGCTTTATTGCATACTCCCGGATTAACTCCGTATGAGCGTTGAAAAACGAATGAGGCTTCTGTAACATACAAAAACTCCTGGTATTTTATCTTAATTACTTGGAAATCTTTGTACGGGAAAATCCCTACCCTTATGTTGTCCATCGTTGCAGAACTTTATGAGCGGATTACTTTTATGGCGGGATTAAATTCCCGTTTGCGAAATGTTTACAGCTGAGAACTCTTGCCCATCTGCGATAGATTCCCAAGTTATTGCTTATAATTTCTTATTTTGATGACACATTAAATTGGAAATTTACTGTTTTCAAAAAATTGTCCTTACATACCTACTAGAAATTTATAACCTACCTAACAATAACTTGATTTGATTTTAAATAAACATAGTATTAATAAATCGATAATTTATTTAAATAGTGTTAGTAAAAGTTGTAAGTCAGAAATTAAAATTTTGTTTTCAATTCTCCTAAAGAATGCTTGAAATGACAAAGAAAAAATATATAAAGTCATGTTTATATGAGTAAAATTTCAATTTTATCACTTACCATCAATTAAAATATCGATATCAGATTTAATATAAATTAAAACCAAATTAATAATTATTAATCGAGCAAAAGGTTAGGTATGCGAAACATTAATGAAATCCGAGAAGTGAAAGAATTCTCACAATTCTAAAGTTTATAATAATCGCCCGGGCACCTCATGCTATGATATTTTAGGAATTTCATAACGAAAGCTGGGAAATTTACCAGGTAGGTAGACGGTTGTTTTGCGAAAATCAGTCAATTGTAAGTATAAATGAAACAAATCTGATAAACTCTGCAGACGATAACAACGATGGCGTAGTGGTGCTAGTTTTAACTTTTGTTCTTACCAAAACTTCTGAGCCAATATCCAGTCTGGCAAGATTGAAAAATAAGTTTTTTCTTCTCATGCGGTAAAAGTCTGAATTTTATAATTACAATATCTATGTCTTACATGTATTTGTAAATCATTCTCATGTATATTGTGAAAATATTTGGCGAAGCTTTTACGAATGGCAGTCTATCAGACAATATAAAAAATAGGTGGTGTTAATGTTAATGATGAAAATCTTGATTCATTTTGTTGTTAACCCAAAAGGAATCTAAGCACATCAAAGGGCAGAGAACAAAGCTTCAGCGAACAATATTGTTGTTACAACAGCCCTTACTTTAACCGTTGTCTCTATAGCACTAACTTTAAACCATCTCTAAGAAGCTTCATTCTTGGCACCATAAACACATTCTTCGACACATAGTTGCCTCCTGTCGCAACTAACGTCCCCTAACACTTAGCTCGAATACCCGAGGAATTCCTCCCAGGAATTCACCTTCCTCCAAAGAGCCGTCCACCGCTCATACATAATTATTTCGCCTAAATTTAATATCATAAAGCCAGACCGAAACTAGCAGAAATTCGGCGCGTCTAAATATTGCAGCATTATCTTGCTATACTGGATTTATGACGCTCAAAGGATTATCTAAAGCCTCAGTAACATTATTTCTCAGTTCACGTTTTGTATAAACACAGCTAGTTTAATAATGGCCCTGTTAGCGTCGGATGGAAAAGTTATGAAAATTGTATAATACTTAACAAATATTTGCTTAAGTTGATGAAGAGTGTTTTATTTAACTTTTAAACTAGCGGATTAATTGCAGTTCTCTACTATTATGGAGTTATTGTCTTTGAAAAATTTTAATTTTAACTTTACCCATAATAGAGTAAACACTGCTATCTTTCATGGAATACCTAAATAATAGAATGATATGCAATCTTATCAAATGAATTCAATATTAATAAAAACTAACTACCATCTAGGTACTTCCGTCGCTTTATAAACAATCCATCCTCGTTGGAATTCTACAGGTATCTGCTTAGAAACAGAATATCTTATGAAGATAAGCACTAAACATATTCTTACCTACAAATAACTATCAAAACATCAATACACAAGAAGCGCGTTAGCGGATAACGTGCCAAATCTCGTTGAGGGTAAAATAAATAATACATAAAAGGAAAGTGAGTGGAGTTGAGGGGTAGAATCAACAAGTGAATTATTTCTTAATCGAAAAATCGGCAGGCATTACTCAGCGTTTTCTTGTTGTTAGGCTACAGGTGCGGGGCGCGTTTGCTTATGGGTTTCTGTTAACATATAATGCCATCAAAAATATCCTGTAAAATAACCCAAGTCTCGCAGCTCAGTCTTTCTACCGTAAAAAGTTGTGAAATCCATGTTATACCAAGTCGGTTAATCTATTTAGTTTCTACTTAGAGGACTTTCTGCCTTAAGTTATTACATAAGTTATTATCATGCCAATTTTAAAAATATTTTACGCTTAAACAAATAGATCGACTTCGACATCGCATGATTTGATTATAAGTATGTATCACACTACACAGCACGACGAGCCAGCAACCGAATTCCTCACCAGAGTCTATATGATGACTTAATATAATTTAATTTGAAATTCGTCTAAACTTTATAGTAACTACGGTTAAACTTAAACAATACAGATACATTAGGCACTCAACGGATTTACACTTTAAGAGAAGCAGCCTCGGTAATGTGTTTCCTTAGTGTCTATTCAAGCCTTACTCACAGTTATTTCATATACGTATCAAGTCAGTAAAAATAAGTTCTATTGATGCCGGGAACCACTCGGATAAAAATAGGACCACTCCATCTCTTTCCCATGGATGTTGTAAAAGGCGACTAAGGGATATGCTTATAAACTTGAGTTTCATCTTTTAGGCGATGGGCTAGTAACCTGTCACTATTTGGATCTCAACTCTATCACTAAGCCAAACAGCTGAACGTGGCCTGTCAGTCTTTTCAAGACTGTTGGATCTGCCTTCCCCGCAAGGGGTATAGACGTGATTATATGTACATATGTATGTGAGTGAAAGGGATTTTCTAGGGTGTATCTGTCGTCGCGATTTTGATTAACAAGTGCCAATTTCATAATAATATTATGGCAAACGTTTTATGCGAAACAAATATTATCAACTTGTAAATTATTAGTTCTCGATAAGCAAAGTATATTAAAGGAATGATATTTATTATATTAAAATATTCAAGTACGATTGGACTTATTTTACCACTTGTTGATTTCATAGAAAATACTTATATGTTTTTGTAGGTCGAAATGTCTGATACCTTTTGCAAGTGGAAATAAGAAAGAAAAAACAGCTTTTTATTACTCATACGTTGTTCTTAAGATACTTGTATGAGTATTAAAATCAGACTTATGAAACTCTTGAAATGGGAAATTTTCCCTGTCCATGATAGGGAAAATTTCCCATTTCAAGAGTTTGAGTCAGAAAATTTGCTCAGATCAATTTCAGCTTGGTCGTAAATAATCCGTTTCAAACTGACTAAATCCAGAATGTGACAAGCATACAATAAAATACACTTATTTACAGGGCGACAATCTTATATATAAAATTCCCGTGTCACAATGTTCGTTCCCATACTCCTCCGAAACGGCTTTACCGATTCTCATGAAATTTTGTAAGCATATTGAGTAGGTCTGAGAATCGGCCAACATCTATTTTTCATACCCACAAAATGTAAAACAACGTTTGCCGGGACAGCTAGTAAAATATATATTTTTATCTTTTGCTTCTACTTTTTTAACAATACTTTTTAGTACTCGTATGCAGAGATCGTGGCAAGTGGAAAGGGGTAGTCTCTGCCTACCCCTCCGGAAAAGAGACGTGATTTTATGTATGAATGTTTTCAACGATATTACGCCTTGGTTGGTCTTTTCACATCGGTTCTGGTCTCCGACTTAAAAAAAGTTTAGAATCCAACCGCAGCTATGTTTGTAATAATGAGTCTTTTCTGAGTTATTTATTCATAATAGCTTTTTTGTAAGCAATTCCTCTACGGTGCGCAAAACTGATATTAGTGCAAACAGTGTCATTCAAACTCAGCTTCTAAATTCGTCGATTCGAGCAACACATTTGAAATAAAACAAAGACTGTAATTCTAGAAATGGTTTCAATGTTCGTTCTGCTTAGCCATTGTTACCGAAATCCGAAGCAGAATAAAATCAACGGGTATTAACCGTACATTGGCAGTTCAACACTGCCGCTGCAAGCCTGCATTTTCTGCACAATATGGATGTGGCGCCATTGTCATCGACTTTACGTCCAACGTATAGACAAAGGATGGTAAAATAATTATTGATAATTGATGTATATTTTTCAAGCGGTTCATTGGAAAATATCATCATATTTATCGGGGCCTTCACTTCTCTCAGACCTCTCTATTGGAATCTACAGTCACGAGACTGCACAGGCTAGTTTGGCGGATGGCTGATGGTGGAATTAAGATTTTCAAATTTCTTAATTGACTTTTATAATTTGCGCGGAGAGGGAAGGAGCAGACAAAACATCATAAAGTCGATTCCCATATAATTTCACGACCGTTCATCACAGATTTTTGTAGCAGTGGATTCTGAATAACTGGATCACGATAAGCTAGCAAACCACACACAATACCTAATCACATCATATTGAAACTTTACGCATAAACGATTCATGTCACACGGGCACGAGATTATAATAAAAATACGCAATCATGTGGCCGGAGCGTGTCACGTCCCATTCTCGCTTGCAAAACTGAGACTTCATTTTACTGAAAGGTATCAACAGGTAAGTGAGCCATTTGTTTCCCTTCCAACATTTTTCGCCAAGGTGCCGTAAGATGTGGGAACGAAACCATAACAATGTTAAAATCCAGAAGATTATCTGAAAATGTCATTTCATCCTTTACAGGCCTCGTACTTGATTAGGTTTTCTTTTTTAGAAACATTCTTGCATTTGAAATGTTTAATTCTCTTCGTAATTGTATATCTGCTTCTTTTTTAAAAAGTTTCTTCCAAGTTAATACCAAGTGGTTGTCATAGCCATCCTGATTTTTATTCTCGTAGGCTTTAAAATTAATGTGTCATATTGTAAATAACAGGCATAATATACTTATTCAAGTAAATGTAAGCAAAATATAGGTAATATTTTTTATGATAACATAAAAAATATTACCTAGAAGAAAAAGAACTGAGTTATGTAGAAACCAAACCTTTCTTTTTCTTTGTAATTAACTATCAATACAGTTAGATTTCAAAGCACGAAGTTTCTTACACGATAAAAATGTCTAAGCCTAGCCGGGAGAATATCTTCGAGAAAAATTCCGAGTAAATCTTAGTGATTTTATTATACCTGCTAAAATACGTCTCGAGTCACCCTGAGCGTTCCAGGAATTTCGTCAAAGTCCCTGTTGTTCTCGAGAACAATACGTCTTCATGCAACATTGGTCCTTACATTATTAGATTGAGGGACACCGCGTTATATAAACTATCGGATTCCGATCGGGCCCTGTAAGGGACACTAATCGATGTGGGTTCCCTTAATTGTTGCGTTAGTATAACCATGATCAATCGTACGCTCCAGAATGTTGTGACAATAAATTCTTTGTTATAATTGTTATAATCTTTATAAGTGTGCATAGTTGACATAGTTAATATGGTGCCTATCCAGTATGGTATTAATGTTTACTTTACAATTTATTTTAATTAATTATAATTATCTAGTTATTATTAATCTAGTTATGTGTAAAGACTCATAGCCTGAGGAATTTATTATAATGGAATTGCTAAAATAATATTTTTTTCTCTTTAATATATTTTTTTTTATTTCAACATTCTACTATATTAAGTAACATTTTGTTATAACTTTCTTAGAAGAGTAAAAAAAGATGCGATCTATCTAAGATGCGTTATCTATATGTCTATACCAAACATAAATTTTAGCCTGATTTTACTTTCGAGAGCACTAAAGTGTAAGGTTAATAAATAACCCGAAATCCTTAACCAACCTTGGTCTACTAATTTGGTTTTAAATTATACATAAATACTAATTAGTCACTTAGAGTAACGCTGAATTATACGTTGACTTTATTAACAGATTACACAGAGTAAATGAGTTTAAGAAGCGGCATTAAGTTTGTTTTCCCCAGAGAGCTGGCGGTAATGAGAGTTTCCTTTGTGCGCGCCGCTGCGTAACCGCGGCCGCCGTAATGTCTCTAGTTAATATCAAGTGAAGCAACTTGTATGTATACTATATACTAGCTGTGCCCGCGACTTCGTCTGCTTGGAATAGTTATTTTGGGCATCATTGAAGCCCTCAAGTATGAATAATTTTCCCCGATTTTTTCACATTCTCCATTATTTTTTCGCTCTTTATAGTTGCAGCGTGATGTTATATAGCTCAAAGCCTTCCTCGATAAATAATCTATTCAACACAAAAATAATTTTTAATTCGAACCGCAAAAGTAAAGTAAGTTCCTAGGATTAGCGCGTTCAAACAAACAAACAAACTCTTCAACTTTATAATTTACTATACTTACATATCAAATTTGAAATTTGATATGTAAGTAGTCAAGCGTGCACTAAAAGATAATAATTTTTCATTTTCATTTCCTCACAAAAAAACAAAAAACTGAAAGGTTCTAAAAGGAACTAATAGTTTACTTTCTTCTCCAGTTGGGTCACCTGTCAGTAGTGATCCCGCCAGACATAGCGGACGACGACGGCTCCGAGGCGGTGGCCCCAGAAGGAGGTTCAGTTGAACTTCGGTGCACAGCCACTGGCGTACCAGAACCTATCATATCATGGAGACGAACCGAGGGGCGTAATATCATCTTTAGGGATACTGCTGGGAAAGAAGTTAAAGGTAAGCATACTTCGATCACAATTTTAGTTGAAATGATTTCATATGATTACAATCAATTGATTGTTTATGGAGATATCAACATCAAATCACGACACTTTACCGAAGGTGCAGGCAGAGACCACATCGTCTAGCTTGCCACAAACCCTGTGCATTCTTCTACTTCATCCACATTGTAAGTTTTGCTTATTAAATTTTGATAAAAGGACTAGATGTCGATTAACCGAAGCATTACCTATGCGTACCTACCTATCAATTGTCAATTTCATAATCAGTCGTTGCAAAAGCATGACTATGACATGACAATAAAAATATAAAAATGTAGGATATAAAACGTCAATTTTCCTTTTGAATTTTATTCGTATCGGTGAGAAACGACTAAGTGGTAAAAAAGAAACAAGACTAATTTTGCATTCAAAGCCCGCTCGGGGCGGGCGCAGGTGCCGGAGCGGTTAAAACATTGGAGTTTTATGGGATTTAATAAGATATCACCCAAGATATTGGAAACAAAACGAAATCTCAAATAAATGTACAGCACAATGATCTAAATTGTCTGTATAATGAATGATGATTGTTTATTATGGTGAGATAAATTCGTAAATTTTAAGAACTGTTTTTAAGTATACGTTACATTGTGCTTCTTTATAATAAATTATGTGTTGATAACACAAGTTTCTTAAAATAAATATTAATTCAAACCTCCTCTTATGAATACACATTTTTTTATCAAATCTTTTTTTTATTACGAAAAATGTAACGGACGGGACCATCACTGGCTTTCATTTCCGTACAAAAAACGTGTTCAAAGAACTCAATTACTACTTAAACAAAATATTGTAGCAATCCGGGCTCGGGGAAGGAAATTACAACGAAGGGCTTAGTGAAAATCTGGCTGACAAAAGGTTGTTATCTCATAGTTATAATGACCTACCCTTCACAGAACGGTAGGTGAAAAGACAAGAGTTTAAAGCAATTATAGGACTAGCCGTTTTAACACATACCCACTGTTTTGTCCTTTTAATCGGATGTAATCCCACAATGTAATTTATACCTTAATGTAAATGTATAGAGGCCAAAATGGGTACTCTCGCGGGCCTATTTAAAACCTTTTCAGCTGTGTATTTTACGAATTTGACCCGTTTTATTTAAGCCATTAAGCGTAAACAAAAGACTAGTTGCGCTGTGTAGGGGTAGTAATAGTTAACAGAGTGTTGGAACAACGCTGGCTTGTATTAATTGGACATGTTATACACGCTTAACTTAACGGGAAAGATTTACTGAGCTGCTCAATATTGTACCTTTCTTTTTCCTTTTTGTGTCGAGACAGAAAATGTTTTTTTTTTCTTGTTATCGACGTAAACAGGCAGCTGAATTATTGGACGTTTTCTGAGTAAGGTTCATTGCTCTATAAGGGTTTCCCATTAATTATGTTTTATACGAGCATGTTATTGAGCTACGCAAATATTATGTCAAAGTAATAAAACATGTATGTATGTATGTACCTTAAGTAACACGAAGAAAATTATATATGCATACCATGAACAATAATCAACATGGGTACTTGGGCAAGAAATACTTGGTTAAAAAAAATAACAAGATTCTAAAATCTTTCTCTTATTGAATATTTTTATTGAATTTTACTAAAGAAAATCATACTTCTTTAGGTAGACCATAACAATTATTGAGTGAATTCAAATTTAAAATTAAAATAGGATTGCCTGCTACCAAATTCATTGCATGCTCTGTAAAGATATTTAGGCATTAATTGTGTAGGTGTAATAATATGCTTTTAAGTAGACTAATACGTTACCATGATTAGCTCATTATTCCCTGAATATACGGAAACGAACCAAAGAGAAGCCGACAGCTCTTAATTAACTCATTATAAAACATCAAATGACAATCGAGTCATTAAATTATCGTAATGAAGTATCCTTATGGGGAAAGTAGAAATTTCATGGATTATAGAACTTTTACACTTTTACTTTTTGGTTCCTTAAATGATAATAAAACTATAGACTAGAGTATTTGATATAAATTTTAAATTTAACCAATGAACTGGACAACATCACCAAAGTTGACAAATATATATTTGCGGCCGTATTTATTTATGAACTGAACTACATGTACAAGTTTGTATTAATTTTCTATGTTCTTCCCAAATATTGGATTTTCTCTTTCTCTGTTCTATAAATGAATAAATAAATAATAAATTCTTTATTTTTTCTCCACAACAATAGTTCTTACGTACAAGCTCAAAAACCAAAAAAATATGTATGGAGAACTGACACCTGTGCTAGGTGTCAACCTCCTTTGTGCCAAATAATGATTAAAGGGAAGTTACTGTTACGTGGTTTAGAAGTGCACTAGAAAGGATTATCCGAAATTCCCACGGGAAAGGATATTTACGAGATATTTCTTTTCAGGCGGCGGAACGGCGAGCGTACTCTAGTCTGTTCATAAAAATAATATAATAATTTTTTTTTTTTTTTTTTTTTTTTTGTTTTTTTTTTTTTTTTTTTTTTTTTTTTTTTTTTTTTTTTTTTTTTTTTTTTTTTTTTTTTTTTTTTTTGGCGGGTAGCAGCTAAAAAAGTTAGACGTGTTTTTGTTATCCTCTTTAATTTAATTTATTTTTATTATAATTCTACATATACTATTAATGACAATTGCTTGTAGCTTAAATATTTTGTGAACAAATACCTGCCAGATATTGTTTTCACCTCTCCTCTCACTTTATCACGCAATTTACACACTTCGCTATAATGGATGTACTAAGTCAGCTGTCTAAGAACATGAATGAGATGAAGGAACTGTTTGCAGAAAAAATGGCTGGTTTTGAAGAGTCTTTAGGCACACAGTCGGAGATTCCTGTTCTTTATAGTGAGTACAACACTTTCAAAACTTTTATCTGGAAGGCTGTCTCTGATGTCAATAGGCAACTGGAACTTGTTCTCTCTGTGCTAGAGGAAACCGAAATGAGATCACGTTCATGCATTCTCTTAATTCATGGTTTCATTGGCAGTAAAAATGAGAATCTTGTTGAAGATGTCAGAAAAATATGCTGTGACAAGCTCCTGATCCCCATTACTCCCAGCTCCATATCAGCATGTTGGCGCATGGGCAAAGCTCGTTCACCTGATAAGCCACGTCCGATTTTCATTCGCTTTATTGACACTAACACTCGGAATGCTGTTTGGGCCGCAAAGAAGAACTTAAAGGGCAGTGGCTTGACCCTTTCGGAGTTTTTAACTGCTTCACGGCATGCTGTGTTTCTGGAGGCACGGAAGACCTTGGGAGTCAAGGGCTGCTGGACGAATAACGGCAAGATTGTAGTTGTGGACTCTAAAGGTGCTTATAGGAAATTAACGACGATGAGAGAATTAAATTCTATCCTGGAGGAAAGGGCCGCTGGTAATTTCAAAGTGACAGCGGGTACTGGCTCGGCTGACGTTACTACTGCAACATTCCCTGTGGCGCAGCGGGCTCAAGCTGGTGATTTTCCCGGTCGTTCACAGCCCAAGGAGGTCCGCAGCTGTAGAACCCAAAAGGCCACAAAAAAGTGACTTGGTTTCGTCAAAGTTAATAATATGATTTGATGTTCCTAATTCATGCGTTGTTTAAACTTTTGTGGGGTAGATAAATTTCGCATTATTATTTCTTTATTTTTCTGTTACACTTCTGTTTTGCTTGTTTATCACAATTAATTTTATTTTACTAGATCTACCTCACAAAACAAAGCGAACTATTTGCATTACCTACTACTTCCAAAACGACTCCGATCTGTCATTGCATGCGTCAATGTCATTGTCACTTGTCATGTCACTAGTTAAAATATTTTTTTTTTATTTTTTTTTAAGATTGCCCTGTCGTTGGCATATGCATAATTTTAAATAAGACTGTCATTTCTTTTTTGTATCGAATTTTACTGAATGTAGGTATATCCTGCAACTGTTTGTTTTTCTTTTTTTAATTATTCATTATTATTTTTTATTTTGATCAATCTGGAAGGTATCTGCAAGTTTGATATCTGTGTTTTACGTTTTAATTACGTTACAAACACACAGTGATTATAATATTATTTTATTTTATTTATTATACATACTTGTATAGCTCAATGTCGGATGTATTAGATGATAATTCGGACTTGGAATATTTTTCCTTTTCCTCTTCTTCTGGGAGTTTTTTAAGCGTAGAAGAGGATGACTTTAGCTCTTTGGAAAATAACCTTAATTATACCTTCTCGACCTTAGCTAAAAATTTCAATGTTGTGCACATTAATGCCCAAAGTATTCCTGAACACTATAACGCCCTTTTAGCTTCCTTTTGTTCTTCTCCTATTCATGCCATTCTAGTTTCCGAGAGTTTTCTTAAACCTTCACTTCCTTCTACTATGTTTCCTCTTCCTGGATTTAGGCTTATAAGAAATGATAGGACATACACTATTGTTAAAAATGGAGTGTCAAAAACGGTCAGATGTGGGGGTGTGGCAATTTACCTTCGCGGTGACATACCTTGTCAGATCATATCACAGTCTCCGTCTGTTTTTCAGACGCCGGAGCACCTCTTTCTTGAAATCTCTCTTAATTTTACAAAAATACTTTTGGGTGTTTATTACAGCCCTTCCCTACATATCAATTATTTCAACTCATTTGAGTCACTTCTTTCACTTTATCGTAATCAATATGATCATTTACTCATAATGGGAGATTTCAATACCTGTCTTCTCAAGAAAGACTCTCGCTCTGAATCTCTTTTGTACCTTCTTCGCTCGTTGGATTTACACACCCTTCCCCTTAATGCCACTCACTTCCCTCATAATGGTCAGCCTTCTCTCCTTGACCTAATTATAACCTCCTCCCCTAACATTGTTGCGAGGCATGGTCAATTCAATGCTCCTTGTTTTTCTGCCCATGATCTTATCTACGGTTCCTTTAAATTTCGCACTCGTAAACGTAAGCACAGGGTCATGTTGCTACGGAACTTCTCAGCCATTGATCATGACCTCCTAGCATCAGATGTTGCTGCAATTGACTGGGATGACCTTCTTTCTTCTCAGGACATGGATGCCAGGGTTTCTGCCTTCAATAAAGCCATCTTGGCTATATACGATAGGCATGCTCCCCTGCATCCGGTTCGGGTCAAGCATCATCCTGCTCCTTGGCTTTCTTCATATATTAAATCTTTGATGACAAGGAGAGATAGGGCTAAACTTAAATTGCGCCAATGTCCTTCGGAGCAAAACCGCGATATGTATGTTGATCTGCGCAATCGTTGCAATAAAAAGTGTCGTGAAGCCAAACGTAATTTTATCCATTCCAACATAAAGAACTGCCCTCCTAATAAACTTTGGAATTTCCTTAAGCGCCTGGGCGTGGGGAAGCAAAGGCTTGAGGGAGACTTATCATTTGATATAAATGTGTTGAATAAATTCTTCGGTAATCCTTCTTCAAACTACTCTTATATTGCGAAACAGGAAACTTTAACATCTCTTTCTCTCAAACCTCTTCCTGATATTCCTTCCTTCAACTTCTCTGATATTTCCTGTGAAGAAGTAGTTACTTATTTAAAATCTTTAAACACGAAGGCTGTAGGTAATGACGGCATATCAGTGGATATGATTAAACCAATAGCTGAACTGATTGCACCGGCCATTGCTAAAATTGTGAACAGTTCACTTTCTACAGGGGTTTTCCCTTCAGAGTGGAAATACAGCATTGTTATTCCTCTTCCTAAAAAACCTAATCCGGTATCTCCTTCTCAGCTCCGTCCGATTTCAATTCTTCCATTCCTTTCCAAAATTCCTGAGCTTCATGTTCTTCAGCAAGTCACATCCTACCTTTTCCAACATAATTTACTAAGTCCCTATCAATCAGGTTTTCGTAAAGGACATAGCACAACGACGGCCTTGGTGAAAATAACGGATGATATTCGTGCTAATATTGATAACAAAGAACTTACGGTTCTTGTTCTCCTGGATTTCACTAATGCTTTCAACACGATCGACTTCGATATTCTGCTTGCTGTTATGCGATCTCTTAATTTCTCTTCAGTTCCTCTTTCGTGGTTTCATTCATATCTTTCAGGTCGCCGTCAATCTGTTAAAGTCGACAATGTTAGTTCTGATTGGTGTGATGTAAGCTCCGGTGTTCCGCAAGGCGGTATCCTTTCTCCTATTCTATTCTCCATATATATTGATGGCATTACTAAAAATCTCTCTTCTTCTTTTCATCTCTACGCTGATGACCTCCAAATTTATTCCGCAGCACCCCTTCAAAATCTCAATTCTGCAATACACAAAATCAATTCTGACCTAACCAAGATTGCTGAGTGGTCTCGAAATTTTGGACTAATGGTGAATGCTGCTAAATCTCAGGCTATTATAATTGGTAGTTCATATTATATTTCCAGATTTGATTGCACATTGGTACCCAAGTTAATGCTCAACAATGATGTTATTCCTTTCTCCTCTTCTGTGACTAATTTGGGTATCATTGTTGATCAATGTTTGTCTTGGGGTCCCCAAACAAATGAGATTAGTAGGAAATTATATGTAAGTCTGCACTCGCTGAGACGTCTCCAGAATTTTCTTCCCACTAGTACTAAAGTTCTTCTGGCTCAATCTCTTTTATTGTCTCTCCTTGACTATGCAGACGTGGCATATTTAGATCTCAACGAGGGACTACTTGACAGGCTGGAAAGGTTGCAGAATCAGTGCATCAGATTTATCTTTGGATTACGCAAATTTGACCATGTTTCTGAGTTTCGTAACAAGCTTAATTGGCTTCCAATCAGACTTCGCCGCAACTGCCATGTCCTTTACCTTCTATTTAATGTCCTATATAATCCCCATTGTCCACCGTACTTATTCCAGAAGTTTAAGCTTCGTGTCCTTGATAATCGTTTCCGTGCTTGTAATATTCCTTTTTTGTCAATTCCTGCTTATTCCTCGCATTCCTATTCCAAATCTTTCTCCGTCCTCGCTGCTAGGTTGTGGAATAAACTGCCTGCGGTCGTAAGAACGGCTACTTCTCTTGACTCCTTTAAACTCCAAGTCAAAAAAATATTTTTCGATCGTGTAACGCATTGAGTTGTTATATGTATATGTATATTATGTATGTATTAGTATGTATATTGTTTTATTATTTAAGTATGTTTATATTTAATTATTTTTATTGTATTTTTATTTATTTTTTTTACCTTTTCTTTTTGTCATTGTACCTAGCTGCAGCTACTATCCCTTTACATAATATATTTCTTTGAAATACCTGGTTGACTGGAAGAAATCCCTCACAGGGATAAGTCCGCCCTTGTACGTCGTTATTTTTAATGTTTTTATGTATTACTTATAATTTGTTATGTACAATAAAGAATTTACAAACAAACAAACAAACAATAATGATCACCCACGCGTTGTTAAATACATATACGGTACAAGTAATTCATCATTATGATATGAAACTGTATACTTTCTTGAAGTGATGGATCACTTACCTACTGTGGAAAAAATACCAAAACATTGTATCACGTTTTAGGTCCCATCCAGTTAGATGACTAAATGAGGTTGTACTAAGGTTGCTATCCTCTTGCTTAAAAGAAGGATCGCAGTTTGTAATTATTTCCCTTAACTGGCTTTGAGAATGTGCGCGGGAAGAGTAGCAGCTGGCACTCATTATGCATTAGCTGAATGTGCTTATTGTAGTCGCCTTTTACGGCATCCACGGGAAAGACAACAGTGTTCTGAAGGCAGGAAAAGAAAAATAAATATAATCGGTTAACAGTTAAACTAATTGAAAAAGTAATTTAAGTGTGTTTACTACTAAGATTGTTGCGCGAGATTGAATCGGAAAACAATTAGTTCGCGAGCAATAATAACGAAATGGCTGGAGCCGGAGTAACAAGTTGGCAACATGTCGCCGCCCGACTTTATAACCCGTGAATAAAACACAATTTCATACAATGCCCGTATTTTGATATTATAAACGGTTAGGGATGTCGAAATATGTGAAAAGTTTAAATTTGTGGAATGTATTAATTTTCGTGGCCGAATAGTTGTTAAAATTTCTATAGATAAGTAAATAGATATAGGTGTTACAAAAAAATATAACAAAAATCAGGTTGAGAAACTAAATAAAAGGGTTAATGTTTAGTTTGAGTTCACTTCTTACCGTTATTAAATAATTGTTTGAAATGTCATATGGTTGTTTGGTGAAGGTTATTGCTTTCTAAGCACCCAAAGGTCCGTCCAGCAGGTTTTTCCAATAAGTATGATACGTGAGGACGTTGTGTGTTTTTCCATTGTTCAGTGGATTCTTTATGCTTTCGAATGTTGTGGTTGCAAAAAAATGCATATTACAACGCAATATTTTAAAATTATTCAGAATTATGTCAACCCTAGAAAAGCACAGTCACAGTATTTTATGTCCGCGCCCCAGATTTAACGCAGGGGGTCGTATGCTATAATAAAGTAATAAATTATTGCAATTTAAATTTCATTTGGCAGCTAAGTGGCTGATTGCTAGAGACATTGTTTTGATTAAATATTTTATTAATACTTTAGTTCATTTTAATGAGTAATCGGTGAGGAAAATGTATACCTAAGCATTTAATAATTAAAAGTATTAAAAACTTGAAACTATTTTTCTCCTTAATTTTATTTTGGTTCTTTGTCGGGGTTCCGCTCTCTCTTCTTCAAAGAGCGGTCCTTCTTCTTATTTTGGTTAAAAATAATACTTTAAGCGGTTTAAAACTGTTATGAGCAAGTGAATGGCAAATAACTATTTAGGTTTATAATTCACAATAAATCCATCCTATCGTCAAGAACTTTAGCTTTTTTTATATAATCATGTTCATTCAAAGCGTTTTATTATAATAATCCTGCGTTTATAAAACTACATATTTGATCTAACGTCGCCCGACGTAAAATCGTAGAGATAAAATTTCTTGCACTTATTAATATTATATTAATAAATTGTTATGATTTTATGTCAGAAAATATTTATAATCAGAAAAATACATACAGCATTTTTATTTTCATTTGCTGGAGTAAATCTATCCAGAAATAAATAAGTATGCTAATTTCTTTAATGCAGGAACAAACTTCAAAATTTGTGTGTTTTTTTTACTTACTATTAAGCTGATAGCAGTTGCTGTTTCATTTGGAAAGTGTTAATAATTTTCAGTGGATAAGAGCCGAGTTAACTTGAACGGACGTTTTAAAAATGTCGGCGCCAGGCGGCGCCTCGATGCTATTGCTGTGAGCTAAACAACGCGAACAATAAGGTTCTTTATTATTACAGAAGAATGGAATTTGAAATTAAAGCTATATCTGATCATTGTTCTTATCTATAATAAGTATAGGGAAGTCGTTGTTCTAAGTATATTAACAGCAATATTTGTTTTCGAAATATTGTGTTGTTGTTGTCCTGTTTTAACTGTTTCCGATGATTTGAGGGCAGTAGGCGTCTAAAGGAAAAGAGTTCTTAAAAAATAATGAGTTATAATTATCTAAGATGGGTAATTGTATGTCAGGCAGGTAGCAAAGCGTAAAAACTTCGTTAAATTTGCCGGACACGAAAAATTCGTCCCAATTCCTCTTTTTTAATGGATTTCGAGCATTGAATTAATTACTCGTTATTGCCACGATAAGATAATTTTTAAAGGGGTGAAATTATTTGATTGAATTGAATTATGTTGTTTTTGAATACCATGTATTTGTTATTGTGCCGTACGCTTCCTAGCAGCAAAAGATGTTTAGATAGATGTCGTTAAAGGCGACTAAAGGATAGTCTTTTAAAATTGGGATTCTTATTTTCGACGATGGGCTAGTAACCTGTCACCATTTATTAATATCCCATTTCTATAATTAAGCCAAATAGTTAAACGTAGTCTTCAAGACTGTTGGCTCTGTCTACCCCGAAAGGGATATAGACGTCGTCATGTGTATGCATGTATGTATGTTTATATGCATTTGTTAATTTCAATTAACGCTTTATGTTGTTACAGTGGTTGATAATTACGTCGGTTCGACGTTGTCTTTGAAGAATGTGCAGCGAACTGACATGGGGACATATCTATGCATTGCGGCTAATGGTATACCGCCCACCAAAAGTCGACGTTACGATGTCGCTGTCAAGTGTAAGTATATTTTATAGATAATTTTCATCCTTACCAATTAACGAATAACTAGGACATGACCAAAGAGTCAATCATTCCATTTGCGTTATATATTCATCTAAGTTTCTTTGTAATTTGCTCGTACGAAATTTTCAAGACCATTTCGTAAGAGGATCTTCTGCTAACCAACTATATGCCCGATTGGACCTTTGTTTGCTTGAGTAAATTTTGCAGCAATCTTTGACTTTTTTGAGATCTTTTCAGCTTCTTTTATAATTTATTAGCGACCCGCCCCGGCTTCGCACGCTTGCAAAATTCAGAAAAAAATATACATAAAAACTTTTCTCTTGAATCACTCTACCTGTTACAAAAAACCGCATCAAAATCCGTTGCGTAATTTTAAAGATTTAAGCATACAGACAAACAGACTAAAATAGCGACTTTGTTTTATACTATGTAGTGATTATACATTTCTATTGAATATCTTAATAAAGGAAAATTGATCTTTAACATCTTAATCAGGTAAAAAGATAACTTTTCCGTAGGACTGTGCAATCAATGAGAATGTAATGACATGAGATAAACATGAAAAGAATTGGAAATCAAGTACTTTATTCAGAAGTAAATTTTGTGAGGCATCAGGGAACAAAGTACCTATCTAACTTCAATCCTTAACTAAAGTTTTGTACGAAGCTTGTGTTAAGTTAATTGAATTGACTTAATTTATAGTTAACCTTTTTGCCCGGAATGTCTCGTAAAGTTGGGAAGTAATCAAACGGCTGAGGCGCAGATTGTGTACTTAAACGCATACATTGTTTATCGGATAGATTGCGGAGCTTTCAGATTTCTTATTTAATTAATACATAAGTAACACATTTTCCAAGTCTCCAATGCATTTTTAACTTTTGCGTCAACCGGGTGACGACAACGTACAATCAAAATTAGTATGCATAGAGAGCTATAATTTGACATACTTTGTTTCTTAGAAAGTGTAAAGAAGCAATAAGATAGAATATCACAAAATCTATCTCAAAGGATCGCGATTTTCCGTTCAATACAGCCGGAGACATGGGCGTGTTCTAGTTAATTATATATTAAAGTATACTTTTCAGCTTAGCAGTGGTCATATTGCAAAGGTTTTTTAAGAAATTTATTATTATTACACAGTTGAGCCAGTCGTGCGAGTGGATAGTCCAGTGGTGATGCGTGCAGCAGACATGCAAGTAACACTGCAATGCTACGTCGAAGCATCACCCAAGTCACTCAACACTTGGCAGCGAGGAAAATCACAAACAGGTAAGCAATAACTAAGTAACGCTAAATACGGGTAGGTACTGTTACTTAGGTACTTGTAGATATTTCATTAACATTGTTTAATGAAATATCTACAAGTAATTATAATTTTACAGAATACTAGATTTCGTGCAAGGTTTTATGGGTATAAATTCGGTAGATTTGCCGTGAAAGATGGACGAACAAATACATATTAATAATATTAAGTGTGGATGAATTATTCAAATTCAAATTTATTATATTGAAGCATTATCTTAATCAACCAATTAATAACTTTAATGTTTTTCTTTCTTTAGGCGGGAAGCTACTAAATAGTTCCAAGTACATCATATCTGAGCATTTTATGAACGAATATGCACTGCGTATGAACCTCACTATCAATCGCTTGAAGAAGAGTGACTTCGGAGAGTACACGTGTTCCGCCGGCAATGGATATGGACGAGCTGAGGGCACTGTCTTATTAAAAGGTAAATTTAATTTATAATTACATTAAATTGATTCTGATTCTCATAGTTACTACTAATATGTAGGTATTTGAAAAGATTTAAGATTCTTGTTTTTTAACAGTACCCTTATTGTGAACTAATAACGAGGTCTTAGAAATCAAACGAAATTGAATAATACATTTAAAGTTAAAATAATAAATATTTTATTTAAATTTTCGTTTGATAATTTAATTAAAAAAGTTGATTATATAAAAGTTTTTCTGACAAAAATATCTGTGAATAAAATTTTACCAAGTATATAGTTTTAAAATAAAATTAATAATGACATGTCGTTCTTTAATGTACCTACTCACCATACTATTTTCACATTCTCAACAGAAACGCCGCAGCGGACGACGACGACGACAACTACAACTACCACAACCACGACAACTACCACGACGCCGCGTCCGACGACGACTACAACCACCCGCCCACCAAAACGACATCCTAAAAAACAGCACGAACGCAACCAGAACACGCTCGATGCAGAACTCAGACAATATGAAATCAATAACGCCCTTAATTTTTACAACATAAATGCGTATGCGCCACCTAATAATACTCACAATGATTATGCGCAAAGAACCGAACGACAAAAAGTTCGTCCCACCACGCAACCACGACACTATGTCGTTTACAATAGCGCTTCAAGCAAAACCTCCATTCTTTTCTCACTCGTAAACTTAATAAAACTCATTGTATAAATTACTAGGTGAATATTTTTTTTATAATTAGCTGTATGTAGTGATAAAAACATGGCTGTTAAATTTTGTAAGGAAAATGTACGTATTTTGAGGTTGTTATCGTTGTGCCGGGAGCTGCGCTGCCAGCCTTAACCTGTAAATTGTGACAATAAACGGACGCTCGTGTAGGACTAGCAGTTTAGTTAAATTCTATAAAAGTCAGTAATACCATGTTTTTACATTATACATTTTTGAAATTATACGCTGTAGTTATGTATTAACGTATTTTCTAATGTCAAAATTTTTATTATACGAATAATTTCAACATTTTATAAATAAAAAGTATAGTTAATGACAGTATATATTTTATTTACTGTATTTTTGAGAGTGTGATATAATGTTACACCTATGTATTTGGATAATTATGCAAATGTTAGTCATAATTTTTATTTAAATGTAATAAACTTTATGATACGAATCTTTTTTGGAGTGGTTAACTGCCGTTAGTTTTAACCGACATGATGGTATTTATCCACTTGAAAAAACAAGTAAATGCATAAACTCAAGTTCAGTTAATACCAGAATTAAGAATAAATATGACTAAGAACAAGTTAAATATAACTACAGCCTTAACATATTATATCAACATCATCATATCAATGCTATATTATATACGTATAGTGACAATGTTTCGTTCCTTACGTACATGAATCATTTATAAAAATAAAATCCTTTTTTTACAAATTTACATAGTTGTTAAGTGGCCTTGATATAGTCACTCAAAACAAAAAGAAAATAACGTATGTGTTTGTTCATAAATATTTTTTTTAATTTGTATATTATATTATAAACGATATGGACATAATGTGTCTTTAAAGTATAAAATAAGTGTTTATATGACAATATTATTGTAAAATGACAATAGCCTGTAGTTGTAAGATTAATCTAGAGACCAATATTATTATCAGTATTAATAGAATATTCTGTTCTTTTCAATATTAATAGTTGCAATAAACTGTTAATTTGTGTGTATTATTATGCCAATGTGAAATTTTGTTTACTATATTTTCTTTTTTACATAAGGCTGATTTGGAATGCTCAATAATATTGTTCACAACGAAAATTAGTCTCCAAGTTGGACGATATTATTAATTTCTGTTAATTTTGTTTCTTTTTTGTAGTTAAATTACTTTTGAACCATTACCTAACTATAATTTCATGAATTTCAAATTTCCTTGAAAAGTATAAATAATGATCTTGATTACTTTGTACAGAATTTTATTCAAGTAATTCTAAATTATTCTAGAATATAAAATTTAATATTTGTAATAATAAATTTGTCTTCCGGATAGTATATTTAAAATAATGTATTCGGCTCATTCAAGTTTATACATTATGAGTTTTAAAGATATAACATGTAGTTTTTGGAGTTCCTTTTGGACTTCATAATAATTGTAGCATGTGTAAGTATGAAAAAGAATTTACAGTAGTGTTAGCGTTACAAGAAAAATAATGAATTTTGATAAGGACGTTCTATTGTAAAAAAAATATTATACCTATCTGTGCATGAAGGCTGGTGTATAAAAGAAACCGCTATTTGATAAGTTCAAATAATATGTTTCAGATAATGTGTTACAGATTTTTAAAAAATACTTGAAGGTTTCCACCAAGTGTTATTTTAGATTTAATTTTAAACGATCCTATTTACAACCAAACTATTGAAATGTTTTTTTGCTAATATGGCTGTTAAGAATAAGTTAATAAAATAAGTACGTAAACCTAGTTTCAATTATTTGTGAATGTAAATTTATTTTTAAAAGCAGGGAGTTTACGACGTACGGTGGGTTTAAGATACAATGCAATGTAATATTCATGCAATAAATATTATTACCGCATTCAAGAAGTTTATTCAATTTTTATTTTAAGATTCCATATCTCAGAATATTTTATGTTAAAATTAAACTGTAAAAAAAATACGTTTACGCGGTTTTTATCCATAACAAGTGAATTGTTTTAAGTTTCAGTATAAAAATGACAATAATAAAATATTGCACATTTAAGGATAATCATTATGATAATAAATTGTACATATTTGCATAACTAATGAATGCCAACTTTATCTTTTGGCTTGAATGCAACTCTGCGACCTATTTATCAATGTTACACTTAAGATGTTGATATCATTTTATGACATTTTAAAATAAAAATGTAATCAAAACATATGCGTTTTATTTTGAGCTTCTGTTTTGTCTGCCTTTGCATATAAATATATCATATACAATGAAACACATGTCACGACTTTTTTTTCTATTACCGGGTAAACAATAAAAAGACAATAAGATGTTTTAAAACCTAGCAACCTGTTTGTTTGGGATGTAGTATCGATAGAATCGATACTATTGCTGCTGACTTTGCAATTAACTATCGATAGGCCTATCTATATAATAGATGGTTTTCGAGGTCAACTATCGATATTTTGGCAACGCTACATGTGACTTGTATGTTCTTAACATCTCTTGTCTTTCTTTATATGATGCGCTGGGAGACGGCAATTGCTTTCGGTCAGCTGAATGCTGTATGAAAAACTGGTTTGTGATTTTTATCCTAGATGTTAGCACATACATATATACATATAAACACGTCTTTTTCCCTAACGGGATAGATAGGAACAAAACACTGAAAGCCGACGTTCAATGGTTAAATGATAGAATTGAGATTAAAATATAGTGAGTAGTAGTAGTTTGCTAGCCAATCGCCTACAGGAAGAATCCCAAGTCTATCAGCCTTTTTCTTAATCGTCGTTTACTACATCCATGAAAAAGATAAAGAATGGTATTGGTGGTATTCTGAAGTGTCGGGAACCACACGGCAAAAGGTACCCATGCTGTTTAAAAAAAATCGTATTTTCTTTCTAATAGTCTTTTGTGTGTGCGTCACACGCTCAATTATTCAGCGGATTTATTTGGAAGTAATTTTCGGTGAGCAGCTGGCGTTGCGGTATGAGAGATCTGATCAATATTCCGAAGTCGCTCCCAAGAACTGAAATATGTCCGTCTCTCACTCAATCCGACTGCAAGTCATTTGTTGGCAGAATGTATTATAAAACGCTGATATATTTCATGCCACCTAATTTATATTGCAGACTAGAACTGCTGCAGTTTCCGTTGCGGGTATATTTGTTACGTCTTATTAGCTTCGTTCATTCTGGTAAAAACTTTTTGAAAAATCTTTTCAAGTATTTTTCAGTAACATTGTATGTGTTAGTTTTATGGTAACGGGAAGTTAATATTCAATTTACAAACATACATAAATCACGTCTCTTTTCCGGAGGTTAAGGCAGAGACCACAATTAATTAATTTAAATAAATTTTCTTAATTATTCAATTTGAATATAATAAATATGCTTCTTTGAATAATTTTTGAATCATTAACGTACCTACATTGTACAAAGACACTTTCGCGATGTTATTACATTCCTCCAACAGAGGAAAAATGAGTTTTCATAGAATCAAACATTTGAAAGTACCTAGCAAATGAATAAACCAACGAATTGTAACAGAGCAAAAATATATTCCGAGTTCTATGTTTTATTTATTACCGAATACGCTAAACCTGCGTTCTTCCGTAATTTGTCAAACACCGCCTCACAATGTTTCGTGCGAAAAACGTTGAAGAAAAAAAACTCCAATATATCAATCAGGAGAATGTCTGTTTTTTTAAAAGCTTTAATTTTCTTTTTGGTTAAATTACTGGCTGCTTTCTTACTCATCAACAATTAGAACAATTTTGATAACGATTGGGAGTATCAAGGCGGAAGAATTCTTTAGAAGGAGGACGATTGGTCCCAAATATATTTATTGATGAATCTATGTTGTATTTATTTAATGTAAATACTATTACGCATCAACATTTCTAGCGCATTAACATTTCAACTTTATACCCTAACATCAGAAAACTGGGCTGAACTCGTAACTCCTTATCAAATTATAACCCCCTTTCCTTAAAATACTGCCTTAATAGTTTCTAAGACGCACCGCACCACACACATATGAAAATTTATGGTCTTCGGTATTAATTAAAGGTCGTAACTCGAGGGCAAAGTTTCTTAAACGATTAATTGTGCTGCTCAAATATTGCGGGTTAATTTTAAGTCAGTTAATCCTTTCTCCTGTTTATCGGATACTGTTTCCTTGATAGGATTATTTTTTCTATTTTTGTAGTGGTTAATAAATGAAAAAACAAGGCTTTTTTACTTAAACGCTGATTTAAATAATACTTGTTTTTCATCAAAACATTCGAATATGCGATGTATCTTTAAATTTATTATTTTTGGTAATAACTCTGCAAAAATATTTTAAACGTGTTTTGCAACTTTATTTTTTTAATTTCGTTATGGTCATGAGTTCTTAGCTTACTTTAAGAGAGATCTACATACATAGTACCTCTGTATTTGGTTGGATTTAAATCCCTATCACTATATCTGTCTAGATAACTTATAAAAAATACTTGTTCTTTTGTTCAAACATAATTTCAGACATAAAATAACAGTATTATCAAGTAGGCAGGCAAACCGCAGACATGATATATAAGGCACTTACCACACCTCGTAATATCGCCTTTTCTTGCAATATGAAAATTTATTGCAATGTGCGTGTATACGTTGAGGTGAATAACTCTGAAAAATGACTCGCGGTTAATAGCAATGGTGATATTTTAAATTCTCAATGTTACAAGATTTATATTCATAGAATACGTGTGGGATTTCTAAATCTTTTACAATAAAAATGTGTGTTGAACGCAGTCCTTCATAAAAGTTTATATCAACTTAGGCCGATTCTGTTGTGTGGTGATGATTACATAATAATCAATCAATAAAAAGCTATTAAAAAATAAATAACTATTATGTAATCGAGTACATCGAGTCAAGTCAGTCACGAGATTCGAAGGCCAAGTTTAGATGGAAAGGAGAAAGGGTTTATTCTCTTGTCTTTCATTTGAATTTCGAATAATTCTTAAGTCACCAAAACGAAATCAAATAATATGTATGTACGTAACGTCAGTAGTTTGGGTGTACTAATCAACTCGTGTGGGTAAGCTCAAGTATAACTTATTCATTTAAGCATTAAGTTGTGAACGAGCAGACTTCATAAGTTATTTCTTGATGAACTTTACATCGTGCAGGGAAATAGTTTCCCTTAATGCTGTTTTGATTATTTCATTACTTTTATTATAAAGTTTGAAGATTTCACAGAATAATTTTTTCATCAAATTGTGTTAGAATAAATTACTTGCCAATTTATTTTTAATCGCTTCGGTATCCAGGACTTAATTTTAAAATAAGCCCTACCAATTACGAGTGTAGTTAGAAAAGTGTGGTGTTACCTGCCATGTAAAATTATCTAAAACGTTAACTTGATGAAACGATATTTTTGGATAGTTTTTACGTAAACCTAGTAATGGCACAATGCTCTGAATGCTATCAGTGATCAGATGAGCATTCTACTATTTAGTAATATCGTAAGACCCTCGGTGAACACGGATCATTGTAATAGGATTCGAAACGTTCGGGATAAAATAATAGTACGTTATGTGCGCGTTTAATACCTATAGTAGGTATTCAAAACAGTAAATTGCACCGCGAAAGGTTAAAAGCTGATAAGCATTCATCTGTTTCTTCGTAATTGAATTGAAAAGTTTAATAACCTCTTTTTGCAGATTGTTTTCCTAAAAAAGGCACTTTTTGGAATATTTTACAAAATACCTTATCATTTTCTATCTACATATATCAACAAATCTCTCCTTCATACATAAAAATATAGAGAAAAGATTGGTATTTTTATTTGTAATCATTTATTTAAAACTACTGGTCTGATATTAATGAAATTTGACACAGCATTTGTATTCCTAGAGATTCGTTTTGTGGAAAGGCAGTATTATTTTTTAAATGGAACTAAAAGGACTTCCAGTAAAATTCATCAAATAATTCAAACACACATTTTCCCATAATCTTTATTGGAAAAAGTGTGTCTGAATTAATTTAATTATTTTAAGATTCCAATATTCCTTAATCTTAATTACATTTTGCAACACATTTGTTATTTCGAAATTCATCGTACGAGTTTTTCCTAAAACAACAACAAAGAGCTCACACATCAAGGTATTAGTGACAGTAAGAAAATACTGCAGGAAGCGTAATGTGTTTTTAATTAAATTTAAAACTTTATACGGCAAGTACACACGAGTGTGTCTGCCTGACACGGGACTGACAAAGAAACTCATTCCCTTCCAAGTTTACTTCCAGTAATTCAGTTCTGAACCTCTTGAGTGCGAAACTCGGGCTTTATGAGGCTAATTAAGTGTCTCATAACAAATGTCAATTAGTACGAGGCTTACTATGATGCGTTTTATTTCGGGAGAGCGCTGTAAAAGGGGGTTTAGTGCTAAAAGACGGCTGATATAGCGTGTATGTGGCTGGATTTCTAATAAGTACGGTTGGGGAAGCCGCTAGCATTTTTGTTGATTAGGCTCTGGGCTTACTTTGAGCGGTGGGCGGAGTTTGCTTTGTACGTACAATACTGAACATAATGAAAATGTTAATTTGACGCGAGAATATCAACTTTAATTATGAATGACGTAAAGACTTGTGAATTTGTTCAAAATCATCTGCATAAAAAATACACTTAAAGGCAGGCACCTAAGTGGGATATTTGCTAGCTTGCACTTAAACTAAGTTTTCTAGAAATCATTTATTATCAACATGAAATATTTAATGTTGGCTGTCCCTCTGGGAGTAGGTATGGCGTAGTTTTATGTTTAGTTAAATAAATACAAACTAATTGATCAAAGACGCCACTTAGTAAATAAGGATCAGAGCCAAAAACCTAAAATAAAACAGGTAATGATACAGAACTGAATGTCTCGAAGAAAATCTAAAATACATTTTAATAGAAATCTCATTGAAATTATTTTTAAAAAACTGACACTTATACCGACAAAACACACTATTAACGCAACAAAAGTTTTTGCCCTCCACGGCCTAAATGTTAACGAGGAAACAGTGACCGAATCAAACTACAGTTTGCCGCCACACGGTGTCATCAGAACACTTTTTTGGGGCTGGGATACGATGACGTTCCCGATACGCAACGATTTATGGATATTTAAAAACCTTTTTTAACTATAGAAAATTTACACTATTACATTAAGGTTTTATAGAATGGCTATTTATTTAAAGTAGGTATCAAAAATGTCATAGATATATTGTAAAACTACATTTTGTATGTGTTTAAAATTTTTATTCATTATTATAGGATATTATTATATCGCTTAATAATTGTCGTATGGTTTAACAACTTGGTTGACGTCAAATAAATTACTTAAAAACTAAGTTTACTGCCGCTTCCAAGGCGTCAGTGCAGAAGAAGCGGTAACAAACTGCACTGCAGCATTTTCATCAACAACGTCAACTTCACAATATTAAATTATACTTAGAATAGAATGTGGACGGGAGAATACATTGTTCACGGGAGATTTATATATTTATGCGATTTAATATTGAAAAAAGAAAAAAATATATATATATATTATGGATTGCCAATTTTAAAAAGATTTATGTACAGAGTGTACTGAAATTTTGATTTAAGTTCAAATTAAACTACAATTAATTACGAGGTTCCTGTGCCAAGCTCGAGCCAGATGTTTTTATCATTAAGGTAATCATCAGTCCTATAATAAGCCTTCCCACAAAGTACTTTCTTTACATACTCTTTGAATTTTCGGTTGGGCATATCAAGAACAGACTCCGGCAACCTATTATAAAATCGTATACAGTTCCCCATAAATGATTTACTGACTTTGCTAAGCCTATGAAACGGCATGACTAATTTATGTTTATTACGTAAATTTCTATCAGTTGTGGCACTAACTTTTTGAAAAAAAGAGGTATTTTTCCTAACATACATTATAAGATCAAAAATGTACTGGGACGCTACTGTAGGTATGTTTATTTTCTTAAAGAGTTGTCTTAACGAGTCTCTTGGTCCTAAGCCGTAAATTGCGCGAACGGCCCTTTTCTGAATTATAAAAATAGTTTGTATATCAGCCGCGCTACCCCATAAAAGTAAACCATAAGATAACAAGCTATGAAAATAGCTGAAATAAACAAGCCTAGCTGTAGCTACATCTGTCAATTGTCGGATCCTCCTAACAGCATAAGCGGCAGAGCTAAGTCTATTGGATAGTTTAGAAATATGAGCACCCCACTGTAGCTTTGCATCAATTATAATTCCTAAAAACTTTGTATTTTCAACAAATTCTAATTTCTGGCCTTCCAGTGTTATGTCAGTATTGGCCTGCATTTACTTTCTGAGTTACAAATTGTATCAATATACTTTGCGCATAAATCTTCTGTTTTGAATGCAATATTTATATATGTAGGTATCTTACGTCCAACAGAAGTGATTATGAGATAAGTACTGTAATAAAAATTATAAAAATGTAACTTTTAGTTTAGACTAGGCATTTACTTTTATGAGTAATTGTAATTAAAGTACAACAATCCTCATTAATCTAAAACATGTAAACACGGTATTTGAGCGGGTAATCCTTTACAAATTAGTTTGATTCGCCGCGTTAGAATTTCAATTGATGTTGTACTGTGATTAGTGGTTTAGCAAATCGGTCTCTGGTCAAATAATATTGATATCATGTAAATATTGTTTTTGTACTACTGAATTAAATTTAAAATAATAAAAGTGAGAAAAAGACGAAGAATCAAATTTCATGGATTGCTTCAAATTTGTTAAATGCTAACAATTTGGTAAGTAAACATCTATCAACTAAGTCTCATTGTTAAGTCTACTTTACATACTAAAATAGTATTTATTCACTGTTTTGAGTCTGATTTTAGTGTTTAGTATTTTTATTACACTCCTGAGATACGATTTTAGCAAACGGAAGCCCATGTAAAATAAAACACTTGACACATTATCCAATAACGTTATTATTGTGTATACAGCCGAGAAAATCAGATCGGCTGGCAGTAATGCCGAGTTAGATAATGTTTGCTCTGGGGAGAATCCAAAGGCTCGAGATAAGGCTGGCCACGACCTCGGATTTGTCTCCCACATGCTATACCCAGTTGTATTAATATTATTGCAGCCTTCCTTTTAAATGACACATTTTAAACGGGAAAGTAATTTGTATTCAATTGCTAACGCTCTCTCAATTCGAGACTGTAATCGAAGGCAATATCGAGCCCGTATTTCTCTCGATATAAAATTGTCGCATAATAGAGCTAGCCGGTCACATGAATCACAGGGCTCTTCCAGGCGAGTCTTTGTATTCAGTTTGGCGGATGACGATAACCTTAATGTAAGCGGCGTCACGGCTGGTGGTCCGAAGAAGGATCGCTTTTGTCGTGGTCCCTTCCGCGCGCTCCATTCTTTTCTCTTTATATATTTTCTCACTTGAGTAATTCGAGGACAATAAACATTTATTGTGCTCGTTTATTTGACAGACGATGAAGAAATATCGAATGAGCGAGTTCGTTATATTTACCCTGCGGCGGGCCTTTACGTGTTTATAACGAGCAGTGGTACAAAGAAGTCAGTTTTTCCAAGTTAAAGAATGAGAAAATGATTCGGTTACCTCAGCTAGAATATGAATTTGTGAATCTTAAAGAACAGAGCCTCGAGCCTCGAGGAGAGCGAGTGCTCGGCGAAGACATCCGCATTCGTTTTTGTGTTCAACAAAGAATGAATTTTACGACTTCCTCTCCTAATAATTAACTTTTGGCGTGTTTTATTTTTGTTCAAGAAGTCTGCCACTTTGATTAATGACAATTGCAGTTTTGTTATTGCGCTTAAGTTTTTACGATAATGGAAACCTCTTCTTAAAGTGAAAGGATATTTGAGGCAGATGCTTATAAAAGTAGCGTTCATGCATTTGTATTCTGTTTGCGAGGGGACGATAACTTTAATCCGACCAAAGTGTCACCTTGAGTAGCTACAAAGACGGCCTTTGTTTGAAGGCGAATAACCTATTTATTTTCCGACAGGTTTTGGTCTATTGTCGCCGGTGATGTAAAATTGGACCGCTTGAGAGCAAGCTTGGCTGACTAGACTGCTGGTCCAAATACCGCGACTTGATGGATTGTGATCGAGCGACACACTCATTGATCATGTAACGCGTAGATACTTTCGTTTGGTCACTTAATTTTGCGGTAGATTGCTACAGTCGTGACGTGAGGAAATCGGCTTTCGTCCATTGAAGATTCATTAATACGTCAAAGTGAAAATTTACCTTGGTGATATAAATCAACCACTATAAACATATACATACATACATACATACATATGATCACGTCTATATCCCTTGCGGGGTAGACAGAGCCAACAGTCTTGAAAAGACTGAATGGCCACGTTCAGCTATTTGGCTTAATGATAGAACCGAGATTCAAATAGTGACAGGTTGCTAGCCCATCGCCTAAAAGAGGAATCCTAAGTTTATAAGCCTATCCCTTAGTCGCCTTTTACGACATCCATGGGAAAGAGATGGAGTGGTCCTATTCTTTTTTGTAATAGTGCCGGGAACCACACGGCACATAAACACATACATTTTTGCTTTTATTCTTTAAATATCGACACCTGCCTAATGATTATGATTTGTAACTAAGGCTCTTGTCAGAGCATATTTCCGGTTCTCTTAAAGACCAAAATATTTTCAAACGATAATGAATTATCATACCTATTTTGTTATTCATAATTTCATCTTGTACAAACCCAAACTGGATACCATGATCACCAAATTTATTGTCTCCGGCTTCAAAATCTACAAAATCGTCACGAATGCGGCCGCGGGCTAAATATAGTTAAATAAATCTTAAAATTACGTCGCTGAATATTCATCGTTCGAACGTAATTGTAAAGCTTCAACAAAAGGTTAAGAAATGATACGGTCCCTTTGTAAAAGTTGCAATGTACGTGACAAATCTCCTAGTTTCGAGTTGGGATTGAAAACTGCGATAGAGACGGACCCGACGTGACGGGAATCCTTTATTAGTTTCCCATTTAGAAATAGGTGCACAGACTTTATAGGCCTTAGAGTGAGTGACTATGGTCTGTAAATATGGTATGATGACAATAACTTTAAATAAGCATTTTAATTAAAAGATATTTTAATCATAATGTAGTAGCGTAACGAGTAATATAGAAGGTAAAGTACCTAGAGCGCGTAACTTTCGATTTATATTGGAATAATGCATCATAGAATGCACTACGCCTATAACGTTTAATAGGAGTTTTCGGCAAATTCTGCTTCATTGAAGAACAGCTAACGGTCAATTCCTACATCAGTAAATATAAAAGATATGCTGCCAAATATCAGCAAAAGCACCTTTTCAATCGCAATTTAAGGAAATCTTTGATTTGTAAGAAGATATAATAAATTTATATGTTGGCTGACGTGACTACCCTTTTAGTTATTATGGTTATGTAAAGCGAAAAAACATGGCTATTTTGACCATTAGACAAATTAACATAGTTGTCCTGCATCCACATTTCATTAACTTGCTCAGCCAGATCAAATTTTATCTATTAACAACCCGATATAACGGGTACCTTGATATACCTACTATATAATTAATGCTTTTAACTTAAGCGCGCTCTACCATACATCTCGATGACGCTAACCCAATGATGCACAGAAGTTATCGGTATTTCATCAGACATTTTGTTGGTGCAAGTCGTGTCTAAGATTGTAGTCACGTTCGGTACACTTCATCTTGGTCTTACAATGCAATCAGATAACAAGTAGCTATCTGAGTTAACGCGATTAGACGGCCAGTCAGCCGCGTACTAATCGAAAATCAGCGAAATGAACATAGCCGGAATCATAATCGGCTTTGTCCAATAACTAATCTTATAGTCACTGACTGAATGTTATAAATTATTGCCTCATTGTTTTGACTTGAAACTTTACTGGGTCCAGTTTATTTGCTTCTGATCTCATCATAGTCTTCAACCCTTGATAGTCATATATAGACCTGTCTATTATTATCTCCTAAAATCAAAAAGAAACATGTTTTAAATATAATATGTAGAGAAAAAGAAACATGACTTTTGTGTCACCAAAAATAAGCCAGAAGAATAAAAAGTACTTTAAATGTCTTACTTAATGTTAAACCTAATGAAAATTATTTTTTTTTCTTGTGATTATCAGCCTCTATGTTTTCTGTGTACATAAATAAGTAAATAAATAAAAATAACATACAAATGTCGACTCAATGTAATCACGCACTTGAATAAAGCGGTCGGACATTTCTACAAGTTGAATGGCTCCGATGAAGCTGAAAACAATTGTTTACAGTTATTAAACTGTGAAGATACGTGAGCACTTTGTATTAGTGCTTGGCCATAATATGAACAGAGAATACAGTGGTAAAAAAACGTTTTAAAGAATTAAATTTATCTTAAAGCAATAATAGATTTTTTCTTCCATTCAAGTAAGCAGTTAAAAAATACTTAAGTTTATGTACTTAAGTTTAATCATAGTCAGCCTATGGCATTAGTCCCTTTTGCGTCACCTCTACTCTCTGAAGAGGTCCCCAGGGTTTGCGTGTAACCTTGATCCTGAATTGGGTAAGTCAAGTTTTAGCACGAAGCGACTTCTGTCTGACCTACACAACCTTTAATTCGATAAATATTTAATGTTATAGTCACAAATCGTAACCAGCATCAGCTGGTAGCATGAAATAAAGAAAAATTGGGTATAAAATAAGCGCTTATTTTATACCAGATTTTAGGTTTTAATGTTATTATGTTTTTACAGTTTTTATTGTTCCGAATAACCTAGTATTTTTAGTAGTCATTACCGTACAGCTTAACGTGGCCTTTTAAGACTGCTGGCTCGGTCTACTCCGCGAGAGATATGGACGTGACTATATGTATGTATGTACTATGTGTATTTTCTAATTTTCTTTTAAACCCGAACGCAATGTGGTAACGAAATTTATTTTTATTAATAATAAAGTACATTAATTATCTATGTCTAACCACGCTAAATAACACTAATATTAAAGAAAAACATAACAGATTATGTGGTTCAAATATAAGTCGCCATTTTTCCTTCGAGACTCCTAAAAATGTAAGCTGATTTACCGCGTAGGCCTCGGTGGGCAGCCGCCCGGCAAATAGTCCGGTAGACAAATGCTCACAAATTGACTGGACGTTTTTCACAGTACGCCACGTTTTAGCCCCCGGAGTCTTGCTGAAACGTCAGAATTCTTTTATTAGTCCAATGGTAATTAGCGACTTTTCTTTACAGCGTTTTGATGTAAACAACGTGAGCGTAGGTATTTTTCTTTTCAATATTTCTTGATTTACAATAATGGCTTCTTTGTTAAAACAACATGAGATTCTATTTACTAGATGAGACTAGTCATGGTCCATTTATTAATACATCGCATATGTGCGAGGATTCTAAACAAAACAATGAATAGGGTATGTGATCGAATAGATTTTAAAATTATGTACTTTCTTTAGACTTAGTTAAAATTATTAATAATAAATACTAATATCGTTTTCACCTATGGTTTTCACAACAAAAATTAAGTATCTGGGAATATAAATTTTTTGAAGTTCTTCATTATACTTATTGGTGCTGATAAAAAAAGACGAGTACTCATTGAAAATTATGTATACATACATACATGCATACATATAAATACATCTATATCCCTTGCGGGGTAGACAGAGCCAACAGTTTTGTAAAGATTAATAGGCCACGTTCAATATTATGTATTGTTTGCATATTATATATCATATATTAACAATTATTAAGTGTGTATTAACTTTTGATGAACTTTTAAAATTAATAAATGTAATTCGTATTAATAACGATTTATTTTTTATAATTTACTTTAAAACCACAAATTCAAGATTTTAGGTGTAAACACACGTATTGTTTTGTCTTCCAGAGGCGCTCCGTGGCACGCCACAAAGTACCTCTGGGTATTTTCTGAGCTTATATTAGTCTTAAGGTTTCTGTTTACTAACATATACTTACAATCAAAATTTTTAATAAATATTTTTTTTATTATCTAAAGGGTTATGAATTATTCTATGGCAATTTTGAAGACTTAAAGTTTTTGCACACTTGAATTAATTCGGATTCATCTATGGGATCTATCTCTGTTTCTATAATCAATTTATATTCGGGTAAGCGAGTGATTAGGTGCGGTTGCAGCAGTTCTCAGGAGGGACGGCGTGGACGTGGATGACTCGGACTGGCCAGGATTCTGCTTTATAAAAAAGGTGTTTCGCCACTTAACACAGCAGAAGGTTTCTTGGCATTTTGTAGGTAACACTGTCCTCACAAACAGCAATTCCCACCAAGACCATACCCTAGCTTCCCCCCCCCCCCCCCCCCCCCCAACCGAGCGGGATGGCGACGCACTGTGGATGCCCTCTGCCCTAGCAAGGGGACATAGGACCTTAAGTCAAGTAAGTCAAGTATGGGATCACAGGTGATCACAGTTTATAGCTACATAAATGCTTATTCGATCAAAATATACTCTTTAAACTACTAAAAAAACGAAGAACATTAATTGCATGAAAATAAAAGATCAAAAAGTAGGCGAACAATGACGAAAATCAAATAAAGGCGAGTTCATAAAAACGCTTCATTACCGAGCTTGAAGGCATTAAGTAGCTACAACGACCAAATAAAGCCAAGATTACAAGTTAACCTCATGTTAGTAGGAAACCCCAATGATAAAGCATCTCAGAAAATCCTGCCCCGGGAAGGGTTCCGCTAATCCCTCTTTAGCAAAAACGCTTCGCTCCAAAAAGTGATGGTCGGCTAGGAAGGATGGATCTTCATTACCCAACCGTGTTGTCAGTTAAGCCAAAGGGTCTCAGGATTACTTACTGCTTAATAAAACTTAAAAAACGTCCCACGTAATATCTCAGGCGGAACAGTGATCTCGCCAAATATGGGGATTAAGTTTAACGAAGGAAATTCTATGGTGTTTCTGATGGATAGCTCTTGGAATCACTTACATCTTCAGAGGATATTTCGAAACATGAAAACTTTAAATCTATTTCGTTCACGATTAGTAGGGATATAACCTGATTATGACACACATAAAATTAAAATAAAATAACTGGCACTTATCAACGGATTTGGAAAAAATTCGTTAAACTACTAAATATATAAAGGAGGATTATTGAAAATTGGCATGAAGGTTCACTAATTACTCGTTAATTGTTTGTTTGTTTGTAAACTCTTTATTGCGCACGAAAATATATATTACAAAATACAAAACACTCGTTGAATTTAGAAGAATATGTACAATGACGATTATCCCAATCTGGATTGTTTCGAGCAATCATGGATACATAAAAAATGACGTATGTATTTATTAAAATTAATGCCAATTTCTTATTCAATTAATAAGCACGAATTTATACTGAAACACTTTTCGTTCGCGCACAACAGATTTCAGAATTTATTATGGCACCTCTTTCAAAGTGCGCTTTTACCTTTCTAAATTTATATTCCCCTAAGGCACACAACACCGACCTCAATAAAGCACAATGGCCAATCGAATTATCATATCCTTAGGGTGTTTGAACATTCTCTATGAAATACTCCAAGCGGAAAGTGAGTAAAGTGGGATGCGACATGCACATGATAAGGAAAGGAGTTTTTTTTTTTAATTTGGGTGGCGCTATTATTATTTGGATGTATAAATAATAACATATTATATATCACACATTTTATCTTTACTCGATAGGCAGAGTAACACTACAAGAAGTGCACGTTTAGTTGGATGACAATGATTTGACGGCCTCTGTGGCGCAGCGGTAATACGCTCGTCTGTGACATCGGAGGTCTTGGGTTCGAATCCCGGCCAGGGCATGATGAGAAAAGATCTTTTTCTGATTGGCCTGGGTCTTGGATGTTTATCTATATTAAGTATTTATTATAAAATATAGTATCGTTGAGTTAGTATCTCGTAACACAAGTCTCAAAGAACTTACTTCGAGGCTAACTCAATCAGTGTAATTTGTCCCGTATATATATATATTTATTTAATGATAGAATTTCATTCGGAGCCCTTTTCCTTATTTGACTAATAACAATTTGCAATTTAAGACGATATTATACATTTTTAATTATTCCATCTTAATCCAACAGATATAAAAATAGCCGTCATGTAGTTAGGAAACCTGCCCGTCATAGTTACTTTTAATAGGTAACTTATTACATGATATTGGAATTTGAGGGCCCCGGGCCCGGACGCGATCATATTTCGTGGTTACTAACGGATATTGCCCGCCTGTCTAACTCCTTTTCCAAAGCAATCTGCGTTTGACAGATCTCCCAGTTTTGATCATTCGAGCGGACCCACTCTAGCCTTTACCGCCTCTTTTATATGTGTATTTCTTGGCCATTTTTATATTCGATTCTAAGAAATATGTTCGAGAAACTGGCTGACGATGATTTCATTTAGGGAAAAGTATATTGTATTAGTATTATTAAGCTCGATATTATGTGATGTTACTATTTATGGACAGACAACCTGATGTTCTGTCTTGTCCATTAATATGATATTCGTTATATGCCATAAATGTAAAAATATTGGCAATATTAATGTAAAAAATATCGTATGTATCTATAATATTGCCCAGTTTTACTTCTTTACATTTTATTCTCCTTCTCATCGTAGCCTATTCACTATTAGGTATATTTTTAGATATTAGCTCTAAATTTGGTAATGACAATAAGATTGCATAAACCTTTAGGAAAAAATGGACAACCCTACCTGAGCTTGCTGAGCTTGGAATTTTTTTACACATTATTAAATTACCAAACATATACTCGATTTTTAATTTAGCTACTTACGTACACGTTAACGTACCTGATAATCTTTTATAGACATAACATTGCCGTAACATTTTCTTTTTAAAATTTAATTGTAAAAAGAAGAACTAATAAAAAAATACATGCACCGGGTTAAATAATAAATATTCTGTCTGCGTACTTTAATTGTTTGTTACAAAAAAGTAAAATTAAAAATGCTTTACTTATTATTGCGGGAAAGGTTACAAACCAAGTCTCACTTAGACGGCTTGCAAATCATATAATTCGGAATAATATTTTCATATGATACTTTACATGTAGTGAATAGATTTGGCAATAAATATATTAACGGTAATGCACCGAAAGAAAATTAAATTAACCATGTTTTCCAAGTTCTATTTTTTTATGAAACGAAAAACGTAAACACATATCACTTGACAACCAAATAAAACGAAATAACCTTAGAATTTTCAATGATCGTATTTCCCTTATATGTTGAGAGGCATTGTCGAGCCGAGTAATTGAATAAGAAGATTGCCATCACCCGAGAAAGAATTTAATAACACACGACATAAGTAATAGAAGTGAACGTATCGTATTTGATATAATACCTACGTGCCGCTCTGTACATTCTAACGGCTATTTCAGACCGTCCAAATAGTTTTTTTATTTAAATAAAATTCCAATAATTTCAACGCTTACTGCTCAGTGCGTCGACAACGGGAATACATTGCGCGACCCCTGAACCAACTAGGATAACGATTGGAGGAAAAGGGGAACTAGTTTTACCATTCGATGAAAATAATATGACATTTTGAAAGAACCCGAAGACATAACTGTATTCGCTAACGTACTATGGACCGATAATAATAAGTAGGGAAAGTAATGATAAAGATGTTTTAACTCAACATTTTAAGAAAATTTAATTAATATTTTGCGAAATGTTTCGGTAATATTTTTTTTACTTAATTTTTTCTTTGTAACTTAGACTTTGTAAGGAGCGCAGCTATTATTAAAGTTAAACAGCCCTCTAGAGTATGGGTCTGGTTTCATTTTATTGGCTTAACTTGTTGACTAAAACGTTTACAAAACGAGGCGACAGTGGAAACGAATTCATTTAAAAATAATAAAAACGGGAACAGGCATCCACAAGCTGCGAGGTAGAACTAATTCGATTTGCACATTTAAATCTATAGTCCAAGCTGGCGCTGCCCCGGTTTTAGATAAAATTGATTACTTTGAAACTTTAATACTGTGCTATCGTAAAATAAAAACTGTTTATTTCGTGTGCATACTCTATTTGTGAAGTTGAAATTGTTCGCCGAATCGCATTTGTTTGTACCGGTAACTAATTATAGTGTTTCTGATTTGTGGAAATAAAAAAAGGAGAGTATTGAAACATTGTTTGCTAATAAGAACATTTAGATTAATATATCACGTCCTTAAATAAACAAATGCCGTGTGGTTTTCGGCACTTTAGTATAGAACGGCAATGGTCTAAAAGGCCTGACATTATTTGAATCTCAATTCCATTATAATATGCCTTTTGGTTTTCACGCGACTGTTGGCTCTGTCTACCCCGTAATATATAGACGTGATAATATTGTAGGTATGTTTATGTTTTGAATAAACAAAGCCAACAATCACGAAAATAGTCAAAGACCATATTCGGCATAATGATCTGGAATTGCTCGAAATTTTTAAATAATGATTTTCGTCACATTCATTTAGCTAATTTGAATAAATTGCTTATTTAAAAATCACTTATTATAACTCTTTATTTGCACTAAAACCCTGAAGTTACGAATAGCCAGATATGAGCAGCTACTTAGTAACTTTTCTTAAACATATAATATTGATATATTCTGGTATTATACGTATATGCTGTGATAGCAATAAACGCTTTAAAAGAAACACAACGAATTCTAGACAAATATACTGCAGATTAACTAAAACCTCTAGCGCAATGCAATTGCAACAAACATTTAAAAAACCGGTCAAATAATAACCGCACGTGATATTAGGTCGTTTGAATACGTAATGCTATCGTAAGTAAAAGAAGTTCCATAAATGCTTTTAGTCGAAGCGTGTTGGGTCAAATGTGAACTATAAATCTGGCGAAATGACAGGGCCGCGATAGCACCCGATGGCCGGGTGTGTATTTGATAATGGGAGGTTGACACCTGCTGCCCATAGGCACCAAACGATTTATATTCAGACTTTTGTACTTTTAGGTTTTGCATAATTCAGCATTTTAGTAGCATAAATATTGAAAATTTGCTTTTGCGAGCGTTGATTGTTCTTTGGGAACTAATCGTTATTTCGATCTTAGAAATTTCGTCAAAGTTTAAGAAGATTAATCTTTAAAAATGATTAACAAATAACATCACACTATTTTTATATAGTTACTTTTAAGGCGTCTCGTATTTAGCCGTATATTATGTCAATTTATAAATGTTTTACTTTGTGATATGGTTTAAAAAAAAGCTCATGTCGGATCATCGGAATTATATCTGGGTTGAACTAGCGATAACATTTTCGGTGTAACAAAGTATTGGTATGATTATCACGTATATTTCAATGAAATTTTAAAAAAGAAAATGTATCATAGAAATAATATAAAATTCAGTTCTATGCGACACAACTAAATTGAAAATTCTGTCATGTTTTCAATTTTATGAGTGAAATGAAGAATGGAGCCAACTCTATATATTACACGGGATAAATCTAAAATAGTACAGAGACCATCTTGACACTTTTATCGATGGTAGAAAACGACTACAACTGAGCATGATGTGAGAAAACATATGAATTTTAAAGAGTTACTGCAGCTTTTTCTCTCTTTACAATTTCTTAACTGTTTGAAACTGAAGTATGCTTGCGTTCTATGTAACATACTTAAAGTCACTTCTATATCTCTTGCATAGTATACAGATGAAAACAGATGTTACTAAGACGATCTTTTATTTCAGTCGGTAGGTACTTTTTAATGCACTTCACTTTTGCGTTTCTATGAAAATATTGTAACTACATTTTTTATCACAATGTCTGCTATAGTTTTTAAATATTTTTTAAAGGCCCTAAAAACAATTTGATTTTTGAAGTGATAAGACTGATGTGGGAGATAAAAAAAAATACAATGACTTAAAAAATCCAACAAACCTCTTACCTGAATCTCCACATGTTATTTACAACAAAATCATACAAAAATGCAGTGTCTTTCTACTTTTAAACCCTCTAAGCCTGTCTGAATCTCTAAATCGCGTATTTTTCACGAAAGCTCGATACTCAACATCGTAAAACAGTCACGTTTTTAGTGTCGGTGGCTTCGTGGGCCCACTTTTAACAATATCATAACCTGCTATGCCTTCAAAGGTCGATAGCTTATTGAATTTCTGCATGAAAAGGGTTCGGTGAATGTGAATTCGCTGTTTCCGCTCGTTATATAAGTGGTGACAATTTTTCAAACATTGTGAAAAATATCGGATTTTTCAAGAGAATTCCGTCCGAATAACATTATCTATTATGTTTACGAGATACTTGAAAGATTTTTTTTATGATCAGCGATCGCAAACGAGCTGCCAATGTCTCTTGGATGTTGTTGCATTTATTCCAAAGTGTGCAGGGAATGAGGCCCATATTTTAAACATTTCACAAAGCTTATATATTTAAGAGCAATGTTTATCATATAATTCAAAACACCTACATCTCTCACAGTTCAGGCTGTGCGCCTGTGGATTGCTTTACCCGGTGACATACGCACCTCACAAACAATAGGTAATTTGAGCAAGGACTTGAAGTCACTACAGATTTAGATGAGATATATTCGACTTAACTTCTTCATTTTTCTTAATAATATAATTTTGTATATTTATTTTATGTAGTATTTATTTATTGTACCTATGTATTCTATGTACGTTTATATTTAAAGTTTTTGTATGTAAGTATTTATTATATATCTGTAAGGTATGCTGCCCACCCAGTTCCACGTTTTACTCATTACTACTAAAGACAAGCTGGGAGAGACTGCTTAGCGATAAGTCCGTCTTTGCTTAATTTTTTTTTGTGTATATTTCTACCAATAACAGTATGGAATTTTGTTACGGGCAATAAAGATAATTTGTATTGTATTGTATAAAGACAACCAAAGGAAGCAGCTCTGTTTTATTGCTCTTAATAATGAACCGAACAAGACGGAATGCAACAAACAAACAACTTTGAATTACACGCATGACTAGTTGCCGAGCGGGAAATATTTTTCTAATTGGCTCAGTTGAAAAGATTCAATAAACGATTTTACACTGCTAACAATTTCGAGTAAATAGCAAATTCTCGACACGGAGAATTTTCTACAAGTTTGTACTGTACAGAAGTAATTGATTTTAATTCCGCTGGCAGTACGTTGAAACGCAGTGGAGCGTTAATGAAAAATAATTTTCCCATCTGAAGTTGTAAGTTAAAGAGCCGTAGAGCGGCGGCCACGTCCACGCTGCGCTGAGAAATACTGTCCATTAAACGTGCGGTTTAGAAATTCTTCTCTATAGGTTTTTTATTCAGAACTTTTGCACCATTTAAAGCACATTTTACTTGCATCGAGTGAATTGCTATGTCAGTCGATTCAGCACATTTTGGGGTTAAATTGACTGAGTCGACTCACGGTCTTTACGTGGCTATTTGGGGACCGCCGAACTAACAATGGCTTAAGAGCCTACCATGATCCCAAATTATCTTTCCGATGCCTTACTAAACAGAAAAAAAATCACCTTTTCCTTTTTATTATTTAAGTTTGATAAGACCTTTAACCAATTACAAGGAAAATAGACATTTACCAAGGAGACCGATGATAAAGATGATGTTTGTCATGGTTGCACGCTTCGTTGTCTCTTTTGTATAAAAGCCGGTTAATTTCTAGAATTCAACAACTGAAAATAGACCAGACAGACAAAAGATAATTTAAATAGAAAAATCTATTAATATCACAGCACAAAAAGTAAGAATCATTTAGGTCTAGAAGCCTATTTACTATACTTGGTGTAACAGTTTTCAGGCGATAGATTGATGAGCCGGACTGACATCGTCATTACGTCCCGTTCGGCTCCAGGATAATTGGAGCGAATGTTTTCGTCTAAACAACAAAATAGTGAGAGTATAGAACTTGTTCTTGTACGTATTTAATTTCGATTTATGGTAGGCGAACATGTTATAAGTCACCGTTCACCAGTATATATATCACCACGGAGGTACACATTTAAATAATAGTTTTCATTTAAATGAAAAATTGTTTTAATAAATCTTTTTTATATTGACAGACAAGGATAACAAGACTGAATTATTATCAGATTGATTTAGTTTACATTCAGTTATAAATTGTAAATTAAAACTTGCTAAGAAATATGCATCTCATAATACTGATAATGCCTACCATTTCGTGCAGCACTATTTCAAACAGATTTAAGTGAAACGGTATGTTTGCCCTGATTTTGGGATGTTAAACTCAGTCCTCTGCAGCAAACACAAATTAATTATCGAATTACCGACAAAGTCACGTCGCCCATGTGTACTCTATTTAATTCATGTCCGTACACTCTAATGACTGGCATTTCTGTTTACCAACGGGACAAGCCGCCTTTTATTGAGCCGTTTGCGTTCAGCCCGAGCATTTGGCGACCGGTTTTATACTTTTTAAAGTTCCAACGTTACGGAACTTTTAGTATCTTTTTATTTCAAGCCTCTGCTTTCTCTTTAGATAGCGTGGTTTGAATAAAACAGGAGATATACTTTTAGTAAGACTTATTTGGTTGAGTATTTGTGAATATAAAATATCACACAGCGCTTTAAATGATAACAAATAAAAAAATCCCATATATATTGCTTCCCAGAGTTTTATTGTTGGTTAAAGTTTAAGGTTCATGATTGTTTATCAATTAATGTATGTTAAGGTATTTAAGTAATCTTTACTTCACTATAGTACATTCTAATGACCATTTCTGATTACCAACGAGACTAGCCGTCTTTTATTGAGCCGTTTGCGTTCAGCCCGCGCATTTGGCGACCAGTTTTATACTTTTTAAAGTTCCAATGCTACGAAACTTTTAGTATCTTTTTATTTCAAGTAGAGAGTGCTGCAGCTATTTGAATAATTGATATTATTCAAATAAATGCTACAATATATATTGACACATTTTTAATTGACAGAAATTAAATACAGAGTCAAAAAAAAATCACAATTTGAAATATTCATTTAGAATGATATGATAAATCCGTAATCATAAGTAAAGTACTCGTATCATGTTGGTAAACGTTTGGGATTCATTAACTTATCAAAAGAAGGATATAATTTTATAGTTATAAAAGAAAATGTTAGTAGATGTTTATTGGGAATTCTGGGACAATTTTGTGTCCCAGAATTCCCAATAAACAAAATTCGATTCATTCTAAACACAAAACATTAGTCGAATGCACTCACCTGACTCCACTATAAAATTGATAAGAATCACCCGCGAGCTCGTGGAAAGATCACACACCGAACACACTTTTTACACATGATTCATTCTAACCATCAAACATTATTTTGTTGTGCTTTCCTGATTCCTGTTTTACCAACAAGATTTTACATGTTAAATTATAAAACGTGTTTATTCGTTAAACCTAAATTCATTTCGCTCAAATTCGTTGAGTACTGCAGACGAGTTTAAGCACATGCTAATAACTAGAAATGAAATTTGTGAAACAAAAAGACTCACTAAAATTAGATTGTATTTGTCCTGCTTCATCACAAGAACCAAAACGACACGGAAACCTTCTGCCGAACACAATACGTTGTATCGTTTGTGGTCCATCAAATTGTGGAAAAACCAACTTAGTAATAAGTTTATTGTTACATACAGATGGTCCGCGATTTTGTAACTTATATGTTTATTCAAAATCTTTATATCAAGCAAAATACTTATTTTTAGAGAAAGTTATGAACATGGTTTCTGGTACAACCTTTCATAAATACAATCACAATTGTGTAATTTTGAGTCCTCACGAAGCGCTACCTGATTCTATTATAATATTTGATGATGTAGCTTGCGAAAATCAGAACAGCATTAGAGATTATTTTGCTATGGGTCGACATAAGAAAATTGATTGTTTTTATATTAATCAAACATATACAAAAATACCTAAACAACTAGTGAGAGACAATTCCAATTTGATTGTATTATTCAAACAAGATGACATTAATTTGAAACATGTTTATGATGAGCATGTTGGGTCTGATATGTCATGGAATCAATTTCGTGAAATGTGTTCAAAAGTTTGGAAAAAGCCTTTTAGTTATCTTGTTATTAATAAGGATTGTGATAAAAACAAAGGATGTTATAGGTCAGCATTTGACACTTTTATAGTTTTAGATTAACATACTTAATACAATGTAGTGATAATGTAGGGTCACTTTAAAGTGTGATCTGCGACTGAACACAATATCAAGCAGTAAAATGGAAAAAACATTTAAAAAACAAATAGTTAAGTCAGCAGCAGCTGTTAAAAGAAAAGTGGGGATGATTAACGATACAAAAAACGTAAATAATATGACACTGGAGAAAATTTTCAAACCTATTGTTGATCCCCTTAATTTGATAGCCAATAAAAATAATGACAAGTGGGTTGAGAATGAAAATAATTACATCACCTCTGTTGGGAAAAAATGTAAAAATGAAAGTACATCGTCTTATTCATCCAATGAAGAATCGAATGACACTGTTTCTGAAAGCGACTTTCCTAATAATTACAACAAAACTTTAATTTCCACACCTTCTGAAGATCATAATGTCAGTGAAGGTTCGTTCAAATCTATTGCGTCTTCTCCAGATAATCGTCAAACTTTGTCGTGGTCTACATCATCAGAAGTAATGGATGCTATACCTTTTGGAGTTAGGCATGAGCGGGGAAAACTAATGCTTGGCAATATTCGTGTTTTCGATAATGATAACATTCTGAAAATAGGAACTCGAATTTTAAAGAAGACAGATGGTTTACGAGAGTTACTATTTAAAAGGAAACCTGATCTAGAAAAAGTCAGAGAGGAGGACTTGCAAAATTATAAATTGTTACTAATTGATACTAATGCACATCGACGTAATTATGAGTCATCTAAACCTATAAACAGTAACAAAGGTTTTAAATACATTAATGTCATTAAGCCTTTATTTAAATTTTCAAAAAATATGACTTCAAGTGTAGAAAGTCTCCCTCAAGGAAAAGGTATTCCACTTCTGAAAAAAGTAAAAAAATATACTGATTATGTTTATTGGGATGATCCCAACGAACTGGTAGAACGATTAAAATTGTTGTTAGGATCACGAGTGGCTGGCAATAGTGGTGTAGATAATGAAATTATTGCAGTCATAGAAGAATTACGAGAAGCTGGAATTATAAATATAGAACATAAACAGCTATCGCCACAGAAAATGAGCAGTATTATTCGAGATCTCCAATCATCTAGACAGCAATGAATGTAGATAAGTTCGGTCATCACGTCCATAAACGTTTGCGATTATTAGAATTTATCGACACTTTAAACGATACATTGGTGAAAACTGATGCTGGACACTATGATTTGAAAACATCTAAATTAAAAGGTCTTTCATCTCCAAATGAAGCCGATGAAGCAGTGAACAAAGCATACGTCGATAATATACTACAAGAGTTAAGAAAAGAAATAAGAGTGGTTAATGATAATATACAAGTATATTTAAAAAAATTGGAAAAAGCTACATCAGACCGTTTGTCAAAATCGTTTTATACAAAACAAGAAATAGATAATTTGATTGAACTTAAATTGAACCAACACAATGAGCAAAAAAAACATAGTGGATGAAATTCATAAAGCAGCAAGAAGAAATTTTCCTCGTCGATTTACAATTATAAAAGGAATAGACGACTTATGGCAAGCTGATCTTATGGATTTTCAGAAATATTCTTATTTTAACAAAGGATATAAATACGTTTTAGTTGTAATAGATACTTTTACAAAATATGTGTGGACATATCCTATAAAATCAAAAAACAAAAAATGTGTGACAAAAGCAATGTTTGAAATTTTATCTCGTTCAAAACGAAAACCTATAAATTTACAAACTGATTTAGGCAAAGAATTTTATAATGATGCTTTTAATAAATTGTGTAAGAAATATGACATTAATCATTATTCCACTTACTCCACTAAAAAAGCTTCTATTGTGGAAAGAGTTATTCGTACAATAAAATATAATCTTTACAAAATTTTTAGTTTGTATGGTTGTTATAAATGGTTAGGACCAAATTTAAATTCCTTTGTAGAAAAATATAACAATACTACTCACCGTACTACTAAATTTAAACCTGTCGACGTAAATAAAGTAAACCAGATAGATGTTAGATGTAACATATTGCGTGCACAAAAACGAGTTTTATATCGCAAGCCTAAGTTCCACGTTGGTGATAGTGTTCGGATAAGTAAATTCAAAGGTGATTTTTATAAAGGATACACTCCCAACTGGTCGACAGAAATATTCGTTATTGTCAAGGTAAATGATACGAATCCACCAACATACCTATTAGAAGACAAACATAAACAGAAAATTTTGGGAGCTTTTTATGAATATGAATTACAAAAAACGAAATTTCCAGAACTTTATCTTATTGAAAAAGTTATTAAACGAAAAGGTAATAAACTTTATGTAAAGTGGTTAGGTTTATGTGAAAAAGAAAATAGTTGGGTGGACAAGAATGCATTACTATTGTAATATAAAGTGAGCGTCATAATAAATATCTTCATTTTAAGAATATCTATGAAGAAGGGAAGAGGTATTTTAAATAACGTCATCAATAATTTACCTTTCGAACTACATATTCCTGGATATCAGTTTTGTGGACCAGGTACTAAACTTCAAAAACGATTATTGAGAGGTGACCGAGGTATAAATAAATTGGATGAAGCTTGTATGTACCACGATATTGCATACAATAATAAGGATTTAAACATTCGACATAAAGCAGATTTAGACCTTTTGAATATGGCTAAGAAGAGAATAAAATCGAAGAGTGCTGGAAAAGGAGAAAAATTGGCTTCATGGATTGTAAAAAATGCAATGAAAGCAAAACTCAAAGCTGGCGCTGGAGTTCGTTCATTTATGAAAGTAGTGAAAAATATACAATCTAAGCTGAAAAATATTAAATCAAAGGACAAGCGTTCAACTATAAACTTTGCATATGCAACCGCAAAAAAACTATTTTCTAAAAATAACGGATCACGTACACGTTTACCACGATGTATACCCATTCCTAAATGCGGAGGCTTTTTACCGCTCATTCCCATCTTTGCCGGTCTGTCAGCTTTAGGTTCACTTGCTGGTGGCGCGGCAGGTATAGCAAAGGCTGTTAATGATTACAAAGTAGCTCAGAAAAACTTTGAAGAGTCTAAACGACATAACAAGATGATGGAATCTGTTGCTTTAGGAAAGGCTTTGTATATAAAACCATATAAAAAGGGAGCAGGATTATATCTAAGTCCTTCAAAAAACTGAAAAAGCGGCTACCCAGACGAGCACTAACCAATTTAGATATAATGGAACATGCTATTGATATTCCTTACTTTCGCGGAGTGTATATGAGAGATACTCTTCCTCGGATACCAAAAAAAATTGAGTGTGCTATATTAAATTTAGATAGTTCTGACAATCCTGGAACACATTGGGTAGCCTACGTTAAATATATTAATTACTGTGAATATTTTGATAGTTTTGGTGATTTAAAACCACCATTGGAACTAGTAAATTATTTAAGTCCATTAACTATAAATTATAATTATTTGCAATATCAATCTTATGGTACTATAAACTGTGGACACCTTTGTTTAAAGTTTTTAAAAGAATTTTGGAAACATCATTTGTATAAATAATATAATAAAAATATATTTGTATCAGTATAATAATGTCTTTCACTGTGTCAATAACAGGCAGAGGAGAATTTTTAACAACTAACTATTCCCCTACATTACAACTGAATGGAGAGTACGAATGTGGGCTTTTGTATTTTTCTACATTTAATTCTATACCTAACATAGACGCAAAAAATAACAAATTTTACTATGGAAAAGATGAAGTTATTGAAATTCCTGAAGGATCGTATGAGTTTCAAGATATTTGTGATTATCTGAAAAGTAATATAAAGAATGCAGCGTTGAAATTGAGTTGTAATAATAATACGTTAAAAACAAGAATTTTTTGTTCCAAAGATGTACACTTTAATAAAAATAATTCAATCGGAAAAATATTAGGATTTAATAGAGAATCAATCAAAGCTAATATAAGTGCAGAATCTCAGCATCCTGTCAGCATTTTAGCTACAACTATCGTACGCATCGAATGTGATGTTATCAGCGGATCATTTGTAAACGGAAAAGCAAGCCATATTATTTATGAATTTGTGCCTAACGTACCCCCTGGTTACAGAATTATTGAAATACCTAAGAATTTAATTTACTTTCCTGTCAATCAGAGCTCAATAAATTCACTCAATATAAGGTTGTTAGACGCAGAAAACAAGCAAATTAACTTACGCGGTGAAGAAGTTCAGTTGTATTTGCACTTTAAACCAAAATGTTAAATTTTCATAAAAACACCTTCACTCCTATAAAAAGACTCAGTCCTAAAGGATCACCTCACAAAGAAACATCGCTGCGAATTAAAAAAAAACTAACAAAGAAAAATAAAGACTTTTTAAGGCTACTAGGTTTGTTAATATGAACATTTTAAATATATGCCAACCAGCGTCTTACGACAATAGCATAGAAAGTTTTGAATATCATTCGTACAAGCCTTATGTTTCAAGTTTTAACAAAAATGATGAAATACGGATACCGATTAATCAACAAGACTTGTATGTGTTGCCTGCACTCAGCTGTTTGTATATTGAGGGCAGAGTCGATGTGTATAAACAAAATAACGCTAGCAAAGAAAAAGTGCCGAGTGTGCATTTCGTAAACAACCCTGTACTATTTCTATTTCAAGATATAAGATATGAACTAAATGGGATAGAAATAGATAAGGTTAAAAATGCAGGTATTACCACAACAATTAAATCTTATCTATCATTGAATGAAAATGAATCCAAAAGCGCAAAAGTTTGGGGTTGGTCTCCTTCAGGCATTACCACCGATGGAGGATTTTCTGTGTATATACCGTTAAATAAAATATTAGGTTTTGCAGAAGATTATGAAAAAATCATAATGAACTGTAAACATGAATTAGTACTATTGAGAAGTAATACAAATCTCAATTCCTTATTACTAAGTTCTGGAGAAATTGTCGAAGATATAATTATAAATAAAATAGTTTGGCGAGTTCCTCATGTTCGAGTGTCGGACCGTGAAAGAATCAATTTACTTAAACATTTAGAAAAAGATCGAGCGATAACCTTAGCGTTTCGTAACTGGGATTTGTATGAGTACCCATTGTTACCCAAAACCAGGAAACATACTTGGTCCATTAAAACTTCATCACAGTTGGAGAAACCAAGATTTGTTATTATTGCTTTACAAACAAACCGTAAAAGTAATGCAACAATGTCGATGGCAGAGTTCGACCATTGTCATATTCGAGACGTAAGAGTATTTCTAAATTCTTCATATTATCCGTATGAAGGTTTAAATATTAGTTTCTCCGACAACAGATATTCATTAATATATGAACAATACGCAAGATTTCATCAGTCTTATCATAGTCGCCGAGCGGAGCCGTTGATGGGATTAAAAGAATTTAGAGACATAGCTCCGTTATTTGTTATAGACTGTTCACGACAGCATGAAATGTTAAAGGGATCAATTGATGTGAGAGTTGAATTCGAATCTGACCAAGACATACCCGATCAAACGGCTGCATATTGTCTGATACTGAACGATTGCATATTTGAATACAAGCCATTGAGCAATATTGTAAAGAAGTTATCATGAATGCTAATACAATAATCATAGATTTACAAGGGTTTAAGGATTTGAAAAATAATTTTATTATTAAGGAATTTTCGATTGCAACTATGGAATACACACAAACTTTCTTGGTTAAAGCACCTTATTCTTTTAAAACTCTTTCTGATGAAGAAAAAAAGCGAGTTCGATGGTTAGAAAATAATCGAGGACTACATTGGTATGAAGGGTTTATCGATTATCGAGAATTCCGGCGAGTTATAATTCCATATTTAAAAAGTAAAATTGTCTTAGTTAAAGGAAATGAGAAGATTGTATGGATTCAAGAGTTATGCAACGATTGTGAAATTATAGAACTGGGTGAAAAGGGTTGTCCTAAATTACTTAAATTATATGAGGATTATTGTGAGGAGAATAATCAGGTGTTAAATTGTGTTCATCATAAAAAAACGTGTGCTTTGAGAAATGCACTCTGTTTAAAAAAGTGGTGTCAAGACAATTTTGTGTTTAATTCTTTATTTCAATTATAATAACATTTTTCGAATAATAAAAATATTTACTGAAAAAAATATACTGTGTTCTTATTATTATTATTTAGGTTATGGTTCCTAATTAAACTATAAAATAAAGGCACATATTTTTTAAATTTTACGTTTATTGATACTAGGCAAATAACACAAATCTGTAAAAAAATAACACAATGACATAAAAACTGATAAAGGAAATTACATTAATTGTACATACATTTTAATATATAATTTTAAAACCAATTAGTATAACTATAGTTACAATTTTTTTTTAATATTTCTAATATTTTTTTCAGTCTGGTCCATAATTTCATCACCACCATCTTTTACCACATATTGAGAGCTCAATAAGACCCTATCGTCCTGAAAACCGTCACTTATTACTTGATTACACTCTAAGTCAAGCACTTGAATCTTGATCAGTCTTAAGACCTTTGTCGGGAGCACTTTTTATCACAAACGATTGACGGGGAACATGTGATGTGACAATCTTTTTGGAAAAATCTACCTTATTGCGACCCCCTTTAACTTCATTTTCCGTGTATGAATACTTAATTTTGATGGTTCGGTGGGACGACTGTATCTTGAAAAGTTCTTCGGAGATTCCAAACGAATCTCGAAGACATTGAAATGACTCTGGTATTAATGTTTCACTATCTGGAAAGATCTATCGCATCCTGTTGTCTGTAACAAAAAATAAAAATACACATAACAATAATTCTAATAAAACGGGTTTGATCCCCGACCAGGCTAACATGGAAAAATAGTGTTTTTCAGGTAGACCTGGGTGGGATTTATTAAAAATTATAGTATCGTTAGGTTAGTACTTATCCTGCGACACAAGTTTACCACTTACTATGGGGCTAGCTCAATCTGTATGGTTTATCCCTTCTTATTTAAATCAATAATAAAGAAAGAAATTTTCAGGTACCTTCTGTTCATGCTTTGCTTTGATTTTGATTTTTCGAAAGCTTGTATTTTAAATAATTCCTCACTCAATCCATCTGATAGACGTTGAGCATGTTCAAAAGAATCTGGAATAAATGTTTCATTATCTGAATTCGCAGTCACATCATCTACGTATTGCGGCGTCTGTAAAAAAAACACAAGTTTAGAATAACATCAAATCAATCTTATATCTATAAAAAACAATTAAATATATAAAACAACTTACCATTGTTTAAATACTTATATTTATAGGAAGCAACATCCTGTGGTGTAGACTTTGCGCTAGATGGTACAAAATGTCATACAGTTTGCGCGCTGCACAACTAATATTACAAGCAAAAATGCATGCGCAGCGCGATTTTGGCTTTCACAAAATGTTTTGTGTCATAATCGTTCGCTCACAAATAATAATTTAATTTTCTTCATTGCCCGACTATTTAAACAGAAAATATCACTTGCTCATCAAAAAAATTGGTCAAGCGTAGGTTGATTCTGAATTTAATTATTGATAATCAATATCTTAGACTAATGTGAACCTTAACAACTAACGGTGAAGGTATATATTTTTTTACATACATACATACATACATATAATCACGTCTATATCCCTTGCGGGGTAGACAGAGCCAACAGTCCTGAGCGGACTGATAGGCCACGTTCAGCTATTTGGCTTTAAGATAGAATTGAGATTCGAATAGTGACAAGTTGCTAGCCTATCGCCTAAAAAAAGAATCTCAAGTTTGTAAGCCTATCCCTTAGTCGCCTTTTACGACATCCATGGGAAAGAGATGGAGTGGTCCTATTCTTTTTTGTATTGGTGCCGGGAACCACACGGCATTTATATTTTTTTAATACTTGATAAAAAAGTTAGGTTTACATTAAATAAAAATACGTAGTTCAAACCGATCCATGTATTAATATTTTAATTTTTATAATTCAAGTACTAAGTAAAGATGATAACAGAGTCAACTATCAATCTATTTTTTAAAATACTTATCTCCAACATTTGGTTTGAAGATTAAATCGAATCATATTGTAAGCAGAATATATAAATTCCAAATCCAGAAACTTAAATGTGAAAAAAAAATTATATCTTAATTCAGTTGTGATCGAACCCGAGACCAAAAGTTACGGTCAGACTTGTTAACCACTATGTCACGAGGGTCATCATTGCATTCGAATATGATGACTACATAATTTACTGTACAAGAATAATATTTTATATCAGGAATCGTGTGGTGCTGACAGAGTAGAATAACACCACCCAATATCTGCCTGCAGGCATTGTAAGAGGTGATTAAGGGGGAGGTCATTGGATGTTGTTCTTCTTGTATGAAACATTGTAGGTACATACACATACATACATATGGTCACGTCTATATCCCTTGCGGGGTAGACAGAGCCAACAGTCTTGAAAAGACTGAATGGCCACGTTCAACTATTTGGTTTAATGATAGAATTGAGATTCAAATAGTGACAGGTTGCTAGCCCATCGCCTAAAAAAGAATCCCAAGTTTGTAAGCCTATCCCTTAGTCGCCTTTTACGACATCCATTAGGAGAGACATTGTGGGTTGAACATAAAAAAGTCTTCAACCCTGGTCGTTGTCTTTGACAATGGATAAACTATGTTAGTAACCATTAATCAGGGGTAGACAGAGCTAACAGTTTTGAAAAGACTGTAGGTCACATTTAACTGTAAAAGTTATGATAGAATTGAGATTCAAATAGTGGCAAGTTGATAGCCCATCATATACAAAGAGAATTCTAACTTTATTAGCCTAATTCTTTCCTAAAGCAAGTCATCATAGATAATATTGTTTGTTATGAATAGAAAATATTTTTATCGCATAAACTATTCAACCGATTTATATAGGATATACATACATAATAATATGTATAATCACACCCATATCTCTTTTAGGGTAAACAGAGCCCACATTTTTTTCAAAATATAGATTATATAATTTATGAGAACGATGGAGACATAGGATTTATAATGATTACCATACCCCATTCAAAATCAATATTAATTAGATTAAAATGAAGAAATTCATGAATAAGGTTTTAATGTAAAATGTATGCTTTAAAAGCTTTGAGAAATATTTAATATTGGTATAAACAAAATTTAGCGGACCCCGGGCTCCCAAGCCATACCCTTGAGGATGCAACCAGGAACACGCTCTAATGAGAAATAGTCCATCCATCCATATAATCACGTCTACATTCCTGACGGGGTAGACAGAGCCAACAACCTTGAAAGGCTGACAGACCACGCTGAAGCCTATTTCTTTCTCGCCTCTTGTGACATCCATGGGAAAGAGATGGAGAGGTCCTATTTTTCATTGGTGCCAGGAACCACACGGCGGATGAGAGATCGGTATAAACAAATTATGTATTTTGTTACAAAACTTACTTTGATATTCGATCATCGTCATTCTACAAAGCACATCCGCTAATGCTTAAACATAATTTTTATTATATTGCATTTGCATGTCTGCATATTGTTATTAGGACGACTACACACTTAATTTACTTACAAACTCAAAGTATGGTATTGATATTCTGTGTTACATACATACCTATGAAATCCTTAAGTAGGTAGCGGTTGTCCAATTACATCTACAAGTTTCAATAGGGATTCATGTTATTCTCTAATAATAATATTGATTACGTAGACTTAACTAACACGGTGCTTGATATAGCAATAGTACGTAACCATAAGAAAGCTGGAATGTAGCCCAAATTCTAGTTCATATACCTATGAGTACATACCTGAAGGTGGTTTTGTCTTTCAAACAAATTACAATTGATATAAAAGTGTTTACTCAGTAAGTGTGTAAACACCCTTAATTACTGTGTATCTGCTTACTTTGCGTATTTCACTCGTTCGTACATTAGACCATTTTGTTGCTAAGAACTAAGTTGTGATGTTGTGTTGTGTGTGATAATTTATTAAGATTATAATGTCGGTCTGTTTATTTATAATTTAAAGTTTCTGCTATTATTGTTAAACAAAGTGAACTTAGGAAGTATGGTTGGTGCGTGATCTTACCACGGGCTCGCAGGAAGTTTACTTACCACGGTTTCTTCCAGCCAATCATCAGTTAGGAATTAGGAAGTGTGGTTGGTGCGTGATCTTACCACGGGCTCGCAGGAAGTTTACTTACCACGGTTTCTTCCAGCCAATCATCAGTTAGGAATTAGGAAGTGTGGTTGGTGCGTGATCTTACCACGGGCTCGCAGGAAGTTTACTTACCACGGTTTCTTCCAGCCAATCATCAGTTAGGAATTAGGAAGTATGGTCGGTGCGTGATCTTACCACGGGCTCGCAGAAAGTTACTTACCATGGTGCTTTCAACCGATCATCAGTTAGGAATTAGGAAGTGTGGTCGGTGCGTGATCTTACCACGGGCTCGCAGAAAGTTACTTACCACGGTGCTTTCAACCGATCATCAGTTAGGAATTAGGAAGTGTTATCGGTGCGTGATCTTACCAAGGGCTCGCAGGAACTTACTAACCACGGTGCTTCCAACCGGTGAACAGTTATGTGTAAAAAGTGTGTTCGGTGTGTGATCTTTCCACGAGCTCGCGGGTGATTCTTATCAATTTTATAGTGGAGTCAGGTGAGTGCATTCGACTAATGTTTTGTGTTTAGAATGAATCGAATTTTGTTTATTGGGAATTCTGAGACACAAAAGTGTCCCAGAATTCCCAATAAACATCTACTAATGTTATATTATAAGCTTACCTTTTTTTAAAACAATACAATTAATGATAGATGAAATTACATAAATAAAGATGATAGCAACAAGTCGGCCATCCCTGATTAACGATAATACTTCCTGGAAATGATAACCGCAAGATTAAATACCACATTTATACATTAGGGTCACGCAGAGGCTGCGTTATCGATATTTTTCGCTGTCCATCGACGCGTCACTTCGGCCACGGCGCTAGATTGATCACCGCAGTGAATGACGTCCTCATTCTGACCCAAAGAGTAAATCAATTCGGGTGTAGAAATGAAACTTTTTGTTTCTGAACTTGAAGACTTCAAAAGAAAAGAAAAAGGAATTTATAATAAATCTCTTACACGAATTTTGTCAATTCTTTTCCATCTGTTTCTCATTACACCAATTAAAACGATCGAAATCATATAGATTGAATAGTATCGAGAAATACTAAAGTCAATTTATCGTATAAATGTTGTGTTTGTGATTTTTCCACGTTTGTTTTAATTTCATAATCTATGTTTTCCGGTCGCTACACTTATTTTTCTGTTGCTGGGTCATTGGTCAAACAGATACAATAACCGAAAAAATATTTTTATTTATTTTGCTTTTAACATAAATGACAGGTTCTCTAATGTTTTTGTATTGATTATAGTGTATCTTCTCTCAATTCAATATTTTGTGCTCAGAGGCCCTTCGATGTCTGTTCATTTTATTTTATATGTGTATTTCAGCATTGGCTTTGAATATTAGGGAAGGGATTAATTTGCTTTCGTATTGAGTGTTATTTGGATTTTTGTAAATTCAACGTGGTTAACTCGACGTGACTGTGGTTACGCCCATGTTCGGTCCTAAAAAGCTTGCCTTCATCAACTCGATTTTTGAAGAAATAGTGAATCATGTTACAAATTACAATAAAAATGTTTTCTAAGTACAAGATTCATAACCTATATGTAAACTATTTGAAGATCATGTTTTTGTTTTTTTGTAATTACTGCTAGGAGAAAAATAATGGCAATATTAAAGTTAAGCAAGTAAAGTGCAATAAAATTTTTATCCACATATTTTGTCAATTAGCTTAAATTAAAACTTAAGTTAGAAAATTTAAATCTTAAATTCAAAGTAATAAATAATTTCAATTGCCAATAAACTATTTTGTATTATAAAATAATTATCACTCAAAAATACAGACCTTCTTAAATGTGATGGACAAATTTATCTGCCCCTTGTATTCAGGAAGGGTGGCTCTTTAAACAATTTTCTTTAGCTATTATCCTAATGAGTCAGGATCGGGATAATGCTCTCCCCAAAAGTAATCGTCAGCGAAAATAAACGACATTGGTTTTTATTTAAGATCAGGATAACGTTGGGTCTTACCGTCTGTTTGTTTTGTTTTATCCCGTGGTGGCGCCACTGAGCTATTCATCTGGATTTGTAGATTATTTTTGATGTTTATTGTTTGGTTTTCAAACAACAGGTGACAAAAGGGGCTTGGCTTTGACAAGTAGGCTTCTAGCGGGAAAAAGTTAAAAAAATATTTCTATTGGATTTGAAATGTTTTGTATTATTTATTAGCAAAACGCAAAATATCTTAATAAACAACAGTGTCTTACTACTAAACTGTATTATTATTAACCAAATAGTATTTGAAAAGAAAAAGATACAGTATGTATGAAATATATATATTTATGCGTATTTTATATTGCTTCGAATTCATATAATGAACAAATAATTTAAACTTTAAATGTGCACTTTATCGCATCATACACAGTATGGTCATCTGACCATACTGAGATATTAGTAGTCGGTAGACGATCCCAAAAGGATAAATCTGCCTTTTTTTAAATTATACGAGTAAAAACAAAAATAAACATAGGGTAGCTTCAACCAACACATTCGCGAATAGCCCAATTTGCTGTTTATAACAACTAACGTGTATTTGATGTGTATGGCTCTTCTGAAAATTCCCGTCACCCGCCAACGACTCGGATGACGTAGGTATTATAAAAATGGTCAAGTGTATGTCTGAGTGGTATCGAGAGGATTCCTTTTTAAAAACCCAGATTATATGGTATACCAACCCATTTCAGGCTGAGATTCATAACAATAATTTTATGAATATCTATATTTTATCTTTTTCGGTGGATGCACTAGGTGGATAAGGGAAGAGTGTTGGTTGCTAAGCGACTGTATTAACTGCGCGCAAAATTTTATGCTGTAACAGATTTTTTACCTCATAACAAATTTTCATCATTCTATCGCATTGCAAATTCCTGTTAAAATTCTACTATCGACTAGTATGATGATGGAAATACAATAAACGCAATAAATTATTAAAAATTATCTGTAATTTACAGAAATCATAATTTAAATTAATAATTCTGTGTACGTACGATTATCTTGAAGCTCCAAGAAAAAAATAAAATTTTTGAGATCTGAAATTCAGTTTTAAACTAAATATCACATTCCCGAACCCCAAAACTATTGCAGTTACTTCAGTCTAAACTGTCAGAGCGTTTTTAAAAGAATTATCATGACAGCATGGCCGCGAGGCGAATGAAACAAAACGCAAATCACAATGCCGTGTTTGTTTTCACCAGCATTTCACTGGATTTATTGGTCGGTGTGCAAATAGTCGTGACTATGTGCAGTTTTTCCGATATTTTATATTTTTTTCACTAGACATGCACTGTATTATAACAGAATGAACGTAGACTGCAAATGTTTCACTTATGTCAAGTGTGATTGAGTTTGTATTTCTTACACTTTATTAATATAAAATTTTATTTTTTATTGTACTTTTAAAATAGCTTGAGTTATTTAACAGGTTTTTGTACGCAATAGCAAATAAGTTTTATTTTTTGGAGTTCAGCACCAATTTGATGATATTATCTGCCTACCCCTCCGGGAAAGAGGCGTGATTTTATATATGTATGTATGTATGTTGATGATATTTATTCCCTTACACTGTCCCAATGAGATTCCAAAATTTTTTCGATAAGTACTTTCTTATGACAATAATTTATTGAGAGATTCACGAGAGATTTTTATTTAATAATCGTAATACTTAACTGCATGAAAGAAAGATGATTCTCTTACACTAGTAAGTAGAATAAAATGACATACAGATTTCACTCCTTTCCATGACTTATTTAATTTATACCTAGGAATGCAAAAGATAATATTATGCATACTGCAATGCGCGCGTTAACTGTGCGACTGGAACAAGTTATAAATAAGTTACTCTAGGAATTTTACACTTAATTTAAATACTTTATATGTTTTTATATATTTCCGTATATTTTATTATGAGATTTTCTAAATTTTTTCCATAACACACATTTAATTGTCATTGATAACTTTTAAAATTCCCGCTTGGTAAATTATAAAAATTAATAACTATTATGAAATTTAAAAGTAGTTTACTACAATCGATCTGAAAATTACCAGCCGAAGTACTATATTTTATTTTCTTTTCATAAAATGTATTAATTCACTGCAAATAAAGTAACTCTGTTGTAAACACAGTGGTCTCATCAATTCAATAAATATTATGTAACGTAAGAAATTTGTTATGATGAAACAGAATCAATTTTTCGTAGACATTGTAGCATCTGCTACGAGATTTCGTAGTACCTGCCACGAGCTATCGTAGCACCTTCTACAAGGTTTTGTATAAGTACCTGACTGAGTCCAACATTTTAACAACAATGATATTGATGACATCTTCTACATTTCAATATGTAAAGTGCATTGATTTGTCCAAAAAAAAAAAAAAAAAAAAAAAAAAAAAAAAAAAAAAAAAAAAAAAAAAAAAAATTGATATTATGCTTCTTATTCCTGTTATCCATAACTTGCCAATCCTTTACTAATATAATTGGAATAATTCAAAATTATTTCTGTAAACTTACTTTGCCCGTTATCTTGTGGTAACATATATTAACTTAATTTGGGATTCTTCTTATAGGCTATCAATCTGTTACTAATTGTCTCTGTCTATCCCGCAAGGGAAAAGACGTGACTATATGTATGTATGTACACCAAATCATGTTGTTAAACAGTCAATCAGTAAGTAACCACTTATATAATCAGAAGATTATTCCTCATGCCATCACCAGATCACGTTTTGGACTCCATTCGGGCGTATAAGGACGGTGGGTGTCTATGACATTATTAAAACTGAAGCGCATCTCAACTGGGCTGACGCTAAAAAACTACGTGACCGCGGTGCACAATTGAAGAATAAAATAAAGGTGGCATAAAAGAATCACCGATCACTTGGTTGTTGGCATGTATCCGCCAACACTTTATTTACTATGTTGATAGAATTTCATTCTTCATAGTTTTAGCTTGTATAGTTTAAGGCTCCTAAATGCATTTGGAATCATTTTTGTAACTTTTACAGCATATAATGTCAGTTTGTTGGAGAAAACACACACAGAAGCTTTTTAAGTACTAGCAGAGATAAAACTATAGAGGTATGTCCACGGGAGTAAAAGGCTCGTTTCTTGATTACATCTTAGATTTTTTTTATTTTTTAACGGGTGTGGCTTAAACGGTATTAGTTTTAATTTATACGCTTTTATGAAGTAAATCTTCGCCCTCTTCAGAAATCTTTGCACTCGTGAAAATTTACAAAAAATCTACCTAAGCGAGTTACCCTAACCCATTAAAACAATCCGTGTTTTAAATTTCAAAGTCATTGATTCAGTGGCCTTGCCATTTATCGATAAAAATACCAAGTAGATTTATTTCGTACTCTCTATATTTTATAAAAGTTCCTCTCTGAAAAATCACCCTGCCCCAAAATTCGGAGCGGATCCTGAACGAATAAAGAAAAAAATAACGGTAGCCTTCGCGCGGGCCACTTTAGTGAGCGTCCCGAATAAATTATGGTGATGAAACTTTCAGTTCAAGTGTTATGCGGTGTGCATGTTCCCACTTGACGGCAAAACATTGAATCCAAATAGTTCCAGAAGAATCTAAGTGAATTGATTTTATGTTTGTAAACAAAAGATGTTTCTATCATACCATTTTTTTTTACTAATCCTTCACTTTTGAGGTGACTTGCCTATGATTGACCTCAGGTTTTTTAACAACCTCCAATCTTTATTTCACAAAAATAGAAACAGAGGTTTAACCATGATAGCGTAGGTTTAGAATTTATAAAATTCTATGTTTTTAAGAAGTTTCGTAATTGTAAAAATTTTGTACTTGCTATCGTGGGACGCTACCTATACAAAAAAAATACCTATTTGAAAACCAGTTTTTAGCTTACACGCCTACAGTTAAGTTTTATTTAATAAAGATTCTTTGTTAAATTAAAATTTTTGGATAAATCGATTCAAAGAAAAGTTTTTTTATATAGTTTACTTTTTTACAATGAATAGGTAGGCATTAGATATAATAAAGCGGTGTTACTTGTTTGGAATTATCCAAGTTAGTATAAATCTCTTCCATGCATTCTTAAACCATGTATGAGACAGATAAAAGTCCACAAAAGAACCCTAAGCTTTTCATCATAAAAATGATTGAGTGAAAATGCCTTAAAATCCCTGGATTATTAAGCGTCAGGCATTCAGACGGTCGGCGAATGAGACTGAGTCGTATTAATTCAAGTGCAACACGAAAAATGCATTAGAGCCCGTCCATTCGTCACTGTCCTGCAATATCTCATTCGCAGACTTTTGAAGAGTGATATGGGTTCCTTGGCGCTAACTGTCATCGATATAAAATACATTTTTTATTTGGTCTGCCAAAAAGTTCCAGAAGAATCTAAGTGAATTGATTTTATGTTTGTAAACAAAAGATGTTTCTATCATACCATTTTTTTTTACTAATCCTTCACTTTTGAGGTGACTTGCCTATGATTGACCTCAGGATTTTTAACAACCTCCAATCTTTATTTCACAAAAATAGAAACAGAGGTTTAACCATGATAGCGTAGGTTTAGAATTTATAAAATTCTATGTTTTTAAGAAGTTTCGTAATTGTAAAAATTTTGTACTTGCTATCGTGGGACGCTACCTATACAAAAAAAATACCTATTTGAAAACCAGTTTTTAGCTTACACGCCTACAGTTAAGTTTTATTTAATAAAGATTCTTTGTTAAATTAAAATTTTTGGATAAATCGATTCAAAGAAAAGTTTTTTTATATAGTTTACTTTTTTACAATGAATAGGTAGGCATTAGATATAATAAAGCGGTGTTACTTGTTTGGAATTATCCAAGTTAGTATAAATCTCTTCCATGCATTCTTAAACCATGTATGAGACAGATAAAAGTCCACAAAAGAACCCTAAGCTTTTCATCATAAAAATGATTGAGTGAAAATGCCTTAAAATCCCTGGATTATTAAGCGTCAGGCATTCAGACGGTCGGCGAATGAGACTGAGTCGTATTAATTCAAGTGCAACACGAAAAATGCATTAGAGCCCGTCCATTCGTCACTGTCCTGCAATATCTCATTCGCAGACTTTTGAAGAGTGATATGGGTTCCTTGGCGCTAACTGTCATCGATATAAAATACATTTTTTATTTGGTCTGCCAAAAATTTATTCTAAGAATTCGTACTTTTCAAATCAGTCAGATTATAGTTATTTTTTCAATAGCATGCCTGAAATCTAAATTTAATTTTTTAGGGTAATGTTCTTGTTTAATTTGAAGATCAGCTTATAAATTGAAATCACCGTTATCCTATTTTCGTTTAAGCTACAATATCCTGGATCATTTAATATTATGGAAGTTTAAATAAATCATTTTTAATTTTCATCAGGACATTTATTTCAATAATTCAGTATCCATAAATTACACATTTATTGTCAAAGTTAACGTAACAGTTAGCACAAGTATTCAAAGACACCACTGGCTAAAAATGCATCAGTATTTCATTTCAATACAATGTATTTTTTGCAACAGTACAAAAAACAATAATAAATATGTTCTATTAGAAGGATAGACTATTCAAGGAACTACTTATCGTTAACTTATGCTAGTCAGTTAAATATTTTAAGATTAATCTTTAACACTATTTTAAGATAAGATAATGTGAATAGCAATTTAAAGTTTTGTTTTAAGTTTTTTGCAACTGTTTCAAACATGTCATCTATTTCGAATTATACATATAATTTTCTTAGTAAACTTCATACATATATAATAATTAATTTACAATAACGTTACATACAAAAATATCACAAGGACTTTTATCGTCCATCATAATGACTTTCCAGAGAACGAATTAAATAAAGTAAATAAGAAAACTTGTAACAAAAACAAATTAGAGTTAGCCTATATACAATTCATAATTAGTTTAAATTTCACCATTCATCTATGGAAGTTGTTTAAAAAATTTGTGTTTTCTATCTTTTCCAATTTTCAATATCGAGGAAACAGTTTTATCGGTAAACTTTAAATAACATTGCAATTTCTAAAAACCTTAATATAGAGCTATTCGCAAAACTGTAATGTTTTTTTTCTGTTAACCCAAAGGTTTGTGTTAACAAGTTTGATTCATAAATATACAAACACGACTATTTACAATCGCCAGAAAAAAATATCTACCAAATGAAAAAATGTTGACATTTGTAAGGAATGATCGTAAACGTACAAAAGAAGTGTACCGAAATAAACATATATTAGCACTGTAAGTAACAAATCAACTATTATATTAGGGCCTTATGATTTTTTGTATACATAAGGTACGTAAGAAATAAACTAAATATTTTGTCAACGTCCGGGAAAAAGGTGTGATGTAGGTACGTATATTTGTAAATCAAATTTAGAACGTATGAACATACCGCAAAGCAGTAAGTAATAAAGCATACAATTGCGGTGGCAGAGGCTGTGTGAGGAAGTACTGGTGGGCGTGGGAGGCAGCCGGGCGCGTACGATATGGTTGCAGGTTCCTGGAGCGTTGCCACGCTGCACCTGACACCATGGGTTCTTCGGCTCCGAAGCCGTTCATGCTTAATTCTAGTCCTGCATGAACAAAAAGGAAGGTCGAGAGAAAGACTGATAAGGTTGGTGGCAACCTGTCACTTTTCAAAGTCTCAGTTCCATTATTAAGACAGACAGGTGAACGTGGTCTTTCAGTGTTTTTAAGATTGAGTAAGTTGGCTAATATCTATAAGGGAAAACAACATAATTATTTGTTGCTAAAATTTTTGAGTAAGGAGCACAAATAATAAAACATTGGTTCTGCTATGCGTTTTAAATAAATTAATTCACAAATGCAAAAGACAGCCTTCTTTTGAATTTGCGAGTTAATTGCAGCAGTGCATCTTTTGTATTTACTGATATTCTACTCAAATAAACTGTTTTTTCGTTTTGCATGAAAGGAATAGTTTCATTACTAACGTTCTTACTAAACCCTACTAATAATATAAAAGAACTTATTTTGTTTGTAATCACAAAATACAAAATCACTAGAAAAGTTTTGATGAAATTAGATCTAGTCAGAAATAACATACCTATCCAATTAGCAAGAATACATTTATACCCATTATGCAAACTCACTTGACTCTCATTTTCTCCAAATTGTTGACGCACAAGTAAATCCCGAAATCAGCTACATAATAGACAAGTTAATCCAGCAGGAATACCCGTTCACTACTGTCTCTACACATACCTTTAGTTGTATGACTATTTTTTAATATTAATAGTATATATACTCACTATGCAAACTGACTTGACTCTCCATCTTCCCCAAAGCGTTGACGGAGGCGCACACGTAAATCCCGAAGTCTGATTTAGACAGCGACTTGATAGACAAGTTCATCCAGCGGGAATACTCGTTCACTACTGTCTCTAATACGCGTAACTTCGGATTCTCCATTAGCTTGTCGCTCACAAGCGCTGCAAAGTGTATGTTGATTAAATTTATTAAGTTCTGTTAGTTGTTACCTCTGGGGTAACGTAATCGAGTATCGGGGTTTGTCATTAGTGTACACTTTATGCGTTATTATTTTATTGTTGTTAGCTATACTTTTTTTAAAAGAAATTCTTGTAAATGAATGTATGTACTACATATGTGTGTATCTTTGTTGTTAAAAAAATAAGCAACACAAAAGTAGCAGAGGTAGCCATTGTTTGTGATACATTTCTTAATTAAATACTATCTTTAAGTCAACTACATGTAGCATTATGAGGAAATAACTTTAGTTAAATAACAATACCATTTAGAAATTTGTCTATTCGTAACATTCTTACATAAAACAATTAGTACTTACATTTGCCATCTTCCCGGTACCAGGAGTTCATGGCTTTTGGCGAGGCTTCGATAAAACATTGCAATTCCACATCACTGCCCAGCGGAGCTCCTACAAGCTGATTCATCACCTTTACTTGCGGTATAACTGCGCAAAGCAAATTACATTTTCAATTTGTTATACATATATGTTGATCATTCATGTTGAAAAAAAAATTACTTGACTGACTGACTTCTCTACGTCCGACCCAAAGACTTGATATTTGGCATGTAGGTACTTATTATAGAATTTGTCTAGAGTGCACTAAAAGAGAGTTTCCCAAAACCCGTGGAAACAATAATTGAAAGGGGTTTTTTGTTATGTGGGTAGTCTCGGTCGTCCTCTGGTTATATTATAAATACATGGTCAAGGCTTTTGTTTACTTATCCGGAGGTGTCCGGTTCAAGATAACACTTGTTTATTTTTTCAAGTTTGAATAGGACAACAGACTTCTGTGGATTTTCCAAATAAAGTGCGAGGTGGTTACCGGCACCAAAAGAAAAAATATTAGGACAACTCCATCCCTTTTCCATGGATGTTCTAAAAGGCGACTTATGGATAGGCTTATAAACCTGGGAGCCAACTGCACATAACCTATCAATCTGTTCAAAACTGTTGGCTCAGTCTACCCCGCAAGGGATATAGACGTGACTATATATGTAACAAAAAATAAGCTACAAGTCCATCGTAAATTTCGATAGCCATGGGAAAAGCATTTCTAAATATTTTTTCAGCGTGAAGTAAGTATTCGTTTCAGATATCTGAGAATACAGTGTAGAGTGCTCTATGACGAGAAAGAAGAAAAAATGAAAGCAGCAGCTTCAGAACAAGCTTCATACTGCGAAAAACTTTATGCACCATTTTGAAGTGACATTTTAGAAGGCAACATGTAGCCAAGTGTAAATACGGAAACGTTTTAATTTCCTACCGAATGTACGTTACTTGTATTTTTGACTGAAATCATTCAACTGTTGCATTTGAATTCATTTTGTGTTTATTCGGAAATAGGATAAGATTTTTTTTATAAATTGTAGAGCTTCCATGATGATTATCTTTTTACTTTGTTGACTTGATTGGTACATTTAAAATAATGTTTATATATTTGATACTAATTGATGTTTCCAGAAAGGCAAAACCACAAAAAGAGCTAATCATTAAATAATTAATATGTAATTATATACGGGACAAATTACACAGATTGAGTTAGCCCCGAAGTAAGTACGAGACTTGTGGTAGGAGATACTAACTCAACGATATAATATTTTATAATAAATACTTATATGGATAAACATCCAAGACCCAAGCCAATCAGAAATAGTCTTTTCTCATCATGTCAATTTTCATCTTAATATATAGCACTCGTATTAATATATATATACCATATGTATATATAACACTAACACATACGTATGTATGTGTTAGTGTACATATGGTCACGTCTGTATCCCTTGCGGGGTAGACAGATCCAGTAGTTTTGAAAAGACTGAATGGCAACCTTCAGCTATTTGGCTTAATGATAGAATTGAGATTCAAATAGAGACAGGTTGCTAGCCCATCGCCTAAAAAAAGAATCGCAAGTTTGTAAGCCTATCCCTTAGTCGCCTTTTACGACATTCATGAGAAAGAGATGGAGTGGTCCTATTCTTTTTTGTATTGGTGCCGTGTGGTTCCCGGCACCAATACAAAAAAGACACTAATACAGATATAACACTAACATAGTATTGATATATAACACTAACAATGAACTTCAACGTAGTACCGCCGACTGACTGTTGGGGGCACCCCGTTGCTGGCGATGCAGAAGTAATCCCCCATGTCCGATCGCTGCACGTGTGTCAGCTCCAGGGTATCTCCCTTGTAGCTGTTCACCACTGAAACAATACAGAATATTAGATATTTTAAATATATACGGGACAAAATAAAAGATAAAAGGACGTCCTGGTAAAAAGTCTGGTAAGAGTACCCGAAACCGCCGAGCTTATATGAAGAGAGTAATGAATGTGGGTGAAGCGAAAGAAAGTGGATCGGTCTGCCTACCCCACCATGAAAGAGGCGTAATTTAAAAATTATTAATATGGCAAAATAACGTTTGCCGGGACAGCTAGTATACATGGTATATATATATACCATGGATCCTGGATTAGGTGTCAGATTTCTACAAGAAGCTCAACCTTTGAAGGGGAACCTAACCCGTATTGGATCATGGTTACACATCCAGTTGCCTGAATGTGCAGGTTTCCTCACGATGTTTTCCCTTACTGTAAGAACATCGGTCAGTATTTATACTAATGTACTTAATTTCTAAAATAGTCCTTGATACATGACCGAGGTGGGATTCGAACCTGATTGAACTTAACTGAACCTTTTTGCACCACATGCATTTTAACCGGGCACCTTACCGATTCGACCACCGAGGCTCTTCATCATGACTTATATTATGAGATACTAACTCAACGACTTTAGATTTTTATATCAAACATTCAAAATTAAGGCCAATCAGAAAAAAAAATGATTACTGCCTGACGGGGGAATAAATCCGGGACTTGTTGTTCAGATTCTTCATACATTGCCAAACGGGCCGCCAATAAAACTACTAAAGCTTATATCCTAACAAATACTTAACTGCCTTATACGAGTACAAATTGAAAGATAAGCCGAAACGGGATTGTACACAAAAACGAAATCACAAGTCCTGAATTATACAACATACATTTCTATTCGCAGCTATAAAATCTTCTATACAATCCTCTTGTAAAACGTTGATAATATATAAAAATACATATTACTATGATCATAATAATAATAAAATAATTGGTTTTTACTTAAAATAACAAAAATATGTTTCCCAGAAAAACATCATAATCATTAAATACTATTTACGTCAAACTTAACAAAGTTACCTATTGTCTTGACAGTTAATTTCAGAAAAAAATCACGAATGAAGCAGTGTAATATTTTTTATTTGAGTCACGTTCAAATTTATAGGCGAAGGGGCGGTCTCCATTTCAATTTAAAACGTCGGTAACAGATGAATTTCAAAAAAGATTAAGTACTTGTAATGAAGTACGGTTGTAACAGCTTTCTTTTTACCATTTAAGATAAAATTCGTAGTAAAATTAATCAGGTTATAAAAAAAAAAACAAGGTCCAATTTTTACTTAATATTGTTTGACATCTTTTCCCGAGAAATGGATTTAGTTAGATACCATGACTAATTGCAACAGTTCTATGAAGAAGAACTAGTGAAGGATTGATTTCTCCTAAATCAATTAATAAAAGTTAATATTAAAAATACATACATTCATACATATGGTCACGTCTAAATCCCTTGCGGGGTAGACAGAGCCAACGGTCTTGAAAAGCCTGAATGGCCACGTTCGGCTATTTGGCTTAATGATAGAATTGAGACTCAAATAGTGACAGGTTGCTAGCCCATCCCCTAAAAAAGAATCCCAAGTTTATAAGCCTATCCCTTAGTCGCCTTTTACAATATCCATGGGAAAGAGATGCAGTGGTCTTATTTTTTTTTTGTATTGGTACCGGGAATCTCACGGCAATTTAATTAATATTAAAAATTTCGGACCAATTGAAGTAAACTCTCAACATTGACGATTTCTCGTCCTTGTCTTTTAACAGCTCCATATCAATCACCAAAACATTTCCACCTTGTCATTCTGGAAGCCAGATAATAACCCGTGAGCGGTTAGTAGGCCATTTCAGTCTTTGATGAGTAATAAATGTTCGATTGTCATTAGCGACGAGCAACACTAACGCCGGTTTTCACGGTTCGCTCGCCACTAATTTATGCCGCCCGATTGCCGACTGGTTAAACGTAATGTGCGGTGTTAATGTCGCTTTTCAAATCTCTTGATTATACTGGCAGAGCGCTTGAAACTGGATGTTAAAGGCAACATGTTTGGTATTGGGATACTGATTGTTCAATTTGTCAATCAAGTAACTTCTATTATTAGACTGAACTAAAAAAGGCTTGTAAATACAAACTTTAAAATGTAAGTTATTTTTATGCGAATTGAAATTGGTAGTTCAGATTAATATACGATTATTGCAGCGAGCAAAAAATATATAGAATCGACCACATGATATGTATGTACGAGTAATGTGTAGTAAAGTATACTTAGTTCTCAGTTGTCATCCTTCTAAAAAAATAATCTCAGACAATAAGAACGTCGGTTGATATAGAAATTAACGAATTCAACACAAAAACCCTAAACATTTCTAGGCATTTATATCGACAATCATCAGCAAGCGAACTTAAACAACAGTCTCAGCATCCATTCCCCCTCCCATTCCTGGAGCTCTTACCCGTTCATTTTTAAAATACGTTGTTCGACAAATTCACTTAATGCCGCGTTAAATGAACCGTGTTCGCATAATAAAAGATTTTATACTCCAAAGCGATTTCAAAATGGACGATATTTCCGTGAAACGCTAACTTGGTACTCGACGATGCTTCATCTCACTCAGATTCAGAAATATTTTTTACGCATGAATGGCCGGGAATTATGTACGGATAAAGCAAGGAAAACATCGGAAAAAAGAAGAGATTTGCTCTATTTTCTACTATATTTTTATCGTTTTCTACTTAAAATAGATGGAATTAACTATTCATATTAATGAAGAATTTCCATTTTAAAGTATTTGAATGCCTGGAACTCAATCTACCTGATAGTAAGCAAGATGAGGCGGAACTAGCAAGTTTAAATGGAGCCCATTCTGTCTTATATTTGATTTTGAAAGTCACTGATTATGATATTGGATGTAAACTATAAACTAGTAAACACAAAAAATTGAATGAAATAATATTTATTCTGAACTTTATGAATTGTCCTTTGCGACATAAACGACCGTTTTTCCACATAATTAAGCAGATTACTTTTTCGCGTCCCGACCTTCATTTATTGACATATTAAATTTACCTACCCCGTTGCGGCTTATTACATATTCATAAGGGCTGTTTAATAAACGTGGAATGGATTGCTGCATTTCAAAGTTGACGCGTGTACGTTCAAAATGACTTGCAGCTTTGCTCTCAATATTTTTATTTCATTTTTAGTAATACCATACATTTTTATGGATATCAAAGAATGGACTTGGTTTTTAAATAGGACACATAAACCACGGCACATTTAGCCACCTTTTTCTGTGTATATCAAAGTGCCCTTTAGAATGGAAAACTAACAAATATTACCTACAACGTATCAAACAGCCGGCCGTGCAATCTTTGAAAAATCAATCCACTATGTCCGATATTAGAAACATACTCGTATAATTAAAGTGGATTCATAGCTAAGAATTCAATAATAATGCAATCATTCAAATGCCATTTTGTTGCGAGAATGAGTTATGAGCGGTTTTCTTTTACAACACATATAACGTTTTTATCCTTTAAGGGGGAGACAAAGTCAACAACCCACATGATTCTAAAGGCATGTTTAGTTGATGATATTACTATAATAAGTGATAATTTATAACAGTCCCAAATTGATTAAATTTTACGATAAGCGTAACAAGATACTCGTAAGCACTCGCAAAAAGTTTTACATCGCACTGGATGTTGCATTGAAAGGTCCTGAAATCTCAACATACCTGCTTTATTCATTTTTCTAATTATTCCTTCATAAAAAATTGTAATGGCATTTATCTTCTTTTTTTTCTCTGTTTGTCTGTACATGCAAAATGAGATGTTATTTTTATACCAAAAGCATTCATTTTAAAGGCCACGTATAATAATAACCTTAAATAAAGCCTGTAAGTGGTTTTACATGTCACAAACCTGGTGTTTTATATAGCATAAAGTATTCACACGCTCTTTATTCTCTTAAATGAAATATTCAGACCTTTGATTATTGAATGAACTTTGCGGATCAGTTTAAAAATATCTCATTCAATCAGTGGAGGCTTGTGAGGCTATAATGACTAAAAATATACATTGGTTTTTTCAATAGACCGGAATATGAATAATCTATTGCTATATGGATGGCGTAAAAGGTCTCTTAGGGAAAACGAGTAAAGTTTAATTTATAAAACCGAAATCATATTCTTGTCCATGTTAGCTGAGTAACTGAAATGAAAACGAGTCACACATTTCTATGCGCTAAATTATTTTTTATCAATTGAAGGATGAAATAAGCATAGACCATAGACAAAATATGTATATTGTCTATGGAAATAAGTAACACCCTTGTACTACATTATTATTTTAATGCAGTTACGTAATATTTGTTTACACGTAGAAATTACTAAAAAGAGTATTCAGTAACTCTGTAAACGGGACCTGTCTTTTTTACGAGATGTACAGAAATAAACCTTGCAAGAAAATTGAAAATAAAACTTTAATCCACTTTTGCTAATGGGAAGCAGAGTTCAAAGTTAAGAATTAACTGTCTTTTGATGTTGCAGCATCCGTGACTTGAAATTGTACTCAACCTTGCAAGATGATGTAGGATAAGAAAACTTATGACATCGCTTCTAAAATCTTTAACTATATATATATATAAAACTTCAAATGACTGACTGACAACTTACATCCCAAACCGACAGGTCTCGTGACTTGAAATTTGATTTGTAGGTTCCTTAGGTTTAACGTAACGTTATTTTATTTAACGTTATAGGCAGACGGAACCGTGGACGACCTCTAGGGAATATCTACGAAAATTGATGGAAAATATTAGAAGAATTTGAATTACTTGCTATGTATCAATAATAATGAATGTTCCGTAACATAAGATGTTATAAATATATATAAATATATATGTATAAATATATGGTTTAGTTATTAAAATTATAATGTAATATAACGAACTACTAACACGCTTTTATTATTTAAATCGCCAAAAAACATATCATACGTAAAGCCAAAGCCGTCGCACGTTTAAAAATTCCAATCGAGTCAATGTTAATCCATTAAAAACAAAAAATATTGAATAAACACAATGAACAAAGCGGATCTTTTCCTAAAATGTTAATGGCCTCATACGTTTTTTAACCGCCTTGAAAATAGAAGGTGGTTCATAGTTTGACCAATATGTATATGTATGTATGTTTGTTTACTATTATCTCGCGCTTCGCTGAACCGATTTTGATGCAGTTTTCAAGAAAGTGTTTTTTATATATTAGACTTCAAAATAGGAGAATACCAATTCGAGGCAGCTCTCTTTTTACAAAAGTTATTATTAGTTATTATAAGTATTTTGTGCTTTCATTTTGCTTAGTGTCCAAAAAAGTGCAGTTTGCAGGTCCTGCACGTAGTTTATAACGTTAATATATATATATACGCACATATATAATTAAATATATACCTAAATAAAAAGCCTCCTTTTGTGCATTATCTTAGTATAAAATATATATTAAAATTTTTGGTAAAATAAAGTATTTTATTCTATGTTACAAACCATATATCAGTATATAGTATATTTGCTTGCTTTCCTGCTGATCTGATACCGAAATTTCAAACATTAAAATAGGACAGCTATTTCTCTTACCGCGCAAGTTCAAAAAGCCAACCCAATTGACTATTTTATTTGACGCAGGACACGTTTAACTATGTCTTGTGACTATTGGCTCGATCTGTCCCGTAAGAGATAAAGACATGATATGTGCGTCTTCCTATAACAACGACCAATCCAAAACAAACATGTCATTTCTTTTTTGTAGATTAATAAATACAGTTACAGCAAAAGCGATCTTATCACTAAACCAATCTCTTGGATCTCTCAACAGCATAGATAAATCGTAAGTACACTCAAACAACGGCATGGCTATAAGTTACAATTGCATACTTATTATATTATGCAAATTAGAATAAGGGGGTACCAATCGCGCGAATCAACGGATGCGCTCCAAAGTGTTCATTATCATAATTTATTCGGTCGTCAGTAGAGCCCTTAAATTTGCGGCTGTTTTTCAACAGGAAAAATTGTGTAATGCAGTCACGTATCTACCGCCAGTGGTTCTACGCTCCACTTTAATAATGTCATAACCAGAACGGGTGGGGAACATGATAACATCTCAGGTACATCGCGTGACTCCGATTTCGAACAATTATTTACTTTTCTTTTCATAATAATAAGGTTATAAAGTGGGGGATTATGCAGTTTCAATGAACATCTTTTGACAAAGTATGTTGATGATAACTGTTTTTAGTGTTCCGTACCTAAAGGGAAAACGGGACCCTATTTCTAAGCCTCTGCTGTCTGTCTGTCTGTCACCGGGCTATATCGCATAAACCGCGATATTTAGAAATCTGAAATTTTCATAAATGATTAATATCCGTTGCCGCTATAACAAGAAAAACTAAAAATAAAATATTGAGGTTCTATGCAATAAACATGATGATGGTACGGAACAATTTGTGCGCAACACCGACTAGAATTTGGCCGGTTTTCTTTTAAATAATTGTTATTTGTAAGATTATTAATATGTTTTTAATATAATTGAAGCGTAATATTAAATTTTGCTAGCCCTTCACCTAAAATGAGTCCCAAAACAGATAACAATATTATTCTTTCGTCTTAGTTCGATAGTAATATAATATGCAATTTTTAATATAATTATATTTGTGCATTAAATTTATGGCAGATCATGCTTTTGATTTTATTTATTTTTTTGCTTTTGATATGCATTTTATTTAAATAAAATAACTAAAGTAGCATACTCGTTTAAAGAAAAAATTAAATTGTGGGGTTCTCCAACTACCTCATTTGAATTCACCCTTTTTCCTTATCCATAATTTTATTGAGTACAAGTTTTGCCGCTTTTGAAAATACGAACGAGAAGAAATAATGTCACATGTACCTAATTTATTTATAAACTATTTTATATGGATCAGTGATACTTTTCTGCCACAATAATTCTGCATAAAGTGTCCCCCTAATGCAGCCTACATGGTAAATCCATTAGCCTTATTTTTCTTTAGATGTTTTTATGGCCACGAAAACGCCTATATAGTGATATGCGTTTTACTATTAGTTAATAAAAACTTCACACTTTTTTGTACTTGAATTCAATCAATTGTGAAAGATTCAATAAGAAATGATGATAGTTACACATATCAAAAATGTAAAACCGGTTACATTTTTTCCTGTAGGCTTTGAAGCAATAGCTTAAAATGCAATTTGAAAACAAATATTTGAAACCAGTTACGATTATTAGAAGTAACAATAAAAAGAAGTTAAAGCAATTCAAAAAGATCGAAGTAGTCAGGAGATTTATCTGTTCCCTGTTTACGCTACGAAAAATTGGCAACAATAAACACATAGCAAAGTTTGAAATTTGACATTCATTATAAATGTAAGATGCAAAATTAAAGAGGTTTAGGAAAATTCTTGCTTACCTCAGGTTGACTTCAGGAAATTAGCCGTCATTAAACCCCCTCTATTGGTACTTAACATTGTAATCAATGTTTTCATTGTAACGACGTACGTTAATACGTCCGTGTGACAGACAGACACCTCGTTTCTCCATATTAAACGTGCGTTCGTGATTGACGTTGTAACATTACACATTATTACATTCCCGTCACGTCAGAAACGCTTTTATCAAATAATATTGTGTGATACATACGTAAATGTCACGTGGTACAATTTAGTTTTGACGGGATTTACTTGAGCCTATTTCTGGTTATATTATGGCAAGTTTACGCGACATCATTTGTCTAGTTAATTAACGTAATTTGTGACCTACATAACTTTGCAGGCATAATGTTCACCACTATTGAGTAGTGAGAAATTTTTCGTTTTTTTATTATAGTCTCTAATCTTTTATACTACGTCAGGGGAAATCGAAAACAACTGATTACCATGTAAGCATATTTTATTTAACGAGTGAAATCAGTAGTTTAATAACAATGAACAAATTATATTATGTAGATATACAATACATATATTTGGAAATTTTGACAGATAATAAATGATATTCCATTTATGCACGCTAAATACTTTTTATATAACTCATTTTCAACAACTGCAACCGAAAGCACTTTAAATTTGTTGGCAACTTATAGTTTATTTGAAACTAAGTTGTTGCGCTTCGACAAATAAATAATGCTATCCATTTGAACCGAACGCCAGTGGATTAAAAAATGTACAAATTTAAAAGTCAACAGCTTAGGGCCCGAAGCGGATATTTCAGTTAATTCGTAAACTTCATACTACTTCTCCCGCCGGCACCGAGTTAAGACGCTAATTAAAACACTTCGCCCAACTTTTAGTACTGAATTTCTAAAGTACAGCAATCAAGTTAATGGCTCAATCAAAGATCAAAACAACCCTATCACAATAAATATATAATTGCGTTGGTTTATTAAAGCCAGATGGTTTGAATTGGTCTGAGTTTAAGGCATCCATCCGTTGCGATTCAATGTTCTAAAGAAATTAAACCTACCTAATGAATTTGCAGATCGTAATAATCATGTTATTAATTCCAATTTTTATTACTGGACTGTAAAGTCAATAAATTAGTTTTAGGCTATAATTTAGAATAAATATGCCGTGTGGTTCTCGGTACTTAAGAATAGGACCACTCCATATCTTTCCCATGTATTTCGTAAAAGACGACTAAGGCAAAGGCTAATAAACTTCAGATTCTTCTTGTAGGCGATGGTCTAACAAGTTACTACTTGAAATTCAATTCTATCATTAAGTCATACTGCCCAACGAGGCCTTTCATTCTTTTTGAGAATTTAGCTCTGTCTTCATTGTCTACTGATTATATATATATGTATATATATATATTATTGCAAAATTGTTTGTAATATAAATTATTGCAAAATTCTGAACTCGCAACTCACCAAAATGGAATAAAGAATTACAACTGCGAAGTAACATAAAAGTGATTTCAGTTAAGCAAGTTTAGCAAGTAGTGAAGTAAGTTAGGCCACTGTCAGACCTCACAGTTATGGCAAGAAAACTGGGGTTCACTGGTAGACAAATTATACTAAGTTGATTATTGTTCTGGGGCACGCTACCTGTTCTGACAAGCTCTGACAAGCCGATTAAGGTATTATTAATGCAGGGTTGAGATTCAAATGAAATGAATATGGAAACAATTCTTATGACGTGGTTATTATACTGTAGATTCGAAAGTGCGCTAGTTGTACAAGGATTTTTCTTTTCTTTACATATGTACATGCATATCGTTTCTTTATCCCTACAGAGAAGAGATAGTCAACAATAATAAAAATTGAACAAAGCTGAACTGAAGTTTCAAATAGTGGCAGATTTATTGGTTTTCAAAAAAAGAAGTAAAGTAATTTTCAAAAAAAAGTTACAATAATAAGGAATCCCATAGAACTGAAGACAGATAATGCTAGATTTTACTTCGAATTTTTCCGAAACTATTATAGCTCTATCTACCCCGTTAAGCATAAAGACGTAATATAAGTATTTATTTATGTTCTTTAAGGTTAAATCTAAAACAGTTTATTTACCTACAATAATTTCCGCATGTTTAGACAGACAATAGATAGCAGCTCTTTATTCCACCTTTTCCGTTGAACAGCCGTGTACCAATTTATCGAGCTGATTAATTAATGTGGCAACATTAATTAATGTACTCACGTTATAAATCATGTAATCCATATATTGGGAGGCCCCGTTCATTTTGTTATGTTTAGCCACACTATTAAGGCTCTATTTGTGCTGAAACAACTATAATATATTTTACGCATTTCATATAAACGCAAAGTTCGATAAAAATCGATTTCCATAGACTACTTTATATAAAACTCATACGTTATTTTAACTACATATATTAAATATATGTATTTTTAAATAAACAACGTTAATTTTTCTTAACCGCAACTCCCATAGGATCTATTTTGGGATGAATATCCTTTTCAGTACTCTATACCTACAACATTTAACGAAAATTAGTCAAGTAAATAATAGCGTGAAGAACTGATAAACACAAAAATACTTTCTTATTCACAATATAAGTGTAATCAAAAAAGTGAAATAAAATTAACCGTAAGTATAATAAACATTAGGCCTTTTTGTCTTTTCTAGACTGTTGGTTCTGTCGATCCCTTAAGAGATAACGCGATCGAATATACGAGTATGTAAGACCATTAAATAAAAACGATAAAAATTAAAAACTCCTTTCTTTTAATAAAAATCTTTGTTTTCAAAAAAGTTGAACAGTTTAATTTTCTCACAGGCTAATTTTAAGATGATATCAAATATTGTGTACAACAAACTTTGATGTGTCAAGACAGGCATCGGAATCAAAGTCGAGGCTAATTTAATCTTCATGGCGACACTTCTAATTTTGCCAATGGGCATAAAAGTTTGTCGCATTATAGTGCTAACTAACGGTGTGAGTGGCAGCTGAAGGGTGGACAAGACGAAACTGCTTTTGCAATTCAGTTCCTGGTATTCCAAAAATTAAACTCGGTCTATAAGTCTCTCATTCATAATAGTGTTATAGTGGATGAGGGTGGAACAGATTTTAAATAGATATTTTTAAACAAGTAAACAACATAGTATAGGTACGAAATTTATAACGAGGAAGATTTTTAAATTGTTGTATGTTTCTCGCTAATTCTAAAGTAGAACGAAGCTAGTAGAATCCCCTTTTAAATTTAACTTCGCAAGAAGCTTTAAGGCGTTAGAATTTTTTAACAAAAAAGAAAAACCCGAATTTAAAACTAAAAACCATTTTTTTCATACAATAATAATATGAGAATATTATTATTAATAAATAATATAAATAATCATACAATAAATAAATAAATAATATGAACCGCCTCAGTTGGATATCTAATCCTCGTGATCAAATAAAAATCATAAAAAAATATTTGACAGATTCAAAATTGTCTCACAAAAGCTCTGGCATAAAAGCAAATTTTAACACCACTTTTGAAATAGTGCAATGATATTCTGACGTGTATCAGAATGACGGCCGCCGAGTTGCCGTTAGAACAACAGCAGGGCGGTTATAATATAAATTTACGGGTGGCTAACAGCAGTTACGTTCACCCGTTGTTACTGCGACCACTATTCTCTATTCGCACTCGACAGAGCTTGAAGTGGTCAACAAAGAACACAATACATTGATGGAAATAAGTCTCTTTTGTAACATATGTGTGATTAAACGTTGATATAAAGAACAAGGAGATATATAACGTAACAAAAATAAAAATTATTAAAACAGGAAATGAACTTCATCAAAATATTAAAACACTAGCTCTAGCAGATACGAATCTTACGGACGTACGAAGCTGCAATTTTGCATGTTTCTTCTTTAAGAAGTAAAACTGAGGCTATAATTTTACACGGTCGGATCTGCGGACATTATTAAGTATGCGTTATAAAACTGATCTATTTTGACCGAGCAGTCCAGCAAAAATCTATGTCGTAACTGTTCGTGGTAGAAAGTTGAAGTTCGGTATTTTTCTTACTTTTTCTTTCTCTCCTTTTATTCTTCACTAATCTAAAAATAACCTTCTCAATACAATAATTGATTGTTTTGATAACAAGTTTCAAATTTCCATCAAGTTTATATGAAAGAGGCGATTAACAATACACAATTAAGATCAATGAATTCGTTTTCGTAATGAATATATAATTTCGCCTGAGTAATAAACATATAATTATTTTTTAATACCTATGCATAAAATGTGTTTTATAACAGTTTTTTACGACTTCGCCTATTTTAGGATAAACGTTATTTTTATTATGATACTGATAATAATCACTCAATAAAGTATGTAAGTATCTTAAACTGACTAAAGTTTATACATACATACATATAATCCATGAAGTGGTCCTTTTCTTTTTTGTATTAGTGCCGGCATCACTCGGCACTTATATTATTCTCAGACGTACTCGTACAGTAGATTATTTCATTTTCGTAGCTGCCAAAAATAATCTTAGCTCAGAATATCAATAAAGTATATTAAATACTGATATTCGGAATTCTTGTCATTGTAAAACGCCAACTAATGAGTTTTCGCAATGTTTTCTTAACTTTTTGTGCGTTCAAGTTGAAAAACACAGCTTACTTGCATTTAAATAGTGCCAAATTTTGCGAGAAAACAACAAGATCATAGCTTTTTCGTTTTTTTAGAAACATTTTTCCTGCTGGTTAGGCTGGCGCGGATCCAACTGTCGTTTGGACCATTTACATTGCTTATTTAGAATTTTAAAAAGAAGACCATTACGTTAATATACTCGAATTCGGCCTGGATCTTATATATATATATATATATATACGGGACAAATTACACTGATTGAGTTAGCCTTGAAGTAAGTTCGAGACTTGTGATACGAGATACTAACTGAACGATACTATATTTTATAATAAATACTTATATAGATAAACATCCAAGACCCAGGCCAATCAGAAAAAGTTCTTTTCTCATCATGCCCTGGCCGGGATTCGAACCCGGGACCTCCGGTTTCACAGACAAGCGTACTACCGCTGCGCCACAAAGGCCGTCATTATTACTGAAGTAAAATCTTAAATTTTACTTCAGTAATAATGTGTCTGATAATTTACTTATTTTGACAAGCTGTTTTATTTCTTTAACCGTATTTTACCCTTCATTTAACTGAATATATGTGACTGTGCATCCAGCTTTACTGGTAAATTGACTTTTTGAATGTGTTATCTGGCTTAGTTTATAGATCTAAATAACCTTTCTTTCAAAAAGTTATATTTCTGTGTTATGGATTTTATGATATTATTTCCATTTTATATTATGAAAAAAAGCCGCATTTAATATACAGAAGCGTATGGGGACAGCTCTGACACCATTCTAGCATACTCTATTAGACATGCTTGAAACATGCTCCCTTATAAGGTTAATATAGCATTAGCGCATTCGACACGCATGATTTGCCACGCCGTTCATATTAAATAGTTAATTAAATTATTTACTTTTTTTCTTTTTTTGTTACCTATGCTTCCTTCGTCGCTTATTAAAAACGTTTATTCCTCTTTCACAAAAATGATTCTTATAACTAATGGGTGTACAATAGCATTGCCTGCAACTAATGACTAAGTCGCTTTGTATTATTTTTTGCCAATTCTATTTAATAACAAGATACATACATACATATGGTCACATATATATCCCTTGTGGGGTAGACAGAGCCAACAGTTTTGAAAAGTCTGATAGGCCACGCTCAGCTATTTGGCTTAATGATAGAATTGAGATTCAAATAGTGACAGGTTGCTAGCCCGTCGACTAAAAAATAGAATCCCAAGTTTGTAAGCCTATCCCTTAGTCGCCTTTTACGACATCCATGGGAAAGAGATGGAGTGGTCTTATTCTTTTTTATACTGGTGCCGGGAACCACACGGCACAATAACAAGATAACTGAACCAAAATATATATTTATTTATTTACAGTAAAAAAGAACACAAGATCCGAATGATTTACTTATTAGTACTAATACAAGAGCCATAAAAATATAATCCCTGAAACTAATGATCACCGTTACAAAGTGTCAACCAAAAATTTTTAGCCTTAAATTTAAAAAGGTGTGTTCTACCTGCAGAGAAATACAAACACACATAAAGTATGAACACATACAAAAGACGCGTCGTTAAAAAGAAGCTATGTTAGTATATCAACATTAGGACAGAGAATGAAGACGGTAGTTTCAGTGGCAAATTGCTATTACCGTTATAGCTGTAATTTGGAGGCTTCTATGCTGCCACCGCGGGTAATGTTCGCCATTTACAATTTAAATTTACACTTAATGCAACAGTTCACTTTGATGCAGCTATAAGGAAAATTATAACTTTTCTTTTGAAAGTAAATGTAAAATTTGCAGGTGCGTGAATCGAAACGGGTCGTATAGGGTATGTTATGTTATGTTCATATATACTCATACTGCATTTTTATCTCATAAGAAGTCAACAAAAATACGTTATAATTACAACGACGTCATAGATTGGAATTAGGGGTTTATTTGTGAAATGCAACAACACTTTAGGTGAAAATGTAGGCAAACTACTATATTTATGTTATTTTTTTACATAAAATATTATTTTAATTAATTGACTAACATGAACACAGATAGCTAGTATAGTTATGCAGGTAAAACTGTCATGGCTTACGTAATACCCTTTAGGAAAAAAATAACAAAGTTTTGTGCAAAAGGATAAAAAATGTAATAAGTTATTATAAATTAAATTTATTTTCCGATATTACTCGTGGAGTTATTTATTTCGTTTATTTTCTTGATTCTGTTCATCTTCTTATTCTGCTGCAAATCAATTGATCTCTCGCTATACTTCCTACAACTTACTTGCTTCAGAGAAATTCTTTGACGTCACGAAAAAATAGCGAAACACACTGATTGATTAGGCAGATCAAATTAACAAGATCAATCGGAAAGCGTCTTATAATAGGGAAAAAAACGGATTGGGGGAAATTTGCTTCAGTAATAGTAATTCAATTATCAGAATAAAAAGTAGACATTATTATGCTATTTTTGGATTTTTTAATATCTCTATTAAGGTAGGTGTCTAATAAGTCTTTGAAAATCTAACTGGCTAATTCTGTATAAAAAGGTATTAGCTATTAGGATAAGGAGGATTTTGCCAGAAAGATAGGTATATTTGATGCTGTAATAATATAGTAGGCGTCTACAAATTATTTTATAAATTACTTTCTTTTCGCAATACTGTTCTGAGCTGAACTACCGTTCAAATTTATAGAAAAAGTAGCATTAGTCTCACTCAAACTAATTACATCATTCAAAAGAGAGTCATTGTAACATTTGAATCTTACATCACATGTTTAATTGTCTTTAAGGTGCCCGATTAAAATTAGTTATTCTTTGTAAGCTAAGAATCGTGTACGTTTCCAGGTATCACAAAGAACGTTGCTCTATTAAGACCTGGAAGTGAATCCCCAGCACTAATGTACATTTAATTGTACGACGATTAGCAGAAGTATTTGCAATAATTAAATCCAGATATCGTGTTTGTACGAGCTCAGTAATGGCCAAAGTTTCATGACAGGCTTTTATATAATTTATTCTTATTGTTTCATGACCCGGTTTATTTCGCATTTTATATCCTTTTGTTAGAACACGTGGCTATGTAGTGCACCTCTATTTGTTTTATACTTCCCGAATGGTAAATTATTTAGGAGATCAAAATAAAATGAAAGTGGAGAGGATAAATGAAAGCAGGTTGACTAAGGAATTATTAAATAATAAAAAAATATAAAAGAGTACGAATCGAAACTTTAGAAGAAGGCCAAGACTGTTATATTACCTTTGTTTCATTAAGGTCATCGTGGTTAAATCACAGGTCAAGAGTTAAAACCGACGAGCTTGCATGCAGAATGTTGAATGTTGATGGAGCGAAAGAAGAATGCAGTGATAGTGGAAATTGGAAAATAGTACTCTCTCACTCTCAGGAAAGAGGCGTGGATTTATGTATGTATTTATCAAGTATTTCGGAATTATATATTTACAAAAAGCTTGTTGAAGTAACAAAAACATATTGCAGCTAAAATATATTTAAAAAATGTTTGCTCTAAATACCCAAAAAAATTAATTAATTTTTTCAAATGTACCTTCTCGGTATGTTGTAAGTCTTTGGGTATAATTATTATAAATTGTCATTTTTAATTAAAAAAGCTACACATTATTAACCAAATCACCGATTCAAAAGCATGACTGATGGTTGGTCTATGCAATATATTTTAAATTAAGTTCTTTTTCCCCTACCAATCTCTTTAAATATCAAAGCTAGATTCTAATAGTAAAACATGCGCAATGCAAATGTTAATATTTCCCTTCAAAATGAGAAACAACTCAAACAAATAACTAAAAAAAAATAGTCCAAACAAATTCTTCACTTCAAAGCTAGCAACACTAATTTACATGAGTTGAGGAACTGCAGTTGCATACAGCTATTTAATTTTCAAAATTACAAATTCCTGCATTTCCTCTAGTTTCTAGCTCGTGAAAAACTATATTGCTTTTTTTATTAAAAATACGGGGTGTTCCAACAAGGGGCAAACGGCCACTAAAAGGTTATGGTTACGGCTGTGACATTCGAACGGATGCCTAACTTATAAAATTGGTAATCCTACACCACGGGCCTCCCACCTTATCCCATAAAGTATGACCGAAAACGAATTAAGGATTATTTCGCTTTTTCGATGATATTGTTCAACCTTTCGCTTACAGATTCTCACCCACTCTATTTTTATTTCCTGTTCGAAGCTAAATGTTGGGTCGTATTCAGTGTCAATAGTTTTTTTATTATAGATCAAATGAAATGTTTGCATTTACACAGCCATATTTGTAGTTGGGAAAATTGGACATTTATTTGAATTTTAACTGTTATATTTTAAATAATAAAATCAATGTTTTAGAATGTAATGTTTACTTAGTTTCGTTACATTTCCTTTGCAAATATTACAACAAAAAAAAACATATTTGCTTATTTACAATAGCAAATGCAAATGGCCACAAGACACAAATGAGAGCGCCGATGGTGGACATTAATATTAAATAACACCCAGAACCACACATTCAATTTTGTGCTGCGGTCACGAGGCACCTGCACTGCGTCGAGCGAGTTGGTACACTCGCTCATACACGAATGAGCTATGATTATGGACGTAACGAGCTATACAGAATACTGAACGTTACTTTGGTATCCCTCGTGGACTTACAGTATGCTCACTCCCTAGGATAGCTTCTTTGATAATCAGATTTTAAAATCTATGTCAATTAATTTATCGTTAACGCATTTTGACATAAATTCAAGTGAAGATTACATTTGTTATCATTTTAATAAAAATAGGGGTGCACTTAAGATAGAATTTCTTGAAATACCCACGGGCGGAGCCGTAAGGTTACTCTATTTTAAATCCTCCCAAGACTAGTTAATTTGCAAAAGAATTATTTCCTTCTTGATCGGATCGAGGCTCGAACTCCAAAACCCGTCAAGTTCAGAAGAATAATAAGAAAGTAGCCCTCGTGACCGTCAAAATGACATAATGCAAATAAAATATAAAAGACTATGAACATAGAAAATAAAAATTGTGAATTATCTAATTTAGCATGAAAAAGACACTTATGAACGAACCATTTTTAAAAGAATCAAGAAAATATAAAGCTTGCGTTTGAAAATTTTAAGTAACAATAAGAGATAAACATATTGCTCGGGTAAACTTTGTTCAAGTTTTCTGCGTTTAAGTACTTGCTTAACTTAGTTTGTTCAGGCAAGTTTTCAAATCCGTGCAGGATTTGTAAGTGCGTTCGTGATTTTAACACAAACTTTACATTTGAATTTCGGATAAAACCAAAAACATGCTTCCATTTCACGAAAGTTTAGATTTATGAAAACTTCTTCATACGTTCGGTTTTTCAAACAAGATTACAATTTTGAAAAAAAATCAAATAAACATAATATTAAATAAATATTGAAGAAGCAAGAATCATACAAGGTCTTCTACAAAGATTGCATAAAAAATCTCTCCTTGTCATACTCGTTTGTCCGTAGGTATATACATATATTTTTATATAGGTATATATGTATTTTTGTTGATGAAGATTATTATATTATTATTTGTGGATGAAGCGAAGGAAGTATGCAGGGATCGTGGCAAGTGGAAAGAGATAGTCTCTGCCTACCCCTCCGGGAAAGAGGCGTGATTTTATGTATGTATGTATATTTTTTTTTCGTTGAAAACGAATGTACTACTTAAAACGCATAGTGATAAATCGATTAACTAGCTGTCAAATTCTACGCCGCGATTATTTGTATGGCATTCAAATGTTATATTTACATTGATGCCAATAGGAATGCAACGCGAAATTTCCATTTGGCTTGTACAGCCACCACAATATCACACTCTGCTATAGAGAGACCCTTCGATCCTTGTAATATGCTGATGTACACCTCATGCTAACATCAAATTATAAGGGGTTAAGGAAACCTTTGCTCCCATGCTGGTCAAGCAGCAAAGCCAATCACAGTATGTGCCAGCTACTTCCTTCTCAGATTGTAATGGATTATTAATTAAAATTAATTGGATTATTTTTATGCCAGCGTATATAATATAAGAGATAAATTATTTGTAGAACTTAAAGTTACAACAGGTTCAGATCTCACCTCGGCCATGTCTCCTTTCTGAGTTATGTACAATTTCATTTGTAACCGATGCTCTTCGTGAGGAAACCCGCACAATCCAGCAACTTGATGCATAACCGTGATACAATTTGGGTTACAGACGTTGCAGAGTTCAGCAAGAGTTGCTTCGTGTAAAAACCAGAAACTATCCCCTGTACATTATATACCTACTTGAATTATGTGTGCAAGAGTGATCCGGAAAAAAATACTAAATTGCAATGAATAAGGATTGGTTCACATATTGCAGACTGTACTAAAGCATTGCGAGCTAAAATTATTAGATTGTTTGTGTTGGTGTTGCAACAATGCTTGTGTATGCGGATGACATAACTAGTGCAATTATTACGGACTAGTTTCGTGAAAGAGGAAATTTGCTATACTGGGCACTTTAATTTTAACTGAGTAATGCGTTTAACATAGAGGTCGTTGTTATAAGACTTATAAAAATATCAAAGTCAAAGTCACACTAATCTCATCGGCTTTCAATATTATCTGATGTGACTATATTATCTAGAAATAGGTTATCCAAAAAAACCCGTATCATTGGGATAATGTCAAAGGAAAGCCAAGGATTCTAAAACTATCTTACTAGCTTAAAGCAAAGTTGAATTGCTAGCACTAATTTTATCTATAGAATCTAGCTCATTTTCCTACGAGCATTTATCCTCTCTCTATGGATTTACTATTACTGTGGCCATTATTTTCTTTGTGTCAGAATTAAAAAAAATAACTCTTTATAGTGCTTTCGACGGCGTCTGTGGCACAGCGATAGTGTGCTTGTCTGACCACCGGAGGTCCCTTTTTCGAACTTTGGCCAGATCAAATTTTCAGCAATATGTTCTAGACTACACTCAAGAAAAATTCCATTGATTCAGCCATAACTGGAAAAACAGATCTTACTAAATCTAACTTAGTAATATTAATACAATTTCAAGTGAAATTACGTAAAATAACAAGGTATCAAAAAGTGATTTCGTGGTAAGAACGTAACACATTACACACATTCATATGCAATTATCAATTCAATAGCATCTCAATTAAAATTAACGTCCACAAACGCAAAACTAAATGTACACCCTATTAGCTATAAGGATCACTTTGTGGAAGAGATAATAAACGTTTATTATTATTATTATTATTATTATTAATTATGTTAGTTATTTGAAAATTTATTCCAACTTTGATGTAATATAACTAAATTTCTAGCTGTGATAGCTACCAATTTTAAAATGCATATCTGTGAAAGTAATTTAATTCCTAGTTTTCTTAAAGATGCATTGCCCTTTCAGGAACCAGCGCCCGCGGGGCCGCAACTTTACATTTCTCCTTAAAAAAGGCAAAAAAGTTCATAAAAATTCAGTCGAGAGCGGGCCTCAGACCGGTTGTCCTTTTTGTCGTCGCTCTGCGAACCACCCGATTTAAAAGAGTCAGATGAAAACTTGTTACAGAAAGTCGATTAAAGTTACAAAATGAAAGAACCTAATTATATTCAAGGACCAAAATTTTACAAAAATATGAGGCTTATTTTTCGTCTTCATTCATATTTATAGACAAAATGATAATGATTTTCACTTAAATAAATTACAATTTTGGCTAAAATCACGATACACTCAATCCTTTTGTAAATTTCAGCGCTTTGATAATAACATATTTTTGGTACTTTAATCATAACATCTTTTTTTGGTTGTAAAATTATACTTTTTATTTTATTAGAGGTTGTGGAAAACATGTTAGATGGTCAAAGGCATAGCCTGCGCTTTTCTTCAGAGAGGTGAGGATGCAACCGGGACTGTAGCCAGGGGGAAGAAGAAGTTGAGGACATGTTAGACGCAATACAAAGTTCAACTTTGTATTGCGATCATCATTCGTTCATTATGGCTGAATCGAAATCAAAGTATGGGTGTATTGATCATGATCATTATTTACAAACGCTCAAAGCATTCGCACATAAAAACGGTCCGCGGGCATAAACTCTGCGAATTATTCGATTCATTTCAAAGGAATCCCACTAAAAGGAACGCAAGACTAACTCAAAGCTTTTATATCTCGTTGCGAGGCGTCTTATTGTCTTCAGCGGTATATGTATTAAAGCTTGCTTTCTCTTGCGTAAATAAAATCCATTGGAAGAGAAGTGCTTGAAAGCAAGTGCAAGGGAGGGAGGGGTCTAGGTGTAATGCCTCATGCGAGTGTCGAGGACAATGCAAAGTAGATTGAATTGGAAAAAAGACTTGAGTAGAATGGCGGCTTTCGGCACTCTCCGGGGAAAAGGGTACGTTCCAAAGGGTTAACAATGAGAATACTGCCCATATATGGATACACATTGTAAAACTCCGCTTTCGTTTTCATGGAAGTATTATTTATATTTATATGTTTAAAACGTTTTTACCGTGAAAATTTATTACCACTATTTTGTACACACTATAAAATTATGTAACAAAGAACGCTATCGGTTTTTTTATATATTTCAAATTTATATCTACTCCCAACCCACTGTGTATTTATTTAGCAATAAGTCAGTAACAAAAGAGCAGAAACTAAGAAGGTTGTAAATGGCATACTTACCAAATAAATACTTAAATCGTTTTCCGTTCGAAAATTCAAATTTTAATAATGTCTTGTAATAACCTTGGTTCAAACACCAATGATGTTCTGATATCAAGTTTTCATCAATAAATTATTATAACAATCTTCATAAATTCCTAATAAAATTTCCTCACTTTCGCAGCAAAAATTCACCACCACTACGGAATATTGATGTTTTCTAACAAGACACCTGTGAATATTCGCATACTGACGTGTGACAACATACATGTTTGAGCAATGTCTCTAAGCATACCATCAATATTGATACATGGTGTATATTTACTTATGCTCCGTGGTGTTCATACTTCAAATATTTTCAGTATTTTACAAACATTTTTTCTTTCCGCACTGTTCTTTAACATAACTAATTTACTGCTTGCTTACTTGCTATGCTTTTTTGTTAATTTACCTTATATTTTGGAGCATTATTATTTATGTCTAAAAAATTAAAACTAGCCTAAGATTAGTGAATACAGAAGCTGCTAAAATAGTAAAGGGTTATCATTTACCTACTTGCACTTCACTATTCTGTAGTTGGAAATATCTGTTGTTAGTTCCCTCGGTAATAAGAAACAGCACCAGAGAAGGATCTAGCTCAGTCACTTAATCGATTTTACGATCTACACGGGAAAAAGCATTAGCGGGGCTAGCATACCACGTTAGACGCCATTTTTATCGAGCAACAAACTGTCGCTGGTTCCCTTTTTATTATGACGAGATACAGGACAGCGGAAGTTTATCGCGCGATTAAAATGTCGTCGCGCGTACCCTGCTAGTCGCCGCTGTTTAATTCCATTAGTTTTTTAGTGCCACAAGTAGAGGACTAAGTACTACATCTTAAACTAAAGCACTAAAAACTTTAACAGATTTAATCATTGTTCTACAAGAAAGTTCGAAATATTCAGCACTGAATCAATACGGCTATTGTTTTAATGTAAAACACTCAACCGAAATGTCGAAGGAAGTTCTTCAATTCAAGTTCCAATATCCAGAAACAAAAGGTTTCCGGTTGAAATATCTGTGACATTATTCCTCGTTATTCAACCGCTTACGAGTATCTATACCTAGTAATGAACAATGTGAATTCTCTTCCCGATAAAACCGACAAACAAGTTGCACGCTACGTCCAATTTTTTCCGAGCCATCTCCTTTCTTAACAGGATAAACTCCACTTGATAGAAATCGTATTCTTGTTAGAAATTCAATTTATGACGCTCTGTTCTATCTACACGACGTTCATTTCTGAAATGGAGATGGTATGGAGGGCTTGATGAGAAATTTTCTAGGTGCTCTGGTTAGCCGGTTTAGGTTCGATGCCCGGTCTAAGGTCTAAGGAATTTTTGAAGTCTTGTTTGTTTATAATTAAAATGTTTAATTTTCAAATATTTATTTAAGTTATTTCTTAACCACGGTACTTACTACAGACTTAAACTACATGTTGCTAATTTGTTGATGGTTACAACGCACCATTCCAGAGATGGTTCGATTCGTATAACTGGATGTGTCATCACATGGTTGTGGGGTTTTCCCAATATTTATTTTTACTCAGGCCAAGCTACAGGCATAATCGACTCATTTTATTAAAGAACTAACCAGATAAATGGAATATTAGAGCTGATTTACAGGTATATACCGTTTTTCCTCTGTATCTCAAGCAGATGAAATCGTTCAATGCAGGATATTTTCCGACCTATTTAAGCTGCAGCTCCGCTTTGCAATAAAACAAATAAATGGTGATTATTTGCAGAATACTACAGTTTCAAGATAAAATGAGAGTAATAGTATTGTTGGAATTAATTGCATGCAACGCTCTTGTGGGTATCTAATGAAGAATAGTTGGCTCTATGAGATAGAGAAAAAAGAGTTGAGTATTTATTTTATTATCATGTTCGCAAACTTTTGCAATATTTGTATTGGTAGAATAATTGAGCTTACTTTTTTGATATAGAAGATTTATTCTTCTAGTTTTCTGAAATATAGTTTGGCCAGCTGTTGCCCGTTCTATTTTTTAGCGCCCCATTTAAATGTTTTCTTTTAATACTTGAATGGTAAACTGCTAGACAATACAAACCTACCATTTTACTAAACTCACTGAATATTGAAATCTTCGCAACAAAATTATCCGCTCCACGAAAGCTAATAAACATATACTAAATATTTCATAACAACTATGAACCAGGTTAGCGACGGGTGGTAGGATTTTCATATTTTAATAAAAGCTATTGTAACTAAACTGAGCAGTTAAGTCATAAAAGCTTATGTTGCATGAAAAAAGCTGTGAAGCTTTCCCGTTGAACTTATCCCGGAAAATTGTTATGTGTTTTTGATATGATAAAAGTCGATTGGAATTACACATAGTTTTACGCTCTGTTTTTATTTAAACGTGTAAAAAGTGTAATTTAACAATTAACATATCTATCGCATAACTATAATATAAAAATAAAATGTTTTTGGTTTACATTACACACAGGTATTGGATAAATTTAAAAAACTTTATAGACCGATTTCCACGACACTTGGCAGAGAGACCTTAAAGAGAAACATATAATACATTATTATATTACAAACTTTCTTGGGAATAAATCTGAGGGCAATAGTTTTTTAAATCTATTTGTAAACCAGTATAAAGGCATTAAAATAAAATCATCAACTGGAAATAATGAAAATTATATCCGATGCTCGAATTTATTTCAGGAACAATTTAATTTAACTGCCATCATTTACTGATAATTATTTTAAAGCGTTCTCTTCATACATTGAATTAATCAAAATTATTTCATATTTATGAGACGCTCCTATATTTACACACTGACAGCCTTCGTATTACGTTATTTAAAAATAAAATTCTGAACTGCATCTGACGTAGTTTAATTTATAACCTTCGGGTCTAAACAGAAGCTGTTATTAGCACATATATAAAGTAAACCACAGTACAATAATCGTACAGTTATTAATTAACTTAATTATGTTAATTAAGTTAGCTATTTTTAAAAAGCAGTAAACATCATAGGTTTTCTGTCTGTGTCTGATCACAAATCTGAGTAACAAGAAATTTCAGAAAAAAAAATTTGGAAATGGTTTCTTTTCATAATACGATCCAATTACATTTCATCTTTGTTTATCTCAGCATGAGTATGGTAACTGTATAGACGGAATCACTATGGATGCATTACTTAAAGTATAAACAGAAACAGATTGGCTAAAACCTCCCCAGTTTCGCGTATACTTTCATTCTGTATTACACATAGGACCTCCTATACATAGGACGGACGACATTCAAAGTTTATTAATTAGTAAAATCTTACCTTTCCTCTCCCGGCCACCCTCGTGCCGGAACACAATGGGTTTCACGTGGTCCCGTCTCCACATGACCGTCGGCGGGGGTTCCCCGGTAGCGGTGCACGTCAGACGAACGCTGCCGCCTTCCTGGGCCGTGCTGCCTTCCGCCACGGTGTCTACTATGTCTGGTGGTATCACTACTGAGAGGTAGCCCATCTGTTTTTGAGAAAATACAATATTAGTTCACTAACTAAACTTTTATTTAATAAAATACACATACATACATACATATGGTCATGTCTATATCCCTTGCAGGTTAGACAGAGCCAACAGTCTTGAAAAGACTGAATGGCCACGTTCAGCTTGTTGGCTTAATGATATAATTAAGTTTCAAATAGTGACAGGTCGCTAGCCCATCACCTGAAAAAGAATCCCAAGTTTGTAAGCCTATCCCTTAGTCGCCTTTTACGACATCCACGTGAAAGAGATGGAGTGGTCCTATTCTTTTTTGTATTGGTGTCGGGAACCACACGACAATGTATTGGTGCCGGGAACCACACGGCCTTCTTCAACTGGCCTAAGTAATGTTCTACCCGCTAGTAATAAAATGGCAATATTTCGACAGCCTAACTGTTTTTAGAATACTTAAACCTATTTATATAAATTTTCATATAATAACCACGCCATGAAATAATTAAATACCATTGTATATCCCTGGCATAGAAATGGGAATTCTATATTATTCCAATTTATGTGATCCTTGAAAAAAAACGGATCGAAAAATGTCCACCTCACGTAAGATTACAAGTATCCGATTACTAGAACAATTTTAGTGATGACGTGTGACAGGCTATTCCAGCTTTATATAATACTAGCTCCGCCTGCGGTAAAAAGAACCTTGTGTCCTGATCTGATAAAGACTAGTCAGTTGGTAGCTACAGACAAACAAACTTACTTTCACGATTGTAAAATTAGCATGGATTTGAAAATATAGTTGCACTTTTATTTACTTCTTAGAAGTTGATTATTTAATCAAAGATGTGTAATCATGGATTACCGTTACTGTATTGTATAGTAAGTGGAATAGACCTTATAATACCTACTCCGAGCCGACATCTTACTCGTACTTAACAAATACTCAGCTGTTTTTATTCCAAAACAAAATTTTCCAACTTACCTGACTCTTCATAGGATCAGTGTTGACCTGGCACATGTAGGTGCCCGAGTCGTTTGCCTGCACGTTACTGACGTGCAGTTTCCACGTGTTGTGGTTGTTGTACGTGACCGACAGTCTCGGGTTCAAAGCCACCATGTTTGTATGGATGGCCAGGATCGCTTTCGAATCTGACTTGATCCACGCCACCTAAAATAATAAAGATTTGCATATTCATATCCTACAAGGTGTTCTTGTAAGGTAAATAATCCTTGGCCAAGTTGAGGAGCCTACTCACTTTGGTGTGACACAAGATGTTAACATAATTTTCAGTGATATTCATTGTTTTATTAATATTAATGAAAATGTAAAAAAAAGTTTCCGGCAGAATTAAATATGACTATGTATGACCCATCAGGTAACGTAAAAATTACTTAATTTTAAAATCCACTAAGCATGCTGATGACTGGTGTACCATCAAGAATATAATAATATAATAATATTTGATCTTATGAAGTAATTGTCAAATTACAAAAACTCTTAGGACGTGTTTAATTTTCTCAATAAAATGGCCACATATATGTATATAGAATTCCGCTGTAATTAAATACAATGTTTGTTATACAAATTGGCAAGTAAGATGAAAGGCTACATTGAACAATGCAATTAGTTTAAAGCGGATGTCTCACAGAAATTCTCTGTTCCATACAAGAAATTTCATTTTATACCTTGGATTAATGTCATAAATCGCTCGCGTTTCACAGCGCTCCTCCAAGTTTCAAATCGTTTGTTTTGTTTAGAGACGAAACTTAATGTTACTTAAACGTTGTAGCGAATGTAAAACTGAGGGAACGACACGTAAAATTGTGGTAAGAGGACTGTTCGTATCTACAGGTACCAAAAGGGTTAAGAAGCGTAAAAGAATTCTGCTATTTCAGTTTCCTGATTGTTTAGTTTTAGTTTTATAAATGCCTGATGTCAACCTTCTTACGGCATCAATTTTTTTGATTACAGTTGTTCATGAGGGCTTATTCGAAACCTGGACCCGATGCAACGCCTGCAGCAAACTTGGAGGGTGCAACCAAAAACACGCCAGGAAAAAGTGTGAAACAGGCATAACTGTTTATTTCTTAGTCGCCCATCATTACGACTTCTATGGTAAAAGTAAGTTCCAAAGAACACTGCCGTCCTTCAAAATATAAGGCGGCTAACCTATCTACGAAAGCCTTAAACTTATCAGCCTTTAAGCTTGAGGACGGCAGCATAAAAATTAAATTCAAAACTGCACAAAACATTCCCCACTGGCTGTAGGTGCGAAAGTCCGCTCAGCCGTGGAATGCAGAGTCTCATCCGCGCCGCTTTCAAGCATTTTTCATGTGACATTCCGCTTTGTTGCGGTTGGAAAATAAATTAGTAACAATTTCATTGTTTGTGAGAATTATTTCCGTCGCCTCTGCTGCTAACGCTCCTAGCAAATACAATACGAGAGCACACTTGTCATTTGTTACACGATTATCAACATTCTCTACAGAAGGGGTTGCAAAAACTTTAAAGTAAATACTCATATGTATATAGAGTAGTGATATACATATTTTTATTTTAAACTTTGTGGAGCCTCAACGATACAACACCTAAACTTTATGGTACAAGTAAAGATGCACTGCTTTTAGAAAATAGCACAAATAAGCACTAAAGTAATAGCCAAAAAAATATATAATTATACTCATTTCATAATTAATTATGGAATATAAAAAAGAATCTGACTTCTACGAGTATAAGTTAGAAACTATGAAAAATTATCTACCTATATCTAAAAAATTTATGAAATTATTAGTTTCTGAGTAACTTGAATTTTATTTTATAATTTATAGTAGTAGCAGCAATATTACCTCAAAGGCAAGGAAAAGTTTTGGATGCAATTTTTTGTTCATATTTTAAGGTTTTAGCTCAGTTGAGAAAGCGGCTTAATTAAAATTCATTCGCTGCGAGGCGCCGTGGTTACTTCCATAGTCAGGGTTACTTGAGCAACTTCCTATATAATAACTTAAATATCTATCCTATGATGAAGTATATTTTATGATCAGTCAGGAATTGACCAAAAAGGCTGGTTCTAGCAGTGCATAGAGGTAAGTTGATCCTAATACTAATGTAAACGAGAGATGGGTGTGACAGAAGAGGCATGCAAGATCGGTGTTAAATTGTGTGACAGTATGACGAACCACACATTAAGGGATTTTTAAAGGATAACTGGTCTATTTAATAACGAAAACATAGACATAATTTTTAATGCTAGAAACTCTTTTAAATATAAGTGATCGTAATTTTAAAGTAAGCGGTACACCCGCATTTGACACCTCATCCGGCAGATGTCCCTAAAAAACAAAATGACTACCGGCTGCCGAAAGGTTAAAATAATCATATGGCGCAATGGTCGGCAGGTATTTTTTTTAATTTCATTTTGCGATCAGTGAGTTAGTGAATGAGTAAGTGTTTTTTCCCTTTTATATATCTGGATTATGTGGTCATAAAAATACTTACCCTGTAATTAGAGAGATGGTTGACGACGCACGTGAAATGCACGTCTCGGCCCTGCGTCACCGTGTGGTTCTCCAGCGCTTGGAGAAACTCGGGCTCCGCCTCCGCCTGTATCGGCATTTCACCTGTTATCAAAATGGTAATTAATATTTTTAGTAGTATTTTTTTATATGCTGTAGAAAAACTCTTTTTAAAACGATTTGTTAGTTTACCGATTAACTATCAAAAGAAATATTTTAATTTTTCAAGTAACAGCAATCTTCTACATTATTATTGATATATAAAAGATATTGTAAAAATGTATTACACACATACAAATCTATTTCTCCTTACATTAATTTCACAAAAGAGGTAATTATATGTTGAATTCAATAACGGCTCTGTAAATTTTTTTGTAGAACTACTTCCTACATATCATCAGTCCTCTTTCCTAAAGAAGTAGGCAGAGACTATTATTCTACTATTATATTCTCATTTACGAGTATATCATGATCCCTGCATACTTCTTATCTTTATTACTGATATCTATATATAAATCTGAATAATTTCCGATTTGTCTTGTAGGCTCGTAGGTACTTAAAGTAAAATAATTTCCATCGGCAGGCTTTTTAACATAACTATACTATGGAATTATAATGGGGAAACAAAATTGATGTTTTTAATTCCGTCATCTTCCCCGATGGACGATCCCACCAACTTTGTAATTTAGTTAATTTCGTCTGGAAACAAGTGCTTGAATCCACTTGAGGCAATTTCCTAAATAAATTAATATTCAATTTCCCTCAGATAAGGTATTAACTTGTCGATGTTCTGTGAAGTATGATTACTGGAATATTTTGACCAAATTTTCAGCCATGAGATAAGAGGTTTGAGTTGAATATTTGAGCTGTAAGTATAGTTCGTTGTTCTCTATATTATTATCTCGCTTTCTCATGATTGTGGGATTAATTTCGGTTTAGCGTAACAAACAAAACCAAATTCAAGTCTGCCTTCGAGGATGGGATGGGTTTAGATACCGTATTTAATTAGTATTTGAACTAAGTTGGTTGCTATGTAGCGTGTTAATTCGGTAATTTTGTAACAGTAACTAAGTGGGATAACTTTTTTAGTCGTATGATATTAAAACTATATTGTTTGTTAGAAATGTGCAGGCATGATGGCAAGTGTAAGTGCTACCCCTCCGGCATGATGTATATTTATGTATGTCTAGTTTTATCTACATATATGGTATATTTCGATCTTTTTTCTAACGGCGTAAATACCGGCTATAATCTTACTTCTCTGGAGAAAAGCTCAGGGTACACCTTTTACCGTGACTCTGAAATAGAAGTCCACATTACGTATAAAAACCAAAAGTCTTATATTTACACAAAGCGACTCCCATCTGTCCTCACAAATCTCGCGAAACAATGTAAATAAGGTTATTTATCTACCTCTACAAGTATAACCTACATTATGTACCTAATTAAAATTAGCCGACAAAGACGTAACACTAGCCGTGTAACTATCATAATAATCCGAGATAATATAATGCCAGCGGCCATTTGTAACATGCAGTCCGCATGGAGTGATTGATATGCAAAGAGATAGTGTGCCGGCGTGACATGTGGCAGCCATTCGTTTCCCTTGTCGCCAACATCTTGATAGTTTACTGGGATTTTATATAATATTAGCTTTTGTCCGCGACTTCATATCACGACGAAATCACTTAAGTAACAGATAGAACTAATAGTCACAAGATTTAATTGTCAATCAGAGATTATGGCAGGTTCCTTGTTGATAGCCTTAAATAATAGTTAGCTTATAAGCCTTTTCCTTTTCTTCTACAGCGTGATAAGGGAATGGTGTGATGTGAAAGAAGATGTAGTTACAGGAATAGAAAAGGGTATGTTGAGATGGTTCGGTCATGTGGAGAGGATGAATGAAAACAGGTTGACTAAGCAGATATACATGGAGAGTGTGGAAGGAAAGGTCGGGGTGGGAAGACCTAGACGAACATATCTTGATCAAATTAAGGACGTCCTGGTAAAGGGTCAGGTCAAAAGTACCCGAAACCGCCGAGCTTGCATGAAGAGAGTTATGAATGTGGATGAAGCAAAGGAAGTATGCAGGGATCGTGGCAAGTGGAAAGAGGTAGTCTCTGCCTACCCCTCCGGGAAAGAGGCGTGATTTTATGTATGTATGAATGTATGTCCTTTTCCTCTATAGTGGTACACGTAAAATCTCGCCTCCAAGATAATGTCATGAAAATCCTATCTCAGATGTGTTTCTTCACATACTCCTTTTTAAGCTTTCTAATCTACCAATAGTTTCGCCTGTAAGTTAATCTATGTGATTTTTATTTACACAACCTACTGTTACTATGCTAAATTTTAGTTGAATGTACATTCATTCATATTAAAAGCAAAAAATATACAGTTGCTAGGTTTTGATACGTATTTTGATATAGGTACTCTTGTTGCATAAGATTAATAGTGATTCGGATAAAGATCCGTCAATCCACACCTCCACCCGAGTAATCCTATTCCCGTGATAATTTCATAGTTAAATCAGTCAGTAACATAAGAGTATATGTACATTGATAAACTAATTAACTAACCTGTAACGAAGACACTGAAGAACGTAGCCAGCCACCAGGCTGTTTTGGTCGACGACGAATACATGTGTTCTGCAGCGCTCCGCCTGAAGCAAGCAAACAAACTTATATATTTGTTATGTAAAAGTTCGTGAAAAGTACTGTTTGCAGTTTAAAAGATATGTCATATTATGAATTATATAGAAATTGATCAGATTCTTATTTAATAATTTCATCACTACTTATTTATTGTCTTTCATATCATCGTCTCATGATTAGGCTCGTAAATATAACCGGGAAGGTTGGTTGGTGGAAAAAATAAATTCTGAAAAATGATTACATACATACAGATAATAATGAGCCCTTATCTTGCGGGGTAGTGAGAGACATCAGTCTTGAAAATACTGAAGTAATAATAAATTTTATATGGTGCCAAATTATTTAAGAAAATTGTAAGGTATTAGAGACCGGTTACTTATTTTTTCATAGTATAAAAGGCTACTTAAGGCAAAACACTTAAGCCATCCAACTAAACATGGCCCTGTGACACGGCCTGTTTGTTTTGTGGAAATTAGCTCTGTCCATTTATTTCATAAGTGATTTTGATGTAATAATAGTATTTGTTTATGAGCTTCAACGCCTACATTTTAATATGCAATCATAACGCGGCGAAAGCGAAAAGTGTCTTTCTTAAAAGGTGTATTTGATTATTATTTTCAATTCGAAACACACTCAACATCACTTCTTATCAACGTCAATTTGTGTGGTCTTGCAAAGGGCTCCTTTGGTCAAAGTTGTGAAGTCAGCTTCTCGTAATTGAATCTTGCGGGTCCTCGCCCTCGTCTCGGCTGCTTATGAAAACTGCTCGCCTTGATTCTGCGACAATCATTGGGGTTTATTGAAATCTTGTGCTGCAGTTTTGTCTGTACTTTATTTGATTTTCCGAAGATATTTTTAGAAATAAGCCGGCCCAAGAACACATGATTCATCGGTAGCCTGGTCTGGAGGCGAATAGGTTTGACATATACATTCTTTAAATTAATATACAGCTAGTTCTTATCTAGCTGTAGATGCAGATGTCATATTTAAAAGATTCAACTTTATGTAAAAATTAAGATTTTCAAGGTAAAATAATTTGTTGAGAAAACCTTTCAAAATGATATTAGCAAGCTTTCAAAATCCTTAAACATCCCTCCTTCCTCCTTCCCAACATAATTTTACAAAAATACTCTCGTACAGGTAAAATACATATTTGTCGGATATTTTCTGTGTGTACAAATATAACACATTACAGGAATCCGGGACGAGTATATTATAAATGGTGTTCATTAGAGCGGCGCAGGACGTGATATGACTGGGTGATACAAGTGAAAAATGCCCTGACCTGACGTTCCACCTATTGCAAACATAACCCAATTAACTTTGAAAATATCTCATTTCATGTATTTATTATATTTGTAGAGCTTCCATTCCAGCCTAGTAGCGAAAGAAAAAAAAACACGTACCAGCAGCTTCTCTTCCCGTGCTAATTGTTAAAGTCGTTTAAGGGCTTATAAACTTGGGTTTTTTCTTTTAGGCGATGGGCTTACAACCTGTCACTATTTGAATCTCAAATTCCATCATTAAGTCTTACAGCTGAACATGGCTTTTCAGTCATTTCAAGACTATTGGCTCTGTCTACTCCGTAAGGGTAATTTAAAAAGACCCTTTCCCAACCCATACTAAACCTGCATATATTTCGGGTTCAACCGTGGTCAAGACATAAGGACATAACCTTTACTTTTGAAATAGGGTAGCCCACAGTCAATTAATCCCGGCCACCGCAAACAGACAGAATCGTAGTTCCATTCGATCTGAACAGCAATCAGTAAACACGGCCAAGAAATAAATATCCCGTGTGGGGCTCCCTCGGGAACTAATTGCTGAGCTATCCGTATTGATGGCGCACTGCCCGGGATCAATGTAAATTATCTAGTGCTGCTGATCCGCGGGAAACGATTATCGTACATCACTATTGTTTTATAATATACACTAGCTGTTGCCCGCGACTTCGTACGCGTGGAAGAGTCTGTCGTGGTTATTCTCCGTTGTATGCTGTAAAAAGTGTTATCATAAATGTATTTTTGTACATACTTATTTTTGACGTACTGTTTTTTTTATCCAAAATTATAAAACACCCAATCAAATCTTTTCCACACCTGTTGTTGTTAAATACATAAGCAATTTAAATTTTCCTATGCTTATAAGGTCATTAATTTTTTATTTGTATGTCAGATAGTTAAATAAATAGATGGGTAACATAACACATGGTAAAAATAACGCTGATCATAATACACTGATATCCATATAAATATCAAATATACCAATTATCCAAAAGGGATAGGCAGAAAGAGTACTCCTCCTTGCGAAGAACCTTTTTAAAACTACATTCATGGTTGTAGCATCGCGTGAAAATCCCGCTGTAACTAATTCGCGTAGTCAGTGACCAAGACTCGAACTCATAACTATATATTGTCTGTTCTACATGCTTTTGCCGTAATTTCGCGTAATTATAAATTATAAGAATTCCTGAAACCCATATTTTAAAAAAGCGCCACCTATTGAGAAAAAGCCGTTCAGCCCGCACAATTTTAACGCCACCTACAAAAGACCATAGGTCTTTCGATCCCACAGAAATTATAGTCTTTGCGGCATTCAGTAGAATAACCATAACGTAAAATATAAAATATCTGAGCCGCGCGGCATGGTAGGTACCTCGCAAGCCACACCTGTCTGTCTTCCTATCCTTGTTCTAGTGAGTTATCTTAAAAGATGGACATATACTGTCGCAGACATTTTTTTAGATTATTTTAAGAGAAATAATTCTTTCTTACATATATTTTTGGTTTCTTGAACCGTTTTCGCAGCGCACGCAACGGAAGCCCTCAAGGATGAATAATTATCCCCGTTTTTTTTTTCACATTTTCCATTATTTCTTCGCTTCTTATAGTTGCAGCGTGATGTTTTATAGCCTATAGCCTTCCTCGATAAATGGTCTATTCAACGCAAAAAGAATTTTTCAATTCGAACCAGTAGTTCCTGAGATTAGCGCGTTCAAACAAACAAATAAACAAACTCTTCAGCTTTATAATATTAGTATAGATTTAGCAAGCGAAGCGAAGCTAGTTATTCAAATGAAACAATCAATGAAATGAACGAACAAATTAATAAATAAGTAAACAAAACCAAATGAGATAGTTAACTTGCGCGACAAAACGACATCGGGTCTTCCCATCCTCCCTAAGGGGAGTCGGAGTGATTGGTCAGGGCTTTTGGCCCTCTTCAATCATCGCTGCCTGCGACTGTAGGCAGGTCGATGGGGCGGCCGTGGCGGCCTGGGTCTTTACGTCTTCACTGGGAGTTCCCATCGAAGGCAGCGAGGGGAGGGTTTCACCCGACGGTCCGGAGCGGCGCGATGCCGTGCAGGTGGTTGTGTGAGGACGCGTCCGCCCTCTCGAACATCTTCGTGGCCAGCCGGGCCACGAAGTCGTATAGGCTCTCCCACTTCAGGTCCCTGAGGATCGTCGAGTTCCTCACGTAGCGCGGGGCTCCGACGACTGCTCTGAGACTTTGGTTTTCTTGTGCTCTGAGTTTTCTCTTGTTGGTCTCAGAGCAGCATGCGTACCACGCCGGGGTCGCGTACGTGAGGCGGGATCTGACAAACGTTCGGTATTCATAGCGCGATTTAAAATACACGCAGGCGCCATCTAGTGATTATGTCCCGAAGTTATAAAAAAATATTTGTTTGTTTTATATTTTTTTTACTTTTACTTTTTAATAACCACTAATGTAAATCCAATATTTTATGGCGCTTACAGAACTTAAAGATTTTTTAAAATTCCTTTCTTAGCAGACGCCTCCAAGTCATAATCTATCATACTGCCATCTTGTATCTCCAGTGATTCAAAATACACTCCGCGCATTTAGCGCCACCTATGTAAGAGAGCACAGGTTTTCGCAAATCCCACGGGAACGATAGTTTTTTCCAGAACGAAAGGTATCATATGACCTTCTTCATACTCTGAACTATATATATGCGAAATTTCAAGAAGATTGGTTGTGTAGATATCGCGTGAAAAGAAAACAAACAAACTTACTTTCGCATTTATAATATTAGCGAAATTTCAAGAAGATTGGTTGTGTAGATATCGCGTGAAAAGAAAACAAACAAACAAACTTACTTTCGCATTTATAATATTAGTTAGGATATGTGTTTGCTTTTAAAAAATCAATTGTTTTTTCCATGTCATTTCATGTCTATGTCCATTGAAGCGTCAATCGAGAGGATTGTACTCTCTAAGTCAATTTCCAAATTTAAATAATTTTCTTACGATTGATTTTACCATTACATGAACGCCATTCAATGCGCAAGTGTTTAAAAAGCGTGAAACAAAGCCGCCTGTTTTGTTAATGCAACGTTTTCATCAATGAAGTCAATTTACATAGATAGATTTTTGATCTAAAGCATCAAACTACTTATTCGTTTGAACTTAAGGTTAAATATTTATTTTTTTAATAAGTTTTTGTCTTGAATACAAGAAAACGTTCAAATTTTATAATTTTCAACACTTTCTCAAAAAGGCAAACGTGAATACATACGAGAATCCAGAGACATAACGGTATAGAAACTTCAAGTAAGATGAACTATCTTTTTTAGGTTTTTACCATTTACATTCAAATCAAATAATATTTGGCTATCTTTTAGTCTTAAGCAAAAATATATTGCAAGTTTGGAACGGTACTCATGTATTTTCTGTTTAAAAGCGTATCAAAATAAAAAGTGCAGAAGTGAAACTAATTAAACATTTTCCAACAATTTAAGGCACACGCGGATTTAATGTCCTTTAACTTTGTATTTTATTAAAAATATACGGGTATACTTAAGAACGAACGCGGCTCCGCCCACGTCGAAAGAAAAAATGCCGCTAATGTCCGTTTCAGCGGAAACTTCGGAGAATCCTTACATTGAGAGTAGGCTGAGAAGCAATTTTTAGTTTAATCTTATACAAATATTTTCAAAACTACGTAGGTATTCTGCCATGACATAAAGGTACGAGTTACCCTTTTATTCCCTCTTTGATTGCAAATGGTCAATATTTGACACAAATGTTCACGAAATGTATTTTAAAATGCAAATATAGCCCTAGATGAAAAATATGAGTTCGAATGTTATGTGATTTTAACCTTTATTTATTTGTGAAGCGCACAATTTGTCCAAAACGCATAGCTAGTATATGCAACAATGTTTACCTTTCGTCTAGGGCCTTGCTCTTGTAGTAATTTCTTGTAGAAATTCACTTATGCTTGAACCTCGGACGACTATTAAATTTCCAATTATTAACAATATTTTATCAAAACCGGTCTAGCGGTTAAGCTGTGAAAGCGTAACAGACGGATTGACAGACTTTCGCATTGATAATATTAAGTATGGAAGTTAGAGTCCTAAAATAATAAAGTAATAAATTGTTCGCTGTTAAAATTTCGAGTCATATTCCTGGCGGCTGTAAATCATTAAAATACACCGAAAATGTTTCATATTTTATAGATGGTATTATGTCATTCCACTCAAATTTCATTAATTTATACCCAAACGCGTTAGAAGTTTGATTTTACGGAGCGTTCGTTATGAGCTAAAATAGTAGGAAACTAAATTAAGGTTCAAATTAAGTTACATACAAGTGTCGGGATACCTCAATTTAAATAAGATGTTATTAATCGTGTTTTTACTGCAGTTATTCATTATATGTATATACAAATGACTGAAAGCAGGTTGACAAAACAAATATGCAAGGAGAGTGTGAATGGAAAGAATTGATGAAAGGTGGGAGTGGGAAGGCCTACACGAACGTAACTTGATCAAATAAAGGACGTCCTGGCAAAAGGTCAGGTCAAGAGTTTTTATAAATAAACATATAGGCGTAGGCGTGTTTAATACAGGTATTAAACGTGGTCGGTAGATTTGCGGTCGCGACTCGGTAGATTCGCGGTCGAGACTAGCTCGTTACATATGATGCAACGCAAAGTCAAGAATATCCGAAACCGGCGAGCTTGCATAAAGTCTTTCGAGTGGAAAGATGATCTCTGCTTGCTGCCGGAGGGGTCTCCTTAGAAAACGCATGATTTTACGCATGTTTATTTGTTAGTAAATACTTTATTGTAAAAACATGTAAAAATGTTTGATTCCGCTTTCCCTGCAGTGATTCAATACAATAATTAAAACGCGAAACCGTAATTAAATCCTCATAATCGTACAATGTCGGTTATCAATAACACCAATGAATAGCACTTTGGGCAACGGCCACATGAAATCCCGGTGCTAATGGAAATTCACTCAATTCTCTTATTTATGACGACAATTACGACTACGTCACGGGTAATGAACGTTCGCGTACTTCGCAATACTTTTTACTTTATTCAAAAAGTACATAAATAGTATGTAACGATACCCATCCCGATTCCCATTCCAAATAAGTGTAAATAAATAAAATAATAATTCAAAAAAGCGTTTTGACTAAAGTCTCGTAAATGCCCGTGGGTATTTTTGAAAATCCTCTCTTATTGAATCCCTATATATTTGAAAACTAAGTGCCTAATTTCGAACTCTAGGCCCGACACGCCGTGCGTTGTCTGTCAGTCAGTCATTCAATAACGGAAAAGGTTTATACATACATACATGGATTTTAGATGGGACATCACTTAGCAACACTTACACATGTCGATTTTTGAACGGCAGTAGTAATTAACTAAATAGTGGAGAAATCAATTTGGCATCGCATATGCCGCATTAGAATAATTTTATGTGACGTGGTATACAGTCAAACAAAAGCATACTTTCATATAATCACGTCTATATCCCTTGCGGAGCCAACAGTCTTGAAAGGACTGATAGGCCACATTGAGCTATTTGGCTTAATGATAGAATTAAGATTCAAATACTGACAGGTTGCTAGCCCGTCGCCTAAAAGAAGCATCCCAAGTTTATAAGGATATCCCTTAGTCGCCTTTTACGTCATCCATGGGAACGAGATGGAGTGGTTCAATCCTTTTTTTATTGGTGCCAGCACTGAACCACACCTTTGGATTGAACCACCCGGCACAAAACAAATGCAATCACTAAGTAATCTATGTTCGCCGTAAATACTGATAATGCAACTACAAACCTACCTAAAGTCACAATCCAATCCTAATATCTCAAAACCTTCACCAGCCATTAGTCAGCCGATGGTTTTCACCGTGCCGTGAACAGAACACCATAACGTGATAAATACCTTTTTGTTTATAGACGAATGGTCATTACGACTTTTCTTTGTGAAGCATCGGTTCACATTTCTATTTGGTAGTGAAATTTGTTTTGATTTTTTATTAAGTAACAAAAAACTCATAAAACAAGTATAAGAAAAATTTGAAAATTTGGGCAATGTATTCTGAGTGGCATATCAAGAATACTTGTAACTGCTAACTTTCATGAAGAGTGTTATGAATGTAGATGGAGCGAAAGAAGTATAAAAAAATGTAGGCATCGTTGCAAATAGATAGATGTAGTCTCTGGTTACCCCTACGGGAAAAAACGTGTTTTAATCCTATTAAAGCTTCATTATAATTAAACAGAAAACATTGTTATAAAATTAATCATTATACATATTTCGGATACCAAAAGTGAAACATATGTAATACAACTTACAAAGTGCACTTTAGTCGAATTGCATAAATCAATTTTAGTTAATCCTAATTAATGTAATATTTGCATTCAAATTCCTATAGACCGCCACACGCCACACCTGCTAACTAAATATCCTCTATTTGTTAAACCTGTGGTGTGAGCTAAATCCCTGATTTAATTGGGACTTATGTGGTCCTTATTGCATACTAATGGCATCAATGATTAGTTATGTAATTCTACTGTATAATGAGAAATGTTTACTGGATTGTAACAAAAAATATAAAGCATTTTATATATATCTCTTTCTCGCTCTGAATAAAGAATGTACTATAAAAAAAACTTTGCATTAATATAACATTAATGCATGTTTAGTTATTTGATCAATACCTAAATATATAAGCATATATGAACTCTATATATCCAAAGAATTTGTCACAAAAATAAACGGATATTTTTAAGTTCTCATTTCCTAATTTATCACAGCCTTCAAAAGTTTTAGCTGTTTGAATATCCACATGGATTGACAGCACATTTATAATTCTAACCAATACAAAAGAAATAAGAATAAATTGAGCAAAGGAATTGATAAACTTTTGTTAAGACACTTTCGTCAGTAATTTGGCGAAATTCTGAAAATAGAATATTATTTTTATGAGCCGCTCGACAATTTGGCAGCATACATAAAGGCGAAATTTCATGGCATAAACGCTACGCTACTTTTAACACGGCTATATTGAAAATTTTCTTACCTGACTGTTAATTTTTGGAATACTTCCGATTATTAGGTATTGCATAATTCCTAGTATAAAATAAAAGTGACGATAATATTATTCAGACTCAAGACTTCAGTTTTCAAGTTCTCATTTTTCGCGTCTGCCTTTCATTTTGGTACCTACTGTCTGAAAATATATGAGAAGCATCGCTTATATAGATTCGAGTAAGCAATGGATAACTGCCTCAATTCATATTGAGTGTCGAAAGTATAAACTTTTAAATTCATTTTGGGCGTTTTTATAAAGTATTAAAAGTTTTTTAAGTTATCTCGATCCATGCTGAAACTTGGTAATAAAGTATGTATATAGCTGGCATTTGAAAATTTTGTTTCTTAAACAAAATTACAGTAGTTTTTGTTCATTTTAATTATGGCGATGGTGAATTAAACCACAAAGACCGGTTAATAATATGGGAATTATTTAATGCATGAATTATTTAGATGTTGAATTATCTTATAATTTATATATTATCTTATAATTAAGCTTATATACTAAGGTAAATTGTGAGAAGAAACGAGGTTACTCCACACCTCGCTGAGTATATACTACGAATTCTACGTGCAACAATATTACTTACTGGTTCGTCACATTTTCCAGTACGTATTTTACAGTTAAAGAAAAATAGTAATCCTGCTACAGAAATTTGAGATACAAAGTTTTATAACTTCACACTTAAGTAGATAGGTACTAATAGATTTTTTACGATTTTTTACAGCTACTAAGGACATCAAAGATATATTTGAAAGACTGTTTATTTGGAAAATATGACTATATTAATAGTAGTAAATTGCAATAAAATTAATGAAATTTCATAAAATTGTTTTAAACACCGTATAAATTTTGGAATACATTTGGTTCGTTATGCTTTAACAAAAAAGTTACAAACGTGGCCGAAAATTGTCGTAAAAAATTATGAAATCAACATTTAATTATGTTTTCATTTTAATAAATTAATTTGCTTCATTTTTCATCTTGGCTACACTTGCGGCTTCGCCTTCGTAAACCAAAAAATCCAGTTTATTTCTTTGCCCGCGGAAATTTCGTACAATCGAAGAAGCACTAAGTATACAAGCCAGAACTGGCTAAAATATGTTGGCTGTTTTTATGTTAGTAATATGAAAGCTCTATATTTGCGTTTTCATAGAATTACCATACCAAATCTCATAAATGTATGCCAATGCAAGTCAATAGCAGTTGTTACTCTCAATAGTCGGCCGTTCACCATAAACCCACAGCAATGCTCTATTATTACGTACTGTCAAATTGCACGCCACTCTAGCCAGACAATACAAATTGTCTTAACTGAAATATTGCTACAGCGTACTTGTGAGTAACAATTTGCAAATATTACTGAATGCCTAATAACATTATTTTGTGATGGAATACGGAATACTACCCTTTTTTAATTCAGGATTATAACGAATACATTATTTTGTATGCTCAAAGTTAGCCAGCAATATATTGGTGTTCAACACCGAGAAAAAAATTGTACTACTCTCTCATCGTAGTGTGACATTATTGTCTTAAAAAACAAACTTATTTATGAGGAAGTAAATACTCAAAGAAAAAAAAGCATTCAATATCGGTCACACTTCCCTATGTCTCGCAAGATCCGTTTCATTTTACCACACGTTTTAATTATTTTTTTTGATGTCGCGTTAAGTATTATACATTCTAATTAGTGTCTATAATGCAATGAAGAAAAAAATACTGAAATAAAAATCTTGGAACGAGAATTGATTTCCATCCAGCTAAAGGAAATAATTTCCATTATTTCCTTTAGTTTATTCACTTTACTAACGCTCGAGTGAACTTTGATCAGAATCATAAAAGTTCAATTAATGGTGAGTGATGATTATAATCACAAGTATTATTGAAAACTTAACCGCTTTAAAACTTAAATAAATATCGCTCATGTTTATAATTTATTTTATCTAAGATCAATCTCAAATATTCCTCTTCTCTTTTATTTCTTTTCTGATTCTTATAATAGTCAGATTTAAAGCCACGTTTGATATGTGAAAATACGATCATCTCTTATTTTAAATTCAACGTGGGTTATGCTGAATTATGTATGTGCTGTTGTTTTACGTAAATACTATTATTAATTTTATGACTACAATTTAAATGCAATCAATCTGTAATGTAGAGCACATTATGACAGAGAGAGATAGATAAAATTTAAGAAGTTTATACACTAGCACGAACTGGGTTCACAAGAGCAGTGGCTGTTCAGTTCCGGCAGTGAACTTAATTAAGCGCGTCGCAAACAAGACAAATGAACTGTCAGCCGCTAATGCCTCACGACCCAGCACGGGATATTTCCAACTTTTTACGACATGGCCAAGGCAAACGGACAAATTATTTACCTTCGATGAGATGACACTTTTTGACCTATGTGCGTTAAAATTACCTGCCTATTTATTCACTTACGTTGATATGACATGCGCCTAATCATCCCTCTTCTCATACGCCTTGGAAATAAATCAAGAAAGATGTTACCAAAATTACAAAGTTGAGGGAACTAAAAGGAATATTTTGTTAGCAAAAGAAAATGTTTACACAGAATTTTATTTCAAACTCTATTCAAGTATTCATTTGAAATGTTTGCTTTCAAAAATATACATCGATGTTATTATAAACTGTGTATTTTTGTAACAATCGCATTTTTATTTTTTAATTTAAGCATTCATTAATACGGCATATTATATTTGTTTAATGTATCGGTTATACCTAGCTCGAGATGATATTTGTTCACACCGTCTTGCCAGGGGCAAATATATTTAGAGCTAAAGTTACATGTTCGGAGCTGTACACTGTTCTGTATTAAATTTCCTCTAGCAGAGTATTAAACCTGCTTCCGTTAAATTTATATAGTTAGCGCCACCTACAAAAGAATACAGGTTTTTCGCAAATCTCACATGAACTAAAGTTTTTACTGAAATGACCTTCTCCAAACTCCTAATTAAATATACGCAAAATTTTAAGAAGATTGGTTCAATAGATAATACGTGAAGGGGCCACAAACAAATAAACTTACTTTTACATTTATAACATTTATTTATTTAAAAAACCAACAACCGTTTACAAATAATAGCGCCACGTATATGAAACAAAGGATTACAGGTCACTAATGAATAGACTGATTGAAATTTACTTCACAAACTGATATGACTGAGACGTGGTATGGTGATGATACAGATATTTGGATAATCCTAGGAGACCGCCAAACAAAAAAAGCTTATAATATTTTATTTAAAATACCTAAAAAGTAACTGATAATTCTATTATCATTAATAAACTTCGTTCATTCTTGTAAATTTTCCTTCAACAATAAAGTTGTAATGAAATTGTAACGGCGGACTTATCCCTTAAAGACTTCCAAATCCATCTCTGTCAGTTATCCAAAAAATAAAAGTTATGGTATCACGTATCACTTTAACTGCTCAAATATATCACGTGGAAAATACCAACTGTGTTATAGACGAAAATCTAAACTGAAATCCTGTGTGGTACATTTTATTGTTCCGTTTGTGAAAACGCTGCAATTCACGATATGACAGGTGACGCGCATGCAGGGAGGTTGCTTCGAGATTTTTCAGTTCTCTAACTACCTATCGCATCTGACTAGTCTGTCGGATGAATGGGTAGCTGCCATTTTGAAAAGCTTTCTGTGTTATTTGATTCTATTTCATGTTGCAAGTTGTTAGTGTCCAATCGTTGCCAATTTGTATTCGTATGCATTATGTTTTTACGTGTCTACTTTTTATCGGCGACTGAGAGGATTATGTGCCGTGTGGTTTTCTGCACTTTACAATCGAACCTCACACAACATATCTTGTGTTGTTGAAAATGGTGACTAAGGGATAGGTTTATAAACTTGGGATCCCTCTTGTAGCAGCAACTTACCTATCAATATTTGAATCTCAATTCTGCAGAAACTCATAACGATGTATGAACCCGCATAAAATTTTATTAAATCGATATTTTTTTGTTTCATAATCATAAAAACACACCACTTAACAAACAAAAGAATACAATAAGTTTGATTAAAATAATTCACTGTGAGCTCAGATCAGTTTATTTATATTTATATTATTTTTTCTTTTACCTACAGTTATCGCACTACCCGTACGTCCAAAGGTTCGACTGGCAGAGAATGCCTTGTTGCATTAAGTCCACCTGTATGTGCATAAAGTTTGAATAAATAAATCAATTAGGGTTATGGCGCAAAATAGTCTCGCACATGGATTTTATTTTCTAAAACATTTCGTCTTCTTCCTTTTACATTTAAGATAAAAAACATCTCTTAGTTTTTTTATCGTGAAACTTGTACGTGCTGATCTCCCAATATAAAATCAACGATTAGCATTTTTTATCGCACCATTAACATTTCTCATTTCCGAGCTATGATGGTAGAATATTAAACATTTTTAAATTCTCTGGAACAAGTCTAAATCCTTTCATTCTCGGCGGCTGGGCTCTTGTTGGCATTTATTAGAATTTCCTTCTGTATCCGTTGAGCTATCTAATTCTAGAAAATTGAAAAATTATTACACGTACATACATTTTCATTATAAGTATGTGGAATATTAATATAAGTTATGCATGTAAAGTTTCATTATTGGAAACGGTGATGGTGGTTTAGAGGGCAGGATAATAGGTGCTGCATTGTTTGCGGAGAGGTGCCACACTGACATAAATTTTGTGAGTCGGATATAAACCCCCACCCTATGTTTTTATACTTTATCATTAAAATATTTGAACAGTTCAAATCACTGCATTGATGATGCTGAAACTTGTCAATCAATATAGGGTGGTACAATTGGTACGATTGTAAAATATGAAAAACAATAAATTAATAATTTTTAGTAAAGCCCCGTGTGAAACTAGTTTTATTGTAAAACGTGGCCAAATACATGAGAATATGAATGTAATTGAAATTATTATATTCGTAATCTTAAATCATAACATTATATCAAACTAATGAACTAATATTAATTAATTTGTGTAACATCGTAGTTAGTGTCAGTTGACGGCTAATGCTTTGCATAATTACGTGCACGCATACACGAGAAATTATGACACAAAGTTAAATATAGCACTCAATTTATTCCCAGGTCACATCAAGAGAACGCTAAACCCGTCGGTTTGCTTGAATAGAGTTATGAACGTGAATACGAAAATAGTACGCTGAAATCGTTAAAGTGTTAAATCTCCGGCAAAGAGGCATAATTTTAATTTGTATTATTTTTTGCATTTAAGAATTATCAAAATGTTGTGTGTTCTATTTTTATTTGCATTCTCAGCTATTTTTCCTTATTTACTTATACCATTTTTTTTCAATTAGATATAATGTGAGATTAAATGTAGAAGAAAAAAGTGAAAACAAATTTATGTTTTAAAAAACATAGCTTAACAAAAGTAAATACTTTTTAACTAACATTCTAGAGACCTACACTTACATCAAGCTTGGCTAAAAAGAACAAAGACGCTATCTTCCGCCTTTTGTCTAATCGTTTCAATTAGCTGTTGTGTTCCTTGTAATTGCACGGGAGCAATAGAAACTAGTTTCAAAGTAACATTACAGATAAATATACCACAGAAACTTGATAAAAAACACGGTGTACCAGGACACAATTAAATGAATTTAAGAATTTGCACGTAACACTGTAATTGGTTTAATTATTAAGATATTTTAACCTAATGTATTCTATGAGTTAAATTAATTAAATATAGACAAACAAACTTATCACAGACAACAAAATCATCCTAATAACATGTGAATTTCTTTTTTGAGAGGAGCACGGGACCGCCTATGACCACGATACAGGAGTAGGGTAAGTACACGGAGTTACTCTGACTATGCGATAGGGGAACCCAGCTTACATCTTTTTCTGTTCCGGATTGACAGTGTCAAAAATCTTGAAAAGACTGAAAGTTTAGCTGAATGGCTTAATCATAGAATTGAGATTAAGATAATGACAGTCTACCGCCTTATAGAAGAATACCAAGTTTCCGTGGATTGACCCACAAAATCTGCGCGAAAACAAGCAGCTGGAACATACTATGGCTTTTTTTGCTACAAGATTTTCCGTAATAGTTGGTTCCCTCTTATATTATGTTTAATGCCTGTTAAATATATACAGTAGACAAAACGCCTAAACAATCACGAAGCTTACAAAACATTATGCTAAAAGGAAATCAAAACTTATTGTGGGCTAGAAGCTTTCGCTTCAATTATAAATGAACATGAACATTACCAATAGGTACAACGTAATTGTTAGTAGCCTTAAAGCTTTGAATAAGCTATTGTGGCATCAATGGAACATTGACATAAAGGCAGCTTTTCGGAGCAAAGTCAATATCGAACAGTAGTTAATATTCACGAGGCAAGCTTCAGACTGTTTAGAATAATTCTACTTGCATTTAATAATTATTTCCAATAATTTCATATTGAAAGGGATGCAAGACAAATTTTTATACCTAATTATGTTCGTTTGTCTCGATAAAATTCAAGAATGACTGTGCTGGTTTAGCTGAGTTTAGATTTGTAATGAATATAGTTATACCCGTAGCAACTCAATTAATATATGTACGTGTATACTCACTATATTATACCTGTATGAGCAGACTTACTTATATAGAAGCAATACAATTTTTACAGTTGACCAAAGGAAAGACGAAAACGACACGTTTTTATATGATCTCGATATCAAAAATAAAAAAGATAATCTCTCTTGTGGCACAGTGGTTTTAAATAACGCTTTTTGTTACATTTTAGTTCAATATAAAACATGTTTTATAACTTAAATTAAACGTCAAATATTTCCTTTCAGCGCTTCCTGAAAACAGTGGCTATCTAGTGAACGCACAAAGCTGTGGTTAACCCGGGCTATACCCGCCCATAGTCCGGACGGGCCGAGCGCCGTCATCAATCATTTCTATATAACGAGACTGACGGACACCCTGACCCGACTACTGCTTACATGTGTCATTTTAACATTTTGTAAAGGATTTAAAACTTAAATAGGACAACCGTTTATTTAACTTGGCGCTCGGTTAATAAATTACAGCTTTAATGAGTTTTGCCATCAATTATTAATAGCTGAGTAATGGTTACGGTTAAATTCGGTTTGATAACTGCACTTCATTATTGGATGTCACAATCAATAAATTTTGACACCCAATTAATGATGATTTTTCATTTCTAAGACTTTGTCTAAAAAAATGTGAATACATTTAAGCATTTCTAATTTACTTTAGAATTTTTTGTACACATTTTGGCTAAGTGTTTGGTGTTTTATAGAGTTTTATTTCAAATTTTGTGTAATACAATCTAAACTTGGTAATTCGAGAGATATTAGAAATTATTTTTATTGTTAAGTTACTTCTAATTACATTTCTCTGTAATAACTTATTTTCATTCAAAAGGCTTGTCAGTTTCTATGTAATTTCTAATTTACATTTTGAAAATGTTGCGAATTTTCTGGGAAACTAGTTTCCCGATTATTTATAATTCACGAAAGTTGGTGGGTTCATTAAATTAAGCTAGTTGCTAGCTGGAAACTTACGTCCACAGCCTTGAAGTAACTTACATTTATTTTTCAAACTTTAATTTAGTACTTTCATAATTTTAAATTAGTGATGAAAAATTTTATAGACTTTAAATTCGTTTACATCACGAATTTCAACAGTATATTTTTTTTCAGATTTTTATACATATGTATTAATGTTAGATATATTACTACTGGATCTATCTACCCCGCATGAGATATAGAACGTAGTTATATGAATATATGTATGTTTAATATATGCTAAGCTTCCTAAAAAGAGTCTTACAACATATGAATCCAAATGATGCTGCTAACTTGAGACACTTACGTCCCACAAACCTATCCTTTTATGGCGAAGAACTTCAAGATGGAAACTATATTACACATAAGTATTATACACATTTGCAGGTGACTACACAGGAGACTATGTACATAGAAAAGAATACCACTTCTACATCAAAGAAGTTTCGAAGGAATTACACATTTCTATATGGCCCACTGTACGTTCCAAACTTCATTTATCGCCAGTACATGCAGGTATTAGAACATTTGCAACCGGCTGCAGAGGCGACTAATTTCTGCAAACATCATCAAAGCGGTGGTCGCCCTAGCATGCTGTACCGTCAATCATACGAGTTAAGGATGATAACGACCAATCTGATTCAGTTTACATGGATAAACTTACCTCTTTAGTAGACAGAGCCAACAGTTTAAGAGGTAAACAAAGCCTACAATCACGAAAAGACTTGAAGACTAGGTTCTATCTGTATGGCTTAAAGATAAAATTTAGATTAAAATAGTGACAGGTTCGTAGCCCATATTGCTATAAAAGAGGAATCCAATGTTTATCGTTTATCATGTTGTTTGTTTATCATCCATGGCAAAGATATGGAGTAGTCCTATAAAGTACAATTAGTAAAAGTATAAAGTACCGGGAACTACACGGCATCATACACATAAATACAAAGTTACGCCTCCTTCCCTAAGGGCTAGGCAGAGACTGCATCTTTCTTCATGCCACGATATATACTACTTCTTTCGCCTAATCCACATTCATAACTCTCTTCATGCAAGCAAAATATAACAAAAGAAGTAATAACAGTGTGGAAATATCAGTTTCATCGTATGAACGCGTACGTTCCGTCCTACGCACGGCCGTATTTGAATTTCACTAACCGGTGTCAAGAGCGCCGAGCCGCAGCTTTCCACTGACGAGAAGCAAATATTTGTATGCCATATACCATCCATTCCCTTATAGAATAGGTTTTATTTTGTTCAAATGTATGGATTAATTTGAAATCTTACTTTAACACTTTTTGCATTCGTTCCCATTTTTTTTTAATTTTATATAATACATACATTTAATCTGTTTGCGATTTTTAAAGGTTGACTGCCAAATAATGTGTTTTTCTACATTTAAGGCTCAATAACGTTTTAAGTGAATGAAAATTCATACGATTGAGTTCTAGCGAACCGCTCCGAGTTTGCGACTTACGAATCATTAAGACTAAATGAAAGCCGTATCAAAATTTGTTCAGGAGTTCATGCCATCTTAACTTTATTTTATAGTTATGTTAAATTCAGTCGAAAGAAAAGTAGTGACAGCAAAACTTTTGCAAACGGTACATCTTCAAAATCACCATTTTTTATATTTCAGAAGAACCATAAACATGTCGTTAACCTGCTTTTTGAATCAGTAAATAAATCTATAGGTAGGTATTAAAAAGCAGATGGTCGGCATAACATGTCAGTATCGGAATGATAGATGGAAACACTGGCACATGTCCGCGCCAGAACACCATTCGATATCTGCCATTTTGCGGAAAAAGAAAAAAATCCTTCTGATTTTCGATGATAGAGCGTTGTAGTCACCACCTGTTTCGCAGAAAGAGTTGATGGGTTTTTTCTGGATTCCGTTCGAAATTTAAAACGCTATCTATGTATCTGTAAATTGAAACTTTAAAAAATAATAATAATAAAATCTTTATTGGCCTAAAAGAAAACATGTTACGTTACATACATTCCATACAAAAAGAAGACATAAAAGTAAAGTACAGAAATAAAACATGCTACACAGTATTAACAAAGATTCCCACACTAGGCTAAGCCTGTTTCGTGGGTAACTTTTTAAGATGGGATTAACAGTCAGAGTTAATGCGGACTACAGAACTAACATCGGTAAGATATTATAATTATGGTAATTAAGCATGCATTAAATATAGTGATAATAACTACATTTACCACACACTTTTACTAAAAGCTTCTGTGGCTATGTAGGACCAATTTAACAATTCGGTTTTGATTTTAAATTTTGCTTTGGTCAAAGACAAATTATGGATTCTACATACCCTTGCAAATTATACATGCAAGGCTTTAAATACGGACTAAATCTTTTTGCAATTGCTGTATTAACCAATTTTCCCGTCATCAGTCAATAGCCTTCATGTTATTTTTTCATAGCACTGGCATAATTTAATACTAACAGGAAAATCTCGGTATCTTATGATAGTGATATCATTTGAGATTATAGAGAAAAGGTCTTGATGGCACTGCAGCGTCGCCAATAATTAATGTAATGTTATGATTACTATAAAGATATATGAGCTATCATAATACCCCTTAAAATCAGCGTACTTAATGCGTAGACAGTAAAAAAATATTAAAACTTGTCTTATACTTCAAATGAAATGCTACCTACACTCCCAAGTTATCTATTTTAAATTTATATTAATATTCATTGCTCAAAACGAATCCTTTATAGAAAAAATCGCGTCGTGCAGTTCAGTCACCCAAAACCCCATTTTGCGAGACACGTAATAAACCAACGCGATTTCAGATTTAAAACGCGAATCGCACAAAAGCTAATATTCGGTTACAACGAGATAGAAAGGGAAAACTCGCGAAGTTGTATAGTGGAAAATAAATGAAACGAGACAATGGAGCGCAATACAATTGCAGTGAAAAGACGCGCGGTCCGTGTGTTCCAGTTCCAAACAAGAGAAATGGAAGCGTCGCAGGTGCATGGGAACAATGCGATGCATGGAGCGGCAACATTGTGCGCCGCGCTGCGATTGCGTCGTGACAGCGTCAATTGGACTTTTGGTGATATGAAAGTAATTATGTTGTTATTTTAATTATTGAAAGAATTTCTGAACAGATATGAAACAATACCTTGGATGTACCTGCCTAATAGCTTTTCGCTAATACCAATGTTTTGGATCCGAACAAGAGAAATGGAAACGTGCATGGGAACAACATAATGCATGGAGCGGCAACTGTGCGCCAAACAATATTAATTACCTAATTGCTTTTTATAAGTACTTTTATAATATCTTGACTATTTTAAGTACGCAGACTTCACATATCATAAATTTTAACTTTATTAAGTTTTTTCACTATGTTATGAATTCTATTGACTTTATTGCAACCTTGCATTCGAACGGTTCAAGAATAGGTCCCTTAAACGTGACACTAATGTATAAGTATTTTTCAATTGCGGAATTTAAAAGCATCTTTGAAATTCAGACTGAAAATAGCACGGCTTGGTTGCAAGTTTTATGTGAACTGAATAAGTTTATCGGAAAAGAACCATTTGTAATATTCTTTTTTAAAGTGCCGGGAATCACACGACATATTACTTTTAGTATTACATAAATCTTTAAATTGCAAGATATTTTTATTAAAAAAGGAAAAGAAATTGTATCTCAGAAAGGATGAACTTTGCAAACAATTTGTCGGTACGGAGTTTCAGAAAGGTAAGCACATTTGAGAGCCTGCGCTTGATTGCATCACATTTCTAAGAGATTGTTACATTTCCGTACTCTACTTTTGCCATTTTAATATCTACACCGTAGTGCTTTTGTAGTTTAGCTCTGATTGTTTTCTTTGATACAAACGATTCGAGTTAGCAAAATAAAAAAAAAACATCCCGTCATCAGTCAATTAATATAACATATGTTTTAATAGAAGACTAAAATTTCCTGGCTAGCAAAGCCACATACGCCTGGATCACCAAAGTAAATAAGGTAACCCCCACATAGCAATAGAGCAGCACAAACGATAGTATTAAAATGTCAGAGTACATTAGCTATTTGCCCCAATCTGCATTGTAGAAGGTATTGCATAAATAGGGCTAAATTGGAATCTACGAATTTCAGCCACACACTGGACGTTTGGCGTCCCCTGGGTGGTGGGCGGCGAAGTTACAAACTTCAGAGCTAGCATTGTCGGTCTCGACCGCTATGACTGCGCTGAATTCACATAGGGATTAAATTGGACATAATGCCGACACCGAATGGGAATTGCCATCTATAAGCATGCATCGGGCAGCATTTCATAACTGTCATATTGCAACTATAACTCCGTTTGTCAACTTAAGTGTTTCCGTGTAATGCAACTTACAATTATGTGGAAACAAAAGTGTATCCATACATACATACATACATATGGTGACGTCTATATCCCTTGAGGGGTAGACAGAGTCAACAGTCTTGAAAGGACTGAATGGCCACGTTCAGCTATTTGGCTTAATGATAGAATTGAGATTCAAATAGTGACAGGTTGGTAGTCCATCGCCTAAAAGAGAATCCCAAGTTTGTAAGCCTATCGCCTTTTACGACATCCATGGGAAAGAGATGGAGTGGTCCTAAGAGTGTGCATTTAAAACATAATTATTTTTGTTAATTTTAACATCTTCGTGGTATACATAGTTTTGATACAATAAACTCATTATCAACAACTCAATGTTAATGTCTCTAATAAAATTAAATACCAGGATCAATGTACCTTGAATACTGGTTGAGATAAATAGTCTTGATAAAACCAATTATCTAGTTAAGAACCTTTTCAAAAAACAGTTATCGCTATATTTCCCAACAATAAATTTTCCAAACGTAATATAAACACGTAAAACTATTTTTTTTCTTTCAGTGAGATTCGTTTTAATCAATTGACAACATTGTCATGTCGCATTGTGCACTTTTGGGCGGAATAATTTCAATGGGTCGCTATTGCATTTATCATTTCCATCTGCATTTTATTGAATACTGAATACAAATTTGTATCTCCCGTTCTCGAACATTACTGCACCCTTAATTAATCTGCCTCAACGGAATAACTTTTTATATCATCAATAACGGAAGAAAAAAAATCAATCACAAAGTTGAACTGGTAGACATTGGTTTTATTATTTTGAGACAATAAATACTTATTTTGTTGGTACATTTAAATTGTGCTCGGGCCCATGGGGACCCGGTCATTTGGGAGGCGTTCATGGGGCTGAAGCCAACATGAAGAAGCCCTTTGGTACCTTTTATTCAAAAGTGAGATGGCTGCAGCCATGGAGATCTGTCCCTTGATGAACCATTGGGATACACCAACGGACAGCCCTCCACAGATGCCAAACTATTGCCAGGGAGATTTACTTAGTCTGGGTCATGCGGATGGGATGCTAGTGGATTGGATTGCTGGGTTATGCAGTGAGATATGGACATCTGCCTCGAAAATCTCTCACGTAATCTTAATTAGGCAGATGGTGACTCGCTGCTCATTGTCTATACAAAATCCTGTGGGCACCCTAAATATGCGACCATGCGGCGGCCAGGGCACAACACGTTAAAAGCAGCTATAGGATGCCGAGAGGTGCGGCCCCGGTTTCACGAGCACGAGGTGTGACCCCGTGCTGGTTTCCCCGATATTACGCCATTACGTGCAATACACTTCCATCCTGGATGTGTGTGTATAGCGCATGTCTGTATGTTCCCCAGGAGGTAGGGTCCGTGGTGTCGCCACTCACCAACGGCTTCGCCACAAGCAGCTCCGCGGAGACTGATTACGCTGGGAAGGAAAGCCTTCCACAGAGGGCGATAGGGTCGTCACGTCCCTACGCCTTTACTTATTATTATTATTAATCAAGCTACATGTGCTACTCTCGTTTTTCTCGTTAATTATTCAACTTACTTGTTACAAAAGACAATAGTTTATCAATGATTCATAGTTTGATTCCGATTCACTCTGGAGATTTGCCAGCAGTGCAATCACTTTCAACCTTATGGGTATCGGAAATAAAGCTGGCAATCGACTGTCGACAGGACTTCAATGAATCAATTGCCCCTAAATGGGACTATTTCTCATTTTAAATTCAAATCTGTTCGCGCTACGTCCAGAACTATCGTAGTAATAGTATAGATATTCGAACTGAATGAAGTGAATATTTTTCTTAAACTCTTTGAATATTTTAGAGTCATCTACATAACTAAAAGACAAAGGTGACTTATTTGTCAAATCATAGCTAAAACCACCCAAACAATTTTGAAAACATGTAAAGGAAAGTCTCTTTTGTGGATGCCCACAGACCCTTGTGAATATAAGAATTAACTGAAATTTGTCAAAAATTTTCAGCCCGATATCAAATCAATCAATCAATAAAATTAATGAAACGGAGTCACTAACTGACAGACAACGTGCAGATAATTCTATTGAGTATTAAAAGATAAAATACTCGTATCTATGGCAGGTACATTCCTTAAGAATGAGCTAAAAGAGAATATTCCAAAATTCTAAGAGAAAGAAATAAAACTACATTTTTCTGCTTAGGCGTCTCCACAACTTCCCAGTTGCGCACATGATCTACTTGTTTAATAAATTGTAAGCATACCTAGTGCTAATTCTATCGATAGTATAACTATCGCAACATTCACAGCCCTGACCCGCCCCCGCACCGCGCTGAACGACACCCGCCGTAGGAGTTGACAGGTGTTCGCTCTATTACTTTCACACCATGTTGTGTGCCAGTTTTGTCACAATGTTTTTATTTTTATTTTTATAAGCGACAGTAAGGTTACTTAATGTCACTATGTCACTTTTACGTTTTCTCTTTTTTTTTATTAAAGTGATGCTACAAGTTACTAAATTTTCCTTCCGCCAGCCAAGTAACTAGTAAATACTAATATTAGCCACAATCTTTGTATCAATTCCAGGTCAGCGACCGCTTTTTGACTTATCTCGCTCTCTCTCTTTCTACTTTATTTTCTCAATTTCATTTAAAACTGGATTTAAATCATTAGAAAATATTAAGTATTAAGCAAAGTTACAATAGAAAAGCGGACCCTAGATCCCGAAGCACTATGCTGGCAAGTGGAATACGCAAAGATGAAAAAGATGAAAGAGAAAGTTACATGCATAATTTGGTGTTTATATTTTGCTATAGCTTAGTAAGCAACAACACACAAATAATTTATTGTGTTTTACCATTAAAAAATTGTATATCTACAATTTCAGCGGTTTTAGATAAACTTTGAATTTTTCTCACAAATATAAAAGTTAATCAACATCTATGAATAAAATTAAACCCACGTTTAAAAAAATAAAACTTTACGTTACTCTGAATATCTTTGAAATTTCCGATCCAGTAAAACAGGTGGCAACAGTTTTAAAAGTGCTCAATTCCAATTCCAGGTACCAACCTCGCTTTTCCAAGTGGAACTTTATCTAACAGCTGATTGCGACGACTCTGGAAAGTATCGTTAGGATCTTTTCTTTCCTTATCGAGCTCCCGAGTTATTTCAACTCGAACAAACATAACTTTTTGCAACTCTGTATTTCTTTGGCAGTCTTGTTCGTACGTTGCAATATTTTATTGTAAAGTTTATTGGAAACTCCCTATTATTATGTGATAGGTGGATCTGTTATTCTTTGTTCCGTGAGGGAATTGTAAGAAGTTCTTTGTTGCATTCTTGTTGGCTTTGACCTCTAGGCTTGCTATTATATACCTACGTCCATATTTCTATTTCTAAATTTGGGTTATTAAGAAGTTAACCTTATTGTAGAAAATACTTCAGTGCAGTTTGTTACCGCTTCTTTTGTACTGACGCTTGGGAAGCAGCATTAAACATTGTTTTAAGTAATCGTTCCGACGATAACGTGATGTTCAATAATGTTTTTTTAAAATAAATATAAGTGATACGTGTTGAATAGATTTGGTTAACCTTTTCGGTCTAAAGATGTGATAAACCTTAGGAAATTTACTCTGCTGGTGCAGTGAGCATTTAACAGAGTCTTGTTAACCTTTTATTGTTGCATTATTTCACTTAGAGATTAATACCTGAGGTTTACTGCAACTATATTAATAACTAAATTAATAAACTTATGTTCGTGAGTTTACCTCCGTTCGTTGATTTACGAGATAATGTTCTCATTTGTATAATAAACTTTAAATAAGATTCAAGTAGTGTCCTTTGTTCCATTGTGCTGTTTCGTGAACAAAGCCCATTCATTGCTCAAATGCATTTCAAATGCACGAAAATGCAGGTGACGTTTCACTTGAAGTTGACTTCAAACAGTAAACAGGATGACATTTGCATCTAGACGGTGCTGACTGTACATTGGAAGAAAATGCAGATTTCCTTATGGAAATACTTATCCTGCTAAACCATTGGAATACATTTTTTTAAGTTATTATAAGTAGGCTTTAGTCTCGATTGCGTCCTCTCTTTACTGGACTGTGCCTGGGGTAAGTTATTGTCCGTGATTCTGTATTTGGTAAGTCAAGTATTTTACATGATAACGACTCTCGTCTGACCTTCGTAACATTAGCATAGGAACTTAACTTAGATAATATTCACACTAAGTTGCCTTTCCACATCGTAAGAGGAATGGTTAGCAATATAATTAATAAACTAGAAAAGAGCATTGATACGTGGTACTGCTGTCATGTATTCAAACGTTGCATTAAGTAGCATCACGTTTTTTATTCTGACACCTTTGAAAGAATAAGCTTTAAACCAATTACACTATTTTACTTAGGTAAATTGGAAAAGTAAGATTTATTAAATTTACTTCTATGGTTTAGCTGTTAAAGTGTTAAGCCGACTCACTTTCGAATTTATAATTTTAGTACGAATAATAATTGGCAATCGATGTGACATTTAAGTATTCCGATCACACCGTCAGAAATAACTTTGTTCCGCGAATCCAATTCTACAGGTTTAAATTGAAAATGGAATTGAATTTTTATTTATTGAATATGAAAAGTATCACTTTACCAACTAGAACTTGATAATTAATACACCTTAATGAAAGAGTTTTTAGGTTGAAGTCGAAGTGGTAGTATTAATTGATTTATTTGTTTATAGTTATAAATATAAATTTCTATAAAAAAATTAAAATCTGAACGCTCCAACAAAAGGAGGAGAAGATATTATAAAATTGATGTGTTTTTCTATATCTATATGTGTATATTAAATCTAACAAAATGGTTATTGCTATGTTAATAAATTGGTTCCGCGATATCAAAACACTTAGGAAGTTACATACATACATATAATCACGCCTATATCCCTTGCGGGGTAGACAGAGCCATTAGTCTGGAAAAGACTGATAGGCCACGTTCAGATATCTTCTTAATGATAGAATTGAGATTCAAATAGTGACAGAATGCTAGTCCATCGTCTAAAAAAAGAATCCCAAGTTCATAAGCCCATCCCTTAGTCGCCTTTTACGACGTCCATGGGAAAGAGATGGAGTGGTCCTATTCTTTTTTTATTGGTGCCGGAAACCATACGGAAGTTATGAGATTTCAAAAATTGGGGGAGCTTATCGGAGAATTCTGTTATCCCGGAATAAGAGGAAAAAAGGATGGAATCTATCTATACATATAATAAATCTGTAGAAAGGTCAATTCTGTACATTGAAAATATTGAAAAAATAAATAGCAGGGGGTGTTACTGGATCGATACCAAACACAAAAATGTGATTAAAAAAATTTTTGTCTGTCTGTCTGTATGTTCAGGCATCACGTGAAAACTAACGGTTCGATTTTGATGAAACTTGGTATAATTATACCTTATTATCCTGGGCGTAAAATAGGATACTTTTTATCCCGAAAAAATACGAAGAAAAAAAAATCTTAATCTAAATTAGTTTATCCATAGACGTTGTTCTGTAGAACCGCGAACACACGTTGCGTTACCCGCAGTGGATTTAGCGCCGTAACCTGTAGCGCCTAAAGTCGGCTTTGGCTTGAACCGTTTGCTGCACAAGCGGGCCGCTACTAATTACTATGAAAAAAATACTACATAGCTACATTAATTCCCATCAAGCTGAAAATGAGTATAATTATTTAAAACACAATCAAAAGCATTATTTCAAAATTCCCCATGATTCCGGTTTAAGGAAAAAAATTTACTCACGGACAAAGGTAAAAAATGGGTGTATCGCAATTTTCTTTAAAACGGTAAGTTTTTCAAATCGGAAAATTACCTCAGACATAAATTGTAGATCATAAAGTTATCTATAAAAAAGGTATCAATAATTTTTTTCAACAAAGCTACCGTTTCTGTGATATAACGATGCAAAAAGTTGCAAGCGTCATAATATGCATCCGTTTCCTTGCCACCTCTGAGGTAGTGTACTATTAGCGCGTTTTTTTTAACATTTTTATTATTAAACTTGAAAAAGTCTGAAATAGGTTAGAATAAACACGTGTTTTCACTACGCAGTGGCACTCAAGACTAACTTTCGCATTTATTATTTAAAAAAATAGAATAACCCTGAGTGAAGAAAATCATCTTAGGACAATAATAGAGATTACAATTATCAAATTCAATGCAATAATCAAATTAAAACTAAAACTACTTATAAAAAGAAAGAAAAAAGATGACTACAAACTAAAATTTAATTTATAAATTGTACAGTCCTTGCATAGCATCAACATGCGGGAATGTGCCCAGAAGGCTGGCAGCATTGCCAATTCGAATGGCAAAGCTGATTCTCTGAGCCAGATAATTTCCAGCCCTCCGGTCAAGAGATACCTCAATTAGCTTTTTCGACAATTGTCGGAAAAGCTGATGGGCAGATAGGCCCCCCGGTCCCAGAGTTTCTACCCCAAAAGGTTCAAAAGTATAGATATTACCGATAACTACATACAAACATACATACATAAAATCACGCCTCTTTCCCAGAGGGGTAGGCAGAGACTACCTCTTTCCACTTGCCACGATCCCTGCATACTTCCTTTGCTTCATCTACATTCATAACTCTCTTCATGCAAGCTCGGCGGTTTCGGGTACTTTTGACCTGACCCTTTACCAGGACGTCCTTAATTTGATCAAGATATGTTCGTCTAGGTCTTCCCACTCCGACCTTTCCCTCCACACTCTCCATGTATATCTGCTTAGTCAACCTGTTTTCATTCATCCTCTCCACATGACCGAACCATCTCAACATACCCTTTTCTATTCCTGTAACTACATCTTTCACATCACAACATTCCCTTATCACGCTGTTCCTTATCCGGTCACTCAATTTCACACCCAACATACTCCTTAACGCTCTCATTTCCACTGCATTTATTCTGCTTTCGTGCTTCTTTTGCCATACCCAACTTTCACTCCCATACATTAATGTCGGGACCAACACGCCCCTGTGCACACAAAGACTGCTCATAAAGGCATGCAAAGCTCCATTCACCATGTTCCTCGCGTTCACTCTCCTTTCAATATCACTATCACACACTTGCCATCTGATGTAAACTTTGATCCCGATAACTACATATTTGCGCCTTTTGAGGTTTTTTGCCTCATTTGAAGCAGAACAGCCTTAGATTAAGTAACCTAAAGATGAGACGGCGCAAGTGTGTCGACACAAGTAGCATCCCACACCAAAGGCCGCCCCAATCTCCAAGGTACCAAAGTCATACCATCCGGTCTCTTGGCATCATCCCGAGCCAGACCGTTTGGTTCTAGAACGGCTGGAACATGGATGGTGGCAAGAGCACGGAGGATTATATCATTTAGGGCGGCATGGCGCCCTAAACGGCCGGCACTCCTAGGGCATAAGAGGCCGTGGTGTCCATAGCCGACAACGGTATCCCCGCAAGGACAACTATTATTAAAGACTAACGGTATTTCATGTGTTGAGCATTCTGAGATAAAGCAGCTATACGAGCCTAGCCACGTACACAATTAAACAGAGAGACAGATGTTGTCTCAAGGTTTCACTACAGTATAAATGAAGGGACTGGGTTTCATTATACTTATGTATATTTTATATTTTGAATTCAAGTTAAAATTACCGACAGAACAATATTTTTACTTATATTACTGCTACATAGAGTAAATACGATACGAGACGTGCTTATGCATAATATGACGCTTGCAACTTTTGGCATCGTAATATCTCAGAAACGGTAGCTTTATTGAAAAAAAATTTTGATTCCTTTTTATAGATATCTTTATGATCTACAATCTATGTCTGAGGTAATTTTCCTATAAAACTTACCGTTTTGAAGAAAATCGTGAAAATCCCATTTTCTTACCTTTGACCTTGGGTAATTTTTTTCCTTAAACCGGAATCATGGGGAATTTTGAAATAATGCTTTTGATTGTGTTTTAAACAATTATACTCATTTTCAGCTTGATGGGAATTAATGTAGCTTCATTCCTATTTTTTGGTCTAAATTGACCGGACTGAAAATAAAATGGAGAAATAAACCATCTACGCGAAGACCGACATCCGCGCGGACGGAGTCGCGGGGGAAAGCTAGTTTAAGATATGAATGTTAGTAATAAGAAGAAAAACTGAAACGAAATAGTTTCTGTATCTATACTAATATTATAAAGCTGAAGAGTTTGTTTGTTTGTTTGAACGCGCCAATCTCAGGAACTACCAGTTCGGATTAAAAAAATATTTTTGCGTCGAATAGACCATTTATTGAGGAAGGCTTTAGGCTATATAACATCACGCTGCAACTATAAGGAGCAAAGAAATAATGGAAAATGTGAAAAAAACGAGAAAAATTATTTATCCTTGAGGGCTTCAATGATGGCCAAAATAACTATTTCACGCGGACAAAGTCGTGGGCACAGCTAGTTGTTAATATATCTATTTGAGCGCTGTGCATATTTTGTACTTTGTAAATGTTTATTTATTTATAACACCATCCAACTGAATGTGAACATCAAATATTTTAAAGGCTCTTAATGGATATAGACGCGATAAGTTACTGAAAATATGTATAATAATGAAGTTTGGAAATAGATTTCGTAAATATTTCTTTTTTGTATAAAAAGTATGCATTTGGACTCCTCAAATTGGTCGCTGGCGTGGTTTGATATACACCAAAAGGTGTTCATGGCTGTCAAACGGTTAAGAAAGTCTCAAAAAATATCTGTAAGAAATGAGGTAAACTTTGTTTTAATTCTTTCAGAAATAAACTTTTTCTTTTTAAGTCTGATCAATTCTAAATGAAAATGTCAAGAAACTAAATAGTGAAATTAATACCAAATTAACCCCCTCAAGTTTCAGCTATACTCTATAGTACTAACAACCACGTCAAAAGCCGTATAAAAAGCCCTGAAAATATGTTCGTAAAAAGCCAAAAATACACTTCAAACCATTATAGCTTGCTTCATCAGATATGCCATGATACGTCTGGGAATACGCAAAGCAATGTCACTTTCCGGTAACAAATGATACGCGGGTCTAAAATTACCTCCCGCGAAATTCTTAACAAAGTGGCTAAAATTAAAGTAAGTACACATAAAGAATAAATAAGCAGTTGACGTAAATTATTGAACAAATTTTTTTTTAGTTTCTTTGTATTATTGTTAGGTACATTTCTTTCATATTTATTTATTTGCTTTAAATGTGTTTAATGTAAGTGAAATGTGTTTTAAATCATTAGTGGTATATATTAGTGTTTACATTTAAAATACATTTAGCCACACAAAAAAAAGATACTTACTACGAGTAGATTATGAAATGGCGTATATGTATGTATCAGAACTTGAATGCAAATTCGAGATCCGGTCAGATCATGATGAAATATTACCTTTAAAAAAACAAACAACCAGAGACACATTCGAATAAGATCGAGTTTAAAATCACGCAGTGAAAATAAATAAACACATTCATACAATAACATCAAAACGTATTGGGATTTAAATCCAGCAAGAGCTGTGGAGGATATTGTTATTATATTTATTCAACGCTATGTCGACGCGATACCAACTCGAACGCCGGAGTATATGAGATGTTGTGGTTTATATTTACAGCAAAATATGTTCTGCAATGATATTGCGAGTGCGAGTTCTCTTCAACAGTTTTTGTGTGATATATCTTGGTAGTTGACGTAAAAGATATTTTTTATTTATTATAGTAAAAAGATAGTTGGTGATCGAATCGATAAAGTACCCCAATTTAAAAATGCTTGATACGCAGATAGAGGCACAGTTTAAAATCACACCTGTACAATACTGCATATTCAGGCAACTAAAAGTTTAACCATGAATCAATACGGGTTGGTTCCCGTGCAAAGATTGCGGAGGTCAGATGGCATTCGTTTTGTATAAAAAACCTGACTCTGACTGAATGTTCAAAAAAGTGCACCCCGGGATGCCCTCCAGACAGGTGAAGATGTAAGCGGAACTAACCCCATGAAACTATTAATATGAAACCGGGATTAGCTACAGAAAGAGGAGAAGTTCTTATATAAATAACAAAATCAATATATCCCCAACCAAAGCAGGGGCGAAAGTCAGTAATTTATAATTAAGGAATACAAAACTTCATCAAATAAAATATTTCGTTCAAAATAAACACCCACACTTGATTCCGAGCGGGAATGTCAAATACTGCTCTTGAAACCGTACATTTCGATTTAAATTAACTCTTTTATTTGGCTTCATAATTCAATTTAGAGCAAACATTTGCAATGTGTTGGCAAAATTTCATTTCGTTAACCTACTTTGAATTTCATAATTTCCCATTTTCATTAAACTTGTGGAATGGGACAAAGATCTATTTAGGTGGTGTGCAGGTCATCCAGTCGCGAAGTTTAGTTTATTTCGTTGACTGTTTATTGTTAACTGATTCAAAATAAGTAGTATTCAATGGAATATCGACAAAGAGCTCGCCTTTAAGTAGACTCAGAATAGTAATATAATTGAAATAATAAATGGAAAATACGTACAAATGATCTGAGGCAGCGCACCCTTGTACTACAAGTATTATTTCTTTCAATGTTTTTATATTTCATGTATATATAAGATGCACATATATGAAACCGCTAACTTGAATTGTATACTTAATTGAATTAAATAAGTACTACTAAATGTTTATTTCTAATCTAGCAAACATAAAGTGAGATATCTCAAACATTTTAGCAGAACCTTCTTCGTTTGCACGAGTCTGTCACAGACACGGCCTCAAGTGAAAACCGCGTGAAACGATGTGGTTGCGGTAAGGCAAACATTTATTTTACTAACGCCAAATGGGACAACGTTTTTGCAACGTAAATTTTACTACCTCCTATTTTTGTAGCTGTACAGTTTGTTAAAGTTAAGGCCTCAAAGCTATTCCGGGACTGGTACCAATATTGCGACTTCATGTCGCCCGATTGTTCATCATCATCATAATCATAAAATCACGCCTCTTTCCCGGAGGGGTAGGCAGAGACTACCTCTTTCCACTTGCCACGATCTCTGCATACTTCTTTCGCTTCGTCCACATTCATAACTCTCTTCATACAAGCTCGGCGGTTTCCCGATTGTTTTCAGCAACTATTCTGTTATTATTTGATACGCGTATTTTGTCACTTCTTTTTCACTAGATTAAGTAAACATCGAAACCAAATTTATTATTTATTTGATCCTATGCACAAGAAGATAATAATGTCTTTGTTTCATGTAACTGTCTGAGGTATCTCACACAGCCCGTAATGCTATTAGCGTCGTAAGAACGTTAGTACTTTATTTCACTTTATTACTATGACGTAGATCTTTAATTTCTAGCTATTGTACATACATATGGTCCCGTCTATATTCCTGGCGGGGTAGATAGAGCCAACAGTCTAGACTAGTCTCTAATATTTTAATATCGCATGATTTGATTATTAGTATGTGTCACACAAGTCCGATGTCCAAGTCGATCTATTTGTTTAGAACGTTAAATATTTTTTAATATTGGCATGATAATAACTTAAAGCAAAAGGTCTTTTAAGTAGAGACTAAATAGATTAATCGACTTGATATTATATTAATCTCACTACTTTTTACAGGATGCTTTTGATAGCATTTATAAGACCTTAATGTACACGGGCTCTGGAAATAGAATTTGATGTTACATAATAATTGAATCAATCGAGATAAGTTTTAACGAATCAGAGCTAAAAATAGCATTTACAGATCATTAAAATTTGACAAATTGACATTATACTTAAGTTATGTTTTTAGCTCGACCGAAAGTTTCTTTTTTATTCTTATTTGTAATGCAAAAAGTATGGACTATTATTCGAGAGAATTAAAAGACAATATAAATAAAATACTCGTAACAATTGAGACTACCCATACCCATACACTTGACAAGTAAGAATTTCGTAGATGAATGACCAATCACAAACTAAACATGCTTTGGCGAAGTAAAACATTATTCATAAAAATTCAGTATTAAAAAATTTGCTACCTAACACGGATACATCTGTTATAGACCAATATTACAACGATTATAAAATGTACCGAGAGCTTATAACAGATATATTTTTACACTGAATATTTTGTTGTCTGGGTTGTTTCCAAATAATGTTTTAATTATTCAATCGTTTCAGTATATGCAATCAATTGGTATCATTTTATTATTCGGCCAATATAATAGACAGTTTTAAAGCCTACGTTTTATCTTAAGAAGGTTTCATTCAAATCAAATTATATTAACGAGAGTACGCCCGCGGCACCCTTCACTTGAAAATCATGTGAAATCTATCTCTTAGTGCAGCTCTGAACATAAGACTATGTATATCTGCAAATAAGGAATTTCTGCAGTTATTGTCTTTTATTTAGAGTCAATAATAATGCACATAAGGAACCTACATGCGAAATATCAAATAACTGCCTTATAGTTTGTGATGTGCGTTGGTATGTCAGTCAGCATTGTCTTTCATTAATATAGAAAGATCTATTATCTATTATTAGCCTGTTTTGGGTTCGACTGCTGGCAAAGGCATCCCCCATTACCTCCATAAATCTTTGATAATGATAAAATTTTACCACCCACAGAGCCGTTGACATCTACTTAATTTAATTAAGCCAATAAATAATACATAAGCTTAAATTTAGAACATCCAATTTCATCAAGCTATTTCAGTTCTTAAAAAGTGACAATAATTTTAGCACTTATCATAATTTAAATTTAACCAATCCAATTAATTCAAAATAAGCTTAAATTTAGAACATCTATAATAGTTTCATTAAGCAATTTTAGTCCTTAAAGCGTGCCTTAAATTTGAACACTAAGCATACATTGTAAGACCACAACTCGGTTTTGCTTAACGTTCTTTATCGCGTGTTGCAGATAGCAATTATGTTACCCGTCAAATGCCGTGGAGTAATTTCGCTGTGATATTATATTCGTTGTTCCGCGAGAATGTGTGCCATGGAGGATACGCCTTAATATTATCTTCCTGGATTAGTGCCGGGATTATATCGTGTCGCTTCACCGGGAATGAGCCTCGCTAACTCTGTGCAATCAGCCGAATTGTGAATAACATATTATATTATATCGAGATTTTTCTAACGAAAGATTTATGTTGTTTATTAAATAATAAAATTAATATTAGTACTCACATTTTTTGCAATGCTTCATTCAGTCATGAGTTTGTAAAAAAATGTTTCATGGCGGATTTACCAATAAACAAATCATAATACATATCTATTTATTTGTATTTAAAAATTCTTATCTTTAAATACACACTAAAGTTTACTACTTATTTATTCAGTTACTGTCGATAAAAGTCTCGCAAAATCGTGAGATTAGATAGACAATACACAAATATTAAAATCTCCTTGCTCCTGGCTATAGTCACAACACACACTCACAACTCTGGAGAGGAGCCCGGGGTAAGTTCTTGACCATGGATTCAAGATTGGATGAGTCACCGTTTCCCGTCTGACCTCCACACATTCAGGTAACACCAGTTGCAGGTTTCCTCACGATGTTTTCGCTCACCGTAAGAGCATCGGTTGTTATTCCAACAAATGTACATAACTGCGAAAATAGTCATTGGTATATGGCCGCAGTGTGATTTGAATCTTTTGCTTTTATGCGCAAAACGCGCTTTATCTTACCGATTCGTTCACAAACCCCCTTAAAATACACAAATATTAAAATATCCATTGATAATAAGTATAAGCTATAAATTTGATATAACAGACATTTCAACTACATCATTTTGTACGGGTTTATGGATAAGATAGTCATAACTTAGACAATCATATATCAAACTGAATTATTATGGCAGCGGAAGAGATCCGTCTTAGCAGAAATCTCGAATCGTATCTTTGAGATATACATAGCAAATTAAGATCGACATAAATATATATTTCATATGTGTAAAGGGAGATTTTAGAACACCCGTTTTTATTTATTTATTTAAAACTTTATTGAACCTTAAACGTATAATAGGTGAACTTAATGTTAGTATAATGCTATTAGTAGCATTCACTACCAGTCAACTTTTAGAGATCAGCAAACAGATAAGATGAGGTGTAAATTTGAGATCGAGATAAAAAACACACAATTTTATGTCTAGAATGTATAAAAAGAGTAAAACAGAGAAAGCAAGAGAATTTATGGTATATTTTTTAGTTACGTTAAAAAAATGTTTAATGTTTAATAAATGTTATCTTAAATTGCACTACTTCGATGCACAATTTAAAACGCACTTATAGAATTGTTCAGATAATCTCGTCCCGAATGAGCATGCTCAATTTTATGTCACGCTTTGCGAAAACCGCAGACTGAATCCGAATTAATGCTACGGCGCTACGCCACACTCGTAGCTCGTAGCACTTGCTACGATTGTATTTATTTTTAATCCCTAGTGTTCTTTTTACAGAGCCAGTGTTTAAAATTATTTTATACATTTGCCTAGCTCTCGTGAGAATCTAAAGAAAATAACATTGTATGACCGCAGATATTTTACTATATTCAGACGATATCTCATCAAAATCAGTCGACGGTTTAGCCGTGGAAGCGTAAAAACAGATAGATTTGTAACTTCTTTGTAAGTCAGAGAACGTGTTTGTAACTTTTTCACAGCTAAACCACTAAACTGATTTTGATAAAACTTACTAAAAATATATTGTAGACCTTGAAAAATTACATAGGATACTTTTTGGTAATTGCCACATTCCCACAGGAAGGTGACTAAAATATACAGGAATATAAAAAAAAATGACCGCAGCCGAAGTTTTAGTTACCAAAGTTTTTGCAATATTTAGATGTAATTTTCGAATAATCTGCCCACCTGATTCCAGTTCAAATGTGTTTCGAGATGTCATGTTTCGGGAAGCAGTTACAGTGACCTTTTACTTTAATGTGTATAAATAGATTAACCTTTCACTAATACAAATATTATTAAACAATCAAATACTTAACTTTGTAGTTGTTAGCATAATCTTATAAATATCCTTTGAGATTTACTTTGTGTAGGATTAAAATAAACAAGTTTTGAGTTATTTCAAAATAAACATACCAAAGCTAATTTTATACAGCTTTCATCGTAATATACATAATTGTATTATGTTAATAAATAAAATAAAATTCCAACTGATCAAGTACAAACACTTGAATAATATTTAGAAAAAAAATCGATACGAGAGATCTATACCAACAAGACAAAACTGTGTTATTTACAATTTCTGTTTGTTTGTCAGTTTGTTTGTACTAGCATCACGCGAAAACTATTGCTGCGATTTGAATGCGGTTTTCTCAGGTGCGTTTGGTTTATTCTATACAGGGAGTTCAAAATTGTTGAAGTCAAGCGGTCATTCTAGTAGGCTTTTATATGAAAATAATAATAAAGAACTGACATGGAATGACAAAATCTATGCATATTTATTTAATATGATTTTCAAGGCTTTCTTTTTGATTTCTTAAAATCATCAGATTTTGCAATTCAGCCACCGTAGTGTGGGTCGCGCGACGCCATTTTTATCGCGCGATAAACTATCGCTCTCCCGTTTCATGTCATAATAAAAAGCGAAACAGCAAAAGTTTTTCAGGCAGGTTGTACTATAGTTGGTAACTAGGTAACAAGAGATAATCGTTAACATCAAATATATACATACCATACGTAATATGGATATAAATTATTATTTGCGGTGATTTTAGCATAGTCATTTTATTAATCAACTGCTAGTATAAACTCTCAATTTAAATATGATAGTATTAAATAACTATAAAACATATTAAAATTTTATTATTAACCAATTAATATACATTTTGGAATAAGCAAAATTAAAACTAAAACTACTTTAAAAAAAGATGATTACAAATTAAAATTAAATTTATAAATTGTACAGTCCCTGCTTAGCGACAACATGCGGGAATGTGCCCAGAAGACTGGCAGCATTGCCATTTTGAATGGCAATATAATGTATGGATATATATTTATATACGCGGAGTCAAACTTAACCTTTTTTTCTAGAAATTCCCACGGGGCCAAAGCCTTGGAAGAGATCAATTTCATAATAAACTATAAAAACGATTTTTGTAATGAGATATGATTTTATTTATATCTGATAGTTATATTTCCTGATTTACAATTGTGGAATGTGAAATTTAACTCATAACATAAATTTTAGATTCATACCGATTATTTCTTTATTAGTGTTACATAAATACTTATATATAATCACGACTTTTTTCCTCACGGAGTAGACAGACATTACAGTCTCTCAAAAACGTACGGCTGTATGGCTTAAAAATGGAATCGAGATTCAAAATATTATAGAGATTTATTATTTTTATTTACTTTTATTTTTGAAATCGCCATTTGTAGTGCGGTCGCTGCAACTTGCATCTCGGAACAAAGAACTGGTACAGATAATCTCAACATGATCTATTACGATCCAATCTCTGAATCCATTGTGTCGTGTATTTATTAATATTTATCAAGTATTTGTATTAAAAATTCATTTGTATTTATTTGTTCCGAATGTTTGATCGTTGAAATATTTTGGTTGACAATGAAAAAAAATATAAGTGTAAAACAAGATAAAGAGTTTTTTTTTTAGATGTCACTACAAAGTTAAAAAGTTTTAAATAAAAATAAATGATTTGAGGAATAAAACTATAGCCAATATTTCTCCAAATACAAAAATAAATTGTCAACTGATGATAGACAATTAAAAGTTAAATATAAAGCAAACCAAACTTCATATAATTATGAAAATAACGCGACAAACAAATATGTTCATTTCATAAATAACTCAGAAAGAATATGTATTGTTGAAGCTTGATAACTATTGACGAGTGATTGGTAAATATTGCTTGTCGTAATACAAATAACCCTATGTCATTAAATCAAACGACCACTTACTTCATGCAACCGAAGACAACGATCAAAGTGGCTCGACACAGTCATGAGTTCAAAGCTGTTCTTTTCTTAAAATTACACGATTTTCCATCACTTAAGTCTGTGAAAAACATTTCATGTCATTCAAAATATTTGTAAATAGTTTTATGTGTTAATGCCGGCCACGTGGCTAAAGCGCGGGAAGTCGTAAAGGTTGGCGGCAAAATTAAATTCTCGAGAGACCACCATCCCTCCCCGTGTTCGACAATACACTGACAGCTTCGCCCGTCTGACCGGCGTTTCGCCCGCTTTTACTACTCACGCTTTTCCTCTTTTGCCCTATCTTGCTTTAACGAAAATTTATGTACACATACAAGTGTCCGTACACACATGCACGACAGCTTACTTCGAGTCGTGATTATGTATTTTTATTTGTCTGTGTGCTCAACGCGCATCTGTGCGCGTAAGGACGCATCTTCACCGACGGTAAAATGCGTTGCTGCATACAATGACAGCGGTTATTCTTAAACAAGCCCTTAAGTCTTGTACCCCAAAGTGTATTTTTGTTTGCTTGGTATATCGCTATGTTCATTCAGTCAAAGCTGTACGCCTGAAATGCGCATGCCTGTTTATCAATCTCGCGATTGTGGAACTACGAAAACTATTGCTGTCCTTATTTTTCTTCAAGTTTTGATATAACTGTTTCTGGAGAGCTTTTTAAGTATAACCGTGACGAAGTTAGTTAACGTAATTTATTGAATTTCACAAAAAAAATTATGTTGCCAGATTTTATATCGTATAAGGATTGTAATATTTACCTGTTTTGTAAAATACTTGAGCAATACCAGTTTTTTAAATTACTGTTGGTCTTATGATTAGCCCGTCTGCCTACAAGCTTATTTTCAACATTCAGTTTATAGTCTAATAATATCATGCAAACAAAAGTTTAAAATAATAAATTTAGCTTTAAAAAAGGAAATAAGGAAAATCAAATAAGGAATATCAGACGAAAGCCTATACAATGGTATAGGCTTTCGTCTGATATTCCTTTAAATCTAGTCTAAAAGCGAAAAATACAATTACACTGATATGGTAAATAAATAAGAAATGGCTAAAAATACTCCACCACTTTAATATAAATTTTCAAAGAAGTAATTTAATTTGCTAATCGCATGGGTATTCATATCAACTTGGTGCAAACCAAACATTCGAAAGGAAATAAGAAAAATTAGGTCAATTGAATCGGAGTACCAGAAGACATTATTTATTTATTTGAGTTCAAAAAATCTGACTTAAATCTTCTAATAAACCAATCGTGGTTCAATAGGTGCCATATATTTCAATAGAAGTGACAAAAGTAATCAATATTAGAGTAGACTGCCGTGTGAATAATTGTTATAATTTTCACCAGTTACGTAATACTCACATACTATTACACGATTCATTGAATTTTTGTTTAATTTTGTTCAATATAAAAAAAATTTTACCACAAGGCATCCTGTTATGTATGTATTTCTTATGGTCTATATAATTCTTTTATTTTACTTTTCAAGCTACAAAAATGCATATTTTGTCGACTCCCTAATTTTTTTATTTTATTTATTCTGTCATTGCAGTTGATTTAATATAATTTTTAAACCCTATTAATAAACAAGGAATCGTTCTGATGTATTTAAAAATTATCGTTATGGTATACGAGTATTTAAGAATTGAGAAGTAAATTATTCAATTCTAAGATTAGTTAGTTATTGTTAGATAAATTAAAAGTCTTGTATAACTTTTCGAGAACAAATAACAGTTTCAATACTATCGAGTACGCGAACTTCTTAAAGAGAATAAAGAAAAATAATTTCCTTACAAGAAGAGATATTAACCAGCAGATAAGGCGGCTGAAGCACTCTTTCCTCGCGTTTATATAAAGCTATGAATAACAATTTACCGAAGAACCGAGGCAAACACTTGAACAGGGAAGTTTGTTTCCAAGTGCCCAAACTCCGAACAATACAGTTACACGGAGCTCCGAATCACGATACACAGATTTATTGGATTACGATTTAGTAATTATTGGAATTCGATTTAATAATAATGTTGGATTTTGTTACATAATTATTAAGTTTCGAATAAATATTATATAAATTACGATTAAGTATGGAGGTTTTTTCAAAATAATTATCTTTTGTAAGCACACAGTTTTAAGATTGTTAACGAAAGGTTAAATTTAATCCTAATGCATAATCTACCAGTTTGCCTTTGGGATACAGTGATTAAGAACCTACTAACTTTTCTGGAGAGAAACATCGTAACACGAATTTATTACACGGGCAACATTCACGTTATAATGTAGCAAATTATTTTAGACAGTCAAAAAATTATTTAGTTATTTTATTTTGTTCTATATACCTTGAATCGTGAGACTTATAAGACTTATTATTTTTTCAAAACAGTTACTAATGAAGTGATTTCGTAGCTCCTTGCGGGAGACATTCAAGTATTTTACCGCCTGAACCGCCTTTATAGATGTCACTTTGTCACACTCGCGAATTCAACCCCAGATAACAGCTTCATACACAGACACAAATATTGTTTGTGAGAATTGGAAGTTGTTTATTATGACCATGAAACAATTGCCTAAAAATATGTGGTATTAAACTGTCGCCTGGAGTTCTATGTAATATTAAAAAATCTTATTGCTCTCTGTGATCATGATCATCAAAGCCGGCCTACCCTATTCTATTAAACGAGCAATATCCGCATATATGTAATATCTGTAATCGCTCGATCATCCTGGTGCTAGATTTTAAGTTTATACCTCACTAATAAAAAAGTATTTCGTGGATGTAAAAGGGTTTCTATCCTAGCCGCCAGCCAACATGTTTTTCAGAGAAAGAGTCATTGGGCACACATTACTCGTATGACATTTTGCGACGCTTAGACAAGTCAATCACTCGGACCGAACTACTGAATTAGGGAAAAGGTTCACTTACTATCATCATTCATTCAATTATTCTAAATTCCATACACATATTTCGAAACAATTATGTAGTGGCCTTAGTTAACGATTTATCGAATACGGTACCACACCATCTGAGAAGATGGCGCTAGCTGTACAAAATATCAACGATAATATTATTTTGCGACAAGTATATTTTCTTTAAATTATATTAATAATAAGTATGGATAGATTTGAATACTAGAAGAGTGTGGATACGTATCTAAATAGTATGGATGAGATATTATGTGATTATTACAGTGGCCTAATTTCGGAGAGTATACTTATAGGTTACAACGAATATTAAGGAAAATAAGCTTCATAAATTTTGTGAAAATTACAAAATTATTAATGTCTTACAAGAATCAGGAATTAGGTTTAGTTACTGTATATATATTTTTTAACATTTTTCTTATCTCTCAAGGTATTAAAGTTTGTCTTGATTTTGAACATCAAAAGAAATCTCCAAAACGTAAACAATGTATCTCATCACTTTTAATTCTATTCACCCAAATTAAAAGTCTTGCTTTCATGATCATTATTATTTTTTAATGGCCGGATCTGTGCCAAATTGCCAACATTTTATTTAACGTCAATGGGAGCTAAAGCCCGAAGGGTTGTTGTGTCAGCGAAAAACTTGTTAAAGTCCTTCCTGCAAAGAAAGAGTTATGAAAATACCACCAACTTTGGGGCTCGCAAAAAAACCGTAATAGTTTGCTCAACTTCAGCCTTCAACAGGACTTTATAAATATTAAAATCTAAGCGACATTCGCAAAGCGAAAACTATTTTCCTTTGTTTGCCGCCTGATTCTATGGAAATATTTTCTGTTGCTTGTACAGTTATGCCAATGCGCGTGCAAGTATAAAATAAAATTTTCAGTAAAGAGCATTATTTTCAGCAAAGTATGATACGTTTCTGTGTACTGTTTAAAGGTTTTTTTGAAGTCACATGGAAAATTGGCGATATACTTATAGTCGTGATATTAACTCTCACGCTCGAATCTCTTTTAGCATTACGTAATAAATTTATTTACAGTTGATGAAAATTTATGCGCTGAGAAATATGGCAATATTACCTGAAACTAATTGCAAACTGTAAGTTTTGGAGAAGTTTGTACCGCCCTCTATATATAAACAGAACGAAAGTCGAAACTTCTGTGATTTGGCTGAGCAATGTTTATGTGACTGCAAAGCTGAGAGGGAAGGAAAACTAAGGTGATAGAGTTTGAGACAGTCCTACATTAGTAGTATGTTCTCCATGATCATCGGTGGTTAAAGTATGCAAATTAAAAACCATAATGCGCAGTGTCAAATCTAAGGTACGGTAATAAAAAATAAAAAAGTCTTTCGCAACACTTCATAAAAGCAATGTATCAAATTACAAATTTTCCCATATTTACTTGTTATGTGGTATAACGTGTATAATGAAATAAACTCCTACCAGAACACGTGTATTCAATCTTATCAAATAACTGTAGGCGTCCATTATCTAAACTTAATAAAAGAACGAAAGAGCAAAATTAAAGCTTGTTAATCTCTTTGTAATAAATAAATATATATATACGGAACAAAATACACAGACTGAGCTAATCCTAAAGTAAACTTAAAAGTTCGTCATGGCCAGGATTCAAAGCCTGGACCTTGTATCTGTCAGGCAGGATTCTACCGCTGCCCACAGCGGCCGTATGCTTTGTATATATGATTGTACTTTGAATTATTTAAGCCAATACATAAATAATTTAAAATTACGTTCATCTGATTTATCGATTGTTCTTTTATGTGGTAATGATATTTTTTCCTTTCACGGCTAAAATGTTTCACTTATTTTGAGAAATTTTTAATTTGACTGACTTAACTTTATGTATGCATGTATGAAGATAGATAAGCAAAATCTATAAGTAGTTTATTTTCATATGTTTTTACACATAGGTTTCTACCTAAATTTAACAGTTTGTGAACAATAAATACTAAATTATCGTTATGTGCTTTAGGAAAGGGTAAGCATGCCATAATTAACTACATCTTTGAATTTAATTAAATATGTCGCTAGCAGATGTTAACTTGTCAAGAACGAATCTCGTCTTTAGAACTAATTTCGTTAACACATTTCATACACACATTTAAATACTTTAACAACTTACTCTTTCCCGCAATTTCAGTCGTACTGAATACGTATAAAGCCTTGAAATGTATGTTGCAAAAGTCATTTTTATTTCGTTCCATTGGTATTTACAACTATTATCCATTTCCAACAGATATTAAATATATTTTCAGGATTTATGTTAATACTTGCGAACTGACCCTGAATCACACATTCATTATATAAAATAAACATTGGTAAATGAATTTTCTTACAAATAACAGTGAAAACTGCACCAAATTCCGTAGCTTAGTTCAAAAAAGCTTACAATTTAACAGAGGCGGCGAGCGACATGGTTTTTCAAATTATTTCGTGAAGTCACTTTTTATATTTTTAATATAGATACAATATCAATTAGATTCAAAACCCGGGGTTTAATAAAGGAGTATACCTTAGTGATCTTTTACTGTGATGAATATAAATGATATGCCAATGTTTTACGCCCACAAACATCAACTAACTTTAGATCGGGAGTATATATGAGATGTAGGAGATAATTCTGGGAGCCTAATTTTTTTGTTGGCTTAAGATTATGTTTACCTAAAGATTATATTAGGTAAATTGATTTCATACTTAAAGACTTAATTGGTTATTTGATAACGTGATAAGTAGTTTAACATTATCCAAGCCAAAGTAATGAGAGTTCAAAAAAAACGATGAGACGTTTAAATTTATATTCCATCACAGCTGAACGTGATTTTTCAGCTTTTTCACGACTTTTGGCTCCATCTACCCCGTGGAGAATGAAGACTTATATGTACGTATGTATTAAGTAATTTAAAACTAGCATTTATTTTTTATTTTTTATAACACTTTTAATTCATGTTGTATCTCATGTAATATCAGTGAAGTGTACCTCCGTATTACAAATGCAAAGAATTTTTAATTCAACTCCATTTGAAACGTAACTTGACGACTCTTAGATTGCTTTTAAACCAATAGCAAAACACTTCGATTGCTTTTGAAGTCAGAGAAGCAATATGATTACTTGCCATTTCGTTATATACCTTTCATTTTGCATATTTATGATTTTTATTTGTGGAAAATATCGTTATTGCTGGCAGATTTTATAAAAGTTACAAAAGATTACAAATACACTTTAAATTTAAGTTAACTTAATTTTAACTTACGGGTCGGACGTAGTGGATGCCGGTGGTCTTAGTGGATGCCGTCTATTATTTTATTACCACTACCAGACCAGCATGGAAGCTAAAATAAATCTAATTATAATCTTAAAAAACCATCCGGGGCAAAGTACCCAATAAATTATTGAAACTAATTGGAAATTAAAAATTTTAATTTTATTAATTTTATAAAAATTAAACAAAACAGCAACAGCGATGAACGCCTCATAAATTCCCATTACTTATTTAATTTTATTTGCAAATGGAATGTTTAATTTTGCAGGTATGGCTATTGCTAGAACTGCTTGACGGATTCCTAAAACTTTAACGGCGTAAAAAATAACCATTAAAATTCAAGATTTTGGTATGCACGGATCAAGGGAAAAAGTTAGGTAAGTACAGTATAATACAGTAGCAGCTGAAAGACAGTAGCTCCTAAGCCGAGCCTTTCAAACTTTATTCATTGTTTCAGGCAGCTGCACTCGGTGCTGTTCCAAGTATTGGATTTGTCTTGAATAGCTCGAGTTTAAATTAAAGTAATCACGTTTTATCTTATTTTCAATTAGTAATGCATTTTTAAATTACTCTGTTACATAGTTGGATCCAAACATCAATAAAAATAAGAGACTATTTAAAGAAAAACTCAATAATGAAAGGCTAATAATATCCCGTATATATTAATTTTATTTAAATAAATAAACTGCCGGTCTGTCACATCGGCAGAAGATACAAATAAACCATAGCAAGTCTTTTTCAGTCTACTTATTCGTTAAACTCATGTTTGCTTTTATTCCACGATGTACAAAAATCATCACATTTTACATACGTGCTTACTCAGCTACAGGAATGCAAATAATTTCAATATTTGTAACAAAAACACCACAACCACAATCACAACATTTGGCATTGTGTTGTAGTATAGGTATCACTTAAGATATAATAAATTAAATATTAAAGACATTGGTTATATTATGATGTCATAGTTTGGAATGCATGCAAGTCCTTATAAGGCATAGTTGATAAAACATTATTGTTTATATTTAAGATCCGTACATCGGAATGTTAGGTACTCTTTTGAGGCACCGCTATTTGAATTAATATTTTATTTTTATTATTAAATGTAAACATCCAACCACCCACTTAGGAGGGTGACGTGTATTACTAGTATATAAGTTCCCTTATAATCAAATAAAAGTTAGTTACAACACAGCTCGTACTTGTTTTACTTGTGTCCCGATCACCCATCAACACATGGCGACCCTGCCAGTGCGCGCGCGTCCAGTTACTTAGCTCGAATCTGAGAGGACCTTCCAAATATAGTATACGACTAAACTCCAATCTATCTCGATATGTAATTTACGATGGGGAATCATAGAGCAAGATCCCAGAGCCGTAAGACACAACTTATTTTCTAAAGAATGGATCTTTCGATACTCAGTAGTCTTTCATGTACTTTTAATACCTGCATGTTTGTGAGACTTGCCCGGTGACACCTGCGCAGGTACCAGGCGAGAAAGGTAACTAAAAATCACAGTTACTTAACTTAAATTTTTATGACTGATTTTTATATATATTTTATAGACTATTACTCTGAAGTCATATCAGAGAAGTCAGACGCTTTCCATGCGCCAAAACTTTTGTCAGACGCTTTAAAGCTCTATCAAAAAAAAATTAACTTAATTTATTTTTAAATGTCTGACTTTTATATATATTATTCAGATAACTATTACAAAGTTGTATTAAATCAGTCAGACAGTTTGTAATGACCAAACACCCCTTAAACACAAGAATTACTCAGCCTCCAGTATGAGCGCGATAGCACAATGCGCATGCGCGTCAGAGTAAAATATCTAATATTTGAAAAGTACTTACTGTTTTCAATTTCATATTTTTGCATATCTATTCAAATACGATGAAATTTATAATTAAAATAATAATTAATCATTTTTAAAATAATATAATATATTGCATACTAGCTGTTGCCCGCGACGTCGTCCGCGTAAAGTTCGAGTTGAATCTTAATCATACAGTCTGATAAAGACAGACAGACAAAAAATTAAAAAAAAAATTCTCTATTTGTTTCAGTCAAAATATTAAATGTACAGACAAAATATTTTTACCGTATGATTATATGTAGTATTTTGATTTTCAGTTTTTTTAATAAATACTCAAACAACACAAAAAAAAAAAACATTTTTAATAAAAATTAATATATATCTTGTTATTGTTGGGACTCCAACTCGGACCGCCAACTTCACAGTCTCACGCGCTAACCACTGGACCATCGAAGCCGTTGCGGTGGTGTCGAAATTAAAGAAGACTACATACATATGGTCATGTCTATATCCCTTGCGGGGTAGACAGAGCCAACAGTCTTGAAAAGACTAAATGGCCACGTTCAGCTATTTGGCTTAATGATAGAATTGAGATTCAAATAGTGATAGGTTGCTCGCCCATCGCCTAAAAAAGAATCCCAAGTTTGTAAGCCTATCCCTTAGTCGCCTTTCACTTATATTTATATGTTATAGGTTTACTATTACTATACTATTTTTTAATTGTTTATGATTTTATTTTTACGGAAAATTCTGCCAGCAACGACAATCTAACTGATGATGAGGACGATGACTTGAGTGGACAGTATAGAGATTTAATAAATGATGAAAATTCAAATGATTATTTTGATGATGAAGATGATAAAGAGACAATAAAATAAATATTCAATTGATTAATCATAATTAATTATTTTTTTATTGAAATTATTATAATAGATATATTTTTTTAAATAAAATAAAAATCATTCTTTTTGAAAGGTTATTGCTACAAAAAAATTCATTTTCCCCTATTTATAAACAAAAACAGTAAGTACTTTTCAAATATTAGATATTTTACTCTGACGCGCATGCGCATTGTGCTATCGCGCTCATACTGGAGGCTGAGTAATTCTTGTGTTTAAGGGGTGTTTGGTCATTACAAACTGTCTGACTGATTTAATACAACTTTGTAATAGTTATCTGAATAACATATATAAAAGTCAGACATTTAAAAATAAATTAAGTTAATTTTTTTTTGATAGAGCTTTAAAGCGTCTGACAAAAGTTTTGGCGCATGGAAAGCGTCTGACTTCTCTGATATGACTTCAGAGTAATAGTCTATAAAATATATATAAAAATCAGTCATAAAAATTTAAGTTAAGTAACTGTGATTTTTAGTTACCTTTCTCGCCTGGTACCTGCGCAGGTGTCACCGGGCAAGTCTCACAAACATGCAGGTATTAAAAGTACATGAAAGACTACTGAGAATCGAAAGATCCATTCTTTAGAAAATAAGTTGTGTCTTACAGCTCTGGGATCTTGGACCATCATCAAACTGCTCCAGTCCCGCCTGCCTCTAGCACACCTCCCGAGATTTATACTCAATTGGGAAAAAACAATTTAATTGAGCAACATTATTTAAGCCAAGGACTTAATAATATAAATTTATACCTCTGTATTGTGGTAGTTGCTGGATTTCTAATTATCATTTTTGTATTGATTCGTTATATCAATACCTGTTTAAACAAAAGAATTGAGAAACGTGCACAGGGAGAAATATTTAAACAACAAGTAAGAAACTAAAATGGAAAGATACATTAAGGCCGTAGAAGAAGAAATAAAGATATTGTGTGAGTCGTATAATCTCTTTTGTCAAGGCACAAACGTTACCAAGGAAGAAGGGCGCACAGCGATAGTAACATATGTGGAAGGACAAAAAGGTCACTATCGGTGGAGTCCCGAGAATATGACAGCAAAAATATTTGCGGATATTTCTAGACTATTGGACGTAGAGTTTGAAGATGGGACTAAAGGTATAGCCCAGATGTCCGTAATCTACGAGGGAAAGTTATTATTTATATGGAAAATCGTGTGGGAAAGAGACAGCACATATGCTGAGTGGTGAAAAGTGTTAAAGTGCGTGTGAAAAGTGCACCTATGGACTCTAGGTGATATAAATTGTAAGTATATTAACTAGCCTTTATATTCATTAATTATGTTCTTATATTATGTATCATCAATTTACTTTATAAAAGTGAGTAAGATCTATGGCAGATATAGAACAGTTAATTGAAGGGTTAAAAGATATTAGAACGTATTTAATTAAATTGGGACCAGCACGACGTAAAACTCAGAATTTAGAGATAAAAATTAAAGACGTGGAACAAAATTATTTAAAATTTAATGAATTAATTAAAAATTATAGTGATCTTATAAAATCTGGTACTATTGACGAAAAAGTAGTAAAAAACATTAATAAAGTAAGTGCAATATACATAGATTTATATGATAACATTAAAAATTTATTTACTGAAAAGAATCAAGAAGACATGGAAACTTTTAATATTAAAACAGCTTTAGGATTAATACCTGTAATGACAGAGGATGAAAAAGCTATTCAACAATTAATTGATAATATTGAGTACTATAGCTCAATGTTAACTAAACCGGAGTGTATATCAAAATTGATACAATTTATTTTAAAAAGCAGGTTAACACAATCCGCGAAACTAAAACTAAATAATGACTATCCTACTATTGTCGCATTGTTGAATGATATGAAGAGTAATTTACTTGCAAAAAAAAGTGCTAACGCAGTACAAACAAAATTACATAACGCAAGACAAAATAGTGTATCTATTTCCGAATTTGGACAAGAATTATCGGAACTTTTCGTTAAATTAACAATTGCACAAGCCAATGGTAATTCCGATGACTATAAAACATTAAGAGCAATTAATGAGAAAATGGCAATTAAAAAATTTGCTGATGGGTTGCGAAATCGTAGGATTAGCACCATAATCGCAGCTAGAAATTTTGACTCCCTTAAAGATGCCATTCAGGCAGCAGTAGATGAAGAAACAACTGCACCAGGAGCACCTGAAGGTGTAAGTTTATTCTATCGTAATAACACACATAGAGGAACCTATCGTCATGCACTAGGCAATAATCAACAGAGAGGTAATTTCAGGGGAAATTATTATAAGACATTCAATACTACTACAAATCGAAATAACAGTAATAATATGCGCTATAACCAGAAATTTCAACGAGGTTATAACGCATCAAAAAGTTTCCGGGGAAGAAATACTTCAAGTGGATACAATAGAGGTATTAATAGAGGTATCAATAGATATCAAAACAATAGGAGCAATCATCAAAATACATATAAAAATACGGGAAATATTAACATGCTTAGTAGTACATCAGGTAATATAAATAGTGAAGAGAATTTACAACTTGATGAGTTTTTTCGTGAATAATAATCACATATTTACAGTCGGCAATTCAATGACTATAGAGTTATATTGTAATGGTAACTTAAACACTTGGTTGATTGACTCAGGAGCCACGATATCAGCAATTAAATATGAATATATTAAGAAACATAACATAAAAATGCATTTTAGTGATTTACAAATCTGTGGAATTGGAGGTAATATAAAAGCAATAGGATATACTTATTTACGATTACAATTAGGGAATGACGTTATTACTCAAAAGGTTTATGTTTTCAATTCCTTACCATGTATTACAACAGGCATTCTTGGACATGATTTCTTATACAAAAATAAAGCCATACTTAATTATGAAACAGATACAATTTCGATTGCATTGAATAATCGCAAATTAATAACGTTAAAATTAAAGAATAAGTCATGTTACACATTAACACCACGTTCAGAATCTATTGTATATGTGAGATGTAACATAAATAAAGATTGTGTAGTTTGTGCTAAAGAATTAAATGAAGGAGTATTTATCGCTAGCACTATTGCCAAACCTATTGATGGAAAAATACCTATCTTAATTTTAAATACTACGAATAAAGAAATAAAATTAGACAAAATAAATACCACAGTACACGACCTTGATGATTACAATTATTGCAAATTCGAAAAACCTAATGAAATTAATGCTGATAGAGTTAAAACGTTGTTTACTCAGTTGAATTTCAATCATTTAAATACGGAAGAAAAAAAGGAATTAAATAAAATATGTGCCAAATACGCCGATGTTTTTCAATTACCAAATGATAAATTAACCGTCACAACATTATGTAAACAGTCGATACAATTAAAACCAAATATTGATCCAGTATATACAAAAAATTATAGGTTGCCACAAACACAAAAAAAAGAATTAGATAAACAAATAGATAAAATGTTAAAGGATGGAATAATAGAACCAACAAGAAGTGAATGGTCTAGTCCCGTATTATTTAGTACCAAAGAAAGTTGATCCATCGGGCGAAAAGAAATGGCGCCTTGTTATTGATTACAGAAAACTTAATGACAGGATCCAGGATGATAAATTCCCTCTGCCTAACATAACCGAAATATTAGATTCCTTATCTGGTTCTATTTATTTCAGTCATTTAGATCTTTTTTCTGGTTATTACCAACAGGAACTCGAAAAAGAATCAAGAAAATTTACAGCGTTTTGCTCAGGCCAGTATCAAATGACTCGATTACCTATGGGTCTAAAAATTAGCCCAGGTGCATTTAGCAGAATGATAACATTAGCTATGTCAGGTTTAACGTACGAAAAATGCTTCGTGTATTTAGATGATATAGTGGTTTTCGGCCGAAATTTAGAAAATCATAATAGTAATTTAATAAGTGTTCTTGAAAGATTAAGAAAAGTTAACTTGAAATTAAATCCAGTAAAATGCGAGTTCCTAAAGAAGGAACTACTATACTTAGGTCATGTAGTAACAGCTGAAGGAATTTTACCAGATCCAGGCAAAATAGAAGCGATTCGTAATTACCCAACACCAAACAACGAAAAAGAGGTAAAAAGTTTTGTTGCTTTGGCAAATTATTACAGGAAATTTATACCCAAGTTCGCAGAAAAGGCTTACCCATTAACCCAGTTAAGTAAAAAAAATATTAAATTTCATTGGGACAAGAATTGCCAAAATGCTTTTTGTAGTTTAAAGAAAGCAATAAGTTCCCCGCCGGTATTGCAATATCCAAATTTCAGTGAAAACAACGAATTTATTTTACAAACAGATGCATCAGGATATGCTATAGGTGCGGTTCTTTCAAATAATGACGATCGCCCAATAGCTTTTGCAAGCCGAAGTTTAAATAAATCTGAACTAAATTATGCTACCATAGAAAAAGAACTTCTTGCTATAGTATGGGCAATCAAATATTTCAGACCATATTTATATGGTACATTTTAAAATAAAAACAGATCATAAACCTTTAATTTATCTTTTTAACATGAAAGATCCCTCTAGTCGTTTAACAAAGTTTAGACTTCTTTTAGAAGAATATGATTTCACTGTAGAGTACATAAAAGGAAAAGAAAACATAGTGGCAGATGCTTTATCACGTACGAAAATCACTGTTAAAGATTTAAAAGAAATGAATGAATGTATAAATGTCATGACGAGAGCAATGAGAAATAGAATGGCAAAACAATCGAGCCAAAATATGAATCAGGAGAACAACTGTAGGACTGATCACCCGAAAGTTGTAGATATTAACTCCAAAATAAATGGATGTGTCGAATTACGTTTTCTAAACGTTACTGAGCTCAGAAAAATAAAAGCATTAATGCGCAGTAAAAACTATGATATTCAAGAACTAGGAAATTTTACATACGTTAAAAATCAAAATACTCTTTATATTAAACCACTTTCCTCAGAACAAAAGGTACGAGATACCCTTGTGAAGGAACTTGGTATAGCATGTGAAAAATGGAAAATAAATCAAATAACTGTTATTAAAGATAATAACAATAAAATGATAGTAGAAAAGCTAGCTAATGAAATAAAAAACGATGTTAATTGGACTAGTCCACAGTTATGTATACTAAAAAATGTATCAAGAGTAGAAAATAAAGACGATAGGAAGGTAATATTAAATGATTTCCATTTACTACCCACTAGCGGTCACGCAGGGATTAAAAGAATGTATAACAATATAAAAAGACGTTATTTTTGGATAGGACTAGAAGACGATATTAAAAATTTTGTGAAAAAATGTTCTAAATGTCAAAAAGAAAAGTTTTCTTTGTATACTAAGGAACCTATGACTATCACAACCACAGCCAGCACTGCATTCCAGAAAATTTTCTTAGATGTTGTTGGACCCTTAGACACAGATACAAGAACACCCATAAAAGTCTTGGCGCTTATCTTCGAATACAAACTGATAATAATCCAGAACATTGGAGTAAGTGGCTACCATTTTGGTGCTTCGCTTACAATACTTCAGTTCATACTGAGACAAAATTTACACCATTTGAATTAGTATTTGGTAAAAAGTGTAACCTACCTAGTAATTTAACATCTCAGATTGAACCTCTGTATAATCATGAAAATTATCCAATGGAACTTCGTTATAGGCTTCAAATATCTCAAAGAGATGCTAGGGAAAATTTAATTAAGTCTAAAATTGTAAGAAAAGAAAAGTATGATAAGTATATTAAGCCAACAGTATATAAACCAAATGATGACATACTTATAAGAAATGAAAATAGAAATAAGTTTACTAGCATATTTTCAGGTCCATATAAAGTTGTGAGAGAGTTAAGTCCAAATGTAGAGATAATAAAAAATGGCAAGATAGATGTAGTTCATAAGAATCGTACTAAGAGATATATACCCGATACTAATTGTACTAGTTAAAAAAAAAAAAAAAAAATAATGATAAAAAAAAATATATATATATACATACATATATTTTTTTTTTGTAATCGGTGGAGATGTAGTATAGGTATCACTTAAGATATAATAAATTAAATATTAAAGACATTGGTTATATTATGATGTCATAGTTTGGAATGCATGCAAGTCCTTATAAGGCATAGTTGATAAAACATTATTGTTTATATTTAAGATCCGTACATCGGAATGTTAGGTACTCTTTTGAGGCACCGCTATTTGAATTAATATTTTATTTTTATTATTAAATGTAAACATCCAACCACCCACTTAGGAGGGTGACGTGTATTACTAGTATATAAGTTCCCTTATAATCAAATAAAAGTTAGTTACAACACAGCTCGTACTTGTTTTACTTGTGTCCCGATCACCCATCAACACAGTGTACTTATAAATAAACAGAAGAACGGACTGAATCTATATCAACGCTATATTGTTATACTTCAAACGAAAGGTCATTAAACATTCCCATTCAGGAATCAATCAGCTTGAAACTTTTTTTAACGATTTCCGACTTCGCCCCGCCATGTAAGGATTGATCGGTTTTTGTACGGAAAATCACTCTTTCCAGGTCAATAATTACATTAGAATTCCCTCTCTTTCTCTTATGATTTCAACTTTTGGCTGAAAAGCGTGTGTAATATGACATATTTTTACGATCAATTTACACCCACTTATTGGTGTTTGCTCCTATAATTCCTAGTTAGATAAATATCGAATCATTTTCGTATAAATATTGAAACGCGAATAATTGTACTAAAGTTATACCTACACGTTTATTAATCTTTAACTTTATCCGATTTAAGCGCAGAGATAAATTAACCTTCATGACTTGGTTATTTTATATTCTAGTATTTTTGTACGATATGCCTATCTGATACTATTTATATAGGAATCAATTTCTTCAAAATATCCCCTGAACAAATGTAGCAAGGGAGCACCTGAGCCGCCGCCGTAATCCCTGTGCCTTTAAACTTTATTCATTGCTTCTGTTAGCTCTGAGTGCTTCTGTTTCTAGCATTGGATTAGCCTTGAATGATAATTCCTTTGTTTTTATAGTTGCATTAGTGAACGCCCATCACTTCGTTGAAGCATTCTTTTCTTTAGTTTTCTTTCTGACGTTCCGTTTAAAATAACATTTCTGTTTGCTTTTTCTTAGTTATTTGCGACAATTCTAGTTATCTGTTTACAGAATAATAAATATATACCTACGGGATATATTACATAGATTGAGTTAGGCTCGAAGTAAGTTCGAGACTTTGTTACGATATACTAAATCAATGATACTATATTTTATTATAAATATATATATAGTTAAACTTCCAAATCTGAGAAAGTTTGTTCCTCATCATGCCTTGGCCGGGATTCGAACATGGGACCTCAGATGTCACAGACAAGCGCACTATCGTTGCACCTCTACAATTTATTTTTCTGGAAATTTCATTGTCGTAAACTTCGATCTTCTTGATAAGCAATTTGAGATGAGATCTATGTAGATTTTTTATAGTCCAACTCGATAACTCCTGTATTAAAAACCTCTCAATTGTATTTGTATCGGGGAATAGGGACTTGGGGAATAAATTTAACAAACATCTATCACGCCCTTTCATTATCCTTTACGAAGTTAGAGTGACATGTCTTTGAAAATGATTACGTAGAAGTCGGTTTTCGAGAAAAACATTAACTGAAGACTTTCGATATATTTAATTCTGACAATAAGAAGGTAGGTAATAGACCTAAAAGAAATTCTAATTGCCAGAATTTTCTAATTCTACGTAATCATTTTCAAAAACTTGTCACTATTTTGTTTTAACGAGCCGGCAACCGAATAAATGTAATCAAACCGCTATCTTAATAAATATTCCTTTTTGTTATGTTAATTAAGTTAATTTGCATATAACAAAAAGCAGACACACCTTGGCCTTTGACTGTATTTCTCAAAGGATTAATTACACAAGTATCAACATATTCTTATTGTTATCCTTGTATTAATTTGTTTTCATATAACTGCACAAAGAATTTCTTTGTTAGGATAAAACATTATATTTTATACTTCATACTGTTTAAGTTACCTAAATGTATGGAACTTATGGTTTCCTCACTTAACTATATATTTTTAACTTTATCACTCAGCTTAAAGCGGCCATGTGACTATTGCTCTATTTACCCTTGATAAAGGATTGAAAAAGTTTGTGATATGGTATTTTAGTTAATCCTCATCGTTTGAGAATTGGTTGCCATTAAAACCAATGTACGTTACTCTTTTAACAGTCTGATACATTATCGCCACAGTTTTTCGAGTCGATCACCCTTATTTGTTCATTAACTCTTCTAAAAACCCCATATTTGATTTTATTGCTTATGAAGTTATAACACAAAGAATTTTTTAGCCTTGTTTATAGGCTTATTTTAAATATTCATAAGTTTCTACAATATGGGTATAACGTCCCATATTATTACGACATCCAAGTTGTGTACAGTATATCTATGTATGTTGTTAACGTGAATAATGTATATTGCCTGTCATGGAATATATTTATTGTGCCAGTAAAGCTGCTACAACCAGATTTAGAGCGTTCGTCTCTAGATTTGTTATAAGAAATTCTATCTCAAGATGTAGGTTTAAAATTTCCAGCGCTAACATGGTAAACAGTAATATAGTTGTTGGATTGTCATGTGAAATCTTAAAGCTTTTCGCTGTGTTACATTTTAATTATATATATAAAGAACACTTAAATTAAAGTTTTATATTATTCTACATTTTAGAACATATTTCAGAGCCTTCTTAATCATTAAATCCTTACGGACCAATGACTTCTTCAATCTTTTGCAAAGGTTACGGAGGTCAGAAAGTAGCTTTACGAAGAATTTTAAATTTCCGAATCTTGCTTGAAATAGATGCTTATATACATACTTACTACATATTTGTACCCACTTTTATTTTTCTGAAATCCGTTCAGTAGTTTCGTACAAGCAAAGTTTTTCATAAAAATAATTAATACCAACGACATTTACTAAAAGAATCATATCTTTCTGGCGTTAGTGGTCTGGTTGCGTCCTGTCACTAACATATAGGTACTATGATTATTTTCACATGATTTCAAGGAAAATGTTTCATTCTAATCCAATTCCAATGAAAGCATTGTTTATCAGAATGAAAAAAACAACGCGACAGAATACAGTGATACGTCGTATTAATTATTACATAACATCGTAATGGAATTTCAACGGAACCGAAGATCAAATTAAACTTTTAGTGGGATCAAGAGCGCCGTAATAATCCGCTTTTGTCTGCGACTGTACGTATTCTGAAATTCAATTTAAATATGATGCGTGGAGCACAAACATGAGCTCAGCAGAATTAAATGATGTGGACCATTTGTCGGGGTTTCACGGGGTTACCGCCGCAGCCGAGCTGGCCAATTCCCAAATTAATTGCTTTCCAATAGTATTTTTTATACAAAAGCCGGTGGATAATCGTAAAGTTTCAAGAACTATGTCAGCGTTTAATAATCGCCTGCTTAGTATCGATGTTTTGGTTACATTTCTAGATCAATATTTTTTTTATTTATTACCAGCGTAGTGGTCGATCGGCATCTAAGATTTTATGTTTGTAAATTTGATTGATTTTTTGTATGTAGGCGTAATTTTCCAAAATGCTGAAGCGAGACTACATAACTGATACATTTATCTGTCGTGATAATACTACGCTCTGGTGGGCCACTAGTTATACATTCAGTCAGAAAAGTATCGGGAATGGATTATTTATTTATGGTTCCAAATTCAAATTTTTGTTTTTTTTGTTGTTGTTAGATTGGCACAACTGTTTTCCATTTTGGCGCGGAGTTTGAGTTGCATCTGTTGTTTACATTAAATACAGTGCTATTTTTAGTTATATCATATCTAGTGTGTATTGCTAATTTCATAATGGATAAAAACATCGAACAAAGAGTTTGTCTTAAATTTTGCATTGCCAATGGAATATCGTGTTCGGAGTCACTGAAAATGTTACAGAAGGCTTACGGTGAATCGACTTTATCAAAAACTCGTGCTTATGAGTGGTACAAAGCGTTCAAAAGCGGTCGAGATGTGATGGAAGATTTGCCTCGCTCTGGTAGGCCATCAACGTCTGCAACTGAAGTTAACATCGCAAAAGTGAAGGAAATAGTGACTGAAAATCCTCATTCAACTTTGAGAGAGATAGCCACCGAACTTTCTGTATCTCACGAGTCGATCCGTACCATTTTAACTAATAATTTGGGTATGAAACATGTTGCCGCTCGGCTAGTCCCAAAAGACCTGAATTTTTTTCAAAAACTCAATCGCATGAGAGTCGCTGAGGACATGCTAGAACGAGTCAATTCCGACCCAACATTCATGAAACGCATTGTTACTGGTGACGAGACGTGGGTTTACAAGTTTGACATGCAAACTAGTCAACAAGCTTCGGAGTGGCGCCTTCCAACTGAACCGAAACCGAAAAAACCACGCCAAAGTCGTTCAAAAGTCAAAGTCATGTTGACTGTTTTCTTTGACTATCGCGGTGTTGTGCACTCGGAATTCTTGCCGGAAGGTCAAACGGTAAATAAGGAATATTATTTGAGTGTTATGCGGCGTTTAAGAGAGCAAATCCGACGAAAAAGGCCAGATTTGTGGAAAGAAAATTCTTGGATTTTGCACCATGATAATGCACCTTCGCACAAGGCCATCATTGTGAACGAATTTTTAACCAAACACTCAACAAATACCATCGAGCAACCACCATATTCACCAGATATGGCTCCAGCCGACTTTTTTCTTTTTCCTAAACTCAAATTACCACTTCGTGGCACCCGTTTTCAATCGGTAGAAGACATAAAAGAGAATTCGCGGCGAGAACTGACCTCAATTCCGGAAACAGCGTTTAAAAAATGTTTTGATGATTGGATTATTCGTTGGCGTAAGTGTATCGTTTCTAAAGGAGCATATTTTGAAGGTGATAAAATAAATTTGGATGAATAACAAACAGTTTGTGTATTATTGATCTTTTCCTGCTACTTTCTTGACAGAGTAGTATATATTTATGAAGTTGTAAGGGAACCTAAGTATAAAGGATTCTTTATAATGATTTCCATCACTAAGTATAAGAGAATCGGTTAGCAATGAAACCATTGAATATAACTCAAAAAAGAGTCATTGTTGGCTGTGGTAAGATTAGTTTTGTGGCTAGGTAAAATTCGAACCTGTGCGCTTTGTATTCGGGACCGGGATAAGAATTATCAATTATTTTATTTATGAGACACGCTAGCAGCTGAGATTTCTAACATCAAACGATGCTTTACTATGCTTCGCATATAATTGTAGTGGGGTAACTCAAAAGGCTATGTCGTATTCAGGATGTCGTTAGTAATGAGCAAGCAAACTCCTTACCATACCACAGAACAAGTAAGATGGAGTCGCGAGCACCCGGCGTTTCTGCGCTCTGTGCAACAATGGTTCTCGTACGTTAACTACGTTAGTTAATTAACGGTTAACTCGCTTCTGCACTTTTGTTGTAAGATATATAGGTTCATATATTTTTGTTATTTTTCGTTTTCTACATTTTTGCTATTTAGAATTTAGGTTAAATAGGAAGATTCTATCAATACCGTTCTATAAAAGGTTTATTTTTATCAATACAACAATAAATTGGTGTGTTTAATTTTGTGGAGTAAGCCTAACTACGGGCATCAGCACCTTTTCATTCCAAAAGTTCCTACTAGATAAAAATAGCATATAAAATAAGGTAGGATTGAGAGCCTCCTACTTTTTTCAAGTGTGTTAAAATTCAGTTACATGCTATCTTCAGCGGACCCAAAACTTTTTAGCAAATGATTAACGGCAAATACATTTTTTATAATAATAACAAAAAAAATCCCATACTCATATTATTTTCTTATTCTATCAGAAATAACGTAGCAACACACGGAGCAAGTAAGATACCGCCGGCGCCATCCCCATGTTCGCTGCTCTGTGTAGCATTATAATCCGAGACTGTATCGTATTCAGGCAATCCTTAGCAACAGGCTTGCTAGCTCCTTATTACAAGACCTGGAATCATAGATTGTGGAAGATATAAGATTGCTACATTTTAATGGGACTCTGTATCCACTTATAATGTATTTTCTTCGCCTGCTACATATTTTTTATGAATTTCGAGACATTTGTTACGGGATACTAACTAAACGATACTATATTTTATGTAGGTATATAAACATCCAACGCCCAGTCCAATCAAAGTTCTTTTGCCATTATGACCTGATAGGGGATCGAAACTTTTTGGTTCAAAAGCGAGAATCCTACAACTGCACCAAACGGACCTTCATCATCCTCATATAGCAAGCAAGTCCATACAATTTGGATTATTATTTTATGTGATGGACTAGCATACATTTACATATTTTTTAAAGTCTTATTATGTACTACTTAAAACAGGATCCCAAATTTATAAGCCTATTCCTTAGTCGACTTTTACGACATCAATGGGAAAAAGTTGAAGTGGTCCTATTCTGTTTTCTATTGGTGCCGGAAACCATACGCCATAGGACTATATGATAGTAGGTATATCTATAGGATATGGACTAGCAACCTGTCACTAAATGAGTCTCAGACAATGGCCTTCCAGGTTACTTCCAACAATCAATAAGTTATCTCAGTAAAAATATTTTTTTTAAATAATCAAATATATTGTCAACATCATTTCATATGCACTTTCCTCGCGTACCGCATATTATTCTAACGGAAGCAAACATTTTCGTTAGTGCATCCACTTCCTCATTTCACTTGTATGCTGTTTCACTGCGGTTAATGCATATTCGGACAAATGGACTTGGCGCTAGTTTGCTTGGATTAAAATAGTTTTAATTTATTTTAGTAGTCTTTTTCGTCTATTCAAACTGTAGTAAATAACACACACTGGATCACATTTTCATTCCCTTGGGGTAGACAGATTTCACTTTTTTTTAAGCATTCACCGCTTCATGCACAATCTCGTCTGTTAAAGTACTCTTGACCAGATCTTACACTATAAGGTCACTAATTTGATCGAGCATATTATCTATCCTTTTCTCTCTCGTAAATGTTGATTAATCAACTTTAATTCATTTATCATCTCAATTCCATCCATGAGCTGGTCGTTTAAAAATCCAATTTACTTGTGACAAAAAAAATACACAAACTAAACAAATATTTCATAATTCAATTCGTAACTGCAAGAATATAAAGTAAATTCAACAAATAAACTACAAACTTCACTGTGCCAACTATAAAGCCAACAAGTCAATGTGGAGGGCGTCTATTAAATTATTATTTACGATTTCGAGCAACCAATGAGGTGGAACTTTCCCTAGCCTCCTATTGTTGTCCAAGTCCAACCGCAAGCCTCATTGAAGTGCCTTTAATTGGAGTTGAAGATAGACCAATTATTATGCAAAACTTTACGAGAGTCATCGCGGCCGCTGAGTTATACTGCTCCTGTTAATTGAATTGATTTCGCTTGTGCCAATTAGATGTGGAACTGATGGTAGTGTTCTATATTTATAGTTGACGAAGGTTATTTGAACACGTCAGTTTAACCTTCTATACTATTAAATTAAACAGTTAAGGGTTAGACAAAGCAAATAGCCATAAGATTCGAGAGCCACGTTTACTGGATGGCTTTTCTTCTCCGTCTTCATCAACACATTTTTCAGACTCCTAGACTCAAGACATCGATTTTAACTTCGAAATAATATAATCCATTTTCGGCGGATGATTTTGGATAATATTCTCTCTGAACTAAAACAATTTTAAATGACGACCTCGAATGGTGGATTATTAATTACCTTTACGACAATTCAATTTAGGGGTAAAACATAATAATAATAAAATTTTCTCCTTTACATTGAAAATGTGGAAACAATATAAGCATAATGTATCCAGTTGATCAAATAAAAAATACAATTTAATTTTAACATAGTCATGCAAATGCATAAATGAGACAGACTGTCAAGAAATAACGTGATAACCGAAGCCGATCATGGAAAATTGCAGTCACAGTGACTGTAGCACCATCATTAAGTAAGAACGTTTTAAATTGACCTGTTATTTATAAATTTCAAAAAGAAATTTTAATCAACAAGCAACAATTACGTATATTTTGTTGCTGGCAAATCAAAAGGTTGACAAATTTGCTGACATGTTTAACGAAAGTTTAAGACAACGATGCATTATAGGTACGCTTAAAAACAATTTTTGATTAGTATTTGATTTACCTGCAGCAAACTAAATTGATAAGCCTCAAATGTCAGCCAAACTAAGAGGTATGTATTTTTTTTATATTTTTTAACAGGTTTGATTTAGTACCTATTAGCTATTAGCTACTACTAACGTTAGTAACTCTTATGGAATTTCGAAAACACAGGTTTTTATACGAAGCAACTCCCGGCTGACCTCCGCAACCTTGGCAGATAAACCTAACCCATATTGGTTTATGGTTAGTTTTTATGGTATAAAAATAATTATCAAAGTAAACTAAAATCACCAATCTCAAAAATCCCGTAGTTTCGTTACATTTTGTTGACACCATATTTCATAAAACTGACAGTACGAATCGCGACCCCGGGCGTTCAAGTCCGATAAGTAGGGTTGCTACACGCTATTTGATCACATTATTGCCATTTGATAGCTACATCAGTTGCTTTTATTGCAATGTTACTACAGTCCTAACATTTCTGCCTCTGTGATGCAGTAGTAACTTGCGAGCTTTCGCATCACACCGTCACGGGTTTGATTCCTGGTTAGGTCTTAAAAACTTTTCTTATTGACCTGCACCCGCAGCATGGCAGACTCGATAACGCTTAATCACTAACGCTGTCCCGTTTTAACTTATAGTAATAACGAATCAGCGAAGGATTTTTAAACGATAAAAATGGCGATGCAAGAGCCATGATACGGGGGCTGGATCTTTTTCTCACACGCATTATTCGTATTTATCTTTTACCGGGTAGGAGGAGCCAATGCCACAAGACTAAGAACGTTTAACGGAATGGCAGAGTCACAAAATGGCTAGACGAGAGAATTAAAATTCAGAGATACTGACAAGTTGCTAGACTCTAACATTTATCAAGTCAAAAGTTAGAAATCTTTCCATTGATACAATTTTATTCGCCAACATTTCGTGTCTCATGACAGTAGGTACAAATAATTAAGAAGAAAGTATTTAGTTCATAATATTACCTACATTCGATGATTTGATGATGATGACTATCTGCTTTCATTGTTATTCATGTTATCAAAAGGTGTCACACGCTCCTTGCATACAAATTAGGTAATATCATCTAATGAAACCAAGATACGTGTAGAACAGATTTGATTAGCAGTTACCACAAAATAACGAGGGTATGGAACATATTGCAAATAATCTCAACAGTCTTGAAAACGCTACTTACAGTATTTGCGCTCAAGTCTTTTTGTCCAGATACTTAATTCATCTAAGGATTTAAATTTGACAAATGTTTTTTAGCGGCGCACTAAGAGGATTTCCCAAAATTTCACCGGGAGTGTAAACTAACGGAATCATTCGTTTCAGGTGGACAGAACCGCCGACGTGACGCCGAATTTTAGCATGTAAGAGAAAAACATACACACAAACATTTATATCCACAAACTAATATTAGTACGAATGTCAATTTGTATACACCCCTTTTAATCTTTGGTCCATACTTAAACACATGGAAGAACATCAAGACAAACATTGTGCATGGATTAGCAATTGTTTGTTCAGGCCGAAGCAAATTAAACAAGGGGTTAACATATTCACGTCACGATTCCCTATTTGACGGTTGTGTGTACTGGTACATTCATTTTTCATGAAACAAAATATTATTTTCTTAATGATAAGAAAACAATTTAGGGAAGACAAGATTGATGACACGCACAAAATGTTACACGTCATTTTGGGGACATAGACGGGACATAAACTCTAAAAATAAGTGTGACAATTGAAATGGTGATAATGACTTTAAAGAGAAAAGATTTGTATTCTATTATATTATTTTTTTATTTGTCACAAGAAACTCAAGAATTACTTGACCGATTTTAAAGAAATTTGGTAAGAGATAGAATAGACCTTATTCGGAGTAATAAAGGTTATTTTTCATGAAATTCCCAATAGAACGTATCAAATAGAAATTAAAATTATTCACGTAGGGCAAAATTCATTCCGTGTTCATCTTTAAATGTACCTACATTTGTATACATAAATTATTTATTTTATTCCAGAAATCCTCTATACATATAAAAGTAAAACCGGTCCTTGGAAATGAGGAAAGAGTGCTTAAAGTATATTTCCCTTAACAGGTAGAATGATACGAGTAATAAAATTAATTCTGCGAAATAGGGTCACACGTGCAAAGAAACACTTCAAACAAGTGAAAAATTCTTCGCTTATTATAATACTGACTTCAAAGCTTATCAATATAAGGCTACACGTCAAAAGTCTTAAGGTAAAATCCGCGATACAAAGGCGACCAAAGAGGCCTATGCAAATAAGTCACATTTTTGTGGTTATATTTTATAACTTCTCGCATATAAAGAATCTGCGTATCGCAAAAGGAAAGCTTAACATTCCACATTTAAAATCGATTGTGCTGACCATACAATGGGGTAATATATTATATCCAAGCTTTTTTTTTTGTAAAATAGATATTATTATTTTCGGGATTTTGTATTTTTTGTTACTATGAACCCACAAGCTACTTCACTTGGGGAATTTAATGAAGTCTGTCACAGAGAGATGTGACATTTATTAGACCTTCAAGGGCTCTTTTCTTCTTAAACTCTGATATAGATAAGTAAACGTACACATTTGACACTAAACCTATCTGATAAAGTACATCTTGTATAAAGCTACTGTAAAAATAATTTCCTCAATATCGCTAACGATTTTTACTTAAGTACAATGTTTAAAATTATTTTTTTGTAAAATTGGTATGTGATCAAGATTCACGCGCGAATATTCGTTGATAAAAGCTAGGTAAAAATAAAATAACAAGGTATTTAGAAATCAAATTCAGTATCAAATTTTTTGCGCGTTTGATATTTAGGATAGAAAATAATTTATCTTGAAATTATTTACAAAAATTACCTACATATTTCTGTCTTTTATAATTTTCATGCCCAATTTCCCGTAGGTAACTGTCAGTTTTAATTAAAACGAGCCTTACTCGTGTCAAAGAGGATGTGTAAGACAAACGTTGATCCTCTTGGTCTCAATACGCTAATTCAATTAAGGAAAATTCATTATCCAATGAACGTGTTCCTATACCAATAGTGATCCGCTGAAAGAACACTCTAGATCGGTCGAAGAGGCCCCTCGTAGACGATTAACGGTGAAGTGCCCTTAACCCCCCGTTAGTGGGTGATGCTGAAGATTCTGCTTTGTGCGTGTGTGCCCCTCGAGTCCCTATTGACAAGGCTATTAGACGGAGTTATTACATCCTGTCTGTTTGTTAAGGTATGATATTTATTGGTAAATAGCTCAAATTAAAATTTCTTTTTTTCTGATCTTAAGTTTTGCTGCTTTTTCTTCTCTTTGTTGGTCACAATGCATTTTCGATTGCGTTTAACTCTTTAAAACCTCGGTGTCATAGTATGTAAGTTACAGTTCTTCACTTGCTGTGTACGATTTTTTATTATCGGCTGTCGGCCTTATTCGTTGTGGAAAATTTAGATGCACTATTTTTTGATGTTTTGTCTTACAAGGCTTCTTGCAAGATCAACATAAAGATATAGAAATGTCGTATTCCACTCTGCCTGAAGAAACGCCGTCAGCGACAATTATTACTGTACTAGGTATAAATTAACTTGCGGTTCCCTCCTATTATTAGACTACAAGAAAGTTTTCAAATTAAACAAAGGCAGACATCCGCTATTCGAGCGCGAGGTAAAATAGATTTTATATTATTATTCCGACGAACCCAGCTGTGTGGACTTTAAAGTTCTTTCGAACTTGTCAATTTCTTCGTGTTTCAGTGTCAGTGTCGGTATTACCCGTTCTCCGAAAGTTGGGAGCTCTACTTCATTAATATTCCGAACGCTTAGCGATATTTTATCCATCATTAGGTTAAAAGAAAAACAGCTAGCTTCTGGAACTTTATATTTTAGCCAACGACACTTCTACTTCCAAAAGCCCAAATCCTATATCACAGAAAAATTGCCTGCAAATAAAAATTTGAATTAATTTATTACAGATCTCTAGAGAGAAGACGACCAAAACGAACGTCGGGAACGTAATGTGACTTACTATTTTTTAATATTTTTCAATTAAAAATAATTAGTTCTTGTGACTACGAAACTTCTTAAAAATTCAAAACAAGATTTTTCTACATAATTTTTTTGCTAAATAAAACGTGACAACATTCCTCCTTTCAGAGTCGGTGAGTGTTGAAAAAAGTTTTTATAATTTGCCAATTCACATGCAGATACATTTGTTTTGCTGTAACAACTGCGCACCTACTGATATGGGAATTATTTGTTTTGGAAGCGACAGCCGCAGGGTAGCGGGTGATTTCACACAACTTCCTACAGATAATAGCAATATTACAAAGTTTACTCTAGTACCTACATGCGTTGTTAACATTTCCGTTCGCAACTCATTTGCATTGCATTTTAATTAAAAGCAATTATGCCGTTACATACATTACAACGACTTTAATGTTTGTTTTTAATCGAACGCCTTTTTGTGAAAAATGTTTTCAAGTCGTTAATTAAATTTATTTTACGGATCTGTTCGATCGCGTTTATCATCAGTGAAATAACAATTTAAAATGATTCCGTCGATATTTGTAATGTTTAAAATTTTATAGTACATTTTGTGAAATATCATCGATCATTTCATAAAACTTCTTGGAATTTGTGAGCAAATCTTAAGAATTGTTAGTGACAAAATATGTTTTTATTTTGATTGTAGGATAAATAAAACTTACTAAAACTTAAATTATCACTGCTGCGTACAACCGAAACTCTTTTACACCATTTTCGAGCGAATGATCCGTGGACGTGGACGTACAAAATAACTCAAGGTTTGACGTACTTCCGCATATCTATACCGAAGAAGAATGAAAATTATAACCGAAGAAAACAAAGAATAAAGGATATAAAAAATCTCTTCGCACGTAAAACATCATTTCTCACATCATAACCAATGCAATGCGTAAATGCTTTTAAGTCATTCTCCATGCAAAATTACAGGCAAAGAAGTATTTCGAATGCAGCTCACGGTTTGCAGGCATAATGGGGCAATTTCCTAGTCATTTCCTGAAAGCTGCAAGCAATCCGACATCTTGTGGCTACGCCTCTTTTTGGCGGAGTTATGGCTCATCAAACATTGTACTTAGAATTGTCTTGTTATTTGCTCAACATTATAACTATTGAGCGAAAAACAAAACATAAAAAAAAATTATATTCTTTGGATTTGGATCTTTTATCGCAAATTTCAAAAGATTAATACTATAAAATTAAAGATATATGTACTTTCTCAGTATTCATAAGTGTACTTATGCATATATATTTTTTATGAATTTAAATGAAATGAGGAGACAAACGAACAAATTATAAATGAACCGAAAATGTCATATGCTTACACCGCTTATTCCTTTGCGAATTATTTTTAAAATACGTGTTAATTGTGCATATTATTTATATTCAAAAATCTTTCTTACTTTTCTTCCATCATAGTGTACCTACGAGTATTCTCTATCGCATTTTCAGTAGATTTAAAATATTTTTTAAAAAGGTGGAACACAAAGTAAATTGAAATTGCCAGGGGCTATTTAGCAGAAAATCGAAACACGTACACAAGTAGAACTACTAAAAATACAATGAATCAACGAATTGAACTAGAAGTCTGGAGAAACTTTGTTAAGCATGGAGAAACTTCTACAACCTTTGTTTTTCTCTTTAAATCTTTATAAGACAGTCATAAGGTTTATAATTTTAAAAAATATGTTCTTTATTATGTCGGGTATTTTCTGGTAAAAAGTCAGGGCTGGATCATGCAAAAAATTACGTTTACAAGGATGTAGTCTTTCCCTACCCCTCTCAGAGAAAGAGGTATAATTGTTATTATATTTTTCTTTATTCCGACGTCATCATGCGGCCATTTTCGCGGGCAATAGCTGAAACAGAACAATGTCTGTTCGAAACCTAATTACTTTTTCTTTCACGCGATCACCCATCGATTTAATAGAAAGATCAAAATTTATTCGCTGTTACCTACAATAACTTTTGGCGAACACTGTTGCCGGGAACATTGGAAACTTTTCTTGTTAAAAGTTCCATATTGCGGAATGAGAATAATAATTCTTGAAATCACTTCCTTATTAAGAGTCCCACTACTCGGACTTTTTATAGAACTAACTGTCTTTATGCCAAGCATTCTTTTTCAATTTAACATGAGAAATGAGTCAACTAAAGTTCTCCACGAATATTTATTTTTTCTTAATAATTTAGAGGAGTTCTTATTTTTAAGTAAATAAACCAACGAACCCACTATTAAAAAAGTGAAAGTAAAGTTTCTCAGATATGTTTATTGTCATGCAATTCTCTATGCACTGCTAATTTTTAGAGGCCATTTTACCTAATTTTACTATCTTAATTAGAAGACATGTATTAGCTTCATAGTTTAAGGTCGTCAGTAGGTCTTAAATTTCCTTTTTATGAGAAATTGCATTAAATGCAAAGCCATCTAACTAAACTGAGCTACTTATCTGAAAATCAATTAATTCTATAAACCATGACTAGCCAGCTAGCTTATATTGGATACTTCCAGGACATGTTTAAAAATGAAAATTTGAGCTAATTTAAAAAGACAATGTACAGCTTATCAGGTTTTGTTCGGGAATCTCTTACTAAATGGCTTTAAGTGGCTAATTTGGTATCTATTGGTAATGTCCGCCCGCCGATAATAAGCAATTTATATGAACCATTAGAGGATCAGCAAACCGTTAAGATAAATGTTGAGGATAAAGTCTTAATTGCACATTTTTAAAACAAATTGTAACATGGTATTGCCTTCTTTTTAGGTGTTGCTTAAAAACATGTTTTATTTTTAAATTAGGGAAAAAATTATAAAAATTAAAATTAACAATTCTATCAATCTTTTGATCTTAAACTAAAAATAGCTTCGAAGATGTTTTAACTTGCTGTAACAAATAATGGGTTATAAGGTATTTAAATTTTTTTACGGCAATCATAACTTAAATCTAAAATCACAAGAAAAGTAGCGTAACATTTGTTCCATTAGTTTCAATAAAAATCAGAATTTTGTAATACAAGCGCTTGTCGCACATAACATACCAGCCGTCTCGTCTGCCAGACCTCGGGGAGACAACCGGAAAATTAGAAAGTAAACACTCTCTGCACGATTTTACAGCGGAAAGCGGAAAAATAACAAACAAAATTGACTTTTGTTTGAGAATAACGCAGTAATATGAATCTGGAATTGGTACAAGAATTACAAGTTATACCTTAATTTGTAAATTACCTTTTTTACGATAAGATTTTACTAAATATGTTGATACCGTGCCACGTCTCTGCCTACCCTTACCGGAAAGAGTCGTTATAATATACGTATGTATTTAATGAGTTCGACAAAGATAAGCTGTAGCTTATGTTGTAGTTATACTGTCATAGTATTAAAAAACAACATAACTGAGAGTAGAAAGCTATTCACGCAAAACAGTATTAGCTATATTACAAGATTTAAATACATACATACATACATACATAAAATCACGCCTCTTTCCCGGAGGGGTAGGCAGTGACTACCTCTTTCCACTTACCACGATCTCTGCATACTTCCTTTGCTTCATCCACATTCATAACTCTCTTCATGCAAGCTCGGCAAGATGATTTAAATTTTAAGATAAATAAGTAATATGTTACAAAAATTACACAGCATAAGAGGTCTTTATTCAATCAAAAGAGACGAAGTACCACCGGTGTTCCCAGTGTACACCCCGGAGGCTTAGGAGACAAATTTCGCACAAAACAAATGCGATTCAAATTCAGACAAATAGTCCCTGCGCGGAAGAAGCCGTTTACCAGGAAATTTGTCCATTAGTCTTGGGCCGAGCAAATTTTGTTTTTCCTTTTCTTTAGCTGGCCTGTCCTGGAGATGAAGCATCAGAAATTCAACTAAATTATTAACAAATATTTCTCGTGTCTATTTACTGTGTGACATTCCCACTGGTCTGTCTAAAATATTTTCGGAATGTTTGTCTCTCCGTTATTTGAAATCCTGATAAGTAAAAATTTTAAGGATGAGTCTCATTTTTGGCAGGTGTATTTTAAATACAATAGTGTCAAAGGTCCTATTGTCTTGATCTTCAGAAAGAAGTCAATTTTATAGTTGAAAACCCTGTTTCATCTTGTTACAAATAAATAGACCTAATACAGCATGTATAACGTTTATTTATTTACAGATAAGCACTAAGTGTTTGTAGATATACTGAATCTCTCTCGCTTTTCTATCTCTTTTCTTCCTCCTGACCATAAATCAAAACGCGCACGGGATTAAATCTTTCTCTTCTTTAGCTTTGTCTCAGTAGACAGACGGTTTCGAAACACCGATCCGTTTTCCCACATTTAAAGAAATTTAGAATTTGTCCGCGTTATACGAGTAAAAAAAAATATTATTGCGAGCACAAAAAGAGAGCGATATACAAAATGAACAGTAAGTACCAACTAAATTATCAAACGGGATCCGGGACTACTGCTTATTGGACCCCTTTAAGATCTATAGAAATAATAAAACGTGGCGGAGTAGCCACTCACAGTGAGCTTAATTTGAGAGCTCCTTTGAAGAGATGATGAAGCAGAAAATGATCCAGGTAACGCCTTTAAAATGAAAAATTTATATCATGGAAATCTGTTGAAATAGTCTACCGAATGTCTACTAAGAGACGGACGGGTCGTTGCTTCTTCTAATTACTCGAAATAGCTAAATAGTCAAACAATAAACATTAGATAAAAATACTAATTTTCAAAATTCAACTTCTTAGTAACTATAAATGACCAAGTGTGGTCAGTTTGATCTTTGTTTCTATACAAATACATCTTTTATTAACTTAATTAACCAAAGCACAACCGAACTATAAACGAATATTATGATTATTGTATAGCTGTGCCCGCGACTCCGTCCGCGTGGAATAGTTATTTTGAGCATCATTGAACCCCTTAATTTTCCCCGTTTTTTTTTTCACATTTTCCATTATTTCTTCACTCCTAACAGTTGCAGCGTGATGTTTTATAGCCTGTATATTATAGCCTTCCTCGATAAATGGTTTACTAAACACCAAAATAATTTTCGATTCGAACCAGTATTCCTGAGATTAGCGCGTTCAAACAAACAAACTCTACAGCTTTATAATATAAGTATAAATATAGGATAAGATTAGGAAAGGATTTTTGAAAAATCCCAAAATTAATAACGTTATTTTAATTTGAAGACGTTTTGTTTCTGCAGCCATGTGATACTCGTACTTATCACGAAGTCAATTTGCATCAATCGATAAGATATTAAAGTCAACACACAAGAAATCTTCTTGAACATTCGTTATTCTTATCTTTATTGAGTCGGGCCTTGTGCACGATTTATTGTAAGCGAGCGGTATCTGCTCTTTACTTTTGAATATAGTAATGTCAACTTACTAGGTAAAGTAAAAAAACTGTATAAACATTGTAAGTACAAAATTCTTATTCCTGCCGTAAATCCTGGTAACCTCTTTTTCTCTATTCCGGTTTTTTGTTTGCCTCCTAATACTTTTTGAATAGGTCTTTTCGATAATTTGGAAGTATAATATATAATAGGAATTATTGATAATGCAACGTGGAAACTGGAAAAGCATACAATTTGAAGTGTGTTGAATCCAAAAAGTCTCGAGAAAGGTTTTAGTTATGCACCCATAGCTATCTCTTTATAATTTTTACTGGACCATGACGAGAATCACATTAAACTTTCACGCGCACTCGGTCATTTACTAAGAACCTTAAAGAACTTTATTCATAGCGTATAAACAATTTTAACCATCTTTTTGATTTTAAACATGATATAAACATCAATATATTGGTACTCGGTACACATTAACGTCCATGACTGTACAAAATCTATAACAAAATTGCTCACCAAATAATAAGCGGGAGTAAATAAGCAAATAAGCGAGTGGGCGAAGCGATAGCGTGTCCAAACACGGCGTATTGCGCGGGTAATCCGGGCCGGGTGTCCGGCGGCGCGTGCCGAGACATTGCGGGCAGATAACAATCTATCTTCGGACAAAGACCACCAACCAATTTTTTTTCGAATCGAAAGATTAAATAAGAATTCGCTATTGTTTGATTTGGAAAACGCTTATTTGACTTATTTGAAAAGTGTAACACTCTTTAGATACTGGTAGACGTACCTTCGTGGCCTGCGAGTCTATTGGCTCAGTCTACGTAGGGAAGACATAAAATAATATATATGTATGTTTTTGAATCGATCGGATATCTTTAATCTTGCAATTTGTTTTTGGATTTTATCCGAAAGCTATAACGACCCAAAAAGCTTTAAGATAAATCTATAAATAAAGAAAATTTCCTAATTAAATTATAATATAGATTTCAACGTTCAACTTTTTACCAAAATAAACATAAATATTAATATGAATAATATAAATACGGGACAAATAATGTTCACAGACATGTTAGATGCACTGGTTGGTAGTGCCTTGATCCTTAAAACGTCGCCTTGGAAGAGAAGTAATATATCATTTTCTACTCTGCCGGACATTATCCACATAGCAAAAAGTTATAAATAATTTGTAAAAAGTACTATAAAAACAACTAGATTTAGAAAGAAAATATTGCTGAAAATGGCAGAATTTAGGAAAAATATGTGATTTCACATGTAAACTTGGCTCACAAAGAAATTCAAAAACCCAAAACACGTTAGAGACATTTATTTGAATTTCACCGGAGCTCGACCGCTATTTATCCTGGCATTTTCTGAAGTCACACACAGAAACGTTCAGTCTTTCATCCCGCGCTCTCAAGTATCAAGAATCGTGATCTATTTGTTTCGCTGGGCGAGCAATCGGAAAATGCTGTGTAGTCTCGTACTCTTGACATTTGACTGATGACACGAGGAGTTTCCCTAAAGCCACTCCTCTCTATTACTTTGAATACGCTTTTACAATTTGTTTACTTATTTTATAGGGCAAAAAATCAGTTACTCGTGGGTGTGTATTAAAAGAATAAAGTATGACTTCTAAGGCATGTTTCTCTGGGATTTCTTTGCAGCAATTAGGTTGTTCTGCGTAACTTAATTTATTGAATAGTGCATCAACCAAATAATGATCTAATTATTTAGTATCGTTGAGTAAGTATCTCGTAACACAAGTCTCGAACGTAATTCAAGGCTAAATCAATCTGTGTAATCTGTCCCGTAGTATATATTTATATTTATTTATTTATCAATTTTCTATTTAACTAGGGAAACATCATCCAGCTATCTTCCAGTCTTCAGATCAATGATACCTATATGAAAAATAACACAAAAAAGTGAAGAAGAAAAGAAGTCAATCAACTAAGCATCCAAGTAATTATACAACGTTAGAAACTGATAATATACCACAGGCGTGAATGGTTTAACCCTTACAGATGATTCCGATACTATTGCTTGTTCAATATCGCGAAACAATATTGCAACCAGTGGAGTGCGAGTAATACTTGTTACAGCACCAATAACCGTTCAGATTTCTTCACTTCAATCAAATCCGTACTTTTTTAATCTGTTTCGAGTAGATTCAGTAGATTTTATCCGTGTTATTACGTAAATAATGATGAAATTATTTTATCAGTTGTGCCATTGCTTTACTGATCAAATGATTGAGGTATCGAACTCAGTAAAGCGTGCTCGTTCTAAGTTGCACAATTTCAAATAGTATGCCACCATATTCATTTCCGAGTTATGTCCAGAACTTCCATTGCTGACCGATGAGGAAACATTTTAAAGAAACCTAACGTTCCGCCAACTGAATGGTTACATACGTACATGCATACATATAATCATGTCTATATCTTTTGTGGGTTGACAAAGCCAACAGTCTTGAAAAGACTAATAGGCCACGTTTAGCTGTTTGGCTCAATGACAGAATCGAGATTAAAATAGTGACAGGTTGCTAGCCCATCACCTAAAAGAAGAATCCCAAGTTTATAAGCCCATCCCTTAGTCGCCTTTTACGATATCCATGAGAACGAGATGGAGTGATCCTATTTTTTTTTTATTTGTGCCGGAAATCACGCGGTGCAGTGAGTCGTTTCGTGACTTTCATACTCTGTGCTCTTAAGAATAAACACTTTTAGCGTAAAAGTTACTCTTGATAATAGTGATTACTAATTATTAGTACTTACTAGTTATTTGAACTAAATATCAATTTATTAGATTAAATTACCCGATATACAGCAATCGAATAAATCGACTAAAAATATCAATTCAATTGTACACTGCAAGTTTGATTATACATGAAAATGATATATCTATTAAAAACGAACCCTGACACAAACTTAGATTTGTTATGCAGCATATTTGAAGTGTATAAAATTATTGTCCACATTCTGATTATCCTCAATCGTTCTTTTCATCGTATTGTGTTCATGTCTTTTGTAGTTTATTCAGTGGAAAATGGTCATCAACAAAAGATAATGCGATATTATTGTGAACCAAATGTGTCCGCGTGGACTACAATGTGTATGTGTACTGTATAGCCTGTACCTTTGTTTCGTAATTAAATATTTACTAGAAAACTACATATTATCTTTCACTTTGAATACATTCTTTACGAATACATTTCACGTGTTTATCGTTTACTAGCTAGGAATAGCTAGTAGCATCCAAAAGACTAAAGGCTACATTCAGCTGGATGGCTTAGTGATAATTTTTAGGAATAAGTAACAAATAAGCACAATAAATTATTTGATTGATTAATTGTGATTTTTTAACTAGTTATTATTGTTATTTATTATCTTTAACAGAATATATTTTAATTAATTATTATCAATGTATTTATATTAACTTAAACAAATTCCCGTCCAGTCGTTCTTGGAAGATTCTTTTTTGAATAGAAAATGAGAGAGCATCCTGTTACAACAAAATAACTTGTATATCATGTTATCTTGAATATAATAAAAAAGAGAACTTTCTTACACACCAATTTTATATAGTATAGACCCAAATCTACAAATAGGCTCACCTAGTATTTACTCAACCTAACTGAATACCTTATTACTCGCTCATTACGTTACAAGGAAATTAGCTTTACAATATGTATTCACTGGAAGGGAACATTGCTGGAGTGTAAATACCCTGGGTGGAACAAAACAACCCTATCACACGACATCAAACAACCATTATCGAGGTTGTATATAGAAGAGCTCTTGGACCTACCGGGATTTATCGCAATTTAGCGGTTATTACCGCGACAAAAGGGTCCTCCAGCGAAGGTTCATCTGTAGTTGATTGTACATATAAAAGTTATATTTAGAAATGTTAATAGGAAGGTTTAACACCTAACCGAAAAAGGTTAATGTTATTGTGGTAGATATATCTTTCAATAGATATGTATGTAGTAAGACCTGTGTTGCGAAATCAAATTGGATGTTTATCCTTCTTTCCCTGCTAATTTAATAAAGTAACTTTTTGTCTGGCTGGCTGTCTGTCTATAACGCTTTCACACCTTTACCACTGAACCGATTTTGGTGAAATTTGATACGGAGTTAGAATTGATGAAAAGCATAGACTACGAAAAAAGAGTAGAAGGGATGAATATTTGTATGGCAATTCGACGCGGACTTATAATGGACTCTTTCGATTTCATTTCATTCTCTGCAAGACTCAGAAAAACATGTAGTAAAAACTTTACACGCCGTATAAATGTTTTTAAACAGTCAGCTACACGACTGATACTAACACGCTTTGCTATTGTAACGTTACGTTGATCGATTAACAAACATCATTTAAGTTTGTAGCCTTATTGAATTTGTTTGACAAAAGATCTATAGTTTCCTTAACCCAGATAGTAATGTGCACTATCATTCTGTCTATTTTACCCTAGAGCCCGAAATCGATCTTTTACAGCATTAAAATGGGAGTTGTTAATAATGTAGTATATATATATATATTTATATTGAAATTATTATTATTATTTTATAATAAAAAAATACTTATCATGTAAATTTTAAAAGATTAACGTGACAAATTATTCGATAATATTTGGAAAAGCGATCTATATAGCTGACACTTGGATTATGAAACTGAGGACAAGATGGTCAATTGATTTGAAGGCATTTTATGAGACATGCATAGCAAATAGATAGAATAATCTGAAAAAATGGAGAGGAGGCTTTTGTTCAACAGGAAGACATGAATGGCAAAGTAAAAAAAGAACCCAAATATAGGCACGACTGAGGGTATTTTGTCAATGCGCACTCCTGTTACAGTAAAAGTTATTCAATACTATCTCTATGGCCCCAACATTGTGTGACCACAAATACGTGTTTCACGTTACAAGGGTGCCGGTACAATGACAGCAATATCCTAAGTTCAGAAACTTGTCTGTTGTGTACCTCCGTCAACTTTTCATGCAGTTAATAGCTGTAACAAAAACTGTTTTAACAGAATAACCTCTAAGTTAACAGCAAGTTTTATACGTAATTTTCTACTTGTGTTCTTATCTCTATTTTCCAAAAATAAATTAGTCTGATTTTATACCTTTTCATACACAATTTCATTAATACAGGTACACCGATTAGGAAATTCTATTTAATATAATGTACGGATAAGTGTGGTTCCTGGCCCTTTACGTTTACTGGCACCACTCCATATCTTTTCTATGTATGGCGTTAAAGGCGACTAAGGGAAAGGTTAATAAACTTGAGATTCTTCTTGTACGTGATGGGCTAGCAAAATGTCACTAACTTTCGATATTCTACTCTTTAAGGGATAAAGACGTGATTATAAGATACGAATGATATACGAACGGATTAAACAATGAAGTCACTTGGAAATGGTAGTATCAGTGTCGTCGGATCAATCAATGAAAAAAAAAATCTTTTTCTTAAACCAATGGCGGACTGTTACATAAAACTTTAAGCATCAAGTCCGCTTATTGTATCATACCATATTCGCAGCTAGGCACTCACAGTAAAGCAGTGAAAGGAAAACTAAAATTCCATTAGAATATTAAAACAACACGAGTCATAAATAACCATTCCTAAACGATCGTTTAGTTTGCGATCACAAACAGCATTTACAGCATGGAATTATAAATTCGTTCAGGCTGTGCCAACGAAAATCATTATTGAGCAATTTATTCCACTCGTGCATTTATGCATTCACTGATTAATTTATTAAAGGACCGCACTGTTAAATTGATGGCTGCTTTCGATGCGTCATATTTCGCTACTGATGTTTTTCCATTATTATACATACTTACTTGAAATAAACTTGTTTGGGTTTACGCACTATGGTTAGTTAATTATATAAAATTATATTAAGCTTTTTGATGGCTAGGTAGTCTTATTATACAGGTATCAATTTAATTGTTTTATCTTTTTTAATTTAAACAATTAAAAAAGATAAAAAAATAGTTTCGAATCTCCGCCAGTGCAAAAAAACTAACTCTTTCTGTTAGGTATTATAAATGTATCTAAGATGTTTAAACTTAAATGTTTATATGTACTATATTAGTTAGTAACTCAATACCCATGTCTCGAACTTTGCAGCTAACTCTATTCTGTGTTGTTTTTCCCAGATAATTAAGATTATTCATTTTAATATATTATAAATAAAATGCAACAACGGTAACAACAACGCGGTAACAAGTTCGGATGCACACACTGCATTGTATAGTAAGGGAATTTAGAAACCATCTTAGTACACAGGCGATGCAGGGTCGGGCTCAGTAAATCAATTTGCCCCCATTATCAGGTACACCCTGTGTCCTTAATTGATTTATTTTGCAACAGGATACCTACCTCAATTAAAAACTATACCCTTTAATTGATTATGCACGGGGCAGCTTTTAGACCAACAACGAATAATGATGATTGAGTTTTTAAGTAATACTTCCAGTCTATCCTTCCTATTTAATCTTGTTATCTACTTCTGTGGAGCCTTAAAATAGTAAAAAGGCTCTGCAGTGTATGTAATTGAAGTTCTATATTATACTTTTTTAGTGGTCAAATAACATTAGGTATTATTTTGTGCAAACGAAAAATGTAATGTGCATAAAATTAGACAAATAAACAAAAGTACTCGTAGGTAATTGTTATCACTCCGTACAATACGGTAGTTAGTATCAAATAAGCCAAAAACAAAACGATTCTCCGAAAATATTTCTGAATTTAAGATATTTTCGTACCCAATAATGAGGCTGTCTATCACTTGAACAAAATGAAAAGCTTTTTAAAGAAAGCTGCGGCCATTCCTACTTGAACGTTTTCCTTATTGAATGATGTCAGTAATATTAAAATGGAAAATAAGAGGACCTTCCCTCACTTAGATTTATTTTTATAAAAGTTGAACGTTTGCGTTTAACACCTTATTTGTCACGACACTTTTTTCCAAGTAAATACTTATTCACTTAAGTTTTTCGCTTGACATAATATTACAAGTAGGTATGCTTAACATACTTAGCTTTCTTCCTCAAATTCTATGTTATCAAAGAATGTAGTTTTATTTTCTTGTATTCATTTTTTATATTTTTATCTTTCAGTTCCTTAACCTCATACACCACCTGAAACAAAAAGAAAAAGTATTCTATACAAATCAAAATTATTTCTTCCTTGGGTATTGTTATCTTCTTAACTATCTAGTTACGTTTCGTCGGAATTATGTGTTTTTAAATAATCTCTCTCTCATAATGACCATTATACCTGTACTGGTGGTACCGGAGCTTACAATATTAACCATAAATAACATAAACAATATGTATATTATATCTTATGATAAACACGGGGAACGGTAATTTAAATTAAGTAACATATCTTATTTAACTCAGCTTAAACCAGAGCAAACCAGTTCTTTCTAGTTCAAACTAGTATTTGTTGGAATGGAAGGCATTTTAAGTAAAATAAATTACCTGTTACAAGATGAGAGTTTGTGACCGAGCGCGGATCAGGGCGGGCGAACACTACGGAAATGAGAAATGAATTGTGGCGAGATGGGTGTGCGCGCCGCCTTAATGGCTATAAAACTGTCGGATATCTATGGCTTAGCTCTTAGAACAAGGTTTTTGTTATAGTTAGAAAGTTTTTCACTCAACTGAAAGGTCTTTATTTATAGATCGGAAAGTGTAATCATGATTGAAGGCGGTAGAAGTAATAAACATTTAAACAGATGTTTTATCGTTCATGCATAGTGAGGGCCTGATTCCTTTTTTTTTATTTTTTTTATTCGCACACAAATAATTTTTAAGTAAAATTTAACTCACTTATTTCTTACCACACAACCATAACATCTTCAAATGAATAAAACCGAAGTTATCCAATAAAAAAGTACGTTTCAGTTTTTAAGAAAATAATAATTATTTACAGTAAATTGTATTCTCAAATAACTCGAGCACATTGCTTTAAAAAACCGGAAAACGCGGAAGACTCGTAGCTTGAGGCGTTTCTGAAAGTGGGTGCATTAAATTGTTTCAAACGTTATTACGGGAAGTACATAGTCTGAGCGTTGTTTTTCATATTTGCTTTCCATCAATGTCAGACATCCGTTATACTTACCATTGAGTTTACTTTCTTTTCATTCTTTTGTTTTGAAGAAGATTCAAAACTGTTACCCTACATTTCTCATTTTTCAATTTTCCTTTTTAAATTGCTACTACGAGTATTCTTTCTCAGAAATCTAAAATAAAAAATATTCATCTTCGTTTAAGCTCTCTCTCACTGATAATCATTCCTTATTGATCTTAAATTTTGAGGTGTTAACGCCACATTATGGTAATTTCATGAACTTACATCTAATAGCTTTTTCCGTATTGGTATCTAAAGGCTTTCTTAACTGAATGAAACTATGATTGCGACATGAGCAGCACAGATATAATCGATTGAACAACGGCGCACCGGCAGGGCAAATAACGCACGGATCACTGCAAAATTGATGGTCCATGATTCGGGAGAGCTGGCTCGAATTTTTATTGAATTTGGTCTCGCTGGCATCAGCTCAAACACTACGTTAGCAGAATTAAATTATGGTAGCACCAATTACAGCCATTTTTGAACCGCATGATGGCCGGACGCCAATTTGTGCTCATATAGGCAATTTCTGTTTTAAAATGAGCGCCATAATTTGTGAATGTCGCCATATTACCATATCATACAATGAGTATGAGTGAACGAAATGAACAAGAATATGATCGAGATAAAATGATTAAAAGAACCAATGGAGACAAAACTAAAAATTGTGAGAACCGATCAAAGGGAAAAGAAAAATATCAGAAAACGAACTCTATATGTTCCAAAGTATTGCTAAGAATTAAAAGCTGAAAATTGAACTAGAAACACGAAAACATAAGTGATAAGAATAATTAATAGAAGAAAAACAAAACAGTACTATTTCCGCAAATTCTCCAAACACGTTACAGTCAGTGAAGCGCTCTCCGTCTACGAGAAAAGTTGTGTGTACTAAAGTTGGATTCAAATAAGACTTGAGGATTTGGTGAAAGGATATGTAAGTCTCGTACAAATTGCATTTCGCAGCTTTTGGATACGGACCATAATACAGAGTTCGCTTGATAAGTATATTCTTTATAGTACCTATTACAATTTCAAATCACGAATAGAAAACATCGGATTCAATGGGTTTTATGTCAAAACTAAATTGTGGTCGCGGATTTGTAAATTAGCACAATTTAGCAAAAAAATATATATTTAGTGGATAGGTATATGTCTATTATCTGTATTTCTGTTATAAATTACTATATTGTTGCTAATAACACAGTGACTTGCCGCTTTTTACTGAATTATCTATTGCCTTTATTGTTTGCCGGTTGACTGGAAGAAATCCCTTCATGGGATAAGTCCGCCATTGCAAGTGATTTGTTTCTATTATAACTATGTACTTACTATTTTCTTGTTACTGTGTAAATTTCTATGCAAATTAAGATATTACAAATAAACAAACAAAAAATAGTACTAAAAAACTAAATAGATAAAATTGTAATTTTCAATGGTTTCTGTTTAACTTTCAATTATCGACCTGATTAAATGTATATAACTACACTTTTAAACCTTGTATGTTGTAAAAATGATCTTTAGTGAGCTATATCAACGGATCTTGATCCGCCCAGCATCCCTTAAAATATTGATGAATAACAATTAAGCAAAAGGATAATGAATAGAATAGATTTATTTTCAAAATTAGATACAAGGTATCACTTTTTGACGTCACATCACTTAAATCTTATTATAACTACTATCGCTTCCAAAGCGCATGTGTACAAGAAGCGGCGGAACAAACTACACTGCAGCATTTTCACCGGACGTCAATTTACAAATGTAGATCTGTGAAATCTAAATCATGGACGAATGCACATTGTCTACATTAAAAAACATGAATCATTTAAATTTTCAGCCCATGTAATAATATTTGTAGATAGAAATGTTGTCTTTTACGTAAATTAATTATATTTACGTAATAAAAATCTATCAAATTCCAACTACCTGAATAACTGAAGCTAATGAATCACTTATCAACTCAACTGGTTCCCTGGAATTTCCTCTATCGTTAATCAAATCAATTGTTAAATGATCCGTCGAGCGGCAGAGCCAGCGATTCAGACAGTAAGATATCTCCTTTCTTTACCGACTTGATGACTCTCCTGTGTAATATTTTTTCTTTAGGAATCAATGGAGTCTCTAAAGGGAACAATTTGTCAGCTGCCTATTTTGTCTGTTAAGTTACAAAAAACGAAAGTACAGAAGAATTTATTTCTTCTGTCTAGTCAATTATATACACCACGTTATTATATTCGACTTAACACTTTTAATTAAATTTGCTCAAAGGTGAAAAACTTACATTTTCTTCCAGCAGGCCAGCTTCCAGAAACTTTTTAAGGCTTTGTTAACAACATTTACCTATAGTTTTGCTGATTATTGTTATTTTGATATACACAGTACATCTTTTTATATTAGTTATAAGAATGGCATGAATGCTAAAAACTAGGCATCATATCACAGGTTTGGTTGATTTTTATTAGGACCACGCTGTGCAAGCCCATTGATTTGATATGCAACTGATTGTATAGGTAGAAAATCTTCTACAAATGGTAACATATTATATAGTTTTTTTTTTTAATTGAATAAGTAGTTCTTGATTTAATGACACACTTATTATAATTAATTATTTAGAGTATTGGAATTCTCACACGTATTTTTTGCACGCTTGTTATCTAAATTTCTTAGTATTTTTACATAGTAAAGTATTATTTTTGTAATATTTTTATTTTGTGGTTTGGATTTGGCTTGTTTATCGCCGCGATTGGCCCCTGTTTGCTGCAATATTTCGACGCAAACTCTTTAATAATTCAGCATTATACGGTTCAAGTGGGAGCCATCTGCTTCGGTTTCTTTTTTACGTTAGTTTAAGCACGAATGATAGTGCACTTATAACATTTGCCCTATAATATATACTGACGTGTAACTACTTAAGCTGATGACCAAATTAAAAGCCCACCTATTTGTTTTTCAATTACATCATCAATCATAACCTTGAAAATCCCTAAGTATTTTGAATCTCCTCTTTAAAGTTTTTTCCCCGATACTTATTACTAAAAGACAAAATTTTATAAAGGAAACACGTTACATGTTTACCACCTAACAACATTATAATATATCCATCGCGCATTTACTTCAAAACAATGTAAATAATTCGGAACACAGACTTTATACTCCAACTGTTAATAGAAGTGTTCCTTGCCAAGAGGTTGAAATAGTTAGCTGCATAGCCCAGGGCGGATTCTGTACACGACCACAGGCCCCAGATGACAATGTTAGTCTTGCGTCGTTATTCGGACTATGTGAAATATCCTCGAGCCACTGTTATGGAGCGTAAATTATCAATACAGCATTATGAGAGGAATGCGATAGACGGCATCGTGAAACACCACTTCGATTTACAATGATTAGAAAATGTTACGCGCTGGATTGAAATTAATGCTCAAGTTTGTCAATGTTGTTCTTATAATATTTAGCTAAAAATTTTAAACTACATTGAACTTCGTGTAAATTGGGAAAAATCTTCTAAACATTTGAAGTAAATATAACTGTCCTTATGCTGCCAACAAAATAAAAATATCCCCTACTATCTTACTACACTCACAAAGTCGCATGCGTATTCATGACCTCAATCCTTTTCTTAACCAAAATATTCTTTCTAGCAACCTTAAAATTAAAGTCAATGTTACTTAGCTACTTGTATTTCCCCAAGCCATATTCTACTTCTCGTAGTTCGAGTACATACAACAACAAACAATAAGTAAATACTAGTAAGAAGGTGAACAATAATTTTCATAGATTTCCGGTCGCCATAATAGCACGTACACAAAGTTTTATTGAACTCTCTCAATATATTTTGGCTTTGGCACAAATTCGATGGTTGTTGAATTAAATAATGAAAAGGCCATTTTCCACAGGTTCAAATGTATGGCTGGCAGTGAGCCAATTTTTGTGTCCACTAGAAATAATTTTTGTCCACAACTATAACTTATTGATATATTTAAGTCGACGCTGAGATGGATAAAAAATCTTTGAAATTTCACTTTTGATTTACACTCAGATGATTTTTTTTAATTACTATTTATTCTTTGTTGGCATGTAAGTTGTTAATGCTGTAAATATCTTCTTAAAAGCTAGTTAATATGTATTTCCATTTATAAATATAGTCTGTAAAGGTAACTGTAACTTTTTGGTTAATATCATATCAATATCTATTTATATTCGCCCTCAAAGTATAATATTAAATTCAGAAAACTTCGCGGCACCACATGATCCACTCCGCGGAAAATATTAATGTCATCAATTTTCTTCACGTCTCTCCCTCAGCATTTTACAAAAACATCCTAATATCCATTATAGCTGAACAAACAACTTGGCAGACCGTATCCAGCACATACTAAAGCCATTTATTAGCCATCATAAATTGCTTCTGTGGGTTTACTCAGTTTCAATTAACGGAGCAGACTATTGGCGCAAAATATAAAGTGAACGGGTCTGACTTTATCTTGTTGTAAGGCTAGACTCGATGGAACAGTTCTATAAACTCTTAATATTAATAAAGAGCAACCCCTTCATGATAAGCCATCATAAATGCTAGAAAATTTGGTAACCACATTTTATGAGGAGGATGAAGTACATAATACTCAATGATGAATTATATTCTTATTAAAAACTTTTATCTGTTTTACTAGCCAAAAAACAACATTCGACCAAAACTACTGGTCGAGTAAAGCTGAAATAAATTACTGGGCGATGTGGTTTCCGGAAAAAAAAATAGGACCACTCCATCTCTTTCTTATGAATGTCGTAAAGAACTGAGATATAGGCTTATAAACTAAGGCTTCTTCTTTTAGGTGATGGCCTAGCAACCTGTAACTATTTGAATCTCCATTCTATCATAAAGCCAAACAGCTGAACGACCGTGGCATGTAATTGTTTTAAGACTGTTGGCTCTATCTACGCCGCAAGGGATATATACGTGATGTATGTATGTATATATTACACAGGTTTACAGTGATTTTGGTGCCGCCAAAACTATAACTGTTTCTTATTACATTGGGTACCCGTATTAAAACTACATACTTATTATGCTACGTGTAGTTTTGGAGATATGAAATATGTATAAATAAAACATAATTAGCGAATATTTCATATTTATTAACGTTATTTTGCAGGTAGAAAGCTTCTTTTTCTGGATTTTTTACAATGTTCAATATTTTGACAATCCCGTGTGATACTCCAACAGTAATCCGCCATCATATGCTCATCCCAGCGACCTTGATACCTATCTTCCATCACTTTTAGATCCTGATGAAAACGCTCTCCTTGTTCTTCACTACAGGAACCAAGATTTTCAGGGAACTTATCCAAATGACTGTGCAAGTAGTGCACTTTTATGCTCATGTTACAGCCAAGATTCTTAAAGTTGTTCAAAAGGTCTTGAACTAATTCCACATAATTTTCTGCCTTTTTATTACCCAAGAAACCTTTAACAACTTTAACGAAAGATTTCCAAGCCACTAATTCCAAATCATTCATTGACTTTATGAAATCTTTGTCTCTGATTAAATGTCTTATTTGAGGCCTATCAAAAATGCCAGCTTTCAGCTTTTCTTTACTTAAACCTGGAAACTTTTTTGAAATGAAATCAAAACATGAACCAGTTTTATCCAATGCCTTCACGTACTGCTTTATTAATCCTAATTTGATATGCAGTGGAGGTAAAATGATCTTATCCCTGGAAACCAATGGTGGCTTTATAACATTTTGTTTACCAACTACCATATTTTCTCTTAAGGGCCACTCTTTCTTGATCCAATGGTCTTGTTTTGCTCTGCTGTCCCATAAACATATGAAGCATGGAAATTTTGTGTACCCGCTTTGCTGACCTAATAAAAAGTTAACCATTTTTAAATCTACGCATATGACCCATTGGTGATCTTGATACTTCAGTTTTTCTAAAACAAGGCCTACAGTTTCATATTCCTCTTTTAGCTTCGTGAAATGAGCAATCGGGACAGCTGCATATTTATTGCCAATATCTAACAAGACTCATTTAAAACTCCTCTTTGAACTGTCTATAAACAACCTCCACTCGTCGGCTTGGTAACTCGGGAGACCCATTTTTGTCAAAAGGCCACCAATATCATTACAAAAAACTAAATTGTTTTCAGAGCTAAAGAATGGAAGATGTTCTCTTTCACGATTACGATAAAATGAGACTTTCGTACCTGGAGCAACTAGATTCCTCTCTTTAAGTCTAGATGCTAGTAGCTCAGACCTCTCTTTGGAAAGGTCAAGGTCTCTTATTAAGTCACTTAAAGCATTTTGAGTGAACAGTAAAGGCACTCCTGTTTCAAAATCACTGTCTTGTTCATTCGAAGAGACCTCCATCATATCTGTGCCCGACAAATCTAATGGTTCCACTCTCGTAGTGTCTGAGTATAGTAAAGGCCTTCTAGCGGACGATAAGTCAGGATATGTCATTTTCTTTTTATTTATGCCGTGCATTTGCACTACACAAAAGTAACAGTCATCAAAGTGGTTTTTTGGTTCTGACCAAATCATAGGTACACTGAACTCCGTATGTTCTCGTTTACCACTTGCCCACTGTCTTAAATGTTCAATGCATAATTTACACACGATTTTCGGTAACCACGGCCGATCTAAATCCTTAATTTTGATCTTAAAATAGTCAAAATATATCTTTTTTTACGAAGTCCGTTATAGGTTTTCTAAATTTTTTCACCACATATTCACCACAAATATAACAAAATGTATTCGGATTATTTAAACAACTTCTCTTAGACGACAACATAATAATATTATCAGATAGTTATACAAATTGACGAAATGCGAACACAGTAAACATCAGAAAATGGTTATTTATTTTTAATGTGGGTAGTTTAAAAACTACACGTAGTATTGCCGTTCTAAAACTTTTGTACGACTTTGTATCAAGTTATTAACGAAATTATGTCATAGGATTGCCAGCACCAAATTTTTTATTTTATTTTGTAGACCTGTGTTATTTTATAGGTTGCTTGGCTTCGCTGTTCAAAGAGTACATACATATAATCACGTCTATATCCCTCTCGGGGTATACAGAGCCAACAATCTTTAAAAGACTTACAAGCCACGTTCGTTCAGTTATTTGGCTTAATGAAAGAGTACTTCCTGATATTCCTAATATTCTGCCCGTACGTAAGAATTCGTCTTTTTTTTCTCCTTGTCTAGTTGCATTAAAAGTTACCTGAGATACCTTATTTAAAATACTTCCTAATATTTCGTTGTTCTCTTACTTCCTTAACTTGTGTCATGGGGTTATTCAGAGAACGACCCGGAACTAAAATGATTGTTATTGTCAAAGGAGACATAACTGTTGTTTATTTGTCTACAATTCGCTCAACACTGGTGTACGTAACGTAATAGATCATATTCTTAAAGCACAGTAAAGCCAAGGAGTAATTGTATAGTCCATCTTGTACTGAAATAAAGTTTAATAATCTTGATACGTCTTTTTGTTGTATGATTTTTGTAACTTAAGCCTTATACGACGACAGGCTTTAATACCCGCGGGTACTGTGTACTGTATACCTACGTAGGTATGTATTAATGTCTAAAATTAGGTACGTTCATTTTGTTTGTTCTTCTCACGGTTTTATTATTTATTTTAAAATGTTTTTTTAACAAAACACGATTATTTATCTTTATTTCAGTACCCAAACAGAAGGACTATACAATACAATTGTATGGTGTAAATATAAGTTATGTCTGCAACTTTATGTATTTGTTCAGGCGTAAGTGAGCGAAATTTATCACACTCAGCGTTTCACCACTACGAAGCTTACTGTGTACTGCCTGATAATCCAGATTAGCGAAGTTCTAATTTAAGTTTCCAGGAAATTTACAATGAAACGCGCGGGTATAGTAAGTAAATATATTATTTGGTTCGAATGAGGTTGCACGTACAAGCAGAATGGAATTAAACCTCAACAGTGTAGTTATCCTTAACATACAACACATTATTTATTAGATAGGTTTATGTCCTATATATAGAAGAACTACATGACAAGACTTGACCTTATTTATCAGGTTTATAAAATGTATAATTCTCCGATAAGTAAGATAAAAATATGGATTTTACAGAATCAAAACATGCGAGTCTGCAATCACAGCCGTGCGGTGGTGGCTATCAACTGCTTTTGTAAAATATCCATTGGAGGTTATATACAGTATATTGGTAGGAACCTCATTGCTTGACTTGCTCTAGTCCATTCTACCTCAAGACAAGCAAAGCCACTTCAAAGACATAGGGCCTCTACCATAAATTTCCGTCTTTACGGGTTGGAAGCCTCCCTTGTCCAGCGTTGCCCTGTAATCTTTATAATGACATCGGACCACATCGCATTTATAAAATAATTACTTTTTATCGACTGTCAGTATGGAACATTGAAGCGACCCAGTGCAAGGATATAATAACGTATTGCTCCTCACGCCTTGACTGCATCGTGTCGTGACATAATCTGTCAGGCTGTACCAGTGATTGATGAATGGAGAACTCGTACTAGTATGGGGCTGATTTTTGATCAATTTAAGTATGATTATAGTATATTACCGATTTCTCACTTAAAAGTCCACATAGACGGCCAAAAATAGTTGTAAACGAGATGCTATATGATTGTCTCAACAGAGTTTCGTTTTGATTGCAAAAGTAAAACATGTACATCCGTCCTTTGTATAATATAAATTAATATTGAGAACTAGTTGACATACACGACCAACAAATTAAGGTCATCTCACAGGCCATCGCAATCTGAATGCAAAAACCAGTGTTTGTCAAATAAAATTTGAAAAAAATCTGTTTCGGAAGCATAACGAGGTATCGATGGGTGCAACAACCCGACTTCAGCAAAGAAACTACGATTTAATAGAACTGTTTGGATCGATTGAAAACTTTACTCTTTGCAATCCGAGTTGTATTTTATTATTTATATTGTGAATTGAGGAATTTGTTTAAATGGTACCTACAGAAGTGATACAAACTGTCGTATACATAATACGGTATTAATTAAAATTGGGATAGCATCAGTATCTGTTTGTATTTGTATAAATTGGGATAATATAAGTATCTGTATGTATAAAAGAGTTCATGCTGAAATGATTAATATCCTTTGCGTAGAAAGCAGACATTATAAACAAAAACTTCGGACGTTCCCAAAAGACGTGCAGCAATAAACAATACATTTTGAAACAAGAAATCATCTGAAGTTGGCTAAAAATATTCGGATTATATTTTCTCGTAAAAACTTTTATTATGGAAGTAATTAATTTGAAAGAATGCTAATTTTTCTTTTAATCGCTTCTTTAGCGCCGCAACTTTTATCTACTTTGTTTGAATTACTTTCGCCCGAGCAGTTCGCGGCAAGTTCCGAAACATTTTTATACTAAGTTATATCACTTTCGGTTCTTTAAAACAACGACATTGTTACAATATATTGAAAGACTTTGAAGATCAACATTTATCAAATCATAATGTGTAAGCAGTGAATTCTGGTAATAATAGATTTTGCACTTTTTGACGAAATTCACACCTAACGATTCAATTTAGGTAAAGATTCAGACAAGTAAAAAAACTAAAAAAAATTAACTGCCTAAATTCTAATTCATTTGATGATTTGATTATGTAGTTATCTTACAAAATCTTTCAGGACGAGTGATTTCGTAACTTGTAATGAAAATACCTTATATGCTCTATTTTCACAAATAAACTGTCTTTTTTAACTAGGTCTGTCTTTTTTAATCAGGACGTCTATGTAACTACTTACTCACATACATTAAAAATTAAATCTCTTAAGACAAGACTTTCTTTCAAGGAAAGATATTATGGAGCAGTATGGAAAAACCAACCATAGCGAGTATGAGTCCGAACCTTAAAAATTCTTAAAATAGAATCCTCCTTGTATTAGGTATCAATATCAAGTACGTACTCCATCGACTTTTTAGCTCGACGAAAAAACACGTCTATTTTCCTTTTACGTCTGGAACATTTCATTTGAAACGGAATAGGTGATGTACCTATTTCATGAAACCTGTGACTACTCAATGCAGATCAAATATTAGGCAAATTGGATCACTCCGCAGCGACGGAGGGCCAAAAACGGTTTACAGCAGGGTTGAGGGAAACGAATTACTTATAAAGTAAAATACATTTGTTGTGCTCTTTCACTGGTGGTTTTGTAGGTATATCGGAACTGACGACCTGAAGACTACTTTCTATTCGCTCCATTTTAATCAAAAATTGTAATGTTTTTTATAATAATTTTAATAAATCTCATATTTTCGATGCTAAACTAATATTTTATCCCTCAGGCCTTGTCACTGTTGGCATTATCTAGCTCGTAAGTTGTAAAGACATAATATGTATTATGCACATTCACCTGATAAATTTACACAACAGATTTACCACAATCTTTTCTAACAAGCACTTCGAGAAATCAGGATGATTGTTAACTAAGACCAGAGTTTAGTCTGAACTGAATGTTAGTAAACTTTTAATGGACCGCATTCAGCGCCATGCAAAACTGCTTCGCAACCAGTACATAATTTAATCTTTATATAGCTACAAGCTGTTACCCGTAGTTTAACTCACGCGAATTTAGTCAATACATCTACAAAAAAATACAGGTGTTATCGAAAATCCAATGGGAATTTTAGTTTTTACCGGGATGAAATATACGCACCGCAAGAAGATTGGTTCAGCAGTTGAAGTTGAAGCAGATAACGCATGACGAGAACAAACAAACAAACAAATAAACTTATTTTTGCTTTTATAACTGTTGGAATGCTCTTCTATCCTGAAAATGGTACGCTACAACTTTTTTTAAGATTTCAAAGTTTTCGGTTTATACAAATACTCTTTTGCAATAGGAAAGGCCGTTTATTTTGGTTCATCTACAATATCTTTGTCTCTTCGGTTGAAGATGTTCTGAAACACCATATTTTTACAACACCTTCGATTTCATCCAGGTAAGTTCATCTAGACCTTTTTCTTACACTTCACACTCCCATGTGTATATAACGTGTTTTAATTATTTTGCTGGTGAGGTTTATAATATTAATAACTTCTATAGATGCTTTAGCAGTATTTCGACGTTATAATATAAGAAAATAGAAAAAAATCAACTCTTTTTTCTTTATTATCATCGAATTTGTTCTTTACTTGGACCCGAGGTTCGTCAATGTCTATGGTTTAGACCAAAATCCTTACAATTAACCCTGACCAGCTTGGAACCAATTCACTACATTACATCCTTTCTAGAGTAAAAATGACAACAGAAATAAAGGGAACCGTGGAATTAAAATTGCTTTTCTTAATCGGTTGAGGTGAGAATAACTAGAGCGCTCACCTCGTTGGTTCAATTTCGAGTGCTTGTTTTCAATACACTTCCAAATTGCGCTATTAAAAGTTCCCTAACTGCCTACAAGCCAAATTATTAACGGCATCCAACTGATATCGAATACCGAACAGTTTAAAAAAAGCATACTCAGCCAGTGTATGCTACTCTTGAAATTCTGACACTGTGTTACAAAGTTTATGAGTTAGAGGCGAAAAAAAAATTATCTCGATTATTGGATTTAAATATTGTTAAAAGATTAAAATTATTTTAAACATCAGCAAACATTATAAACTCCACCTTAACTTTAAATGTATGGGCGAGAAAGATGGGTGTGGCAGAAAAAGCACAAAAGTAGAACACACGCGGTGGAAATGAGAGTAGAGTAGGACAGGTGAATAATTTTTGTGATGTGAAAGAAGATAAATGGTCAGGAATAGAAAAGGGAATGCCTAGATAGAATATAGATTAGATTTGCTCATGTCGAGAGAATTAATGAAAGCAGGTTGTTGAAGCAAATATACAAAGGGAGTGTGAATGGGCCTGTTGGAGTGGAAAGGTCTAGACGAACATAACTTAATCAAATCGGAGTCGTTCTAGCAAAATGTCAGTTCAAAAGTACCCGAAACCGACGAGCTTGCATGAAGAGAGTTACGAATGTGGTTGAAACGAAAGAAGTACATATACAGAGATCGTGGCAGGTGAAATGATGTAGTCTCTGCCTACCCCTCCGGGAAAGAGGCGTGATTTATGTATGTTTGTATGTAAACTTTTAATCAAAATATGGCGCGCCCACAACCCATTTCGTTCTTCCTTTACCTAAAATTTATTTTTCATGTCTTTTCTTTGCCCTGTAAATTGAACAAATATAAACGCTTTAACACCAAAGTTATTTCCCATAAAATCCAATTTCATCAAAGATAAAAGTTTTGAAAGTTAGCCAAGTTTGCTAAACTTTACTAAGCAGTGGCTGGCGTATTTTCAACGGCGCTGGACTAAAGTTTTTTTTTTCGACACTTTGTAATCACTAGCGCCAGAAGCGGTAAACTTTAGCTACTATTTGGTTCACTTTCAAACTCTTACCGTAAAAGCCACAAGCCATATCTACTTTTTCCGCGTTCTCTGAGGATCAATTACACATGCAGTCGCTCTTACCTTTATTCATGAACTGCATTGAAACTAATTTCAAAAAGTACCTACTGTATTCGAGGGCCTAAATGTGACGCCCTCGTTTTAAAAATAAAACCAAAAAATTCTGACATGGTGATATAAAAGCAAAGATTGAAATTCGTAGCATAGACGATAAATTCTTTCAGGCTTTCAGAAATTTTGTCGCATTCTATTTTCACGCTGTACGCTTCCGATTTTTAGAGATATATACCCTTGACTGGCCATTTTAAAGGCAGCATGAATATTTTTAAGTTTGCATTCGCACGAAAGGCCCGCACTAATGCTTGTATAAATGGTACTTACCTGGTCCGCTCTCCATTCTACTTATACGTTAGATGTTTTGAATGCGAGGCCAAATTGACTCCATTAAAAGTTTTGAAAGCGCTCGTAGCTTAGATAATTTACGGAGCGAGTTATGCCGTCTATAAAAGCATGCATGGGTACTGAAAACTAATGAATTTATGTTTGTGTTTATCTTTTCGGCGTTCTCCCTAAAGTTGTGATTTAATGGTAATAAGCCCTGCCTCAAAGAGGAACGTATAGTTGGATACATGAGGAACTGTTAATGAAAAGAGTGCTTCCACTTAGGCTGCTGAAAAGCTTGTATTTTATTATGCACCGTTTTATTTATTTATACTCGTATATTCTTTATTGTAACATTTACAATTGTTTAAGTACAATTGGCGAACTAAATGCTAATAGCATTATCTAACAGTCTACCATTTGGGTTACGTAGAAAAACCCTTGCTTTAGGTGGTTTTAAACTTAGTTGTCAAAATTTTCATTAATAGTGAATAGCTTTAGTTAAAATGTCATCTTTCTACCTAGTCTACTTTTTTTTCATCGTTTTGTCGTTTAATACCTAATATTCTTCTAAATATAAGAAAAACTTGTATTATCATTATTACCGATCAGTTGATAATTCAAATTACTAAATAAATAAATAAATAAAAAATAATTTTAAACTTAATTAACTCCATTAAAGGCTGATACAAAATACTGTTCATGTATCTCCATCGTTTTTTGCTAATTTGCTAATGAAAGATACTCTGCCGTTTTTTACCTCAGTCAAATGGATTTAGTGAAGCGCATCTAATTTTCAAACTCATTAAAGAGGTTTATTTAAAGTAACGTACGTTTTGCCGAAATCACATTGGGTCTTCTATATTTCAAATTAAAACTTACTACTTGTACTTACTCTCTACTTTGCGTATTCTCGGTAAAGACATTATACTAACTTATACTTTGTATCAGTGATTTTCATCGTGTGTCCTATCCGCACACAGCAGTGCAAACACGTGACCAACAGTTCCGTAACGTGCATATGCATATACATATCATACCGATAGTGGCGCGTTCAGTGAATATGCAATAGTTTCACCTAAAAATAGCTCGATATTCAATATTATAATAAGCAACGATTGCTTTAAATATTAGGTAGGTTGGAGACGAAAAAAATGTGAGAAGGCAATGGGTTCAAACCAGTATATAGATGAACACGGACCAATTCAACTTTTCGTCGTCCATCTTAAAATACTGCGACAGTGTCAGACAAAATATTATCCGCTAAAAATTCACGTGGGATCACGGCGAACGTCCGTGCAGCGTGCAGCACTGACATCACTGTCACTGACGAGTACGAATGTACTATATGACACAAAATAATTTTCCACTGGTAGTGATAGATACGTTACTGATCGGTACGTGCCGGTACTGTTGTGTGCCAATAGGCCTGCCTCCGAAAGTGGCCGTCTTTCGTCTTACGTCTTTTCCCTCTCCTCTGTGTCCGATCTTCGGCATTTTCAGTTTTAAGGCCAATACCTGTCCATTGTCCATTGTCCATATCATCATTCGCGGTACAAGTAAGTATAGCATACATTTATGACTATCCATGCAAACTCGTGGGTCAATAGTTTTATTACTAGCTTCTGACGGCAACTCCTGAGGTAAACTAAAATTCACATATTCCCTCTTCTGTGAGAATTAAAAAAAAAGTAGACTAGACTTGATCTTCTCCCCCCTTAATTGTGGTCATTCAGAAACGAAAATGACTAGAATGATAATTGGGATCTAAAGGAAATACACGTAAAAAGTATTGCCATGTGTACGTGTGCTATTTTCATGTAATGAGAGTCATTGAATTCGCAGTTTAGATTTAGTACGTTTCGACTAGAAATACAGGGACACATATCCCATAATTGATAATAGAACATAAAAAACACGCAGTAATTAAAGACGCGAAGCAATTAAGAGTTTAATAGGACTGCCACGTTACCAACTTGCATTTGCTACCTAACAATGTCAGTGTGTTTTACAGTTGCAAGTTACATGCAAACTTTTAACGAAAATTATAAAATTGTGGCGACATCTCTACGCAACTCGTCACAACATCCAATCAAACAACTACTGTCAATCATCGTGAAGAAATAGACGCGCTCAACCAATAGCAGCGAAGAATCTAAATCGCGATTTTAAAGTTTTCACGGATTGGAGCTATATATACAATCTCCGACACAACATCGTTGGAGCCGCGGTTCCCCAGGCAATAACACCTAGCCTGGCGGAAGATCTTCCCTTTGGGTGGCGGTTGAGCCGAATCATTGCTGCCGCCACAAAATAATTGTAATGAAAAAAAAATTCTACATCATTAATTTGGAATCATAGAAAAGTACAGTTAACCACATATTAAGTTACCTTACATGGACCTTTTACCGTGCATTCATACAGTATTTACTTTAGAGGGCAGAGAATTTCAAATACACAAGCACATGCTGAGCTTTTAAGATCTGAACCTAATGTGTCCAGAAGACTAGCTGCATTGTTTTTTCTTCACTACCATACCAGAATAGAAAATTACACTAGATTAATGTGCGCGTATTTCCTTAGACGCCTTTTACGACATCTATAGTAAAGAGGTGGAGTGGTTCTATTCTAAAGTGCCGTGAACCACTGGGTACTACGGACGGAAAATAGTGCAATTGTTGTATTAGAAGAGATTCACGTGAATTCACTATTCTCTTAAGAGACATGCGAAATCGTTCTTTTTCTTTTAGAGATGTGTCTTTAAAATTGTGCTCTACCCTGAAATGGAAACGCGTTTCACATTTAAGTTGGCTGCACTGGTAGTCGTTCAGCTCAGACAAGTCTTTGCAGATCTACAAGACTACACATTAAGATAGTAATATCTGTGACCACTACCAAGACGTCGATCGCGGGTCGTTACACTAGGCTTTATAAATGTACACGTTACATTTATAGTATAGTCTGTCCGTCTTCCTTTCTTTCGAAGTTTTTTTTTCCTGTCCGCGTATAATGAAGAAAGAAATAGCTGTGGGTGCTTTATTTTGCCTTTACTACTCGTACTTTACTTAATAAATAAATAAAAAATAAATTTCTCGGCCTTTTTGCGTCAACATCAAAAGTCACTTTAATCCGTTATTGTTACACTCCTCAACACTCAGCTTATCTACAAACAAACACTTAATAATTGATAACCCACACCTATAAATCATTGATAGTCGATCAAACACATATTTTGGAAAAAAATATTACAGCACAAATAAATAACATGACGTTAACGAAAAGCCTCGTATAAAATCACAGATCTTAATTTAAAATGTCTAAGACACAAAGTCGGCACAATGTTTAAATTTTCGAAAGTTAATTTTACATGGCAAGTGGAATTTATTATTAATTTTAATGCTATTAGCAATTCGTGGCAAGTGGAAAGAGGTAGTCTCTGCCTACCCCTCCGGGAAAGAGGCGTGATTTTATGTATGTACATATTATGTATGGTACATACAGTCTAAAACCATTGTACCAAGATGACAAGTCATTTGATAGTTTATAGACAAATGAGTATGTAACCGGCAGGCCTTGTGGTAAGACATAATATGAAATTGGTATTTGGTATTGGAGTCAACAAAATGTCGAATATTTTTTAATATAATATTATTTAAACAAGGTAGAACCATTATTATCTATGCACTTTCAATCAAATCTTTGAAGGCGGTTTGGACTATCGCAATTGAAGTTATCTAAATTTCGAAAAAAAATGATAATCTCTTGGAACATGGTCCGAGGAGTACAGTGGATGTCTTAGATATTCCAATTTAAGCTCCTCTAATTTGGTAGCCATCTTTTAAGCAGTGTGTGGTCTAGCGTTGTCGTGAAGCAGCGCGGCGTGGAGCGATTCACCAGCCTCGGTTGTTTAGCAGCTAGTTTTGCCATCATAGTTTGCAATTGCTAACAACAGACGTCTGCCGTAATCGTCTGGCCAGATTTAAGAAAACCGTAATGGACCACACCGGCACTAGTCCACCAAACGCATACAAGTAAGTTTTTTGGGTCAAATTCGCTTGGAGCAGGATTTGGCTGGCTGGCCAGGGTCTAGCCATTGTGATGAACATTTCCGATTATCGTAGAGAATCCACTTTCCGTCACAGGTAATGATTTGATTAAAAAACCCTTCATTATTATGCTGGTTAAGTAATGTAACGCAGCAGACGACACGCGTTTGCCGGTTTGCTGCACTCAATTCGTGAGGTACCCACCTTTCAAGTTTCTTAATCTTCCCAATTTGCTTCAAGTGAATTAAGTTAGTTTTATTGCTAACACCGAACCTGAAGCTAACTCAGACGTGGTTTACGATGGTTACGCTTCCACAATTCTTCATTATCAACTAAGGTCTCCGGCCGTCCAAGGGGCTTGTTCTGCAGGTCAGAACGAAAACTTTGTAACCTAAAACGCACTCTGTTTTCTCCTGCGACACGACCGCCATACACATCAATAACCCTTCGAGCCATTTCCGCAGCACTGGTGCCACGGTGGAACTCGTACTCGCAAATAACGCGATATTTCAAGTTTCCCATTTTGTAAACAGAGTAACCCAAACAGAAAATAAGAAGAAAAAGAAACTAATTAATGACGGTTAACGAAACACAAATACATGTGTAAATAGCTGTATAAAGGAGATGGCCCAATTGAAGTATGGACGACTGCCCTGGAATGTACATTCAGTCAGAAAAGTATCGGGAATGGATTATTTATTTATGGTTCCAAATTCAAATTTTTGTTTTTTTTGTTGTTGTTAGATTGGCACAACTGTTTTCCATTTTGGCGCGGAGTTTGAGTTGCATCTGTTGTTTACATTCAATACAGTGCTATTTTTAGTTATATCATATCTAGTGTGTATTGCTAATTTCATAATGGATAAAAACATCGAACAAAGAGTTTGTCTTAAATTTTGCATTGCCAATGGAATATCGTGTTCGGAGTCACTGAAAATGTTACAGAAGGCTTACGGTGAATCGACTTTATCAAAAACTCGTGCTTATGAGTGGTACAAAGCGTTCAAAAGCGGTCGAGATGTGATGGAAGATTTGCCTCGCTCTGGTAGGCCATCAACGTCTGCAACTGAAGTTAAAATCGCAAAAGTGAAGGAAATAGTGACTGAAAATCCTCATTCAACTTTGAGAGAGATAGCCACCGAACTTTCTGTATCTCACGAGTCGATCCGTACCATTTTAACTAATAATTTGGGTATGAAACATGTTGCCGCTCGGCTAGTCCCAAAAGACCTGAATTTTTTTCAAAAACTCAATCGCATGAGAGTCGCTGAGGACATGCTAGAACGAGTCAATTCCGACCCAACATTCATGAAACGCATTGTTACTGGTGACGAGACGTGGGTTTACGAGTTTGACATGCAAACTAGTCAACAAGCTTCCGAGTGGCGCCTTCCAACTGAACCGAAAACGAAAAAACCACGCCAAAGTCGTTCAAAAGTCAAAGTCATGTTGACTGTTTTCTTTGACTATCGCGGTGTTGTGCACTCGGAATTCTTGCCGGAAGGTCAAACGGTAAATAAGGAATATTATTTGAGTGTTATGCGGCGTTTAAGAGAGCAAATCCGACGAAAAAGGCCAGATTTGTGGAAAGAAAATTCTTGGTTTTAGCACCATGATAATGCACCTTCGCACAAGGCCATCATTGTGAACGAATTTTTAACCAAACACTCAACAAATACCATCGAGCAACCACCATATTCACCAGATATGGCTCCAGCCGACTTTTTTCTTTTTCCTAAACTCAAATTACCACTTCGTGGCACCCGTTTTCAATCGGTAGAAGACATAAAAGAGAATTCGCGGCGAGAACTGACCTCAATTCCGGAAACAGCGTTTAAAAAATGTTTTGATGATTGGATTATTCGTTGGCGTAAGTGTATCGTTTCTAAAGGAGCATATTTTGAAGGTGATAAAATAAATTTGGATGAATAACAAACAGTTTGTGTATTATTGATCTTTTCCTGCTACTTTCTTGACAGAGTAGTATACACAAAACTACTATTCTTATATAATCTTGAATCGCTGTATATTCATATTTTTTATGAAAAAAGTTTCAGGAACTTGTTAAATGTCTACAATCTTAAAAATAAACTTCCTCATCTACTGGCTCAATTAATTAGCAAACTTCTTATAAAATGCTTTTGCTATAAGTTTTTATTCAGGAGTTTTTACTGTCGCATACACATCACTTAACTAGTCTGGTGCGAACATGAATCAACGTACCATTGCAGTTTGTATTTATTTGTGGTATATATAAGTGGTACTAGTTGTTGCCCCGCGGCTTCGCCCGCGTGGTTATTCTTTATATTAAAGAAATATATGTCTATTTGTAGGTAATGTATGTGAGAATTCTATCAACACAAACAACCAGCATGTATTCAAATACACTCTGAACTGAACGTATAGCAGGTTTAAGGGGCTCCCCTATGTGAAACTAGTGGCACCGCCGATTAAAAATCATTACTCAAAACAATATAAATATCAGATAAAAAGCTCAACGAAACAACGAACGGAAGAACGGACGAGTGACGTTGGAGTGACGTCTGACTGAGCGATGTTCAATTCAAACGTAACTTCGCGTTGGTCTGACCACTAGTGTTGCCAGATCATAAAATCGATTTTTAATAAACATATATTTTTATCGATTTAAGTAACACAATCAATTCCAAATGTACAGCAAACAAATTATTTTTAAAGTAAAATATATAGATTGTTATTAAATATACCCACAATTTATTGAAGCGGTCTCAAAATAATGCTTCTTAAAGCGTATATATTGTACATACATACATATAGGCCAACCTCAGCTATTTGACTTAATGATTTAAATAGTGACAGGTTGCTAGCCCATCGCCTAAAAAAAGAATCCCAAGTTTGTAAGCCTATTCGTTAGCCGCTCTTTACGACATACATAGGAAAGAGATGGAGTGCTGCTATTCTTTTTTGTACTGGTGCCGGAAACCACACGGCACCAGTACCTACATTAAAGGTTATAAAAATAAAATAATTTTAAAATAAAAACCTGTAGGTATAATCAATATATTTTTTCTTTAATTAATTAAACCCCACCTACAAAAAGCGACGAATTTAGCTAAACCTACGAAAGAATACATGTTTTTGGCAAATCCCATTGGAACTTTAGTTTTTGATAAAAGGTACTTTATATCCTTCTCCAGACTCGTCATTTTATATTACGTGATATTTTTTTTTATTTCATGATATTTCAAAAAGATAACGCGTGAAGATGTAACAAAAAAATAAACTTACTTTTCTATTAAAATGTATGTTTATTATTAGTTATGACTAAGGTGTCCCAAAGACAAGTAGACCAGTATCGATATCGAAATCATTAAAGCGATTGGACAACACTGCTTTTACAACTATAAGGAAGTTTAATAGAAGCTGACAGGCCGACACGTTTTTTTCCTCACGCTCCTGCTCTGCTGTGTAACTTTCTTTGTTTTCATTTTATCTGTCATAGTCTGTCTTCTTCAGTCAAAATAAAATACGGAGTGATCATTATTTTTAGATTTGTCGTGTTTATTGAACAACGTTTTAACACTTTATTTCAATTTCAAAAATGGTTATGCCAGAAAAGGTTTTAATGCGTAAAATTAAAAAAAGAGAAAAAAGGAAACTGCAACTTATGAGCAAAAAATATAATGCAAATAATGCAGGTAAGTTTTGAATGACTATAACCTCTTCACTCAAATGTGCGTTTATAACACTATAGTTAAATAATTAGGACTATTATAATTTTCTTTTGTTTCAATTATATATACATTTAATTTCCAGAATCTGAACCACAGAACGCCAAGAACCGACCACATGAAATCAATGAAGACTGTGCAAAAACAGATTATAAAAGTAAGTAAATTATAAAATGTAAGTCACAGCTTGAAGAGAAACAAAGCGTGTTTATATAAACCAAAACCACATGGAGTCAAGTTTTTCTACAGGCACTATAATACATACCTAATCATAAGTTTTATGTTACACTTTCTTCTTTTGCATCTTTCCAGTTGTAACTTTTATTTTATCTAAATTCATTAACCTTTTTATTCTAGCTTATTTGACCGCAATTTTAACTGGAATATCCAATCAAGATAATTTTTTTTATGCCTACCCTTTTCTTAATTAAAACTACCAGCATTGCACCACACCACAGTTTTAATTACATATACTTTATATTTCCAGATTCGGAACCACAGGAAGCCAAGAAACGACCACATGAAATCAATGAAGACAGTGCAAAAACAGATACTAAAAGTAAGTATATTATAAAATGTAAGTCACAAGTTGCAGAGAAACAAAGTGAGTTTATATAAACCAAAACCACATGGGGTTAATTAAGACCTTTTTTGTTTATATTGTTATTATTTTTAGTTTTAATTACATATACTTTATATTTCCAGATTTGGAACCACAGGAAGCCAAGAAACGACCACATGAAATCAATGAAGACAGTGCAAAAACAGATACTAAAAGTAAGTATATTATAAAATGTAAGTCACAAGTTGCAGAGAAACAACGTTGAGTTTATACATATAAACCAAAACCACATGGGTCAAGTACAGGCACAATAATACATACCTAATCATAAGTCTTATGTTACACTTTCTTCTTTTGCATCTTTCCAGGTGTAACATTTATTTCATCTAAATTCATCAACCTCTTTATTTAAGCTCATTTGACCTCAATGTTCACTAGAATATCCAAACAAGATATATTTTTTATACCTACTCTTTCTCTTTACAAAATTGCATAAGTGAGATAGACTGACTATTGCACTGTGGTTAGCGCAATATTCGCCATACAATCATGTGACATTCGCCAGCTTGATTGGCATATAATTTGCCCTTATCATCATAATTAAGATACACTTAATTTCTACAAGCGATGTAAATGTATCAATATATCAATAATCAACAAATTATTGTTTCAGAAAAACATAAAAAGCAAAAGGCTGACGTCAAAAAAGAACCTGAGGTAAAAGATGAAAATGAAAATGGTGATTCACAAAATGTTGAAGAAGCAGACTCGGACAATAAAATAGAAATAAAGCCAAATGATGAAAGCCAATGTATGTATACTAGCTTTATGGTTAATAACTGTATTTGTTTTTTATTTTTAAGTTAGTGTGTAGATGTAGATTATAAAATTTATTTCCCAAGACAGACAGATTGTAATAACTAAAAATGTAAATAAAAAATTGATTCATACTGTTAAGGAAGAAACCAAATGAAATACTAATATTATTTTTTATTCCAGTGCCTGGGTCCAGTTTAAGTCTCAGCATTTCACAAGAAAATAAATTCTCCTCTTTGGAAGGCAAAGTGTGTGAGCGTACTCTCAGGGCCATTAAAGACATGGGCTTCACCACCATGACAGAAATCCAAGCCAAAGCGTTACCACCATTGCTGAAGTGGCGAAATCTCGTGGGAATAGCTAAAACTGGCTCCGGGAAGACCCTGGCATTTTTAATTCCTGCAATTGAATTGGTTTATCAGCTGGAGTTAAAGCGTAGAAATGGTAATTATTATTTTTTAATGTTCTTATGTCTTAACATAGTATTTTTGATTGGTGATAGTATTAAACTATTTCTATTTAATCTTATAAAATTTTATAGGTTAATTTTCCAAGCATCAAACTCATCAGGAAAATATCCATAAGAAGGGATGACGAATTTTTTTATAATTGCATTTTGTTCATAATCTGATCACATAATTTTTTTTTTACATATGTACTAAGTATCACTTCTTTATCACTAATGAGGTAATCCAAGCCAACAGTCTCTTTTAAAGAACAAAAGGCCATGTTCAGCTGTACTCAATAATCTCAAAAATCTATACATCATGGTACTATGATGACATCATTTGTAAAATCTATATGTACTAATATTATAAAGCTGAAGAGTTTGTTTGTTTGAACGCGCTAATCTCAAGAATTACTGGTTCGAATAGACCATTTATCGAGGAAGGCTTTAGGTTATAAAACATCACGTTGCAACTATTAGGAGCGCAGAAATAATGAAAATGGGGAAAATAATTTAACCTGGCTTCCGTTGCGTGCGCTGCGAAAACGGTTCAAGATACCAAAAATATATGTATGAAAGAATTATTCCTCTTGAAAAAATCTAAAAAAATGTCCACGACAGTATGTATCTTTTAAGATAAACTGACTACAACCGTTTTTATGGTAACGTACGTCAAAAATAAGTTTGTACAAAAATACATTTATGAGAACACCTTGTACAACATACAACGGAGAATAACCACGACAGTCTCTTCCACGCGTACGAAGTCGCGGGCAATAGCTAGTTATTGATATAGGATCAGTGTAATAGGCATGATGACAATTTTTTTTTTGTGTTAATTTAGTTTCATAACTAAAACGTTGGTCAAATAATGGCATCAATAAACAATAATCTACCTGAGATATACGAAAAAACAACACATTATTTGGAATCCTTCAAAACGCTTCTTACAAAACGCAAACGTCACATCTGAATATCTTGTTCGCGTCATGAACTTTATATGTATTTGTATGACAGCTACGTTAATTATTGCGTTTATGGATATGATGTCTTAAAAAAGTTATTATTTTTTAAATGGACTTTCCCGACGTACATTGAATGAATATAAAACATAAAATAATTACGTGTATTCTATCATGTTATTAACTAATTAATATTGTTTTAAAACCTTGTCATCGTCCCTATTGTTAATATAAAATATAACCTTTTTTATTTTAATAACAGTTTCTAATACAATTTTGATTTTCCTTTCAAGGAACTGGTGTTATTATTCTTACGCCGACAAGGGAATTGGCAATGCAGACATATGGAGTTTTGATGGAACTGATGAAGTATCATCGTCACACTTATGGGATGGTGATGGGTGGAGCGAACAGAGAAAAAGAAGCTTGGAAGTTACTTCACGGTATTTCACTTAATTTTATTCATATCAATGGCGTAAACGCCGCTTTAAAAATAAAATTATAGTTATAATGAAAATTTTTATTTCAGGAGTCAACATTTTAGTAGCAACACCGGGTCGATTGCTTGATCACATGCAAAACACACCAGGCTTCGTGCACAAACATGCTTACGGCCTCATCATCGATGAGGCAGACAGAATGCTAGAGATTGGTTATGAAGAGGAAATCAAGCAGATCATCAAACTACTGCCCAGTAAGTTCAATTTTGTAACTTTAACAGTGTCTTCTCTCTCTTTTTGTCATTTCTTCATAGTAATCATAACTTCCTTACTGCTCTGCTCTAAAGTCAAAATTTATTATTTAAAATCTAATTTCCGTGCAGTGCCGTGTGGTTCCCGTAAATTATAAAATTTTATTTAATAATGAAAAGAAATAACCACTCCTTATCTCTTTCTCATGGATGCCGTTAAAAGCGACTAAGGAAAGGCATATAAACTTGGTATTCTTCTTTTAGTCGATGGGCTTGCCTGTCCTGTCACTATTTGAATCTCAATTCTATTATCAAGCCAAAAAAGTGAATGTGGCATATCAGTCTTTTAAGACTGTTGGCTCTGTCTACCCCACAAGTAATAAAAATGTGACTATATGTATGTACGTATGTTTCAACAGAAGAACGACAAAACATTCTATTCAGCGCCACTCTGACTAAGAAGACTGTAGCACTTATTAAAGCCATTGGAAATTGCTCATTTATGCATGTAGGCGTTGAGGACCAAAAACAAGCAACCGTGGAAACTTTGGAACAAGGGTAAGTTTTGATTGACTTTAAGCTTTGTGATACTTATGTATTCTTCATGTAACTTTCCCTCTATCTTTCATATATGTTCACTTTACCTTTCACATAACAGTGTGCTTTGAAAAAAAGTATGACAAAGGATGATGATATGGATTATAACCATATTATTTGGAATGCCTTATAGTATATAGTATTTTATATTATTCCGATTTATATGACTATAACACTAAAGCTTATTTGACATAATAAACTAGATTGTATGAGTAATTAATTACTCAATGTTCAAGTAAAATGTAAGTAGTAATTTTTTTTATAGAACTTACAAGATACGCGCGAGATACATACCCCTTCTTTCAATCGGTAAAAAACGATATCATTAAATTTTATTTTATACATATTCGTTTCCCAGGTTCCTTTTGTGCCCTTCAGAGATGCGTATGCTGGTCTTATTTACATTCCTAAAGAGGAACACAACGAAGAAAGTTATGGTTTTCCTCTCAACTTGTTTGTCCGTGATATACCATTACAAATTGTTCAACTACATCGACCTGCCTGTCATGTATATACATGTAAGTATATTTTGTACCACTGTTTATGTCCGGTTTGCCTGCTCCAATAGTTTGAAGTACACCCCCAAATTATATGGGTACCTGATTAAAATCTCGAACCAAATTAGATTTTTGTTTTTTCAAAGGTGAAGGCCCATAGTCAGGCAGAAGTGTTTGTTAGCTATGTATGATGTATATCAATCTAAGATGGCCACCACCACAAAATGTCGGATTACATACATCCTGTCATGATGAGCTGGTACTTCCGGTGGTCACGCGAGTAAGACCTGTTATTGTTTGCTCCTGATAAAAGTGAAGATTTAGTGCACTATTTACAAGTTTTAAGTGAAAACAGGCTGAGAATTATAACCTCAACCTTCTGCGGCAAAGGTATGACACTGAATCTAACGTAATAACATAACTATTTTACCACAAAACGATATCTTAATTTTGCCAAAATCCAACAACTGAAACATTTTGAATTTAACTTGTATGTTTTTACGAAATTCAGCCAATAAGAGCAAATTTAACATTTAAACCACATCCCACAAAACTTTCGTCACAGCCGGCAGGCATAAATATATACGTCAATTGAATGACATGACGTTGACATTGACACAATAACAAATAATATTTACTTTTTTAAATTTGAGTTCCTGCATATTTGCCAGTCAAAACGTTCCGTTCCAATAGAAGAATATCTTTAGAAACATAAATGGACTCAGAAAATATTACTTTTAGGCGACCAGAAATATCAAATTCACTAAATGATTCTGATAACTCTTCTTTGTTAGATTCGACGATAATGAGCCTACCTAATACATCTATTAACAACAGTGTTACACAGATTGAAATTCAGGAACGGATTGAAAATCTTGAATCGAAATTACTTTCAGCGAACAATGAAATAGATAATTTGAACGAGGAAAATATAAAATTAAAAAATGAAGTACATAGATGCCAAAAAGTAATAGAAACATATAAAAAAATTTGTACAGAAAAAGTTTTATCTCCTGCTTCTGTAAAAAAGAAAAGTAAAAAAAGGTTTCAAGAATCGACACTTTCCCAAAGGCTTTATCAAGAAAGTCCTACAAAATTAAATTTGGCAAATAGACAAGATCATGATTTTATTGATAAAGATGACGAAAATAAAAAGATAGATAACAAAATTAAAAAAATTAGTGATAAAGATAACGAAAATAAGAAGACAGGTATTCAATTAATTAATGATAAAGATGACCATAAATCTTCTAAATCGATTTCAAATTTAGCAGAAGATAAAATAGAAAAAGAAGACAATAACAGAAGTAAACAAAAACTTCAGAAACCAGACGTAAGTGATACAAAGAGTGTAACAAAAATATGCTTAATAAGTACTAATAAAAATAACAAGATGCTGTCCATTGCCGAAAGTACTTTTGGAAATTACAGGATATGTCATTATTTAAAGCCGAATTGTGGAATCAAGAATATGATTGAAGACTTAAATAATAAATTAAAAGAATACACTAACAAAGACTGCTGCGTCATCTTTATTGGAGATGAAGACTTCAAGAAAACTAATAATTATTTTGATATAGTGTTAAACTTAAGAGAAGAATTACAATTAATAACACATACTAATATTGTACTATGTTTGCCGACATTTGTATGTAACAATAACTCCACGATTTTCAATTGGCGACTTGAATGTTTCAACAATCTGTTATACCTAGATATTCATACGCATAATTACGCATATTTGCTTGATTCAAATTTGAATCTTTCCTATGATTATGACATGTTTTCCATACGATCTGGTACTATTAATAATAATGGTATTAAGCAAATATTTAGGGACTTACAGGAATTAATTTTGAATATAATTGATAATGAAAATTTAAACAGTGACGAATATGATATTATGGATAAAGTAAGCCCTGCTTCAAGTTCTGATTTTTTTCCTAAATAAATACAATAATTTAAACTTGACTATTTTACATCAAAATATTGCGGGTTTGATAAATAAGTCAGATCTTTTGTCAGTACATCTGGAAGAGTTAGCCGATAAAAAAATTTATGTAGATGTTATTTGTATATCTGAACATTTCATAAAATCTGGTGATGAAGAAGAATTGAACATTCCAAATTATCGTTCTGCGGCCATCTATTCCAGAAAAAATATTAAACGTGGAGGAACATGCATTTTAGTAAAAAATGATGTAAGTTTCAATGAGTTGAATTATGTTGCGGAACTATCTGTGCCTGATATAGTAGAGTGCTGTGCGGTTGAATTAATTCAATGTAATTTATTTGTATTATGTGTATACAGACCTTCAACTTCAAAGGATTTTGAGACTTTTTATTATAGGTTAGATTTAATTTTTAAAAGATTATTTAAAAAATGTAATAAAAGAATTGTTATGTGTGGAGACTTCAATATTGACGTATTAAAAAAAACGAATTTAGCCCAGGAATTTGAATATTTTCTAATGGGTTATAATCTCAAATTACAAATAAGACAAGTAACTAGACCGAGTTCTCAAACATGCTTAGATAATTTTGCCCACAACTTACAACTCAAATGTAAAAATCAGGTAATAGAATTCGCGTTGTCGGACCATTCAGCTCAAATCATAGTGATACCGATGGATAAAATCAACAAATTAAGTCAATGGCGTGCTAAAAAAAGAGATTTGTCGATTGAATATTTAAAACTTTTTGAAAACCACATAAAAAACTTTCCCTTTTCTGGTATCTATAATACAGATGATCCCAATACTGCTTTCAATCATTTCTTTGATAATTTTCAAATGATTTACAATCTCTGTTTTCCGCTTAAAATAAAAATATTTAAAAGTAAGAAGAAATTGAGATGGATTTCAAAAGGAATAAAAATTTGCAGTCGAAGAAAAAGAAGTTTATTATGGAAACATAGAACAGCGCCATCTAGGCAGAACAAAATTAATTTAAAAAATTACTCAAAAAAATTTAAAACCATAATCAATTTAACACAGAAGGCTCAAAATACATTTTACATCAACAACGCACAAAATAAATCTAAAGCAACTTGGCAAATAATAAATGATAAATATAAAAAAAAAGACTACATATCAGAAGTTCAACACGATGATAACTCAATATCAGATCCTAAATCAATAGCAGAGGCTTTTAATGCGTACTTTATTGAAAAAATTGAAAACTCTTCGAATAAATTATATGATAAAGTTGATCTAATATTTCAGCCACAATCTATGTTTTTAATGCCAATTATGACTGAGGAAGTAATAAAAATTGTAAGAACACTAAAAAACACCAATAGTACAGGTTACGATGATATCTCCACAAAAGTGGTTAAGTCTGTTTGTGAAGATATTGCCCCACATATATGTTTTCTCATCAATATGTGCATTTCTGCTGGTATTTATCCTGATAAACTTAAACCAACTATTATAAAACCACTACATAAAAAAGGGGATAAAAAAATTATGTCTAATTTTAGGCCAGTGGCACTTGGAACAATTTTTACAAAGATTTTTGAAAAATATTTATATGACTCCATTTACAATTACTTGACTAAATATAAAATTTTATGTGACGAACAAAAGGGATTTAGAAAGAATAAGACAATTAGTATGGCGATATATGATATGCTGGACATTGTAATGAAAAATGTGGATAAGAGGAACCCTGTATGCGTAGTGTATACCGATATGACACAAGCATTTGACTTTGTTAATCGCAATAGACTATTGAACAAATTAAATACGTACGGCATCAGAGGAAATGTATTAAATTTAATAAAATCTTACTTAGATAACAGAAGCCAATGCGTGGAAATAACCAGTATTTGTCCCAAAAAAAAGCAAGAAATCAATCATCTGTCAGGATATAGAATAAACAAGTTCGGCGTTCCTCAAGGAAGCGTCCTTGGGCCGCTTCTGTTTCTCATTTATATTAATGATTTACCTCAAAAAGTACAGCAAAAAATGGTACTATTTGCAGACGATAGCACTGCAATTATTAAATGTGACGACCCGAAGGAGTACGAATATGACATAAATAATACAATAAATGATATAATTCAATGGTTAGAAACTAATAATTTAAAAATTAATTTAATGAAAACTAAAGTTATGCAATTTTATAATAGAAAAATACCACCTAATCTTAACATACAATATAATAGTCAAAATATTGACGAAGTTCAAACGACAAAGTTCCTTGGCCTTACTGTTGACAGTCAATTATCATGGTCTTCTCATATCGAAGAAGTATGTAAAAAACTAAACAAATCGGCTTATGCGTTATTTAGGATATCTAAAAAAGTTAAATTAGAAGCTGCATTGGTGGCTTATCATGGTTTAGTCACCCCTCATTTAAACTATGGTGTAATATTTTGGGGTAATGCGGTAGAAGTTAACAAAGTCTTCAAGGCCCAAAAAAGATGTATCAGATCGATGTGTGGACTGAAATCTAGAGACAGCTGTGTGCCTATGTTTAAAGCACATAAAATGTTAACATTACCCAGTATTTATATATTAGAAGTTTGTCTTTTTGTAAAATCTAATCCCCACTTGTTTACAAAAATAGCGGACATAAGAATGAGGCCAGATCGTGTGAGACCTCAATACCAGCAAAAGTTGGTTATTGGAGGACATCAAAAATCTTTGATCAGTAATAATGTCATCGGGATGGCTCCTAAGATTTTTAATAAATTGCCAGATAGTTATAAGACCGAAGATTTAGTGACATTTAAAAAGACAATTAAACAGCTTTTAATAGAAAGATGTTATTACAGTGTTAAAGATTTTCTACAAGACAATTTGACATAATAATTCGATTTAATTTATATAATTCTTATTTTTGATGCGTGTACTGACATTTTCAATTTAATTTAAATTTTTATGTTGACTTTATTTTATATAAATGTATGTAATTAATTATTGTACGTCTGTAAAGACAGGACTCAGTGGTACTCTATATAATTATATTATCTTTTTACCTGTGCTCCACAATAAATAGATTTGATTTGATTTGATTTGATTTGATTTGATTATGGATAGCAAATGTTTTATTTTACATTTATTTAATTACTAAGGCTTGTAAGATTGCTAGTGCAGGAAATTGTAATTAAATAATATTTCTCAATCTTTTTAGGGCAAACAAGAGCAAGCAGAGCGCACTACAACTTTCTTCCAGTTCTGCAATGCAGAGTCCGGTATACTTTTATGTACGGACGTAGCGGCTAGAGGCCTAGACATTCCAGCTGTAGATTGGATTATACAATATGACCCACCTGATGATCCTAAGGTAATAAATAATATTCTAGTTATCTAAATGAGTATATAGATGTGCAATTTACTTACTGGATTGTTGTCACAGACTCACATTGTTTAGCATTAATAACCTTGGTCAAGTTATGATGAATGTTTCTTTTTTATTGGCCTGGTTTGGGCCCTAACTAAAATGTTGTTGAGTTAGTTTCTCATTACACTAATCTTAAACTTTACTTTGGCACTGGCTTGAATAAAACAAAACTAGTCAGTGAAGAAACCTACTTTATGCATATTTCAACTTATATATGTATTTACTTTTTATTATTTTATATTTACTTACTTATATTCTGTCATTAAGCCAAACAGCTATATGTGACTTATCATTGTTTACAAGACTGTTGGTCTTGTCTACCCCACAAGGGATACAGACGTGATTATATTTGTGTATGTATGTATGTACTAACTTATATATATATTAACTTTTGCTCCAGGAATACATTCACCGTGTGGGCAGAACAGCGAGGGGTCTCGGTACCAACGGGCACGCGTTGATGTTCCTGCGGCGCGAGGAATTGGGATTCCTTTGGTATCTGAAGCAGTGGAAGGTCACCCTAAATCAATATGAATACTCTCAGGACAAGGTGGCTGATATTCAGTTGCCGGTTGGTTGGAAATCCTTATACATATATTATTACTCCCCTAGGTCAAAATGGGTTTTATTTGTCTTCAAAATTTTTGTGTATATTTTGAAGACAAATATTTTTTTTTATCTCTAACATATTTTAACATCTATGTTTTATAAATAGTCAACCTCCTTGGCGCTGCGGTTAACACCTGGCTACTACGAGAGTCTTGGTTTTGATTCCCAAGGGCATAAACAAATATTTATATGATTTGGTCTGCATTAGTTTTTGTTTGTCAGACCCATGAGCAAATTTAATGCCATTACATTAAAATCACAAATAACCATCAAACTCTTTTTTTTTCAGTTGGAAAAGTTATTATCAAGAAACTATTACCTGAAACAATGTGCCAAGGATGCATACAGGAGCTATCTCAGGGCTTACGATTCTCACAAATTGAAGAATATATTTGACATCAATAAGATTGATTTGGCTAAAGTAGCAAAATCATTTGGTTTTGCTTTCCCTCCCGCTGTAAAATTAAACATAACAAAGACGGCCCGCCTCCAAGCAGTTAAAGCCAAAGCAAGCCAGAGCAATAAGGAGCAGAAAACTAAGATATACAGACAAAAAGGTGGTCATAAACGCTTTAATAATTAAGTGACAAGTAATAATTAGATAGGTTTTTTAATAAAACTAATTTATAATTTTGTAGTTGTTTTATTATTGTTAAGTATCCATCCATCTGCACACTATACTGGTGTATGTATTTTGTCTGAAACCCCTAAATGTTCCCAAAATTATTGCCAAAATAACATGAACAAAATGATAGATACACATATATTTATTCAACACACGATAATTTCTAAAATACCACTTGTTAAGAAAACAACGCGCTGGCAAATAATTATGTATTTGAAAATACTGCGAAATTTAAAATGTCATTTTAAAAAGACATGTCAAGTATCGACAAAGATTGTGGCGCTCTAGGGTTCATTGAAGTTTTGAAAAAAGGAAACCTAGTTTCTTTATGGTAACACCCACTGCGCCCTACATTCAAATTAGGGATGAGACATTGCTGATAAAAAATCAATGTTTATTTAATCGGTTTATTTCTAATGTATGAAACTCGATTAATAAAAAATCGATTTTCTTAAGAAAATAATCGATATTATTATATTGATAACTTTTTTCCTAATTTTTCAATTAATGTCATAAAAAATATATAATTAATGTAAAATAAACAACAGAAACAGTACTTTCTTATATAATCAACAAAAATTAAAGTTTTAAAACAATCAAGCTTGAAAAATGAAGTTTCAACCACGAATAATTAATAACATACCAACTAAATGTCGGTAAAATACAGTTCATCGACTATCCATCTAGTGAATGGTTGATTAAATGAATCATCTAAACTGTTTTAAAAACACAGGAAGCATGCACAGTTGGTGTTTATGTAATATTATGGAGCTATGATTGTATTCTTTGCAATTTGCGTTCCGGGCTCCAAGCCAGAAGACCAAACGTAATGTCGGAGTGCATTTATTGCATGATTATAAAAAAAATCGATTACTAATTTTAAAAAAAATCAGGTATGAAAATCAATTTTTACTTTTAAAAAATTTTTAATCGTTTATTTCCATAATTGATTATTTTTTCACATTCCTAATTCAAATATCGAAGGCGTCGTCTCAAGTACGCGCGCGGAGAAACTAGCGCGTTTTTTTTGTTGTCTGCGAAATTGTGTAGTTTATCCCTAAAATTCAGTACCAAATATAGTTTTATTATATCTGCAATGTTTGTGTTGTTTTCCGTGACCACCAGTCGCATTTACCACTTAATCGTTTACTTTTAAATTTCACCATATTTTGACTTTTGTTTACACTTTTGAAAAAGTAGTAACAAGTCAAAAGATGTAGTCTCTGCCTTCTCCTCTGGGAAAGAGACGTGACATATCCATGTACAAAAATACATTACACTTTATACTTAATGGTGGGATATGAGCAACGGGTGGATGCGCAGATTTTATTAGATTCCATTTGCTGACTAGCCCGCCGCGTTATGCTGTCAATGTGTGCGACTGTTTGTTACTGTTTGTTAATTAAAGAATTTAATACAATCGATATCAATAAAAGCGATAGGACAACACTGGGTGTACAACTACACAACTCTCTAGTTTATGGAAATGGACACTTTTTTTCCTCACGCTTGCTTGCTTTTTCAACTAGCGTTCGGCGCCATCTATTATACTGCAAACATTTTTTGATAACCACTACATAATAAAACACAATGACACTAGATGGTAAATTCCTTAGACACACTAAATCCGAAATAACTGATTGCTATTCATTTGAAGCCACAGAAAGGCACATGAAGAAATTCAACGAAAATATGTATGATTTTAAAAATAATAATGAGTCTGAAAACATTGAAGATAAGGCAATTGAAACTGAAAAATAATAATACTTTAATTTTTGCTCTTTTATTACAACAAAAGAACAAAAATCAAAATTACAAATATGTCAATGTATGTGAGTTCTTGTAACTAAGAAAATAATCCGCTTACTTTAACATTTAGGGATGATCGATATTAAAAAACATTGATGTTGACATCGATGTTAACATCGAATCAAAAGTATCGATGTGCGATAAACATCGATTCAAAAACATCGAAATCTGTAAAATATTTATGTTTTTTAAAAATAAAATAAAGCTGTCTATTATATTTATGAAAATTATTTATTATAATTGTAATAACGTTAAACAAAAATATTAAAAATCTCAGTATCTTTTGTTCACACTTTGTAAAAAAAAAATTACTTTGACAGATATTTTCCTTCAATCGGTTACGTTGCTGGTATAGGAGTTGGCCAGCTTTAGAAATAAGCCTTTCTGAAGCTGTGGATGTAGCTGTACAATACAAAATATACTTAAGAGCTATTTTCTTCTAATTTGGATAGGTGGATCTTAGCATTTCCATAGGAGTAATGGGTCTTTTTTTAACTCAGCTACCGGACTTTTTAAATAAAATTGTGATTCCAAAGGCATATTTGTGTCACGTTGACCAGACAAATTATTATTCTTTTTTATAACAAATTTATAATTTTTTTTTCAATATATTTATTCCTAAAACATCGATGTGTCGATAATATTGAAATCATGACATCGATGTTTTCCAGCTAACATCGATATTTATTCAACATCGATGAATATCGATCATCCCTAGGCGAGTTGCTTTTTAGCTTTTTGGGGTTGGCAACACTGTCTGGATCTGTCCTGTACTGTAGGTACTCCTGTCGTAGTCGTAACTGTCGTCGTGTTTATTGAACTTTATTGTTGACCCACGTTTTTAATTTTAACTTTTATTTTACTATCTCAATTTCCTAAATGGTTATGCCAGACAAGATTATGATGCGTAAAATTAAAAAAAGGGAAAAGAGGAAACTGCATCTTATGAGCAAGGAATCTAATGCAATGAATGCAGGTAAATTTTGAGTGAATCTAACCTCTTCACTCTTTCTAAAACGTTACTTAAATAACCCTTTTTTGTAAATATTGTTATTAATTTTTTGTTTTAATTACATTAGGTTTCAATTTTTCAGAATCGGAACCACAGGAAGCTAAGAAACGACCACATGAAATCAATGAAGACAATTCTAAACCAGATTCTAAAAGTAAGTATATTATGAAATGTAAGTCTTTTGTAGCGAAATTAACCGTGTATATATACATACTTAGTCATTAGTCACACTATCATTATACCTAGTACATGTATACAAATACTCCTTTTTCTAAAAGGTAAGGCAGAGATACATCTTTCCAGTTGTAACTTTTTAACTTACCTTTTCATTCAAGCTCATTTGGCCATAATTTTTTGGGTGACAAACTTTTTGACCATATTGTCATAAAGTAAAACCATTAAAAGTAATCTTTCCCATGTAACCTTTCAAGTATATATAATCATAATCATTGACATAATTGTTTCAAATCAATAATTCATAATTGACAAATTAATATTTCAGAAAAACATAAAAAGAAAAAGGCTGATGTCAAAGAAGAACCAGTTGAGGTAAAAAAAGAAAATGATAATGGTGAAGAAGCAGACTCTGACAATGAAATAGAAATAAAGACAAATGATGAAAGCCAATGTATGTATAGTTACTAGCTTATTGATTTTTTTTTATAATAATCTTGTTTGTAAATTCTGCAGCAGATTTACCTTTTCTTGATAATGATCTTTAATCCTCTTAACTTATTACCACATTAAATTTAAATAAACACTTTTGGTACTAAATGTAAATTCCACCCTTGGTAACTATATTCAAGAAACCAAATTATATAATAATACTGATATTATTTTCATTCCAGTGCCTGGGTCCAGTTTAAGTCTCAGCATTTTATCAGAACAGAAATTCTCTTCTTTGGAAGGTAAAGTGTGTGAGCCTACTCTTATGGCCATAAAAGACATGGGCTTCACCACCATGACAGAAATCCAAGCCAAAGCAATACCACCATTGCTGGAGGGTCGAGATCTCGTGGGAGCAGCAAAGACTGGATCTGGGAAGACCCTCGCATTTTTAATTCCTGCAATTGAACTTATTCATAAGCTGGAGTTCAAGCCTAGAAATGGTAATTACTTTTCTTTTTTGTCCGTAAGTCTTAACATAGTATTTTTGGTTGGTTGTATTTAAGCTTTTTATATCATAGCATAAAATTCACTAATTACAACATAAATAAATTTTTATAATATATTATAATATAAAATAAATTTCTTTGGTAAATATAATATATTATAATATAAAATAAATTTGCTATCAGACACCACCCTGCATTTCTAGAAATTCATAGTATTTAGTTAATTATCCAAACACATGAGTATTTAGTTAATAATCTTAACTCATGAAATCTTCTTTTTTACAAACATACAATCACTTCTTTATCTCATAAGGGCAAGCAGAGCAAACAGTCTCTCTAAAGACCAAAAAAAAAGACTAAAAAGCTGTATGGCTCAAAATAATCTTTAAATGAGTGATGACAAAAAGGCGAATGTGAGAACTCCGTACTTCCTGGGTGTTTGTTCTTTAACATCAATAAATTGAGCCTCTAATGATGAGATTTATTTGTTGCTGGTTAAAAACAAATGCTTGAGACTGAGAAGTATGTATTAGAGTCGTTTTATGAACACAGAATGGATATCTGATCATTTTAAATGTAAGATATAACCGTTTTTCCTTTTATATTAATATTTTAAATTTAATAAAATTTTGATTTTCAAGGAACTGGTGTTATTATTCTTTCGCCGACAAGGGAATTGGCAATGCAAACTTTTGGAGTATTGATGGAGCTGATGAAGTATCATCATCACACTTATGGGATGGTGATGGGTGGAGCTAACAGAACAACAGAAGCCCAGAAGTTATCTAAAGGTTAATCTTATTTTTATTCACTTCAATGGCGTAAACGCAGTGATGTAATAAATCAGACCTATATTGAAAATTAATATTGATGGTTGATGTCAACTTAAATTTTAACATAATTTACATCACTAAATGATTGAAACATTTAGCTGAAACTGAAACATTGAAACCTTGAGGTGTCATTCATAGTCACATGTTGTATACTCTCTTCCAGAATCACATACCTTAACCATTAACACTTATAAAAAACATTGACGTTCTCTTTAAAAATAAACAAAATGATAGCAATAAGTTAATTATTATTTCAGGAATCAACATTTTAGTAGCAACACCAGGTCGATTGCTTGATCACTTGCAAAATACACCAGACTTCTTGTACAAAAATCTTCAGTGTCTCGTCATTGATGAGGCAGACAGATTACTTGAGATTGGTTTTGAAGAGGAAGTCAAGCAGATCATCAGACTATTGCCCAGTAAGTTTATCTTCATAACTTCCTTTTACTTCTCTCTTTTGTGTCACTTCTTTATAGTTAACAACCTGTTGCCCGCATCTTCGATCACACACATTGTTTTATAGCCCAAATCCTGCAAATACAGTATTTTTCCTGGATGAAAGGTTTAAGGTACTTAAGTACTGACAAGAAGTCAGTACTTTTACCCGCAAATTTGTATGTACGGTGACCCGTTTTTCCGCTTTCGTGGGAATATCGGAAATCCCATAAGTGTTCACTACACTGTCTTAGGAACAAAGACAGTAAGTATTTATATTTAAATGAAATAGCTTTTCCCGTGGTTAAACTCGGCACATTGTCCTTCATAAACAATCCCACGGGAATGGTAGTCATTGATACATTGCTGAAGTTTGATTTGAACACACATACAAACTGCATTTTTTTATTCTTTCAGGCGCCTACCTGACTCTCTTTAGAACTCTTGATATTGCTATGGCATTGTTACTTAGATTCATAGAAAGAGATTGTGGTCATTTTCGAGTTTGTCCCAATTAATATTATCTTAAACATTACACCATTACTTTTAAGTTCTTTCACAGCATAGTTAACTTGTTATATAAAACGAGTAAATTATGCAGAATCTTTCACTAGCCACAACTGTCCATTTTTATTTCTCTCATCATCATCAATCTCTTCATTACTTTTCTAAACTGCAATTTGGTCCCTATAATAAGTAACATAGGTAAGTTATTTATCTCTAAAGCTAAGCTCTGAAGCTACAATTTAAAATTCCAACAGAACGCCGTCAAACTATGCTGTTCAGTGCCACTCAGACCAAGAAGACTGAAGCACTGACAGCCTTTGCGGTAAAGCAAGAACCAATTTATGTAGGCGTTGATGACCAGAAAGAACAAGCAACCGTGGACTCTTTGGAACAAGGGTAAGTTTTGATTGACTTTGCAGGACAGGCTTTGTGATACTTATTCTTCTCTAAGTAAATTTCCCTCTGTCTTTCACAAACACATTCACTTTATCTTTCACATAACAGTGTCGCTTTCAAGGACATAGAATATCTACATTGCTGTAAAAATAGTATGGCCACTTTGGCTCCTATGGATTATAGCCATAGAAATGTTCAAGTAAAAAGAAGTATTTTTTTTTAACTTAGATATTGATTATCTTATTTCGTTTCCCAGGTTCATTGTGTGCCCTTCAGAGATGCGTATGATGGTCTTATTCACGTTTCTAAAGAAGAACAGGAAGAAGAAAGTTATGGTTTTCCTCTCAACTTGTATGTCCGTAAAATACCATCACGAATTGTTTAACTACATCGACCTGCCTGTGATGTCTATACATGTAAGTATATTTTGTAACGCTACTTATGTCCCTTTTGATGCTCAAATAGTTTGAAGTACGTTTGGTTTGTTTCGAAGGTGAAGGCCCATAGTCAGGCAGAAGTGTTTGTAGCTACGTATTATGAAAATCGGTTGAAGATGGCCACCACGATAACTGTCTGATTACATATATCTTGACAGAATATACTAAATGGAAGGGCTTAAGTAGTACAATACTATACACATACAAATTGGGGATTTATAAAATTGTTTATTTGTAAGATTAGTAATGCAGGTAATGATTGTAAGTAAATAATATCAATCTCAATTTTTTTTTAGGGCAAACAACAGCAAACGAAGCGTACCACAACTTTCTTCCAGTTCTGCAATGCGGAGTCCGGTATACTTTTATGTACGGACGTAGCGGCTAGAGGCCTAGACATTCCAGCTGTGGATTGGATCGTTCAATATGACCCACCTGATGATCCTAAGGTAATGCATGATATGTTGCTGAACGAGATTGAATTCCTCGGTAAACAAACGCGGGGATTTAACCGCGAGTATATACGGGACAAATTACACCATTAACCCGGAATTTTAGCCGAATTAAAAATAACCGTCTTTTATTTTTCTTTCAGGAATATATTCACCGTGTGGGCAGAACAGCGAGGGGTCTCTGTACCAACGGGCACGCGTTGTTGTTCTTGCGACCCGAGGAATTGGGATTCCTTAGGTATCTGAAGCAGTCGAAGGTCACCCTCAATGAATACGAATTCTCTTGGAACAAAGTTGCTAATATTCAGTTGCAGGTTGGTTGGAAACCCTTATATATTTTTCGTGTTTACATTTATACCCTAGGTCAAAATGGGATGTTTACAAATTTTCTTTTTCTTGTGGCTGCCTTACTGATTTTATCTCGGAATTTAACTGAGTTATTGATGTTAGTTTGAAGTTATTATATAGACAGAAATAGACAGCCTTAATGACTTCAAACTAACATCAATAACTCCTTGGCGCTGCATTTTACACCCGCTACTAGGAGAGGCCTGGATTCCATTCCCAGCTGGGACATACGCAATACGCAAATATTTATATAATTTGGTCTGCATTAATGTTTTTGTTGGTCGGATCCACGAGCTAACTTAATTCATTACATTATCCCTTGTAACATCAAACACCTTTCGTTTCAGTTGGAAAAATTAATATCAAAAAACTATTTCCTGAATCAATCTGCCAAGGAAGCATTCAAGAGCTATCTCAGGGCTTACGATTCTCACCATTTGAAAACTATATTCGACATCGATAAGATTGATTTGGCTAAAGTATCAAAATCATTTGGTTTCATTGTACCTCCAGCTGTAGAATTAAAGATAACAAATAAAGGCCCGCCTTCAAAAAGGAAAGGAGGCGGTGGTTACGGCTATTTTAATTCACTAAATGCACCAGCAAGCCAGAGGAATAAGGCGCAGAAAACTAAGATATACAGACAAAAAGGTGGTAATAAACGGTCCGTTAGTTAAGCGATAATAATTATATTGGTATAATAAAACTGTATTTTATAATTTTGTGGTTTTTTTAATTGGTAAGGAAAGCCTTTTTTACACCTGGCGTTGATTCCAGTTACATCCTCATCTCTTTACATAGGAGTTTTAAAGAGGTGTCCGGCGACATAGAAGCGAGACACGGGAGGCAGCGGCGCGATGCGCGAAAATGCAATCGCCTCAAACCCAAACATTATATTCGTTCGATAACAATTTCTAGAAGAAGACAGTAAATCCATCTTAAACATATATATCAGATATACATTTTGTGTTCCTAAAGGTAATATGTAAATCTTTTGTGTATTTCATATCAAAACGACTATTAACAGATAAATTATGAACTACAACAGTGTCGTTATCTAATTACATTTCGTCATATTATGCTATTTGATTTATTTTCTGTTGTAACTTTCCATTCCAAATACAAAGGGTTTATTTACGCGACTTTTAAAAAAGAGGAGGATAATGTTTGAAGATTTATTTTAATTGTGTTTAATCTGTGCCACGGACCTTATACTCGTATTTAAAAATAGTTTGATAAATTTGAATTTGATTGTTTATTCGTAGATATTTGAATGAATGTAAATAATATAAAGAAATAATTTTAACAGCAGTGAAATGGGGACAAGAAAATAGACGAAAAAATAAAACAGCTATAGAAAACTTATGTACAAATTTATTGCAAGTTTGTGTACAGACAAAACACATAGGTACATATATGTATATATGTATACAGATAAAATATAATAATTATCACAAATGGCTTATATTTTCCTCATAACTAGGGAACTTCACGTGGGAAATTACAAATTGACAATAATGAGGAAAGTAGTACCCCTTAGAAATAATAACGAAATTCGATATAATTATGTTGTTTTCGATGTCGTCTTTCACATTTTCCGAATTTTAGGTAAAGATTTTCTTTTTCTTGAAAACTGGAATCACGATTTTTGAGATTTTACTGTAATGAATCGTAGTTGGAAATAATTTTGTATAATATATAGATAATAAGATATAAATGCGTATTTGTAACGACTTGTATTTTTTTTATCGAACCCGAGAGCAAAACACAAATATCTAAAAATTATATAAAAGAGTACACTAGACTGACATACTGCTGGGTCTAGAGATTTGAAATTTGGCATGTAGGTTCTTTATGTGGTCTAGTCTAGAGTGCACGGAATGGAAAACCTCGTGCCAGAAAACGCCCGTTCCAAAAAATCGGAAATCGGAAAATCTATTTACACAAATGCAACTCAGATACTGGCATTTGAGTTGATTTATTCGTTTCGTTCCGTCCTTATTTACAGGAAAATCTCTTACGTTTGTTACTTTAAGGCATAGAAGTTGTCTCAAGAAATGAAATTTACTTTTTTTCTTGAAATTCGTATGGGACGTCGGGAAATCTTAATTCTAAAATATACCTAGAAAATGAAAAGGATACAAAAATCCACATCAGGCTGTTCCAGGAAGCCAAAGGCCTTCGCCGCTAATTTCAAATCCATTGTTTGGATATTAAAGATTTTCTTCATAGGATGAGTTTTATAACACCTTAGAAATGATAGATAAGCCTTTCTCGCTAAGGTTTTTACCACACCGTTCTTTGTTACCAAATCTTCTAACTGTAAAAGTAAGCGATTACAATAATTAACAAGCGCAATAAAAAAAATCAGTTATAATTTGCCAAGGTTGTTAGGTGAAATCGATGAAAATCAACGCAGCACGAGCACTTCAAATAATGTTTAATAAGTAGTATGTGCGCGGTTCTACATATAATACGTTTTACTTAACCACGTGACTCGACTCAATGTCACGTATTATTCAACTTATTTTATATCAAAGGTAATCTTACCATATCTTGAACTTCATTAGGTGGATCTCCAAAACTATATTTATCCAAATATACTTTTTCTTTCCTCAAATATTTTATAAACTCTTCTTCCTCTGGCCTTAAAAGTATTACGGCGCTACCTTTTTGATTCAAACCTCTTGCTGTCCGCCCAACTCTATGGATATATTCCTGATAAAACAATAATAAAAACATATTTTACAAGGACTGCGAAAAATCTGTTAACATATTAAGCAGTCTATTTATCCTAACACAGCCACCACAACAAAACACTCGCATTATGTTCTGTGTATTGTACTATAAATTAAAAAAAAAATGGCTTTCTAATGGCCGTGTGGTTCTCGGTAATAAAGAATAGGGCCACTCCCTCTCTTCGCTAAGGATAGGCATATTCATTTAGTGCAGCTTGTACCTACCTAATACAATATGGGAAAGGATGCCCTATGAAGGTTGCGGGGGCAGACAGGAGAGGTTTTATGTAAAGATCTGACTCAATCAATCAAATTTCATGGTCTAAAGGCGTACCCTATAGTATAGAGGTTAAGATGTCGTTGAGATTAACGCCAAAAGAACGCCGATTAATACATTTAAAATTGGTAATGTAAATGTTACCTGAGATTTATTTGAATATGTCAATTTGTATGAAACGTTTAAATATTTCAATGATACTGTACAGTTACCTTAGGATCAGTAGGGGGGTCGTACTGTACAATCCAGTCTACAGATGGTATATCCAGTCCTCTGGCGGCGACATCAGTACAGAACAAGGCACCATTACCCGCTTCAACAAACTTCTGGTAGGCTTCTTTTCTTCTGGACTGACTTTGTTTTCCCTTTCAAAAGTTAAATAACGCTTAGTTCAACGAAAAAATAAAGGTGTTCCAGTGAAAAATAATTTGAGACACGAAATTTAAAAAAAAATTACGTTTGACTTCGTTAGATGTGATGTTTTTGTATCATATCTTTATCCAATGAAAGGTTTCCATGAGATAAATCTAATATGCACGAAGTTGAGGCATCCTATCTAGCATTATCCAGCGTTAAGGGTAAAGATAGGTAACTATAAAAATTCTACAGTAATTGCGGTTTTAATAAAAAAGAACTTACATGTATACTCAATACCGCAGCTCTGCAATGAATTTTGAAGAAATCATAATGAAAGTCCACAGACTTGCAGGAAGAAAAGAATACCATAACCTTCAGTTTCTTAGTCTTCTTGAGCATTTTATACAACCAGGGTATCCTTTTTTCCACTGGACATATGCAATATCTTAAAAAATACAAAAGTGATTAATGAAAAATGATGAAATTAATGAAAATTAAAAAAGAAAGAAAATCTTCAAGAAAATGTTAAGCCCTCAGTATTTCGAGAACCGCTAGGATAAGCACTTACATGAGCTTTTTTTGCTTACTTTCTAATATTATTAAAGATCGGCATTTTAAACATATAAAAATACTATTATCCTCCTGCGGCTTCATTTACGTATATGTAGCCTATATGTTACTCTTATTTTTTTATTATAACGATAAAGTTTTACACAAATTCCTTCAGTAGATTTTGCATGAGAAACTTATAAAAGTTTCTAGTATGTACTAATTTTGGAAACATTATAAATAAGGTAACATTATACAAAAGGTATATACCCACCCCTGTTGTAGCCCAGTAACAGTTGACTGTCTATCTTCATTCACTGACACTAGCACTGGGTTAGCATGAAGCGCCAATTTAACTAAACTCTTCACTTTATTATCAATTGTCGCACTAAATAATAGTGTTTGTCTTTTACCTGAAACAAGTAACAATATTGTAGGTCGCCCTCTGTAGCATTGTGCTTCGCTAGGCAGAGGTGTTTGATTCTCAGCATAGGCAAATATTGTGTGTGGTGTTACTTAATTTTAAGTTATACATAATATCAGACTCGTGGTGGAAGATTTGAGCTTATTATGGGTATTTCTGGATTGTTATTTTTATTTTGAACACACTTATGAAGGTTAAACAACAACGAAGAACAAGAACGAACGGTTAAACAAAAACAACAAGGAAGAGTTTTAGCTTCAGTACCATCAGCCCACTGATAAGAAAATTATGCATCACAATGCAGACAAGCTGTTGTACAGTCGCCTGCAAAGAAATATGAGCCTCTATTTTTAAAAGTCAATTTTCTGCTTGTGATTGTACATTGTACCACTATCATGACTATTCTAATAAGTATATTTTACAATCTATCTATCAAATATTATTATTTATTTTTATTTGTTTATTCTTTATTTTAACAATGACAATTTATAAAGTACAATAGGCGGACTTAATGCTTATAGTAATAATACTATATTAACTTTATTAAATAATAGATTGTTAGTTATCTAACAATCTACCATTAGATTAAGCAGGGACCTTTGTGTGGGTGATACACTACTCACTATACTTTATATACTATTGTTTGTAGATAACAGACAACAACTTACTTGGTAGTAAACTAATTATTCCTGTGATATGTTTCTCGAAGCCAGCTTCCAATAATTTATCAGCTTCATCCACCACTAGACATTTAAGATTGTAACATCTGAATGATTCTGTATTTTGAAGGTGGTCTAGCAGGCGGCCTGGGGTGCTCACTACAATGTTTGATCCTAAAACATTCGATTTATTTTTTAAACTTAACTATTTCAAGCATATAATTGTCTCTTTGTATCAAATTTCGTCAAAAATTCTCGGCCTCTGCGGCTGTGCAGGAGTACGCTTGTCTGTGACACTGGAGTCCCGGGTTCGAATAAAAGGGAAAAGAAATTTTTCTGATTGGCCTGGGTCTTGGATGTTTATATCCATATAAGTATTTATTATAAAAAAAATATAGTTTCATTGAGTAAGTATCTCCTAACACAAGTTTCGAACTTACTTTGAAGCTAACTCAATCTGGGTAATTTGTCCCGTATATAAAAAAAAATAAAAAAAATTGTTCCAACAAAAATTGAATTGTTACAAGAAATATTTATTATCTTTATTAAACTAGTGGATAATATTGATTTTACCAGTTGTGTTGTAGAATTGAACAAAACTGACATTTGGTCTCAGTTGATCCCCTTTCTGAATGTGATCATGATTTAGAAGTTCCACTTCTGGATAAGGAACATATGAAGAAATATTTATATTTAATATTACAAACAAACTACAAACTTGGGATTCTTTTTTAGGCGATGAGCTAGCAACCTGTCACTATTTGAATCTCAATTCTATCATTAATAGCTGCTATTCAGTCTTTTCAAGACTGGTGGCTCTGTCTACCCTGCAAGGGATATAGACGTGACCATATGTATGTATGTATGTATATTACCACCTCTTCCTTATTATATGTATAAACCTAACATGATTGACTTTTACAATCTGCTCCGAAAGGGTAGCAACTAGCTCATACTATGTTTTTTCATTACCAGACCACTATTGTAGCAAAATAAAAAAAAATTATGTCTAAAACATTTTGTATAATATATTGTGATTGCTCTATTTTCTGCCAAAAATTTATATTAGTCTTGTCAAATAAACCTACCTCGCTGTAAAGCCAATATATCTTTAACCTTTTTCTCTCCACCTACTATAAGACAATGTGACAAATCAATTTCGGTTAATAATTTCTTCAACACAGTATAAGTCTGTAAGGCTAATTCCCTTGTCGGTGAAAGTATTATGCACCCAGTTCCTAGAAATAACATTGATCATATTTATAAGGGAAAGAAGGAATCAGTAAATAGTATGAAAGCAAAAATCATGCAGTAGCAAAAGAAAATAAATAGATGATGAATTAGTTTCATTTGCAAAGTGCAAACTTACCAAGTTTCTTAGTGAATCCTAATTTTAATAATTTGTCAACAACGGGAATAAGAAACGCTAGTGTTTTTCCACTTCCAGTTTTAGCTGCGCCTATAACGTCTTTACCCAGCATAAGGTGTGGTAAAACTTCAGCTTGAATTCTCGTTGGCTTGACGAAACCCATACATTTTACGGACTTCAAAATTCGGGAGTCTACTTTACCTTCTAACATTGAAAAATTGCAATTAGATAGTAATGCCTCTACATCCATTGTACTGACTGACTTTAAATAAAACCTGAGACATAGATTATTAGGCGTAGCTATTCTTGAGTTAGCTATTCTATTATTTAGTTAAAAGATAAATTTATTTCAAAACTTTATCTAGGTACATAACCACAAAATAGTAACTAGGTACTAGGTAAACACATGTAAACAATCTCACACCTCAGAAGCAGCCAATGTGAAATTGACAGAATTATTTTTGTATGTTTGTGTGAGTAAATATCAGTCAAATGACAATGACATTCGAATTGAGGTAGGTACCTATGTTTTTGCTATCAAAAAAGAAACTTGTCGTACCCATATTAAAAATCTATTACTCATTGTGAAACGGAACGGTTTCTTCTTATATTTTTTACCCTCCATTAAAAGAGCACGGTAATGATTTAAGATAAAAAGCCCAACAATCGTTCAGAAATCCTGCCAGGTATTAAAATAGAGCACGAGCTTTAAATACCATCCTACCTCGTTGGACACATGCCTCAGCGTGTAATATAGATGTGCTAATAAACCAAGGCCGTGCTGTTGGCTTAACATTAGCATGTGACTAAAAACTTCAGTATGAATACATTATTTAGATAAATTTTATACTTATGCAAACTGATGGTATATGTAAAGATACAACAGGTAGAAACTACATCTTTCCAATTACCACGATACCTTCGTCTTTCTCTTTCACTTCATCCAAATTCATATCTTTACCACTCTTGGCAAAGTCGTCCATTTGACATTTTTGTAAGATTAAAGTTAGATACTCAATTTGATCAAGGAACCTTCCTCCCAACATTCCCATTCATACTCGCCTTGTTTAGGTAATTGGTTAATCAACCTGTTTTCATTCATCCATATTTGCAAATAAGGTGTGTCCAGGGAAAAGTAGAAGGCACTAAATGCGCTGGACCAACCAAATAAAGTCTATTGTGGACCAGTTCATTAACTAGTTCAGTAGGATGACTTAGAGTGGAGAAAAATGGCGAAGCATCGTGCGGTGTGTTTCATCTGCCCCCTCCACTTTCATGACTACATGACGAGCTTGGCCACTCTGTCAAGAGTGTATCGATGAAGAACTTATTTGCAAAACTATGAATGTAGCCAAAGTTTTTCTTAAATTCTAATCTTATTACCATGTTATCAAAATCTGTTCCACATTAATTATTTATATTCATTGATAACAAACAAAATCTTATTAAATATGGATTGGGATTGAATGGTACCTACCTAATTAACAATACAAGGACCTAGGAAATAAATAAAAATAATATTAATCAAAACAAACTGTAATCTTTCACAATGTTTTGTTCATTTCTATGAATCTATCCATTCACTGGAACTTAAAACAGCCTTTAACATAAGGAATGTGTGATATTATGTTATAATGCTCTTATTATCAGTCTTAACTTTAAAACATTAGTGGATACATAAATTAAAGTGGATTTATTGCATAAATAGGAAAAAATTTAAACCTGAAATTGATCAACTTCATGACTAAAGACTAAACTCTACTTATGCTACTAGGCAGATTTTGAATCTCACAAAAAAACCAGCCATCCACTAACACAGCCTATTTTCTTGAAACAGCATGACCAAACATTATTATAAAAACCGGATCTAAAATGTATAATTATTATTTGTGTGAAACAAAACCAATATACCAGATTGTGAATTTAGTATTTTTTAAAGTATGTAATAAATTAATTTTATTCTTGTATTGCATTGGTATTTCACTTTGATACATAAATAATAATTCTTATAGATAAATGCAAAACATAGCCAGTTACTGTAAAAAGTGACAGAATTGAGAAAATTAAAATGACTCATAAATACCTACATCAGAAAATAGCCATTATAACTAGATTTTTCCAAAGATTTAGATGCCTTGTGTTTAACAGCTTGGTTTTATCTGATAATTATGTTTGACAAATACAAATGTTTTTACACATAATGAATATCCAAAATAATAACAATAAGTGTTGTGACGATTCGCCATTGTGAAAATGTTCTTATATCCTGCCTTGTGTTTAACTTATATCTTAGCACACATTTAAGTGTAAAAGTCACTGGTCTCTCACAGCTCATCATGTGCTGAATGATCTTGGTTTACATTTGACATATCACAAGCTGCAGGGGTACTCAATTCCATTTTATATTCACAGCGATATGGTTCAGCAACTGACAACACTTTATTTTCTAACCCACAGTGAATATTAACTATAGTCATTCTGTTAGGTCCGTTCCAGCAGGCAACACCATTGGTGTATCTCATGGCAGAGTATCTATTGTCTTCTCCAGCCCATTCACCCCAATTGCCAAGACCAACCTCAGAACCACTATTCTTTGACTTCTGTGTCACTTTTTGGAACATGCACAGCCTGTATACATATTCTTTATCTTCAAATTCAAAACATTGTCCATCTAAAGTTGCAAATTCTTGTTGGAGGCCATAATCTTTCTCAAGGTTCTGTTGAATATTCCTGATGTTAGATTCTATTTCCCGAACTGTTCTCTCAGCTTCAGTGTATTGTTTTCGGGCTTCAGTGGCTTCATCTACCAATCTCTGTGTTTCATCATCATACACTTTAGAATCATGTGAAGATATGTCTCTGTCATCAAATTCTCTAGGTGATTCTTCTTCAGCATGATCTTCATCTAAATCAGCTCCAGTATCTTCAGTATCAAGATCATCATCCATTTCACCATCAACATCTGGATCTACATGCTCTTCATCTTGGGCAGGTTTGAACATACCTTGTTCCATCATCAACAGAGGTTTGAGCAAAGGCCAGGTAACACTGGTAAAAGCATCTTTATCAACACTCTCATTCTCACCAAAGAAATATTTCACTTCCTCTTCATCAACTTGGCCATCCTTATCTTTATCAAATACATTTGCTACTTTTATTTCATCAATTGATAAAACCCCATCCTTGTTTGAATCATACCTATCAAAATTGTCCAAGGCTTCTTTCACATTCTTCTGCTTTTCTTCTTCAGCCTGCCTTTGTTTTTCTTTCTCCTCTGCTTCTCTATAAACTTTGAGAGCTTCATTTTCTTTAGCTTCTATTTCATCCTTTAGTGCCTGTTTCTCAGCTTTGATTTGTTCAGCTTCTGCTTTATCCTTCTCCAATTGTGACAACTGCTCTGCCATTTCATGTCTCTTTTTATTTCCCCTTTCAATAAGGTCTACTCTTAAATGACTACCAGCTTTATGTAGTTCAGCTAACCTCTGATATTCAGCTCTAGCTTCTTTACCAAGTTCATTACAAATGTCAGTACAAATATCGGGCGTGGCATACTCATCTGTACCATCGCAACAATCACACACTCCATCATTGACTCTTGAACTGGGAATATTTTGAGGCCGATGACCGGCGTTGGTACAGTGAAATATACCATTCAAGCACGCAGACGTACCTGGCTCATCGCTGCCATCGAAGCAGTCACAGTAATCGTCATTTACGTAACTAAACGGTATAGTTACTGTTCCATCAAAACATGTGAAGTCTTTCGTTGGTGAATAAAGAGATGCTTTCGATAAAGATACACCGCGGGGCCTCGGCACATCTGAATGGACATATAACACAAAAGAACTAATAATGATAAATGATGAATGAAATTGACTCAACCAAGTGGAGTAAATCATGATTCGTAACTTTTCTTAAAAATAATCAGTTACTTGGACAAAACTGGGTTTAAATATTTTGTCGGCGACATTAAACAGCAGACGTGTAGAAAATGACAAAACAAAACTAACAAGTCCTAATTATGTCATTGTCTGTCAGCTGTCAGTCAACGTGTGACAAATGTCAACATCAATTGAGGTTTTTTATACTCGACATGATTCATCGAAGGAGATACATAAAATCACGCCTCTTTCCCGGAGGGGTAGGCAGAGACTACCTCTTTCCACTTGCCACGACCTCTGCATACTTCCTTTGCTTCATCCACTTTCATAACTCTCTTCATGCAAGCTCGGCGGTTTTGGGTACTTTTGACCTTCGAAGGTGATGCTGCCAAGCATAAAACTTTAAACCGTTATGAAGTGATGTGGGTTTAGCGGGTGTGCCAAAGTTAAGACTCACGTATTTTAAATGAGGGCATTTTTACTTTACATCATGACGACTATAATTATGTTGATTCTTAGTGGTAGTAGAAATGCTTCAAATTTTTTTCTTGTAAAGGGCTAGTAAACATTTACTATCTGAATACATATAATCTAATTTTTGTATTGGTGCCGGGAACCACACGGCACGAACAAAACATATGAATAGTTTGTTTTATTGTGTATTTATATTCTATCCACATATTTTTTCCTATTATATTACACTCTTATTCTGTTACACATATATATTTTAAATGAATTTTTAATCCTTCCACTTGTTTTATTTAACCTTCGCAAGTGTTACTGATCGGGAATATAAAGTGCTACTGTGTAACAGTGTTACTCATTGGGAAAACGATAGTTGCAATGTGTACCACTGCTACACAACGGGAATTTTTTTCCCATTGAGTAACAGTGTTACAGATCGGGGTGTGACTGAATGGGAACAAACCGATTTCTGAAGTGCATTTTCCACGGTCACGAGTAATATCTATACTAATATTATAAAGTTGAAGAGTTTGTTTGTTTGTTTGACTGGTTCTAATTGAAATTTTTTTTTTGTGTTTAATAGACCATTTATCGAGAAAGGCTTAAGGCTATATAACATCACGCTGCAACTATTAGGAGCGAAGAAATAATGGAAAATGGAAAAAAAACAGGGAAAATTATTCATCCTTGAGGGCTTCAATGAAGCCCAAAATAACTATTCCACGCGGACGAAATCGCGGGCACGAGCTAGTTAATTAATAAGATTGATAGCCGCAAGGTCACAGCCTTGGCAATAAGGACTAAAAGAAACATAAAAGTCATTACATTGACTTGACGTTCATATAATGCATTCGTCAAAGTCTTTCTTGACGTTCAGGACGCTCCCGAATTTTTCGCTTCTTTTCTTGGTTTTCAAAAACATACCTATTAAAGCACAGTTATCTTGGATTAAATTTCATTATTTCCATACAAATTAAAATTGTATCTAACTTTCTCCCAGCATAATGGATACAATACTAGAACAACAACGAAGTTATCATGAAGAGAGAGAACGTACCATGGATGCTATGGTAAAAGAAATACTGCACAAAAAAACTGGTGTAAGTGTTTATACAGTAGTTGTGTTTTAATGTAACCTCTAATAATTCATAACCTAGAATCATATTTACGATATTAGGAAATATATCACGCCTGTTCCTATAGAATCCTACCTGATTCCGCATATTACCATGATCCGAAAGTGTGTTTATAATTTCAGTGACAAAATGCAAAAGGCCGTTGTTAATGAGCTAATTCTCTCTGTTTACCCTTCTGTGAAAGAGGTGTGATTAATGTGTATACCAAGTACACTTAGCCTGCCCTTCTCGACATATGGATTATGACTTGGATTGCTAATGGTGTTTACAGTTTTCAGAGGAATTTCATGTAATTACCAACCAAAAAGTTCATTTTGTCAAGCATAGTCGTGAAATTCTGTATCTCAAAGATTTTAGTGAAAAGAAATAAAAATATCTAATGTAGGATAAATGTGAGTCTGACACTAGGTTTGGAAGATTGGTAGCCGACAGTGCAACTGGCAACATACCAAGAGGAGAGGCAGTTAGACCAAACTTGCTGGTCTGTCTGGCCATTTTCTTATTGTAACCTGGCAAATCTATGTGTTATTAATGCGTATTTTTTTCCAGCACCGAGAGACAATCAATGCTGATCACCGACTGAAAAATCTGCATGATGTAAGTAACAATCCATTGTCTAAAAAAGTTTGTAATAAATTTATCTCTGCTGCCAGACTAACTTTGTATGGGATCTCTAGACAAAATTTTTGTAGTTCAATATTTACATGTGAATTATCAAATGCATATCATTGTCAGATTTCATTACTTAAAAATACTAGTAATTATTAATGTTTGTGATATTAATTGCACTATGATAAATAATGATGATAATTATGTTAGTAGCCTCACTCATTCTGTTATTCATGACTTGAATGTTTTATTCATATGACATGAATAAAAGATAATAACAGAATTGTAAAAGAAGAGATTTTTGGAATCAAATTTCTAAGTATCTTCTTTGCATATTGATTCTAATTCTGGATCTCAATAACACTTAACTACAAGTCGTAAAAACTTATATCTATCTGTATAACTTTAGATGTTGTTACTTATTAAATAAATTTATTTCAGAGATACATAGAAGCAACAATAAGACTCAAGGATCTATATGAAGACAAAGATGGTTTGAGAAAAGAAGAAATCTCTGCTCTGTCTGGCCCTAATGAGTTTCAGGAATTTTATTCTAGGTTGAAGCAAATTAAGGAGTTTCATAGGAAACATCCTAATGAGGTATTTATTTTATATCTGTGGCATGACCACAATGATATTTTGGAAATTAATTATTTTCTTACTCAATCACAGTTCCCATTTAAAAAAATTTAAGTACAATATGTTTAATCTGTCAATCCTCTAAGTGATAAAGATGTATTATTATATGTATGTATATATTTTTCCTGATGAACTATTTATGATGAATAAACCTGATATTTGGTTTAAAAATTGTTTATTATATGTAGGAAGTATAGTGGAAAGTTCAGGAATATACACTACAGAAGACAGAAAGAGAACAGAGGAGAGAAATAATCAAATTAAAAGCACATATTTTTGGAAATCAAATAAAAATATTTGACAAAAAAAATATTATAATGATATTTTTCCACTAACCAAACAAGTAATCAATGGCAATATATATCAAATTAAATATACATAAAGAAGGTTGTCTGCACTAAACTTGTAACTTTTTCAGATATGTGTGCCAATGTCTGTTGAATTTGAGGAGTTGGCAAAGCTTAGGGAAAACCCAGCAGAAGATTTTACAAGTAAGCAATCATTTATTTTACTATTAGGATGAAAGAAAGATAATTTTAAATATTCACTAGCTTGTACAGGAAGAACACAAAGAAGGTACAGGTACAAAAAGTATGTTCTTCTCCAGACTCTAAATTATATATAATTTCAAGATGATTTGTTCAGAAGATTGTGTGAAGTGACAAAAAAATTTGTTCAGAGAGTTTTTTAAATTAACAATTGGTGAATGGAAACCCATGTTATGTTATGTGACCACAGAAACTCTTGTTTTTCCATTTTTATACTTTTGCTTTATCCACATTTATCAATCTCTTTATGCAAGCTTTGTCAGGATTGGCCATAATTTTGGCCTGATTTGTGAATTAGCCAATTTGATAAATAACCTCTTTATCAAAGCTTTTCCCTTTCAACATTTCCATACATTATTTCTCAATCAGTGAATATTATTTATATATTAAATTTATTAAATCTGTTTTTGCAGCTCCTGTAGAGTTTACTGATGAGGAAGGCTATGGAAAATACTTGGATTTGCATGAATGCTATGAAAAATATATAAATTTAAAAGGAATTGAGGTGAGTTTAATTTTTCTGTTAAAGATTTTGTTGCCATGTAAATTTATAATCACGCCAGAGAACAGTTTGAGACATATAATTCACATGTTTTTTTTTTATTTTTTACAGAAAGTAGACTACATAACCTACCTCAGTATATTTGACCACCTGTTTGACATTCCAAGGGAACGTAAGAATGGAGAATACAGGAACTACATCCGAGCATTGCTTACATACCTGAAGGACTTTGTGAGTAGAGTGAAGCCGTTGCAAGATCAGGCCCAGGAAATGGCGCTTGCTCATCAAGAGTTTCTTAAGCAATGGGAAGCTGGAACATTTCCAGGCTGGCCGGTAAGTAAAAAAAAATTTATTTGGCATCCAAACTTGAACTAACATGAAACAAAGATAGTTTAAGTAAAGAAGCATTCATGATTTAGGTTAAAGTATCTGATGCAAAAGGTTCAACCAAGGTACGGTTGTTTCTGGACATAGCTGTGTCACCTCACCTTGATTGGTGTATGTGATGTGGCGTGGGTATCTCCTGAACCATGTCTACAATTGTACATATTGTAGGTATGTCTGTCTGTATTTTCCTTAAAATTATATGTAATTATACTCTGAGAAATTTAATTGCGATTTCAGAAAGAAACAGGCGGTGCCTTAACAAATGTTGGTGCCCATTTGGATCTGTCAGCATTTTCGTCTTGGGAAGAGTTAGCATCGTTAGGTCTGGATAGATTAAAGTCTGCTCTCATGGCCCTTGGGTTGAAGTGTGGTGGAACTTTAGAAGAAAGAGCTCAAAGGTAAAAAAATGACTTGCTTATTTGTTTATTAAGAGGGTAAAGGTTTTAAAACGGATTGTATGGGCATATTGTAAAGTGTCACTAATCCTATGTAATTATTGCAATTTTTTTTTCAAAACATAATAATCCCAAGTAGAATTTAAGACGCTACTACACTTAGTTAATATTTTTTTACAATTATATTTACATATAATTTCAGGTTATTTATCACGAAAGGCCAAACAGCCCTAGATAAGTCATTGGTCGCAAAGAAAGGCGCAAACAAAGCTAAAGCATCTACTCAACAAAGGCATAAAGATATTGCTGCTATTGAAGCTCAAGTTTATCGGTAAATTAGCCTTGATTTATATACTTACGCAGAATTATTATAAACTTAGCTACTATTTATAAACAGTCCCTGTAAGAACTTCACGTTTCAAAAGTAGAACCATGGAACTTCGCTGCTTAAAATATTGAAATAGTTGGTTTTTCATTAAGCATTTGGTATGATTTCCACTTTTTACTATTTCATGTGTTAAATAACTTTTCTCCTTTTTATGACATCCGTAATTCGTAAGTAGACCTTTTCAATCACCAATCCATTCTCAATCCGAAAACTTTTCTCAGGTTCGCAAGCATAGTGAGCAGTACAAGAGCGGCGACCATAGAGAATGTGACGCGTCGTGCGGCTCGCGCGGCCGGCGAGCGCAGAGACGACAGCGGAGATGAAAGTGACGCTTCAGCCGCGCCTGATATCGACTCTGACGATGACGAAGTGCCGTACAACCCTAAGAATCTGCCGCTGGGCTGGGATGGCAAGGTATTGTCAGCTATTTTACTAAAATAAATATAGAAAGCCGTAATATCGCCGGCCGGCGAACGGCAGCAAAAAGCGATGCTTTAGCACACTCATACAGTATTCATGAAACTCTCTTAGTTGTAATTTTCCATTTCCATTAATGATAAATTTCTGGTTATTTTTACCAATAGTTTTGACTTTGCGTTGATTGATCAGTCACTCCTTGTTTTTCCAACCAAATAATTTTTACCCAAAATGATTACACACTCCCGTATATAAGTGTAGGCATTAACACACCATTATGGAAATATCCGAATGCCAATGGGAGAATTTTTTTAATAGCCTCCTACATACATGCATAAAATCACGCCTCTTTCCCGGAGGGGAAGACTACATCTTTCCATTTGCCATGATCTCTGCATACTTCCTTCGCTTCATCCCATCACATTCATAACTCTCTTCATGCAAGCTCCGCGGTTTCGGGTACTCTTGACCTGTCCCTTACTTAATACCCTCCTACTTCTCATAAAGGAATGTAATTATTGCATAATTAATTTTACCATAATTTCGTTCGCATTCACAGCCCATCCCATACTGGCTGTACAAGCTCCACGGTCTGAATATCAGCTACACTTGTGAAATCTGCGGTAATTACACTTACAAAGGGCCCAAGGCGTTCCAACGGCACTTCGCAGAATGGCGGCACGCTCACGGCATGCGTTGTCTTGGAATACCAAACACTGCTCACTTTGCTAACGTCACGCAGATTGAGGATGCCCTAGCGTGTAAGTTATAATTTTGTTCATATGTAACCATAGAGTTAAGAATAGCACTAATGAAGGATCAGAGGCGTTAGAATAAAAAGGTAGAATTGCGGCACGCTCACGACATGCGTTGTCTCAGTATTTCGAATACCGCGCTTTTTGCTAATGTAATTTTGCTTATAAGTAAATTTGTTTATGTGTTAGCATCTAACCATAGAGTTAATAGAATAGCGGCATGCTCATGCCATACGTTGTCTTACACGAGCAAGTTGATTTTCACTTGTAAAAATTGTACTAACGTATCAAAAAGTGGGGAAGTGAGGTAAAAATAAAGATTGACCTAGTAAATAGACCCCTTGTTCAGCCCCCGTAGCTTTATACGCGCGACGCCGATTTCATGGCGCGAAAAACTATCGCTTTATGGCGTAAACGGCGTCTCGCTTGCCGTGCTACCGGGGCAAGCGAATCTCCGTCACCATGTTTTCCTTTGCTGTAATATCATCTGTGAGTTTTAGTTATTTTATGGTAGCTACGAGATATATAATCATTAATGATTCCGTTTTCAGTGTGGGAGAAAATTAAACACCAGAAGGAGAGCGAGAGATTTGTCGCCGAAAATGACGAAGAATTTGAAGATTCTCAGGGCAATGTTGTGAACAGGAAAACTTACGAAGACTTGAAACGCCAAGGACTTCTGTAAAAATAAAACTTATTTAAGCAATTGTGTATATTTTAAAATAAAACAGATGTGACATTTACTTTCATACTTTTATTTCGTAACATTTTATAAAATCCTCTGAAATGACAGACGAGTCAGCTGATAATATTTAATGAATTTTTAAAGTATGCAGGTATATTCTTATAGTTTAGATCGACTTCGATTTTATTTCTTCGATTTTATGAAAATACTAATAAAATTATTATTCGTACCGGTTACTACAATATAATATTTGTCCGTGCAGATGATCTCTTAACTTGAATGAAATAAAAAATAAGAATTGTCGTTTTATGCATTTTTACTTTTCTCATAGTTCCTCTACAGTCGTCATTTCGCTTTAAAAAAGACTATAGTGTCCAGCACGAATGATGAACAAAATAAATGGACTCAATGAACGCTGCGCAGATTTTTTTATGTGAAAAATGCTGCTGCGCATCCCAGAAGTGGTACAAGTAGATTTACAGTTATCAAAGAATTCAAAATAAATGTAATATTTTTCAGTGTCTAATTCAACACACGCTTTTTCAAAATCTGAGTGAGCAACACTGCCTACAACCACAAATAACGTCAATGTCAATGTGTGTCATTGAGTAAATGAAATGAAGTCGTCATTTTTTGACTTGACTTGACAGAAGTTTGTTGTTGAATTTGTTGTTTTCTGCGTGAATAACGTGATTTTATTTTTTGTAAATTTGTCAGAGTTATTGAATAAATAATTCGTCTGTGATTTAAATTTTCTTACTGTGAGCCATCATCACATCACACGTAAAATGTCAGAACAGTCGAGTAGTCGAATATTTACAGGATCGCGAGTTCTAGGTTATGTTAGTACACATGTGCCTTTTGTTGCAAGATATATCAGAAGACGAGGAGAAACCTTGTTATGTACCAGTGTAGGAAAGTGGTTTCATACCTATGGGTGCGACAAGTTTCGTCTGCTGAGCGTGAGTGGTGAACATCCAGGCCCCATAACATGTATGGCCGGCGACAATTACCACGTTTATACAGCTAGTGAGAACAACATTTATGCATGGAGACGAGGATGTGAGCTAAAACACGTTTACAAAGGTCATGAAGCGCCCATTCATTTGCTCTTTCCTTTTGCTGCCCATCTTATTTCAATAGATGAAGGCAACATATTAAAAATCTTCGATATCAAAGATGAGACAGAGTTTCTGGAGCTGAATTTTGACGAAAGTCAGTTTAAAATTACCACAATGTGTCATCCACCTACATATCTAAATAAAATATTGCTTGGAAGTCGACAAGGACAGTTACAGTTATGGAATATCCGAACTTCTAAATTAGTCCATACTTTTGAGAAATGGAAGTCTCCAGTGACTGTTATAGAGCCAGCTCCGGCTGTGGATGTTGTGGCTATAGCTTTTGGTAACAACAAGATAGTGCTTCATAATTTACGCTATGATGAAACAATTGTTGAATTTGTTCATGATTGGGGCAAAGTGACATGTTTGTCATTTAGAATGGATGGTGCACCAGTGATGGTGTCAGGAAGCACTACAGGTCACATTGTGATGTGGGACTTGGAAGAGAGAAGGGTAATGTCACAAGTGCAATCGGCCCACTCATCTCGGATAGCTGGTATGCAGTGCTTGATGTCAGAGCCCTTGATGGTGACCAATTCAAGAGATAACTCATTGAAATTGTGGATCTTTGACATGCCCGATGGTGGTGCAAGACTGTTACGTAAAAGGTATGTAGATTAATTTATTTTTTTCTTTCTTTCTTTTCTATATTATGGCTTCCACCAGACTTTTGGTGATTCTGCCAATTTTTTGAAGAGATAAGAAGTTACGAAATTGGTCGAAAGACAGTTATAGGATCTGAAAGGTTAAGCAACCTTTCAGATCCTATAACTGTCTTAACGTCTGTATGGTTATGTTACATAGTTAAGTAACTAAAAACAAACCAAGTAAGTTCATGCCTGTACTTGAATAAACTAAATGGATTATTATTATGAATGTTTTAGGGAAGGCCATTCATTACCACCAACCCTAGTGCGGCACTGTGAACCAACAGGAGAAAATATCTTGGCTGCTGGAGCAGACAGAAGTCTTCACATTATGAATACAGTTACGGAAACATTCAACAAAAATATGGGAAAAGGATCTTACGACAGAAAGAAATCTAAAAAAAAAAGTGAGTATAATATTATTATTTTTAATTGTTATTTACAAAAAGGAAAGAGCAAATTCAGCAAGCGAATGTAGAAATAATTTCACACTAAAATGATGTACAACATTTTGCAGTGAATAGTTGAACTCAAAAAATATTGTGTTGTTCATGATGAAATGTCCCATAATAATTAATAAAAAAAAAATTGTTTGAATACAAGGAATATTATTTATACAACATGGTATGATATGACATATTTTCATTTAAACCTGTGAATTGCCATTGCTTAAGTAATTTATATTTTCTCCAAAAAGTCCTTGATGAAATATGATTTTTATTACAGAGAGGTTCGAACAAGATCGGTTAGCACTACCGCCAATCATGAAACTCAGTTCATGCATGCAAAGAGACAAACAGTGGGACAGCATAGCAGCCTTACACAGCGGCATGTACATAGCCACCACATGGTCATACAACCGGATATGTATGGGACAGCATAAACTCAAGCCAGATGGGTTTGAGAAGGGAACCGAGGCAACATGCTTGACTGTGACACATTGTGGGAATTTTGTGGTTATAGGTAAATCTCAATACTCTTTGTAAGAATTAATTAAAGAGTCCTTCCGTTGGGATGCTAAGATTTGAAGTAATTTCATTTAGCTCAAAGTCAAATTTCTTAGATTGAATTATTTTTAAATAACAAAAATCAAATATATGTGAAAGGTTTATAGACTGACTTTATTTTAACTGACTTTATAATAACCTTTTATGATCTCAACTGTAAGAAACAGAATTTAAATAAAGTCAATCTTCAAAGACGATGAACACAATGTTAACCTAAAAATAGTAATTTATTTATCAAATTAATTTGTGGTTTAACATTCTGTTAACAGTTACCTTGGTTTTTAACAAAGTTTATGTTTTTATTTTAGGTTACAGCAATGGACAAGTACACAAATTTAACATGCAATCTGGATTGCATAGAGGATTTTATGGTAAAGAAGATAAGAGAATAGCACATAAGGGCGCAGTGAGGGGTGTGGAGACTGACTTGTGTAACCAAAGAGTAATAACTGCTGGTGCTGATGATACCGTCAAATTCTGGCACTTCAAAGCAGGTGAGCAAGGAAAAATAATTTGAATAAGAATTAGTTAAAATTCAGCATTGTAAAATAGGCATGGTGAAAATTATATTCCAATTTATCTTGGATTACAAAAATATGAACCTTGTGCAGAAATATGATAATATTTCGAAAATTCTGTTGATAACTATATAATATAAATGATCCATCACAATATCTGATAATATTTAAATATACATATATGTATGTTTGTTATGAAAAAGACTGTCATTAATTAATGTAAGGAATAAAATAATCTTGAAATTTGAAGTTTTCATATCTACATATTGGTTAAAATATAGACCTTTTTCACTGCTGCTATATAAAGATATATAATCACGTTTTATTCCTTAGAGGAAGACAAAGCCAACAATTTTTAAAAAGCTTTTAGTTACATAAAAACCTTTTTTATTTACTACTTAAAGCTAAATAAATTTTGTTTATTTCTTGTTTTTAGCTACCACACCTTATCATGTCATCCGGTTAGAAGAATCTGTTGCCCTTACAAAATGCCACAGGGAAAGTGGATTACTTGCTTTAGCAAATGAAGATTTCTCAATAACTCTCATTGATATTGACACAATGAATGTTGTAAGGAAATTTGGAGGCCATTGCAATAGAATTAATGATATCGCTTTTGATGCTCAGAGCAGGTAAGTTTTTTGAATATACTACTCTGTCAAGAAAGTAGCAGGAAAAGATCAATAATACACAAACTGTTTGTTATTCATCCAAATTTATTTTATCACCTTCAAAATATGCTCCTTTAGAAACGATACACTTACGCCAACGAATAATCCAATCATCAAAACATTTTTTAAACGCTGTTTCCGGAATTGAGGTCAGTTCTCGCCGCGAATTCTCTTTTATGTCTTCTACCGATTAAAAACGGGTGCCACGAAGTGGTAATTTGAGTTTAGGAAAAAGAAAAAAGTCGGCTGGAGCCATATCTGGTGAATATGGTGGTTGCTCGATGGTATTTGTTGAGTGTTTGGTTAAAAATTCGTTCACAATGATGGCCTTGTGCGAAGGTGCATTATCATGGTGCAAAATCCAAGAATTTTCTTTCCACAAATCTGGCCTTTTTCGTCGGATTTGCTCTCTTAAACGCCGCATAACACTCAAATAATATTCCTTATTTACCGTTTGTCCTTCCGGCAAGAATTCCGAGTGCACAACACCGCGATAGTCAAAGAAAACAGTCAACATGACTTTGATTTTTGAACGACTTTGGCGTGGTTTTTTCGGTTTCGGTTCAGTTGGAAGGCGCCACTCCGAAGCTTGTTGACTAGTTTGCATGTCAAACTCGTAAACCCACGTCTCGTCACCAGTAACAATGCGTTTCATGAATGTTGGGTCGGAATTGACTCGTTCTAGCATGTCCTCAGCGACTCTCATGCGATTGAGTTTTTGAAAAAAATTCAGGTCTTTTGGGACTAGCCGAGCGGCAACATGTTTCATACCCAAATTATTAGTTAAAATGGTACGGATCGACTCGTGAGATACAGAAAGTTCGGTGGCTATCTCTCTCAAAGTTGAATGAGGATTTTCAGTCACTATTTCCTTCACTTTTGCGATGTTAACTTCAGTTGCAGACGTTGATGGCCTACCAGAGCGAGGCAAATCTTCCATCACATCTCGACCGCTTTTGAACGCTTTGTACCACTCATACATACATACATAAAATCACGCCTCTTTCCCGGAGGGGTAGGCAGAGACTACCTCTTTCCACTTGCCACGATCTCTGCATACTTCTTTCGCTTCGTCCACATTCATAACTCTCTTCATACAAGCTCGGCGGTTTCGGGTACTTTTGACCTGACCCTTTACCAGGACGTCCTTAATTTGATCAAGATACGTTCGTCTAGGTCTTCCCACTCCGACCTTTCCCTCCACACTCTCCTTGTATATCTGCTTAGTCAACCTGCTTTCATTCATCCTCTCCACATGACCGAACCATCTTAACATACCCTTTTCTATTCCTGTAACTACATCTTCTTTCACATCACAACATTCCCTTATCACGCTGTTCCTTATCCTGTCACTCAATTTCACACCCATCATACTCCTTAACGCTCTCATTTCCACTGCATTTATTCTGCTTTCATGCTTCTTTTGCCATACCCAACTTTCACTCCCATACATTAATGTCGGGACCAACACGCCCCTGTGCACAGCCAGTCGAGCCTTTTTGGATAGTTTCTGACTGCTCATAAAGGCATGCAAAGCTCCATTCACCATGTTCCCCGCGTTCACTCTCCTTTCAATATCACTATCATACTTGCCATCTGATGTAAACTTTGATCCTAGATATACAAACTCTTTCACTTGCTCCACTTTTTCTCCTCCAATCAAAATATTACATGCTGTCATTTCTTTCTCCATTTCAAAAACCAGTGTTTTAGTTTTACTTACGTTCACTTTCATTCCTTTCTCTTTTAAAGCTTCATGCATACAGTTTACCATCTCCTGTAACTCCTCCGCTGATGACGCCAGTATAACCTGATCGTCGGCATAGAGCAGACATTTGACGAGTAACTCATTCATCCTTAATCCACTTTTAGACTCTTTCAAATCTGTCAAACAGCTATCCATAAATAGGTTGAACAGCCACGGTGACGCAACACATCCTTGCCTAACGCCTTTCTCAATCTTAAACCACTCAGTGTGCGCTCCGTTTATCCTGACACAAGCACTCGAATCCTCATATAAGGATTTCAGTGCTCGTATTAAGAGACTGCTCACCCCATGCATAGAAAGTGCTGACCACAATTCATTCCTCTCAACTCTGTCATAGGCCTTTTCCAGATCTACGAATGTGCAATAGACTTTTTGACTCTTGGCCAAAAACTTTTCGGCTATGCACCGCAAGGAAAAGACCTGATCAGTACATCCCATTCCCTTTCGAAATCCCGCTTGAGCATCCCATATTTTGTCATCAGTTTCATTCCTGACTCTATTAATCAATACCTTAGCATACAATTTGCCGACGACGCTAAGCAGGCTTATACCACGATAATTTTTGCAGTCCAGCTGTGACCCTTTTCCTTTGTAAAGTGGCACGATAACAGCCTTACACCAATCTTTTGGTACTCGGCCGCTTCTCCAACACAAATTGAAAAGGCAGTACAACTGACTAGCTACTACGCCTTTTCCTGCTTTAAGCATCTCGACCGACACTCTATCACACCCAGCAGCCTTTCCCGCTTTCATACTCTTAAGTGCTTCCACAATTTCGAACATTTCAATTTCGCCTTCCATCTCATTCTCTTTTTCTTCGCTATAGCAGAAATCTTTCTTATTTCCCTCCTTTTTTTCAAATAAACTTTCAAAATAGTCCTTCCATATCTTTAGTACACATTCTTCTCCTTTCACAACGCTACCATCCTGGCATCTGATCCTAGTCAGCTCTCTGGTTATAGTATTTCCTCGGGCTGACCTTACGGATTTCCAGAATACTTTCAGATTTGACTGAAAGTCTTCTGATAGCCTTTTATCAAAATCCTCTTTATACTCTTCTTTCTTTCTAATCACAGCTTTCTTAACCAAATCTTTCATTTTCTTATATTCCTTACGTGCTTCATTCACATCTTCATCTATAACCTCTTGCATTCTTAAGTTAGCTTTTGCTGCTAACAAATCCAGCCATGCTTTCTTCTTTAATCGCACAAGTTCTTGCACATCTTTACTCATCCACGCATTTTTGTGATTTTTTCCTTTCCTTCTTCTACTTACACCACACACTTCAACAGCTACTTTCACAATTCTTTCTTTAAATTCCTTCCATCCCTCTTCAATATCGCTCATTTCCTCTAAATCTACAAATTCATCCTTCAGTCTATTAATATACTTCTTACCTACATCCATATCTTGCAAATTTTCTACTTTTACTCTTTCCAAAGCGCTGGTTTGCTCCCTTACCCTGTGCCGCCAGCGATTGAAGATACCCCTTATCCGGGATATCACCAGTAAATGGTCCGAGTCAATGCCAGCACCGCGATATGCACGGGTATCCAGCACTTTGTTCTTCAATCTTTCATCTACAATCACAAAGTCTATCATACTTTTTAAAATACCTTCCACTCTTGTGTAGGTGTGGATCTCTTTATGTTGAAACATTGAGTTCGACACAAAAAGATCCCACTCTAGACAAATTTCTAATACACTTCTTCCATTATCATTCACCTTTTCGTCACCAAACGCACCAAGCACCTTTTCATATCCATCACGCTTTACACCCACCCATCCATTAAAATCACCCAACATAATAATCTTCTCATTTGGCTTGGTAACTTTCGAAATTAGCAATACACACTAGATATGATATAACTAAAAATAGCACTGTATTTAATGTAAACAACAGATGCAACTCAAACTCCGCGCCAAAATGGAAAACAGTTGTGCCAATCTAACAACAACAAAAAAAACAAAAATTTGAATTTGGAACCATAAATAAATAATCCATTCCCGATACTTTTCTGACTGAATGTATTAGTTATGTTGATAAGAATGATCTTGCCTTAAGTTACTGCTTAAGATAAAATTCTTGGTTACCGTCATAATCTTCATATGTGACTCTCCTTAGTCTGCTGTAGTAAATGCTATTGAAGAAATAATTATCAAATTCCTTTATTGTATAGTTGCGCGTGTCATATAAAAAATTCTGTTTATCCAGTTCCCAAGAAAATTTTCAGAAAATAGTAGTCTATGTTTGATTACGAACTCATACGGAGAACTAAGTAGATTCAAAAAGGTCAAGCGGTTTAGTCTCGTAAAGCGTAACACAAATAGACAGATATTCCTTTCATAATATTACGTAAGTACTTACACTTTTTGTAGGGCTAAAAATAAATGTAAGTATTAGGTACAGTTTGATAACAGAATTATTTCAGTGAAACCCATCTGAAACCTAACACCTCTGTAATCCGTGCCCGGAGCAACGTGTGTAGCCGTGCGTGCGAGCCGTAGGTCCGTGCACGATCGTGCGTAAACATTTCAATGCTTTGCCAGAAGTGATTATAAAGTGACAACATTGCTTTACAAAATGTATCAAAATGAACACAAACAAAATAGCAACAATGTGTTCTCACGACTTACCAGCTATTAAGCTTACCAGGCTATGTAAAATAATTATCAAAATACCAGTCTTTAATTGAACCATTTTGTTTCATTGTTGGGATAGACTATTCGGATTTCTATAGTTAGTCCATATGATCGTCCGGAGGGACATTAGCAAGAGTTTGATCCTGCCGCTACCGTTAATCTTATACTATAATGAAAAAAAATTAACATACTTACAAACAATAAATCACGCCTCTTTCCCGGAGGGGTAGGTAGAAACTAATAAACACAATCAATAATAAAGTGTACATTAATGACTTAAGAAAGAATCGCTTACTCATTAGTAACTTTACAATACAATCAATACAACAAATAGTCGACCGTACTTTACTTTTTCATTCGACACGATCTACGTAAAACCGTTCCGGATGTCCCTTTTTTCCGCCGTATTTTCTTTCCCTAACTCGGAACATCATTCACGCAAGTGTTTCACAATGAAGAGCTCATTGAATAGGCCCGTGTAAATTGTATAAAGGCGCGGGACCTCGGCTTTGGAGGGCCGTCGATGTAGTGAATATGCCCACGGTATGATGAATACGTTCGCGATGCGGCGTATAACCCGGAGGGTAAAGTAGTGGAAAATATTTATCAATAAGTAAATGTTGACGAAAGCTAACATGAATATATCAGTAGTTTTTGTAAATGTATACCTATGGGGTTTTAAATAGTTTTGGGATTATGAAGTTCTTAATTGCTACTTAATTAGATATTTTAATTATGGTAAGGCTGAAATTTGGGCCATTTATCAGTGCACATTTTAAAACATGTCTACTTTTTACCAAGGTATTAAAATAAACATGTTGACATTTGTCTTTCGCGCGCTTTTGATCCAGTAAGGATTCACAAAACACCTCAGCGAATGAAAGTCGTTCAGAGGATTTTACTGTCTGTTATAATATGTTAGTTAGCTTATTTTGTTTATAGAAAGATGAAAGGAAATGAATATCCCTGACTGACAGAATAATATTTTAAGAAAATATCCCCATAAAATAGTGTAATTCACTTATTACTAAACAAAACTACAGCCAAAGGCTATTTTAAAGCGAAATGACTATTTGCATTTCCCAATTAATTAGTCTAATTTGGGTTGTATGGGTGATTTAATTAATAGTTTGATGAGTCTAGTATTTATTTGCAGGTGGCTAATTAGCACTTCAATGGACTGCACTGTTTGCACCTGGGACATACCGAGCTCGCAACTCGTGGATATATTTTCGGTAAGTTAGTCAATTTATTCTATTGTTGTTAGTCCCAGTTATGTCTTGAAGTACTTATGTCAAGCCTGAGTTGCATCTATGCATCGAACCTGGATTGGTTAAGTTAGATTTTAGCAGGTGAACCAAAATATTACTTACGACGTACCTTTACGGTTAAATTAAACGGAATTACGTAAACAATATGAGAGAGGAGAAAGCGTCATTAGGTTTGAACTCTGAACATCTTAATGCGATTTAGAAATATTTTTTAACTAACAAATAAGTATTTGTTTGGGTTAAGTATACAAGGTTGCCTACGATTAATTGTGTTCTGCATAGCGCGACCAGAGCAAACAATTTCGCAGTTTATTTATCAGCATCCTGGCATGTTTTTTTTTAATATTACCTTTTTAGATATAAAAAATTAATAAATATATCCAATTAGGGTTTATCTACGCTCGAAATCTTAAATCATATTTTTACAGGTGGAAAGACCATGCACTTCGCTCAGCATGTCTCCTACTGGAGACTTCCTTGCCACGACACATGTCGGGGAACTAGGAGTGTTCCTCTGGGCCAATAGACTTTTGTATGAACGAGTTTTCCTCAAACCCATAGACAGGGCCGATTCCGTCCCAACATTGCGTAAGTTTTTATTCTTTTTAAATTTAAGAGCTTACTCTTCTCGATGGATTTAAGTGAAGTGTCTTCCATTCGTTTCTATTCTCTGTAAATTTTATTTGCTGGTAGGTTTTTATTAATATACGAATATATATAATTTATAAATTTTACTACTCTTGTTGGTACTATTTATTATATTGTATTGTTTGTTGTGTATTTTTTTCTATATTAAATAATAGCTTTGTTACGTAATACTTAGTTTATATATAGTAAACTATACATAGTAAACTATTAAGATAACTTTTAAATATAACTATAAAATATTACAAACGTGAAAGAAATAATAATTATTCTTCTAAAATATTTGCATGCGTTTAATATGATGTGATCTTTAGGCATTCGGATAACAGTTGTAGTTCTAAGACGGTAGACAGTTCTGTGAATATAGGTATATTTTTGAGGTTGAGTGAAGAGATTTCGAGAAGGTTTGATATTATTGTGTTAAACTTCCGAACCTGTCAAATCAAACAGATTTTAATGTCTAAATTTTTGTTTAGGTCTACCAGCTACAGTTCCAGAGAAACCTGACATCGAAGACATTGGCCTCATTGACCTTGGAGAAGAACCGGAGTACAAATCTCCCGAACAAATAAGCGAAGAGCTCATCACACTTTCAGACCAGCCAACTTCAAGATGGCTAAATTTATTGCATCTTGATGTAGTTAAAAAGAGAAATAAACCAAAAACACCTCTGACAGTTCCTAAATCTGCACCGTTCTTCTTACCAACTATTCCAAGTCTCGAGTTAGAATTTGATTTGGAAAAAGATAAGGATGACAAAAATACGAAGTTGCTAATACCAGAGTCATTATCTACTTTAACAGTATTTGCTAAGAAGTTAGTAGCGAGTGAGGATAGTAAAGATTATTTACAATGTATAGAAAGGTTGAAAACGCTTTCTCCGGCAGCCATTGAGGCTGAAGTAACAAGCATGGCTCCCGACTCGGGCGGTTCCGTTGAGGTTATGCGTCATTTTCTTGAAATGGTCAATGTAATGATGACTAGCAATAGAGATTTTGAATTAGCTCAGTCGTATTTAAGTTTATTTTTAAAAATGCATACGAAGTTGGTAGCGTCGGATGAGGGTTTGAGAAATACTCTACTGTCGGTAGAAGAGACCGCTGCGCAATCGTGGTCTAAGTTGCAAAGTCAGTTGTTGTATAATATTTGTGTTGTTAAAGCCTTAAAAGATATGTAATAAAGTTAAATTTAAGTACTTAGTGTCTTTTATTTATCTAAGCCATTTTCTTTTTAAGATTTCCCACAGAAGCGAAGGTCTAGGCAAAAGCTAGTATAGCATAAAATGAAGATACATTTCCAGAGATCTCGTGCTAGAGCTCACCACTCTAGAATAAACTTGAGCGCATTGTAGGCTTCACAATGGGGTATAATGGATTGTTCCTCTTTATTGTGTAAATGGGTTGGTACATTGAATTGGGTGTTAAGTCAGGACATGATAATATTGAAATATTGTATCAGAGAAACCGCATGTAGATGTTCGATATACCAAAGGTACAAAAATAAATCTTTAATTAATTAGCATCGTTCACTCACAATAATAACTGTGACCGATAGATATTCGATAGAAAGGTACGTAGTGTATATTATGGTAGATACTGTATTTGCGGTAATTCTGACCCGCCTTTAAAGAAAAGTACTTAAGTAAATTAAAATATTTATAGTAATAAACTAACTACAACGTTTATTTTTTTTTATAAAACAATTTTTTTTTCCGCATTGGTCCCGTGTAATCAATAATGACTTATTCGTAACGTTAACTGTCTGTTGATACTTGATACACACAAGACTGGTTTATTTAATGCATCTTTTCAGTTATAGGTAGCAATAATTGTGATTATTATGTTATTTTATCAAAGTACAATTCAAAGCCAGTAGGTGACTACTAAAACCAAAGAGCATTACTTAATTACTACGAATACAAAAGACATCCACAAAATCAGAACTCCGTGGTATCTTAAATCCACAGGGAGATCGAAACCAACATAGGTAAAACGTAGTTCTGTGAATTTCAATTTGCAAGTTAAAAGGCGCTGTTACGAGGAATTTTCGAGGCTATAAAAAAGTGAAAATTCGGCCTACTTCGTAAAACTCAATAACGGATGGCACTACCTTCATTTAATATCGAAGTTGAAATCCCAGGACACAGGCGACCGCCAAAGGCCGGCACGATCAACTTTACAGTGAAAAAGTTAAATGGCTCGGAATAAAGTGCTGGTAATAGAAAATGGACGACACTCTTCATTTCCCTATTCGATATTCTTACCATATAACTTACCGATATCTATTTCAGAATGTCATTTAAGTAGATTTTATGAAAGCAAGCCTTTTTTAATGGTACTTACTGTTTCTGTGGAGTACGGTACGTTTAAATTGAATTATCTCTGAATTTACCTAGTCGTTGGAAAAGGTATAAATTTTAATGGTAGATTATTTTTTAATAAGGGCGATTTAATGTGGTACATTTTATGACGATGACGTAAGTTAATTTGCGTTATTGTTTGATATCAACTTTAATGAAATTATTTTACAGTAAAAGTATCATGTAAACTAAAAGGCACGCTGAACTTAAAAAACATCCGTTTGTTCGGCGGTGAAAAAAGTGAGCGAGCTTCCGATTGGCATATTTTCACGCAATCGAAAAAGTCCGCGTTCAGGAAAAACAAGCTTACGGAGATAACAGTAATTTCTCAGAAATTCAAAATCGAAAAGTTCAATTATACATCGTTGTTTGAGCCATTGATCATCAGAGAACGCAATAACTCTTGGAATAATTTTAATATGTTTTCAACCTTAATTTTGTGAATCGTGCACTGTCTACCAACTAAAAGACGCGTAGGTACCTTCTTTAATTTATTGCATTTGGTAAAACAACGCGCGCTCACAACTTTCTTTTACCAACTTGTACTACCAAAGTGTATTATTTGATCAACTACTAATTAAAAAGCTCTTTTGTAGCTTGCTATGCTTAGGTGTCAAGTGCCCATAACGGGGTCCTAACATCCAATACCTCATTAATAATACGAAACGGTGGCACTGGTTAGCGCCAATACCATTTACTTTGGTTGGTACGAGTAATGTAGCGATCAGAGCCAGATAAGGCCACGGCCACACTTAGCATTTGTGCAGGGTATGAGAGCAATTTAAAAATGGCTGGCTATTTAAACCTGATTAAGTACATATTATTTAAAGTGGTTTGTATGTTGTGAGAGAAATGTGTTTTATTAAAAGTATGCCGTGTTCATGGCAAGTGAAAAGATGTAGCTATTCCTCCGGGAAAGAGGCGTGATCATACCTATGCAGTAAAATATTACAATAAAAGTAATAAATATTTAATTAGTATAGTATTTTTTATGTTGACTTGAGCCATGGTTGCCTATAGATATCGGGTACTTAAATCTTATTATCCGGTAACTTTTTAAATACTTTTAATAATAGTAATACAAATTAAGAGACTTAAATACAATCGCCTTAATCGATGCTAATAAACAGGCACAGGGAATCAGTTGGCAATTAGTGTAGGCAATAAATCATCATGACAAGTCAATATTTTCAAAGCGCAATACTAGCAATTAGACCTACTTACGAGGGTATTAAAGAAAATTGGACAATAGTTCGCGCAATAATAGCACACGGCCGTCCTAGGCAATAACTACATTCTCCCGCCCTCCGGAAATTAACATTTTCCAAAGCGTTTGCAAATGAAGGCGCGAATACATCGAAATGACTTTTCAAAGACCTTTGTTACGTCCACATTTCACACAAACCGCGCTTTGTGAAGGCGAAAAAATATACACATTAATAAAACGTTTTCGTTTAAGTATTTGCTTAGCACTCGATCTGAGTTCAATAAAGGGATCGCTCAAGATACGGCGGGATTTGATAGATATTCATAATGCAAAGGAAGCGCAATCAGATTTTCATTGGCGGCCGTCGGCGGAGGGAGAAATGAATACTTATTGCGAAAATGAAGCGCCATTAATGAACGACGCTTCGTCGAACCGATCGGCCGCGATTTAATTCCCTTCGAAAAATATTCAATAAGCGAGAGACCCCGATCATCTACAAACAGGCGGAACTCGAAGCCAATGGAGAAGAAAAATTGCACTCGCTGGAAATAAAGATTTAGCAAACGATGGAATATTTTACGAAGAATAGTTCTTATTGTGAAAGGCGATTCTTCAGCGGCGCATTATTTCAGAAGGTTTAATTACAAACCGGAGCATTGAACAAAACAATGCAAATCTAGATAAATAGTAGAAGCAGTGGAAATTCATAAGCTTGTCGTTGGAGGTTTATTTGGCTAATATGCTTATAGCGATTTTTCATAACGTTTCAAAATTGGGAAAAATGTGAAATGTAGAGGCGCTTGTGCATATAAGGTGTTACAAATTGTTTCCTCGTTTCTTATAATAATAATTTAATTGTCCATAACATTTTCTTATTAAAATTTATTATCGGAAAGTTCGACTTACGACGTTGTTCTTCGTGTCATTTGATCTACCAATAACGATAAAGAATGTGTTTAAAAATATCTTATGTTGGGTACCGTATATTAGGTACAGATTCTTTTTATGCGGTTCTAAAAAAAAGTAGGTACATAATGTATTATGTACCATAACATTTCGACAATTTCGTTGATAGACACGAACGACTGTTCCTGTAATAAATAATAATTTCGTGTATTCCCATCCCAACTAATACTATAAAAGTAAGTTTATTTGTTTGTTTGTTGCCCTTAATGCGTAATCTACTGATTCAATTTTATTGAAACTTTGCGTACCTATATGTTATTAAGCGTCTTAAGACATGGACATGGTCATCCCGGCAAGAACTATTGTTTCCGTGGGATTTGCGAAAAACCTGTATTATTTTGTGGCGTGGTGGCGGTATATTCGCGGGGCGTAAAACTGCGGGTGAAAGCTAGTTAAAAATAAATCTCATTCAGAGATCTCAGAGATTAATTAATAACAAGTTAACAAGGTTTATAATATTTGTGAACTGACTGACACCTCCTTTTACCAATTACAATACTTATTACTTAACATGATTAAATGTCTTAAAGATGATATAAATTACAAAGAGCCCTACACAAAGAGGAATTTGTGCCAATTACATTAGTGAGCTAAATATACTCGTTTTATCTGTAAATCGATTTATCATTTTGTAATTGAGTGAATTGATTGAAGCCGCAATTTCGCATCCATCAAAATATTTATGCTGCATCACTTTCTCTTATTCGCAAGAACTTATTTATTAAATTGCCAAATAACAGTATTTTTGAATCTTATTATGCAACATGAAGCGACTATTGTGTATCATGATTGGAAGATAGTTGTGTATTACATACATACATATATATTATCACGTCTTTATCTCTTAAGGGGAAAATAGAATCAACATTACCAAAGAGACTGGAAGGCCACGTTCAGCTGCATGGCTTAATGTGAATTATGAGGAGTGTGGTTTTAAACACCAGTCAAATGTATAGAATAACTTCAATGCATGTTTAATAAATACGCCTGTTCGAAATTTAAAGCTGTTTTAGTATTGAATTTCCGACTTGCTATATAAATAAAAACATCAGTTAATAATATTTCATTAGTATTTTGCTTTAGCTTACTTTGAAAAGTTGTAAAGAACATTTGCTCAGGAAATTTGTCTCTTTTTAGTTTTGTTTTTATTGTTTCATGTCAAAAATCCAAGATAACTATTCGTTCGGTTGTTTTTTTCTAGCGACTATCTTGCTGCGTAGCGACACACCTACAGATCGTAGGCGAGTAGATTCGTAGCAAAATTCGTAGACGCTTTTGTCGTAAACTAGCATGCGCCTTTAGTGTAGTATTGACAATGAATTTACGCTTATACGCTTTACTTTGATTTATTGATTAACATTTCTTATATTCCTATTAGCATTTCTTTTTTAAAATACGACGGAAGTAAAACTGATACTACGCTTTTTCTTCGCTACGATCAGTACGGAACCACCTTAATATTATACAAAGATAACCTACAATTTCCAAAATAAAACTGAGGTAGATAATGCGAACACCAAACGCAATCCACGTCGCTATTGCAATTTCCCATCGCATGTTGGTCACACCCACTCAACATCCAATCTAGTTTTCGTTGCAAGCGAATTAATATTTAGTGCACTCGAATTGTTTAATGAAAAGTGTATGGGCAAGCAGTTTGTTGACTGTCGGTTAATTAAAAGCAAACAGTCCAGTTTGCCTTGTCCATCGGGAAGCGATGTCCGCTTCGCAGGATGTATATCAACATTTCGATGTAACAAAAATGATGATTTTAAAAGAGTAAAGCTATGTGGCAATGTGAGAGCTTTGAGTTAATTAATTGCCTAATTAGTTGGTGAAGTTAACACAAAATACATTAAAAAATGTTTTTTATGGAAAGGCTAATAAACTTTGTATTCTTCTAGTAGACGATGGACTAGCAACCTGTTACTATTTCAATCTTGATCTCCATCGCATTCTCTTTTCAAGACTGTTTGCTCTGTTTACCCCGTAAGGGATATACCTACCTAGACGTAATTATTTGTATGTTTGTAAATATTTTTGGGACTCTGTATTTTCTTTGATTTTTTATTAAAAGCCTAATAGACCGTAAAAACTATTACTACCTTTCTTCCTGCTTCACTACTTTGCAGTAACATGGCAATATAATCCCCATGTAGGTAATGGGGAACGTAACATCTGTGAGCTGCCGTCCTTAGTGTCCAATAGTGATTATATGGTAATACGATCTTACGAGACGCAATCTCCTCGACGAACAAATTGTACCTACTCCGGAGGGATTGCGCCTCTCCGACGAAAGTCGAACGTGTGTTTATCACTACCGATCTTTAATCTACCTTCATGAATAACATCATAAAATATGAATATTAACATAATTTCTTTGAATTTTCTATTTTATTTTAAGTCATACAGTTGTGCTGAATGTGGCCTTTCAGTCTTTTTAAGACTGTTGGCTATATCTACCCTGCTTTATATATAGACGTGATTATATGTATGTTTATTTTAACTTTAACGTATCTAGTATTTAAGTAATCCAGCTTAAAGAGACCTTCAAGTTTTGCGACCTTTTTTAGTCTACCCTTTATGGTATACTTAACAAAAATGCGTCTTTAATATTAACCTGTCGAACTCTCATAATCTATTTAGGTAGATACGTAATATATTAATTTTGTCTCTGCATACTTAAGTCTACTACTTACTTATAGATTTTCGATAAACATAAGTGCAATAAATAAATGTCAACCGTCCTAGTTCACACGTAATCCGTTACACTGGGAGATAAGGGACGCGTTTGGTCATCTTAATAATTTATTGCACGGCACTATGCAAATCAGGTTCCGCCGGCGCACATATGATGCAAATACTGCATCAACCTACTATGTGCTGTACTGAAGGTTATGCATAATGTATTGTCAAAATCTAGGCGACGAGTTATTTTAACTAGCTTTTGGGTATAGCTTTGTTCCAATTAATTTTATCATCATTATTTATTTATAATTTATATATTTATGAACATCAAGGAAAATGTAAAAATAGAACTTAAACTAAAGAGAAATTTAGTACAAGGCACTACTTATTTCAAGAGAAATTTCTTCCATCATCATCATCAATGCTATCTGCAATAAGTACATATGGCTATTAAATCTGATACAAAAATAAATTTTGCAATTTCAAATACATCTTCAAATTCTGAACACATTTCTGTAACTAATAATACCAACTGAGTTTCCATAGACATACTCATTTCCTTGATTTCATAAACTTATCGAATTACTTAGTATTAAAAAAATGGAAAGCATCGCGTTATTTTATTTATCACTTTTAGGTAATCTGGCATTCTGTGGAACAAATAAAATACACTCATGGAGGAAATGGATGAGCGCTAAAAGGGTTTTCCAGGTCTTTATAATTAACATACGCCGGCAAAACCCTTTCTTTTCGATTTACGAGGTAGGGGATTAAAAGTGAATGGATATTTTTAAAAGGTTAGTTCCAAAGAATGTATCTTTGGTTATATTGAAAGTTGGAATGATATAAGTAAGTAAATTTAGTTTGAAAATAGGCGAGATAAAATGTAAACTAAGTACTGAGACTTACACTATGCATTAAAAAAAGTAATAACAATATTACATAGGTATGTAATATTGTTATTACTTACCTATGTAATATTATGTTATGGTATGTTATTGTTATTATGTTACGTAGGTAACTTTGCCACTACAACTAGGTAGTTGTAGTGGCAAAGTTAGTCACTTAGCCGAAGAATGTAAGTACCTATTTGATTTATAAACCCTCGTTTGAGAGTTATAATGTTCGAACCCAGGTGTGGTTATTTAAATATTATTTTTTTCGTATTCGAAACATAACTGCATGCAAAGCTTAAAACGGTGAGAGGAAAACTGGACTATAAAGTTAACTATGTGTAATCATGACGTGGTGTTATCAAAGTCACCAGAGATCAGAAGGCAACAAAACTAATAATCAGATCCTCAATCTTTCGTAGCGAGGTCGCAACTAAGACAAATGGCCAGGAAGACGATGGCAAAATGTGGACTACTTATGTAGTGTAAGTAGCTTTTGAATTGCAAGAAGAAAAATAAACTTAAGAAGATGGACCTTTAAAAACATAAACTGTAACAGGAGCAGTTCGCTACAATAACAATAAACATTCTTTACTGAGTATTTCCTTTTAAAATCAGCTAATTGTCATTCATATAAACAAGACGCCATTTGGAATCGCATTTCCGTATAAATCTCGGAATAAAAGCAAGAAATAGAAGCCGCCATGGCGATGGAGTATCCCTCGGTTATCTGTGCTGTAAACACAGAGCAAGAACACTACCGGGTTCAGTGCTCTGTGACTGTGCTTCATTTGAATATTATCTCAGTGGCCGGCGACTTGGCGAAACTGTGACGCTATCACATTCTCGAAAGTTACCTACCGTTTGCTACCACCAAACCTACGATTAGATTTTGGAATACGAATTAAGTAGCTGGTAATATAAGTTAAATTGTTATAAATTGCATCCTGAGAGATGGTCGTGAGCGGACAGATTTAGTCTGTGCATACACCTTTGGGAAAGAGATGTACCTATACATAATGTTTGTATGCATAATTGTTAAAGAAAAATAACGTAAGATTCAACTTATAATCCGGAGAAGTAGAACGTTGGTGTAGTAAATTTAAATAAAATTGATAGTTTCAGCGTAGTCTTAGTAGAGCAATATATATTTTAAACCTATTACTTATATAGTAACGTCATTAATAAATATAAAATCAATAATAATTTTCCACCGCAACATAGGCACGCTTATTCACATTGTATCTAAATATTTGGAAAACAATGACAAAAGCAATGAGTTAACAAACCACTACAAAGACGATCTTGGCCGAAGAAAACGGGCGATGATAAAGTTATCCGAATACAAATTTTGGAGTTACCACTAATTAAAACTTGGCTCTTACGTTCACGAAGTCGGGAATGCTAGATGATTTGTTGAATTTGTGCAATGTTAAAGTGAATACCACTTTAAGAATGCAGATTTAAAAAATAAAAATAATTGAATGATTATTTTTTTTTATCAAGTATTTCAAATGTAGAATTAACAAATGGCATAGGTTGCATAAAATATGTTATTATTCGTAAGTCACAAACTTTGGGCTGATTAGAAGTTATTCGAGTATCTAGGATTAATTAAGTTTAGTCAGTGAAAGCGAGCGGCACAGAGGAAAACAGAAGTCAACAAAAAATTAAGCCCGGTCATGCTCCATAGTCTTTGTTCTTCTAATCCCGACTCCCAGATAGCAGCGTTCAGTCAGCTCTTAAATTAAGAATTTATTTCAGAACTTCATACTTTCCTGTTCCCTTTGTGCTGCACCACAATGGAAATTATTATCAATTGGAAAACTTTTCGTTTCCACAATTTCTATAAAGCCTGACTCTTTGTTTTTTTTTCAAAGTTTTCGGCTGTTGTTTAAAAGGGTTTGGCGAAAGACGTGCTTACTTATGTTTATATAACGCATTGCTATGCTAAGGTAAAGGAAAAATTTAAATATAGCTTTTAGGGATCTGTTGTTATAAATTAAGCTTTTTTTTTAATTAAGCAATACACTTTATGTCTCCCACACACCGAAAGATGGCCTGTGTGGCCGTCCTAGACTTTTATTAATGTAACATTTGTACAAATCTTGAATTCGCCGAACCACAGATTTAAAACTTAAACTGTGTAGTACTACATTTATAAATATCTCCTTTTAATATTCTGTTTTCTCGTCATGAATATTAATGAAATTAAGTTATTGCTGAGAAAACTGTTTCGCACCAGTTATAACGAAATATTTTTAAAAGCATTTTTCAGAATATGATCTCTTAAAAGGGTTCCCCAATGGAATATTCATGATCGTCCAGTGTAATATTAATGGTTGGTTTGAAAACCGTCGTGTGCGTATGTTATGAAAGGCAAGTATACAACATAAATATGACACTTGTTTATATTACCATAAATAATTAAGTGGTAAAACTTGACTTGCCTACTCCAGGATAGTACATAGGCCGAACCGGACTTCTCATCAGAAGTGAGGATGCTACTCTTGAAGGATAATGGTGTAAGTGACGTTTGGTAGTAGAATTTGACATTAATCAACTGAACCGGTGATTAATAAAAAAAAAATAGCTGGATAATTCTGTTGGGTACGAGCGTCACGCATCATGGAAGATTTGCAGATTTTAAGTATTTATTCGTGATGTTTTTTATGTCAAGAACTAGGTATATCTACAACATATACTACCTAATATACAAAAGGCTAGAAACACACATACATGCGACAAGAACAGCATAAAAGTGGAATCCGGTACAAAAGAGCATTTCACTCAGACACTACTCGCGTTTCACAAAGTGTTAAATGAATGAGTGTAATTGAGTTTTGATGTAACTGTGAATGCACTAGGTATATGTGTTGAGATGCCTGCTATTATATTTGTTACGGTAGATTAAGTAATATTGTACTAAATTTTTATAAGGATAATTCGTAAAGCGACGTACGGCGTACGGGCGTACGGCTATTTACTCATCAATTATACTCACTAAATGTTGCCCGCCGCTCCGCCCGCGTGTATAATAGAAATCCGTTAAGTTTTGAAGTACTAGACAGACAAATGTTTTCTGTTATCGCCCACATAAATTTGTTTTTCGGATTAGTATCTAATGTACAGACAGACACTCTATGTTTATGTCTTATAATATGTGTTGATGATTACTCAAGTTGATTAAGAATAAAGTATATCATTAAAATCACATTTTTTTACAAAACTACTAAACTAAGGTATCAACGGACAAACGTACGTTTGTCCGTTGATACCTTAGTTTAGTTTTGTCAATTATCAAAGAAAAAAGTTTCCTCACCGAAAAATAACTTGTCTTAGAACTAATTTACATCGTTATTCGGTTAACGTTAGCGGATTCCGTAGGAAAGTGTTATAAAAATACCATGCATAGAAAAAAAATACATATCAATTTTACGCTTCGCCCCGAATTCAGTAGGTATATTTGTACGCAAGCCGGAGAGGTGTTATAACGAATTGAAACCGTATTATTTTGGCAAACAAAGTCTAGCGGAATTGCGGATGTACGACGACGACGATTATGTCGGTTTCCCCTTTCGACTAGTTTTAATCTACAGCGGATAAAGTTCCCTTCAGAAACAATAACAATTCGTTCAACGATATAATGCGGTACAGTTTTCCCGGCGGGAAGTTTTAAGTGCAAAAGGCCTGGAAAGTAGAGTCGCCAAGCGTATAATTAACAGCATCGTACATTTTATGAAATGTATTTTTCAAGTTTTAATTATATTCAAATTAAAGTTAAATTTAATGAAAGCGATCCTGTAGTAGTAAATAATATTAGACAGGCGCCGACTGTAAACTTATACTATGTATGTTATAAAGAGGATACTCCACTTACCAAATTTCTTAACAATATCTTACTTTAAAGAGAATCATATAGAAGATCAAGTGGTTGCCTGTTCGCAAAAGAGTCCGTTTATTCTTCCACAGAAATTTTATGGTTTTACCATTTCCACAAAATGAAAACTTATAAAAAAAAACCGTTTTATTTTCTGTAACATGGTAACCCTAGTTGCAAGTTTATGTGTTGAATGAATCTGAGAACCCGTGTAATGTAAAAGTTGTAATTTGATTTGTAGCGGCTACCACTACTCACTATTGTTTTAATTTACTGAAACGGCTCTGTTTTGTTCGTATAAACCCGTTAGCATGACTGTTATTTATGAATTAATGAAAGGGTTTTATTCAGTCAAAGCTGCTTCAGTGAGATTTTTATTTTGCTCATTAAATTTTCAAACAATGTTTGGTTGGATTTAGTAGAGTGTCAGTAATAATATTGTCGATGAATTATTGAATTTATCAAAATTTATTCAGTGATTAATCATGTCAGACACTTATGTGCATTAATTCGGTAACGTTTTAATGTCTGGCTAATTTCCAAAGAAATATAATGGAGATTTAAAAATTTAACTTAGGTACACAATAATTTCAATATAGCGTCGGTAGTCGAACGGTTAAGTTACCTGAACAAAATTATGTGATGCACACGTTCTAATCTTACCGTGACCATGTACCAATAACTTTTTCTGAGTGATGTACATTTGTAAGAAGGTCAGAAGGGAGTTTTAATATCTTGAATAACTGTATTCAGGACAGTGGTCATAGGCGTATATTGGGCTCCACTCCCAGAGTGGCTGGAACGCCACCGGAACTATTTGTAGGAGAAGGATAATAATTGCAAATTAGCTATTTTATGCTTTCACTTAAGACACGAGTCTTGTTCATTTTAATAAGCGAGGAAGATATTCTGTTCCTTCTACCTATTTACTTTAAAGTATAATTTAAACAAATTAGTTTGAGCTAGAGGTCTAGGGTAGGCATGTCACGAATATTCGCATTCGCATATGCGAATAATTCGCTTCTTTTTAAATATTCGCATCGATATTCGCATTCGCATCAATCGTAGCGAATGTTACGCGAATGCGAATGTGTGCAGGTCGTTTTCGGTGTACCTACCGCTAAATTGTTAATTAATAAAAAAAAATACTATGACACTTCAATCTAACCTAAAACCTACCTTACATTCGCACTCGCATTCGCATTTGCACATTCGCATTGCGAAACATTCGCATTCGCATTCGCATCCGCATTCGCGAATGCGACGAAAGTGACATTCGTGACATCCCTAATCCCTAGTCTAGGGCGCTGAGTGTGCATACTCCAGAGTCAATTACTGTTACATTCAACTTTTTTAATAGAATGTGACGGTTAGAAACTGTTGATGTTATAAGGGGTTTCAGGAAGTGTTTATTATTTTATGCAATGTGGGTCATACGCCAGTCGCCGCGGCCAGAGGAGGCTATATACGTGGGTCGGAAACATAGGTCATAGAAACAAGAGCACATTCGCTTTGATAACACGTTTCTCTAGTACTGATGATAAAGCCAAATCCATTTGAGGCCTTCCTTACTTACTACTTCCGTGCTTACTTTAACTTAGATGAATTCCTCCTGTCCTGACGGAAAATTGGAAGAATTATTTCCGATAATAATTTATTATACTTACATATACATTTTGCTATACTTTCTGAATATTGGATATTTTCGCTTTGCGTTTTTCCTTCCTAGTTGCACTCTCCACCGTTAAGTTCCGTTTTCCTACATTACTCTTCAGGTTGATTATCGTATTTTTCGACATACAACAAAACAGTAAAGTCGTTTAAATACTAGTATATTTCTCATTAATTTTCATTATTTATTTATGATCAACAGTAAAAGCCAACTCTCCTTTATTGCCTAATCTAGTGTCGGAAACATCAGTCCCGCCAGCCTGCATATTATGTCGGCGCGCTGGTTGAGTGCCTGATATGCTTTCATTGTGAGTTATTTTAATTTTATTATCGCAAATTGGAACCTAAGAACGTAGCGTAAATGTTTTTGTAAAGCGTTTGTATACGTAGCCTAATATAAGGTATATTCTTTCCCAAAGAATCTAATCACCCGAAGAGGCTGTTAATATATTTCATTAAAACCCCTGACCAATACGAGGACACCAATGCATAAACGTCGCTTATAAAATATAGCGGAGGCTTGCATGCATTCAATTCCGACCTCAAAAATGATCAATTACTCGTAAGAGATAGTGTTTATTGTAACTTCTTCTTAGTCGAACACTCTTGTCAGAGTGGTCGTGGTTGCGCAGACGAGGTACATGGAGAGGTGTTCGGCTGGTCGTATTCTTTCCCGAGGACTGTTCTCTCAGTGACTTGTTTCCATTTCTGCCGGTAACAGACGTTGCGAGCACACTGGACGTACGTTTATTGTTACAGACGTATTAAATTCAGTTTGCTAGTTACAAATCAAAACAGCCCTATTATCTGAAATTGCATCCCCGTGAAAGATGTAATTTTCAATTGTTTGCAAGCGACTGCATCAATGATTGGAAATCACGATTGTTTGCATAACGTGAGAGCCGAAACCATTGTTCAGTTCGAGATTTCATTTCTATCAATGGATAGTTTCATGGGCCCGCTGAAAACTTATTTTTTGTAAATTACGATGAGAAAAAATATATTACCAATTTTCTTCGAAATCTTTTCGCTCTGATTCCTCCTTTTTCATGTCAAATCTTTTAATGACGTGTTAATATAGCATGGGCGGATGCAAGCTGCCTAAACCCTTGATTTAGAATAAATTTACTCCTTTATTTAAATCAAAAAGTAATTTTGGAATTGGGAGTTTGTTTCAGTGTTATGCAAAAGGTAAATTATTAATAATTCATGGGAACACTGAAAGATTATAAATTCATTTTGCGGACACACTGCTATTTCGCTGGGAGGGTTCTTTCGAATTGAATTAGCTAAGAATTATGTCAGAATGGGAATTGTCTCGGTTGAGAAAGGGGCCAGCGGTATTGGTGTCATAACTTGAAGAATGAGATAAGGAAACCGAGTTGTTACTAATAACAATACCTAAATGACAAAACTATTCAGTGATATCATGATGGAAAAATAACCTTCTGATTGGCCTGAATTTTGGATTTATTTTCTAACCTACCGTTTTTTAGTATTTATTATAAAATATTAGAGTTATGTAATATCCCATATTAAAAGTTATTTTAGAGAACTTTTCTCGAATTAGGTACTTAAGATCCGGTTTTTTTTATTATATTTTTAATTTACTTTAGAATGTAAAAATTTTGTTAACAAACCTACAAAGTGATTAAAATACGCTGATTCATATTCATAAACTCCAAGCCGAAACACCTGAAGTGCATTAGCTGTTTGGTCACACGTATCTGTGATGCTATCGCTCATTTAGAATGCTCATTTATAAAATAACTAGCGACCCGCCCCGGCTTCGCACGGGTGCAAAATTATAAATGTTATTATTCATAGAAACCTTCCTCTTAAATCACTCTACCTGTTACAAAAAACCGCATCAAAATCCGTTGCGTAATTTTAAAGATTTAAGCATACAGACAAACAGACTAAAATAACTAAAATAGCGACTTTGTTTTATACTATGTAGTGAGATCTAGTTCTTATACTAGAATATTATATAATAAGAGTTAACACTACAGTGCTGGTCTACAAATAATTTAATAGTGAAGGCCCGTGGGTTCGCCCGCGTAAATTATAAAAATCCTCTTTACATCTGTTTCCGCGAGAATTTGAGTGGAACCTAACCCACAATGGGTATTGGTTACAAATCCAGTTGACCAAATGTGCAAGATTTATTTGATATGTTTTCCGTAAGAGCATTGATTGATTTTTAACACTCTATGCCTCACGCTTTTTATTCGGGCCCTTTAAACGTTCGACCACCGGCACTCTATACCTCAATCGCAACAAGTTACAATAAAATAAAACTAACTCATACAACAATCTACATTACAAAGTTAAAAATGAAATACCACACGTATCTCTGTCTTTATATTTCGGAACGAGGCCGGGATAAAAAGGCGTACGGTCGCTTTTTACCGTGATTGTGGGCAGGCCCGACCCAAACCGCGAGTGCAAATGTCAGTGTGTTATGTGTCCGACACTACGGCGGGATAACAACGCGCTAATGGATTGCGCTGGTGCCCGCCTGTTACACGTTTGTAATTATGTTAGGCATAAAAGGTTTGGATGATGTGGGAGCTGGAAAATAGGAATAACGAATATTCAGTTAACTAGGTTCGTTAGTAGGTAAGTAATTTGTGTATGATTTTTTTTATACACAAACGATGAGGTCGTGGTCGGAAAGTGACACTCGCAATGAGGCGTTCTGTCCGGGAGCGGGCTGAATGATTGAGATGCACGCACGAACGAGACGACTAAGGACAAGCATAACACAAATAAAATTTCCGAGGTGAAAGGTAGCAGGCAACCCATCGTTAAAGCTTTTGTAAATGATTTCAGTATATTAAAATGATAAACAATTATAGTTCATATCAAAGCTACTGCGAAACACTAGGACACAAAGTCTTCAGAAACACCAGAAAAAAATAAAGGTTTTTTTTTGTACGGTAAATGTTTCACGTTATTCCGATATTACTTCTTATTATTAAATAATAGATATAATACAATACGTACTGTAAGAACCAATTAAAAGTTAATAACCGCCGTGTGTAATAGACTAGTGCTCTACCGGATATAACGTAATTAATAAAACAGGAGCTCCCTCAGGAAGAAGCTAAGATATCGGCTTTGTGTCTAGGAGATTAATCCTTATACTCGCGCCAAATATTATTTTTAAATAAAGGTTTTCCAAAACAAAAATGTTTAATATTTTTAACTAAACCATGTAAGAATCTAAATCCATTATTAAACCGTACAGCTAAACTTGGCATTTTAGCATTTTCGAAACTGCTGGCTTTGTCTCCATCGTAAAAAATAAAGATGTGCTTATATGTTTGTGTGTATCTATTTAAACCAAACCTAAAATTTTCGCCCTTTTAAAAGAAATCAGTGATTTCAAACCGCAGTCGCTTCTTATAACCTGTAAAACCTGACTTTGTCAAAATTAATTCCATACTCCGGCAACAGTATATACTCAAAAAGTTTATTAGGTTGAACATGTGTACTCATATATTGGCAAAATATATGTCTGGTCCCATTAGGATATTAATACGGAATTTAAACAAACTAATTTGGATCTACCTGCACTCGCTGATTGCAAACTACTTCTGAGCTCAGTTTCCTTATAAGGGTTGTTGTACAAGTTGTCATGGACATAAATGTGAAGATCTGGAGCTCGCGTGGGAATTTCGGAATAAAAAGGATCCTTTGAGTTATTTCAGGTTATTCTACACGTGTACTAACATTTATCAAAATCTGCCCAGTAGATTTTGCGGGAAAGAGTAACAAACACACACATCTTGCAAATATTCGCATTTGTGTTCGTAGGATAACGTAAAAATATAAATATGCCAACAGTTTGTCAATGCGGTATCGATAGAGTCTCGGTAAAACCATAATCATAAAATATTGTAGTTCAGGGTTTTGGGGTTTAGTTAAAGACAATCAAGTCCAAATACAAAGTACGATGTGTGTTTAATCCCAAAATCTCGGGAAGTTATGTGTATAGCAACCCTAAATACTGCAATTGCAATCTGCAGTGCTCCTAGTTGCAGATACTTAAGATTCCTCGGATTACATACAATCTGCGTCGTATTCTACTTGTACTTCAATTTATTATTTATTAATGTATTACATGTAGTGCCGTGTTCACGGCAATTTAGAATAGAACCACCACTCCATATCTTTTACATGAATGTCGTACGAGGCGAATAAAGGATAGGCTTCTAAACTTGAAATTCCCCTGGTAGGCCATGGGCTAGTAACCTGTCACTATATGAATCTCAATTCCATCATAAATCCATGCAGCTGAACGTAGTCTTTTTGTCTTTTCAAGACTATTGGCTCTGTTTATCCCGCGAGGGATATAGACATGACATAAATATTTACAATATTGTAGGTAGGTATCACATTATGTTTTCACGTTTGACAAAATCAAAGATGCCCCGTTAAAAATCGACAGTTCGTAAGTAATGTACTTTTTGTATCGGTAGGTATAGCAGAGTCTGCACACTCAAGTTTGGAGTTTCAAACCAACCTCTAAAGTGTTCAATAACTACAAGAATTCGTCTACGTTATTCTATATAAAATGGATGACTATCACCGACAGACGTTTATTCGTAACAAAACAAGAAATAATTGTTTTGCGATTGCGTCATACGAGTACATTATCATCAAATAGACTAAAAGAACTCAGTTGGTATGCCGAAATGTTTACCAAGAAAACCCGAGTTCATTTCTTAGCAAGTTGATTCAAGAGAAACATTAAAATTTTCTCTATTAAACATTGCCATTGCAGACGTTTTCTGACTAGCACCCCGCCGTCGACTATAAAAAAGAAACAAGAATTCTTTCATAAAATGATGTGACAGATATGAATATAATTTGTCATTTTCCGTACATATATGTTTGAAGAGAAACAATAGATGTCAAATACAGGGCCCTTTGTTTTGAATCGAAATGAGTTTCATTAGTAGATTTGTTTGGTAAAGTGTGAATTTAATAATACCTAGATACTTACAAGTACTTACCAAAATCGTGGCTTTTTATGTAGAGAGATAAGAACTTTTTGCCGAATAGTATTCTGGGTGAGCGGAATAGGTTAATAATGGTTTCGCATGAATGAAATAAAGAAAAAACATTCAAATAATATCGGAAAAAGGATGAAACATTTGCTAAGGAAATCTATAAATTGAATTTTGTCATATTATCTATATTTCCTTTTTTTATGTATTCGTGGGTATTTTTTTGCCAAACTAAGTGGTTTGTTTGTATAATGATGAAGGTGTATGTGTAGCAAGACAAAGCTTTGTGTTTATGCTTAATAATGGTTATATGAATCTTCTATTCATGTCAGCGAGGTGTCAGATTAATTTAAATAGTTATAGTTAAGATTAAATTTTTTAAATTACAACTAAATACAATACAGGCAAAGGAAGATGCGTAAATATGACGTTTGTCGCCTGAATCATAAACGTCTCATTATCTAAAGTCAAAACGTCTCGACCTGTAAAAGATGGGTGATATGACAACTTATGAAGTGAAAATTTAATTATAGCTCATAATAGCGTCCCTTATCTAAATTTTCAATTAAATTAGGTTTCCCGATGAAACGATTCATAAGAACTTGACTGAGAGCACAATACAACAGTGACAAAGAGCCTCTAACGACGTCGAATTTATCGCGAACTTTCCACTAATACCGTCATTAAACAACCCTTTGTTTTGGTCTTTGATAAAAACCTCAGCAGCACCTCGCAGTTCGTAATTTTTATCTTTCACTGCTTGAATGGCCGGCACGGGGACAAAAGCAAATATTGTCGTCACTCTCCTCCAGGGCTACCAGATCGTACGTGTCATGTCAGAATTTTGAAAAATAGTTGTTTCAAAATAACGGTCATCAGATTAATTGAAGATAGATACATAGCATTCTTATATATGACGTAGATATTAATGTTTTTTTTTTTTATTTCCAAAGACTTGCATCAGTACTGACAATGCTAATAGCAGTTCGTATTTTATATAAATAGCAGCCAGAATTTTACTATCGTTATTATATTATGCAATAAATGACAGATGTTCATTGTCATATAAGGACAAGTTATTCACAGATTATATTTTTTCAAATTTGGTCACCCTACGCTCTTCGGCCTCGCTCACTTATTTTTACATAAAATCTTAAGGTATTTTTTTCTTTTTCCGCTGTGAAAGTCCTGACATTTTGTTGTTTATCTTCCTGTTAACTGCAATGTTAAGCTACTAAATAAAGTATGGTATATGTGTTAATAAGTAAAAGTTAAATGTTTGATAACTATTTTTATATCTATGCTGTGACCAACTTTTTTATACTGAGTGTTTTCTTAAAAAGACTGTCAAAATTTTATGAATGCCGCAAACAATACAGTGAAAAAAAAAAACAAATCGAATACTGAAGCGTAATAACAACGACTGCAACTGGAAACACGCATTGAAGAGACAGAGAAGTAAAAACACTTTTTCTATTTCATACAAGGTTTTAAAGAATTAGCGGTCCATTTTTGCTAAATGTACGTTGTACCTATTAAGGTCCTGCTAATCAGACCTTTTAACATATTATGAACGTTCAAATAGCCGAGTACTGGCAAAGATTTCGAGCATAAATATTCCATTTCTAATGTACATGTACGTGTTTTTTTGAACGCGTTTATACTTCTGCACAATGAATATTTAATCTTAACATTAGCTTTTACTCATGGAAAGAGTCTTATGTCAACTGACGCGAAAATTTAAAAACGTAAGTATATTTTTCAAGTAAATCTAAAGTTTCAATTTAAAATATGTTAGCCAATTGTTTGTATGACATTTTGCATTTGAATAAGGCTATTATCGATTAAATGGTTTATTCTTTTTGAATTACCTTAAGTGATTTTTCTTTTCTATAAGAAGATCAATCGAGTAATACCTAGAAAGTACACCTTGAAAGCAACTCGTGGCTTCCAATTGCTTTTTCTTTCCTTCAATAACACCACTTTTTAATTTCCTGTGGAAATCTTACGAAAAAAACTAGGAATAAAAGCCGTGATAGATGATGCCCTTAATTATATAGATGAAAGAAATAAGCCACGTGAAATTTCATCGAATCCGAGGCGAAAATTAAAACATGCCTTGTGAGTACTCATTTTAATTCTTATGGGAACGATAATAAAAGGAATTTATCATAAAATTAGGCGTAGGAATAGTAGCTAGTATTAGGACAGACACGCTCCTCGAACTAGGAGAATTTTATTTGATATTAATCAGCGACTTATTAACAGAATTTGTTGGCTTATACTCCGAGCAGGATGCATGAAGTTGAATAATTTAGGGGATTATGAACGAAAATGGCCGCCCGGAGAGAATTGTAGAACCGTTTAGCCAATCCCGGTACGTCCGGTGGACTTGGCTCGAATTTATTATTTATATTATTCAATTTATGCAACATAATAGTTATTTATCAATAAAATATTAAGGTTTAAAACAATATAGTCTGGAATTTGGTAAGAAATTTTTTAAAGATATATGATATATAAATAGTCTTGTCTTGAGATTGCGACTCATTCCCGGAGTGGTAGGCCATCTACATCTTTTCACTTGCCACTTGCCACGATCTCTTCAAACATCTTTCGTTTCGTACACATTCATCACTCATTAAATGGCTACTCTTTATTTGAAACATACAGGTTCATATAAATCTGCTGTTGATCAGTCTGATCAAATTTTTTTGCCAACGCGTTAACTATTATCATGCCCATATAAGTTGAATAAAGATTTCGTGTTTAAACTCAAACTGAAATGTGTCTCAAACATCTCCCAATCCACTTGTCATTTTAGTTCAGCGGGGAGTAAAAGCGGGTCGCCAGTTCATCTCGTTCATTTTTCATACGATGCAGTAGTCCGCAAGCCCACCAAGGTTTACTACGTCATATGACACCGCTTTAAAATGCATGAAACTCGGCTGAAAAAATTGCCTCAGGAAGGCTTTATTAAATTATTATGTGCGTTCGGTCGGTCGATGTTACGCATAAATATTTATAGTTCGTTACTTAATTGTGATAATATTTTTAAACATTTATTATATTTATAACCAATTAAATTTAAATAACGTTATCGTTCGATTTCTGTTAGTATCTCTTAATCGTAAGGTATTTTCATTGAAGATTTCTTGTAATGGGCTCTTGGACTATCGTTGCAACGAACAACGGTTGGTTACAGGAGAAAAGCTATTTGGATGGCTGTAAAATACATTTGTTCTTTATTTACATTGTAGGTGTCTTGTTTGCGTTACGATTTAAATAAACTATTGGATAGCGTTTTATTTTACTTGTATAACAAAATGCAATTAAAAAACTTTTTACATACCAGTAAAATTAACGAGAATTGTACCTATGTGTGCCTCAAGTTGTGAAGTATAGAGTTAACCTTTTTTTTTGCCGTCATTAATACGACGCCATTGGTGATAAATTATTCCGATTTTAATGTGCCATTCAATAACACAATATTGATTTAGGTATTCATAATAATGTTAACAATGGCCTTTGAGTTTTATATATTGGCTCAGTGTCGGCTAATAAATTTGGGAATATTTTTTTAGGCAATGGGCTAGCAAAATAATAATAGCACTATTTGAATCTCAATTTCATCATTAAGCCATACAGTTAAATGTTGCCTTCCAGTCTTTTCAAGACTGTTGGCTCTGTCTACCCCGTATGGGATATAGTAGTGATTATATGTATCTATGTAGACCTGTCTGCTACTGAACAGGTCCTCAATTATGTGTCAGTTACACTTAAATCAAGTATTATTTCTTTTAATTTGAATATCCCAAACAAAGATGATCTTAATTAGAAATTAATTTCAAAATTTGATTTAAAAAATGGCCGATGGGGAATTTTACATGATAAAATCACGACTTCATACTTTACCAGGAACACCTCTGGCTCTAATTTCTTCTAGATCTTTTTTTCAAAAAGAAATAATACTTATTTAATTAAAGTGTAGGTACTGCAAGTATCACATAAATAACAAGCAGTTTGAAACACCTGTTTGGTTGCTTGTGGTAAATTGTGGGTGAAGTTGTAACTCGTTAGACGGGCATGTGTCTTACAAAATATATTATGACACCTCGTCATGTTTGCAAGGGTGTGTTTAACACTTTGTGTAATGTTTTGAACATCTATTAAATATATTTTTTTTTCTTTGTGCCGTGTGTGTATGACGATATGTAGGTACGATGTATGTGTGATGTTAGAACATTTCGTGAGAGAGAAGTTGGTGCGGGGTAGTAAGAGAATATTTTGAGAAATACTACCTACTAATAATAGCCGTACATAAATTTATCTTTTTAAATAACATAAATGTATATGAATAAAGTAAGTAAAATAATGAAATAAGAATCTAGCCTAGACTACATAAAGGTAGGTACACAATATAAATTTTGTTCTGTTTATTTCACTATCGCGTCTGCGCTGACGTCCATAGCGTCTAGAAACTTGATGTAAATAAATAAATACGTAAAATTATATTCTTTTTTGCCAGATTTATTAATGTTAGCCTAAGTTTTAAGGTATTGATGATTTTACGATTCTGGTATACCTAAACTGTTTTCTCAACAATTATAAATTACTATTTGTTACCCGCAGCTTACAAGAGTAAACTCTTGTTGTTGTTGCGCCACCTACAAAAAAATAAAAATACACGTTTATCGCAAATCCCACGGACACTATAGTTTTTATCGGGATCATTTTGTGTCCTTCATTAAAAATTGGTTCATTAGATAGATACCGCAGGAAGTGACAACAAATAAACTTACTTTCGCACTAACATTATTAGTTGGGATACATAGATGTGGTAGTAGAACCTTCATATTACCGCACAAACACACTATGGAATGAATAGGAGTAAAGTAATACTATTTTGGTATATTCCCCACAGATCAAACTTCGGATCAAACTTGAAAATTGATAGGTATCCTACTGATAATTGTTTGAACTGTCCAACACAAAATAATACTGACGATTGACGGCCTCTGTGGCGCAGTGGTAGTACGCTTGTCTGTGACACCGGAGGTCCCGGGTTCGAATCCCGGCCAGGGCATGATGAGAAAAGATCTTTTTATGTTAATCTATATAAGTTTTTATTATAAAAACAGTATCGTTGAGTTAGTTTCTCGGAACACAAATCTCGAACTTACTTCGAGTCTAACTCAATCTGTGTAATTTATCCCGTACATATTTATTTTGTTTATTTATACCTTTATTAAAGAATATGTGCCGCTTCCAAAAATATTTGAACCGTCATGATATTTATTAGAAAATTGAGCCTAGAATACTTTTACAAAAATAGCTGCGCCCCGGGGTTTCGCACCCGTGGGAATTTCATGATAAAAATTACATAGGGTTTTACATATTCCAGGTTATATAAACGTAACCTAAATTTCATGAAACACCCATCAGTAGTTATTGTGTGAAAAAGTAACAAACACACACATACTTAAAAATTTTCGAATTAATAATATTATACGACAGGATTCGGATCTAACTTCTACTTAAATTAATAATTTGTCCGTAACTTTTAAGTACCGTGTGTGAAATGCTTTGGAATAAATAAAAAATCTTTTTTTTCATATTAATAAACCTGTTTGTTATATTATTAAAGGTATCATATTGTATATCCGGGGGAACAAAAATCTTGAAATTCGTAAGGGAGTAAACCCCGGGCAAATTCTAGCCCTCTATCCTTTAGGAAAAACTAGACTCAATTAAGTCTAATTTTAATAGTTGCCCTAACGGCGTAATTATGAGACTGGACCGCACAAAGGAAAGTTCCAGTTTTGTTTAATTTAGTCGGGATATAAGAAGTCGTTGATATAATAAATAAATATTTACGGGACAAAATACACTGATTGAGTTAGCCTCGAAGTAAGTTCAAGACTTGTGTTACGAGATACTAACTCAAAGATACTATATTTTATAATAAATAGGTACTTATATAGATAAACATCCAAGACCCAGGCCAATCAGAAAAAATTCTTTTCTCATTATGCCCTGGCCGGGATTCGAACCCGGGACCTCCGGTGACACAGACAAGCGTACTACCGCTGCGCCACAGAGGCCGTCGAAAGTTGATATAAGGCGTTACTCCATTGCAACTGCCAACATACTGTGGCCAACAGAAGAAAGTATACAACCGATACGCCTACGATTTGAAGGTGGTCCTATTGGTTTTAAAAACGAAGAAAAATCTAAAGGATAAGAAGGACCTTTAATTTTTCCTGGTTATATCTGCCGCTCACATCTTCTATAATACACTAGTACGAAATGAGAGCATTAAGGGCGTGGATAGCGCCAAAGAAGTATGCAGGGTTACAAAGATGTATTTGCTGCCTACCCTACAGGGAAAGATGCAAGGTTTTATACATGTGTATCTTTCCTATAAACGAGCCTGGCATCCACCTATGATAACGAGTAACAAGTATAAGATAATTACACGAAGTAGTCATTAACATTTATTGAAGATGGAAGGTACCAGCCTGATCTTCTAACCTTTAAATTAATTGGAAGTGCAAAAGCATATTTAATAAAAAACTGTAGGTGTGAAAAAGGCATACCATTAAATTCTTCTTAATCTGTAAAGTGATTTGGTCTTCGATCACTATTGACGTGTGTACCTTAATAATATGGATAAAGTATAAAATAGGCCGTCACTTATAAACTACTACTGCCTTCGATATATCACAAAAATAGGTGATGAAATCTTTGGAGTTTTATCTATCAGAAAATAGCAGCACAATAGATCATTCTAATGGTAGCGAAATAGTAAAGAGATAAAATTTAGGGCAATTTTCATTATTGTCAATTGCATAAGTTTATGGTATTTTGTTATTGGATAGCTTATTGATAGTTTCTAGTACATACTTTCTATAAATATTCCGAAACCATTTAATTTCAATCTATCCCGAATTCGGATGTTACTAACTTGCAGGGTAAGTTAGTAACATCGTAATTCGTAAGTAAACTTATAATTTTCGTGGTGTATCTAACGGCACTTGTGAGATATCGTCGCACATTCAGAAAATATTAGCTCCGCCTAATTGCTTAACTTTCGTTAGTTATCTCGTCTAACTAGCTATTACCACGCCGGGTATACTCGTTAATAACTATATCTTCAGATAGATAATGTGAGCGAGCGTAAATAATTTATTTAAAGTACCAATGTTATGGTTTTCCACGACTTCCTACGTCGAAACACAGGTACCTTCTATAAATTTAGAAGAAATTTAAAAAGAACCTAAATTTTAAGACTCCATAGACCCAGTAAAAAAGGAAATCCCAGGTATAGGCGATGAGCTAGCAACCTGTCAATATTTGAATTCTATCATTAAGCTTAAAGTGACCCATCAGTCTTTTCAAGATGGTTGGTTCTGTCTACCCCACAAGGGATGTCAGTCAGTCTCACAGTAACAGAAGAGTTGTATTAAATAACACAAAGATAAATAGTTCATGAGAAATATATTAAGGTCTTGAAAATACAAGCGGATAAATTAGGTCTCTTGTTGACCGAAGTTAATGAAATGCAAACAATCCGCAAGCAAATTCTGCAATGCAAGTAACTGCTAGTGAGACTAAAAGGCTTCTTTTTAAAACGTCTTTTTATCAAACAAGAAATGAAAAGTAAATAAAAATATAAACGATCTGGTGAAGCCTTAAGTAAAAGGTACTTTGATTGGGCAAAGAACGTTTGCAATAGACGTATTGATTGTCTTGTCTCTGCAACGTTTTCCGTATTATATTGCCGGTCTTTTAACGGGTATCTTGAGAATTGTTTAAAAAGTTTCAATAGTATCGTCTATAATGAGAATGAAAATGAACTACTTATATTATATAATTACACTAAATTATTACTTTTTCTATTATATAATTCATGAGCTACAGGTTTTTACTCGTGCCTAATCTTGATTTGTAGACCTAAAAGCTAAATAATTTAGAGCCTAATTAATAATTATACAGCAAAAACATTAAAGATGTAATAATTTCAAAGATACATTACACGAAGGAAATATGAATACGGTCTTTTAATAGTATTTCTATTAACGAAACAGTTCAAACTACACACTTCAAAATTTATACAAATGCAATAACACTTGAAACACACTTTCATTGGCATTAGCCGCAGAAATAAATTATAAAAAAAAAAAATATAATTTATTTCTGCGGCATTAGCATTATTCATAGGCATTAGCCGCAGAAATAAATTATAAAAAAAATTATGTCAAAGATACCTTGCGGAAAGAGGCAAAACGAAAAATACTTATATACAAAACTTTTATTTTGCCGTGGGTAAAACTGGTGGGTGATGTCTGAGCCACATAATTCTGAATTTAGTAAACTCATTAGCAACTGTATGTAGCATAAACGTAGCAATGATTGTTTACAAATTAATATTCAGTGGACAGGGGCGTTGTAATAACGTGACTGCAGCGTTCATACAACAACCTCGTTTCTGCAATCATGGATGCGGACGGTCGAAATCTGATTTACCGCTGATTTGTGGTTCGCTGGCGTACACAGTGCGGTACCTGCTATTTTGAACAGTAAGGGCGAATTGCACCGATGACTTGGTTAGTTTTCATTAAAAATTACTTAAGCGGCGACAATAGTATGAATAAATATAAATGGTATAACTATGGATATCCTTTAAAAGAATTTTTCCAATTTCTATGGATGCCACACATTTTTTCTAATCTTACCCATAAGATAAGTAGCACTGTATTAATAGATAAAAAAGCCGTTGACGGCTATTTTGTCTAGACTGGAGATTTGAATCTCCGGTACAGTAAAATTTGTGTGGCGCCACTTTGATTCTAATAGTGACTTTAAATCTTACAGTTACTTTAACGGAAACCATAACAAAGACTACAGTGTAATTCACCCTCTCATTTTTTACCCTTGCTGTTTCAGGATGCCGTTTGTACCAAACGTCAAAATGGAAGATTGATTTATGGCAAACTAGCTTTAATCCGGGGCCTTGCAGGAACAAAGCCCCAAATTGACGTTAGTTTCAGAAATCTCTATAGGAACAGAGATTTCCAAAAAGTAAATCTAACTTAATCTCTCTGGTAACCTCTATCTCTCTGGTGAAAAGAGATACAGTTTTTTACTAAAATAAAATTATCTATATATATAAAAGAAAGTCGTGTTAGTTACACCACTTATAACTCAAGAACGGCAAAACAGACTTGGCTGAAAAATGGTAGGGAGGTAGCTTAGAGCCAGGAGACGGGCATAGGATACTTTTTATCCCGTTCGACAGCGTTCCCGTGTGACTTGACATGAAACGTCAGTCACTATAAAACGTGGTATAACAAAAAAGAATCAGACTTGGAATAACAAAACGCAAATGACAGCTATGTAATTGACGTAAAATGACAGCTATGTAATGACGTATGGATGTAAATTTGTATGAAATTTCGTCAATTCTAACGTTGGGGACATGAAATTTTAGAATGTATGAAATAATCATTAAAACATTGGATTTTAAAAACTGCATCTCAAGGGCGAAAAATAAGGGTTGGAAGTTTGTATGAAACTTCGTTTTTTGATAGGTGTCGAAATATTGGTTAGTAAAAAATACGTATCAGTTGCGGAAAGCAGGATGCCACTAAATAGTATGGGATGGGACAGGATAGGACTGGACGGGGCAGGACGGGACACAACAGATTGGGACGGGACACAACAGAACGAGAAGCCATATGAATTTAAACCAAATATAAACTTAAAACAGTCCCGCACGATACGGGATTAAAAAATGGGTGAAATTTTATGGCGTATCCTTATAATCAAAAATACATTTCGCGCGGGCGAAGCCGCGGGCAAAAGCTAGTTTCTTATATAAAATAAGTCAAAGCTGCTAGGATACAGATCATAATAACGTCACGTTTTAAAATATGCCAGTGTAATAAAAAAGTGTAATACGTGTCTTGTTACTGTACATTTAATTTACACAACGTTACACAAAGTGTAAAGCCACATCCCAAAACCATTATCTTTTCATGCCAATACAAAGGACTTTCACTTTACGTCCCCCGCACAGTTAAACAGAAGCGTGCGATTGGCAACTCAGTCGTATAGTTTCAAGAAATAGCGCCCAAGTGTCTATGGACAATGAAAAAGGGTTTTCGAATTGTATCGCCTCGTGTTATCGACATCACTAGTGAATTCAGTTGTCAAACCCTGTTTCCATTTCAGTCCGCCGCATCTATTTGCTCGAAAAGTTTCCACAACTAATGAAAATTGTAATCGTTCACGTATGTACGCAACAATTTAACTTTAGTTTCGGAGTTGGACGTTCAATGTGGGTTACATTAAAATTTGGAGTCTATAAAGTTTTTTGTTCTTTTGTTTTAATTTATATCAAGTCTATGAATAGAAATGTATAAATCATTTAGCAATGTTTATCGTGACAAGGGCAAGATATATACATATATAGAGATAAATAGAATTTGAAATTTTTTACTGAAATTGGAAATTAAAAACAAAACGAAATTTTAAGATACGTTAATTTGATAGTCATACATTTCATTTTATAATTTTACATGGATTCTAGATAATTTACCACCTAGCCTCGGTGCAGACATAACATTCCTAAATAATGATTTTCGGGCTAAAAGATAACTAAGACACATTCTTCATACTAACATTCCAACTATAATATATATGTAGCTCTCTTTTCCGGGCAAATGGGTAAAACAAAAAGATTGTTCTTGAACAACAACGAGCAGGTAATAAAAATAAATGATCTAACTTTGCGAATTATTTACGTAGAAGATATTAAGGTACAATTATTGGTTATTGACCAACTTTCCTGCAAACACACGGAAGTTTACAAATCATGTTTCTCGATAGACCTTCCTTTTTTATATATACGTTACAATTTGTGTTAATAAATTATCCATTTATTCACTATGTTATCCTTCTTTACTATGTTAGATTATAACGAGGAATAGAAATGTATTTTAGTGTGAAATAAATTAATTCAAAAACTACTAGGTCAATTGGGATGAAATTTGGCACAAAGATATGGCATGATTCTTAGGAGTATCATAGAATTACTTTTATTCTTGGAAATTTTCACGGAAGCTAAGTTTAGGTCAAAAGTATTCGAGATATTAGAATTAATTAATCTTTAGGCATTTCTTACTTACGGTAGTGATATAAAAATTTAAAGTAAAAATAAAGATTAATAATATTTTTCCTGTTAAAGAAACATTTCATTAGGACAATTGCATAAAATATCTTATCAATAAAAGTTATAATAGACTACTTAAAATAAGCAAGCAAGCAAAAGACAAAAATAAAAATCTACATTAGTAAAATGACAACGTAATAAAGTGCCCATATATTTAGGTGTGATATAATCATAATCTCATTTTTCGAAGTATGCCTCAATTTCTGTAAGAGTTTTATCTTTTGTTTCCGGCAAGTATTTGTATAAAATCAATAAACAAACAACTACGCTCAATCCATAAAAAAGAAATGCTCCATGCAATCCGGCTGTTTTAAAAAGAAATGGAGACAGTTTCAGGACTGTAGATGTTAATATATTGTTACTGAAAACTATTATTATAAGAGCTAAAGCTTTACACCGCAAAGGTATTATTTCTGCAAATATTGATGTTGTCAGTATCATAGGTCCACAACTTATTGAAATAGAAAATATTGTAAGCAACACTATGCATAAAGTACTATTATCTGTTATGCTATTTAATTTGATTAAATACAAATATAATGACAATGTAAATAAAAAGAAAGCCGAAATTGAGGCCAATGTAAATAACATAACTCGTCTTTTTAACAATTTGGACAAGTAACAACCAATATACATGCCAATAATACTAACACCGTCTAATATCAACATTCCTCGATAAGCAGCTGTAGTGTCCTTCGTTATTTTCTTCAATATTTGTAAAGCATACACGTTGCACACTAGTTTACCTGATAATATGTACATAGTCAATAAAGTCAATGATAGAAATATAGGCTTATAAACTGATTTGTACCACAACGCCTTGATTGAAGTTTTAATACGTCCGCAATATTGTCTGCTGGTATGAGTTGAACAGTTTCTCATGTATTTTTTTTGAGACATTATAATTTCCTCTAATTCTTTTTCTGATTCTGCACTAGTACCCTTCAGTAACCTATGAGCAGTCGCACATTCTTCAAACCGGCCTTGAGAAGCTAACCAATGAGGTGAATGTGGCCAGAAATATGAAGTAAAGTTATATGCTAGACAGATAAGTGCCACAATTAGGATATTTCTCCAATGAGAAAAAGTACCTATAACATTGGCTACAAAAAAACCCCAATAAAACGTTGCTGACTTTATAGTCAAAAATATACCTCTATATTTCGGAGATGAATATTCAGTAATAATTATCATCGACTGAGTTAAATTAACAGCAATAAGAACTCCTAGAATTATTTCAGCAATTAATATAAATATAACATTTGTACTAAAATACCATATCACGTAGCCAATGACTGAAGCCACATTCGATATAATAAGTGGTATTTTCCGTCCATAAATTTCCGAGAGTACTGGAAGTAATATGTCCCATGGTAATGCACTGTAACCATATGCGGATGCTGAAAAAACAAATTATGATTTTAGCTTTAACTTTTCCTTGCAGGTAAAAAACAAAATTTTTGAGAGCAGTAGCAACATGACGTCTTCATCTTGTCATAAATCATTTGTTATCCCTAAAGTAACAAAAAATGAGTAATAACTGACAAGGACTGTATCAAAATGATCAGAGGGGGTTTGAAGGGAAAACGATGTAAAATTCATTCTTCAACTGCTAACACCAACTAACTGAGTGATGACAAAGATGAATTAAAGATAAGATAGAAAAGTTTACGGGCCTCTTCATTACTTGCTTATAATTATTACTTTTAGTGTAATTATTTATGAAAATGCTCACAAAGCCAAGATGCCATTTCTTCACTAACAGCATCGGTCGAGTTCGCTTCTGCCCTTAGTTGAGGTATCATAACAGTAGGCGTTCCAAAGAATAAACCAGTGACGAAGAATAAACTCCATGTTGAAATGCAAATTAATGTCTGTAAGAAATCATCCATAAAATTTTCATACAGTTCTTCGAACCTTGACAAGAATGGGAATCAGAATGATACTGTCTAATTTTACCGATTTCTGTGCAGTTGACTCATGCAGTTTCAGAGGTACTTACTGGTGTGGTAAGTAATTACATTGTTTTGATTGATTAAATATTTTTATCCATTGTGGTTTTTTTAAAGTATATAATAAAGAGTTATAATGTATTATCGTTAAGCCAACTAGCGAAATGAGCCCTACGAATCTTTTCAGGATTGCGGGCTCTGCTTACCTTATTGTGAGTAAACATGATATACAAATGTAAATAAGTTGTAAATATACCTGCTTAACCATGTACTTCCAGTTAAAATCTTCAGAATTACCAGATTCTTCTCTTTTTATAGGCGAATAATCATATTCCATTTTAACGGTTTACGGACATTACTTAACAACAACACAAAGTGAACTGAGTTTATTATTTAAAAATAAAGATCAGACTAGTGTAGTACTATGTTTTAGTTAACAAATTTCATAAATGTGAAGAAGAATATATCTTTTTAGCATATGAAGGAAATATTTAATTATTCTTTTCTAAAATTTATATATTTTTTATAAATTCTAGTCCAAACTTGACTTTAAAAAATGTATGTGTAGTTATTTATTTAAAACTTTATTGCACAAAAAAAATGTACAAAAGGCGGACTTAATGCCGTTTGGCATTCTCAATCAGCTGACCAAACAGAAAAACTTTAAGATAGTGGTGCGATAAAGCACATGCACATGCGTACTGCAAAATACATAGTAAAAATCTATAAATATAAACAAAGCAAATTTTAAAAACAAAATACTAAATAAAAGTTACATTTGTAATAAAAAAATCGGTTTCTGTTCCTCCATAATGTTACATACTAATTCACGAGTCAAGTCAATCAATTTATACGTTTGACAAAAAATATGAACATTTAAAATTTCTAAAATTATCGACGTACAAAAACTTTATTAGGACTCTTGAAATTATACCTGCATATAAAAAAAGAACAGATAAAAATTATGCTTGATGTTCTTACGATGAAGTGCATCACTATTATTATAGGCTGTAAAGTAACGTCATTTATAAAGTAATTTACACAGCTGATATATGCCATGATCAAGCGGAAAATACGAAGTTCTGATGGAACCAATATAAAAATTATATTACCACGTAGGTTTTCGTAATATATATGTTTTTAAGAAAGACAACGTAAGTTAATATAGAAAGATAATTATTAAATAATGTTTACAAAATCAATATGCAGACGTGTCTTAGTTGAAACTAACAGTGAAAAAATACCTATAAAAAGAACCTTATACTAGAAAGAATATTTTATGTTATAACCTTATTTAAAGCGTTGGTGGTCGAATCGATAAGGTGCCCAGTTAAAATGCGTGTGGCGCAAAAAGGCTCAGCTTCAAATCCTAACGCGGCCATTTACCAATGACTACTTTCGAAGTTATGAACATTACCATGAATACCAACCGATGTTCTTACGGTGAAGGAGAACATTGTAAGGAAACCTGCACATTCAGGCAACTGGATGAGTAACCATGATAGATTCAATACGGGTTAGGTTCCTCTGCAAAAGTTGCGGAGGTCAGACGGGAGTCACTTCGTGTAAAAACCTGACTCATCCAATCCAGGATCCATGGTCAAAGGTATACTCCGGACTCCTCTCCAGAGTGGCGAGGATGCAACCGGGACTAAAGTCAGGAGGAAGAAAACAAAATGAAACCTTATTTTATTTTACTATACTCAAACGCTAACTAATGAGAAGTTGCTCAACGTTAAAAAGTCAATAGTTTCGGAAAGATTGAAAGGCTACGTTCAGCTGTATGGCTTCATGATAAAGATTGTGATTCAAATACTGATAGGTGCAAGCCTATCGCCTACAAAAGGAATCCCAGGTTAACAAGCTTATGCCTTAGTCGCTTTTTACGACATCCATGGAAAAGATATGCAAGTGCCGGTAACCGCACGGCATCATTAAACATGTCCATCTTATTCAATGGAAACGCGTTTTATTCTTCTGACTTATTTTGTTAATTTAGAATATTGTTATTCAGTCTATTAAGAGCGATATTGAAGATGAAGTCAAAGAAAAGTTTATTTCGAGTGTTAAGTAAAACTGAAATAGATTCATCAAAGTTGAATAAATAATTTTCGTCCATTATTCGGTAAGCTTTGAGCCAAATTCTACACAACATCGGCTTAATAAAATCTGATTTCTTATGACTTGGATAAAAATAACTCATGTAAAACTGTTTACTGCAAAATTAAGTTAGGTTTCAGTGCTAGTTGTCAAATAAGTAGATATATTATATTAAAAACTGATAAATCTTTGTCATTTTAAGATTGTGTAGAGACAATTTGTCATGTACTCGTAGTAGCTACTATTACTAACGCCATGGTGAGATTTTTGTTACATTATGTGTTAAACTATTTTGGTTTTTAACAGCCAGGAACTAGAGAAGAATTAGGGCCGTCCTAACAGAAGTTCAGGTGAAAAGTTCGCTAAACCGAGTTTGCAAGAGGAGATTGATATGTCTATGAAGCGAACGAAGAAGGCATCGTGGTAAGTAGACAGGTAGGCTTCTCTTTCGGATTGACGCGTGATTTGATGTAGGTATATGTAAATTGTGAACTTGATGAATTTATGTAAAATTAAAAATATGGTTTTTATTAAATTGTTGTTTATTAAATCGAGACTAGATCTAGAATGAAAATAATTTCAATGAACTGTATAACGGTGGAGTGGTGCTGAACACAACAATGCCATTACCAGGAGGAGGCCAATCTTATTTACAACTTCACGGAATCGGAACTTGCTACTGAAATGCCGAGTTAGTTCACAAATTCAACTTGTAAAATTTAGCTTTAGATTTGAAAGAAATATACAAGTTTTAAGTCGACGAAAAGGACGATATATAAATAGAATAATGTAGGTAGTAGTAGGTATATAAAAAACCAGCCAAGTGCGTGTAAGACTCGTGAACGAAGGGTTCTTTACCATCTTTAAAATGTGTTTGGGAGCCCCGTTTAATAATTATTTATTTTAAAAGGTAATATATATTTCAATATTCTGTGAATATTTGAAGCGTCTCCATGTTACCGTTGTAAATATTGACCAAAAATCATAAAATGTTTTTAAATTTTCGTGTTTGTTGTTATAGTGGCAAAGGAAATACATGATTTGGAAAAATTTGAGGTTTATAACTATCATTGTCATTATTATTAAATCTACACTAATATTATAAAGAGGAAAACTTTGTTTGTTTGTTTGTTTGGTTGTAATGAATAATCTCAAAAACTACTGGGCCAATTTTAAAAATTCTTTCACCATTCGAAGCTACATTATCCACGAGTAACATAGACTATATTTTATTTTGGAAAAAAATAGGGTTCTGTAATATATTTGGATTTTTCGGACACAAACTGAAAAAAATCAACCAAAAAGTTACTTATTTTGCGTACGTTGCCTAAACTACAAAAGATAGAACCATAAAATGTTTAAATTAATTGTAGATCTTATAAATATCTACAAAAAAGTCCGCGACACACTATACCTATCTATGTCGAGTGAGGCACAAAAACCACATTTTTATTTAAAAATCTTGAATTTTTTTGGTCTACATTTAAACGCGTTTTTTACTCATGCTATTAATCTTTATCAAAATAAATAATTTCGTCAATAAGAACAGTTTATGTAGATAATATTTGGTCTTTGAATGATTAAAATTGGACGTTTGGTTTTGAAGTTGTGGTGAAATTAAAATATTACGATCTGCGGGACTGCAGGCAGAAGTGACACTTTTGCCGGGAGCAAGACTTAGTTAGCCGCTTTGCGGGCGGTCCTTTAGTTAGTTCTAATAGAGATATATTTAGTATCGGCTGTGCATCCGTGCGAAGCCGGGGCGGGTCGCTAGTCATTCATATAATCATGTCTATATCCCTTGTGGGATAAACAGAGCCAGCAGTTTTGGCGGCTACTTGCTGGATCTCGTTAAACCCACGACCTCTTTTAATGTATAACTAGTCCAAATAAAGAATTTTCCTTATTCTTTCATTTTTTTAATCTCTCAATTCTCTTACCTTTTTAATGTTTTATTTCAAAATATTTCTTTTTTAGATAAAGTTTGTTTTCATTTATTTAGTGTTTATTACTGTACAAAATTTTATGTAACGGGAAACCTATTACTTATTTTCTCGTCATGGCGTGGCACGACATTAACCCAGAAGGGGACTTAGAGCAGAAGTGGTGCTACAACACAACAATGCCATTACTAAGAGGGCAAGCGTATTTGCAGCTTCATGCATCGGAACTTTCTTTTAAAATGTTCTGGAAAATTTACAATATTCAGATATGAGTGAACTGAAAAACATTGTAATTGAATGACTTTTTATTATTATGGTTATGGTAAGCTCTTCTCACCACGTGATCAAGTATGATGTGATCAGGTATTGCAGTATAAACAATAGTACGACAACTCCCCACTTCGATTTTCCATCTCTTCTTGTAGATGTGATAGGCGACTTTGTGTGAAAATTCCATTTTATAAAGCTTAAATATATAAGCGTAAAACGTTATGATAAGAGAGTAATTCATGTAGCAGAGTCAAACTAAAGTATACCTATCAATGGTCAGTGGAAATCGCATTGATTTGCGGTCAGACCGCTCAAACAAATCATAGATGCAAGATTTTCATCGAGCAGAAGTTATATAGTTTATCTTATTGAGGTGGAGTCAAACGTGATTGAACGACTGAAAATTGCAGTAAAAGATCATTTATTAGTTTTAAAAATCTAACTGAAAAAATCTAAATATGTAAAAGAAGTCTCTGACTGACTGCACAGTCCAAACAGGTCTTGTCAACAGGTGGGTCTTGAAATTATAAATTTGGCATGTCTTATTGCACTAAGCGAGGATTTCCCGCCATTCCTGCGACAAAGGATTTTTCGCTTCACGCAGACGAAGCCGCGAGCAAACTCAGTAAGGAGTTAGTAACAAGAGAAATCAATTCTAGTTACTTAAACATAAATGGCTAATCTGAACCGCATTGATGTGCGGTTAGACCGCTCAAACAAATTTCAGATGCAATGTAACCTGATCATCATGCAATCGAAATTTATTCATCTCCATGAGCTGACGTCAAACGTGATTGAACGCTGGCTCTGAAAGATTGCAGTAAAAGTTCCTTTGATTCAAAAATCTAATTCAGGTTACGCAGGTTTTTCAGTTTTAAAAATTATTATTCAGACTTAAGTATTGGAATGATTCTTTATGTTTTGCATTATATTATTAAAAGTATATTATAGATATTTCATTCTGTTATCATTTAGGCAATATAAAAGCTGATAGTCAACCAATATACAATATCAAATATTATATCGTTTTTATCATTTAAAGCGATTTAGTCAACTTTATGACATGACACCTTAAGATATCATGATTGTTCAATTATTAATTTCCGTTCAGATCAATTATCCCAGAAAAAGATATATGTTTTTACAGCAGCTTATACTTATTTTGCCTAAAAAAACTAAGTTAAGAAAATACGCTGGAAACTACGAGCTTAAAAGTAGCAATGTCCCTAAATCGATTACAAAAAGCGTCTATGAATAAACCAGTGGCTTGGTTCGCGATTGAATATTTATCTGATACGTACCGGCATGAATGCGCTAATGTTGGGATTTGAGAAGACGCACCCACTCACCTCGTCGCAACAAACTTGTCAGACTGTTTGAGTGTTCACTATATGTTTTTTAGAAATCCTGCATTAGCGCAAATATATCACGTCTTTATCTATTATTTGTAAGGCGAAGAAAGACCTTGTCAAATAAAATAATTTTTCTTATACATATATTATTATGGGCCATTTCGAACATCAGTTAATAATTGTGACATCTTTTGGTTTTCCAACACTGGCATATAATCATATGTACAAGGCTCGATAACCACGTTTAGGTAGCTTAATGATTGAGTTGGTAGGTTTTCGAAATCAGAGGTCATATTTTAGGGAGCCTGCTGGTATGAGGTTCGCCACGGGACAACCAAAGTCAAACGAGACTTCAGTCGCATAAGGTAGCAAGAAAGACTGGGATAATAATTGTCCTTTGCGCCACACAGTTGCCATATCCTAATGGTGGCATAGCTCTTACCTAACACGTAAAAAAAATATTTGCATTATACTAAATTTCTGTCTGTCTCACACTACTAGTTTCTAATACATCCCTGCAATCGGAAGAAAATAGGTAGCCCTTAAATTCGTGACAACGTACTCGTAATTATAGAATTAAACGATAAATTGAAAAAGATATGAGTTGTCAAAGGCGATCGGGTGGGGGTTCCAATTTAATCAGGCTTCGCTCGTGGCAGAACGTTTCTCCCGATTTATGAGTGAAAAAGCTTCCGCCACTTTCGTTGGCGAAACCGCATTTTTGTACAAGTAGGTACATTTTAGACATAATGCGTTTAGGTCGTAAATTGCGGCGTCATATTGCAAATTGAGAATATTTCCTGCAGTTACTGTTTCATTACATAAAAAGTTAATTAAATTCTTTTGTTTAGTTGATACTCGTATTGCAATCGTTCAATTCGAATATTACTTACATAAAGCTTACGGTGGACTTGAAATTTGTGCAAAATATCTGGCTGCTATCTACGGAAATTTTAAAAGTCATTAGAAAAACCCTATCGATATATTTGGAAACACAAATTCGTCTAGTATATAATAAGCATTTTTCTTTCCACTCCATTAAGGAGAAGCAGCAAGCTTTTGAAACAAAACAATGTTTATTATTAAACGTAATAAATGCTGAAATATCAGTTAAGATATAATCTTCTTACGTTAATAATTTCAATAGACAAATATTTGTCGTTGTCAAATTATAAAAGTCTGTGTTTAGCAGTTGAGAGCGGCTTTAATTTTCTAATGACATACACAAACAACCCCAGGCCTCCATAACAAAGCGGCGTTACAAAATGAAGACAAGAACAGATACGTCACAGTAACCTTTTGAACTTTGCGGGTAAAAGAGGCAAACGAGCCTGCTTGTCCCCGATTTACCTTTGCTTCTTGAGTTTGTTACAAATCCACTTGCTAACGATTTTTAATTTATAACTTTCAGATAAGAATTTTAGCACCTTCAAATGTCAGGCGTGTCAGGAAAGTTTCCGATAGATAACAGAAAGTAACTAAAGAAGTTTTTAGATGCAAATCAAATTCAATAATTCATACATATAGTCACGTCCATATCCCAATAAGATAATCAAAGAATACAATCATTTACATAATATTAGTATGTTATGTATGTTAGTAGTACAAAAAAAGCACTTACATATCATCTATCTGTAATCTATTTATGTTGCAATATCGGCGTCGTTTCTCAAAGGATTATGCTTGACTGTTTTTGCTCAAATTAAATTTGCGACAAGCAACCGATGTAGTCGTAGTAAAGTAATGATCACATGAAATCCCAGATCAAGAATTAAGAGCACTTTTGTTTTAGCAAACCGACCGGAATAATAGCTGAAGTTTCGCGTCGCTATGCCAACAAATGATTTGACGGGCTTCATCAGGGTCGGCCGCGGGTAATGTTTCCGTTTGCGGCCTAATAAACGAAAAAGTTGAACGCATGACTCATTCTGATAGATACATACCATTCAAAGATTTTGGTTTGTTTTTGCGGGCCAAGTCAGAAACAGTGTTGCAATCTTCTTATTCCCTTTATGGGTTACATTTTGTAGGGTGAAGCCTGAATAGGCGGGCAGTCTCTTTGATAGTATTGAAAGAGAAAATGCTTATCGCACCATCGCCCGTAAATAGCCGAGTGGGTGTCGAATTTCTCTACACATGCTACGAAAACACACTTATCCTTTCTACTTAAACTGTTTTCACATCCCTCGTCAATACATTGAAACTATTCGCCTGAGTCTTGGCCTTTTGAGTGTAAAGGTGGTTCATTTATTATACTTATAGCAGGCACATTAGAGCCGGACTAAGTGAAAAGGTATTTCATGGTTATATATCCCGAATTGATAGAGTTTTGTTAAATCATTAATAAGTGACTGACTCATATTCAATCTACTTGATTAAATATCTTTATAATATAAATAATATAAGCTAGAAATGGTTCATAAAATTAGACTGTTGGAACGTTTTCTGAAATTGGAATTAATATTCGAGTATAGAAAGAAAGAAAGAAACAGAAAGGGAAAGAGGCGTGATTTTATGTATGTATGTATGTATTCGAGTATAGAGAGCTCTAGAGAGTTCCTATTCTAAAGTACCGGAATCCACACGACACTTGACGGATTACAGGTTCCTTCTACGGTAAGGAGAGGAGGAGAACGTAACTGGTACTGACACCAGGAAAATGCTAATAAATGCACTAGTATAAAATCTACAGGTGTTATATAACCTTCTTTCTTGAATGACGGCTATATCCAACAGCAACCCTGCTGTAAGATATGCTTTTATATCTATTATATCTATTATTCATGATAATATGGGAGAGCTTTATTTTACAACTAGAAGATGCCCGCGGCTACGCCCGTGTAAAATGAAAAATCATTCCCGTTCCTGCGGGAATTTCGGGAAATCCTCTCTCAGTGCACCGCTTGATCACTAACATAATCTACACGCCAACTGTCAAGTCTCTGGATCTAGCGGTTTGGTCTGTGCGTTGATATGTCATGCACTTCCTTCTTTTATATAGATTTTATTTAGCTAACATTATAACACAAAAATAAATTATCACTTCGATTAGATTCTCTTCTATCGCAAAAGTTCACTATTTGATAAGCATTTCGTAATAATAAAACCTCGCGAGTGCTGTCATTATTACCACTTTATACTCATCTTTGGATTGGAAAAGCTAATGGTTTGGAACAAGCTCGGGTGGTTAAAATAAATCGACGACATTCCATTTCCTACATTAAGTAATGCGTTCTCATGAACCGTTTTAAAAATTGAATTTGCCTTATCTATTCCATCAAACTCAATGATTGCATTTTGTTATAACTGAGTGTTTTTCATGAAGTCAATTTTATATTTGATGGTGCATTACTATTGGGAATGAATAAGATTAAAAAGCTATGGTTCCGCATGCCGAGGTTCATTGAACATAATACTCAATGTATTATATAATAATTTATTAAACAAACAATAACTTTTTAAACAAGAAATATGTTGTTTAAAAAGTTATTTGTGTATTTGTCTTTGAAGATATGAGTGGAATGTGTACTAAAAGCGGTTCACTACCAGAACGCATAAAAATTTTAAGCATAAAATAAGTTAGCATAATGAAATTACAACTAATTACAAATTCCCATAATACTAATAAGCACAACACGTTTTAGCATACACTTTTTAGCATAAATACAATAAGCATAAACATGATTTCGCACAAACCAATTAACCATAACTGTAAAAAAGCATAATAGATATTTACCATAATGAAAATAGGCATAATAGAACCTAACCTAACCTAACCTAACCTAAACATTTAAAATAGAAATAATTATTTACCATACTATTATACATACTCATGTAAGTAGCAATATAAATTTTGCATGCAACTCATTAAACATACTAAAATACACAACATTTTCTTTTCTTTATGCCTATTACCTATTATGATAAAATACTATTATGCGACATTCCATTATGCCTAAAAAAATTGTGCAAAAAAAAATTATGCATAAATGCATTATGCTAAATTATAATTATGCCAAAGCACATATTATGCTAAAACGAAATTAGGTCAATTTACTATTATGCTAAATAGATTATGCCACTTCGATTATGCCATTCCATTTTATGACAAAACTCATTATGCCAATTAAAGGGATCGCACTAAAAGCTCGTGGTTACTTAGATTAAGGCTCAAAGGCAGAGTGTGTATTCTCTTATATAAACTTTGTTTAAATAAGTTTTTTTTTCATATAATAAATTGAAATATTTTTAAAATAATTTAACTTCAACAAGTATTGTTACGTATAAAATAGGTATTGTTGAAAACTACAAGAATTACTAAGAAGCGCAGACTCAACGCTTTCTTAACTTTAGCGAAATAGGTAATGAAAGTAAATCTTGATGAGCTTCGCAGAGCAAATATTGGATATTGGATTTCAACATTATTATTTTTTATTAAAAATATCATCATAAGATTGGTAAGATATTGCATTTAACCTGAATAAGATTTAGTTTAACATTATTTGGATAAATTTAATTGTGAGAATGAATTTTTAATGAGATATGGCTGTGTGAATTAGAGCGCATTTATTTAAATATTCGAATCAAATAAACCTTACTAGTAAATTTGTTACAAATATCGGATTGCAATTTTTATTTTTGTATAATGAATTTGTATATAAGTATTTAAAAGCAGTAAAAATAGTGTGACTGTTCTAAAATTGATTGAGGGCGATACTAAAATACCAAATTAATACAATGTCAATGATTTGAAGAAAAAAAATATGTCTGTTTGTTTAAATGTACACGCTAATCAGAGACTACTATTTTTAAAATTCATTTTGATGATTAGCCTCCACTTATTCTATGAAATCTACGCTTATAAAGTCACGGGTTCTAGCAATTAATAAATAAAATCCTGCATTTTCTTCGTTCGAGGGTTTCGAAAATTAACGCCTCAAAAGATTCCACGTATAATATATTCCGTTTGATAACAATTAACATTTAACAAGCAAAGTTAGGTGCTAAGTTTAAGTCTCGTGTTTCGACGTTATTTGGCAAATTAATTCAGAAACTTTATCTCCAAACACGCGCGTGAAAGATGTTTGCTCAAACAGAGTTTCTTACTTATTAATTTGTTAATTGTACTCTAAATTCTTCCATTCTAGGAGACTTGAGCGATTTCGGTTATTCCATTATACTACTTTGATTTTGTCGAGATGTAAGTAATATTATTATAAGTTACATCATACGCTCTAACATAATGTAGTAATTAGTACATACTCAAAATTTTAAAGAAAATTCGGGACCCCTGTAAAAATGCCCAGAGAGTATACTTAAGATTTTTTTATTCCTTTTCATTTGTAACAGTTCATAAATCAGGTCATATAAAATAGGTCATAAATTATAAAATTAAACATTTTGCAACAAATTGAACGTTATTGAAAACAAATCAAAAGATTTCCTACCTGTTCAAAACTAGGAGCACACGGTGAGCATATTTTCCCTAATACAGGAAATCGAACTCGTTTTATCTGTATTTACATCTACATACCTACAGATTAGATCAGGTCTTACGGCGAGGGGAAACATTGTAAGGAAACTTCAAACGACTAAATACATATGTTAAACCAATGATCAAATTTGATTGCGACTACATATACATTTTGCGTATTTTTGAAGTATGTAGGGATTTTGGCAAGTAGAAAGATTTAGTCTCTGTCAACCCCTTCGGGAAAGAGCACGCCTCTTTTTTTACGTATGTGCCTACTAGTGTACACTATTATGGTGTATTTGCTTTTTAGTTGTTATTGTCGTATCCATTAAAAGAATCTATTTATTAAATCGTTTTATTTATATCATTTCTATTTGTTTCTTTTTGTGTCGTTATATTTATTTCATTTATATATTTTCGTTCTTTTTAATAGATATTGTCTAATAGTACACAATCCTCAAAATTTATATCAATATTTTTAACTAAAACATTTCCAACCAATGCGACGAATTGTGTAAGGCTCTTGAAATATCTAAGTAGTTATTTCTATTGTGAGTTTCTACGTCGCTTCTGAGTTAGTTCTTTTCAGCGGTTTCACAAAGGAGCAAAGAAAAACCCTTGAATAAACAAGTGGCTATTGGACAATCGCAGCAATCGGTCGGGTACAGATTTCTTGTTCGTCGAACAATTTAATGTTTAGGACGTTTGACGGAAACTATGGAAATGGTAGTCCTTGGGGATTGGTTGCGATTTTGCGACCAACATTTCACAACACGGGATTTCTTTCGGAGGCGAGTACTTTCAAAAATAGCTTTGAAGGTAAATTAAGAATGGCAGTTTCTAACTTGTACACTTTAAAGCTTTCATAGCTATGATTTGTTGTTTCTTACCTACTTAACTTATTTTAATAATTACAGTCGAATTGGTTTGCCTAGTTTAAGTGAATTTGGAATTTAATAAAGCTTATTATTATAAAGCTACATAAATTTTAAAAAAAAGCTTTTAAATAGAAGTGAAAGGCGGCTTTGTTTTATACGTATACTTTAAGTTATTATGCCTCAAGAAAATGTACATATGTAGGTGTAAATTTGCTTCATTTATCTCTAATTTATCGTCTCCGTTTTACTCTCAACTTTGTTCGGTCTACGGTATCCTGAGTTTTAAGTCTATTAGCTCGCATAACCATTCCTGAAGAAGACAAACTAGGATTTCTTCAGACAATGTTTAACCCGTGCCTGGCGTAACCGGCATGCAATATTTGTATAAATTTTAATTACATCAAAAATATATTTAACACATCATGTATCCAGCTGTGTAAATAAGTGTTTATAAATGAGTATAATTGTATATTCATTCAGTTTAATATATGGGCATTATCCATTGAATATGAAAACGTGAATCACAAGTGTAACTATATATGTATGTATCACAGCTACGTAAATAAGTTTGTTATGTAAATGAAATTATTCTTCGCCGTTTTAAAATAGGCATGGGCGGTAATACAAAAGGGTTACGATTATGTGTTTATTTTTGTATGTTGTTGTGGCCTACCTGACCGAACAAGGTGTGATAGTTTATAGCAAGCCTATTTCTCACATCCATTTAGCATTAAGGGTTATTATTGTGATGAATACAGATGAACAGATCCGTGAAATCTTTATTATTTATTCCTCTGCATAAAAGTATGTATGAAGGCTTACGATTTTCATGTGTAGTGAAGGCTTGTAAGTTACTTTAAAGTTTTTGTTTCCGCACTTGCAAACTTCAAAAAGGTGGATTGATAGTATGTAAAATAGTTAAAGAAAAAAAAGTTATAGTTAAAAGTATCTTTTATATATTTACAAAATATTGGCGAGAAAATAAATCAACATTAATTATCTTTAAGCCTACTATACCTACTTATATAGTTCATTGCGTGGTACATCACTAGTAAAAATATTTAAAAATGTGTAATCATTTTACTGCTTAACCAGTGTGCTTTATGAAGTGTTATAACATTAAGGATGGAATATATATATACGCCTCTTAAAAAAGAAGAAATCGAGAAATATGGTGATGATTCCTGGAAGTTCCTCATTAAACAGGTGAAGATTGTTGCCTTATTTTGGTCCTAGAGAAAGTCCGGTAAAACCAAATATCTCCTTATTCGTCGTTCCCGCGGGATTTACGGGAAATCCCCTTGCCCCAAGGAAACATAAGGAACCCACATGTTAACATCTACGTCTCTAGACCCGGCAGTTCGGTCTGTGCGTTTTCTGTCAGTCAGTCAGTCACCCAGTAACGGAAGAATTTAATAAATATAGATTTCATGTTTGCAGTATGACCTTTTCTTAGTTATGCTTCTATAATATTATTCAATAATATTTCTCTAACTGCGCTGAGCAGTTAGAGAAATATTTATCCTCCAGATAAAAGATCTTTCTTATTTATATATTTTAATGGAAACAGATGTCAAACAAAGGTTTGTTGGAAACTTGGTCTTAAATTGCGGTTTCCTTAATTATATTCTATGTTTACGATTTTTTGAGTATACTTTGTGAATCTTCAATATCGTATTCGTTGTGTAAAGTCCCACAGTAAAGAAATCCCAGACGGCACGTAGAATTTTATAACGCTGTCCACAGTTTTATGCAAAGTCACAAAGGTAGAAATTGCTTCAATTTTTTGGAATTCATTCTGTACAGATTTGTAATCAGAAACAATATTATGCATTGTTTATTTGTTTTTATAACCCATTTGTTCATGTTGTGTGCTTTTCGGGGAGAACTGGGATCCACGACTCCCGAGTATCCACTTGAATTCTCTGTTTAACATAAAGGTTGACTGTCGGACTATAAGGTAATGCTATAAGCATGAAGTCTGTCCATGTGTTTTATAAATAAGACGGACCCCTGGTCCCGATGCGTTTCGGCGGAGGGTGTAACTGGGAACCCACAAAGATCAGAAAAGTTATAGAGAACAGGCTTACAGGAGTTGTATGTACACTAACCTAACTTTCACTTGTAACCACCAACATAATGATCAGAAATAAATGTATTTAACTGCACAGTTCGTTTCAGATATTAATTTGTATTTCACCATGGACTTTATTCTTCGTCGCTGGACTATGTTTTGGAACGCCCACTGTTATGATACCACAGCTAAGGGCAGAAGCAAACTCAACTAATGCTGTTAGTGAAGAAATGGTATCTTGGCTGTGTATGTATTTGTATTTTGATGAGGACACTAAAATATTTATGCTCAGCTGTGAGACATAATGTTAAAAAAGTGTCCAATTACATTCTGAGGAAATTCAGTCAGATGTTTGCTTGATTTCATATTATTGTAAAGTAATATTATAAGTAATCCTTAATAATTTATATTTACTTGAACACTCAAATTAAAGCTAAAATCATAATTACTTTTTCAGCTTCCGCCTACGGTTACAGTGCTTTACCGTGGGACGTCATGTTACCAGTGCTCTCAGAAATTTATGGACGGAAAATACCATTTATGATATCTAGTGTGGTTGCAGTCATTGGTTTTGTGATATGGTATTTTAGTACAAATGTTGTCTCAATATTAATTGCTGAAATTACTGTAGGGGTTCTCGTTAGTGTTAATTTTACACAGTCGATGTTAATTATATCTGAGTATTCCTCTCCGAAATATAGAGGTGTATTTCTGACTATAAAATCAGCAACGTTCTATTGGGGTTTCTTTGTAGCCAATATAATAGGTACTTTTTCTCATTGGAGAAATATCGTGATCGTGGCACTTGTTTGCTTATCTTACAGCTTTTCTTCATTTTTGTGGCCCAATTCTCCTTACTGGTTAGCTTCTCGAGGCCGCTTTGAAGAATGTACTGCAGCACATAGAATGTTGAAAGGAACTAGTGACGAAGCAGAAAAGGAATTAAAAGAAATTATAATGTCACAAAAAATCTACTTAAGAAACTGCACAGCTCGATCAAACAGACGTGATTGTACACGAATAATGAGCTCAATTCGATTATTTTCTGATAAACCTGTCTATAAGCCGATATTATTATCATTAATTTTATTGTCAATGTTCGTATTATCAGGAAAACTAGTGTGCCATGTATATGCCGTACAGATTTTAAAGAAAATTACAGGTAATAATTCGAATGCATATCGGGGAATGTTAATATTAGATGGTGTTAGTATAATTGGCATGTACATTGGATGTTACTTCTCAAAAATTTTAAGAAGGCGGGTTATGTTATTTACAGCCACATCATGTTCAGCTTCCTTTTTATTAATTTTGTCTTTATATTTATACTTGATCAAATTGAATTACATAGTTGATAGTAGTATTCTATGCATAGTATTGCTTACAATATTTTATATTTCAGTCAGTTGTGGCCCAATGATTCTGTCCACGTCAATATTTGCAGAATTAATACCTTTGCGTTGTAAAGCTCTAGCGGTAATAATTGTAGTTTTTGCTCATAATATATTATCATCTACAGTTTTAAAACTATCTCCATTTCTTTTCAAAACAGCTGGGATGCATGGAGCTTTTATTTTTTATGGAGTGAGCGTTTTTATTTGTTTAATTATTTTATACATATTTTTGCCGGAAACAAAAGATAAAACTCTTATGGAAATCGAGGATTATTTTAATAAATGAAGTGGTGTGAGTGGCTTTGTCTTGTTTTTAAATACCTTATACTTTGTGATTTGTAAACCCGATATTCGTTATAACCAAAATACATTACCAAAGTTCAGTTCAGGCACACGTTTCACAAATTTCCCTTATTCCTGGTATTAACACAGCAATCTCCATGATGGAATTGAGGTTAAAATAGTGACGTAGGTTACAAGAGGAATCCGAAGTTTATAAGTCTATCCCTTAGTCGCCTTTTGAAGAAATCCATGTGAACTATATGAAATGAATATATTCTAAAGTGCCGCAAAGAACACGGCACATTATTTCATTGGGAAAAAGTAATATCCTATGTTCTATGTACAATGTATCTTTGTTGTATAGATTGAATCTTCGTACTGACCGACCAGTCAATGAAGATTTGAAGAGTGTCTTGCTTCCTACCGGTTACTAAAGAGAAATAATAAGAAGCTGAAAATTAATTGAAAAAATCATTTAGTGAATTTTAGTGGGAATTTAAACACAAAGCTATTTTCTACAGAAAGACTAATCGGCTTTGTTAAGTTTTTTCCATAAAAAGTCGTTTACAATCAGATATTGTTGGCTGTGACAAAAATGGCTGTGTCAATATTTTATTTATGTTGTCTTATTATTATTATTTGCACTTAACCAAACTTACTTATTTAATGGATAAGAATGAAGTGTCTATAACATTGCTTACATTGTTTTCTTTTTTAATAAATTACTAAAAATATTGGCCCAATACTACAATCGTTATCAATATTCGCCGAATTCGCCTCTGTGATATAAAAGCTCTACCGTAATAGTCATAACGCTTATTAACAATATCATATAATCAACTGTTCTCCGAAATTCTCCTATCATATTCAGAGTAGTTGTAAAGCATGGCGGTTTTCTATTTAATAGTATTAGCGTTTCAATTTGTTTGATCATTTTATGGAAATATTTACTAGACTAAAGGCAATCTTGACCAGAAATGTAGGTAGGCATTTTAGAAAATAATAGACCTATTTTTTTAGCCACCGATAAGAAGGTTTGTCTTACAGTAAACATTAATTTTTATTTCTCGACATTACTAAGTGATTTTTTTAACTTCAGAAAAAATAAATTGATTTTGGTAAAGCTCTTTACTATGGTTTTTATTACAATTAGGAATTTATGAGATTATATAAACTGTAGAAAAAACACTATCATGAGCCCAAAACCTCGCGTCAATCTAATCACAAAGAAGAACGGGGGATTATCTATATAAGAAAGTTTACCTTAAGCTGGTTCTTCCTGGAGGCACTGTGATCCCGTCAATAAATCACAGGACTCAAACCGCGGTTGCATTCCGTCTGTCACTCGTTTGTCGTCCCTGGATTGATGATAACGGTTTCTTGTTCTAACTAGACTTATTGCTGATTCGGAACGAGCTAGCATTACTTATCTGTAACATTGTAAGTGTATATTTAGATGATATAGTTTACAATGAATTGTAGGTGAAAAATAATATTTGTTTTACAAATGAATTATTTTTTTTTTACTTATTTTACGGAAGATGTAATTGAGAACACGTAAATTCTTCATTCATAAGCACTTAACTCAATTTTAGATAGTCGAGTAATATATGTTTCTTCTTCCCAAAACGGTAACCAAAATTCGACAAGATGACCGCTTGAGCAATCTAATCAATTAACTGTGATAAAACTGGGTATTAAACTCTGAAGTGGGTTCTTCTTCCTCAAAATTTACCTCATAAAATTTTCATCAAACAATAACCATTATATTTAACCTTTGTACTGATAGGTATAAACTTATTAATTTTAATACAAGCTATTTCATAGAGATGATATTTCCATGTGACTGTAGGTAAATAAATTTAATATAAATTTTATAGGTGTTAATTGTTTTTAAAAATCTGAATAATAATCACTGAATTTATGCCAAGATAATAATATAAAAGAGACTTTTCTTGATTTTCATCATTATTGTAAACAAAGATTTATAAAGAGGACATAAAAAATAACAATAAAAATTGTATAGAATTAATTTAAAAAATCTCAGTACACGCCGAAAAGTATACAGTACGGCATTATGTGTACTTAATAAAAAATATAGACTTACATACAATTAAAATTATAAAAAGATCAACACAATTTTTGGATAATGAAGATCCAGAATTTCATTCAATACGGAAATGTTTGAGGATGAGAATAAAATATTGTCATTTTATTTTTAAATGTGTAATAAAAGTAGAAGAAGGAAATTAAATTTCAAATAATGTCGTACCTACATGTTAAAAAATTCCAACAAAACTTTGGTGTATTGTGCTATTGATAATATGATGGTTAAATGGAATATTTTTTTTGGCCGAATGCTAAGGGTATATAATACACGGGCCGAATAGGAAACAGAATAAGACACAGTAAACATCATAATAAAATTTGTATTTCTATTTCAGTCCAATTCAAGGGCTAATAAGGCGAAAGTAAATATTGGAGAATAACATCGCGTGGGATATCGTTATTTATATTCCTTTATTGTTGTATTCCGGTACATTTGGTAACATTTACATGTAGCGTGGTGTTATCGGGTGCGTAATCAGTTTATAACGTCTAAATAAGCGGTGGAACTGTTATTTACTAGTATGCAAATTGCTACGTAAAATGTAGCAGTAAATCTCTTGGGCCGCGGTGCGGAGACAACCGGCCTATTAGCTCGGCTTCTGTACATACTGAATACACGAAATCACGCACGTACGGTTATTATGTGAATTTATTTATTTCCAGATTGATGCCAATTGCTTTTTAAGTATCTTTGATATCTTTAATTATACCTTTAACTACGTTTATGTCTATTCCCTCAATTCTACATGAAATTTTATATAACTCTTAAAAAACTATTAAACATTAAACCATCGAAAGCTTCAATTGAACGAATGAAAATAGTTCGAACACATTAGAAGTGAATTTTAATTTCATTATACCTAAGTCATCCCGCCACGTGACCTTCGAATAAATAAACACGTGTTATGTGTATGTATTTGCATTGGTAACGATCCATAGTGTTTACTCTGTAAGCCTAAGCACACATCGATGTCGAAGTTGAATGAAAATAGATCGATGAATGCAGTTCAGGTTCCCGGCCCTTCTCTGTTCATTGTGTGCCCGTCACCGCTTCTGTGAGACTAGTGTTCATGTGAATGCGGTGTCAAAGCGTGTCACATAACCCGCTAGGTGCTTAAGATATTGTAAGCGAATAGATGTGGCATTACCTAAGTTTGTTTTAAAACGTTTTAAACGTGTATCACTCATATCTGCTGCTCATGTCACGGCGGTGAAATTTTCTAAAAACTATGTAGGCTCCTGATGTGGACTAGGGGTGCACTACGGGAATAGTTTGTTTTATTTTAATGCGGAACTGATTTCATAACTAAGGCTTTTAAAAAGTTGTTAGGATTGAAAAAAATAAATGAATTAAGAATAAATATTTATAATCGAGAAAAATAAATCTTAGCAATAATTAAGTTTTTTTGCGAATTACAAGACTGCAATGTTAATTTGGCTAGAAAAGAAAAATGTCATTCGAAAGTGATTTCAAATGTTAACACATGATAAGGGCATGGTTTCCTAAAAATGGTCGGCTTCCCAGGAGCAAGCCAAGAAAACCTTGGTCTGACTAAATAGAAGCATTTTAGTTAGACTTATCAAAGAAACTGCACATTATGGGAATCCAGATTTCTTTACAAAAATAAAGAATTCTAATAATTCTTCTTTTTCTGACATGATGAATGTTAGGGAAATAACGATTCTTTCGCGGAGGGGTAGGTAGAAACTATATCTATTTATATGACACGTTCCATACATCTTCTTCTTCTCTTCCATACACCTCGCAATAACAACCTCGATTTGACACCGCCGTGAGCAATTATAAAGGGTTTTGCCTTTAGGTACATACCCAAAGTGTTTAAAAACATTTTGTTACTAATGAACTTGATAGTAATAAGTGTAATTGCTTTGCCCACATCGAAGGCCCACTTAATAATTTGCGGTCACACATTGATAAAGGCCAATATGCCGGGATGCAGAATCCGAATGAAAGAGGGTTTTGATACATGCATTTCTGCAGTTGCACTGCGGCAGTGCTATAGAACAGCAAAAAATCTAGCAACGAGAGAGGCCAGTGTTTTCCATTAGCGTAATGGAGTTACTTCCCAGTTACATTTTAGTGACTAAATCTGGACATGTGACTTGCCACACTCGTTAACAATTGTCGAATGGCTTTTGTTAGTGGTGTCACAATTAAATATTCGTTTCTTTTTTATGTTGAATATTTAAAGAGTTCACATTGAGAAACATTCAAATATTTGTGATTTAGATTGATCAGTTTGTAGGTGCTTGTAGGTGATTGAGTTGAAAGAATATTTAATTATTATTTATATTGTTTGAAGAATTGAGAACTATTACAAAATATAAACTCTCTGAACGATTGCGGTATAAAAAGTTGAAAAAATCTTACAAAACATGTAGCAACGTCAATTTCTTCGAAGCTGTTACGTAACTTTATAACGGGCTTATTAAGTTATGGGTCAGTAATAATTTAAAAGATTCGATTTAAATTACAGATGTAATCGCACAGTTCATCGTATATTTTCAATGTTCATTGTCAATGTTCATACATTTAAGTTAGAGTAATATAGGAAATGTAAACGTCATTTGAATAGTAAAATCTATGAAGATATTTTTGCCCAAAGTAATGGTATTATCATAGAATAAGTTTTAAGGATCGCTTATCTACCTTAGTATAAATCCGATTGTTTCTCCAACTGAGTCACAAACATGGCACGCCCAGATAAGGCCCTCATCCCGATACCGTGGAGCGGAGATGACACAGGATCGTGAATTTCCAATCGTTATCTCGCCCTCTATACAAACCGAACCTTAATCCTCAATGATAGCTAAGGCTGTTGTCCTGGATGCGCTTTTTGTTTTGTTTATATTTAAGAATAATTATACTACTCGTTTCTAACACTAATCTTGTGAAAAAAAAATTTTGGTACTTAGTTAGGGAGATTAATTTATTTAATCCCTCCTTAAAAGACCTTCTTTTTTTTTCGAATTATCTAATTGGATTTTTTTGCAGTTGTTTATTTTCTGTGTGATAAGGTAACATTTCCAAAGATTTAAAAAAAATTGGATTGAGAGATATGCTATAATGTGGAAAAAGTACCTATCTCTGATTTATTTCTACATTAAAATATTCATTTCAAAATTTTTTCAGCCTTGGTATGGTGTAATTTTGCTTTGTTTATTTGCCTTTTAGCACTAACTACATAATAATATTTATTATTTATATTTGTTTATATTGTATATAGTTATAAAATAGGGTTTCGAGCTATTTTGTTTGTACACAAACCTTTTCTGTCTAGCGCATGGCTCAAAAAGGTCTTTGGTGATCCTATAATTCGTGGTCAAAGTTTTCTATACAGGATTACCGTTGGACTCTGCAAACTTGAAGGAACGAAAGCTTAGTATTAAAATGGCTTTATAAATATAGGGTTGACTAATGCTCTACAGTAATATTACTTGCTATGAAAAAAAGAGTAATCTTTTTGGTAATTGTAAGTTGATTCTCCCTTGAAAGATTTAGAAAGTAAATGAAGAAGATTTTTGTTCAAATAAATAGGATGTTTAAATGCAGTATTCAAAATGAAAAGAGTATTTGAAAGTTTCCGGAAACATCGGAGCAGGTACATTTTATTTCACTCCAATCTGTGTTATTTGTACACCACTCCAATTTACTTCACTTTGATAACGAGATAGGAGCTTACAATATTTTGAAATATAGTTGCTTTAAATTTTACCTTTTTAACACTTTTTTTATAAGAGGTAAAAGGTTTAATTCGATATAATTTTTTTTCTTTCATGGAGGAAACTAATCTTTGGTAGCATATTGTTCATTTATTTCTTAGAATCATCATAATTCTATCGTTAGTCTATTTTGCGTTCTATATGAGGAGGTCTCCGGGATCCAACATATGATCATGAAACCAGTTACGAGTCAGAACATAGTATATTTAGTTGCTTAAGTGTGCAGGTTTCTTCACGATGTTTTCCTACACCGTAAAAGTATACCTACGTAAGAATTCGTATGTGGTGTGATTCCAACTTGGGCACTTTGGTTTGTATGGTTTCTGAGTGTATTACTTTACCGATAGCCTAAATCTGATTCATTAATTCAAGGCAAGTAATCAGAATAAAGCTTGTGCGTAAATAATCACAAGGATTCGGTAAATAAGTAGTATAATAAATCACAATCACAAAGATCCAGTTTATTGTCATTGACACAAACTCAGCTTTACAATTCACTCAAATACATCGCACTAAGTGAACAATTTGATTAACAGTCCACCACTCAACGCGCCTGTGAATTTTCATAGAATTTTCATTGCATACCAAAATAAAACTATTCCGCCAATTTTTTAATGAACATTATTAAAAGATTTTACAAAAAATTATCTATGCAATGAATGTGTAACATTTTTTAACGTTTATGTAAGAAAATACTATTTTTTGATCTCTACCGAATTCCGACATTTATTATTACGATTAGGTATTATATTTGGCTTCTTTGATAACTATTTTCAAACAATATGCATACATATATATTACCAAAAAAAAATTTTTTTTTCAACTTTTGATTATTATTATTACATATAAAAAATCTCTCTCGCTTTCTTTTCGTGTCATTTTCTTATCAAATATTATGACGTCAATGGGACCGCTCAAAAGTTATCACAATTAACGGTCCACTTTGGCTGGCAAATCTTGGTATTCAAATAAAACATTCTCTTTGTTCGAACACAATCATCTTATTTATCGATTCTTAACAGCGTCCGCTTTGCTCCGTGAAGCGAAATTGATTGAATAAATTAAGTTCATTCTCCTGTTTGGGTGTGAACATTTTTATTTATGATGCTGTATTTTTAATGATTACAGCTTCAGCCAGTGGTTGAAGATTTAAAGAAATAATAAACTTTTGATACATGGCTAAAGAAGTGAACAAACTTTTGTCAATAAATAGTTACAATTAAAGTAGTATTATACAATAATCCGCCTGAATTATAACACCACGAAATTTCTTAACGAATGAACAGACAGACGTTTATTGCGTTCCTATCACTTACGGAGTCAACAGAGTCGAAAGTCACAAAGAGAATCTAAGCTATGCTAGATAGATTTAGATGGTGACTAAATAATTTTTAATCGATCGGATTTCTAAGTTCAAGCCTTGCTTTATAAGCTTGAATTAAAATAAAAAAATAATAAAAAATACAGGATAAAATTGTGGCACAGTTTTTCTTACATAAAAAGTAAACATAGCACGCAAGTAATCATAAATTAGTAAAAACCATTTAAAAAGTTAGTTTGAAATACCTGTCACCGAACGAAGCAACGATGATTAAGATCGAATGACGCGTAGGTGCGAGTGGTGCTATAAATTTGAACCTAATTACCTCCAGGTGTCATAGGCAAAGCCGAGCTCCGACAACTTGTGCCATAACTCAGCCAAGATCGAGATGAACATACGTCATGCAACTTAGATGCGAATAAAATATTAACATAGTTTTAGGAAACTATTGTCAATAAATAAGTTATGTTTCCGAAACGTTGACGTCTTAAAGAGCAGAGTAGCCATTATGAGTGCGCAAGCTTTGAAATATTATACTTTTGGAATCTCATTTTATTTTATTACTAGCTTTTGCCCGCGGCTTCGCCTGCGTTAATTTCGCTTCCATAAAAAGATTGCTTAGATTAAGAGCCTTGCATTGACATAAACTAATATTATGCAAAAAAATAGATGTGCCTACGTGAGTGCGTGTTTGAGGATGCTATTCAATCATGCAAATTCAACTGGATAGATTTTGATGAAACTTACGTACACGGGAAGAATAATGCCTGGAATAGAACATAATTTATTTTTCCTACAAAAGCAGTCCCGGGGGCGCAGCTGTTAAAAAACGAATAAATTCTAAAGACAAAAAAAGGTAAGTATAATAATGGAAAGTTAAAGTATCTCTTTGTATACAACATTTGCTGTCTTGCCCATTGGAGACATCACAAATAAACTGTCACAGCTGGTGACCCGCGAGCAAGCGACGTAGAGCTGTCCGTGTGAGAAGCAATTCGTCCTGAGGTCGACTCCGGCTGCTCCAAGACTTTGCGATTTGTTAATTGTCATTGCAAAACATATAGCCACTGGAAACTGTACACGCTTAAATTGAAATGGAAAGTTGTTGGGAATGAGGGGAATGCGCGGTATAAAAACAATGTCACCAGCTGCACAACCAGTAAGAATTTTAGCTTCTATAATATTGTTATGAAGCGACACCACTTTAAGGCGAGTCCCATTACAACGTTTCGGCGGCGTTAAGTTGGAATGCCTACTTTTAGTGCAATTGTATGCGCGGGCAGTCCAGATGCCGAAAGTGAATTAAGGAACTCTACCGGATAAGTTGTAGCATCGGTACTATCTAAAACTGTTTTTATGGATTGGTATATAATTTTATTTTCAAAATACTTAAATTATTAGCAGCTGGTTGCTCATTTTTGGGTGTTAGGATTGCTCGCTCGCATATCCAAGAATCCTCGTGATGAATTATTTGAGTTAGGTCTCCATAAACGAAATGGATAAGTTCCTCCACCGAAGTGACTACTTGACAGAAGTTATCTGGCAGAGTCACCAACCCGTTCGATTCAGGCAACGTACCATTACCGATTTTTAATAACACATCTGAGAATTCTTGCTCTCGAGGATTACCACCCAACTGAGCTCTCATATTTACGTGTTAGACTTAATTTCCTAACCTGAGGCCCAAGTATGGATCGTTTGAGACATGCGCTTACTTCATCAGCTCTAGTACCTCGGCTTATTACGGGTAGAGTCTGGCGGAAATCACCACAAAATAATACAGTGGTACCACCCATAATGCGATTCCCTGTTATTTTCTCCAAATAAGTAAATGTCTTAACCATGGAAACTATATCAATGAAAAACGAATGTTTAATTAATTAAAAAATTTGCCAGCGTCTACAATCGCGTTATTTATTAAATTCTCATTTGGCGCCATCTCGTATCGGGTGGTCAAAAAATAAATATCTAAACCACGGGAACTAAATCAATAAACAAAGCATAATGAATTAAATCAATAAAATGCTATTTTTTTAATCATTATAATAAATATAAGAATTAATTATTTATAGTGCCGTGTGGTTCCCGGCACCAACACAAAAAAGAATAGGACCACTCCAGCTCTTTTCCATGGATGTCGTAAAAGGCGACTAAGGGATAGGCTTACAAACTTGGGATTCTTTTTTAGGCGTTGGGTTAGCAACCTGTCACTATTTGAATCTCAATTCTATCATTAAGCCAAAAAGCTGAACGTGGCCATTCAGCCTTTTTAAGACTGTTGGCTCTGTCTACCCCGCAAGGGATATAGACGTGACCATATGTATGTATGTATGTATAATTATTTATAGCTTTTTATATCGATTCAAATCAAAAATGACGAAGTTCCATACAAACTTGCACCCCCTATTTCATCCCCTTGGGATAGAATTTCAGGATAAAAAGTAGCCTATATTCTAATCCAGGTTACTAACTATATCTGTGCCGAATTTCGTTCAGATCTGTTGGGTAGATTTTGCGTGATGCGCGTACAAACATACAGACAGACAGACGGACAGACAGACAGACAGACAGACAGACAAAAATTAAAAAAAAAAAATGTTTTGGCTTCTATTGACCCTAAAAAGACCCCTTATAAATTTTTTTCTTAAATATCTTCAATGTACAGACAAAGTTGAGTTACAGTTTTATTATATGTATGGAAGTCTAAAATTATAAACAGGGCTGCCTCAAGAGTCTCTCTTGTCGTTTCCTCATGTATGAGGATCGTTGCCAGCATCAGGATTGCATCTGGAACCGATGATCTGCATCTCTTACAACCGTGTAAGATCTTGAGGTTGAGGCGTGTGGCACTTGATCGGTCCATCTCGTTAGAGACGACCGCGCGAACTCTTGGCTTGGATGTTCCCAACTAAAATCTCTGCGAACTGTGTGGCCAAAGTACAAATGCGTCGCTGGCATATGGTGGACAACCGATTTTTTACACGAAATTAAGCCAGGATCGATGCATTGGTTCGCTTTGCTGTCCAAGGTTATCTTAAAATTCGCCTTCATCACCACATTTCACAAGCTTCTATCGTCCGTCTCTCTCGAGCCAGTATAGCCTAAGTCTCAACCACAAGAGTAATTACCGTGAATTGAACTTTTTAAATTAATTTTAAAATGGGAACTGTACTTATATGTAGTAGAAAATGTTTAATTTAGGTACTTAGCAAATAATTTATTACAGGGACAAATCAAATTATTGCGAGGAAATCCCAATTTATATGGGGCGAGGGCTGAACGTGTATAAAAAATGGTTCCCGGTTGATGCTGTTAAGATTCTTTATAAATCACTGTATCGTTTGTAAAAAAAAGTAAGGAACTCAGATTTTTCCTTTTTTACACAACATGAATGTTTTAGTTCAAATTAACGTTATAAAATATGAATTGCTCACAATCATCAGACATCACTGATTGAATGATTATGATATGATTTGAACGTGATTATTTGACTATCAATTTGGGTGCCATTATATACTCTGTTACTTCATAGGTTTTCCTCTTTGGTAAAAAATATTGTCTATATTTTAATTAAACAAATTCTAACCAAATTTAATATTGAAGTAAACCTAAATCATATTAAATGTACCTGACTGTGATCAAAACGTCCCTTTGTCCTTAAAATCGAGTAGTCTTTTCAGAATCAGTGACCGGAAAATACTTATGGTGGCCATTTCCTAATTTATTCCGTGCAAAGAAGCTGAAGTCGATAAATAAAAACAACTTATTTCCCGTGACGGAATATACTGATTGAATCGGCCCATTTAAATAGAGGCGACACTCCCGCCTCCTTTGATAGGGCAAATGCGAAAGGTGTTAATCACTCTGTCAGAGTTGATTAAATCTGAAATACGAGCCGCCGTGGCATCTATTGAGACAGGCAAATAAATAGCCAGCTTCAAAGTTGTCGCAATGTGCTAACGACAGAAATATATCTTTAACCGGGACCAAAAGCGCCCACCTCCGAAACAAAAGAAATACAAACGAGCCGCCGCGGCGTGAAATTAATTCAAAGCGATGGGTCGACGAAAATGTACACAAAGGTGAGCGAAAAATAAAAGCGAAAGAGCTGCCACAATTTTCAGGGTCCTTGTTAGATAAAGACCGCAATTGCTGGCCAGAAATTGTCAATGAAGCTAATATCTGTATCTCCCAGTAGTGGTTAGGGGTGGCTGTAATATTCGTACATTAATACTTTTCTGTTTGTGTGCGTTCTATAGAACGCTGATAATTTGATGAGAAGATGACAACTGTATATAGAATAATATATAGAATAATGTGGTTAATATGTTATGAGATGGAATATTAAATTGTCAGTTATAAATCTATGACATTCATTCATTTAAAGGTTTTTGTCCAAGTTCAAGTCTTTGAATAACATTTTTAATATTAAATTCGCTTACGAAAGGGTTTCTCTTGGTAACAAATATTTCCTTTTTATTCATATTGTACTGAATTGCTAAATATTTCAGCCCAGGATAAATACAAACGCAAGTTCAAAACCAAATGCACCTTCCCCGGAAATTTTCTACATTGACTACGGGATCGTATTTCCTGGTACAAAATGAGAGAACAGAAAAACATCTGAATTATATGTGGCTGTCGCTGTCAGGTAAATATTTATTACCAACAAAAAACATTTAGTGACTAAGGGTACGTAAACATGGTGTCAATTAGGTTTTATATCTAAATATAGGTATATGGGGGTATATTAAACTTAGGTAGTAGGTAGGTAACCTAGGTACATCACTATGTACCAAAAAAACTTATTTTATTGACAAATTTTCATTTCATCAAAATCAGACCAGCGATTCGAAAGTTTTCACGTTACAAATATACATACATACTCGTAATTTGTATTTTTGCCCTAATTGGATTTGTAGACTTAAGCTAACTTCGATCGCTCGGTTATTTATATACATACGGTTATTTATATGGGATACGCCAATAACTACGTTCCAGGAAAGATTTACTTCTACTGACTTAGTGTCAGGTTTTTACACGAAACAACTGTAGTGTAGTTTATCTATCGCAAACTTTGCAGGGGAACCTAACATCCAGTATGATTGTGCAGGATTCCTCAGGATGTTTTACCACACCATGTGGTACGATAATAACAGTAGTTAAGTAATTTAACACGGGACAATAAAAGGAAGTAAAACCTAATGGGTCTTTTTAATGCTATCCACCGGAGCATGGTCAGCACCTTGTATCTTTCTCACGCACTTACCGCCTTAACGTGTTTGAAGAAGCGTAAAAATCCTTTTGAAACCCTTTTAGCGCCAATAGGAGTACAGGAAATTTTCTAGAACACAATATGCTTCGTTGATAGCTACTGCGAAAACGGGATGGTTAAAGCAGAAAACAAATCTAAATGATTTTGATAAAAAGGCAAGCAGTTCTGAAAATTATGTATTCAAAACAAGCTAATGAAGTCCACTATATATCAGATGGTTTAACCATGGTATCCTAAATTGAAGTTCATTTAACTTTTCAATGAAATCATACCATACGAATTGAGCGATTAGCTGATGTTAAATTACGAGAAATATATATAATAAATATATAAATCGTATACGGAAAGTCGGAACTCAAGTTCTTAATAATCTTGAAATAAAAAATTAAACTCTTGCGTAACTACGAGTAACTGACGAAAAAGTATATCTGAAACTACTAGGTTTACAAAGCTGAAATTTGACATTGAAAAGAATCACTAAGAAAACATTTCCCAAAATTCCCAAGGGAACACGATTTTACTGTATATTTCTTTCCACACGAGCGTATTCCGGTAACATCACTATAAATTTCTAACAGTAGATTTTATTTCATATAGAAAACTTTACATGCTTTTATGTAACGTATTTACAAAACAAAATAAAGGCAGTTATCAAGTCGTGTATCCACCAGCTGTTGGCAGCGGTAAATGATGTGGAACGACAACGAACGTGAACTGCCTACACAAGATTTATGTTCCAGTACCTACGCTTGAGACTAGAAAAATGGACTAGGTTTATAAAATTACCATAATAAAACTGCATACAACGAAATTTAACACAGTTTGAATGTTCCGCATGTCGGCAATGTGTGTTATTAATTTTTAGTTATTCATTGTAAATATTCGTGAACTAAGAATTTTTGATATTTATATGGCAGTGTAGGAAAAGTTAGTTGACTGAATTTTATTAGTAAGAGGATGATATCATTATGTGGCTTTTACAGTAAGGAAAAATATTGTGAGGAAACCTCTGTGCTTGGGCTGCAGGATAGCTTTGGATAAATCTGATTAACCTTTTCTAGGATCTTAGTCAACCGCTTTTGACTGGAAGGATCCCCAGAGAGAAGACAATCACCAAAAGAACTGGGACAAACACCACGATGGTGATTATTTTACCAGATTCACTGACAAGTGAATCGTGTTTAATATCATATTGGAATGACAATTCTAATATGATATTAAATTGATATTAAACACGAGCCAGTGTATAATAAAATAAAACCACTTTTTCGGCACAGTGAAAGTAAATGGAGCATTTGCCATGGATCGTGTTAGTCTGTATATTGAATGTTAATCGACACAGTGAACGTTCGGCATTCGGAGTACCCTCTCTTGGCTAAGGGTACTTTATGGGTAGAACGTGACAAGAAGACTGCTTGAGAAGCATCAGTATCTGATAGTTGTTCCACTATTGATTTGTTTCCGTTAAAGCTCTTTTATTAGCTGTATAAAACTTGAGAGATCAGGTACTTGTTTTCTTTTACTGGGTAATTTAGAGGTCAATATTACAAAGAGGGAAGATATGTGACTTTGTTTGTAAATACATTAAAAAAAATTAGACAGATGGTGATTGAATAGAGATACACTGGTCGCTTGGATTAAGACAAAATAATTTTGAGAAATTTCTAAGAGAGCAAAGTTAGTTAGTAGAAGCGAGAGAAAATTGCAAGTATTATAAAAAGAAAGAAATGGAAAATATAATGTAGAATATAGAAAAGGGTTTACTCCATCGTAATGGGAAAACGACAAACCTTCTCATAACTCAAACAATTATAGAATCTTTTCAAACAATCGGAGCCGTCAAGAAGTGGAACGAAAATTAAACAATGTGTACCTATTGTCATCGCGTCTAATAATTTACGAAATACGTTCCATAAAGGTACCTTTATTTTGCACAGCCCTAAATCACGTTTTTGTTTTGTTTCTGCCGACTGGCAACCCTTTGTTGTAGCGCAATGGCCGAGCAGCGGGTACCTTCCTCACACATGTACCTCATTATCATAATTGAGATCGTAAAATGACATTATATTGTTAATACTCATTACCAAGTTATTAAATAGCTTTATAACGTACTGTGAAAACTATCGCGTGACAATGAAAACTAATATCCTAATAGCTTTCTATTGAATTAAAAAAAAAAACATTCATACACCAATTTGCCTTTATTTTTAATCGCTAAGTATCGTTTAGATTCATTCTGATTAATTGATATGTTTCAGAAAATTTTAAATAATATCTCAATGATGAATACCTTTCGAAATCACTATTCTTCTTTCCCTGACAGTAATTAAAACTGTATGTTTACTGCAATCTTTTTTCAAACTGCGCTCGCTATGAAGGCAATAAATATGGCTGCATTAAACCTATATGGAATTTGTGGCCAGCTAGCTACGCCAAAAAGAACCGTGCATTTTAAAGCAAAAACTCGCTAATGTGTCTGCATATGAACCGCATTTGAAAGATTAAAAGGAATAAACACACACTGAAGGTCTATTAGTCAAGTTGATGGGTAAATTAAGACGTAATCCGGAATTTCGAATTTGTCTGGCACAGCTGTCGGATCATAATCCTGAATTACGCAAGTCTCTCGGCAAATTTATTTTTAATGCAAATAAATACAGATTCGTCGCACCTGCCTGTCTAGATGTTATAATTAAGCGGAACATGGAGCGAAATAATACAAATTACTTTGAGACTTAACTCGACTTTATTTTGCAAGCAAAGAGTTGGAGCTGTATCAAATGTAGAAGGAGACTCCTTCCTTTTGCGATTCTTATATTTAAGTTAGTAATAATTTTTTTTCACTACTACAAAACATATACTGCGTACTAAGCTAATAGTGTAAAGTTACAAACACAGTTAGGAACGTGTTAAATAAGTAATCCATAAACCTAAATAATAAAGTTTATTTCATTCTTTCTACGCAAATCACTATATAGTTGATCTTGCTCGTTAGGTTGACCAATTCCAAATGCCTACAAGACATGTTTTTTATTTAAGAATAATAATATCTCATACCATAATGTTCGGCGTAATATTTTAGAACTAGGTATTTTGTTTAACCACGGAAACATCGTTCTATATCTTTTGCATCTCTATGTTTAAGAATACATTACTCTAAGCAGATTACTTGACACGCTGTCACTCGATCGTGAAAATGTGGCCGAGGTATACCTATTTATCATACATGGCTATATGTGTGGATGTTTTGTATTCGTCCCACGAGGAAACGACTCTTACTAATTGCGAAGACTGAAGAAGGCAAGTAATTACACGTGTAATTATATCTTTGCAATTATATGTTGCCGGAAAAGTATAGTATGTTGTTATTCATACGTAGTCGAAAGAGTTATATGCGAGGGTTTATCAGAAGTTCTCATATACAATTTCTGTGAGTTTGTTCTCTTTCTTTGCTCTTATGTACATCAACTAGCTGTACTATTTTAACCCCTTTTTATTTTACAAAGTACCTTGATTTTACACATTTAGAAGAATGTTGCGAAATGGTTCTATTCACTTTGCCGGAAGCCGCATTACACTTCTTTTAGTACTCTACAATACAAGCTTTTTGATAAACAATATTATCTGAACCATCGCAAACAGATAAAAGCTACAACATAATTTCCCTTTTGTATGTCTCTCGCAGAGCATACTGCAGAATGACTTTTCAAGCTGAAAACGACAGCGCTCATTTCAAATAGTTGGCAGTTAGTTTAAGCCACCTGTCCACAAAATGGAAAGAAAATAACACTCTTCCTTTGTTGAAAGCTTAGTGCAAAAATATTCAGAAGGAAATATAATCTGGAATTGTCTTGGCGCGTTGTTTCTGGGAACATCAAGACGTGATTGCAAACGGCTCGAGGTCGTAATTGCTTCTTCCGCCTCTTGACATCATTATCTTTGCCATTGCAGTGGAGTGACAGATAAAATAAAAATAGATGTGCCATGTTTCTAGAATTTTATAAGGTAAATAAGCGCGCGGGGATCCTACATCTACGGGGTAAGTAAATGTTTCAATAACACTAGCGAAGTATACAATATTCAGGCATAGAATATTGGCACAGAATAATTGAAAATAAAATAAATTTTAATGTTTTTGAAGATGATTATAAGGTAGATTGTAAAATATCCTGGTTTGAATGACAAGATCTTCCAAATTGAGGATGCTAAATGATGGAAAGTAGATCTCGCATTCCAAAGCAAAGCAGCGCAGGGTGAGAGAGAGAGAGAAGAATAAAAAAAAAACATTATAGTTTAAATGATGCAATTAATGTATCTGTTTGGTCTTTGTGTTGGTTTAAGCCGAGTTCATTGCCGTGCATTTCAAAAAGTATTACTTTCTATTGCCGTTACGTTATTATACGTGGATGGCAACGTAAAAGCTTTTTTGGATTCGTCAATTTGTCACTGATCCTGATTAATGGGCGTACGTTAAATATTTTGTTCAGAGAGAACGCATGTGTGGCTTATTTGGTTAAATTCTCTCAAAATGTAACGTAATTATTTCCGGTATACAATTTTTTCATTCAATTTTTGTTGTAATACACAATTTAAAAGGTATAAAAACTTTCATTATTGGCCGGTAATTTCATAACTACTGGCATTGCCAATAGTTTTCTCGAGTACTGTATTTGTGTAACTAGGAATGCATAACATGAATATAGGTAATGGCGACATCTTAAGTCACTCGTCATCGGTCAATGGCAGTAAAGATTCTATACGTAAATCGCGAAAGTAAAGTTTCCACGGATTTCAGACCATAAATAAAGCCTTCATTTCTTATAGAAGCTGAAATCAGCACTCCCGCTGCAAATACGTGAATCACGTGAATATAAAAAAGTGTAACGCGACCTAAGATACAGGCAGAATTTATTTGGGAAAATATAGTCATGGTATTTATGTACATGAACATAATAATTTTATGTCACTCGCAGGGGGTTTTAACTGCAAAAATTAGCCGCACAGAGATAAAATGACGCCTGTTGCCGAAGCAGACGTCGTAAAAATTCTATACGATATCAGGGGTGAAGTTTGCGGATGCCCTAATAAATCACATCTGGGCAAACCGTACGCCAAGGCAGGACGGTCGGCAGATAAAGATAAGTGGGTGAGGTGCTGACGTTTGAGAACATTAGCAAAATTTACTTCGTCATGATTGGACTGTAATAAAATTTTTGAGATTACATACCTTGCCATATTATCACATTTATATAAAAAGAAAAAACACTCATTTTAGGTACTGTCATGTTTTATGGGTAAGATATGAAGGATTTGAAGGGCGACTTGTAATGTCAAAATGACGTCAACACGTACCCAATTATGAGCTTTTGGCCTGATTGAACTTTCCTTAATATTTTTTCTGACTGTACCTTTGAAATACTACGCATGCACGTGATGTTGTGGTAAGTTGTTTTGTTTATTTTATGTCTGTCAACAACAAGGATTTCATTGAAAAATTTATAAAATATAAAGATGTATTGAAAGTAGTGTCATAATAGATTTTCTAAGCATTAAATCGTTACTTAGTGTGAACATTTATGTATGTAGCGATGGACTTAATTAACATTTAAGTAACGAGTAAGGTTTGGTAGTAGTATGTAGCTGAACGTGGCCTATCAGCCTTTTAAAGACGTTGGCTCTGTCTTCCCCGCAAGGGGTATAGAGTGATTATGTCTGTATGTAATTAATTAAGCACTAAAATATGATTTCCCAAAATTCCCACGAGATATTTCCTTCATTAGCCAACATTGAACTTTTCGCCCAGTTTCGAGTGTAAAAAAAAAAGTAAAAATCTTTTATTTTCACTAACAATCGTACATGAAAATTACATAGGTTAATTATAATAAGTTGTTGGTACCAACACCGATTGAAAGAGACGAGTGTGTATGTATTTTTTTATGTTACTCAGTTAGCAACAGTCTATAAATTACAAGGTTATATCGGGGCTTTGGGTTTAGCCTATATTCGTATTCATATAAATTTTCACCAAAATCGGTTCAGAGGTAATGCGGTGGACAGGAAGACAGACTTCCGCATTTATAAGTATAAATGGATGAATTGATAAAAAAAAAAAACCATTCTCAAAGGATAGTCCGCTGGCATCAATTTTGTTTTCTCATTTTTCTTATATAAATTTCTTTATCGTTCCCGGTCCCGGCAGACTTTCGGGATTAAATGCAGCGTACTCGTATCTTCCTTAAATACTTATCAAAGTTCAACTGGTCTTGTGGTAAAGCTGTAAAGGCGAAATAAAAACACTCTTTTACGGTGGTTTGTTTAATAAAATTAATCGTTCGGCGTGAACGTAGATTTCGCGGTTTTTCCCAGTATTTTTATACACATTTTTCTAAATATCTTGTAGAGTATAATGAACTCGAGACCATTCCTCGTGAAATACGCGTACTTATATATACCTACATAATTAAGAGTCTGGAGTAGCACATAGAGTATTTTTTATCCCAGACAATAGTATTTACTATTGTCTCCGCAGGTTTTTCGAAAATCCTGTATTTAGTAGGTGGCACTAAATTCAAGCGTGTAGGTGCCGCTAAATTCGCGCGAACGAAGCTGCCGGTAAAGTAAAAGCTAGTTTTTATTTTTATTTAGATTGACAGCATGTTTTGCTTCTAAACAATATTGAAGCATTTTTATAAAGGTAACGCTAATATAAATAAAAGTTGACCTAAAGTCTATAAACAATATTTAGACGTAACTTTGTGTCTGAAATGGAAGTTTCTATAACCTCATACTAAACTGATTTACAAAATTATCCGTGGCGTACATAACGAAACACGAAACCTACATTTTACGTTACGTAAATGATTTTTTAAAAAGCATACTCGTATTTTCAACTTCACTTTTATATTTTGGAAGGTTGGTCATCTCTAAATCTTAAAAGTATATACTTTAAAACCTAATAAGATTTGAAAAATTGTTGGGTCTGTTAGTTTTACACAATCACTTGAATTTATGAATATAAAATTTCTTAACAGTCCAACTAAACCTTATTTTATGATAAATATACCTAAATGTATTACATAAAATCACTCTACTTCCCGTTGGGAAGGAAAATACAACAACTTTCTAATTGCTACAATCACTGTATACTTCTTTCTCATCATCCACATTCATCAATCTTTCATGCAAGTTGTTGTTATGATATGAAAGTCTTGATAAGACTGTAATGCCACGTAAATACTAAATTAAATATTATATAAATCGTTTAGCTCCTACGTTACTACGCAAACAATGAGAAACTTTGTACCAAGAGCTTTGTCTAGTAATTAAGGAACTGTATTTTCATGGTATGATGCCCTTACTATATTTCCTTCACACAAGGAAAATTCCCAAGCTTATTTTCTTTCGCCAGAAACAGTAAGGTTTTAATATAATTAGTTATGTTACATATTCTTGTATATTACATACTTGCAATTGCAATATAAGTTATATTGCAATTGCAAGGATAAGTATTATTTTTGCTCATGACAAATTTGTTTAACTAAGATTTGCCCAAAAAATACTTTGGTACATACATCGCTATGGTGAAGTCAATTGCGGTACTGTCTCCAATTAATGTTATTTAGGAAGTATGATATCTTACATTGTGTGAAAAAGATGTGAAAGCATCGTCTCAAAACTAACTTATAGAATTGGTAATCAAAGATTTAGTCTACATTATGAAGTTACACACACATATCAAACAGTAGACAGAGTTACACAGAGCCAATAGTTACAAGGCTCGAATGCCAAGTTTACGTAAACCTAAGCCAATCGTTTAAAAAATAATTGGCTTAATTTAATAATAGCCTTTAATTACCTACTATATAATGTTACCTTAATGAGAATGGAAGGCCGGATTTCCTAATTAGTACAATACTTTACAAATCGACTACCGCCACTCTTTCTTCTTCATATTAATATTTGATTTGGAAATCTCGAAACAAACTTTTGTTTATTAGAACCGAGTTTAACGAGCCATCGCCTGAACTTTCCGAAGTAATTCACCTTCAAATGTACTAAACAATTGATTTACAACGACATGGTTCAACAGGGGCAACCCCACATAGCCCTTAAAAGTTCAACGATTGACATTTGCGAAGACGACACTATTACGGCGGTTGAAACCTTTATTATTCAGATACGTCGTGTACCTACATCATACAGACATACGAGAAATGTAAGGTCGCAAATAAAACTACTTTTGTACTTGGCTGGAACATACTTCTTTATTCATTATTGGGTAGACAGAGCCAATAGTCTCATAAAGGCTGAAAGGCCACGTTCAACTAAACTAAAAACTGGCATAAAGATGATATTGAGATTCAATTAGTGACTGGTTGCTAGCCCATTGCATAAAAGAAGAATCCCGCAAGATTATTGCTTAATAGTTGTATGTCAATATACTAATGGCCGAATATGGTTGGCGACTTACAAAGTTACAAAGTTTGAACTATAATAAAACCTTGTTTGTATTCATAATCCAGTAAATATAAACATTAAATTATTCATTCCTTAGCCTATCCCTTAGTAGCATTTTACATCATTTTAATAGAAAGCAGATGGTGTGAACCTATTCTATTAAAGTGCATACAACCAAACGGCACTTGTCTGGAAAATTGCAACTAAATCAAATTAACTATAATTACGAATAAAGTGAGATAACCACATGTATTCTGTCTATCTGTGTGTTTATATGTTTCCTTTTGTAAACGTAAATCAATAAATTTAGTTTGTAGTCAATCGAGGGAGAGGCATACTATCTTCTAATGTAATCGCAATTTTCACAGTTGAAATAAAATATTCATGTGTGTCGTGTCACAGAAAAATAATTTTCGGATGAAAAGATTTTTGTGTCGTTTTTGCGAAAAATTGAGTAGTTCCGAACAAACGTCCAGCTGCAATAAAGTTTTGCGCCGTTCGTACTCGCCATGTCACTATTGTTTGTGGTGTGCATTGTTATCAAATAGTAGAAAATGGCACGATGAATTTTTAGAGAAATCTTACTATTAAATATTTTAGGAATTCGACCTTTGTGATTTAAATATAACAGAGATTTCTCTTAATCGGAAGCAAACTTAAACTCACATTATCTCGGCATATAAACCCCAAAGGTATGTGCATTTAAAATATTACTTCACTTGCTCCTTAAAAACCAGGCTAAATATAAAATGGAGCGGAAGGATTTATTTAGTAAATGTTGTACTTTTCTGTAACATTGTGAGTTTATTTACAGTGACTGAAATTAAATATTAATCAAGTTCATTTAAGCTCTGAAAAGAAAGCGGATTTGATTTTTATATTAGAACCAGCTTTTCAATAAATGCACATCCTTGAGTGCTATTTATTTACTCTTCTCATTACTTATCACCAGCGCAGGTTTGGTTTAATTATTAAAAGTAATCAAAACCTCATTATCTTTAAAGATTTTTTTTAATCAAAGTTGTCTTTATATTTTTCGGAAAATCGAAATAAGTTTTTCAAAGTATAACTTGCACATGACAATTTCTTAACATTAAAAAATGTTTAGAAATTTTCATTTAGAAAGATTTGTAATGGGTTTATTCGTATTACTAATTAAAAAGTTGTCACAAAAATTACCCAATATACATTTGTTCTTCAGAAATTAGTTCAAAGATTGGAAATTGATCTCGATTGATTACACAATTTAGACTCAATATATAATCATTAGTTTAATCTACTGTTGATTAGAGGTTCTATAGATATAATTTAGATACGTCGAGTACCAAAGGGTCTACTGAGGGCATAAAAACTGTTAATAAAGGGAATCGAGGTCGGAAAGACGAGAGGCTAGTTTGTAAGCAATCTGTAGTTGAATCACAAAATACAACAGATATAGAAAACCTAATTGACGAGCTTCGATAGTCAAACGGTTATGGCGATCGCATAAAAATGCGCAATTCTCAGGAAGGCACAGGTTTAAATCCTTCCACGGCTATGACTCTTTTTTTCCTTATATAATTAGTAATCAGCATAAATGTTATTTGCGTTAATTTTATGTAGAAAATAGCGTGTCTTGTGACAAAATATGTCAATAAGGACGATTCGTTCGACGCTATTCGCTTATTAACAGAGTATCTGTTATTTGCGTTAATTTGTTGTTGAAAGTAGCGAGGGTTAGCGGAGGAGGTAGCGAGCGTACCGGCCGTTCGTGATTGCTGACATTTATCTTGCGGCTTGCTAATTAACCAGCATAAGGCACTGACTGCGGCGCACAGTGGTAACGATGGCTGAAAAATGTGGACGAAGGACGGGGAATTAATTTTACAAGCTTTTTTTACATTTTGACGATAAAGGATAAAGCTTATAAATCTAGGATTCTTTTTTTGGGTGATGGGCTAGCAACCTGTCATTATTTGAATCTCGATTCCATCATTGAGCCATATAGCTGAAACCGACTTATTGGTATTTCCAAAAATGGTGACTCTGTCTACACCGCAAGTGATATATAAAATTTGTAATTGATCGGTAGAATGCAAAAATAGAATTTATTTCCTTTTTTAATTAAATAATTATTCAGAGACTCACATGAACTTTGTCTCTAAATTCTTCTTCCTACTAATATTACAAATGTGAAAGTTTGTAGGATGTGTGATCTCTTTTTCGCAAAAACTGCAGAACTAATTTTCATGAAACTTTGCAGTGATATACCTAGTGTAGATATTGGAAAAAAATTGAAAAGATTTAAGGTGGACAACAGCTAGTAAATAGAATAAGAATAAAGGTCTACTGTGGAATGTAGATAAAAAGGTGGGTTCGAAAGGTAGGCTCATGATTGTTGACTTTGTGGCTTGCTATAACCACTAAGTACTGCCTTCAACGAGATTAGTTATAAACGCATCAAAGGGCGAAAGTGAACCGTTTATATGCGCTATTATGAAACACTGCATGAGCTCATTAGGATCTACACAGTATTTGTATTCGAGACTCCGCTCGAGTGGGAATTTTCAAAAATCTAAAGATTAAGATATTGAAATATCAATATTTTCAATTATTATAAACATCATCCCCTTGTATTTGTAAAAAAAGGTTTCTTACAAAAAATGAATTATCATTTATCTTTTTTTATGACTCGCGGTGTCAAGTTCAAAAAATGTAAGCCATAATCGGGCATTTTGTCCAGACTGTACCGTAATGAGCGCAGTGGGCGGATGTGCTGCTCGTAAATACTAGTCCGTTTCGTTTTTCCGCTTCCGTTTCTGTGTTGCCATTATTTCACCGTTACATGTCTTATTTAAACTATGCATTCACTTAATTTGATGTAAGTTATCGTTGTGGATTACTACTAGCTAGTACAGTGATAATTATTATTTTGTATAAAAAGGAGAATCACGCCTCTTTTCCCGGAATGGTTGGCAGTGACAAAATCTTTCCATTTCCATCTATCCCTGCATACTTCATTATTTTCATTCCCATTCATCACTTCCTTTATGCAACCTCGTCGGTTTAAGAAATTAGTTGCGCAAGTTATTATAGTATTCAAGCGTCAAGGAACAAACGGACAACACAAAACTACTCTCTTGTCAAAAAATTAGACATTACAAAATTACTCGTCCGCCGACTCTATGGCCGTACCTGAGAGTTCCGTGCACGCAGTAACGTACATAAAAACAGACTGGTTGCCTGTTTGTTCCTAAAATGTTATTTTATTTTTTTAAACATTCATATTATTTATTATTTTACACTCAAAATGTAATTCTAGATCACTTCATATGTATTGTTCTATAGTTAGACGTGCGCCGTCACCCGTGACGCGTTGTGTCGCGTGGCGATACTCTACGACTTTGCATTATTCACTGTCCGCTCCCCCTAGGGTTTACCCTTTGCGACTAATACGCTGGTATTTCAAACTAAGCGAGAAACTGTCACTGCAATTTAATGGAGTTTCGTGTAGATTTACTCGTGTACCTAGTTAAAAAACAAACAAATCGAAAATGTTTTTTTTTATAGTTAGTAATTTTATATTACATTATTATATGAATATTATTTATTCTTTTCATCATTATAGCGTTAAGCTAGAGTGCGCCTACCATTAAGAAGACCAATGGTCTTGAGAAATCCTAGGTGATAAACGTGGATGACTGGCATTTGATCTGCTTGGCCTTAGTAACAGAGGCGCTTGACCAAATTTTATTTTGATTTCCTCGCGATGTATATCTGGGTATGATGTATAACTGTTTACCCAGATATACTAGCGTTAGCGACTATATGAGGGTGCTTCTTAAAAACTGGTCAAGCTTTTTGCGCTAATTTTTATACAAGGTTCATGGCACATAAGAAATTTTAACATAAAGCGTCATTCATTTATCGTTTACAAGTTGGATATCTAATGTAACTGTAATGTTTTTATCGATAATAAATTATTTAAAAGTATTATTAATCCATTTTACATTGCGTCAAAATACGATTTCAAAGTACCTTATATTTAAACTCCCAATTAAATTTCAAACAAAGAAACCGAAACCAGGGAAGGGAAAGGAAATTTATTTCTACCGTTCGCTAACGACCAACGCTCGAACGCGATGCAATACCGATATTCTAATTCCCTAAAAGCAAATTGCAGTTAGTTGAATTGAGGAATTACCTCCTTGCAATTTCGTAGGAAGTGGGCGATGGTATCGCGCGGCAGTGGCGGCTATGGTGGCAAGTAAGTGCAGTTTTAGTACGCGTTTAAAACAGGGGCGTAGCTATATACGAGTAACAGTTCAGAATAAAAGAAGAGACAGACAAAAAATTATTTATTTATTACAACGACACAATAGTCTCGAGAAGACTAGGCCTCGGAAGAAGGTTAGCTTCATGGATTTATGATATAATTGAGATTCAGAAAGTGACAGTTTGCTAACGATCGCTAAAATAATCTTTCTCAATCAGATCAAACAGAAAAGCAGTTATCACTTACTATGTTCTTTTTGAGGACACCACAATGGAAGCTTATTCTAGATTAGATAGAGTCCTGTTTATATGTTTACCTATGAAGTAGGAGACACTTGGAAGCCAATTCGTGCTTGGGGGCTCGAGGGCATTCCCCCGAGCCTTACATAGCTACGCCACTGAATTTTAGGCAATCACAGCTAACGGCGAGGCGACCACTGCAATAAATTTATTTGTAAGAAAACGAAGCCTCTCCAATCTTCATTCTGTAAAAGTTTTTATTCTCCCTCCCGCAATGTCGATAAGTTTGCTTGGTATTAATGTACTCAAAACCAAAAGGAAGCCTTTGACAAATTATTGAATGTTGTAGGTATTATTGTGGTATTAATTTACATTCTGTAATTCATAAATGTATTTATAGTGGTTTTCACATCCTGTATTTCATTCTTTTAAACAACTGTGTATTGTTGTTACTGTTGTATTGTAAATATATTTTTTTGTAAGCACATAGATAAGCTGAACGTGGCTCTTGGTCTTTTTAGGACTGTTGGCTATGTCTTCCCCGCAATGCATATAGAAGTGATAGTATGTGTATATGTACATAAATAAGTGGATACTTTTATCTTAAATATTCATAATTCTTAATGAAAATTTATAAACACAAATAGAACACACATTGTATTTCATGTATGTATGAAACACAATGTGTGTTCTATTCATTAAAACCATTATAATGAAAGAAAACTTTTTACTACAAAACCGCGGGTTCCATGTTCTGTACCCGCGAGAATTTTGGTAAAAGACCACAATAAGGAACCCACATGCTAAATTTGAAATATCTTGATTTTAGTAGGTATATCAGTCAACCAATACATACATATACGTCTATATCCTTTGCGGGTAGACGGAGCCAACAGTCTTGAAAATACGTTCAGACTTTTTGATTTTCAGATTAGTGATTGAATTGCGATTCTAATAGTGACAGGTTGCTAGCCCATCGCCCACAAGAAGAATTCTAAGTTTATTAGCTTATCCCTTAGTGGCCTTTTACGACATTCCTGGAACACGAACAGAGTCAAGGTACGGAGTGGTCTTATTCTAAAGTGCCGGGTTCAGTTTTCGTCTACACTAATATTATAAAGAGGAAAACTTTGTTTGTTTGGTTGTAATGAATAGGCTCAAAAACTACTGGACCGATTTTAAAAATTCTTTCACCATTCGAAAGCTACATTATCCACGAGTAACATAGACTATATTTAATTTTGGAAAAAAATAGGGTTCCGTAATATATTTGGATTTTTCGGACACAAACTGAAAGAAATCAACCAAAAAGTTACTTATTTTGCGTACGCTGCCTAAACTACAAAAGATAGCACCATAAAATGTTTTAATTAATTGTAGATCTTATAAATATCTACAAAAAAGTCCGCGACACACTATACCTATCTATGTCGTGTGAGGCACAACAACCACATTTTTATTTAAAAATCTTGAATTTTTTTGGTCTACATTTAAACGCGTTTTTTTTACTCATGCTAATAATCCTTATCAAAATAAATAATTTCATTAATAAGTACAGTTTATGTAGATAATATTTGGTCTTTGAATGATTAAAATTGGATGTTTGGTTTTGAAAATGTGGTGAAATTAAAATATTACGATTTCTGCTGCACGGCCCGGGACTGCAGGCAGAAGTGACACTTTTGCCGGGAGCAAGACTTATTTAGCCGCTTTGCGGGTGGTCCTTTAGTTAGTTCTAATAGAGATATATTTAATATCGGCTGTGCATCCGAGCGAAGCCGGGGCGGGTCTCTAGTTTTATATAAAAAGATACAATATAATAGTTAAGACAACCTGCCAAATCCTATTCAGTGATAATATTTCATTTATATAATATAATATATTTATGAGTAATGTAACCGTAGCTCATAAATATTTATATGACTATCGGTTTGTAATTGCTGTTGTTGACCTGACGCATTGAAACGGTGAAATCAAATGATTTATTATTCAACGTTTTTCACTTTGACATTTTAAATAAAGAAAATGATATGAAGGTGTGAAATAAAAGAATTTTGAAAAAGAATTTGTATTTGACAGATTATGTTCTTACGTTTTATAGTCTCGGCCAAAATTAAAAGCGCCCTTTCTCAATAATGTTTAAGTTGCTTCAAATCTTAAAGATTTCTCACATGTCACTTTTTTAACTTTTACGGGGTAGATTGAACAAATAGTCAAAAGTATGGATGAATAAATTCTTAGTTTTCCCTTCCCGCTATTGCCTTTTGACAATTTATTTGGCATAAGGCATGCACTATGATTTAGCTGCTATGATTTATTTCGTGTAGATTGTAAAAGCCTATCAATGGAAAGGCGTATAAACTTGGGATTCTTTTTTTAGGCGGTGACTAGCAACCTGTTACCATCTGAATGTCAATATCATAACTAAGCCACACAGCTGAAAGCTTCCAGCCTTTTTTAAATTGTCGCTCTATGACTGTCTAATCCTGTAATGGAAAAAGATGAGATTATATGTATGTATGTATGTTTGTTTGTTCATTTTTCGTTTAAGAGAATACATTAGTTTTAAAAATAAAAAAAATGCATGTGCATGTATTTTATTTCACTATGTTCGACATTAAAAAAAGGGATGCAATTATCATAAAACCTATAATAAAAGCATACGATGAATTAATAACAACTGTAATACCAGCATCTGGTTATAAAACAATGTGGCAATTGAAACGTATAAATCAGGAATTAATTTCTGGGTTTGCCGTAACTTTGTTAGTTAGTTGTTGTTGCTATGGTTATATTCAGTTTAGCTTTGTATCTATTTGAAGGTACCTATTATCTTTGGCTATTTATATGTAACATATGTATTTACACAAAGGCTCCAGTCCAATAAAAATTGAACAAAATATAAATAAACCAAAATATTCATTACCATATTTTTTGAGAAAATAAAAATGGCTTGAATTTTAAATATTACATTCATGCCAATTATTTTTTGATATGCTGTCGCAATGTAGTTAGTATACTTTTAACTCATTAATTGCATATGATTAACAGACAAGAATTTAAGTAATAAAAAATATTTACAAAAAGAACGAAATTAATAAACAAAGTTATCGTTGTTACATTGAATACATAAATAATTTATGGAAGCTTCAGGCATCAGCATTAATTTAAAACCTTACAGCTGGCTGTGCTGGGTACCTGTATTAATTGCTAAGTGTCTTAAAAACCAAACTATGCATAATTCTGATGTATTGCAAAGAGAAGAAGTTTATATTTAAAAAGATATTATATACTCAAAAATACAAGAACGATATTGGCAGTCACGACCATCTGAGTCACTCAGGTGGTCACTGTATAATAATTTTATAACTATAATTTTAACAAGCTTCTATCCGCGATTGTGTACGAGCACAAAGTCATGTTTCTCATTCCAGAATGATCTACTACACCCTCCAAATAACCTACACGCTAATTTAAGCTTCCATTCGCCAAATAGTTCCACAATACAATTTTTTCGTTTTAGTCTTTTATGTAACTGTGCAAAATAATCTAAGGATGCAGTAATAACATTGCAGCACGTCTGAGAATTGAACCAGCGCAGTAAAATCCTCATCTTGATGAGACAACACGTTCACTCAATTTTTCAGGCTCCAACTTTTACTGTGTTTTTGCTACTTTTTGTTTCATTTGTTATATAATAACGGTTTATAATATGTTGCTTTCATAATTAGCTTCAAAATATTTTCAACAAACGTCATTAGATAAGTTGTGTTCAATTAATATTTCATCCCTATTACTACAGTGTTGATAGTAATGGCCTTATTAAATTCTATTTTGAGTTGTTATATGAATACATATCAAGTAAAAAAGCGATGGCCGCGGTTATTGTTTGCTTTGTCAATGTAAAAACTATCAGTTACGCTCGGAATTTTTTTTTGTAATTTCCGTTCAAACGAATAACAAGTACCTATATATAATTTATTACGCGGACAGATTGGCAGAATAAAAGGAGTCTTATATACGAGTATTACATTCAATATAGTTCGTATAAACCCCATTAAAACAGTAATTAGCCAGTCTGACTGTTAATAATGGTTTGATTAAATTTAATTTGGTATAGAATAGGAGACTGATGGAATCAATAAGGAGATGGATCATATCCGATTAGCAGATCGTTGCCGGGGTATCAATGATATTAGGTTTAGGCGCGTTTGGTTCAATTCGCTTTTGTTCCAATCGATCGATCCAATAGAATCTTCGATACTATCTATCCATACTAATATTAAACAGTTTGTAACTTTTATGGTTTGTTTATTTGTAAGGGCTTATCTTCGGAAACACTGGGTAAATATAAAAAGGTACTTTTTCATTAGTGGGTTTGCATGATTGCATCACGGGCGTAGCGGACGTGAAAAGTTTCAAAACATAATGTAGGTATAAACAATTTAATGGTTAAATAGGTTCAGTGGAAAAGGTTGTTGGTAAGTTTTCTTTTTCGACTACAAACCCCAAATTTCACATTTATAAGTTGGGTTATCTTAAACAATAACCTGTTTTTATCAATTGCGGATTGGGCCAATCATATCTAAACATGAAAGCAGTTCTCGATAGATGATATGAAAATTAATATACTCCCACTCGTAGTCAGTGAAGAGCACTTGAGTGTGAATCAAGGGGTATTGTTATTTGGAATTATTTGCGGAACAGGTAGTTCGGTAGTTTCGGATAAAATTTATATCCAGGTTTACATATTGTTAGTTGTAAAATATTTGGGTGATCGGACTTGATCTTTAAATGAATAACGATTTATGTATAACCATTTGTTAGCACATCATATAACACAATATTCATGATTTTAAACCATCATGAAACAACATTTATTATGTTTCTAGGTATGATTTTAAAGCATCTTTTAAAATTATAATTCTACTAAAAGTGCTTTTGAGCCATGTGACTATTGGCTCCGTCTATATTGTAATGAAAAAATATTATTTTAAAAGCTCTTTTATTTTTGTCCGCTGAGTGATTTCTGTTTTTAAGTTTTGTACGCCTTTAGTCCTGAACGGTAAGTCTCAAGGCTATTTATTTATGAATGAATTTTAGACATCTATTTGTAACAATATATAAGTTACAATGTCAAAACGATCGTATATCTAATAATAGAATATCATGTAATTCCGCCTACGATCATGATATGAATTAAATTTGTGGAATATCAAATACTCGCATATACCGATAACATTTATTGATTAGATTAGTTATAATTTAATGTAAGTGTTTCGGTGAAGTGCCAAATATTACTTGGTTTGTGTATAAGTCGTCAACTGTGAGAATTTTCGTAAAAACTATACCTAATTTCGTAAGTTAATTCTGTTTTTTTTTAGAAAATGTGAGAGTTCTACAGTTTTGACTGTTTGATTTCCAGTAGAGTAGTATAGAACATTCTCTTTTTATGGATATTGCAAGTGTTACAGAAGTTTTCTAAGTACCAAGACGTGTTGGTAGTTTTAATGTATAAAAAATACCGTAAAAAGTTGTGAGATCCATGTAATATCAAGTCGGTTAATCTATTTAGTCTCTACTTAAAGGACCTTCTGTCATGCCAATATTAATAATATTTTACGTTTTTAACAAATAGATCGACTTCGACATCGCATGAAAACACAATGAATATTACAATTATATTAGAGTCTTGTGTTTATGTGTCCTTTCCGTAATAGTGTACGGCTCGGAAACATGAACGCTTCCAAAGCAATTTGTAAGCATGCTACAAGTCGCTCAGAGGGCTATGGAGCGGGCAATGCTTGGTGTTTCTATCCGGGATAAAATTAGAAACACGGAAATCCGCAGACGGACAAGGCTTACCGACATTGCCAAGGAAGTAGGCCAAAGAAAATGGCGATGGGTGGGCCATAGACGACCGCTGGGGCAAAGTGGTACTGGAGTGGAGACCCAGAACTGGTCGCCGAAATGTGGGTAAACCACCTATCAGATGGACGGACGATCTGGTCAAGATTGCTGGAAGGAGGTGGATGAGAAAAGCACAAAACCGTGGAGAATGGCGTGCATTACTAGAGGCCTACATCCAGCAGTGCCATATATAGTAGTGCAATATGGGCTGAAGAAGAAGAAGAAGAAGAATTAGATTCTTTAGGCTATCGCGCCTCATGCGATGGCATCTCATTCCTTTTTGTAGATGTAGGTTCTCATTTCGATTTGTCCTACTTTTTGATACCATTATATTTATTTCTTAGATTTAGACATGTCCAATCATGTGTTTTTCATTCCTTTTTCCATTTAAAAGAAATAATGTTGTTCAGTTTCATGGGCCAAACACACCCTTACCCACCCTATACCCCCTCCCGTTATGCCTCGTATAGTAGGTACCTATCTACACCTATTATTTTCTATTTATACAGTAATAATGATTCATTAACTGTAAATGTAACCTTGTTATCCTATACATTTATATGGGATTACAACGTTATTCATGCAGTTGGTGTATTTAGAAACAACCTAAATTACAAAATATTTGGGCTTTCCATGATAAAGATAATAAACTTTATTTGTATTCTAAATTTGAAGCTTCTACGTCTGCTAGAAGGGCCTTAGACTTTTGATGATGGGTGAGTCAGTGAGTGACAAAATTCAGAAACTTTAACAAGTTGTCATTCTTAAACTACTAGTTCAAATTGACAGAAATTTTAAATATACCTTGTTTATATAATGCCTGATTAGTTACTGAAAATTGAGGCTTCTTGTTTTATCCACAACGAAATTATAGGGGCTCGAAAATTGTCTGAATTGCTTCGAGAAAAGGATGGTACGGCCGTGCCGCTTTTTTTTTGCTTGATTTGGCGGGAGCACTTCCGTGCCCCCAGATATAAAAATCTGTACATGAATAAAACATCAATTAGTATAATAAATATGAAGAAAGGCAATTCTATACATTGAAAATCCGTCCGTAAGAGTGCAGGCGAGCTCAGTGTAGTGTTATTTACTTGTGTTTGTAATTGTTCTAAATTTGAATCACTGCAACAGAATTTTCTAGAACTTCCATTATGACGAAGGACACATTAACTAGACAGAGAGTGCGTTATAAATCTAAATTCGTCCGTCAGAGTGCAGGCGAGCTCAGTGTAGGGGTAGTTGTTTGTCACTCCGGACGTGTACGTGATGCGAGTTTATTGCTTTCGTTGTGGGTGATTGGGTGTACGCGTAAATAGCGAACAGTAATAGGTTTGCAGTTGAAAAAATAAACCTATTCTCATTGGTAGTTTTATTTTAGTTTATTGAGAAGTTCAAGTAATCCGTGACTTTAACAAATTTCCTTACAAGGTTCTTTTTTATCGTTATCAAATGAATCTTTTTATTTTTATTATATATAACCATAATAAGCAATTAAAATAAGTGACTTATAATAAAGTACAGAATAAGTACAAAATATTGTAATGCCTGAGCTATAGTGAAAAATCACTATTTATTTCAAGTGCTTCAGATCTCTGTTTTACAAATATCAATAGAGAGCTACCTATGTAGGTACAACATGTAGTTCCTAAATGCCAATTTATTAATTTGAGTGTGTGACCCATTGATACCCATTTAAATTTAAAATCTCATGTTATCCCGTTGGTGCCAAGAAATTATGAAGGCGCGTTTAAGTTTTAAGTAGCGCCGGATATTTTCCCGGCGGAATGCGATAATGTAAATTTTCCGAGCTTTTTTCCAAGCACCGTAGTTCGAGGCTAGTGTACACTCGGAATACAAAAATATTTCACACTCAAACCTTCGTGGTTTACAACAGAAGCACTTTTTTATTTATATGGTTCAGTTTTATCTTCTAAGAAGTGCATTAAACGTTTTTCTTCCTCTTGTCCATCGCTTATTATTGGACACTAGTTTGATAGAAATTGATGAATTAGGTAATTTGTCCAAAACATTAGAAGTAGCGTTGCAGTATTTTGGTTTCATATAAAAGATTTATTGATTTTGTTTAGCTCTACACATCGCAAAGAATTCAATTCGTGAATGGAATTGGCAGAACTTAGATATAGCACCGGAAATGGAAGCTACAACCCTGAAATTTGTTTTGAATTAAAGCCACAAGCATAAGTAAAATATTAAACATCTCAACTTTAACTAGGGGCTCCGCATTCGTAGATTTTATGGAAATTATGTAGCCTATATAACTCCTGAAAGTCTGGTCTTACTTTGTACATTTTTTTTAGGTTGGTAGTGCGGTTTTTACTGGCAATACCGTGTGGCAATTTAGGGATAGGCATTGTCATCAAGTGTAGCTTTTACCATTAACCAAAATGGGTTAGGTTGTCCTGCAAAATTTTGGAGGTCTTATGAGAATCGCCTCGTGTAAAAACCTGACCTACCCAATCCCGAATCTTGGTCTTGGAAAGGCACCCGGAGGGTGCCTTTCCAGAGGTGCCCATGTAACTGAGATTGACTGAAGGAGGAAGACAAATAGTTAGTTAGTACGTAGAGTATGGAAGTGTGCGACATCTCTACGCCACTCGTCACTACATCCAATCAAAGAACTACTGTCAATCATCGCGAAGAAATTGACGCGCTCAACCAATAGTAGCGAAGAATCTTAATCGCGATTTCAAAGATTTCATGAATTGGAGCATAAATACAACCTCCGACACAACATCGTCGGAGCCACGGTTCCCCAGGCATAACACCTAGCCAGGCGGAAGATCTTCCCTTTGGTGGCGGTCGAGCCGAATCATCGCTCCCGCTACAGAAGTGTAGCTTAACCTCAGTGTACCCATCCCCTTATCAACATTCCCAGCTGAGGAATTAACACGTACTCCACTTATCTTAAGGCACGTCTCGCTTGATGCCTACTTTATTGCCTGCCGCCGGGGACCGCGTTGCATCACGGTGCATTGGACATTCCGCTCTTTAATTGGCGCATACCATTTGCGAACATGAGAGGGATGCCTTTTGAGGTATGACGAAAAGCTAATTTTAAACTTGCAAACATATAAAATGTAGTATGTTTTTCGGAGATACTACTTCTTTCCACTTGCAACGATTCATATATACTCTTACTCCATTCTCATTCATCAATACCTTTTTCGACTTCTACCAACTTCGTCAGTTTAGGTCAATCTTGAACTATACTTTTACCAAAAGGCCCCCGATTTGACCAATGTACGTTCGTCAGGTCTGCTAGGATAGACAGATATTGTGACAAAAAAATAAATAAAAAGAAGATAAAGCGAGCTGAATAATGAACTGAATTTATAAATTGTTGCGCCAGTTCCTTAATTTTCTGAATATTTATAACTACTTGTATATCCGGACATATACTAGATAAATTTGTTTTTATTTATTTCACAATATATATAAAAATTAAATATATCTAGTACATATATAAGAACACTCATAAAAACAACGTCAGTATAAAATATTTTGTATTAATCACATAATAGTTAATTAAAAGACCAAAAATAGGAATACGTACGGAGACCATTTAAAAAAAAAGGAAATTCATAATTAAGTACAGATGGTTTAAATTAAATAAATATTGAATGTAACATACAACGGTATTAGTAAGGTAGATATTTTATCGTGTTCCTTACCGTTTTAGCGTGTCTTCTCAGGCCAATCACGTACATGCTCGCTGTTTACAGTACCGCGTCTGATTGGCTCTACATAGTACGAGGAACTTGCAGTGTAGTCAGTTAGATTGCACGACATACATAAAAACATGTTATCACGTCTACATCCCTCGCGGGGTAAACAGAGCCGATAGACTCGGAAACACAGGAAGGCCACGTTCCGCTGTATGGCTTAATGATGAAATTGAGACTCAAATAGTGACTGGTTGCTAGCCCATCGCCTACAGAAGAATCTCAAGTTTATTACGAGTAACTTTACCCTTAGTGAAAGATATGGAGTGGTCCTATTCTAAAGCGCTAGGAACCACACGGCAATTGTACAAAAAAGCAAATAATATAGCAGACGTTGCAAATCCAAAACAAACTATAAAATATTAAAACTAGGATCTCTCCGCGAAGATTGTAAATTGTTCAAAAGAAAGGCTTATAAGACGATGGCCTAGCAACCTGTCACTATTTGACTCTCAATTCCCTTATTAAGGCCGTCTTAGCTACACGTAGTCTCGGAGTTTTGGGCTTTGTTTACTATATAAGGAAAAAAGATGAGCTATGTAGAATGTATTAGAAATAAATTACACTAATTTCATATGGCTTCATAAGCAATAATTGTTTTTATTACATAATTGGGAGGAAATGATTAGAATCATAGATTACTATTATGTACATAGGTATATATTCATAATATTCGATATGATAAGGAAATGTAGGTGTACTTTTACTAACAAGATATGATTACAGACTTCAGGACAAGTGAGGCTAATTAATGGCCTATCATTAGGCTATACAGGTGAATGTTGTCATTCAGTATTTTCGAGACTGTTGGCTCTGTTTACTCCTAAGGGATAGGGACCTCATGTTGCCATTTTACATTATATGTATGTATGTGTAAAATGGCAACATGAGGACAAATTCTAACATTTGGATTAGAATAACCTAAACTCAATTAAATCTTGAATATTCCTACTTTGTTTTGAAAATTTGTAGTCATCAGTTTATTCAAATGTCAGAATAAACAATATTTCATTTTTTTGATTGCGTAAATCCTCTTTCAGAGAATTCCTTTCGTTAAAATCTCTTTTTATTTTTTCAGCAAAGTAGCGATATCCGGACGATGTAATTAAAGATGCGGAAAATCAGCTTGCCTGTTTGTGTGTTGTGGTTTCTTATCTGTAATTGGATGGTCACGCATTTGTTTATTAGAACAAGATTCACAAAATGCTTGTATCAAAAGCATTATCATGATTAAGATGCAACTAAGAAAGCAAATCTGATCGCGGTGTTAGATTTCAGGCCTATAGAAATAATTTACCGTTACGGCAATGAAGTCTTACGAACACGTGTCAATTATACAAGGAATAGTGTAAATGTATTCCAGACATTCATGTTTTAAGTCCCCTGCGAGATCCGCTCGAAAGGTATGAAGTTCACCTGATTACAACTGGGCTTTTGTCATAAATGTCAAAACACACACTAAAACACAAAAGTGTAAAACGTGGGAATTCAGAGTGGCTGGCGTATATTAATAAAATTTTCAAATTTCTAGTAAATATGGCATGAAAGACATTTTTTTTCATGATCTGAATTTCTAAAATTGGAATCCTTTCACTAATTGAATCTCGCCATATAATAAATAATGCCATCCAGCTGAACGTGGCCATACAGTTTTTTCAAAACTTTTAGTTTTACATACCTAAAATCACGCCTTTTTTCCGGAAAAGCTTTGATCGCTGCATACTTTTTCGCTTTGTCCTCATCACTCTCTTCATGCGAGCTTGGCTGGTTCGACTACAATTGACCGGACCTTTTTATAGGGTTCTGCCCATTAAGGATAAAGAAGTGGCATGTGTGTATATTTGCGAAGATCGGTGGTATTATAAATGCAGTAGACACGGACATCTATATTTTATGTTCATTAGTCTGCCGTAGTTTCGCCCGGGCAACACGCGAACCGCCCGTAGATGTGAATAAGTTTTAATTACTTGTTTATTGTTCTTTTCTTCTTCAGGGTTATTCGCAACTGGCCACGGGAAACTGCATTTTGTATGAGATTAACTATAAATTCACTTCACTTCTTTTGCTCAGTTACCTATCGGCATAATATGTTAGTATCCTGTCAATTGCTACCCTGTCAATTCTTTCTGAATGATTATATGATAAGTTAGATGCCTTTTAATCTTACTTGTTTTGTCTTGTTTTAGATGTCTTCCCTATATCTCAAATCTACCACTTTACATTGAAAGATTTGTGATTTTATTTTCTACACGTCTCGTTCTAATGTCTTTTTAACTCAGTCCACACAATACTCGTAAGACTATGATAAAACACAGCTACTAAAATCTAGTCATAGTTAATCCTTTAAAGTGTTTTATCAAAAATCATTTCGTTTGCTTAAATCTTTTATCGCCTCAAAGACTATAGAAAAAAATAAGTAAACGAAAATACTTCAGTTGGAGAATAACCCGTTTTTCCTATGATACTTAATTTTAGTATTCAATAGTTCCGACAGCTCGCCATATAAATGCAATGACAATATACTCTCGTTACTTGTTTTCTACTTGTTTTCATTGGATGTATATTTTGCGCTTTGAAATAAATGGTTGGTCGTATTGTTAACATATGGTTAATAGTATTTCAATTAATTTATTATTTTTTTCGAAAACGTAGCGTTTTTGCTTCTATCAACTAATTTATAATTCTTAGATAAGTGCAAAATCAAACAAAAAACCCTCATCATTTAATAATAATTTTTTCATATTTTCACGTTTTTCTGCGAAAAATCGTGTAAGAATTCACTTATTTTAAAAGGTATGAAAATTAAAAAGTAAATAAATCAACCACAAAGAAACCTCAATAGTTTAGAAAATGGTTGACTATGAACGCAACTTCGCAGACTTTCCCGGCTATTGCCCGAAGCCTTTTTGCGGAACTTTCATAAAGGTTGATCAGCGGAACGCCGTGAAAAAGGGATTTTCTTTAATTGGGAATTGAGTTTATTAGCTATGTCTCATTCTTTTACGATATCCTTTGTACGGGATGATATTTCTTTGTAATAACTGAATTAGAGCTAGTCGTAGTTGAATATACATACATACATATGGTCACGTCTATATCCCTTGCGGGGTAGACAGAGCCAACAGTCTTGAAAAGACCGAATGGCTCAGCGAATGGTTCAGCTATTTGTATTAATTATAGAATTCAGATTCAAATAGTGACAGGTTGCTAGCCTAACGCCTAAAAAAGAATCCCAAGTTTGTAAGCCTATCCGTTAGTCGCCTTTTATCACATCCATGGGAAAGAGATGGAGTGGTCCTATTCTTTTTTGTATTGGTGCCGGGAACCACACGGAATATATACTAGGAATTGAATATATGCTTGGAAATATTCTATAACTATTCGTGTGTTTCATTTGATAACAATACTTATCTATCGAAATTTCTCGGACAGTAACAGTTTTATGAAGAAGAAAAGTTCCATTCTCCAAAGTTACACTATAATACTTGCCAGGCTAGGTCAAACCAACATTCGGCCTTGATAATCTGTAAAAGTGTAATTATACTTTAAACAATGGTAAAGAATATCACTTGTATAAAGGCAAGTAATGGAACTTATTTCGTCGCTGTAATGGTGATATATTATTTTTATATTTTATATTAGAAATTTTATAATTGTATTATTCGATATCATTGCTATGAATGTGAAATGTAAAGATTTTGCCGTAGAGCTCACTGCAGTAATTCGACCTAAAGAAGCGTATAGTAATCATTCGGAGAAGAAATAATACACATTTCTGGTCAACCCAAAAAGATACAAGGTTAAAATATGCGAACGAAATCACATGTTTCGACCTACGCAAATAAAAATATATGTACCTAAGTAACCACCCAAGCTATTCGAATTGCAATTTTAAGATATTTGTGTTTGTCCAACCCTCGCTCCAAAGTGAGAGATTGATTCGTAATTTTTTTACGCAACTATATATCTGTAGAACATAAAATATATTTGTAAATAAAAATGAATAATTTAAAAAAGACAAGTGCTAATCAAATATTAGTTGGTAATCGAAAGATTGACTCTGGGAATTTCAATAAAAAAATGTTTTAGATATACTAAACTCAGGTAGATATGGTAACTCTATAATCATTATAGAAACTTTAAAAACCAGTGTCTCATTAAAATCGGATCAAACAGAAAACTTTTTTCGAAATATAATTTCATTAACATTTCTTGCCGTAAGTGCGTGTCCAATATAATTTCATTAAGTGTTGGGGGTTAATGGTGTCCGTAAATTGTAACGATTTAGTGAAATGACTGACTGGACGTTGTGCTATAAGTGCTAATATCGCTGTGCGAGTTAAATTGAAATCGTGTCGTTAACGAGTATGAAATAATCGGGTTCGGTCGCTACTTGTGATCTAATTATCGCAAGGTCAGGAACCTAAATCTGGCAAGTCGAGTAGTTAAAGTCAAAAGTCGATAAAATAAGTCCTTGAGTTACCAGTAAAGTGATACATTCAACTTGGCTTATTGTTTTTTAATTACCAGCTGTAATTATGACTCCTTAATTCGTTTTATTTGAAATAGATAAAAAGCTTACATGCTTTTGTTTTCTATTTGATTTTTCAATAAAGATAAAAGTTCGAGTTGTTTGCATAAAGAAATAGGGGAAAAATTTTATACAAATATAATGTAAGGCCTAACAGTTCGAGTCGTCATCTTTTGCTTCCGTCTACTTTATAAGTACCACTACGGGTGTAGCCGATTTGCCTTCTATCGACGACTTATTATCATGAATGGATTTTTCAGCAAGCAATTTCCGTATTAGGTAGATATAGCTGTGCCCCTGAGAGAATTTTTCAGTTGCCTTACTTATGCATTAAGAGCTATTAAACAGTGGTTTCAGACTCAAAAGTATAAAATACCGTTTATTATTTGGTTTACACAAAAACCGAGAATAAGCAAATACTTGTGGCTTCTTACCTATGAGGATAATATGGATAAAATGTCTAGTAAGCCTAGTTTGCCACGCGGAAATTTTACTCCTTGCTGTCACCTTAAGAAATATATACGGCGAGCGGCGGAATAAAAATATGTAGGGACATTTCTCGTACCTATTTTTGTTGTTATTACCTTCAGTAGGTAACCGCTATGTAATAATTTCCCGGTTTTGTACAACCTCGGTAATATGTTTACTTTTATGTTATTCTAGAGGACATATCAAATATCTCCGTTCTTAAAATTATGCTACACGATGTCTATGTTATTTTGATAGCATCGGTATCAGAGTGGTTATGGAAATCAAGCGACGGTAATGGGTTCGGAAACTCTACGGTCATGTGTCGATGACTGTTTTATTAATTGCATGTTAAAATACTAACAGACGTCTCTACGGTGAGGAAAAGTATCGCGAAGTAACCTACATATTGAGTCCCTCATTGGCTAGCTATGATGTAATTTTGTCCGACTCCTTTAGCCGGGTCGAAATGGGTCTACCGGAAATCAAATGGGTCGTTCAGGCAAGGAGAAACCGGAACCAAATGAATGGGTAAGTCAAGTTTTCACACGAAGCGACTAGTCTGACCTCTGTTATCTGTGCAGGGGAATCTGCCCCATGATTGATCATGGTTCTGCTGCACCGGGAGTGCGGAGTTTAGTGAGATTAGTATAGAATAGAATAGATTTATTTTTAAAATTGGATATAAGGTATTACTTATTGACGTCACATCACTTAAATCTAATTATAACTACTACCGCTTCCAAAGCGCAAGTATACCTTATAAACTCCCGCCACAAATGCGGTTTGTGATGGCACCGTATGGTTTTGATAGGTTCGAGTTATATATATATAGCCTGAATGTTTTTAACTGAAATACAAATATGATTTATTAACTTTCGAAATGCCTAGTGTCAATATCTTAAATACCTTACTAGATTAAATTCTTTCCACAGTTGATTAAGCCGCGCTCATAATAAAAGTATCTGCTGAAGATTTCAGATCACGACCGTCGTAATCCTGTGTCTGATTCAAAGTGAATAGCCGTGCTTGTGCCCGTCTGAATGCATCCGGCCCTTCGGGATCGTGAGCGTAATGCCATATTCCCGGGAAAAAGTCCCGGTGAGACACTCTGCGGGAGAGCCGTCAGTGATAGTTCGAATATCCAATTTTTACAATTCTGCAATCATCGTTACGTCTCCAATTTGGCCCAGCGTTTTAACGTTGCTGCAGTGTGATTGTTTGTGTTCGGTTTCTAGGAACTCGTTGAAATGCTGAATGTAGACCATGTTATATTAGCTTTAAATTGTCTAGACAAAAAACCACAATCTTATAATTAAAATTACAATAAAACTACTAAAAATATTATTTTTTTCATCAGACTTGCGTGGATGAAGCAACGGGAAAAATGTGAGTTTGAAATATTTGTATAGATGATTTTAATCAGAACCTATTTTTTATATACAAGTTTATTTGTTTGAAAAAATGGAATACTTGATTTATATCTTTCTATATTACCTTTTTTATTTCTTGTTTTGTAAATAAAATCCTTTTTCATACCTTTCAGGATTGTTTCCAATCTTTGTGTTAGTTCCCAAAAATAAATTTTAGGCTAATTAAACTATAGCAAAAATAGTGTGTTAGAACAATTTGGACAAGTATGGGTATGAAAATTTTTCAGTAAAAAATTTATACGATATCAAATTTATAAAAACCATGTCGATACTCTTTTGAATTTATTGTATAAAAAAATAAACAAAAACCACGCGAATCCTTTAAAATATTTGAAACAAAGTTTGAAATTCAGATTTCTAAAACAGTTTTGTACGAAACCGTAAAAATATTTTCACCAGGTCGTTGGTTTGCTACGATATTTTTATTCACTGAGAATTGTATTGAATGTAATGTTTTTTTGCAATAAAGAAAAGAAATTGGTATGACACAAGTCTTACTAAGGTTATTCAGGGTTTTTTTTCTATAAATATATTATTTATTGTTCCCAAAAATATAAAATTCATTACCATATCATACCATAAATTTAATCTCAGTGTAAAGCATCGTAAGTACCTGGTGTATCTGATGTCTTGATCCTCTTTTGGGATCATAATTATAATGTCAATACTTTCACAATTATTGATTTTCGGTGCATAATTGCGAAAAGTATTGACATCGAGGTCGTGCATGGTAAATACACGATATGTTGAAGAATATTGACAATAGATACTCATCGCACTTTCCTTGTGATCATACTACGAGTTGTATACATACCTATATGAGGTAGACAGTAAACGGTACAGATGTTATATTCTCAAAATCCAAGCATACAGATAAACTTAAAACACGTAATAGTTCTAAGCCTCCACCGTCTTTTACCATTGAGCTAAACAAACATCTCCAAAACAAGTTAATTAACTAAACAAAGAGTTAAATACGTGGAGTGAATTTTGATGGTACAATCTTAATATGTAGTACAGTTACTTGAGGTGCCGTTTTGTCACAAAGTGCCCATTACACCCGAGAGATAACGTTCGTGACAACTCCTGGACGCATAGAGGTGGCATAGAAGATAGAATAGAATGTCTTTTGTGTTATCAAAAGCGCGAATAACTTAAAAAGAGAAAGGTTAATAAAAAAATAAGTACAAATTTGATATGTTCCTTTCACTTATTATTTTCTTATTGGAACTGAATGTTACCATCTTCATTTTACCATTTTTTCTACAATATAATCAATAACATTTATTTTTTTACATCTTCTACATGTTTAAGAGTATTTTTGTTTCGGAAGACCGCCTTTATTACTGTTGACCTCTGCGTCACAATTGTTACTGTTCACACACCCATGTTCATACTGTATTAAAACCACATATTTTGACTAGACAATGTTAACTCCTGTGATTAAATATAATCTCAATTCCAGCATTAAACCATACAGCTGAACGTGGCCTTTCCTTCATACGTAATAAAGACGTGTTTATATGTATGTATGTTATATAAAGTGTATTTAGCCAAATGCACGCTCTATGAACTCGATTCCTGTACGTCTCGTGTGACGAATTTACATTCCAGTTGCGAACGTCGAAATACTCGTAGTTAGGGTTGTCACTTTGCCGAGATGCCAAGAAAATCCTCGGGATTCTTAAGCTTAACATTTTGCTTGGAATGCTGTATCTTATTTCGACCTAGAATTTTAAGGGTAATTTAAAATAAGTTAACAATGTCTTTGACAATATTAACCTTCAAATAAATATTTAATTTGTATAAAAATTTAATATGGAATTTTATCTGAGCTTCGGAATTTTTCCTGGTGTTCATCAACTCATCTTTGCATGTTAAATAAAAAAAAAATATAAATATGTGTAAAAAATATTACTATCAAGAATATAATAAAAAGAGTAATGAGTTGAGGAATCAAGTGATGTCTGTAGGCAAGTGGAAATCCATAGTCTTTACCTACTCCTGTGGGAAATAGGTTATATGTAATAGGTGGTTTGTATGTAGGTATTTAAGTTAAAGATACGAGTATGTTTCTATATATGCGTTACGTATTGTTTGAAATATAAATATTATTGTAAAAATAAATATAGTTCACCTTTCACAAGAACATGAAATGAAAAATGTGGCTCTAACACGCTAAATGGGTTAATTATGTTGAGTAATTTTTCATTGACTTATTTGACTTTTCTTTGCGCGGGGCTTATTCCTGTGGAAATTTTTGGAAAAAAAGGATTGTTCTGTCTCAATGAAGAATATAATCAAAATCAGTCCAGAAGCTTTTGTGGGAAAATGTAACAAACATACATATAAATGTGTGGTTCCCGGCACTTTAGAATAGAACCACTCCATATCGTTTTCATAATTGTCGTACAAACCGACTTAGGGAAGGGTAATAAACTTTCTTTTTGTAGGCAATGAGCTAGCAACCTGTTGCTATTTTAATCTCAATTCTATCACTTAGCCATACAGTTAAAAGTAGCCTTTCAGTCTTTTTAAGACTGTTGGCTCTGTCTACCTCGCAAAGAATATAGACGTGATTGTGATATACCAAAATTTTCCTCTTTATGTACTTACTATATTTAGTATATAAGTATAGAAATGTAACTTTTAGATTTGCAGGAAACAGTAGTGATGTCTGCTCCAATACAAATACCATGTATCTCTTATCATATATAGTAGTAGGTACGTAACTCAAGTGAACTGAGATGTTATCAAAATATGGTTCTATCTATAATCCTGACAAAACGTTAAAATATCATACTGTTCTTTTACATTATTTCATGCAGGCAGTAAAAGTCAGGTATGCAGAGATCGTACGAGATCGATCAAGTGGAAATATGTAGTCTCTGCCTACCCCTCCGGGAAAAAGGCGCGCTTTTATGTATGTATGTAGTAAAAATCTCCAAAAAATAAGTACAAAGATTTAAACAATTGGTTGTCAGCACAGAAGAGACAACTTCATCCAAACAATTTCTTCCCATTTTGGTTTGCCTGTCGTCTTTGTAATGCGAAAGTACATGTTAACAATTTACAAGACAAAAAGTAATTTCAGCAAAAAAGAAACAGATATATTTTAAAGATAGCGATACAGGGCATGGTAAGCTTGAAATTACAGATTGTTGCAAGCACGAAAACTACGAGTTGCAGACATGACATGCACGATACATAACATCGATGATACATCACATCGACACGATTGCTCAACAATTTTACGATTTACAGTCCTTCGGTCGCTATAGTTTTTCATTTGAGCGCTTTCACACGTAAAATTTCAATATCGACTGCCGACTCGAAATAGATAATGGAATTTTCATGTTCTTTGTATCTAAGATCTGTTAATATAGTGTTGTAAGTCAAATATATCGTTCCTGAAAATTCACTTTCACTACATATCAATATTATTGTAATTAAAGCATTAAACAATAGTGTTAAAAAAATACAAAACTAAAAAATATATTTTATTCTTATATGTAACTTATGTATAGATATACTGATTTATTTATAACTAGAACATGTAAGCGTAAATTAAAAAACGGTTGAACTGGGTAAAAGTCCGTTGATATTGACAGTCAGTCAATAAAATTAATCAGAAATGTTTTTGTTGGCACTATAGTACGGTACGCCTTTAGTATCTCAAATAACTCATTGTCCTTTAATCTGACCCGTGACATGCCCTCCTATTCACAACTAACGGAAACTACCTTTTATGAATCCGTGCGAAAGCTTTCAGATGTATCCTGTAAATCCTATTCACGAACCCGTTATCAATTCAGTCGCCAACGCTGTTTTAGTCCCGGGTTAAAGACCGTAATACAAGTGGAAATAACTAGAAAGTTCTTTGGAAATCTTAAAAATTTCTATTCTATGAAAAAAAAATAATAGGCATTTGTTTTTATTCAAAGATAAATCTTACATTTTATTTCAAATAATAATTATAAATTTATTCAGTAATGTATCTTAAACAGGATCGCTCTATCTCTTTAACACGGATGTCATAAATGGCGTCTAAATGAATAGGCACATTCATCTAATGAAGCTTTAACCATGATTCCATTCACGGTAAAGATTGTGGAGGTAAGAAGGTCAACTCGTGTAAAAACACTTATCCAATCCATGATCAAGGTGAAAAATCGCAGATGAGGCTCATTTCTAAATAGGTGAGAATATAACCAAGATATAGGCTAGAAAAAAGAAGTTTATTCTGTTGGACTAATAACGCATATGTTTTGTGAAGTGCACTTAAGGAAACAACTCTTTATTCCTACGAACAGCGGGTTACACAGCAAAGTTTTTTGATACTCTATAGGTATATCTTTAACACAAAATTTATCTATGTGGCATTCTGTACATCTTCTTGTCAACTGTACTAAAATCGGAGTAGAATCCAATTTCAGGTTTGACTCTGAACATTCTCATTATTATGTAAAGTCTTTATTAACAATCTGCGTAAATTGCCTAGCTTACCTACACAGTATTAATTAATTGTTTAGTATTTGTCAATGGCAATTGACATAATTAATGTTGGTAGTTCAGTTAGTGCAGTAGTTTGGCAGTAGGCTATCAATATTAGTGCATTGAGGGTGGTCGCTAATGAAGTTAATATTTCATGAATTTGATACGTTTACTCAAGCTACTTTATATACGAACTAGTGACCCACCACGGCTTCGCACAAAAAGACATTAAATACACATATCTATATAATGTCTTTAAATAAAATGTTTAAATTTTTTTTTATCAGAATAGACAATTAAATTGGAACGATTACAGAACCTCTGCATTCGTTTTATATTTGGCTTAAGAAAATACGATCATGTGTCCATTCACGTAGCTTCACATTCGTTTTCGTAGAAATACTCGCATTCCTGTCTTCTTATCTTAAAGACGTTTCTCTTTTCGTCATTCTTCTAATTCTCCTTGTAGGTCTTATTTGAACACCATGTGGAATTGTGGAATTCCTTACCGTATGATATTCGCGATTCTCAAACTCTTTCCTAAAAAGTTTATTGTTAAAAATTAATTTGAATGACTAGGAGGAAGTTATTGTGGATTATATATAATTTTGTGTTAGAGCAATGCAATGCAATAATTTACGAAATAACATCAGAAAATTTCAACTTATTAGTACAACTCTACTGTAGACAGAAACGGCTTGTATTTCTGTGCCTGTCTAAACATTCATAGTTCCTAATCAATTATGTCGGCGTGGTTTTGACTTAACTGTCTATCACAGGATTGTTACTAAGTCGGGAGAGCAGAAATTCGTAGCATCTGTTATAAAGCTCTGGTATACGTGAACTGATTTCTAGAGAGTTTATAAAAAGGTAAAGATTTTATCATAGACAAGAAATTCTTAAATGAGTAGTCGAGCAGATTAAGATTTCTAGAAATTTATAAAAGTCCTTCATACTCCTTTGTGGACTTTCTGTCTGTATATACTTAGTTGAATAAAATGTTAGCTTTTTTATGATTATCATTTAAATTACTAGAAATTGTAAAATATTAGCATATTTATTTTCATAATGAAATTACAGTTTATGCTAGTATAGTAGTACTAGCATAAACTGTATATAAGGAAAATTATACTAAGTGTTTGTCAGGCTACTTTTCTTCTCTTCTCTTCTCGTGCAGATTGTTAAAGTCAATCAAGGAAAAGGCTTATTTTAACTTAAAATCCTTATTTTAGGTGCTGGGTTAGCAAACTGTCGCTATCTGAATCTCAATTCCATCATTTAGTCATACAGCTGAACGTGATTTCTAGATTATGGACCCTGTCTACGGCGTAAGGAATTAAGACGAAAGTTAAAGTATGTGTAAATTAAAATGCGGAATGAAAATACTCCGTATTCGATGCATGCCATATATGCTCTGGGAAGCGATAAATCTACAGACCATAAAAAACCGTGGCGCACGTAGCAAATTTTTTATCACCTGCCAACAACGTGAGAATGGTGGGAAGAATGAAATATTAACAAAAAGATAATTTTAACAATGTATATTGTACATGTTTTTTCCATAAAATAAATAAATATTATAGGGAGTAGTCACATAGACATAGCTACATTTCAACAAAAATTATCCTGGCGTTAGTCCTTATTGGTACCTCCCTAACTGCCTAGAGTAGATACTCGTATGTAAGGTTATGACAGCAAATTAATCCCGTATGACCTTACGAGTAACCGAGTCAAGCAATTGTGCTAAGAAGCGGGCATACTTGCTTTACTCACCCATTCTATCGTTGGGAAAATGGTGGAAAAAAAAAACAACGACAAAAAGGTAATTGTAACAATATATTTGGTATATACAACGAAGCATTATAATATAGCGAGAGGCATTGCTAGGAGCGCGAGCGACAGCGCCGCTTGCGCCCCGGCGCTACGTTTCAACGCTTCTAGTTCGCTGACGTCGGGCGGCTCGTCGAAGTCCACGTCATTGTACTGCATCTCCTCAAATTTGCCGGACAGCGCTGTAATAGAAGGTCGAGGTGTAAGAATTCCCATAGTTGATTGGCCATTATATTTGGTTGCATTTTACGATTTTTAAAAAATTCCCAAAATTTTGATAAAAAATTAACGACCATTAACTAACGACATAACGAGCATCGGGAAACTTAATTTTTTATGTATTTAACAAGAACCTGGCCTGGAAAAGATATGATTGCGTGCTTTGTGTTTTGAATAAAAAAAACACTAAACTAACAATAAAAAAATACAATATTGTAACACCTCACGTAGCATACGACGTAGAAGAACCATTATACACTCTTGCACACGTACGAAGTCGCGGGCGACAGCTTAACAAATAAATGAAAGTCAAATCCGTTGCGTGGCTTTGAAAGGAGAAAGTTTAGCAGAAAACGCTTAGTAATACTTATTCATGACTTCCGAAATTTATCATTAGAATATTCTTCACAATTTAAGTAAGTCTTTATAGAGATAATAAGTAGGTACCTTGTATGCGACTACCTACGACTATCGCCAGTCAGTCGCAAACTTCCTTTGGTAGACAACTGCATATCATGTTACCTGCGATCTAGCCAGAATAGTAGCTAAATTGTAATGAATTTAGGAAGCTTGATATGCTGTTGTTTTGTATCCAAATATCGGGTTACCCGGCATACCCATTAAGTTAGCCCGCACGAGTGAAGCTTTCCTTATGTTTCACTTCATTTTACGTAAGCGTTCGTTAACCCATCCAAGTGTACTGTTTCAGATTTTAAAGCACCATCTTTTATTGCGATCGTGGTCGTACGAGGCGAAATACGAAAGATTAAATTTTTTTTATATTGTTTCATGGTTCAAAATTGTATAAAGTTAAAGTCTAAACCATACAACGTGTCGTTAATTTATAAATTAAGCTGTTTAAGATTAAAGTCTAAATCACACACTGTATCGTTAATTTATAAAGTGCATGCAGGATAATGAAACTTTGAGGCGGAAACTGAGCTTTGAAAACTATATATATATATATATATAATATGTAGTAGATAGGTCGAGTCCATGCCTTCCAGTTTTGGAAAAAAGCGTGTTTTTATGTATATGTGCTGTTAAATTAATGTAAATTTTAAAATTATTTTTTTTTGTGATAAGAAATAAAATACTTTAAGCAGAAAAGCGAAGTTCATTGTAAAATACTTCGTCAACTGTAGGTAGTTTACACGCTAAACAATCATTCATTCCGCTCACGGTGTGCTCGTAATGAGTTTATAATAGTAATTTGCATAATGTATCGATTTTATGAACTAACTGGGACAGCTATGATCAATTATCTATTTATTTATTAAAACTTTAACTTACATATTTTGCCTTAATGGTACAATATGCTAATAGTTTTGTCTACCAATTAACCTTTAGAAAAAATCAAGTTTCAATTTGAGAACAAGATACACAAATTATTTAATAGCGAGAATAGTGAAATTGTGCGTGCAGAATAGAGAAATTTTCAATATTAACGTTGTGCATTGAAAATAATTCTGCAGGAATGCAAATTTTAAATGGATGCGCTTAGTACGTTACATAAACACACACACATAATCACGCAACATTTTTGACCCGTATTAAAAAGTGCACAACGCCAATAACGAAGTCTTCACTTCGAAAAATATACATTATCAAAACGTAATACACTTACAATATAATTTGATAGTGCCATCCGTGTCTCCGAGAGAGTTTTTTGATATGCAACTGTAGGTCCCAAAGGTTGACCTTCCGACCTTTTTAATCTTGAGCTTCATGTCGACCTCGTAGCCTCGCTCCACTGATGTGATCTCGAACCTTTTGTCCGCTGTTGTGAAGTTATAAAATAAATAAATATGTACATACAATACAAAAATACTGACAATAATATTTTATATTATTTTTTGGGGATGTCTGGAAGGAGGGAAGGAAGCCTTTGCTCAGCAGTGGGATGTAAATAGCTAGCGAAAAATGAAAAATGACATATCATATTGGGCTTCATAAGCCAATATAAATTTAATTTGGGACGGGGAATATACTTTGAGACAAAGTATCAAATTAAAATATGAAGGCAGGTATTATAGATTTATCATTCTTCATCGTTTATTTGCGTAAATATTCTTTAGTAATTTTTGAGATTTCCAATACATAAGTGAAAAGCGTTGCGATAGAAATAAATAATTAAAATCATTTACACAGTTTTATACGAACATTAAATGGCTGTAAATTAATATAAAGTCAGACTGGAACAACAGTAAAAGACATAAAATCTTATTTTCGTTATTATTAAAAAAAATACATAGGTAGGTACATATCATCGCGACTATATCCCAGACAGGTAGCTAGCTCATCGCCTAAAAGAAGAATCCCAAGTTTATGAGCCTATCTTATCTTGCCTTTTACGACATCCATGGGAAAGAGATGGATATCCTATAATATTTAATAAAAACAAAATTTAGAATCGTACAATAGAAACACGAGATTCTTAACAAAACCTTTGTATAAAATATTCAATTGGTATTTAATGAACCTTTTGCTTTATAAATGGCAGACAATATATTAAAGAGCAGAAGTATGTAAAATAATGGGCTCTTATGAAATTGTAAATACAATCAAAGGGCATTGTTATGTTATTTTCTGCTCTGAATAGCAATCTTACATTTGTTTATCGCTAAAACAATTGCTGTGTAGATATTAATATTTTATAAGGAATTCGTTATACGAAAATTATGAAAAATATCATATTATAACAATATGTTATATTCTGAATGTGGATGATGATTAAGAAGTTTGCAGGCCGCATCGTTACTGGAAAAATGTAGTTTCTACCTACTATTTCAGGAAAGAGGCGTAATGCGACGCAGTTATGTAAAATCTACTTAATTATGTAGTATTTAAAAATCGAATGACACTTCTTCTTTTAGTTAAACCTAACCAAACATCGATAATGGCATTAGAGAATGATTAACTAGGTGTTATTGTGAAAATTAACAAAGGAAAATCGATTCCCAATCGTATTTTTCTGTACAATCGATAATAATTTAATGATCATTTATCATAACTAAATTATGTCAACACTGAGTAACACAAATAAAACGAAGAGGAATGCTTTGGTATGTAGTAGGTATTAATCTTAGTACTACTCAATACGATATCATGGGTTTTATTTTGTACATTATCTGTAAGATTGAAATGCAACCTGTTATTATTTTATTTAAAGGTAAGGGAATATCTGATAGGTGCGGAGAAAAAGTTACAACTGAACCATTTTTAAATTGATAATGGTTGGGCAGTGAGAGACTTAATTTTACTTACATTGTGATATGATTTGATCATTTATCGTCCAATAGTTGATGGACCTGGGGAACGCTTCTGAATGGCAGTCAAGATGAACGCTGTCACCTTCTTTCGCCCCCACTAGTTGATTCTGTATTGTCATAATAGGCGGAACTGTGAACAAAAATTAAGTATTAATACATACATACAAATTACGTCTCTTTCCCAGAGGGGTAGGCAGAGACTACATCTCTCCACTTACCAAGATCCCAGGATACTTCTTTCGCATGATTTATGATTAGCTAGTCAAATTCGGGTACTTTTCGTCATGACATCCCTGATTCGAATAAGGTAAGTTCAACTAGGCCGTCTCATTCCACGGTTCCCATTCACATGAAATCAAATTCCAGTTAAGTGGGATCTTAATAAGTTTCATTTAAACATCTGGAGAAAACCTGCACAATCAGGCAACTGGATGTATTACCATGATCCAATATGTCCCCACGGGGAACCAAAACTCGTTCCCTTGTAAAGTTCGCGAAGGTCAGTCTTCATGTAAACGATTCACAATCCAAGAAAAAAGAAGAAACGATTCGCACAATTCAAGTCGTAAATATTATGCAAGTATGTCATATAAATACTTAAGCAATACAAAGGGCAAAGTTTAAGTCAGTGTTTAGAACATGATGTAAAATCCATGTTCCCAACTGCATATGCCGAGTGAAAACCGGTTCAGAACGCAGTCTTAAAAACTTACGTCTTACGTCTTGAGCATTTTCCGAGAAGTAACTTTGCAATACCTACTTAGAAGTTCTTGAGTGCATTGTGCACTGAAATAGCTAAGTAATTCTAAAAATATCAAATAAATTATAATTGTTTCCTTATCGTTCACGTGTTTTACAGCTTAATAAAATATGAACTTTGTGGTGACTTTTATGGATCCTTTATTTAAACTCTATGTTATATTATACCTTTCAATTCTGTTATTAATTTTTTTTATATAAGTAGTATATATAAGGTATATACAAGTACAAGTTAAATAAATTTTCTAACCCTTAGTCAATATTGATGCAGTATTGTTAAAAAATAAGCATGTTTGCTTGTGTAATGTACAAAATAAACGTAAGGTCAATTTTGATTTTAATTCTCCTAATAATTCAAAGTCTTGTTTATGTCTTTTATTATTCATATTGTTTGAATAACAAGATAATTCCGATTAATAGTTAGTTCGTAATAAGTCAACAAACAAACTTAATAAATATCATGATCAGCTTAATAAAACTGTTTCAGCATAAACATCTCTGATAAGAGTTTTATCTAGGGAAATGATTTCTAAGAACAGAAACCAAAGCTGTTTACTAAGATCATTCTGCTATGGAATTGAGCCCTTGGTCTCATTAAATAAGTATAATAAAGAAAATTTTCTTGTACACACGGATAATTAAAAATACTTTAATAAAATGACGAAAATTTTATTAATCGTTTCATTCAATTCTTGAGTAAAAAGTACTAATGAAATATTGTTTTCTAAGAAATAATTGCACTGATGGATAAAAAGTAAGTTAATTTAACTGAATATGTTTCTTTCAAAAGCATTATTAAACGAAAATGACTTGTCTACGAATGCGAATGAAATGAATTACGTATAGGTACAAATTCTGCAAAATATCAAATAAAATTTTGTGATTATTTTCTGAAAACGCTTTATATGAAGAAATATTTATCAGAAATTCCATAATAAGGGAATAGGTTGCCAGAATAACAGTGATACAAAGCCGTGATATTTTAGTCAGATTTATATAGGCAGGCGTATTGCGTTCGATTTTCAATCTATTAGTGAGGTGAATACAGGCTTATGATTTTATCGGAATGGATATTTATACCAGTTGGATCAGCGCTTTGATTTATTTATTAGCACGGTTCGTTTTCTTTTTGAATTTCGAATTAGTTATTATTTAAACTTTTCCTGGTGAAATGTCAGGTCAAGAGTATCGTAACTGACGAGATGGAATGAAAAAAAAATGTGTTGAGGCAAAAAAGTTCTTACGCAGATCATGGCAAGTGGAAAAATGTCATATCTGTTTATGAAGAGGGAAGTAAAACTGGCTCACTGTATTTTAAAATACGATAACGCTGTCGATTCGTTTTTGAGAATCGTAATGATCTCGTATAAGATGGAAAAGAAGGTCACTCGTATCTACAGAAGTAAATGATTAAGGTTTGAGTAAGGATGTTAAGTTCTAACAATTGATAGAACTCTTTTTTTACTCGGGATTCATTATTGATTAATAAATCAGTAAATCAAGACAATAAGTATATTTTTAAATTAATTTCAACCGCATCAAATAAAAAAAAAGATAAACATTGCAGTACGTTTTAAAAGACTGCATAAGAAACTGCAATTAAAACCCCAAGCGTGTTTATACTCGTTTAAAATAAGTGCACTTGGAAATAAAGCTAATATTTGTTACTATATCACACTTAGAACATGCAAGAAATAGAGTTTGCTTCTATAGGATAAATATAATATCCGCGAGTAGTTCATTTAATGAAACGTTTTTTCATAGTATGTGCACATAACATTTTTCACACTTTCGATCAAAAGTTGTTAAAAAAATTTGTTTATTTTCTAAATAGAGTACTTTGAAAATCTTTTCGTATGTTTATTTGCAGATTTTATAATTAGAATGACGGGATTTATAAGTCTTGTGATTAGGTACTTTTCATTTAAATAATAGATTAGATTCTAATCTTGTAAAATAATGAGGTAATTTACTAAAAACGGCGAACAATTTCTTTAATTGAATTTGGGTACATAATTACAATTAAAAAGTATTCTAATTACGAGCATTGGAGACAAAGATTAATTTCTATAAAACTATTATTTCTAAAAACCTGTTTAAAATCTTTACGTATAAAACTTCTTTGTTTAAAGTCTGAGTTTTAAGATGTAAGATTTAAAGTTGCTCAGTAATTGCGCTGCAGAATCACTAATGTAAAATCTTCTGTCGTTAGCACTAACGAACCTTTTATATCTGGCTATTTTCTGACTTTCTTCGTGTCGTATCTCAAGGCAGTAGAATACAAAATGCCTTCTTTTTGGTCTAGAAAACTAGAAAAGTACGCTTCTAATCTCGTTCAGATAGTAAATACATATTGAGCAATCCTTATTTTCGTTTCAGTGGTCTCAAGTCTTATCTGCCTTAAAAGAAGTCACTTTGTTGTTTTGTTAAAGTCAACATTAGTTATAAGTTGATTATATAAGAAGATGGGAGACATTTGAGATTAGCCAGATTTGTCCAGAGAGAGACATGTATTAATGATTGCAGATGACGCCATACTTTTTAATCCGTTACCATCCGTCTAGTGGGAGTAAGGCCCTAATTGTAAAAGAGTGAAATAAAGAAAAAAAAGTCTTTAAGAGAAAAGGATATGAGAACTATTTAAAAAACGCTAGAAAAAAGGAGATTCAAAATCATAGGCCACTTGATCCTATTTGGCTTATTTTTGAAAACAATAGTAGAAAGAGAGAATAAAGGAAAGAAAGGAAGATTGCAACTAAGATATTATTTTTAGAACAAGAGTTGTGGACGAATTTTATTAATGTCTGAAATGTTGGAAAGAGGGTATTCTGCGGAAGGTTTATATTTATAAATGCTACACGTGCAAAGACGGAGTGGGTTGATACTTCAGTATTATTTAATAATTACTTACAATGTACAACGAGCATAACTCGCTTGCTGACTGTTGGTGGAACGCCATTGCTTGCTATGCATAGATATGGCCCCATGTGCAATCTGGACACCTTCACCAGGTGCAGTACTGCGCCATTCACTGACGAATCTGTTACAAAAATGAAAATATTATTAATTGAAATAGGATTTTTTATTAATGGGTCGACCTACCTGATTTTGTCAAAGTTATTGATGACTCCTAGAAATTCTTGTAAACTTGCTTTTTTTATTATTTTTTAAACATTTAATTCTTTGAATGAATTAATGAACGTTTCAATTTAATGAAATGATTTATTAAATAAAGATTTCCTTATGGCTTACGATATTTTAGAATTGAACTAAGCACTCCATGCATTGACGTGTATGTCCTTTAAAATGACGGGAATATACGGCACCTAGTGCATCAAACATCTACATAATATATATATGCGATCCAAGGTAGATTAAGTTCCCTTTTAAACTGTGTTATGGACGCCAGACGGTAGGCGTTCCGTGCTAGATTGTGTCGATTAAATAATTCCTGTCCTGTTTTAAACTAGGGTAGTGCCAGAGGTCCCGAAGAGGAGAGAGAACGTTAGGTACTATTAAAACGATAAAAAAATCCAATTAGATAAGAAAATAACCAAAACAGTCATTATCCAGAATATAATCACATCAGTCATTAGGACTACGTTTATTTAAAGTGCCAAATCCTAAGAATCCAAGAACAGAGTATTTATTTAGAATTGTGAATGGGTAAAAAAATTTAGTCACAAAAATATCAAACAGCAATATTTCTTAATCTAAATATTTGTTCAATACATCAAAATTGGCAAATATATATCCAAGTAACTCTTGCGTACTTTGTTTGCTTAACCCTTCCGCGCCAACCTTTCCAGATTTGTCCCGTGGTTTCCGAGAGGCCTGCTTGTTAACCGCAGCACAAATCAAACTCAAACTTTGAATAGCCCTTCCTATCAGAGGAAAATGTTACAGGGATTTGCGGGATAATCCCGTAAAGCCTTCTTACTTTGTATTTTGTAGGTGATTATGGGTTTGGGAATACAAATGCTTTTGAACATTGGATGAATGAGTTCGATGTCAATACCGTGTTTTGTACTTGTTTATTATTTTACTATGCCAATTTCTTGTAATTATTATATTTTCATGTTTATTGTTATCAAGATCGGTTTATACATTTCAAGACATTAATAAAAATGTAATAAGATATGATTATAATACATTAATAAGTTTGCGCTGACAAAAATCGCGTGGTATACGTTCGCGACTAACAAAAAATAAAAAAATCTTACTTTGTGTATCACTAAAGTTAGTTGTGGGCAGCACATCAGCAGCCAACTCTCTCCGCCACACCACCGTGGGTGTGGGGACCCCGTGCGCCGCGCACCGCAGCGTCACATTGGCGCCTTCCCGGGCGACCTGGTCACTACTTGTCGGGTAGTCCAGGATGTCTGGTGGTACTGAAATTATGTCCTTTTTAATTTTTATTGTTATACGCTGGCACTTAAATTAGAAGCAATACTTATATGGTTGTAATTTTAAGATTAATTGTAGAGAATAAAAATTGACTTGACAATAGCGCAAAAAAAAAAACGTGACAAATAGTCAACAAGGTAAAATAAATGGATAGATTACGTATTATGTAATGCTTGCTGTTTACTAAATAATTATATGAGTGTTGTGTTTCTTTACTTTTGTTCTCAAGTCAATAACGGTACAAATGAGTAATTATGTGCGAGACAAAACAAAGATAATATGGCGGCAGAGTGGATCTTAAGTAATCACTAAAACAATCAACATCTCAATAGAGACATTCGAAACACCTGAAGTAAGCTGCTCCCGAACCTCTATCTATGATCTTAATAAACAGACTTTCTCAATAATTAGGTACTTTAATAACTGTTAACAAATTTATTTATATATTCTGCAACTGACAGATTACATAGCACAAACAATGTACTTCCCAGAACGCAAATCATTGATTATGCTAAGCGTGGTCAATAAACAATCAGTTAAGGTTACACTCACAGCACAGAAAATAATAATTACCTACGACGTCCAGATAAGCCGTCTGGCTTTTCATGGGGTCTGTGTTCAGCTGGCACATGTACCAGCCCCTGTCTGATTGTCTCACGTCATGTATGTGGAGGAACCAAACACGACGGTCACTGTGAGTAACTGATATGCGGTGGTTTTTGGTGATCACGTGCGTGGCGATGGTCAGGATCGTCTGCGTGTCCACGCGTAGCCACGCCACCTGGTGGAAGAGAAAGAGAATGTATGGTACAATTTTTTTTTGTATGCAGCATATAAAAAAAATTGTACCATGAAATCGATTTTGACAACGTTTCCATTTCGATGAAAAGTTTCTTGTGATGAAACTATAATCTTATAACCAACTAGCTTTTGCCCGCGGCTTCGCCTGCGTTAATTTCGCTTCCATAAAAAGATTGCTTAGATTAAGAGCCTTGCATTGACATAAAATAATATTATGCAAAAAAATAGATGTGCCTACGTGAGTGCGTGTTTGAGGATGCTATTCAATCATGCAAATTCAACTGGATAGATTTTGATGAAACTTACGTACACGGGAACAATAATGCCTGGAATAGAACATAATTTATTTTTCCTACAAAAGCAGTCCCGGGGGCGCAGCTGTTAAAAAACGAATAAATTCTAAAGACAAAAAAAGGTAAGTATAATAATGGAAAGTTAAAGTATCTCTTTGTATACAACATTTGCTGTCTTGCCCATTGGAGACATCACAAATAAACTGTCACAGCTGGTGACCCGCGAGCAAGCTACGTAGAGCTGTCCGTGTGAGAAGCAATTCGTCCTGAGGTCGACTCCGGCTGCTCCAAGACTTTGCGATTTGTTAATTGTCATTGCAAAACATATAGCCACTGGAAACTGTACACGCTTAAATTGAAATGGAAAGTTGTTGGGAATGAGGGGAATGCGCGGTATAAAAACAATGTCACCAGCTGCACAACCAGTAAAAAATTTTAGCTTCTATAATATTGTTATGAAGCGACACCACTTTAAGGCGAGTCCCATTACAACGTTTCGGCGGCGTTAAGTTGGAATGCCTACTTTTAGTGCAATTGTATGCGCGGGCAGTCCAGATGCCGAAAGTGAATTAAGGGACTCTACCGGATAAGTTGTAGCATCGGTACTATCTAAAACTGTTTTTATGGATTGGTATATAATTTTATTTTCAAAATACTTAAATTATTAGCAGCTGGTTGCTCATTTTTGGGTGTTAGGATTGCTCGCTCGCATATCCAAGAATCCTCGTGATGAATTATTTGAGATAGGTCTCCATAAACGAAATGGATAAGTTCCTCCACCGAAGTGACTACTTGACAGAAGTTATCTGGCAGAGTCACCAACCCGTTCGATTCAGGCAACGTACCATTACCGATTTTTAATAACACATCTGAGAATTCTTGCTCTCGAGGATTACCACCCAACTGAGCTCTCATATTTACGTGTTAGACTTAATTTCCTAACCTGAGGCCCGAGTATGGATCGTTTGAGACATGCGCTTACTTCATCAGCTCTAGTACCTCGGCTTATTACGGGTAGAGTCTGGCGGAAATCACCACAAAATAATACAGTGGTACCACCCATAATGCGATTCCCTGTTATTTTCTCCAAATAAGTAAATGTCTTAACCATGGAAACTAAATCAATGAAAAACGAATGTTTAATTAATTAAAAAATTTGCCAGCGTCTACAATCGCGTTATTTCTTAAATTCTCATGTGGCGCCATCTCGTATCGGGTGGTCAAAAAATAAATATCTAAACCACGGGAACTAAATCAATGGTGAAACGGTAAGTACTGACGTTGCTATATGTGTGTTATTCCTGCTAATCTTGAGGAACATGGCAACCGTCGCCGATGCGGGGTGCGTCAAACTACCTACATAAAAAAATCTTCTCCACATAAAAAAAAATCTTCTTAAAGATGTGGTGAAACAGTAAGTACTGGCGAAACTAAAATTACTAATTAAAACTTAATTAATTAAAAATTTTGCCGGCGGCTACAATCGTGTAATTTCTTAAATTCTCATGAGGCGCCATCTCGTATCGGGTGGTCAAAAAATAAATACCTAAACCACGGGAACTAAATCAATAAACAAAGCATAATGAATTAAATCAATAAAATGCTACTTTTTTAATCATTATAATAAATATAAGAATTAATTATTTATAGTGCCGTGTGGTTCCCGGCACCAACACAAAAAAGAATAGGACCACTCCAGCTCTTTTCCATGGATGTCGTAAAAGGCGACTAAGGAATAGGCTTACAAACTTGGGATTCTTTTTTAGGCGTTGGGTTAGCAACCTGTCACTATTTGAATCTCAATTCTATCATTAAGCCAAAAAGCTGAACGTGGCCATTCAGCCTTTTTAATACTGTTGGCTCTGTCTACCCCGCAAGGGATATAGACATGACCATATGTATGTATGTATGTATAATTATTTATAGCTTTTTATATCGATTCAAATCAAAAATGACGAAGTTTCATACAAACTTGCACCCCCTATTTCATCTCCTTGGGATAGAATTTCAGGATAAAAAGTAGCCTATATTCTAATCCAGGTTACTAACTATATCTGTGCCAAATTTCGTTCAGATCCGTTTGGTAGATTTTGCGTGATGCGCGTACAAACATACAGACAGACAAACGGACAGACAGACAGACAGACAGACAGACAAAAATTCTAAAAAAAATTGTTTTGGCTTCTATTGACCCTAAGAAGACCCCTTATAAATTTTTTTCTTAAATATCTTCAATGTACAGACAAAGTTGAGTTACAGTTTTATTATATGTATGGATTGTAATGAAAAAAACTAATTTGTTCTTGCTGGGTTAACAGTCAATGTTTATAATATTAAAGCTTAAGTAAGTCTTTTAGGAAGTTTTTGCTCTGTTAATAAGGCTTAGGACTTAAAAGGCCATGCAACAAATTATTAATTTTCCTAACATTAGCAGGGTTGAGACTCAAGTAGATCATTTAAAAAAAATTGGACTTTACAGTTTGCCTATATTTATATTCAAACCAGGATATTGCGTCAAAAAAAGAATATATATTTTTTATTGTTTTGACTTAGATATTATTTCCTACTTTCCTGTCATTACATGCGAATAACAAGGTACAGGTCACCAATTTCGTCACGTCATTATTTGTTAGGTCAAGGCCCCGATGGAGTTTAGTGATAAACGCGGAAACCAAATCAAACAGGATTGAAGGATTTATATGACTATCTAGGTACAAGCAGTACAAGTCACAAAAATAGATATAACAGACATTTTGGTTCCCAATCTAAATATAATGAAAAATGCTTATACTTTTTTAAGAGTTCATAATCCTGACTGGTCATTTCTTTATTAGTTTTACAAACTTAACCTACCCTTCCGCTTACAAACTATTAATTAAATAATGTCAATTACGTAATTGTTATACAACACGTTTCTTCTGTGGAGGGATAGTCTTAGACTACTTATATTATAATTAGCATAACATCGTTTATCTTAGTTTTCTTTTGAAGAATAAATTATTTATTTATTACTAGCTGTGCCCGCGACTTCGTTCGCGTGGAATAGTGACTATGAGCAGCGTTTTTTTTTTAAATATATACTTATTTTTATTTTGGATCATAATCACAGTCATTTTGGGTAGCTAAAAAACCTACTTTAATGGCGCGGCGCGGTTCTCGGCGCGCTTTATATACCTACCCGCGCGCGCAGTCGTCGTATGCAACCGACAAACGTCCATCCTAAGCTGAACCGCGATTCCTAAACCGATAATTTTTATTTAACTTCTCTATAAAGATATTTATTATAAATAAAAATTATTATAAAGTTTCAGTAAATTCTACTAACAGAGAAAAAAAGTAGTTATTCGTAATAGAATTAACTCTTACTAATAATATAAACGCGAAACTTTGTATAGACGCATATTTGTTAGTCTTTCTCGCAAAAACTACTGAACAGATATGGATGAAATTTGGCAAACAGTTAGTTTAGGCTTGGAAATAACAACACTTATGTTACTTTTTACCGCGGGATAACATCTCAGACCCACGGGAAACTGGAAGGAATCTGTTCGACATTATTCTTAAAATTCAACAGCTTACAAACTACCTTCAGCCGTAAAAGAACAATGTTTTTTCATTCCCATGGGAGTACTATGATTTCCCTCGGTAAATTATTCTTATAGTTTATGATATCAGCCTAAACTAACTTAAGTAGAAAGAATTTAGATGAGCCCTTTTAATTTTTTTCCCATGGTAATCCAGTCAATTCCAAGGTAATAAGTAACTATAACATATTCTATTAATGATTGTAATTTACCTATCTAGTAACAATGATCGACGTCGTTCGTTGACCGGAACAGGCGTTAAAAAAACAATATACTACCGATTCCCATGGGAAACGGATGTTTTCCCGCGGTAAAAAGTAGTCTTTATGTTGCGCCAGGCTCTAAAATATGTCGGTACAAAATTTCAACCAAATCCGTCAAATAGTTGCGGAGATTAATGGTGCCTATGTATAAGCATAGAATAGTGTTCGACGTGATTCTTTAATTTGACATAACTTTTTTATTTATGAACCGATTGACATGAAACAAACACTAAAGCATAACTGAAGCATACCACAATATATTCGTGAAAATTGCATCCAACTCGGTTCAGCCGTTTCTGAGATTAGCGTGAACAGACAAACAGACAAACCGACAAACAGACAAACCGACAAACAGACAAAAAAAAAGTTAATTACGTTTTTGGGTTCGACATCGACATAACAATATCCCCTGCTATTTTTTTTATTTTTATTTTCAATGTACAGACAGCACTTTTCTACAATTTTATTATATGTATAGATATAGATTGTAATTTACCTATCTAGTAACAATGATCGACGTCGTTCGTTGACCGGAACAGGCGTTAAAAAAAACAATATACTACCGATTCCCATGGGAAACGGATGTTTTCCCGCGGTAAAAAGTAGTCTTTATGTTGCGCCAGGCTCTAAAATATGTCGGTACAAAATTTCAATCAAATCCGTCAAATAGTTGCGGAGATTAATGGTGCCTATGTATAAGCATAGAATAGTGTTCGACGTGATTCTTTAATTTGACATAACTTTTTTATTTATGAACCGATTGACATGAAACAAACACTAAAGCATAACTGAAGCATACCACAATATATTCGTGAAAACCGCATCCAACTCGGTTCAGCCGTTTCTGAGATTAGCGTGAACAGACAAACAGACAAACCGACAAACAGACAAACCGACAAACAGACAAAAAAAAAGTTAATTACGTTTTTGGGTTCGACATCGACATAACAATAACCCCTGCTATTTTTTTTATTTTTATTTTCAATGTACAGACAGCACTTTTCTACAATTTTATTATATGTATAGATATAGATAAAAATTATTATAAAGTTTCAGTAAATTCTACTAACAGAGAAAAAAAGTAGTTATTCGTAATAGAATTAACTCTTACTAATAATATAAACGCGAAACTTTGTATAGACGCATATTTGTTAGTCTTTCTCGCAAAAACTACTGAACAGATATGGATGAAATTTGGCAAACAGTTAGTTTAGGCTTGGAAATAACAACACTTATGTTACTTTTTACCGCGGGATAACATCTCAGACCCACGGGAAACTGGAAGGAATCTGTTCGACATTATTCTTAAAATTCAACAGCTTACAAACTACCTTCAGCCGTAAAAGAACAATGTTTTTTCATTCCCATGGGAGTACTATGATTTCCCTCGGTAAATTATTCTTATAGTTTATGATATCAGCCTAAACTAACTTAAGTAGAAAGAATTTAGATGAGCCCTTTTAATTTTTTTCCCATGGTAATCCAGTCAATTCCAAGGTAATAAGTAACTATAACATATTCTATTAATGATTGTAATTTACCTATCTAGTAACAATGATCGACGTCGTTCGTTGACCGGAACAGGCGTTAAAAAAAACAATATACTACCGATTCCCATGGGAAACGGATGTTTTCCCGCGGTAAAAAGTAGTCTTTATGTTGCGCCAGGCTCTAAAATATGTCGGTACAAAATTTCAATCAAATCCGTCAAATAGTTGCGGAGATTAATGGTGCCTATGTATAAGCATAGAATAGTGTTCGACGTGATTCTTTAATTTGACATAACTTTTTTATTTATGAACCGATTGACATGAAACAAACACTAAAGCATAACTGAAGCATACCACAATATATTCGTGAAAATTGCATCCAACTCGGTTCAGCCGTTTCTGAGATTAGCGTGAACAGACAAACAGACAAACCGACAAACAGACAAACCGACAAACAGACAAAAAAAAAGTTAATTACGTTTTTGGGTTCGACATCGACATAACAATAACCCCTGCTATTTTTTTTATTTTTATTTTCAATGTACAGACAGCACTTTTCTACAATTTTATTATATGTATAGATAGATAAAGACAACTTAGCAAATTCTAGCGGTACTAAATACTGACCCTGTAAGCGCCGAGATCATTGACAACGCAAGTGAAGACCGCTTCTCTCCCAAATGACACAGTCAAGTTGTTTAGGCTATCTTCAAAACGAGGAACTTCTGTAACAATACCACAAGTTAATTCTCCTCAAAATTAATTCCGCTTTGAAGTTTGCGAATTACAACTACGGATCCTTCTGTTATTTCGGACGGATTGCTCTTAAAAACATTAACCCTTTGAACTTAGTTTGTGGGTGTTCAAAAGAGTATTTTTTACGTTATTAATAATTCCGCGTTAGTAAGTTTAATCCGTGTAATCCTAGCATAGTGGAATGGGATCGCATAAAATGTGTCTTAGTCGAATGTCGTCGTATACAGTTACTAAGGAACATATACACCAAATCCATAAAAGATCCTTTTTTTGACATAGCCCTAATTGTACACATTGTATCCTCTCCTTGAATCTCCTTGTTAAAAATTACATTCTACATTGTTTTTGAGCTGTGTAAATCAAAGATCCACAGTCCACTAAAGAAAGCATATTAATAGTCCACCGCCGTAAAGAGATTTTCGATAGCCTGTTTTAGTTTGGTGAGGAAAAGTTTCGTGGTATAATATTTTGACTCCTGTGTGCAAAAAAAAAAAACAAAACCAGATTGGATCACGTACTACTAGTTGAGACTATATAAGTCAGGCAGCAGTCGCTTTGCGTTATTATCTTGTCTTCTCTCTTCTAGATCAAGGTCATAGGTAACCTCAGGTTCACCTACAAAGATATAATAGTGGTGCAAAGCTGCAGATGAACGTAAACGTAATTAATTTGTTCAAATGGCATCAGAATGACCCGTTACTATCTAAATGTTGGTGTGTAGCCGCCAATAGGATAGGGTGGTGATAACAAACAGCTGGCTAACTGTTTGCCGGGTAATTACCAACTGAAGAAATATTTACATTGAATTTAAACGTTAATTCGATTCCGGCTTAGTTGCAGATTATCCATAACAAATTTGCTTGTTCATTAGTAGCTGTAAAAGCAAACGTAGAAATAATTCCTGTTAACAAGCCCATTGATTTCTCATTATATACAATTGTTATATCTACATGGCGAGCTGATCAATTTACTTCTATAAAAGACAATTACAAAATTACCATCTACAAATAGCTAGTAAGTCACAGGTAAAGACTTATTGTAAAAAATTTGCTCAACTTTTTCATAACTATTTATTAAGTAATAGTTTACAGATACCTATAGTCTTTTTATTAACCTAAGCTTATGCGAAGCGGACTCAGAATTTTGAAGTATTTGGCTAAAAAAAGAATGAAAATTGTGAAACGTGACCACTAAATACACAGACATTTATTTTATCCTTTTAATATATTTTAGCATGCTAATATTTGAGCCAATCCCATGTGAAAAACTAGTTTAAAATCAACATTGATGCGCTTTCATGCCGTTCCTATATGCTCTCACAAAGAATAGAAGCGGATGTAAATTTCATTTTGGATTCGAATGCGTTACTGGCGGACAGGTGTTAGGGCTTACGTCGATCAAACAAAGCGTGGATTGAAAATACAAAAAAGCTCACATCAAAAAATAATATATTTTTATATAATTATAGTAATTTTTGATCAGGTAGATAAACCTGCATGAAGCGATTTATGAATGTGGATGAACCTAGGGTGTAGTCACTGCCTACCCCTGCGGGAAAGAGGCGTGATTTTATGTATCTATGTTTGAACCTAGGGAAATATGTAGGAATCGTGGGCTAGGGAAAAAGAGTATGCAGGGATCGTGGCAAATGGAAAGTTGTAGTCTCTGCCTACTCCTCCGGGAAAGAGGCGGGATGATATTTATGATGCATGTATTTGTATATGTAGACGCGTAGGTATACGTAAATAGGTAAGCGGAGTTTCAGAGCACAGTTGTGTCGTGTGCAATTGACAACATGCAATGATGAACTTCATTATCGTATGCTCTTGACAGAACAGTCTTACGCGTTTTGTTTGAAGACATGAAATACCTAACAACTGTTTCTCTCCCCTCATCTCGAACAGATGCTTGCCAAACGAAAAATTAAAGAGAGACGTATAGTGGTAATTTATTTTCCGAGAATAGTAACCAAAATCCGATTTGCTTAGATACGTTCCGAGCTAACGGGATCACTTTTATTAGTAGGGTTTTATTTTCTTTTCTAATGTTTGCCTACGAATGTTATCTCAGTGGGGGTGGATGTTCGCACGTACGGCGTCTGAGCATTCATTGTGCCTAAAGCAAATTTGCTTGCGGGTCGCAATATCCAAGTGAACGGGCCTTGGGGAGCCATCTTGTTTTATTTGCGCGCCAGACCCGATAATGAACGTTTTTTCTCTGTATCTATTCTCAACAGTCAATATAGGTGTAATAAAGACTAACATTTAAGTAGTGGGTCTCTATATTTCTACTCCTTACTTGGCACTGAAATTTTATTGTCACATTACCTAATGAAATGCTGCACATGGGTAATGAGTAAAGTTGAACCTTAATGTAAGACAATAGGGTTTGCAATTCACATTGAAGATAAAAATACAGATTAGGCAAAATAAACAATAGATAACGGTATTGATCGCCTATAAAATGTTGTCCAATTTTTATGGCTATACCATTTCACAGGGTAATTTCGATGGCACAATGTACCTATACCTAGATATTTATTCCGTTTCAATAAAGAAATGAATCTAAAATGGCATCAGCTACTTGCAGTAACACGTTAGCGAAAACGGTGTTCCTTTAGTCAAAAAATACATCAATACATATAACAAAAAAAAGTAAAAACATAAAATTCTGTACATTGAATATACTATAAAATATTTGCAAAAAACTAAATAAGGTGTTGAAGAAACAGTAGTAAAGTATGAATTAGAAAATACCCTGATCGTGAGGACACAATTACTTCGTGGAACAAAAATTTTGCAAAACTAATAACTACTTTTTTTTGCATGCTGTACCGCCGTGTGTGAGTAAAGGCGGCAATAGTATGCAAGTAAGAGGCCATGTTTTGGCCGCCATTTTAGAATATTTTATTGTAACGGGTTACTACCTTAATAATCAGGTGATTCGCTCTTACTAAAGCACACATGATTGTCTTAAATATAAATTCAAAGCCAAAAATAAACTCAATGTTTTACTGTACAGGTCATAAAATAGGCAAGTAATTTCTTTATAAAGATTTTATATTTTCTCTTTGTCAAAAAAAAAAAAAAAGGTTTAGTGTCTAACATTCAAATGTCCACATGCAAAAGTATCTAGTTTAAAACAATCTGAAAATACATAATAATGAGTGAATCTTACACGAATACACCATTTTCTTAGAGGCTACAAAGATGATCTTTATCGTTTTATGGGTTCAAGAAGCGGGTAAAACTCTCCCGAGAATTTATGTCGGGATGTTCCCACCCCCCGGGTCTCTAAAAGAAAGTTTTAAATGTTTTATGCTTTCTGCTACATGCTACGGACGTAATTTTTACGGGAAATTTTTGTAACGTGTCATAATTTTGTTATCGCATATTAAACCCTTACCTCGATATTTTATGAATATCGCATTTATTAAAAAGATATTGATGACAGCAAAAGCAGCACCTTTATTTTTACAAGTATAAATTTATCTTGTAATATGTGTATGTAAATTTCATTATGTCTATCCGATTGGAATCTTGCAAAAAAATTTGATATATTCGTAGGTATTTCGTCAACTATACTATTCGTTTTATTTATGAATGTATCATTTATATACACTTATTTAATTCATTTATATTTACTCATTTGAATTGCTTAAAAAATATAAAAACTTCAATATTACATTTTTACAATACATTTAATATTAAATACATAAAGAAAATAATTTAGTCATCTAGCGGAGTGGGACTCAAGTTACCGGTAGTGAAGCCTGCAGAGGAAGAAACCTTTTTACAATGCGTGCCGAGTCAAAAAGTACTTATTCCTGCATCATGCTGTCCCTTGATTCAGCCATCTAGCGAGAGCCTCTTTAGATGTTGGTTGCGACTCTTCGCTATTAGACCATTCATTTATATTATTATTAAATTTAAATTCCGGAAATCCTGTAAACTTTCCGCACTCAGTTTTCCATTTTATCTATGAAGATAGAGAAAACTGCAACCCACTTTTTTTGCATTATTCAATAACTTCACAATTCAGGATTCGTGAAGCCAGCCATTATTATAAAAGATAAAAACTTATGCGGTCGGTTTGTAATAAATTGGTTTGAAAGTAGGTGCTGAATTTGCAAGATTTTCTGACTTTGCGCAATGGGAAAGTGGCTGCAGATTTGTGAAACCTGATACAGATTGAGTAAGCCTCGAAGTAAGTTCGAGACTTGTTTCACGAGAAACTAATCCAAATATGTATATTTATATATAAATATGAAGGTACTTTCTATGAGGCCATTACATAGTTGGATCATTTTGCTTGTACAAAAATAACCGACATTATTAGCTTTAGTATTTACTCATAACGTTTTATGAGGCGAGATTGTTTTAATAGCTAAGGAAAATTGGACCTTTTCATCAATAATTCATGTAGTAATTTCATTTAGGTCTCTCTAAGGCAGAATCAATATTATTAACTCACATAATTACTACGGAAAAAATTCTTAAACATGTTTTATCTATTCTTATTTAATTTATTTTTTATTCCAGCCATATCTATCCTTTCTAATAGGCATAAGAAAATGAAGCATTTTGCATTAAATTGTAACTTTGCATGCATCCACCCCTAAACTTATCGGATTCACGTTTATAATCTTTGTTTGATGTCTGTTTTAAACTCTATTACGTACCAAAACAATATGGTTTGGTGCAAGGTGTCAAATTATATTAACTTAAAAAATAAATATTTTTTTATACTCTTATGCCTAATATTTTCCAGGCAATTGTTCTGTGCGATTAGGGTTCAAATAGGGATCTAGAAGTTATAAATTTTGGTATTTAAAATCTTTGTCGTCGCCTGTCCTCTATGACCCTAGTAACTGGAAAACTTACCCAATCATGTGTAAAACATTGACATTGATCGAACCTTATTTCATACATAATATATTTTATTTCATCAATACGAAGATTTGAATATCGATAATACAGTTGTTGAAAATTCATCTTCTTCTCGATGACTTTTTTTATCGATATGCAACAAAATAGTTATATCATGCTGTTACCAACAAAAATATCGATACATTTTATAGTAGCGGAACATCACTATCTAATGCAAGACTAAGTGCAATGTTTCATTTTCCCCTTGACACTGCAAAATGATATTGACGGGTGATATTTTCAAGCCAGTCTCCGACTACAAGACATCGCTTTCAGGCAATAACTTGAGCTGAGTAAGGTATACTTTTTGTATAGTAACGTGATCTTGAATAGATTCAACAGGAACTAACTTATACTTAATATATATTTATTTAAGAACTATTTTTTTGTAAATTAGCCGTTGTATAGGAGATCGATAAGACAATTATAAATAAAGACTATGACGATATTCATGTGAAATCTTGCTTTGCATCTATGTTGCAAAATATAATCATTATTAACTTTTAATAGTTGCTAAAATTATTTCAAGGAACTTGAGTGTACTAAATTTATTAAAAGTATAAAACAAAAATTGTTTTAAAAAAAATATGAAGATAATAAATCTATGTGAAATGGGATAATTTATTAAACCCTTAGTTCGCAAGTCAGACTTAGTCTTCTCTATAGAAATGTGTACTCGGTGGCAAACGACTAGGTATAAATATTTGCGTATCGCATCGGCTCGCTCGCCCCGAACCAAACGCTTGGCGTCACGCGACCCTAGCCCAAAAATAAAGTAAATGCAGAAAGAAAATAATATTTTTATTATAATGAATCTATTTTTATTTATTTTCTACTTTGAGGTAAATTATAACGTAGAGTGTGCAGTTTGAAAGAACCGATACACATAGAATACGAGAAAATATATATTAAGCAGAAATTGACACCATGACACATGAACCACAAGATTTGAAGTTGTTTTATAAAACAAATATTGCATCTATTTCTTTTTTATTATAGACTAGTTGGCGCCCGCAACTCTGTTTGCGTGTTATTGGAAATACGAAGAATAAGGTTATTTTTACTCAAATTTCGGTACATATTACAGAGCCTTTTACGACATCCATGGGAAAGAGAAGGAGTGATCCTATTCTTTTTTCTATTGTTGCCGGGAACCACTGGGCACGAAAAGCTTTGTTTTATTAAGCAAAAATTCATCTGTGTGACGCACACTGAAGATGACTTTAAATGACTCTATTATGATAGTGTTCAACCACTATGAATTGTTACACTACACGTCGCATAACGTAAAAGTGAGTGCAGAAAAAAACGTTTAAACAATGTTTTTTTCTGCACTTACTTTTATTTTATTTGGCTCAATGTAAGAAGTTTATTCCACTTTAAATACCCTCAGTATAGGATCGATGGCTTTTCTGCAAATTAACCAAACCCCACGGATACGGGGTATAATTTTGAACAGCTATTTTCTATTTCAGACTTCGTATGTTTCAGATTGTTACGTTGGCATAGTTTGCATGTGAAATGAAGACGGAGAAACGAACTCAGTGCAGGTATTTCTTATTTTCATTTTTGTGAGAATTTTATGGATTTGTATTAACATTTGCATCCGGATTCTGTACCGTTCTAGTCCTGTTCTGGATATATGAAAATATCTCTATATATATTTAAATATTATATTTATTTACATTCACTAAGCTATTCGGATAAGGCACAATGCATGGTGTTATCTTTCATTATAATTTTGAAATAACAATACACAATATGTATAAATAAAATGGAATGTGATTAATTGCAACCTTCAATTCATTTTGATGTATTTCATATTGTTTATATATGTCTTGTCACCTGAAAAAAATGGTTTTTTTAATTTATATTTTTTTCTATAGGTATGCAGTAAGTCATAATTTGTAACATAACATTTTAAACTGTTACATGAATATTCAGCTACAACATACATATTGTGTTTACCGAGATTTTAAATCAGTATACTATTCAAATAAATTTATATAAAGAAAAAAAAGCTGGTTGCATTTACTATTTATATAATGCACCGTGAATGTTCAAAAGTTTACCCAACAACAGGAATTTTGGTAGTTTTATAAAGATATGAATATCTTGGTGCAGTGGGCTGCCTAAAAATAATCATAGTGCTGTAGTTACCGAACAAAGAGAAACAGTAACACTTGCCTGGCTCCGGCGAATACAAACTTTGCTGAAGAAAGCTGTACTAAACTTCAGTGTTGTTGGGAATCCAATTACGTCGTAAACTGAAGCATTCATTTACGTTAGCCTGTAAAGGTCTTGTTACATTACCTCGTGCTAGCTTAAAATTAGGGTAAGAATACATTGAAGAATGAAATATATTTCTTAAAAAAAACACGCAATTTCAGCTTCTGCTTCAGCCTTCCAATTTCAATTATGTTATGGGATAGTAAATCAAATCTAGATAACTAGGGACCATTAAGCGAAGCAAAAATGTTCAATTCGGAACAAACAGTAATATTTCATCACAGACTTCCTTTCGTTCTTCCTCGGTTACTACCGAGGAGAGGGACTGAGACAAGTTGGATTTCCAGGCTCTATACATACATATGGCGGGGTAGATAAAGCCGATAGTCTTGAAAAGACTGATGATGCTCTATTCCTTCTCATAATATACTATTTGCCCCTCAACCTCAGTTGGACTATTGACCACTTATACTAATATCTTGGCTCCAAGGCTCAGCGTGTAATAAAGACAATATGTAAGTGATACTACAAGATATAAAAGTTTTTTACAGCCGGCTGTCTGCCTGACTACTTTTGATGCACTATATATATTTGTTTTTAGTGATTTCGTCATTTACTTAATACACACAAAAATTAACGAGATTCTTTTCTGACGGGAATCACTGGGTGCTATTAAAATTAAACTGTACTACCCTTATTTGATAAGGTATTTTTATTTTATCCATTATTCCATCTCAAATATTGTGATTATCAACATTTTTTTCTATTTCTACCAGAGCTATAGGATAACATTCTACCAACCCGCCGAGCGTAGTTTAAAAAAAAGAATCATTTACAAAAATTAATCATTTATTTTTAATAGCTGCTTGATAGTTAATTTTGCATGTTATAAATTTCGCAAACAGCATGATGTTAACTATTTTGCTCGCATTTAAAAATATCAAATTAAACGAATCACGCGGTGAAACAAGAATGAAAACCGCATCAATTTACCATTAAAATGCTATCAGTATAATAACGAAAGCCGGCAGAAAGTTTGCGAGATAAGAAGTGACGGGAAGATTATTTTAAATATTGGGTAAGTAACAAATTTTCGAGCGATCGTCGTGATTCGACAAGTTTGGTGAAGTTGGGCGCAAGTTTGTGGAAGTTCCCCGCCGTGTTTCTGTACCTTATCGGAGTAACAAGCCGAGATAAATGAAGTTAAGTTGCTCTTAATTTAATGGGTGGTCGGAAGTTTCGGCTACGTGACCGGATAGGCCTTTCTCGCCCAATTATTGTATATTAATAAGACGTTACGCTCTCAGATCTAAGTTATTTGTGTATGAAAAGTTGCGGAGAGAAGACCCTTGATACATACCGCAGAAGGATTGGCTTTTAATATCGATCTTATAAAGGTACTTAGTATAAGTGTGTGCGTATAAGTTTACTTGGATATAACGGCGCACTCACACACGATAGTAATTTTTAATAAATCGTTGTTGTTAAATCTTAGTTAAATCCATATATTTTACTCTTGATAAGGATTGATTAAACTCTAATTTTTCATTAGTTCAATAGCAACACGAAAAAGTTTTGTCCCAAAATAGAAGGCACAAATAAATAAAGTCTTAGGTCACATATCAAGAGAAAAAGTATATAGGTGTAAGTAAAATGTAACGTATATTTAACAACCCAAGCATAATAAAATCATGTACTTGTAATGAATGTGACTTACGTCACACAATTATTCGATATACAGACTTAATAACGATAGCTAAGACCACACAAATTGCATTCCTTTTTTGTGTCATATGACCATAAGGATTTTAAATATACAATCAAAATCTTAAATGCGAGCAAACAAATGTATTTGCAAAATTTTAATCGGTACATCGTTTTGATTGGTCGAAATCCATATTTTTACGAATTAAAACGTGTAAATAAGTGTAATCAACGCTATCGAATTTACGCTGAATTTTATAACTCAATTTTGGACATCGTGGCTTGGGAACATCCGATGCAGCAAAATGCTGTAAATATTAATTAAATTACTTGTAATTACAGTTTATGCACTTAAAATTCGACACATTTGGTGATTAAAGTAATAACATTGGCGAGTAATAAACACGGATTAAGAAATGACTTTTTTTTTTGTTATTAACTTATTGCAGAAACAATATTAGAATTACTAACATAAACACTAACATAGTGTATTCAATAACACAAGAAATCTGACCATTACTGTTTGATATTTTAATTTAACTTGTGTACTCATGTATTATTTTTTTAATTTATTGATTCATTTGATGAATAAGCACGAAACGACGTGTTATTTTTTTCCTATTAGAATTAGAAACATTAGTACCAACCACCATAAATTTCACATATCAATTCAAAGGAAGCGAGACGACATGTTTTTTTAATGTGTTTTTGAACTTATATTAAAGAAAATGAAAAACGTTAGAGTGAGAAAAAAACAAATAAGTGGAGTACTAAAAAGTAAAAAAAAACTAACCTCAACTTGCTCTTTTTAATTTCATTCATTAAACAAGAATAAACATCTATAATCCCACATAGTTTTATGATTTACTAAACTTAACTGCTCGGTCTAACACATAATGACGTCAAATCAATACTATTGTTAGAAATGACCCGACTTCCTCCATTAACATTGCTAAAGTTTGGCACGCACAAAACAAAGATGCGTTTGTGGCTCCCGCTACGTTAATAGGTGTTCCATTACATGTTTTGTGGCAATTAGCAACGTGTTCTCTTTTAAATTGACGTCGGGTTTTCCGCGTTCGAGTTAATTGAGCTTCGGGATTAAAGACGTAGAATAAAGCTTAGTTTTTTGTTTATAAGAGCCTGCGTTGCTAAAAATGTGACGTTAAATTGAACAAATAAGGCCTTACCACCTACGCATTGGTGGATTATAATGCGTCCGACCCATTGTTATTTTTAATATTCTATGAATGATTACAGTGAAATAATAACTTTCGACAGTACCTTTCACTACGGTATTATATTAGTCTAAATTCTATGCAATCCTCCACAGATGAATAAACGAAGAAGAAAGGAAACGGATACCTTCAAGGAATGCATGAACGGGATAGAAGAGTGCCTGGTTAGATGGCAAGGGCAAATAAATTGTGAGAAATTCACATACTGAGCTGTGAAATGGTAAGTAAACAAAAGTAACAAACCCATTAAAAATAGTTGGATTGCTAGAAGCATCAAAGTAGTATCATCTCGGTGAAATATGTTACTGGTTATTTTCGATTTTTTCGAGATTTCATTATGGTTCGAAGTCCTGAGATTTAAATCTAGCTTTTGGTAGATAAGATTGTGTAAGTGTTAGAACGTAACTTCCAGTAAAGTTAAAAATTATTGAAAAGTTGTTTCGTAACTATGGTTTTACTTTTTCAGTTTTATTGATAACTGAGTATTTTTTTTAATAATGCTCTCTTCTTGCTTTATACCATCTTCGTGGTTAACTTCATTTCCACTTCAACTTTGCACAACATTGTCTGTTTTCCCAAGGGAAGTTCAAACAAAATTACAGGTGTCTTGAGCGTATTGTTTGAGGTACTATGAATTATTATTAACTATCATTATAAATTCTAAAGCTAGTTTGTATAGTTGTATTAACTTAGATGCCGTGACGTGTGGTTCTCGGCACCAATAGAAAAAGAAAACAACCACTCTTCTCTTTCTTATGGATGTCGTAAAAGGCAATAAAGGGATAGGCTTATATACTTAGAATTCCTCATTTAGATGGGCTGGCAACCTGTCACTGTTTAAATCTCAATTCTATAATTAAGCCTAACATCTGAACGTGGCCTGACAGTCTTTCAAGACTGTTTATGTTACGTACTGCATGAATGTAATATACCTTATTAAAAATATAGCCACCACTTTGTTTATAAAATACATACATACATACATATAATCACGTCTATATCCCTTGCGGGGTAGACAGAGCCAACAGTCTTGAAAAGACTTATAAGCCACGTTCAGCTGTTTGGCTTTATGATGGAATTGAGATTCAAATAGTAACAGGTTGCTAGCCCATCAAATAAAAGAAGAATCCCAAGTTTATAGGCCTATCCCTTAGTTGCCTTTTACGACATCCATGGGAACGAGATGGAGTAGTCCTATTCTTTTTTTATTGGTGCCAGGAACCACACGGCATTTTATAAAATATGATTTTTAAAATTACTCGCAAGTAAGGTCAACCGTTCCACATTTATAAAGTTCTCCTTTTGTTTTCATTACCATTCTAATTTCACGGGTTGGTTGTGAATTTTTTGTTCCAGAATGTTGGCTTTTTTATACAGCTTCTTGCCGTTGTAGAATGGAATTATAAAATGATAAAAGTGTAAGCAGTTACATTTTTCGGTAGGTAGGTACTACTATATAATTATAATTTTACGGAAGAGATGGTCGGTTGTGGCGATGAAGCAGTAAAAAATGTGTGATGCATATTACCTATGCATACCTAGCGTGATAATGAGTGAGTAATAAAACTTTTTTTAAAGTTACGAATATTTGATAACTAAGCGGCTCTGCTTTGGTAAAGAAAAGTAACGCATTCAGGCAATGTGTAACCATGATCCGATTGTGGAGGTCATGGATTGCGAGAGTTGCTGCGTGTGAAGACTGACTTACCCAATCCGGGATCATATCCAAAAGCGCAGGGCAAGAGGCTTCTCTTCAGTTAGGTAAGTATGTAATCGGGACTAACAATAGCAAGAACAAAATCAATTTCATGCTAAGAAATGAAAACAAATTTGACAGACCTTTAACTTTGTAGCCAAACTTTAGAATACAATTGATGGAAATTATGTGTATATATGTATATATATTTATGAAAATTCCATTTAACAGTTTCTGCCTACATTAAGAAATAACTCAGCAAGTCGGAAGAATTGTAGACAAGTTATTGAAGTGTTATTTCTGTCCAGTCGTTATTTTTATAGAGACGTATTTAATGGATGACTTGTTTATTATCTCCCTTTGCCTTTGTCGTCAGGGAAGTATATTTGCAAGAACTCGAAAGATTGATTGACTTTTGATAACCCTTGTGCTTTATTTATGTTGAATTAATTCATCGCGTGTCCTATCAGAGTAAATAAAATTAACTGCGTATTTTGTGAAGAAAAGCTATCGTGTGCGGTGTGAGAATTTTATACCTACAAAAGGCACTCACAAATATTATGGGAGTATCATTGAAAGAGCTGGATGGCTTTGAGAGATACTGACAAGCTGCTAACCTAAATATCGAGTCAATCAACCGTAAATGGTTAAAAAAAGAAAAATCAAAAACAAATTAGTCAGTAAAATAAAAATCTTATCTCGAGCTTTGGATTTTGTTTAATTCGTATAAATAACTTGTTTTAACATTGTACCAAAAATAATTGGCCTTTAAGACAAATACTTCGTAATGTCGAGCGACAATTATCGAAAATCTTTTTTTAGCGTACGCCTACGTCATCTCATCCTTACTCTTTGTTAAACAAATTTCAACGAAATCCGTTCAGTGGTTTCGACTGTGTGTTGATAAAAGATCGTCACTTTTGCCCTTAATAGGTACTGCTCACCCTGCTGCCCACAGATCCGCCCGCGTTATGTACATCAATTTCAGTTTTTCCCATTTCCGTGAAAATATTTAAATAAAGACGCCTATGTTTGAATTTGGATAATTAACTGTATTTATAAAAATTCATCAAAATCAGTGTAAGAGAAGTAAACATCAAAATTAAATTTCTTTTACAGTACCTTTATCTTGGTTGGATGTAATAAGGAAAACCAACAACAAAATTGTTTTCTTAGAATAACCCAGTTACTTTTATAAGGTAATTCAACCATACCCTATTACTTCGTTTCAGTATGAAGGCAGAGTAAGACATATTTTATTACAACCCAATTATAATAAAACAAAGGCCGAAGAATATAGTTATCTCGTTGTCATCAATATGGGACTGAAAAGTAAGCTTACTTTATTATGTAGGATGGCACCTAATATCTCTACGTTAAGTTAATGCGAAGATCACAAAAGCACTGTTTAGAGATTACGTAAATCACCCGGTATATACATAGGTAAGTTGACCTTACAATTTGACACTTTCGGGATGCGCAAGTAGAAAATTTCTACTTGAAAAATCTTCCGCGCAGCGTTCATAAAATAGAATTTTTGTTTAACTTACGTACCGGGCACAGTACATGCGTGCTTCGTAATGAGATTACATATTATCAATAGATTGTCATCTTAGGTTAAGTTAATTTTACATAAGTTCAAGATATTTACATGGGTATCTGGTAAATATAGTATAAACAGGATTTGAAAAGAAAAATATTACCAGTAATAAAGAATTACTAATTATACATTACTACAATTAGTAATTTTAGTATTACAAAACCAATAAGTATACAAAAATTTTTTTGGACAGTAACAGAAAAATAGGTTTTTTTAAATATTACTAACATGCTCTCCTTAGTACCAGTATCCTATAAAAGAAATGAGTAATAGAAAAATGAGAGTAAAATACAAGTCAAATTGTTGACATAATAATGTTTTGACTTTTTAAATTCACCTCCAAAAAAGCTCCTCAAGCCGTGAAAACTAAAGATAAAATTAGAAATCCTGAAGGAATAAGAATAGTTTGCCGGAATTTCTCTGGTAATGCGGCTTTACCAGCGAAATTCCGGCAAAACAATTGTGTGGTTAGCTAACAGAGTTATCTGGTACGCACTGCAATTGTATATTACATTTCATTTACTAACTTACTGTTCCTGATTACAAATACTGTTTTTATAGTTAATTTCTTTTGGCACTGAAATAACTGTAAACAATTTTGATAAGTCTTTTAATCAAAAATTCATTTCGAATATAAAATATGGTTAACAGTGAAGTAATTCATAATGACATCTGTTTTTTCGTTTTGTTTATCTTCTTATGATTCTTAATTAATTTGTAATTATATTTTTGCATTAAGAAAACGTATCACGATTGTTTGTTTACCAGAATTTTAGCGTCAAAATAAATGAACTATATATAGGTATTGATGGAAATTCCACAAAAATTCTGACATATAAAAAAAACTGAAGTGTACCTACCAGTAGAAAAAATAATAACATTGTTTATTACTTAATTAACATTCGATAACGAGACTTGGATATCTTGAAACGGATTCCATTCGATCTGACAATTTGACATTATAAGCTCCATACTGGTTAAGCATACTTAATTTAATAACAATTCAATATTAAAAGAAAAATGTTTTACTTAAACTCAAACGTTTTAGTATTGCAATATGACAATACGTTTAAACGTGTCTATTCCGATATTTCTACGACGTTGGACATAAGGTAAGATGCATGGGCCATTCACTAAGCCGGCTTAGACCAAACCCGCTTACAACAATAACTGCAGCGCAACTGTGGCCGAATACAAAACATTTTATTCTGTTCAAATACTTTTATGTCCTTCCTCCTTTTACATTTCATTTCATTCTCCTTATGTATTTTTCAGAGTTGTGTTTGCAATTCTTTGAACAAAGGAAATGTCTTAAAGATTTTCACAAGTTTCCAATAACAATTCATATTTCTATAACACTTTAGGGTAAAACTTGTCAAAGGAATTTGTTGAAATTTGTTCACTTTTACCATCATGTGATTTGTCAACGAAAAAGAAATACACAAACAAAAAAATATTTTGATTAATTTTTTGATATCCACAAAAAAAACAACATGTCGTGGAAAATGTAGTGACAAATCTTAAAATCCTCTTATAACAATGAAAATTACATAGAGGTTGCAATATGGGTGAAATTTGTTCCTGAATAATGAATATTTAATTTCATGTTTGTAATTTGTATAAGTATAATCATTCTCAGCATATCAACGATAACATGAGACTAAAACTTTGTTTCAGAGTGACTATAAAAGCCATATACACTTACACGGTAAACTAAAACAGACCAAAATCTGGTCTTCGTCACACATCTCAACCTTTGTTGGGTATGTTCTGTGCCTACGGGCATTGGAGGGTTGGATTTTACGAAGGAACCGAGGCCTCCAGAGGTTTATCGTATGCATGAAGTGACGCAGGCCTAATCTGATGACTGTAAGCCGGTTTAACGAAAACAGCCTTCTGGGAAACTGGGTATTTAGTAAGAAAATATGCTGCATAATATCCTTGTATTTTGGGTTATTAAAAAGAGATTAAGATCCTATTTTATTCATATTTGTTAACTTAATTCTTTTTAAAGAATTCTTAATTTCTTAAAGAATTAAAATAATGAAGCAATAAACCTTACTTAAATACCTGAAACTAAATAAGAGGGAAGAATTTGAACAACTAATTATATAATAAGGCACAAATCAGATGTAAATTAGCAAAAATGGCCGACTATATAAATAAAAATTCGAATACGGAATCATTAATCCCCGACAAAGTTTTATCAATTGTCAAGACAATCGTCTAGATTTTCGACGCGAATAAAACAGTTAGACGTAATTCGATATTCCGGCGCGGGTCACGACAACTCGTAAAGATAATTTTATCGCAACTTGGTTTATTAGATAAAATTATTCCGAATGTTCTTTATTTTTCTAGTCGTTTTTCTTAAGCTATATAAATAACGCTTTGTGCTAGTTTGTAGCTAAATAGAAACACGCAAAGGTATATTTGTTTAGCAAACTTGAAACAAACAAACCGATGATGCAAATATAAGGCGAAATATCCATGCCATTGACTGGAAGCCATGTTTCAAACTGGCCAGTTTCTCCTTTTAACAGAGTAACGATAATCTTTTCAATACCACCAAATTTGCTACTTCTGGTTTGATGCCCTTCAGGAATGTTGTAACCAAACTGTGTGGTCGTACTAATCGAATCAATTTGGTAATAAAAATGACATACATACATACATATGGTCACGTCTATATCCCTTGCGGGGCAGACAGTGCCAACAGTCTTGAATAGACTGAATGGCGACGTTCAGCTATTCGGCTTAATGATAGAATTGAGATTCAAATAGTGACAGGTAGCCTAGCCTATCGCTTAAAAAATAATCCCAAGTTTGTAAGCCTATCCCTTAGTCGCCTTTTACGATATCAATGGGAAAGAGATGAAGTGGTCTTATCCTTTTTTGTATTGGTGCCGAAAACCACACGGCACATATAAAAATGATGATATTAAATTTATAATAATTTATTATTCTTACATTACATTTTCTATGTAAGAACTAATCGTCATTATTTTCGCTGTTTGGAGAAGAAACTCCTAAGAATTGCGTCCTCTCTAGAGACGTCCTTATGATCCGCTTATAAAACGATCCTAAAGTGGTTAAGCCAGGTTTTTATTCTTCATGAATAGTTCGGAAAATAAACTTTTATGGTAATCCCATAGTTCATAGTAATGGTTAATATTACAAGTGTAACGTTAAAGAGATGGTTGATTAGTGGTTGTAAAATACGTCATTATCATGGCACTAGTGTAGGTTTCTTTTGCCCCTTCTTGATCACTGGGGATTTAGGTGTAGTAGTAGCTTTCATAATAAGTAAGTTTTGACATGGATAAGGCATTGTGTATAGTATTGGGATAAGAAACACTGATTATAATATCTAATGTATTGTAATTCATATCAATATTTTTATTAACATTTTTATATTATGTTTTATACTGCTACATTTAAATTTGTTTTTAAGTTAAAATGAATATTATTCGCACACGGTAATAAAATAAAACCACTTTTACGAGCAAAACAATGCAATATAACCAGTGTTATTGCTTTTCTTTCGAAACAGATATTTTATGATAGGATCATCCCTGCTTTGTATTATTAGTTCAAAGGGTTAATATATTATTTCTGAAATCTTTACAACTACATCTCATTACAATAATGAAATTAAATCGTAAATAAATATTTTTTTTTACAGAAAATGTTGTTTAATAATCAATTTAATACTTCCTTACCGACAGTATCCTTAAAACAAATCACTACATGGAAGACAAGTCCGAAGTGTACATAGAACAAAAGTTTTCTTAACAACATCATCGAGTCACATCGCAACGCGCCCGCAAACTTCACTGTTCGCGCGTCATCGTACGCAAGTTTCGTAGCGCTCGTAGCAAGCACTTCGTAGCTTGTTGCGCGTGCCCTCTACGCCAGTTACGTAGCGCGACTGTGGTTCTCTCGTTGAATACTTATCCCACTGATTCGCATCGCTATACTGCACATGCGCTTAATTCCGCTTGCGTTTCGCTCATTATTGGTTATACTATGGTTCAAGCGATTCATTAGTAAATAAAATTACAAAGTCGAGTACTACGCAGCTTTGAAATGAATTTCCTTTTGAAACGATGTTTTTTCATGCTCTCAATCAATCGCCACGAATAATTCGAGGAAACTTATTTACTTTTAAAATTTTCTAAATTTGTGAAATGATTAATTTCTAAGGAACGGTCGATTTACGTTCTTCTTAAGGAAAGAAAATTACTTCAGGTGAAATTCAATTTTTTTCTTTTCCTTTTGAAGTTCGAAATCCTTATAAGCTGTAGGCGATGCAATTTCTTCAGTGTTGTACAAGCGTGGGTTTTTGTTTATGTAATAATAGATGTGATGTTACACAATGTATTCCAAAGGAATGAAATTTTTGTGCACTTTTATGTGAATGAAGAACATGGTTTGTTGATTAAAATTTAAAAATATACTAAATTTTTTACTTTGTATTTGCCTAAATAGGTATTGAAATAAGGAAAGTATTTTTAGATCCATTCAACCATAGAACTAAATTATTTTTGGTTTTAGATACCAACAAAATAGAATAAGTATTGATATTGAAAAAAATTCACAATACTAGCAAAATATTCGTTTTTTGCCCAAGCTTGAATGAAGCACATGATGTTGTCCTGTTGATAAATTAATATTTCTTTTAGTCAAACAATAAAAAAAGGACATAAAAAGTATACAAAAGCCTGATATGAGTAAAAAAATAATACATTTATTCTAATATCTAAAAATGTACACCACAAACATCAATAAATAATTTACGAAATCTCTGAGAGGGAAATCTACGTACGAAGATAAGGAAATATTATAAAATATTTGACCCAAACCCAAACAATGTACTCGCCCTGCGTAATCAAATTTGATTTCAGATTATTTTGCGTGTAACAGTTCTTTTTATGTTAATTTCTAAGGTCATTTATATAAATTATTGTAAATTCTGAGGAGATTATTTTTTTATGTTAGTTACTGTTACTTATTATTTTTTATTGTTACGTATTCAATTATACAAAAAAAAAAGAAGAAAAATATACACACACATATTATTTCTATACAAACAAATAATGATACACATTTATATTATTAATTATCTTTTTCGAGCTAGACAGAGCTAATTGTCACAAGAGTCCCATTTTAATATTGTGCTCTATTTTTAACGAATCGAGTATTTGTTAACACAGTGGATTTGCGTTCATATGTCGCAACGGCAGCTGGTGATTGCTCTTGAAATAGATAAACCTCGAATATTTGTGGTGGTGGAAATAGCACCTGCCTATTTCGGCGGTGAATGCCTTTGCTAAGTGGTTTCTCCCAAATGGATGAGCTAGTGCTTTAAATAAAACAAGTGTATTAGCACAGCAGCCGAATGTGTGGTTAAATGTGAGAACACTGTTCAGTTGAGCTCACTTGGGAGAGGAATCACTAAATAGGAGGCTTCACTCAACAATATTGTATGTTATTGTGAATGAAAAAGGTACTGGGCAGTTTGTTTCAATTCACTTCACTTGGTTAACTGCTGACAGATGTACCCAAAATGAAAGATTTTATATTATATATAATAAGAGATTAAAATGATTCAAAAATTATTATATTCACGCATAGTCAAGTCAAACTTTTAACATGCCTTTTTTGGTCGGTTAAAATGCCGACGTTGTTGCTAAGTTGGCGTGCAACGGAACACCCTTAAAGCTGTGTCTAGCTAGAAGCTAGTTTTGAATAGTAGCCGTCAGCTGGCATACTTTGAAATACTGTTGTGGTGAGAATTGCGCTTACCGAAATAATTGAACAATAACTTTGAGATAAGCCCCGACCCACACCTAGTTTCATTACGCCAATCTGCTACACTGTAATGTTATGAACGACACAGGATTTGTTTATTTCAGCTTTATTTGCTTTGCTTTACTTTATGGCATATTTTTAGTATATTTATTTAAACTTTGACGAATTAAGATGTAGTACTCAAACTGCATGTAAGTCGGTATGCAATGCAAAGAATTAACTTGATGAAGGTTAAGGGAATTGTATGCATTAATAAAATTGCATCAAAATCTGTTGTGCAATTTTAAAGATCTAAGCATACATACGTTTAAAAACGGACTTTGCTTTATTCCGTAGTGATTTTCTCGAGAGCACGGTGTTTTAGTGCTTCTACATTGACATGTGCTTTTAGCTTTTTACGCGTAGAAGTTTCAGCTGTATGATGTAAATTGATCCCTCAATAAAACAAGTGTTTAATATAGATTGATTGAATCTTCACATAAAAATAAATTTAAATATCACAGTTTTTCCTAAATAAAACAAAAGGCACTTACATTTTGCCTAAATCACCTTTTAGATAATTCAATTTATCACCCCGTGTAATAACAATTTGTGTAATTTACGTTGTCTGAATACGGAACATTAATTCTATTTGAATATAAACTAATGTACAACGGGTCAAAGGTAATAAAATTTACCTTATAGCAAAACAGATCCAGGAAAATCTTTCAAAGTTTAGTCTGCGGCAAACGGAATATCATAAAATATATTGGTAGCGGGATTTAAATTGAGAAAGAAATAATGACGTTTTGTTTGTTTCTAATGGCAAACTTAATTCCGTCTCTTCTTTGGGTAAGTCAGATTTTTACATACTTACCATTAGGTAAGAGATAACTATATTGGATCAAATGTAATTGGTAAATCATCACTGAATTTTCAGGCACTAACATAAATTTTTCACGATAATTTTCATCCGCTTAAGGCATTGGTACTCAAACTGCCTCTACAGGATTTGAACTTGCACCACCCTGTGCATCGCCTATTCGCCGCCTATGCTTCGAGCTATAAGCTAGAGGTATAGACTCTTGCCACAGAATTATTAATGGCATTTTCCCAGGTTGCGCGAGACGCAAGACACTAACTAGGTACTTCACACATGCAGGCTTTTCATCATAAAATCAGAACAGATTCATCCGATTTATTTATCCCTTATATTCGAGTCCCTAATCGTCAGGTATCCCTAACCTATACAATATTATAAATAACATGTTTAGTATACAATTACTTATCGTTTTCAATTATGTATAAAATTTATTGCAAAAATATTCATAGAAAAAGAAGTTCTTTGAGAGCTAGAGTAAGGTAAATTATTTATTTTATTTATCAGTCACTTCACAGTGACTCGTAGTATAAATAAAATAAATATTATATATAAACTTACACTAAACCAAAACAATTCACATGTTTTGGTTTAGTGTAAGTTTACATATAATTATATCTTAAAGGAATATCGGGAAAAACCGCAAGCAAAACTTAACGTTACATGTTTTTGTATGAGATTGCTTAGGCCTCTTTTGTGTATTACCGAAAACAAACTAAGTCCTTTGTCTACCGCCACAGCCGGAGGCGCTGTTCTTATCAGTCGACCCCGTAACAGGAGCTAAAAATAAGTATGGAGAGGCAACCAAAAAATATAATATAAGATTAACCCGTTCTAATTACGGTTGAAACTTGGCTCTGTCTACCCCGCAAGGGATATAGACGTGACTATAACATGTATGCACATGTACAATGTGAAATCGATGATCTACTACGTAACGTACGTTTACTACGTAAACAATAAAAGTTTTTGATATTCATTGCTTGGATATATGTACATTGATAAATATAAGGCCACTTGGGATTCTTCTTTTGGGGGATAGTTTAAATCTCAATTATGTCATTAAGCCATGTAGCTGAATGTGTCCTTTTAGTCTTTTCAAGACAGTTGGCTATAACTTCCTGTAACGGATAGAGACTTATTATATATACGTATGCAGTTTGATAGTGGAGTAAACAATAAATGTATACAAGATCGTAAGTCGTTTATGGTAATACTCTACTCATATTACGATTCAAGTGTTCATCAACTGGCAATCCTCTCTTCTTATCTGAAAACAAATGACAATATATAATGTATGTGAAAATAAATAAAATCTTTTCAGTACTTTTTCAAATATAACTCTGTATACGCTGTGTTTACACAACGCTCGCCTTTCTACTCATATCCCATGTGCTTTTCAGTTTTAAATTCACAGTGTAGCTTTGAAACTTAGTGAAAAGCTGTGAACTTGCGAATAGATGCGACACGAGTTAACCCGACTCGATACTCGTACGACAACTGTGCAAATGACTTATAATGATATTACTAATCATATTTTTTTTCTGGACAGAGCGATGTTCAATCTCTTAAAACTACCTGGGAGTCAATAAGTATTTGTAAAAAATGTAGAAATAGTATATAGTGTGGACGTCTTGTAGGAGAATAGTCTTTGTCAATAAAAAGAAATGTCAAAAACGTGTCTATTCTACCCAAACGCTTGACACTATATCGGCACACAGTTAGTTGAAGATCAATTCAAACAATGACTACCATCTCGGGAGTATATCCTTTGAAAACCGTTTCAAACAAAAAAATTATGATTAAAATCGGTTCATAATCGCGTGGTGTCCCTAGTGCGTCCAAACTTTTAAAATGTGAAGTTCGCCAGAATCCGCCTTCTAAATGAACATTTATTTTAATATTGCACTGTGACTGCGCCGGTTCAGATCCGTCCTAATCGTATTTACTTTTATTTAGCAGAAAGCGATTCGCTTTCCTCTCCTGCTACTAATATTTGAACTTTTATGTTTGGGTTTTTATGATTTTTAGTCCAGTTTGATGGGTTTATGACCACTAGTATTCGTCATTTTTAAATGAATAAGCTTTTGCAGAAGATTATATCATAATTCTTCTTTTTGGTGAGTTGACTCACTGACTGGCGGAGCATATAGATCACAGCGCGACTGACACATTAATCAATTCTTCAGACATATGAGGTCCATATCTTGTAAATAAAAAAAGGATGTTTGTGCTAAAAAGCCTCTTGAATGCGCAGTGATGTGAATAAATAACACACCGAATTTAGTTTGTACTTGCTTTAACCCACAGCTTCGCTCGCGTGAATTTAGAGCCATTTACAAAAAAGCGTCGAAATTAGCACCACCTATTTAACAAGCAACGAACTAACCGCCGCCTACAAAAATCCCACGGGAACTATAGTTTTATTATCATTAGTAAGGTTCCCGGCATCAATAGAAAAAGACTAGGACCACTTCACCTCTTTCTCATGCATGTCGTGAAAGGGGACTAATGGATAGGCTTATATGTATATATAAATGGGATTCCTCTTTAAGACGATGTGCTAGCAACCAGTCACTATTTAAATCTCAATTCTGTCATTACGCCAAACAGCTGAACGTGGCATTTCAGTCATAATTATATGTATGTATATATGTTATATATGTGTATAGTTTTTACCGGATTGAAAAGTACTCTATGTCCAAGTCCAGACTCTAAATAATATAAACGTAATTTAAGATGATTAATTCGGTGGATAACCCTTTAAGAGGTAACAAATAAACTTACTCGCATTTATTATATTAGTTGGTATTTGGATATATATTCGTTTCTTTAGTTAAATTAAGATAATGTTTTTTGAGACCCTAATTTTAATGATGTTTCAGGAAAATTTGTTTTAGGTTTTGTCAGGGAATTTTTTTTCCATAGTCATATCGACTTATTGTGTGCGATATACATATTGAATACTATCAATTTGAAACTAATCCCTTATTTATTTTTTGAATTTACCATCATCAAACAATTCAATCTAGATTTAAGTTATAGAACAAAAAAATATTCTAGCTCATTTTCCAGTACACAGATGTTTTTCAAATAGAATAAGTTTTGTTAATTTTCTTGTAGCTGCAATTGAGTTTGAGAAAAATTTTCTTTCTCGTTTTAACTCCGAACAAAGTTTACTGTAAATCCTTAGCCTAATAAGAAATGGACGTAGAAACATGTACCTATAACGGAATCTCTTAACATTTACAGAAGAAATACACAGCTGGCAGCGTCCAAGAAAAAAGGTTTTCTCAAATTACGCATTAACTGCGTATGGCGTAATGTTACCGTGGAAGGTTACTGCTATTTTCTGCTTTCTGAGACACTAATGATCTTGGAAAGGTCGTCCTTTTTACATCTTAATAAGTACCCAACAGAAAGAGTGAAATTGGCTTGACAGTACAATAGGAGGAAAACAAAATTCGAATTCGCTTCAATATGTTTGGCCTAGTAGTGGAAGTAATGCGACAAAGAAAACCTTTCTGTATTTAATTTTTCACGCAAAAATGTTTTGTTTCTTTTTACTTTTGAGGTTAGCATAATAACACTCTGGTAGATGATTTTGTGCAAGTTACGTAAGGCCTACTCCAATTTCTGAAAATGTTACAAAATGCAAGTAAATATTAAATATTTAAATAAAGTGGTCTGCTGCGAAGTTATACATATATAAATAATTATTAATATGATTGTTGAGTGATATGGTAAGTGAGTTCAGGTGGTCGGTTAGATGGTGATACAGATAGCAATTTTATTATGCTGATACATGAAACATAAAATTATTAAATTGGTTTCCTGTTTATTTTTCATATTCTCACATATTATCTTTAATTAGGTCCGGTAAGAATTTTTGGCCTGCCTTATCTATATGAATTTGAGCATTTTCAAGATTATGCTCGTGCCAAATAGGTACGTTTTTAGGTAGCGTAAAAACACTAAATAACTTATAACAAAATACGATGTAGCAAACATAACTGGTGTATCGCATGAACCGTACATAACCTATTAAAATATTCATTTCGATATTTATTACTCCGATCCCGAATAAGCAATATACGAGAGGTAGGTAAATGCCATAATAATTCACATGTTTGTTTTTTGTTGTATTGGTGACATGATGTTTATTTTTGTTTACAAATCCATACTTTAAAGAAAGTCTGTCAGTTTCACTTTTGCAACTAAAGCGTTTTGAATCGATTTTTGTATGAGTGTAATTAATTATATGCAAAAGCAAGTTTGTTTGTTTGTTACATCTTTACAGTAACGATTTCACCACTGAACCGATCTCCATGAAATTTAGCATACGTATAATACAGAGTATGTAATAGACATAAAACAGAGGAACAGAGTTTACTAAAAAAATAATCGTTCATCAGTAACATCCTATTTAGAGTTAAATTAAAAGAAAATGCACACGAAATTCATTAAATTTAAATATTACATTAAACAAAGAATGAGAATAACAAAAAGGACAAACTTAATTTTACATAAAATTTTCATGCAAGGAAACATAATATTTTAGTACCAACTCGCTAAACTGAATGAAACAGTCTCATTTCATGAAGCTGCGGAGTTTATTTAGGTGAAATTAAGTTTTGCCGTTCAGAAGTTTTCATTTGTATCTCTTTAAGATTATCTATTTATGTATATAAAAGTGGGCACTTACTAATTGATTGACTTACTTATGAACGCTCAGTCCTAACCGTTGGGTCTAGAGTTTTGAAATTTGGCATGTAGATTCCTTGTGTGATCTGGGTTGCATTACCAGAGGAATTTCCTCAATTCCTACGGGAAGAAAATTTGTGGTGGTCTTGATACATGCGCGGGCGTAATCGAGTGTTGTTCATACAAATTTATACGAACAAAATGGCTTCTCTCGCGTACGTTTACCTTACGGTATATCCGTGAATCCCAAATAGAAAAAGTACACTTTTAGATTTCCAATTTCAATGCTATCAAATTTGTATAGGTACTATATACAAACCTACCAAACATCGATACCAATAAATATGGATGTAGAGGTAACAAACAAACAAGTGAATCAACTTGCCAATTTCAATGAACTGGCGAGAACTGCCATAGCTTTGACCAAATAGTAATATTGGTTATTGGACTAATGTCTAAAGTTGCGTTTTGTGACTAATATATAATGTTTAATCAGATCATAGTTATATGTTACTCCTGAAAGTACTCACTCTGCGCCTAATTTAATCAAAATCCGACCAGTATTCGTTCTACAGTCAGTATCTGTGTATTTCAGACAAAAAAAAAGAAAACAAACCTTAACTCTAAATGTGTAAGGATTAGTATCATCACCAAAAATCCTCATTTAATCGAGTCTATCACCAAAACAAGCAGAAAAAGGCGCATCATTTTAAAATTGGAACGTATCTGAAAAATTCACTCCAAACACGACTGACCCGTAAAATTTCCCAAACAAAACAGGAGGTAACTTGAAGAGCGAGATTACCGCAAAAACCTCGGGCCACGTTCCTATGCTCGTGAGTTTATTTCATGGTTTAATTAACCATATTTAATACTTATTGCGTTGATCACTGGCACCGTTTTGGGAAACGTTTTTTCTTGAAATTATTTCGTTCCTGTCGAATTATCTGCCATACTACAAATCGGAAATGCTTTTCCATTGATTGGAATTATTTTTCTGATTATTCTATCCTTTTCTTAATCTTAGTCCTGGTTACATCCTTACCTCTGGAAAGTAGCCCGGTGCATGGCCCTGAACACGATCCTGTTTAAGTTAGGTTCACACGAATCAACTCCCGTTATATGTATCCTGAATACGTATGTAATGTATTAACTAAGCTCACATAACATTTACATTTCATACATGACATTCGAGCAAAACTCATTACACTAATTATGTACGAGCAATCGCACATTCCAACATTTCATGTACCTTCGTCAGGTAAATACCGCCAAAATAAGTAAATAATTTTTTTTTTTTTTTTTTTTTTTTTTTCATTTATTTTGGCACAAACAGTCATAAGTACAAAATAAAATATCTTATAGAACAGTATACAGTATTATAGACCAAACAGTGCCGATTAAGTAAATATTATATGAATTATAATAACTTAAAACTACGCGTGTTAACGAACTTTGTGTTATTTAAATTAAAAGTATGTAACGGGATGCATGCATACAATTAGCATTACACAAAAATCGTAAAGAATATAAAAATAAAAAAATAAAACCGAAAACAATATTAAGAAATCTGTTTCAAGATAAATTTTGTACACACTTTGTTTTTAGTGGACAACAGAGAACAGGAAAATATGTCTATGTCTGAGAAAAATTTGTTATAATTTACAATGCAGCGATGAAAAAAGTTATTTCGAGTATAATTCCCGCGAAACTGAGGTGGTACTAAAATGTTAAGTTTGCGAGAGGAGCGAAGCGGAAGTCGAGCTTTGGTTAGGAAGTTAATTTTTGATAGTAGTGTAGGGGAGTCAATAAGGCTATTAATTATTTTATGCAAAAGTGCTATGTCGAATTGGGTCCTGCGGTTCTGAAGCGAGAGGATTTTATAGTAACCAAGAGAGTCGTCATATGAAAGGTTTGTTATGTTGTTCCGATAATTGAGCATTTTTAGAAATTTCTTTTGCACTTTTTCGATTACGTTAATATCATCTTGATAAAAAGGGTTCCAAACATTACAACCAAAGTCCAAAATAGATCTGACGAAACTAAAGTATAAAATTTTTAAAGTATTACTATTTTTGAAAGGCTTGGTAACCCTGTTAATAAACCCTAAATTTTTAAATGCTTTTCGCGTAATATAATCGTAGTGACGTTTAAAAGATAGTTCGCTGTCCATCATGATACCCAGATCTCGAATTGAATCAACTCTTGTGACCAAGTTATTATTAATAAGGTAATTAAACTTAATGCACTTTTTCTTACGAGTATATGTGATGATTTGACATTTTTCACTATTAAGGAAAAGTTGATTTTCATCGCAATATTTTACAAGAGAATCTAGATCCTGTTGGATTTTGTGACAATCATCAGTGTCAGTCACTACTCTGAAGAGTTTAGTATCATCGGCATATAAGAGTTGATTAGTATTAGTCAGAGCTTCCTGTATATCATTGATGTAAACAGTAAAGAGAACTGGGCCCAGATGGGAACCTTGAGGGACGCCAGATGGAATGGGTAAGAAGCTGGAACAAAAACCTTTAACACAAACGGCTTGACTTCTGTTTCTTATATAGGAATCCACCCATCTAAGAAGGTTTCCGTGTACACCGACCTTCCAAAGTTTGGTTATGAGTAAGTTATGACTAATTTTATCAAAGGCTTTGGAGAAATCGGTGTACACGACATCCACTTGAGTACCCCTGTCCAACGCACTCAATAAATAGTCCACAAAAGCAATCATGTTTGTATCGACACTTCTTTGCTTGATAAACCCGTGTTGGTTCTCAGATATGACATGCTTTAGGGCGGTGGATAATTGCTTGGTGACGATTTTTTCAAAGATTTGCCCAAATTTTGAGAGTTTAGAGATAGGTCTATGCTCCGTGATTAGCGAACGACGATTATTTTTGGGGATGGGGGTGACAAGCGCATGTTTCCATTTACTCGGAAAAACGCCCGTATCAATAGATTTTTTGAAAATTAGATATATAGGTACAAGTAAAGTATCAGCGCAATTAAGGATAAAAATTGGGGGTACACCATCAGCTCCTGCACTTTTATTTAAGTTGATATGCTTAAATTCATATAAAATTGTGTCTTTATCAATGTTTATTGAGTTTATAAGTGAATTCGACTGTTCGTTCCCAGGTAAGGTAGAAAAATCAATAGGTGGATCCCGGTGTGAGTTTATGAAAACAGAGTGGAAATAAGAGTTAAAAGCCTCACACATATCTTTTCCTGTAGTAAGCGGATCATTATTTTTATCATACATAATATTAGGAGTATCACTAAGTTGCTTTTTAGATTTAACATAGGTCCAGAAATAAGTTGGATTATCTTTAATTCTATTTTCAGCTAAAGAAATGTATTTATTATATTGAGTTTGTTCTAATTTACGCAATCTCTTTCTAAGAAGAGAGAAAGTTCTATAGTCTGATAAATTGCCGTATGTTTTCCACTTGTGATGATACTTCTTTTTTTCATTACTTAATTTAGTTAATGGTTTGTTATACCAGGGGGGAAGCCTATTGTTTACTGATGAAAAACTGGTTGGAACATATTTGTCTATTACTGGTTTCAATACATCATAGAAATAATCAACACAGCTGTCAACATCCTCTAGAGAAGAAAACAGAGATTTCCAGTTATATAAAATAAGATCTCGATTGATAGAGCTGTAGTCAGCTTTGTAAAATAGTTTTTTAGGAGATTTGTGATTTTTCAATGTATTTACGGGCGAACATGATGGAAGGCAGATATCTAAAGCTTTGTGATGCGGATCTTCTGCTACTAGGGGTTTACGGGAGTGGATAACTGTACAGAATCTATTACTAAAAATTAAATCTAAGAATCTATTATTAATATTTCGTTCATTGTTGTATTGCTGTAATGAAGAAAAGTTCATAAAATCTATAGTAAGATTCGTTGGGGCGTCACTACTGCTTTCTACAATCATACTATTGTTTTCGACGTCAGTGTACCACACGGCCTTAGAGACATTGAAATCCCCCAGTATTAAGAACACGTCATTAGGTTTCGAGTGAACCAAATCAGCTGTGCGATCATAGAAAGAGGTTAAAATACTTTGGTGTGAAGGCGAGTGGGGAATGTAAGTACATCCTAAGTAAAGGCAGGAGGAAGTGATCTGCCGAGAGGCAGTCGGAGCGCGCCGGTCGGCGCGGTCGCGCAGCGGTATGCTCAGCCATAGCTCGTCAGCCGGCGGCGGCGCGCACCACTCGGGCCGGGCCGACGCGCACAGCTCGCGGCGCACGCCAATCAACACCCCTCCCCCGCGCTCGAGCCCGCTTGCAGCTCCATCACGATCGCAGCGAAATACGTCATACCGGGAATCGAAGTATTCAGAGCTATAAAAACCATCATTGAGCCATGACTCCGTAATACAAATGATATCATAATTATTATTAAGGCCTTCACGTAGAAAAAATTCCGACTTAGTTCTCAGTCCTCTCGCATTTTGATAATAAATTAATAAGTCATGTTGATCAATCATTGTTAATATATTTTACTAAAATTCTATGTAAGAAACATACGTACCACCAGCATCGCAAAAATGAAAACGAAAGACATAAATAAAAATTATAAGGTTTAATCAGAACGACAAACATATTTCTGAAAAGCTGTCTTAAACAAGTTTTAATACAAAAATTAAAGTATACAAGTTTGATTATCCACATAATGTTGTGGTATTTTATAGTAGGAATATTGTTATGTGTGCTAATGCTAAAACAGAAAGAATGAAGAATGAATGAGTATAGAACTATATGAAAACTTAAACAATATTTACGATATAAATTTTGGCTATTACAAAAAAGTCATTTTATTTTTGTAAGGTCACTTTCACTGGAAATTAATATGGGCTTAGATGCATCGTTTTTTCTGACAAAAATCCTACAATCTCTAATCCAAATGTAGGCATATCCGCATTCCCTACCTAGTTTCCGCGTTTGACTGTATAACATTTTGTTGCTAGGCGTCAGATGTTCACTCACAAATACTGGCCGGGCGGGACCGTCGATATTTAAGTCGGCGGTAGTCAGACCGCGCCTAGCGCGTACCGCCGCAAGCAGGTCCGATTTCTTCTGCCGTTGCGTGAACCGGACAATGATGTTTGGGATCTGAGCTGCTGCTTGAGCACTGTTGTCGTTAATTTTTCTCGTTACAGGAAAACGTCGGACTCGGTGAATATGATCTATGTCAGATATGCATAAAGATACGCCTATTTTGGCAGATATCGTTTGGATGATATTTAATAAATTTTCTGATTTGGTGCAAGGTACCCCCGATATCTCCAAATTATTCATCCTATTTTGTTGATCTTTATATGAGAGCTGGTTGGAGAGATCAGCGATAGTAACAGTGCTATCGGACAACTTTTTCTCCAATGATGCTAGCTTGGTATGAAGGTTCTCATTGTCTGCCTTGAGATTTTTAACGTCATTAGCATTTTGTTTATTTTCCGATTTGATCCTATCACACTCTAACTTCATGTCGCTAATTTGTGTGGAAAAGCTAGATACCTGCACAGTCAGTTCCTTTATGCTTACATTTTGTTTCTCAATCAAATCTTGCATAACTGCGGACATATGATCACGAAATGTGGCCAACGAGTTATTGACATCGATGATTATGTTAGACCGCAAACTAGCCATGGAGTCATCCATCTTTTTGTTAAATTGCTCAGGGTTGAACTCATGAGGATTCTTCCGTTTCCTGAAGGTCACTTGCTGCTCCGAGGGCGGTTCATTATTACTTAACTCTGTGATGTTTGGTTGCGATCCGTAGTGACTAGGAGGGCTCCGGTGTAAGTTCATGTCTGGACTAATACAGGAACAAGGTTTACACAATGGACCAGCTGTGAATATTAAGTTGAGGTCGCCCAAGTTCTTATTTTTAACGAAAATTAAAATTATCCGTTTACAAATATCACTGCGATTTGAATTTGAGAACTAATCACTGTGTACCGTAGGTGAGTTTTCGATTGCGCGTACAGAGCAATACGTGTAGGTGAGTGTTCGTTAGCACGGGCGCGAGCCGACTTAATACTTTTATAGATAAACATCCAAGACCCAGGCCAATCTGAAAAAGTTCTTTTTTATTTCATTATACCCTGGCCGGGATTCGAACCCGGGACATCCGGTGCCACAGACAAGCGTACTACCGCTGCGCCACAGAGGCCATCTAATATAATCAGTATTACTAGTGTATGACAGTACCATCACAATACAAAGAAAAAAAAATATACCATAATTTCTTTATCTGATTAAAATTGCTGAAGGTGTTTTGTAGATTGCTAGTTTCTATGCAGGTCTGTTGGAGGAATTAACATCATTTACTAGCTGCTTTGTTCTTTTACGTTTTCAACTAGCAATCTGTCCTTTCTTTTAAGCTAAACTTACTGCCAAATACAATTTTTTTTTCATTCACATTTATGAAAGTTCAGTGAATAATCAAAATTATTCTACTTATACATACATACATACATATGGTCACGTCTATATCCCTTGCGGGGTAGACAGAGCCAACAGTCTTGAAAAGACTGAATGGCCACGTTCAGCTATTTGGCTTAATGATAGAATTGAGATTCACAGGTTGCTAGCCCATCGCCTAAAAAAGAATCCCAAGTTTGTAATTCTACTTATATATTAGTGCAATATTAATTCGTCATTAGCGTTCATTAACAAATTCCAATCAATACAATTTATATATTACCCAGGTTAAGATAAATATGAAATTAACCAGTATTTTTACAAGTTTATGAAGACAACGGCCTGGTTGCGAGTAACCGTTAGTTTAGCCGTAAAATCTAATAAGCGAGTTCTGTGCAAGTGGTGACAATGCGCTGTAAGCTGTTAGCCTTTATTATGGCACGGATGCCAAATACTCATTTCATTAAGCGCCGGCCAGGGGTTGTAATTTTGGTGTACTAGAGTTGAATAACCAAGATTTGTTTAATAATATACTATTTTGAATAATATTCGGTAGAAGTAAGGTTCAGTCTTTTTGTTCCCCTTAAACTTAAAATGCTTTAAAGACATTAATTGATTAGGATTTAGTTTAAAAATGATTTTTTTTACCGTTATATAAAAAATATAACAATGTAAGTAAATAATGTTTACAATTATTATATAATATTTCTGTGATTGAATAAATATAGGTTTATCTATATTAATATTGTTCAGTGTATCTGCATGAACAATTAACAAAGCAGTAAATATAGAGCTCTTCTCTCAAACATATCTCTATTTATACTGATTGATATGTTTGAGCTTTATTGAATCTGATTGTTTATGTATGATGGCAGAAATGCATAACAGTTTATTCACTATTAGAATTCTAGGATTCCAGTCACTGTGGTTAAGCGTGATGTTTAAATTTTTAGTTATACTAGCCTGTATTCATCCCTGTCTTTTCTCCTGGTGTGTTAATTGTAGGTGATTTTTCAAGAGTTAAATACATACATGCAACGGTGCAACTGGAAATATTCAAGGATGCAAAAATAGATACATATAATCATGTCCATATCCCTTGCGGGGCAAACAGAGCCAACAAGACTAAAGTCCACATGCAAAAGTAAATTTAATTAAATTAAGATGAGTATTAAAATAAGTGAAGTACGAAGTCTACTTATTTAAATTTATAAAATTACAAAAACTAAATCAAACAACGTTACATCCTTTATGTTTCAATTTTTATTGACGTAATGCGATTGCTTATTAAATGTCTCCCTTGACGTCGATTCGCCCAGAATCGTTGTTCACCGTTTCACAGAACCACACAAAAGTTTCCTGCGAACCAGAAAAACATATCGCGATGAAAATCTAATAAAGGAAATCGATTTTAGGCTGAGCAGATATCGAAAATAAACTTAACTATCTCGTCGAACGCAGTTTTATTTGCGTTTAATTATACTGTGTGATGGAAATCCTGACACGCCGTGGTCTTGTAATATGTGTCGGGTACTCGTTTCAGGTTTTATTTACTCACTTGCTGTATTTGTTTGCTAAATTCATTCCACTTGAGCTTGCTAGGCTAAAATGAAATCTCTTGACTGGAAATGACTTAAACTTTTTTAATTATTTAAATTACTCTTGTAAACACTATTGTTTGGATAAAAAACGATAAGTAGGTATCTAGTTTGATAAGGGAGTTTCATTTATAATGACATCATTAATAATGGATACATATCCTAGTTAATTATTAACAACATTGGATTTTACAAAACCGCTAATATAACAAAGATAATATACTGGTAAAGGGTCAGGTCAAAAGTACCCGAAACCGCCGAGCTTGTAGGAAAAGAGTTATGAATGTGGATGAAGCGAAGGAAGTATGCAGAGAGCGTGTCAAGTGGAAAGAGGTAGTCTCTGCCTACCCCTCCGGGAAAGAGGCGTGATTTTATGTATGTATGTATATATAACAAAGCGACGAAATGAGTTAACGTTGCACTCTCGTTATCGTATATCGCTTACACTGCCAAATAAAGCAAATAAATTTAAACGTAAAAAACATCGTTATAAAAATTACCAATAACGTTATTGGTTCCCGGAACAACACTCAAACGGGAGCAACAAAACTTCGCATTTTAAACCGCTTTTGCGGCGTCGAACTTAGATATTTTGTGCGATAATGCAGTCTTTTAACACGGCTGCTTCAATATCGTGGGTCAGCCTTCAGGGTCGCATGATATCCTCTTTTGTTCATAGTCGGTTAAAAACGACGTGCTTTGTGATCCAGTGCTGTGATAACAAAATTGCTATCCTCTTATCGCTCACCGAAAATGAATTTGCTGAGAAGTTACGACCGGGGGTAAACTCCCGGGCTTGCGCAAACATAGTCGCTATTAAATAACCGTAATAATTCTAATAGAATTATTTACCTCAATTGAAAGCTAATTCTGTTTAATCTTCATGAATCTAAAGTATTTTTAAAGATTAAGAAGCAAGATTAAGTATTATACTTGTATTAATTACTTGATAAATTATTCTGTTAGAACTATCTCTAAAGAAAAATATATAAATTATGCCAAAAAAAGAAAGTTAAAATATATCATTAAAAATAAAACTGTCTAAAAAAAGTATTTGATCACCAGGCTAAGAGGAGATTTATTCCTAGTCTTACTAACATATATACATAAAACATAAATATAATCACGTCTACATCCCTTGCGATGTAGACAGAGCCAACAGTCTTGAAAAGACTAAGGTCACGTTCAGTTTTTTGGGTTGATGATATAATTGAGATTCAAATCGAGAACAGGTCGCCAGTCCATTGCCTACAAGAAGAATCCCGAGTTTATAAGTCCAACTCTTAGTCGTCTTTTACAAAATCCATGGGAAAGAGGAGTTCCCAGTTTCCAAAGATAATTTTTTTTAGAAAACTCACCAAAAATCTAGTGAATTATAGCCATGCCCAAGGTTTATAAGATTCAGAAACACAATGTAACCGGGAGTAACGTCAGAAGAAAGAAGAAGAGAGATGGGGATGTTTAAAAAGTACCATTGGTTATCGCAATTAATAATATAAATGCGAAAGTTAATTTGTTTGTTTGGTGCTTCTTCACATGTTATCAAATCGACCAATCTTCCTCACATGCTGCATTAAAAAAAAAATAATATAAAGTCAGGATAAGGATATAGGGTACTTTTTATCCCGAGAAACCTGTTATCTTTTGTAGGTAGCGCTAAATTCGTGAGTGTAGGTGGCGCTTAATTCGCGCGAGAAAAACTGCGGGCAAAAGCTAGTAACTCAATAAATATACTCGGTTGTCATTAAGTATCTATGGCACTTTGGGTAGGATAATATTACTATTGAGAAGGGTTGCAAATGTAATAACAAATTGTTGAAATTTATTTCGAAACTAATTCGTTCACAAAGCTGTTGCCACTATTGTTATTAAATAGGTTTAGGGCCTCTTCCTGAGGTAAAATAAAAAAAAATTGCATATATAGGTATGCAAAATTTAAGTTACCAAGGCAACCCTCTGGTGGACTTCACCATTCATTGGTCATAAGCTTAGCTCATGCTATGCTTTGAGGCGAGGACGCAACTAAGTCTGACGCCAGGAGGATGCTGTTTTTGGGTTTCAACTAAGTAAAAATACCCATGACCATGACCATTTGAGAATAATGTAGGAAGAAATTGATCAAGTCATTATTCTTTCGACACGTTTATTCAACCCAACATAAGATTCTTATAATACGCACGTTCAAACCTACAAGCCTCACTCCTTACATTTAATGTTCTATAATACGTAGGTTTTGTTTGTATTATTACGTTAACCAAGGAGTTGGAATTAAAGCAATAGATTAGAAAAGAGTAGCAATCTCGTGCGTGGGCCACACAAGATTGGCCTGAGTAAATTTGTTCTTTGTCCAAATGAGTTGATTCTACGAGACGTACAGGCTTTTAGCTTTCATTAAAAAGAAACGGAATGTTTAAGTGAAATATTTTTGGAATAGTTAGGTATATCTAAGAAATAAATTACAAATATTTTGCCGCAATATAGAGTAGCCTAAATCGACGAGCTTGCAAGAAAAGATTGATGAATATGAGTGGGAGGATCGTGGCAAGTGGAAGTGTTTGTATACTTCGCCGGTAAAGATACTCGTCGTACACAATATGCGTGGACGAAAAATTATTTACAGCAAATTCGTTCAAAACATGGGTAAAAATGCATGCTATATTCGTATGTGTTATTATATACAAAATAGAGTCTGTATGTAAGTCCTTTACCATCATCAATACACGGATTTTATTGATGGACCATCTATTAAGTACAGTACTTAGCTGTACTTAATAGATGGTCCAGTAACTTAGATTGAATTGAATAGTATTCTATTCACCAACAATCACTGCACACGCAATGGGACCTAAAAAAACTATTTTTAAATTCTCGATAAATCACACACAACCCGGCATTACAGCGGCGACATTTCAACCGATAAGCGGTAATTGCGCTGTTTCCATGTTCCATTGAAAACCACACTTTTAGATACGTATGACGTGCCGCTAAGTGGGACTATAAATCCGATCGTGACGGCCCTGTCCGGGCTGTCGCGTGTCCGGCCCATTGTATGCAGTTGTCAATTTACGCACTAGTGATTGCAGCCTATTATAAATTGCGTTTTTGGGATTTGTTTGTTTACTGGAACAGTGACTTTGAATATACGAGGGCTGCGGGATTAATACAATATATAATTACAATACATTGTTCTTGTAACTTTATTATAACAGTGTGTGACGTTGAGGTAAAATGTCGCTGGTTAAAGAAATGAGGGATAATTTAAAGATCCATATAATGACAACAATCTTTAATAGGACTACTTTCTTATTAAGACTAGTTTTACAGTATTTAACCCTAGAAAGATAATCTTATTTTGATGCGCGTAAAAGATAATCATGCGTCAAATTTACGCATATTTTCTCCCGACTATAAGTTGAATTATTTTTATTATTTTGAATGAAATATTGTTTATTATACATAATTACACATATACAAATTAGAAAAAATCAAATATTTAAGTTGTATTTATTTATTTATATGAAATAAAAATTAACTTTAACCTCTTCTATAAACCAACAAAAAATTTCTAACAATGGTCTTACCATCATAAAAGTACTTTCTTTGTATAATAATCAGACTTTTTTTATCACAAAATAATTAAAGAACATCTTACATATAATAGGAACATAAAATAATACATAAAAGCACAGCTTTGGCACACATCAATATTGTACTCTCGGCAAATAAATTTCTTGCATTTTTTGCACGACGCACTAGCCATTCATTTTATTTTAGAGGGACTGTAAGCACAGTAAGTGCGTTTTTTAACGGGTGGCTCTTCGGAGATGTCTTCTGATGTACATGGCACCTTTTTAGGTAACGTACTACTCTGTCAAGAAAGTAGCAGGAAAAGATCAATAATACACAAACTGTTTGTTATTCATCCAAATTTATTTTATCACCTTCAAAATATGCTCCTTTAGAAACGATACATTTACGCCAACGAATAATCCAATCATCAAAACATTTTTTAAACGCTGTTTCCGGAATTGAGGTCAGTTCTTGCCGCGAATTCTCTTTTATGTCTTCAACCGATTGAAAACGGGTGCCACGAAGTGGTAATTTGAGTTTAGGAAAAAGAAAAAAAGTCGGCTGGAGCCATATCTGGTGAATATGGTGGTTGCTCGATGGTATTTGTTGAGTGTTTAGTTAAAAATTCGTTCACAATGATGGCCTTGTGCGAAGGTGCATTATCATGGTGCAAAATCCAAGAATTTTCTTTCCACAAATCTGGCCTTTTTCGTCGGATTTGCTCTCTTAAACGCCGCATAACACTCAAATAATATTCCTTATTTACCGTTTGACCTTCCGGCAAGAATTCCGAGTGCACAACACCGCGATAGTCAAAAAAAACAGTCAACATGACTTTGACTTTTGAACGACTTTGGCGTGGTTTTTTCGGTTTCGGTTCAGTTGGAAGGCGCCACTCCGAAGCTTGTTGACTAGTTTGCATGTCAAACTCGTAAACCCACGTCTCGTCACCAGTAACAATGCGTTTCATGAATGTTGGGTCGGAATTGACTCGTTCTAGCATGTCCTCAGCGACTCTCATGCGATTGAGTTTTTGAAAAAAATTCAGGTCTTTTGGGACTAGCCGAGCGGCAACAGGTTTATACCCAAATTATTAGTTAAAATGGTACGGATCGACTCGTGAGATACAGAAAGTTCGGTGGCTATCTCTCTCAAAGTTGAATGAGGATTTTCAGTCACTATTTCCTTCACTTTTGCGATGTTAACTTCAGTTGCAGACGTCGATGGCCTACCAGAGCGAGGCAAATCTTCCATCACATCTCGACCGCTTTTGAACGCTTTGTACCACTCATAAGCACGAGTTTTTGATAAAGTCGATTCACCGTAAGCCTTCTGTAACATTTTCAGTGACTCCGAACACGATATTCCATTGGCAATGCAAAATTTAAGACAAACTCTTTGTTCGATGTTTTTATCCATTATGAAATTAGCAATACACACTAGATATGATATAACTAAAAATAGCACTGTATTTAATGTAAACAACAGATGCAACTCAAACTCCGCGCCAAAATGGAAAACAGTTGTGCCAATCTAACAACAACAAAAAAAACAAAAATTTGAATTTGGAACCATAAATAAATAATCCATTCCCGATACTTTTCTGACTGAATGTATTAGATATATGATCGCGCAAATATCTCTTCAAAGTAGGAGCTTCTAAGCGCTTAGTCATAAACGCTGAAGACTCCGACTGAAGTCCCCTGCTAAGATTTTTCATAAACTTTTTACGACTTATGGGTTTTTCACCTTTATCGCAGACATTATGGTAATAAATAATATAAGAATATGCACGCAATATTTATCATTCCATACAATAATGCCATTGGCTATCTGTTCGTCTCCCTGCTACAGGACATCAAAGAACACTGTTATGATTATGTGTATGTCACGTCACTATTATTGTGTAACATCACTAAAAATAAGAAGATGGCGTCCCAACCGGGTTGAGGGCTAGCCATTACTCACGGCACACATATTATATGAATCATTTATATGAATCCAAGACCAACACATGGTGTCAGAATCGGGTTCGTAATCTACGTATCATAAGTCATTGTGAAAATCTAGTGTAAAAGTCGGCGTCATGTCTGAAGAAAATCTAAAGCCCAGGAAACTTTCTGGAATGTCCAGTCCACAGCCCATGGTAATGAATGGTAATTTGGCTCAACAATGGAAAAAATGGGTGCAGTCATTTAAATTTTATTTGCGTGCGTCCGGCATGGATGAAGAAAGTGATGGCAGAAAGGTAGCTTTATTTTTACATGTTATTGGTGAAAAAGGTGTGGACGTATTTAATACGTTTGGGAAAGACGAAGACAATATTAAATATGACGAGCTTTTACAGTTATTTCAAAATCACTTCGCCCCAAAAGCTAACCTCACTTATGAATGCCATAATTTTTTCACATACAAACAGGGTGAAAATGAAACTTTAGACGACTTTACTTGCAAATTAAAATTATTGTCACAAAACTGTGAGCTGGGACATCTGCAGGAACGCTTAATAAAAATAATGTTCATATGTAACATGCATCAAAAATATAACTATATTAGAGAAAAATTATTGCTTGAAGATAAGCTGGATCTTGATAAGGCCTTAGAGATGGCAAAGGCCATGCTTGCTTCCAGACATCAAACGGATGAATTGACAGCAGAACAAAGCTCAGTCTTATATAATACATGTCAGTCGAGCTCGAGGTCTAAGTCTAACTCAAGGAATGTCAGTCAATATAGTCAGCAGTCGAGTCAGCAGTCAAGACAGGATGTTTGTACAAGGTGTGGTCAGGTGCATCGTTACAAGTGTCCAGCATTAAATGCAAAGTGCAGAAAATGTGGAAAAGTCGGTCATTTTGCAGTCTGTTGTCGGTCAATTCAATCAAAGTCAGTAAAATATGTACAGTCCGATAGTAATATGCAAGAGGTACAGTCAGAACAAGATGAATTATTTATAGGTCATATTCAGTCATCCAAGTCTTTGTCAAATGAATGGACAATTAACTTATATATAAATAATTCACAGATAAATTGTATTATTGATACAGGCAGTGATGTCAACATTATGTCCAAAAGTGTTTATGATTCACTTAATACTAAAAACTTATTGTCTAAAACAGATGTAAAAATTAAGTCATACACTGGTAATAGTCTAGAGGTATTAGGTCAACAAAACTTAGAGTGTAAATTCCAATTAAATGACCTCCATATGACAAAACAAATTAACTTTATAATTGCAAATGTGAATTCACCAACTGTATTAGGTAAACTTACCTGCTCAGAAATTGGACTAATTAAAAGAGTTTTTTGTGTAGACAGTACATGCAGGCAAAAGTCAGAAAGTGATATTAGTCAATTGTCTTCTGAAATTAGTCAAAAGGAGTCAAATTCAAGTCAAGTAATAGATCCTAAAATCACAAACAGTCAGTCACAGTCATTTCTACTAAAGTCAAGTCAGTCAGAAAATATAAATTTGAATCAACTTGTTGAATTTAATAATTCTGTTTTTACCGGTCTTGGTTGCGTTCCTGGTGAATGTCACATAAGAACAAATCCTGAGGTCCAACCAAAAGTCGATGCTCCCAGGAAGGTACCATTCTCATTACACCATAGACTTCAACAAGAACTTGAGAAAATGGAAAAATTAGATGTCATCACCAAGGTTACCGAGCCAACTGAATGGGTAAGTTCTTTAATTTTAATAGAAAAGAAAAATGGTCAATTAAGGGTATGTCTAGACCCCCGTAATTTGAATCAGGCGATTAAGAGGACTCATTATCCTATTCTATCAGTAGACATGGTTCGCGCCAAGGTAGCGGGTTCAAGATTTTACTCAACTTTGGATGCAAGTAGTGGATTTTGGATGTGTAAATTAAGCGAGAAGAGTTCTTACCTCACAACTTTTAATACGCCTTTTGGCCGATACCGCTTTAAACGTCTTCCATACGGAGTCAACTGTGCACCTGAATATTTTCACAGAATTATGACCGAAATGTTTGGTGATATACCAGGGGTGGCAGTTTACAGCGATGATATTTTAGTAAGTGGTCGCACACTACAAGAGCATAACGAGCGTCTTAATATAGTATTTAAAAGAGCAAAAGACAACAATGTCAAATTTAATAAAGAAAAATGTACATTTGCCATGGAGAGTATTAAATATCTAGGTCATATTTTTTCAGCAAGCGGAATCACAGTTGATTCCGACAAAGTCAGAGCAATTAAAGAGATGCCCTCTCCTACATGTCTGAAGGATTTGCAAAGATTTCTAGGTATGCTCAATTATTTAAGTCCTTTCATCAAAAATATGGCAGGCGAGACAGAAATTTTACGCCAACTATTAAAAAAATCTTCTGATTGGCAGTGGACTACCAATCATGAAACAACATTTTGTCGTCTGAAGCAAATAATATGTCAAGTTCCAGTATTGTCACATTTTAATATTCATGATCCGATTGTCCTGCAGAGTGATGCTAGTCAGAGTGCTGTTGGAGCAGTATTGTTACAAAATCAACATCCAGTATATTATGCGTCAAAAACTTTAACAGATACACAACAAAAAATGGCTCAGATAGAGAAAGAACTCTATTCAATAGTCTTTGCCTGCATCAAATTTCATCAATTTATATATGGACAAACTGTAACTGTCGAGACAGATCATGCTCCTTTAATAACATTATTTAAAAAGTCTCTAGTCAAGGTTCCAACACGTCTCCAAAGAATGATGTTGAAAATACAGCCCTATAGTTTAAATGTAGTTTACAAGAAAGGTAGTGATATGTACATTGCTGATACCTTGTCAAGAGCAGCACTCTCTGAAACAAGTTCAGATGAATTAGATAATGATGTCATTGTTCATGTAAATTTACTGATTAAGTCGTTACCAATCTCATCAGAACGTCTACAGTGGTTAATCAGAGGCACTAATGAAGATGAAAGTCTGCAAGTTTTGAAAAAATATTGCAAAGAAGGATGGCCGGCAAATAAAACTCAAATTCACAAAGATCTACATGAGTATTGGCAGTATAGATTTGATTTACACACAAAAAAGGATTTAATTTTTAGAAGCAACAGTATAGTCATACCTAAAAAATTAAGGCCAGAAATTTTGAAAATAATACACAGTGGGCACTTGGGAATTGAAAGGTCAAAAGCGTTTGCTAGAGGACATGTATTTTGGCCATTTATGTCAACTGATATCAAAAATATTGTTCAGTCGTGTCATATTTGCCTGTCACATAGAAGTTCAAATGCTCCAGAACCACTTCTTCCACATGAGGTTCCATTACTTCCGTGGGAAAAAGTTGGTGTTGATTTTATGGATTATAAATCTAAAAAATATATAGTAGTACAAGATTATTACTCAAATTATATTGAATTAATGTCAATGGCGAGTACTAACGCTAAGACAGCAATTGTTTGTCTAAAAAGTATTTTCAGTAGACATGGAATCCCAGTTGAGTTATTCTCGGACAACGGACCACCATTCAATTCGGCAGAGTTTAAGAATTTTACTGTTGAATGGGGAATACATCACAACACGTCAAGTCCCTACATGCCAAGGTCAAATGGATTGGTAGAGTCGGCAGTAAAGATATGTAAACGTTTTCTTACAAAGTCAGAGGAGTCAGGAACAGACCCATATCTTGCTTTGCTTCAATTCAGAAATACACCAAGAGGAAATCTACCATCTCCAGCACAATTGCTAATGTCACGGTCACTTAGAACACAATTACCAACAGTAAAAAAAAATTTAACACCAAAAATAGTAAAATTTCAAAAATATGAAAAAATTAAGGAAGAAAATAAAAATAAAATGAAGGATTACTATGACAGAAAGACTAAATCATTAACAGAACTACAAGAAGGAGATAAAGTCTATTTTAAGAAAATGCCAGATACTCCATGGATTAAAGGCACAGTAAAGTCTAAATGTGATCAGCCTAGGTCTTATAATATTGAAGGGTCAGATGGATTTATGGGAAGGAGAAACAGACAGCATATTTTGAAGCTTCCGCAGTCACCTCAAGCGGAATCTCAAGATATAGTACAAGAGAGGCAAAATATTGACACATCTCCTAATTCTCATACAGTATCACCATCTATTGAAGAGCATACAACTCCAGGTGGAATGCGCACTAGGTGTGGAAGAGTCATAAGACCACCAAGACGATTGGACTTATAAGAGTTAGTATGTCATTAAATAAAATTTTAGCAATGACTGTGAAAGACTGACTAATTTAGTTAAGACTAGAATATAGAGCTTTAGACTTAGTTTAACAAAATATCTTATTCTTGGTTACTTCAACAGTCTTTGTTGTCAATGTTATAGTTAAGAGTTCAGAAAAATTTATAAACAGATAAGCTGTAAAATTATAATAGTTTAACTTTTAATGATAAGAGGGATGTTATGATTATGTGTATGTCACGTCACTATTATTGTGTAACATCACTAAAAATAAGAAGATGGCGTCCCAACCGGGTTGAGGGCTAGCCATTACTCACGGCACACATATTATATGAATCATTTATATGAATCCAAGACCAACACAAACACATTTGGTCTAGTGATCAAAGAGCTCATTTGTGGACATATGATTATCTTTTCTCATAGCTGTAATATCAAAAACCTTCTTCCAAGTCACTCTGCACATCGTCTTTGCTTTCGTGGTCCGAGATTTCACTATCAGTATCCTCACAAGGAACCTCATCTTCACTCTGCAAAAGAGCGGCCAGAATACCGTCTTCGTCCAAATTTCTACTCCCCATAATAGTATATACAGGTATCAATATCTATAAAAAAGAAAACAATTATATAAATAATAAATATAAATAAAAAACCAATAAAACACAAAAAGGATCACTTGAATTAAAATCTTAAAAGTGACGTAAAAGATAATCATGCGTCACTTTGACTCACTCAAACGATATATTTCAAAATCGGTGAGACTTACCTTAGCGATAAGTACGCCTCCCGGTAGCTCCTAGTGACGAATGAAATGTCCCGAAGGCACAGCGATAGATTCGGGCTATTTAGGAAGAGACAGCAATAATTCGAAAACACATGCGTCAATTTTACGCAGATTATCTTTCTAGGGTTAAGAGGGCATGGGTTAAAAAGTTAAAATTATTTATTAAAAAATTAAAAGTGGCTATAGACACGAGATTCTCCAGCAAGTAGTCGACAGAGGATAGTGAGCTGCTTAACATGGTAAGCACTGTTGTAGTCCAAGGCGAAGCCCGGGGCGCGCGCGCGCCTTTTTACAGGGCTGCCGGGCTCGGAAGAAGCGCAGGGGAGACCGGCGACGTCTCCACTGTGGATTGGCAAAAAAATTATAATAACGAATCCAGTCTCCCTGGATTTTCGAAAAATACTCTACCTAATTCCTATTTTTGTAGGGTTACGCCTATTTCAAAAGCTATCTTCATGCCAAATTTCAAATCTCTAGACCAGCGTTTTGGGCTGTGCGTTGTAGTGTCAGTCAATCGGTGTCCTCTTTTATATATTTTGGTAAAGATTACCTGGTACGATATTTCCAAATTAGGTTTATCCTTATTCGTGAAAGAAATAAGAAAATTAATTGGAATAATTGTACTTATATCATTATGTAGTGCTTATTGGGTAAAGATTTATATCAATTACAAGAATAGATATTTGCCAGTCTATTGGTGATTACAGAGCTAAGTTTTTCTCTGGAATGAATTATTTTGCCTTTTATAGAGAGGTCAATAAACCTGTCTGTTTTAATGTCAATATAAAGTCACAAGGCATACAATTTTATCTACAAAACCTTTTACTCATTAATTACTTACTAGGTATTTGGACAAAATATATCTTTGGACTAAAGCCATAAATTTGTCGTTATATTTCTTCTCTACTAATTACTAATTGATTAATGAAATACTTTATTATTCTTACCTACGTATAACCTTATTAAATAGTGAAAATGACGGTAAAGTAATAATGAGCCTTCTAGTTTTTATTATTGGAATAAAGAAGAATTTACTTCGTCTTATTTTATAGAACAAACGTAATGATAAGATGTAATCCGTGTATATGTATTTACATATTCACGTCTTACCATTACGAGGTAGCCGCTGCCCCATTGCATATAAGAAAAATCCTAAATTAGAAATTAGAGCAGGGTTGATACTACTACGTGCAAGACTTTTATTGCAAAGCTGTGCTTTTTAATTTAATTCTCTAAACGTTGCGAAGAACAAAATGGAAGCTAAAAACTTTTTTTACAATGAAACTATAATTTAACAATAAATTAATGTCATCTAAATATGAGTCTGCAAAGTTAACTCATTTATAATTTGACGAGATTCGAATGAAATATTTTAATCGATATCAGTATTAATATCGCTCGGTGATTGACATCACATCGTCGCCATAAATTTGCCTCTTGTCGATTGCTGATATAACGATATATTCATAGAAATAGGAATAACATTTGACAATAGAAATGCCGCATTTTCTTCTTCCTCCTGACGTAAATCCCAAATGGGGTGCGCTTTAGATTAGATATGACCCTGGATTGGGTAGCCCAGATATTCACAATAAGCTACTTCAGTCTTACCTTCGTACCTCGAAGGGGAATCTAAACATTATTGGATCATAGTTACATGCCAAATTGCTGAATGTGGCCAATCAGTCTTTTCAAGACTGTAGACTCTGTCTACCCCGCAAGGGATATAGACGTGATTATATGTATGAATGTATTACACATGCCTAACTATGTATGTATGTTTATTTTCGAAGTATCTCACAATTATAGCATCGGTTCGCATTTAAGAGTTAGAGTAACATTATATTTTTATAGGTTTTACCTAATCATCCATTAAATAGCCTAAGGTAGGATCTGAACCTGTGCCTCCTCTTACATCATACAATTTAATTCGATTCCATTGACACTTTAAGTATCGCTATATCGTATTTAAAACTGTGGTAGTTTTTTGAGCAGTTATCGAATAATACTCAGAATTAACAAGAAATATGAAAACAACATGGCGACTGATTGTGGTGATAACTACGAGTGTAAGTTGTATAGAGATATTTATCAGAACTTGCCAATTCTATAATCTTATAATATTGCGAATGCTATGGATATATCGAATAACCACAGCGTGACACGTTCTGATCATTTTGGTGTGTTAAGTACTATATTGTTGTGTTATATTTATTCGAATGAAAGTTTCAAAACATTTTATAATTATTTATTTATTTTAAACTTAACTAAGCCTTAAAGCTCCTGAGCTTTAAGGCTAGAGCCCTGGCTCTATGGGAATAAGGATCTAAAAGTGAATGCTTAGGTCAGCGTAAACTATTTATTAGTTAAACTAGCTGTTGCTCGCGACTTCGTCCGCGTAAATTTCGAGTTGAATCTTGATCATACAGTCAGATACAGACAGACAAAAAATGTAAAAAAGAATTCTCTATCCGTTTCAGTCAAAATATTAAATGTACCACCACCAATAATGATTTAATTTTATTCAAAATGCATAAAGAAATCACATCGAAAGTGGGGAGAAGCCAAAGAAACTGTGTAGAGACAACGTAAAAAGAGAGCATGAAAAAGAAGTATTTCTCACTTGTCTATGTAGGTACTTATAATTTCAGCTTCTTTTATGTCGATTCGCTCTTGGCACAGCGGTCGCGGTCACAATGAGGCAGACCACTTTCCTCACGATCTTCCGCCAATTTTTCTTGTGGCAACTGTTTGACGCAGTCTAATATGCTGTTTCCTCTAGATATGATAATATGTCAGTCAAAGGAAATAAAACTGAGAATGCCAAAGACTGATTTTTATGGGAAATGTGGGAAGTGGACCACGGGTCCCAAAGCATAAGCGGTGGATGCAACTAGGTACCTATATATAGGGAGGAAGGATGAAGTAACATACTCGTAACTTTTTGGAATAGGTTATGTTACTTCATCATTCATTCTCACATACCCAAGGTCCCATTCACTAGTTATGATAGGATGGGACCTGTCACTTTTTCTTCACAACCCTACTTATCCTCCAATGGTTAGGTAGGGAGCAAAGAAGAAATGTGTATGAATTAATGTAAAACAGACATGCAATGTAGACGTTTAGCTTATTATAGCTTAAAATGCATAATATGAATGATTAAATAATAGCTTAATAAATAGTTACCCGCTCGTTTCACGTCTATTAACCAACTTACGAGAAGTGAGTACATGTTATATGAATGCTGTTAACTGCACCCGATCCTTGTAACAAAGCGTAAATTAACATGCATTCACCACCATTTTCATGTAAATGTTAATGGTTCTCATAATAAACATAACAGAGCAACGCATGATTAAATATTGAGGACCGGCCTCTTAGTTTTTGTACAAAAAGCAATTATTCGAAAGGTCGCTTTAGAATGATTGCTTTTGTATTATCGCTAAGTATTTCCATTCATTTTACATGCTAAAATAATAAATGTAAAAGTCTATTTGTTTGCACGTCTTTGACGTCAAAACCATTGAATCGATCTCTATGAAATTATAAAATTGTGTGAAGTACGGAAAAGAACATAAGGTACTTATCGCGCGGGCTCAGGGGAAACAAAATCAAAATCACCTTTATAAAAGACTGATTGACAGAAATATTAATGCAAAATCGAAACCGTTGGGCCTAGATTCGACGTTTGTCATGTAGGTTCCTTATTACCTTCCTTAAGTAGTAGAGGTGCACTAAGAGAGGATTCCCCGAATGTCCGCTATATATAATAAATATAAATATTTTTTTACGCGGGCGTATGTACTCTAGTATACTCGTACTCATAATACTTGATACATAAAAAGAATAAACATTCTGTAAGCCTCTTAACTTTTACTACTGGAAAATGTATAAAATGAGACAAGATCATCTTAAGTATCGAAATGACAAAATCAACAAGCCAATAGTTTTATATATTAGCAGTAACACAAAATCTGTATTATTTCATGGACGGAAATATACAATTTTCTTATAATGACGCTTATACGAGTACAGCTTCAGAGCGTTTGAATTACGTGTTGTACTAGACTAATTAGCCCGTTGCTTTGAGCGTTACCGATTTTACGCCAATAATTATTAGTATTAGTGACCACAAACGGCCAATTAGTTGGTAATTTGCGAATTATATATACATAATTAATTTCATACAAGCATATGTTATAAATATAATTTAATAATTAAAATCTTTACTCGGGCATGTTACATAAGCTACTGACAGCGAGACCGTTAAAATAAAGTGCAAAATACATAAACCTTAACATTATATAAGTCTAATAATAAGGCATGTTCTAATTTTTATTAATTCTTAAAAACTAATTAATTAAAAATGTTATAAGTAAATATAAACCAGGTATAAGTAAGTATAGTTTAGTATACCTAAGTACGTATAAGTAAGTAAGTATAAACCAGGGTCTTCTCAACATAATTCTTTTCTAATTGTATTTATAAATTATTTTTCTAGGTCCTTTTTGTGGCTTTTCACACAAGTGAATCGAAAGAAGGATTAACACTTGTTTATTGGTACTCAGTTTTTATGTTATAACAAAAATGTTCATAGAATTTATTGTCCTAGCTATCTAATTCAAAGTCTGTCCAAGGCTAGTTATTCATGTACTTACCCATTTGAAAGACGGCGCCGAAACTTAGCGTTATTATAAACTTTATTATTGACAATGATAAATGGCTGCTGATGACTAATTTACGCCTAAAAGTACCTAATCAACAGATTTTGAATCTACTTGAGATTACCAAGCACTCAAAAACTGGACCCAACTTACATAATTCTCAAATTGTTAAGTATTTATTTGTACAATCGGAGATTTATACATGTAAATAATAAATAATCTTAGATATTATTTCTGTCATATCTCTTTGAACGATTATTTTGATTTATATAATTTCAAATCAACACATTACCACGTACCAAATCAAAAGATATTATTTCCAGATGCAGCTATATAAGACAAGAAGGAGTCAGTAATAGTATAAAGGCTTCTTATCCTCGAGGGTTTGTGGAAGGGTTAATGTTCTCTATGGGTGGCGTTGTTAACCCTACGACCGCCATTTTGCCCAAGGCAGTTTGTTCGAGGAATAAAAAGGTTGTAGAAATAATTTTTGATGTTCTATACTAAGGTCCGCAAACTGCAGATTCGGCAAAATGGAATGGTATAGCTGAGTTTAATATAATCTAATTGACATGTATTTCTTTAAACGCAATAATAATACGAGTATTAAAATAATCGCAATTTCGCCTTACACTCGTCTCTGTCTCTGAAAATCCAGTTCAAGGCTTAAACAATTGCCTATTGATAATTGACAATTCTATGTATAAAAATCAATATTCATACCCACTTACAAAAGAATTCATGTTGACTTCTTTTGAAAAGTGACCAGTAAAATGATCATAAAACAACACGTATTGAAGCAAATTATAATTAACACACGAAAGATTAAGTATTGATAGAAAGGTAATTTGACGGTCCATTAAACTGTATAGTATTTCGGGCTATTCCTAAAACGAATGAAGAGTGAATTAACGCGAAACTTTGTTAATTTATATATAGGAATGACATCGCTAATGGAACTTTAATTATTGACCATATAGTGTAAATGGATTTTATTGATTTTTAAGATACGAGAACCGTGTTATATTTTTGTTGTTGTAACTTTTTTGTGTTGTGATGAAACACTTAATGTTTACTGTATGTACTTATCTGAGTCATCGTTACGTGTTGCTAGTTGCAACCTCTGCTGTTGGCCACTTCTCTCAGTGGCTTCTCATTTGATTTCAAGATTTCACGATCTTCTCCCATGTTCCGTTCCGTTGAACATTGGCACTATTTGTATAAAAACGAGCTTTTTATACAAATAGTGCCAATGTTCAACGGAAACAATGGAAAGTCAACTTATATTAACACCAGTGAGTTTTTTCACTTCTATTAATTTTGTTGATATAGTTAGTTACCTTTTACCGTTGTCGTCTTCGCTTCGGCGACATGAAAACTAGTTTTTCTATGGCAACTTTAATTGATCCTAGTCTTATTTGACAATATGATCTTTTCCAATATGTTATTTATTCTATTCGTATACATACATGTATGGAATAAATGATCAAAGGCGTCAATTGAAAGGCAACATTACCAAATTAATTCACATATCTTGTGATAATTAAGTTGATATTTTTCGTTGAAAGGTTATATATCATTAAAAAGCTTTGTTTAATCGAATAAAACACAATTAAAATATTTCAACTGAAATAAAATCAATGTTGAAAAATATATCAACAAATAATGCTAATAAATTCACACCAAGTTTGTTATCTTTTAAAAATGTATGTCTATGCTGTCAACACCTACTAAAAATTGAAAATCATATTCATTAAAAATAACTAATAAAAAATGAAATTGAAATGTTCAATTCGGTTTTTAATATTCTAGAGGACCCCAAGCGTCCACTTCTTGCACCAAAATATTTTAGCTTTTAGCTAAAATAGGATAATCAGAAAATAAAATTATTAGAATATTAAACATACATTTCTATCCAGTACTTGGAGATGTGTGTCACAAGAACAGATATATAGATCAGATTTGACAAATATGGAAATAGTAATATAGAGTGCAGTAGTAAAGTCTGATACTTTCTTGTTTTGGCAAAAAGATTGGTTTAAATTACGTAACGGAAGCCGGTAAAATCGAGCGAGATACCACAAATGAACTGAAAATCAAAATTCTGGATAAATAGACGTTGTAGAAGAGTTAGTTATTTCTACTGGGGTCTATTATTCATGACATTTGCGACTATCTGTAGCACTCCATTGATTTTATTTATCTTCAGGAAGTTACAGAGACGAGTTACGAAACGGAAGAGAGTTTTTTCCACACATTCATATTTATTTCTTGAAAGCTTTTGATAAATATAGAAGAACTCCTGGATTTTGGGTAACTGTGATGTGGCATGTTGCAATGTGTTCTTAGGGTGCAACGATATCGGTGTTTTTGGGAGGGGAATTGTAAGAAAATGCTAGAAGATAACGGAAGAAATACTTACTACATTAGAATGACATGTCAACATTTATTGGGGTAAGACTTTCATTAGTCCCGTTTTTATAGCAGAAGAAGATGCCACTGATACTAGCTTAGGTCTTTATATGCTTGTAGAAAATAAAAAGTAAAAATAAAGTATAAAATTATAATTTAATGATATCGTAACGGTAAACCGATTTCCGTATGTAATTTATCGAAACTTGAAAAGTACTGAGTTAATACGATGCCGCGCGACGTAACGAAGTTACATTATACCAAACCGAACAACTTATAGTCGTTTTGCTTACGGTGACGGTTTCGCATTATATCGTGGTGTGTCATGTCACATCAATTTATTTTATCTTTTTTATTTTAGATTCTCAAAGGCTCATACAACACATAAAGGCTAGTAAACTAATCTTTTTTATTCACGTTTGTACTACTTCTAGAGAATGTTCGTGTGCATACGGTTGGTTTTGCTTACTAACTTTTTTATCTACCTTATCAGTCAGCACAAATCTTGCATCTATGGGAAAAATATGGAGTATCTATCCTAACGTGAAACATGGCACATAAGACCAATAAGCATAATTTAAATAATTCAGGCTTCATCATGTTTTGTATATAGTAAAATACAGACCTGTGTAGTTGACCACGGTTGTTGCTCTACATTTTGTGCCTAGAAATAATCATTACCAAGGATCAGTTGACTTATGGTACAATCTAGACATACATGCGCCATCGCCGGTTGTCGTCCGCGGTGATTTGTACCCAAGTTCCTGTTTATTCATGCAGTTTCTAGAGACGATTACCCACTCCAGGTGCTCATGAATAAATTTGAATAATTTACCGTTGAGGTGTAAACGATGCAAGTTTTTGCATTTAAAAAACGTTATTAATCATTTTAGTTTTTCTGTTGACGAATCACCGTGCAGTTTGAAAACTTTTTACGGGTTTTTATTTACTTCTTGTTGTTATCTGTACATTTGAAAAAAAAATCTGATATGACATATTTTCTGTTTGTTCTATTATAAAGAAAGAAGAGAACTTTGATAAAACTTATATTTTTTGTTAAAAAAGTTTTATTTCAAAAAGCAAAATTTTGTCTCCTTTGGGTATAATGCCAAGTAGGTAAATGAAGTATTAGCATTAGCAATAACAATTACTGAAATTATATATTGTTATTGCAAAACTTACATAAAACATAAACAATTGAATCAATGACCTTCCAAGCTATTATTTCAATCATTTCGACTAATCCAATGTTGACATTTTATAAAGGTTACGTTTAATCTTTAGAACCTTAAATCCGCCCAACTGAAAGGGTACAAAATGCCAATTATTTTATGTGTCCGTAGGTAAACCTTTCTTTGTATGGTTATATATCTATTATAAATATAAACCATACAACGATTAAATATTTTGATGCCAATTGTACGTGTACTAATGAAGTATGAATTGTGGTAACTGGAAAATGAAATGAATATCCCTTCAGGAAACAGCCATGATTATATTTCAGTATATAAGAAGTACTCACCAATTCATATATTCTTGAATACATTATACATGTATTTTAATGTTATTTCTTTTAAATAATAAACCGAAATGTTCTCGTTCGGCACTCTGCAATTTACAGCATATTTTACTTAGCAATTTCCCCTGCAATATTGGCTGCAGTCTCTCGGCATATTTGAACAGCTGTGCTCACGAGGGACCAAGAGAGTTCGCACTCAATCCTGGTAACCATAGCTATACTCTGAACAAGTGCTGGATTCTTTTGAGTTACTGATATACCTTATTTCTAAGTACTTAAAGCAGTTAACTTCATTAAAACGATCTTATAGAAAGAGCACTTTAGTTGGAAAGAGGATCGGTAGCTAAACAATTATTAATAATAACAGAAAAGAAATCTGAAAGAATTTTGCTTTTGTTGCTAACGTCGGAATTTTCAGAAGAAAAGAAACCTGTGGTACTTCTGAATTGATAACATTCAGAAGTTAAGGTCCATAATATTTGAGTTTATTCGTCGCAAATAAAAAAATAGACACATATAAATATTTTCTCTTTATATAATTAGTATTGCTAACGACTTATTGTTTTTAGATTATTTATTTAGTAACTTACCAAAAATATTCACTTTCGTTAGACGAATTTTTTATTCAGCATTATTATCAAAGCATTTAATAATACCACATAGATTATCTAAATTGAATTCTATATCTGTTCCCCACAAGACACTTGTCGACTTGGCAATCTTATAAAATCAGCTAATTTCTTTTTTTCTTATTCGCAGGCTACCGCCTTTTGCTTCTGTAAGCAAATTTTAATAACGCCCTCGCCCGCTAGTATCTCGCGCCATTGAATTCTCAAGTACTTTTTATTTTAATAGCGTAGTTTGGGAGACTCATTTCAATGAATGAAAGTAAGAATTTTTTGTGAAATGTTATTGAGACCGTAGTTTGAGTTTTGTATTTAGCTGCAAATTTCATCTCATCGCGCCTTTTGTTCGTGGTTCATGACAACCATGACAAGGTAAAAGGCAAAGAAACAAATATAACTTCGTTTCAAGAAAACTAAAAATGATGTACTGATTTGTTAATCAATATTATTAATGTGAAAAGTGTGTATGTTTATCCGTCATTCACGTCAACCACTGAGCCAATTTTTCATTAAGTAGTTTGGTGTACGGAGAAGGATATGGGACACTTTTCACGAGGGTGCGCAAAGCGCGTTCAGTATATTTATTTACGCATATGGAGGTTATTGCAATATTACACATTAAAAGCGTATTTTTACATATACAATCTTTTTAAAAGTATCATAGAACGATGACTTCATCAAATTCTAATTGTCAGGCCAGTAAATTATACTATATAAACAGCAACCATGAGAGTTAAAGGTTATGCCCGCCGTAACTTTAGTATTGAATAATACATTTGACAAATAGTAACTTTTTGCGTGGTATGATCCGGGGGCGTTGATAACGCGACGTGGCGGCATTTAATATGGAGATAACAGAAAACTTTATTTTCTACGCTTTTTGTAATAAGTAACTGGCATATACTTTTACTAGAGGAATAAAATATCAATATAAAATAAAAGAAAAATCTCACGGGGAATATAAAAGTGACAAGACTATAAAGGCCAAATTAAGCTTGATGGCTCAGTGGTGAAGGTGAGATTCAGACATCACCCACCGCCTTAAATAATCGCAAGCATAAAACAATGAATATATGCACAGATTGAAGAGAAAAAGTCTATTCGGCTAATAACTATGTATTTCTGTATCAATCAAAATTGCCGTGTGAATCTCAATTCTATCATTAAGCCAAATAGCTTTACGTGGCCATTCAGTCTTTTTAAGACTGTTGATTCTGTCTTCCCCGCAAGGGATATAGACGTGACCATATGTTTGTATGTTCTGGACATTCAGGAAAATTGATGATCGATCCTGTAGGGGTCTTACCCGTAAAGTTCAGATGAGAGTCGCTTTGTCTAAAAACCTGAATCACCCAATCCAGGATCCATGCTGAAAGGCATAGCCCGGGTTCCTCTCCACAGTGATTATGTAACCAGGGCTAAAGCCAGGAAAAAGAAGAAGAAGTCGTTATTTCAGGAACTTTTTATACAGCATAAATTGTTTTATTCTTAAGCATAAGTAAATTTCTGTATTCTATGTATTGCGTTTCGTAAGCGGTCACGCAAACTCAAAACGCATAACCCGAAGCCTTTATCAATATTCATAATTTGTCGATGTTTCACAGAATTACGACTGCCATTTCTGTATCCATTAGAGCCGTACAATAGAGACATTTTATAGTTTATTTTCTTGAGTAACTGGCGATAAGTAAACATTTCAAATAAAGAAGCGTAATTGTTTTTTACGTTCTACCTGTATACTGATATTTCCTTGCATTTAAGCACTGTTTGGCTATTACAAATATCTTGTAATGGGCATATTACTATAAAGTATTGCGTAGTTATGATTAAAAAGAAAAAGTAAATCAAGTGTCACTTTTTTTGAAAAGTTAAATGTGTGTCTTGCCTATATATATAAGTATGCAGACTATTAGCTCAGTCCACGCTGTTAGAGATAAAACGTGATACGAGTATATCTGTGTGTGTTATAATAGGATTATCTTTATTTTTGGTTATGAAATCTGCAAAGCCGCAAGAGTATGAAGCCGTCGAGATATGCTTTTATCTGGCAGTACAAATAGGGTTTCCTCGCAAATTCTAATAATGTAGACAACACTCGTTTCAAATATGGCGTCTCCTGTAAATATTGTTTCTCTCGCGACCCAAGCAAAGATGGTGTTGCACTAAATTGATTCTCCCAGGCACAATAAATGTCTGACCCAGTTCCGATTTTCTTTTAGTCTGTACAAAAATAATCAAGCAGATATTAAGAAACTGTTCGTCAATTTTATGGACCCTAAATTTCAGTTAGTAGGTAAACTGCTTTGGGACATGCGACAATAAACTGGTGTGGGATGGTGACACCCTGACAAAGAAGGACAATGATGCTCGTGCAAATGAAAATATACTAAGAGTTAAGAGTAAAGCAGATATCTTTGTTGGGTTCCGTACCTATTGATATAAATAAAGGTTGTAAATTTTTAAATACTCAATTTGTGTTAAGGAACAACAGGTAAACATAATATTACTTTTGTTGAAATAATAATAAAAACTAGTTTCGATTTTAAACAAAAATAAGCAAAATTGTTATGGCTTAAACAAATCGTCACCTTTCATTCAGATTTCATCGTTTTTATTATATACTGGACTTTTATAATCGTCTTTGAAAATATATATAAAAAATCAAGAGATTTGTCGTTCAACGTTATTAAAGAAAATACAAATAAAAGGGAATCGTCGTCTTTATCTCAAAAGTTACTGGGCGTAAAATTTTGAAAACAAAAAAGGGAACGCCGGATTTCATTCATACCTTTCAGGAAAATAAGGATGAAATCGAAATGCCTACCTTACAAGGTGAAATTTTGTGTGTCGGACACGATAAGGACAATATTAACCGTTGCCAATTGCGATTTAAAAATATTTAAAGCGTATTACACTAAATTCTTATAGTGTTCTATAAGAATTTAGTGTAATCGGAACCGCTGTGCCGTGTGGTTCCCGGCACCATTACAAAAATGAATAGGGCCAATCCGTCTCTTTCCTATGGATGTTGTAAAAGGCGACTAAGGGATAGGCTTACAAACTTGGGATTCTTTTTAGGCGATGGGCTAGCAACCTGTCACTATTTGAATCTCAATTCTATCATTAAGCCGAATAGCTGACCGTGGCCATTCAGTCTTTTTAGGACTGGTGGCTCTGTCTACCCCGCAAGGGATATAGACGTGACCATATGTATGTATGTATGAGAAACGAACCTAAGATAATATTAACAGAATTTAATGTAAGTGTTTAAATTAAATCTTGCTCCCGTAACCCCAAAATATATTTACAGGCTTTCAGTTCATTGAACATGATTTTTTATTTCTATTTTTTATGATACTATTATTTCACCGAATGACCCATTGTTGTCTGAACCTCTTTACAACTATGCAATGAGGGAAACTGTGAAATGTAAATAATTAAAAAAAACATTCAAAGTGAATATGCTTGATTTTTAATACATGTTTTTATAGGCGATAGTATTTCAGTTAATATTAACAACCGCTCAAATCATAGCTAGATCGGCAACAAAGTATCCCTACACCATAAACACATAAGTAACACTATCTAATAAAAAGAACAAATATACACAGAGCTATAAAAACCTTACTTATCAACTTTGATGTCAACCTTTTGCCTCATTGCACAGTTGTAAGAAGGTTCGGATAACAATGGGTCATTCCGTGAAATCTTAACAAAACGTTCACTCGTTGGGTCATTCTTATGGTAATTTGACCCAACTGTCACGCGAGCTTCTGTCCACACCCCGATAATATGCAAATTAGTCCCGTCTATAAAGTGACCTCAAAATACTTCTTCATTAAGTCTATTTTGTCTCGGCAAAAATTAGAAACTCAGTCGTCACCGTCGACCATTGATTCTAATTGTTACGTCTTTTTGTCAAGCTAAATCACGTCGGAACTGGGTCGTTCATAAATTTACGTCTATTTTTTCTGTCGAATAGCATGGAGTAGCAGACGATCACATCGTATATAACATTGACCGTAAAACATTGCTTTAAATATTAGGTTTCACTCAACTAATATGCTATCGCCACGTGATTAAAATGCTATCTGGTATTTCTATGCTACAGAACTTTGTTATGAACCACTCTATACTTAATTAAACGAGAACTAAAATGAGCATAAAATAACATTAGAATTTTAGAGACAAAAATATAACTCAAAATAACAACACTACTAAAAAAGGGTGTCAATGACACCTTTTTTTATTAGTAATCATTACACAATATTTTTAATAAACTGTAATGGCTATTGCCAAGCGTAAGAAAATACAGTATTGTTTTAATTTGTTCTGTGATAACTATTCTTGATCCTCGCTGAAGCGGACCTTATATGACGCATCTCCTTTCATGAGAAAAAACTTGGTTTTAATGGGTGAAACTTCAAGGGCCATTAGTGTAAAGCCTCGCGTCATTCTCCCGGTACAAACTCGAGCTTTTTACTGCAATAAACTTTCTGACAAGCCATTTGTGGCCGGAAAGTGTTCGCCAAAATTAATCACATGACCCACAACAGGCCTTGTTTAGTCCCGCTCGAGCGACTCTTGATAACTTCTTTATTTCACTTTTGAATTAATGGCTCCCTGAAGCACACCGTAATAGGAGCAAGCTATTTACCAGAGCAATAAATTTCAAAAGGCGTCATCTTAATTTAGTTGTTCACATCGAAGTTTCTTTGTGGCCGAGGGTATATTAGACCTGTTGATGCGTTTGAAGGAGCACTCATATAATCAGTGGGTATTGAATGTTAATGTATGGAAATAAATCGAACAATATACACTACTCTTAAAACATCTGTCTACGCTGCAGCTCTGCAATTGAATATTGTATTTCAGGCAGCATTGAAAGAATATATTTATTTCACTGTCAATAATTAAAATTCACTTTCAAAAATATTTAAAGAATTAAGAAGCTAGAGAAACCACTTCCTCCGGTTAATGTTCCAGCTGTTGTCTAGATAATGATATCCTGTAAATGTCAAATAGCAAGAAAATCAATTTTACTGCGAATGAGCCCTGTATTTTATCGTCACGTCTAAAGTCACGTATTTTGTTCAAGTAAAATAGGGGGCGAAAAGAAATAATACGCAAAATCAATAGTTAAGGATCTGAAAATCGTTGTTAATATAGCTGAATCAAGAAACGACATCGATTTAGGAATACCCGAGTCCCTTAAGGCAACAATTCAAAAGTTTTTCTTGTGTTTTGCAAAGGCCCTTTTATTATTTGCTTCTAAGTGACTTGAATTATAGAATATATCAATTTGATTTCTTTATTTTACTTTGTTGTTTATTTAATACGAAAAGTTAGACAGATTGTTCTTTTATTAATTTTTTTGTAAGATACAGGATATAATTAACAAACCTTTTAAGGTTTTGGTAGGAATATAATAGTCGAACTTTGTGAACGATATTTTTATATTGATTTGTTTAGTTATGAGTATTTTCAAGGAATCGTATTTTGGATAAAAACTAGTTATTTATAACGTTTTTATCATACTTAGTTATAAATGTAAAAAAAAACTTTATTTCATTATTATTCTAGTGTCAGATCTAACTTTAACAAATAGGCGAAGGAGGCTGATACCAGGACCCGGATCAAATAAACCGGATTAGGTCATCGCTTTACTGCGAGTGGAAGTGGCGGGTCATCTTGGAGGAAGCAATTCTCGTGGTCGTAGATTGAATGCAAAATTGGATGAGATCCTAGTACCCCACTGTTTTACTGTATGGATCTACGGAATTGTTAGCAACTTCGGGTTTTATATCGGGAGGGCGCGCGCCGTGTTAAACGGATTGATTGAATGCGACAATAGTATTTCAATTGGTTTCGTTTGGTTATTTTTGTTTTTTGTAAAGGAAAAATAAAGGGACAGTATTAAAATCTTAGGTACGTAATCGTTTTGTTAGGAGATATTTTTCATATAATTAAATTTGTGGAAAAGAAAATATAAGTAGTACCAAAATGTTCTATAGCAAAAAAAATGTCTTCATGATTTATAATATCATTTTCTCGGTTAAAAATGATGTTATACATACTTAAACAATAACATACATACATACATATGATCACGTCTATATCCCTTGCGAGGTAGACAGAGCCAACAGTCTTGAAAAGACTGAATGGCCACGTTCAGCTATTTGGCTTAATGATAGAATTGAGATTCAAATAGTGACAGGTCGCTAGCCCATCGCCTAAAGAAGAATCCCAAGTTTGTAAGCCTATCCCTCAGTCGCCTTTTACGACATCCATGGGAAAGAGATGGAGTGGTCCTATTCTTTTTTATATCGGTGCCGGGAACCACACGGCACTTAAACAATAATTTTGTTTGAAAGTTAGTAACTGGGTAATTAATTCCTTCGAAAAAGATGTAATGTGTTTTGGCACTTTTCCAGCATCATTAGGCTAACTAAAGTGACCTACAAAATTTTTTTTGGATGACAGCCAAACTTACCTGCGCTTATATTTTATGATTAGATAACCGTCAAAGGCGCTGGCCTAATTTGTGTCAGAAGAGATTACACATATGTATACTTGATAAAAAAAATTGTTTCAGATGTATTGCTACTAGTTATCTTTTATGTTCAATATTTTACCAACAAAAAAGAAAATATTATGTAAGTACATAAGAATAATTTGGCTCATTTTTGCGACAAAATATATAATAATTAGTTATCTCTTAATAAAACTAAATTAAAGCTTGATTTAAATTACGTAACTTATTTCCTTAAAAAAAAGTTTTACACTTAAGCTAAAGTTGAGATTTTTAAAAATAAATAATTAAAAAATCAGACTAAGAAAAAGACTTTGCCGTTACAGGCAATACAAACAGTAGGTACAGATGAATTTCTAATGAATACATCGTGGTAACGATCATAGACTAGAGTACTTGACCCAGGCTTGCCTGCGATTGGATGAACCTGAGCACTGAACAGGTATACCTACACTGAAGCGATTCTTTTCAATCCGGCCCGGTTCTACATTGAATTGGTTTTGATGAATATGCGCAAAGTAAATATAAATAAAAATACGTTTTTTGTAAAACTTTAGTTACTTATCAGTAAAGTCAATAAAAATCAAAGGAAAATACGCATTAAGAGAAGGTTGCAAGATTAAATTTTATCATTTATTTAAATAATCGAGAAGGTTTTTTACTCTTAGTAAATTTGATACGCGTATTATACGAATAAACTTATGTAGTCTAATTTATTGATGACTTCAAACTTTGTAATTTTTATATGATAAATTGTATAAGACTTATAGAAGCTAAATAATAATGTTCGCAATCTTCTAAGAAAGCGATCCCTTTTTATAAACCTTATCCTTGTGCAAATATATATAGTAAACGTAAATTACGCAAGTGCTTTCTTTTCCCCATGGGGGTACGTAGGAAATTAGTACACTCATAATCGCCGTGCGGTTTCTCATAACACTCATCAAGTTTAATTACTGTTATATGAAGAAACCGGTGCCGCGCGCTTTCGGGAAATTTATAATAGGACCACTCCAAATCTTTCTCATGGATGTCGTTTAACGCGACTAAGGGAAAGACTAATACTTGGGAATCTTTTTCCAGGCGATAAGCAAGCCATCATCTTAAGCCAAACAGCTGAATGTGGTATTTAAGTATTTTCAAGACTGTGAGCTCTTTGTACCCCTCAAGGAATAAGGACGATAATATGTATGAATGTTTGATTAAGAAAAAAATATATTTTTAATAATAAGCCGAAATTTTCAATTCACTAACTAGTTTATGTAGTGTATAATCTATTACAGGCTTTAAAGGCAATCACTCACTTTATTAATACCATCTTGTAAGTCAATATATTTGGATTATACATTTTCTTCATTGCCATAGTGTCCAAGATAGAAGTTTGTTCCTCTGTTGGTGCAAAAAAAAAAAAAAACAAATCTAACTGTTACGTAATAAACTTTTTCTAAAAGTTTCTGCAAGGCTCAGAAGCCAAAAAAAAATTAAGTTGGAAACAGTTTGTAATATGGCTGTTGTAATTCAATGTTGGCAAAAATAATTAAGTTGCACAATTACTTGTTGAACGAAATGTTATAGGAACGTTCACCTTTAAAGTTATAAATACATCCTGTCTGTCTGTAAACTCCTCTTTAAATATCGGGCTTAAATTTCATGAATCGATAGATTGAAAACTGTGAAGTCTGAAAATTTTGCAATTCGTAACACGTTTCTCTCTCATTCGTAACTTCTTCTCTCTTTTTCTCAAAGAGTAGAGCTCAAAGACTGTACAACCAACGCCAAACTCTGGGTGTCAACATTGCCAGACATCTGTTTTTCTATTAAAATCTCTCACACATTCTATAATCCACTAATATAATAAAAACGACACTTTGTAAACATGCATGTGTATTTGTTTTTCTTTTAAATTCGGAAAAACTACTGCCTTCCTAGCCAAATGTTAATCGACAATCGGATTTTAATGAAACTTTACAGTAACATAGCTTAATCTTACAGAGATTTAAGTTTGACAAAGTTGCAGGCAAGGCACAGCTAGTTAGTTTAATAATATGTGACTTGTATGAAAAACTAAATATTTAACAATATAGTTCTCATTCGCTCAGAAGCATATACCGTTATACCATTAGCTTCAACAATAATATCTGCTTCAAGTGTATTTGAAACTTTGCAGTGGAAATAATTTTTCCACGGCGTAGCTCGACTCGTGACTAGTATTTGCTCAGTTTATTTCCGAGTATGAGTGCCCTCGAGTTGAATACACAGTCTGTGTTCAAGTGAGCCGCTTCGTTGCGCAACCTTCACATACCAAAGCTAATATGAAATTGTGTGACGTACCGTATTCCTTACCCTTTCAACCATAACTGAAAACGTACGTTTCAGTGCAGGGCGAACTCAATTATATACCTCTGCAGTGTTTGTAGGATTCTCGCTCTAAGTTTTGCGGTGTCTTGTTTGAGAGTTTAGAAGCGGTGGCGGCGTTATTGAAATAAAGATGGTTGGTTAATTCAGTTTGGGATTAAGACTTAAATATAAATGCCAATTTCAGGTCTTATGATGCATATCAATTTCTGAATAAAAAGGTTATTACAAAAAAATAAGGTATAATACAAACATATAATACAAATATTAAGATGACATAAAGACAATGAAGCCTAAGTTAATGAAGCCTTATGGGAATTTCCACCGGGAGTAAAAAACACAAAAGTTAAATGTTCGTTCTATCCAAAAATTTCTTGACTTTGTTTCAAAATACGCTTGTTATTAAATGTAAGATTTGAAAAATTATTTGAAGTAGCTTTTTACCTATTATATCTTGAATATATATCAAACACAACATCCCGGCCCATGTAATCCCAAAAAGGTTCATCAACAAAAGATCCCGTAACTTACCGGTTTCATAACTTTAGGTCCAAGAGACGCCCAGTTATTTTTTCATAAAAACATCATGACGCATGGCCGCCATAAGTCTACAAGAAAAGAACCGAGAGGGCTGAATCTTTGTAATTAGACACGGTGAAGATTTATGACATGAAAATATCCGAATTCTTCTAATTTTTTCGCGTGCAGGCGTATTCCCTTCACGACTTTCTAGTTTACATTTGGAGCAGAAATAAGATTTAGAATTAAAAAGAAGTTAGTTTAGAGAGGAATAATTTACTTCATCATAAGTGAAAAATACCTATTAGTTTACCCATTATCAAACGGCAGCTTTTCTGGGTATCAAATTAGATGTTAAAAAAGCGTAGTAAAAACCTAATGCAAGCACAAGTTAGAACAATTTAAACGCATATAAGCAAAAGATTATCTTTAAAAAAGAAATGTACAAAAAACAAAAACGTGTTAAAAATGAAGTATCGCATCAAATCCTTTACGAACAGCGGGTGAGAGGAGTTAAGAAAAATATAGAGGTCGTGTTTATTTGGGGCTCCTCATTCGGCGCTCTCCGGGGCCCGTTCATGTATCACTGCAGACGTCAGCCCTGGGTTAATTGTCTACGTGCGTTTTCAGCTGGATTCGTCACGTCCCGACGTTCATCCCCCTCCACTTTGGTCCCTTACTAATAAACGTGGTTCTCACAATCGATCTCATTTTGCTCACTGCGAATAGAAACACCTTTTTCTTGGATAGAAATGTTTCTCGTTACGTGTATAGGATTAAGAAATGTCGTACCATAGGTTTTGTTTGACTAGAAGAGACATTTTATGGTTAATTGCATTCGATGTTTTACGGATTTACTAATTGGAAACGCGTTTGAACAATGAAGGTTATGTAAAATGTAAACTATTCCAAAAAAAATGCTGATTATCTGAATAATTACATGCAAAATGTAATTTTATATCCTCATTATAATATTGTGAAATAGTATAATTTAAATCTCAATTAAAATTTGCGCAAATACAATTTGTACCGCATAATATAAATACGTTTATGTGAATTTTGAGTTTCAAAACTAAAAAATGGATATGCTATTTTGACTGGTACAAACGATGTGTCTGCGTTAGAAAACCAATCTCCCAGATATCCATTAGCTGGATGGAGAGGGTTTACGCCAAACAAAACAGAAAATATGTACCAATATGGATGGTTCTGAAAAATAAAGAAACTAAAAACCGCTTCATATTGGTAAACGTTTATGATCAATTTGATAATATTAGTTTTTGCCCATGATTTACATTCCAATACACCTTATGTCTCCAGCGATAGACAGAGCCATCAATTACAATATACAAAACGAGAGAGTTAGCTATAAAGCAAAAGCAATGACATTCAGAGATAGTGGCAGGTGGCCTATCGCCAAAAAAATATTCTAAGATCATAGCTATGTGTATGACTTTTATAAACTATGCTATTAGAAGAAAGATTGTAAAGGCAACGTATTTTTTTCGTTTCTTAACCAGAAAACAAATTTTAAATAACTATCTGAACTTTATCCATCCATCCATTCAGATAATCAAGTCTATATTTCTTGTGGGGTAGACAGAGCGCGCAGTCTTGAAAGACTGACAGGCCTCGTTCAGTTGTTTGGCCTATTGATTGAATTTTATTTTTATTCAATTAATCTTTTAAAGAATTTATTTCTCATAAGAATACACTAATATTAACTTACAGAGAATTATAAAATGACGTTATTATAAAAATTTACGTTATGCTAAAAACATGTAAAGAAGGTAGGTACCACTTCCACCTTCAATCAATTTATTACGATAGAAGAATTTTTATTTAATTCATAGAGAAAAGGTTTAAATTGACTTAATAAAGCTAACAAATATTCTGTCAATTATTTACTATCTTTTTAATTTGAGTATTCAAATGCTACCTAAATTAATTTCAGCGCATTTTGGTCACGTAACATAACAATACTTTTAGCACAATTTCGACGATCGTTATTTTAATTACAGTATTTTAGCAGCTTCCAAAAGTAGGTATACATCGGTTTTCACCCAAATTAAGTTGGAAACTAAATATTTGAATTTAATAATTATGGCGGACAAAATGTTAGTTCAGCGGATATTCACGGATCATTATTGTTGTGTAGTAGTAAATTAAATGTCTGTGTCGGGGATAAACATATTAAGTTATTTTTGCAAATTTTAGATTTTTGTCTCAATAATTGAAAAGTCATGACAGAGAATGAAAAAAACAAGTTGGACAAACAACACAACAACAAAAATGGTAGTATGCAAAAATCGTGGTAATCTCAATCTCAGCCTATCCCTCCGGGAAAGAGGCATGATCATGTTTATAAATATATGAAGTTGAAATAATTAAATAAAACATCTACCTACATCCTCTTGCTTTGAAATAGATATATTAAAACGCTTTCCGAAACCTAAAAAAAACAAAAATCTTAAGACCCTGCTCGGTTATTACCTCACTCACAAGTATAGAAAATTTAGAACATCAAACAAAATTAAGATAATTGCCACTTATTTATAGATCAACATGGAAAATAATAATTGCAACGAGCCAACGCCTGTTCGTCGGGCGTAACATGTTATTATGGAAATAGCTAGCAACTTCACAACTGCGTTCTTTGTTCCACTGCAAGTACTTAAAACGGAAAATATTTAAATGCTATTGGACTTCCAAAGAGCATAGAAAGACTTGCGGTGTTTTCTTTTACACTAAGTGAAGGTAAGAGCTGGTAAATCGCTATAGAAAGTTTCTAAGAGTGCTTTTGTATAATATGATTCCATCTCTTATCGGTCCAGCGCCCGTTTGTCCTTCTTTGTGCTAACGTTTTTATCTACAACTCTAACATTTTTCCGTTTAAGAAATTTTTTAAATTTGCTTAGTATTATTAAACACTCTCATTAAAAGATTTTTGGCTTCATCCAAAAATTAATTAATTCCACATTCGGCAGCAGTCACCTTAGTAAAGCATAGTCATATAAGTCATAATACTGAACTTAGAGTTACACTTTCATTGTGGGTCTTAGCTAAATAAGTATTTATTTATACATACTTATTTAATCTCCACACGGGATAACATATGCATTTAAGAACTCATTTAGATTGTTCCATTATGGCGTTTAATGGTAACAAATTTCATTCTACAAGATACCAGTTTTTAATATTATTTGCCTTGAACATTATAAATTCCCCAACAAAAAAAAATGAATTGATCCCTTATTTTTTAACACATAAAATCACATCTTACTTCGTCTGCAGATTAGGTATAATTAACAGTTCTTAGTTGCGATGACTACTTCTTCAACTCCTTATAAACTTATCTTCCAAACAAAATAGCCCGCTTGTTTGAATACTTCTGAAAGAGGCAATAAAATTGTGTTCTGTGCAACATATATCGCTCAGTGAAGCGGCGATCTGCATTTTATACTTTGCGCCATCGACGCCCGACACTTTATTTCTTTACTTTGTATGAACAGATATAGCTCCGTCGTTCTTCCATATTGTTTATTTAGCACATACGCGATGCCTGTATTGAATCGTATATGCGATTGATCGTGAAACTGAAGCAACATTATGTAGCGCTGTGTGATAAAATGCTGGATGCTCGATATAACGGTGAACGTAAATTTTAGAACCTTAGAACTTTTATCTTTTTGTTTGATAACAGTATATAAAACCATGTCTTTTCCCAAAGTAGACACAGCCAACAATCTCTGAAAGACTCTAAGCTTACTCTCACGTTAGGTAGGTAAGAATTAAATATTTGGGCAGACAAGAATTATCATTCTTTCTCTTATTAATGTCATAAGGTGCGGCATACATAAAAGCACAAATAATTAATTTATTTATCAAAATGTCTTAGGTCAAGGTGGCGTCAGGCATGCAGTTCAGTAGATCATTAATTATTTTCACAGAATCTAATATTCCAATAAAACCAAATTCCTATCTACACATAAATATTCATATTTTAGAGAATAAAACAGTAAGTTTATATTTTTTGGAAGTTTGTTTTATCAAAAAGTCTAATAAGCAGTCTTTATAAGACAAGTATATTTACGTCATGTCTCAAATAAGTATATTTACGAAACAAAAGCAGGTTTCAAATCCAAATACATAAATCGTATGCAGTGCGCACCGTCGAAATCCAAACAGAATTGAAACTTGTACGGAAGCAATCTGGGACAGACTGAGCGGTCTACCGGAGCCCTGCGTAATTTAAAGAACAAACAGCCAACGGAGCGGGTTTACGTCCAATGCAACAAACTCCTATGCCCTGATTTAACTTACATTCCCTGGTTTAACTTACTCATTTGTGCTAGGTCACCTGGCGTCGTCACTTTGATTGGGATTCAGAATGTGTATGGGTTAAAGTTAAGCTATGGCCTTGTCGGACTCTATAACAAGTTGGACTTTGAAAATCTTTCTTTAAGCGGGGTTTCAGTAAATAAAAGGAAAAAAAATATGCGACTTCGAAAATATTATTTCACTTGTCTAAATTAGTCAAGTATTGAATAATGTTAAACGTCTGAATTAATCAAGTTAAATATAATATTATGTTCATCGTTAAAAACTGATGTCGCTATTATTTACTTTTTTCCGTGTGTTGCAAAAGGCGACTTAGGGATGGGATCATAAACTTAGGATTCCTCTTGTAGGTATTGTCTCCAAGAGCTACAAGGCTAGCAACCTGTTAATATTTGAATCTTGATTCCATCATAAACCCATACAGGACGTGGCCTTTAATTATTTTCAAGACTGTGTTGGCTCTGTATACATATAGGTAGTTATCTCTGTTATCAATTGTTCTCAGTTATAATACTCGATCAAAATTACTTCGACCGTCCTCAAAGCTAGTATAAACTCTTAGCAAAGCCGAGAACTAAGTCTGTTGGTATATGAAACTAGCTGTTGTCCGCGACTTCGTTCGTCGACAATCTTAATACATAAAACCTGACCTCCTGTATTGTTTCCTTAGAGTGTTGGAGGGATACGTTCTTGTAAACTCCATTTTAAGTCAGACCAAGACATCTGGGAGACCGGAGTCAAATCAGACCAATAGTTTTCGCGTAGTGCGAGTATATTTACTATCAAACAGACAGAAATTCTAAATATCACTTTTTTGGCTTCCATATATCTCCCATATCGATTTTTGCCAATATCTTTCAAGAACAGATATCGGTCAGTTACAGTTTTATTATATGTATGGATTTGGGGGCTCAAAAAAGAAATAGGCGTCTGATGAGTGCGGCTCAACGGAAGCGTTATCAAACCCACTTGATCTTGTCTTTGCGATTATTGAATAAATTTTTCCTTACTCGTGGAATTTATATCGAGTAAGTGTATTGGAAAATGTCGGAGAATTGTAATAATTTTTTTGTTCGTTTTTTATTTCTTCTAAGACTTCACTTGTAAGGACATCATTATATTTTTTTATTGACCCGCTTCTTTTAGGAATGTGTAATAAAAATCAATGATAAATGGTGTTTTATCAACTTTAACCAGCATCTTATTTGTAATAAAGACGGTGTGCTAAAGTGAGTTTACATAGTGCAGATTCTTCATTAATTTGGGGTTAAGCTCTTAAACTTAGGATTCTTCTTTTTACAGGCGATGAGCAAGTATCTGGTCACTATCAAAATCTTAATTTCATCATTGCGATATCTACCTGAACGCGGCTTTTCCATATTTTCGACACAGTTGGCTATATCTACATCCTAAGGGGTAAAAAGACGTAATTGTGTGTATGTAGGAATATTTTACATGTTATAATTGACTAATTATATTACATATTATATATTTTTTTTTGCGATCGCTAAAATGTTTTTAGGTTTCATCAGGAGACAGATAATCACGTTGATGCCCAACATATTAGAGCTAGGGGCAGGAGCGGTAATGGCGCTATGTTATTGTTATGATAGCATAAAGCGGGCTATGTATCTAATACAACGCAGGTGGCGCTAACTACCGGCAGTGTAGTGAAACTGTCGGCACTAGCGAGACACCTATACCATACAATGTAAGCTCACGCTTGGCAGAAATGTGTTAGAGTTTTCCGAGGAACAGAATTTAAAGTTAGAAATTGTATTTACTCAGATGACATGTTATGCAGCAAACGTACTATGTTGACAAAATAACGCCTACAGAATGAGTATCTACAGAATAGAAACTTATGGGATTATTGAAATACATTAATATTTTTTTATAAACATCCTTCTTCTTCCTAGTGTTAATGCCGGCTACATCCTCACCTCTCTATGGAGGAGCTCAGGGTCTGGTCTTTAACTGTGATCCTGGATTGAGTGCATCAGGTCTTTAACACGAAGCGACTCTCATCTGACTTCCGCAACTTTCGCAGAACAACCTAATCCATCATTCGATTATGGTTACATCATTGATTTGCTTCAATTTGAAGGTTTTGTCACGATGTTTTTCTTGCCGTTTTTGTAATTAATATCTAAATATACTTATATAAAAAATATGGGAGAAAGTAAGGGTAAAAGCTTTCTATAAATAAGGTAGTACCATTTCCATCGTTTACAATTCGTTTAAAGGTAGCTAAGAAATTTTAATAATTACCTATATCTAATCATAACAAATGTGTGTTAATTTATAAAACAGATCCACCTTGTGTTGTTTACGATATACTTAATTGTGAGAGTGAATCGCATAAAGTACTTAGCAGTGGAATATAATTGCAGCGGCTAGTAATTTATGGTCTGCGTCTCGGTTAATTCAGTTAAGCTACGCCAGCTTGAACTACCGTTTTCTAATTATTCTACAGTCCCACGGATTTGTCTTTTGTTAGATAATAATTATATCTAACATGCATAAGAACTAATTTCTATTTAATTCATCTTTGCATGTTTCCCATAATAATAGAAAAATATAAAACTACTAATTTTCGCTCGTCGCTACGCCCGTGTTAAACAGCTGACTAATTTCCGTTCCTATGGAAATTAGAGAAATATTTCTAGGAGGTAGTGTACTATATAAGAAACCTATTTGAAAAATTTGAAATAGCCTTGACCAGCCAGTCAATCAGTTTCTGCCTTTATAAGTATATTTGAATATATTATTATTATGCTAATACCCAATACTTGATATTGTACACTTTACTATAACAACATACAAATATCAATAATTTGGAAAGGCGCCAATTTGAAGCTAAAGTCAGGAAACTCATAATAATGTAACGATTGTAAAATACATAATGGTTACCAACGGTCTGGACAGGGCTGATGAAAGAAAAATATTAGTAGTATGAAATTAGAAGAATATAAAGAGTAATGATAATGAGAAATATAAAGAAAATACCTAAGTTTGTAGGAGATTAAAAAATGACGATAATAGAACTGCTATATGAATAAATAAAGTTACGCTTTGGTTTGATTCTAGATTCAGAAAATGAAATTTCCAAATTTGACATTATTCCATATTTATTTGACTACCACGAGCTCTAGACAAAATTAAGCATACCGCTTTTTCAGACGGGGCGAAGGGTAATTTTCCACATGCCACTTTCGGGCATACTTTTTTCAGTCCATACAAAATTAATCAATTTTTTTTCAAGTATGCTTCATTAGTATGGATTTCACATTCCTGAAACGTCAATATGATATCCATCTAACATTAATGTGAACTGGTCTGCATGAAATCCATACATCTACACTAATATTATAAAGAGGAAAACTTTGTTTGTTTGGTTGTAATGAATAGGCTCAAAAACTACTGGACCGATTTTAAAAATTCTTTCACCATTCGAAAGCTACATTATCCACGAGTAACATAGACTATATTTAATTTTGGAAAAAAATAGGGTTCCGTAATATATTTGGATTTTTCGGACACAAACTGAAAAAAATCAACCAAAAAGTTACTTATTTTGCGTACGCTGCCTAAACTACAAAAGATAGAACCATAAAATGTTTTAATTAATTGTAGATCTTATTAATATCTACAAAAAAGTCCGCGACACACTATACCTATCTATGTCGAGTGAGGCACAACAACCACATTTTTATTTAAAAATCGTGAATTTTTTTGGTCTACATTTAAACGCGTTTTTTTTACTCATGCTATTAATCCTTATCAAAATAAATAATTTCATCAATAAGTACAGTTTATGTAGATAATATTTGGTCTTTGAATGATTAAAATTGGACGTTTGGTTTTGAAGTTGTGGTGAAATTAAAATATTACCATTTCTGCTGCACGGCCCGGGACTGCAGGCAGAAGTGACACTTTTGCCGGGAGCAAGACTTGGTTAGCCGCTTTGCGGGCGGTCCTTTAGTTAGTTCTAAAAGAGGATATATTTAGTATCAGCTGTGCATCCGTGCGAAGCCGGGGCGGGTCGCTAGTTAGGTATAATTTGTATTTCGGTTTTCCGTCCTTTCAGACATAGTGCGCGTGTATAATAACACGCGTGGAGCAGCGGGCGGTAAGCTAGTATAAAATAAATGTGTAAAAACTGCTTTTTTATGCAACTTGTGTATTTAGACTACACAGGTGTTGCTAACAGGGACTATGCAACGGAAATTGCCGTCGGCCGTTGTGTTCTATGGCGGCCAACTTAGCTGCCTTGTCTAATAGTGACGCGTCAGGCATTCTTCAATCGATGGTGAGGGAATATCGATAGAACATTTTCATTAAAATTGTGGTTTATGTTTAAATATAGTTCCGCCTTCGCATTTGCATTATACGTAGTAAAAATTAATTTCCCAAAGGTTGCAAAGGCTATAATACATTTTCTAGACGCCACAATTCCTGCATACCTACTCTACTTGTTTTAGTCCATAGACATACCAATTTACCAATCTTTTCACGAAGGTAAACTTGTCGAATACTCTTGAACTACCTGTGAAATACAAACGAGTACAAACAATAACAGACAGGAATTCTAAAGACAACATTTTGGCTTCTGTTGTTTTTATAAAAGCCCTACATCGTTTTTTTGCCAAAAAAAAAATTTTACACGAGTTCCTCTCTGGATCTGGTTATCACTTCGATAACGCAACCAGGACTAACATTAGTAAGATAATTACTCAATCCAGGATCTTGGCCAAAGACAGACCAGGACTATATCCTTTTTTTGATTAACCTATTTCTTTTTACCAAAAGTAATATATTTTTCTCTACAAAACTAGACTCTAAAAATACTTTTTCACATGAAAATAACCAAGATTATCTCAACGTTACCGCGCACAGCCCTTTGAAACCGCGCCGGCCACACGGCCGCCTGTTAATTGTAGCTCCACACAGAAAACAATTAACAGCACCCGTTTGCATCGACATATACCTACTTTCATATGGATAAAGTGTATGATAATATTCGTTTAGTATCGTGCAAAGAGCCCTTTTGGATGTGATTTTAATTGAGTTGTAGTATGTTGGGTATTTGGGCAGGTTTTTTGTTAAGGAAAAACTATAATAATAATTTTTGAATTGATATTAAGAATCTTCAAATAATAATAACTTTAACAAATCGAACTAATGCATATAAATAAAATGCATAAAAAAATAATGCAATAAGAGTTCATTGGTACGAGTAAATAAATAGCCGCGGTAGGATTTGAAAATATGCATTACACTTTATTTAACCATGACTAATCGACGACGATCGATAGGCTTTATAGTGAAATATCTTGACCTGACTGTTAAGAATTTCCTGGCTACCAAAGCTTCCGGTCAGGTTATGTATGACACATTCACATCACGGTGCATGTCATTTTGAAACTTTGTAATTTTGAACTACTAAATACATCATTTATCATTAAATTTCATTTTTTCATATCATTCGTTCGATAAAATTTATTATTTATACTTGAGTTTTATTATTATTTCAGAAAAGTTTTAAATTTTGTAACAATACATTAAGTTTCAGTTCTGATTGGTGATCGGTGTCAAATTCATAATGATCTTTAGCTTTCATGCTGCTGTTGATTATCTGGTAGTGGGGAAGGGAGTGTTTTTTTGGTAGGAGATGTATATTTTTGGCGATCGGCTTGTACCTTGCTATTTTTCTGAATCTCAATTCTACCATTAAGCCATGAGATATAAAAACGTGACGGGAAACATTATGAGGAAACCTGCACATTCGGGCAACTGGATGTGTTACCATATGATCCAATACGGTTTAGGCTTTCCTGCATAGGTTACGGAGATCAGATGGGAGTTGCTTCGTATAATGACTCACCCAATCCAGGATCCATGGTCATGAGCTTACCCCGAGCTCCTTTCACAGTGGTAAGGATGCAACCGGAACTATAGCCAGGAAGAAGTAGAAGATATAAAAACGTGATATTGGTTTAAATTCTAGAACTCACGCTATAGACTTTTCTTCTCGAAAAAACAAGTATTCGTAGATATAATTTACATCAGAATCTTAACTTAAAACTGTGCAAGAATTAGCTATCTCCGAGAACATGACATTAACAAATGGACGATTAACCTTTGTCCCTTATGACGGCTGCATCTCTGCGAATTCTGGAAATCTCGGAGAAAATGTTTTAAGCGGCGTTTAATCTTGTGTAATGTAAAGGAGTTGTAAGAAGTGATAAATATTAATTTAACCTTAAAACTTAAGATATGTGGAATAAATTTTCGCCTTTGACAGTAAAATTTTATTACGATGAAAAATCTTTACTTAATCAATTTATAAATTCAAATAGGTAGGTCAACGTGAAAGTTGTTTGAGGTTCGGCATTAAAACAAAGGAAATTCAATTATCATTTTCTTTTCACGCTTCCCTTTCATCTTTGCACGCCCAAAACCTTTCACAACTTTGACTTCCAAGAGTTATGTCACTTTACAAATGGAAGTAAACAAATGGATCACAAATGAAAAGGGCGCCCTAGCCCTTACAATGTTAAACGACCTTAATGTGGTAGGTTTGACGTTGCATTAAGGAACAATAGCTGAAACTATAAACTAGATTCGGCTTTATCTTCACGATTGTTGTAAAACAAAGCGGTTAACTAAAAGCTTGTGCTTAATAAATGCGTCCATGACAGGATTTTGGTACACGTGAACATGAACAGTAATAGTTTGTGGTTATGTTAATGATGATATCTATTCATGCTTGTTTGGTATATTTTTATTTCACAGTAATTGACACAGTTACCAAAAATAGTACATAGTTACAAAGAAAATAAATCATTTGCTATGGTGAACTTATCCCATGAAGGGATCTCTTCCAGTCAATCGGCAAACAAAAAAGGAAACTAGATAAGTAAAAAAGCGGAAAGATGCTTTTATTATTTTACTAGCTTCCCCCCGCGACTTCGTCCGCGCGGATGTCGGTCTTCGCGTGGATGGTTTATTTTTCCATTTTGAGTAACTCTGGCAATGACATCTTATAAATATATATTGGACCCAATTACGGCTAGGCCTATAATAATTAAGGAGATCCCTCTATTGAGCTACTGCTGTTGAGTTCGCATTCTGTAGTAAGTAGTCCGGTCAACATACATACAGACATAAAATCACGCCTCTTTCCCGGAGGGGTAGGCAGAGACTACCTACCAAGTCCGGTCAATTTAGACCAAAAAATAAAAATGAAGCTACATTAATTCCCGTCAAGCTGAAAATGAGTATAATTGTTTAAAACACAATCAAAAGCATTATTTCAAAATTCCCCATGATTCCGGTTTAAGGAAAAAAAATTACCCACGGTCAAAGGTAAAAAAATGGGGTTTTCACGATTTTCTTCAAAACGGTAAGTTTTATCGGATAATTACCTCAGACATAGATTGTAGATCATAAAGTTATATGTATATTATGACGCTTGCAACTTTTTGCATCGTTATATCTCAGAAACGGTAGCTTTATTGAAAAAAATTATTGTTACCTTTTTTATAGATAACTTTATGATCTACAATTTATGTCTGAGGTAATTTTCCGATTTGAAAAACTTACCGTTTTGAAGAAAGTCGCGAAACACCCATTTTTTACCTTTGACCTTGGCTAAATTTTTTTCCTTAAACCGGAATCATGGGAAATTTTGAAATAATGCTTATGATTGTGTTTTAAACAATTAGGTATACTAATTTTCAGCTTGATGGGAATTAATGTAGCTTCGAATGTCTAGATTGACCGGACTAAAGTATTTTTTTCATAATAATTAGAAGCGGCCCGCGTGTGCCGCAAACGGTTCAAGTTAAATCCGACTTTCGGTGCTACAGGTTACGGCGCTGAATCCACTGCGGGTAATGTAACGTATGTTCGCGGTTCTATAGAACAACGTTTATGGATAAACTGAAAAATTAAGATTTTTTTTCTTCGTATTTTTCCAGGATAAAAAGTATCCTATTTTATGCCCAGGATAATAAGGTATAATTATACCAAGTTTCATCAAAATCGAACCGTTAGTTTTCACGTGATGCGTGAACATACAGACAGACAGACAAAAAATTTTTTAATCACATATTTGTGTTTGGTATCGATCCAGTAACACCCCCTGCTATTTATTTTTTCAATATTTTCAATGTACAGAATTGACCCTTCTACAGATTTATTATATGTATAGATAGATTTTATACTCGTAAGTACCAATTTTTTTATTATTATCTGAAGATTTAATTATATTATACATAGATAACTATGTATAATATAATAAAATCTTAACAATAAGGTTAATTTTGTCAGAGGAATGTGTCGTTTGAAATCATCAAAATTCAAAATTTAATTTCAGTTCAGTGGTAACCTAGTTTAGCAGTTGTATGAAAATGCTTAAGTTAGATATGAAGATTATATTTAGGAGAAGTAGATTTAATTAGACTTGAGTACTTTAACTTACGGGTGAAGACAGAGCCAACAGTCCCGCAAATACTGAAAGGCTACGTTTGCCGTAAGGCAATGATGGAATTTAGATTCAAATACTTAGTGAAATATTTATTTGGTTTTAAAGAAAAATACCACATTATATTAATGCTTTCTTAAAGTGCACTTAATGTAAACATAATACTAAAGGATAAAGCTTATAAACCTGGGATTTGTTGTTTTAGGCTTTGGGCCAGCAACCTGTCACTATTTAAATCTCAATTCTATCTTTGAGATAAAAAGATGAAAGGTGGCCTATCTGTCTTTTCAAGACTGTTGGCTCTGTCTTGCCGCCCGCAGAGGATATAAACATGATTATATATATATTTGTATGTATGTACATAAAACTAAACACCACTAAGACTTTCAAAATAAAATGTCTTTTATCTGCAAATTATTTGAGCAACCTTATAACACGTCCATTACATTCGTGCATCCCCGAGTCAAGTTTCCACTTTGAAAATCAGACTCTCATGAAATCAGAACAATGCTGAAACAATCCTGCTTAGTATTCAGATGGATGCTGAAACACTTGCAAAGCGGATATATTACTTGAGAAGCAGACTTGAAATCATGTGCATTTCAAAGTATAGTTTTCAAGCAATTAGTCTAGTGGAGGATTCTCGAACTTGATGAACTTCAACTTGTGTTGTACTGTTTCCGGCGCTATAAAAAGGTAATAGGACTATATAATTTCTTTGTCTTAGATGTTGAAATAAGTTTTTTATTTACTGCAAGAATCTTTTTTTAATAAAATAGAATAGATTTATTCAAATTTGGAAACAAAGTATCACTTATTGACGTCACATCACTTAAATCTAATTATAACTACTACCGCTTCTAAAGCGCATGGGTAGAAGAAGCGGCGGAACAAATAAATAAAGTCTTGTCTGCTTGCCCAAGCACCGGAAGATGGGAAATTGTTTGTGACTAGGTTCCACCATAACCAACGATGTCAACGACTACTGCTTTAGCGCCGGGAGTCCCTTCTTACTCTCGGGCTAGTACTGTAGTACTCGTACTACACGCATACACACGTTATATACTTTCTATGATACAACCTGGCAGAAGAGTGACTTGTCGGCCTTCAATTTCTCGAGTACCATAATCTAAGCTGCTTCCTTTAAACGAGTTTATTTTAAAAAGTTCCATCAACAGATGTAATTATTTTACGTTCTTAATTGAAAAGGCTAATAAAACTAATTACAAATATTGTTTAAAACATACGGGACAATAAGTAGGAAAGTTTTCTTATCCAATATGAGATGGATACCAGTTTTACTTCAAGCTGAACCATGAACGACTCCTGAGGAGGATGAAGGAGTCGTTCATCAGAATCTCTATTTGGACATTCTGTAAGACTAGATCTAATTTGGTTACGCTAGCTTATAGGAATGCAATGTCACACCAACTATGCGTGTGGGTATTGTTAATTTAGGTGAAAAATAATATTTAATTTAAGTTACGTTTTTGTGGTTTTGCATTGACTTCACAAATTATATGAAACCTAACAAATGAGCAATCAAGTAAACGGTTTATTCTACTTTGGTCACCTTTGACCAATATGTGGCTACTTTACCCGCAGCTGATAAGAGCAAAAAAATAAATGTCAGTGTACATTTGAACAAATAACTACAGATGCATCTTAATATGTTTATTTCTTCTTAAAAACTCACAGTAAACAAAGATTAAACTTTGTGGGATTTCAAAAAAGCTTTTAAACATCATTTCTATGCACCACTGATTTCACTTATTTTACATTAACTAATTTGCAATTCAACAAAACAACATTTAAGAAATACAAATTTAAAATGGCTAGAAAACATGGTTTCCAAGAATATCTTAAGTACTAAAAAGCGTTATCTCAATAGTATGCTTCACGCGATTTTTTATTTTAAAGCGAGTAGTGAACTTTGCGTGTATATTGTAACCAGTAAGTAGGTACACCTAGACAATTTTACAGACAGGGAAAATTAATTTGGAAATATTATTCGTTTGCTCTTTATTTTTATTGAAATTAATATCCTAATGATTATTATTGTGATTTCATTAATAATTAAGTACATTTGTATGACGTATAGTTAATATATTTTTTAATACTACATCAATAATGGCGTAATGTATTATAAGATAGCTCCAAAAGTTAACTATCATATCCAATCACGGTATAGAATCATGACTTGTAATGACAGGCAGAACAGGCGGGACAGGTAGGACAGGCAAAGAATATAAGTACATACCTATCTAGTTATTCAAATGTTCGAGGAAAACTAATAGTAGGTTTATAAGATTTTCATTGAGTCATTCAATGGTATATCTAGCTGAACGCGGCCCTAGTATTTTGAGACTAATGGCTCTGTCTATCCCCTAATGGATTAAGTCATAATATATGTATGTAAGTTCAACATTTTAAACAAATTTCCAACGTGAGTAATTTCATCACATAGTCACAATCAGCGGAGTTTCCATCTCCCTGCTGAACAAACATCATGGAATAATAATGCGCGTAAATGATTTATCCTCAGTCCACCCCGACTATTGACTGAGCGTGGGTTCATGAGATTCTGGTTGACAATCATTTTCATTCATCAATCATTAAGTTCAGTTGGAGTTGTTTACTTATTTGTATAGGCGACTAGGTTATAGGGGGATACGTAAGATTGTGACTACTTATTTGGTACTTAACGGATTAGGTACCTAATATGATTATTCTTGCTTCTCTGCTTTACTGGTTAGTGTTATTTGTTGTATTTTCGTTGAGACTTTGCATTTAGCATATAAATAGTATTAGATAGTAATAAGATAATTTATGGTAACCATGCCATTATGTTTGTTGTTACAATTTAAATGGTAGGTAATATTTACTTGTATATTTAGAAAATATTGTATGCTAGCCAAACTAAGACGCAATAAAGGGAATTAAAAAAACATTAAATCATATTAGAAAAGGGTTTGAAGTCAACTAAAAGAAAAATTGTTAACATATCCATAATAAAACAAACGCAGACTAAACTTGTTTATAGTTATTTATAATGCGTCTTCAGATGTATTTACAGAGCTCTCTTCATATTGTTTTTATTGTAGAAGTGCACTCAAATTTCCTGTTGCAGCTTTAATATTCAAAAAGGTTTTCAACGCTGAAGCATATCGGTAAACATTGCCCTTTTTAAGTTCATGATACTGACCGTAAAGTGATTAAATTAGTAAAATATACTAAGACGATTTAACAGAAAGATTAGTATGTGATATTCACAACGATGAAATAACAGTTCTATTAATACTTTTCTTTTACCGTGGAAAACTAATGATGCGTCTTCAACTAAATTTAAAGAATATAATATTGTTTTAATTATAGAAGTGCACTCGTTTTCTGTTGCATCTTTTATATAAAAAGGTTTACAATGCTCAAACATTGTCTTTTTAAGTTTATGATAGCGGCCGTAAAGTGATTAAATTAGTGAAAATGTGTTGAGAGGATTTAACTGAAAGATTAGAGTGTGACATTCATTAGTGGCAATCAGTCAAGCGACTAAGCAGGGAGCTTCCGACAGGCTGTACTTATCTAAATAGGATCGGAGTCGTGCGTGATGGATTTTAAGACCCTCGTCCAAGGTAGGTCCTATCGATTTATGATACAATTCGGCCGTTAAGAATTTTAAGTATTTTTGTTAATCGTCTTCGGCTGAGTATCCCATAGAAGAACCGTTAGACAATGTATTAGCATTAAGTTAAGCCTCTTGTCAACAGTTTATAGGTTTTATTTAGTAAACTTTAATAAATAAATAAAAAAGATTACCTTAATTTTATTCATTTACAATCAAGTAAAAATAAAGATGCAATATAAGTAAGCAAGTGTAACTTAATAAATAACAACACCTAAATTTTCATCTTGCTTACTTATGTCGCATATTTATTTTCATTTGATTGTAGATAAAAAAAAAATTAAGAAAAGTGAAAATATTGCAAATCTTACGGGAGCAGCCCTTTTTTTCCAAATTAAAAGTATCCCTATGTCCTTTGCAGTTCGCAGTACTCCTGATGGCCATTAGCGCGCTACAAGTGTGGTTGCCCATGATGCTATAATATAATGGTACTAAAGTTCACTGAAAATAAATGTATGATGGTTGAACATACAATATTTTTAATCACATTTATCGATTCGGTATTAATTCAGTAATACCGTGGCTTGTTTTAAATATTTTTGATGTATAGAATATACCCTTCGATAAATTTAATGCAATTTACAAAATAAGCAACAATAATTTACTACATGATTAATTTATATGATTCCTGTATAACTAACTACTTATACATATATGACTTCTATTTCCATTTCTCCATGCACTAACATACTAATTTACACGAATAAACATTGGTTGGTATCCTACTAATACAGGAAAATGTTATAGAATTTATAAGTGTAATTTAATTTTGTATACGTAAGCCGCTTTGAACCGTTCCGTAAAATCTCATACTCAAAACACAGTGTACCGAAAATTCAGATTAAACGTGACTGTGGATCCCTATCGCGCACACAATAACGAGAGAACAAAATAGTAGGACACTTCTATTCAGGATTGTTCAGTTCCAATTGTATTCTCTATTTATCGAATATTTGAATCTCACACTTGCAATCATTAATACAAAAAACATGTTTTTATAGTTTCAAGGAAAAGTCAAACCATTGTTTGATTATTAGACAGATGTTACAAATGCCATAAGTCAACGTAGGAATAACAGAATTTCAAAAACATAGAACATTAACACTAGATTCCAGTGATCTGTACATTCCTTTATTTGTGCTGAGTCTTAGGGTAATTCGCAATAACATAGCGCTAATGATCCAGCATTCACAAGGGAGAATTCTCAGCTAACTGCGACATTAAGACCTTCTTATTTGGCTATTTCACTTCGTTATGGGCGTTTGTGGACGTTTGCGGAAAAATGTCCAGCTTATGTAACTGAGGAATATATTATCTAACTTTTAAGTACAGTTGATATGGAAATTTGTCGAGTATCTCGCTTTTGAGAAAGAATGCATACAAAATAATTATTATATTAATAATTATACATACAAAGTGTATACATAACCACATCTTTATCTCCAGGTAGACGGAGCGAACAATCTCGAAAACGTAGAAAGGTACATTAAACTGTATGGCCTTATGATGGAATTGAGATTCGAACTATGATAGCCCATCGCCTAAAAGAAGAATAATAAATTCATTCAATACTTATTTTTTTGTGGGAAAGATACGAGTACAATCAATTTGTCAAGGAATAGGCAATATTCATAAAAATCTGTGGGGTAGTGCGTGTAAGATATACCGCTATTTAAATATTTTTGCGCTTATTAATAGAAATTCGGTAATATCCAAATTGATGGCTATTGGGAAAGCTGTAAAAGTATTTAGCCACAAAATTAAATTGCAATTCTCTTATTTAGCGCCAGACAAGTAATTTACTCATAGAAATCGGAATAATGAAGATGAGCAAAATATTCACCAAATCTTTGAATTAAGTTATCCCGAGATAGACAGTTGCAGTTATTATTTTAAAAAGAAAAGGAGTTCATTATATAGTAAACACAAGAATAATAGTCCGAAAGCAGAGCAAGCAATTTTCTTGCGAAAATTGAACCTCTCACAAAAAGCATCTTAAAAAGATTACTTAATCCAATATTCTGAAGTTGTTACAAAGTTGGTATTAATTTTCATTCACCATTCACAAACTACTTCCTTTATAGCCAGCGCAAATTAATACCTACTTGTAGATCTTTTAAAGCATCTGAAAGAATATTGAAAAGCAGAATAAAAATATCGGAAAGAACTCCACAGATCAATATACAAATTGCACATGCTATATCTAGGTCATCTGCTCATAACCCTGTTAGTGGAAGAGGGATGAAGTCAGACGTGCCTTAAGTAAAAGCACTAACCACAAATTAGGTAGGTACCCAAAAATATACGCCATGAGAGACAGGCATATTTTAGGCGCTAATCGTGGAAATGTGTATCTGTGAAATATGAATCTAGGTCATCTCATATTGCATTCTGATTTTCTGCTGTAATAATGAGAAACTTATTGTTGTGTCTTGATGTGAAAATGGTCTTTTACTTTTAACATAGTGAGTTTATTCTCCATTATTATATAATTAATATTACATCTAGTCATGCAAATCTCATACATTTTACCATTTTATGCCAACTTGCTTATTGAGCATTAAAGTAATTAAATAAAACCAACAGTATTATTAATAATGTTTTTGCTTCTTCTTAGTTGCACTGTTAGATTGCTAAAAAGGGTAGAAAAGGTATAAATAGTGTTGTGGTAGATTAAGATATTCATTTGTTAAGTAAATACAATAAGATTTCAATAAAAAATCAACTGTTAAAGTCAAAGTCAAAGTCAAATTATTTATTGCAAATGTAGGTAACACAAGGGATGTTATATACATATAAATAGTACCGCTACATTTTACCTTTCGGCATGCAATTACTGAAGTTCAGATTTTATAAAATAAATAAATTTCTATAATAGTTCTGAACAACCATTTGAAAGGCACTTATTTAAAGGCTCTTACTGAAAGAAATGAGTTAGATTATTCACAAAGCAGGAACGGGGATAACTGTTTTTATCAAGATGACCAACTTCTCAAGCCGGTCAGATGGGCGGATCGGCGAGTGCGCTACACGCTAAACACACATCGAGCTAGACATGGATTCAATTAGTGTGGGGGTGTGTGGAGCATGTAACACGCCACGGGCGCACGGCGTCGTGCCGAAGCGCCTGCGGCTTCCTGCACCCACAGCACTTAGGGCTTTCGCACTGGTGCAAGGTACAGGTGAGAGCGATTTTTAACTAAGACCGTAATACGATTCGATGGATAAGAAAATATAAAAACCTTTTCCCTCTAGAGAAGAGAATATTAAAAAAATGAGATATTTAGAGTTGAAAGTCACTATTCTTATGCTACAATTGATCATGATAAAATATGTTTCACCTACAACACACATCGAGCTAGACATGGATTCAGTTAGTGTGGAGGTGTGAAGAGCCACGTGCGCACGGTGACGAAGCGCCTGCAGCTTCCTGCACCCACAGCATTTAGGGCTTACTCAGTGGCGTGACGTACACGGGACAGCGATTTCTGGCCAAGATGGAAATAATGTCTGTACTACTAGAGAAAAAAAAATTAAAACCGGACAACTCTAATGATAGGGTTACCGTCTGAACACCACCGTAACTTTGTTAATTCTTAAATACTAGGGACGACACGGTTCTAACAGCAGTATGAGCTAGAAGTATCATTATTTTATTGAAATAAATCAGTAAATTTTATTGAAAGAATATGTCTGATAGACCACACACAAAAATAATTTAGGCTGTTATCAATCCGTCGATGGAATTTTGATTGCATTTGTTAAACACGACACTGTCCACTGTTCTTTTTTACTACTAGGTATATTTTTGCTATAAACAGCAAGGAATAAAGAAATTACGTTCTCCTCTATTCCACTATAATCGTTATCTCTCTTTATTCCAAACATGTCTTAGAATATATTTGTATATATTTTACGACTCACCTGTTATCGCCACTTCTTAAGACTTGGGCAGTAAGAAAAGAGCCGCGTCCGAATTACCTGACTGACACGCCACTAGCTTCCATTCTGTTGCTGGTTAGCACTTGCCACTAGCATTAGTATCATATTTTACACCATTTAATAAGGCTCTTTCCGAGATTGAGTAAGGGCTTTTGCATTAAAACTAAGTTGGTTATAGTTTAACTAAAGAGGTTACCTACATTGCGGTTTTTGCTTCTTAGTGCAACGCTCTTACATTAAGTGGCTCATTAGATGTGGCAAATTAACTTAAGATGGCGAGTCTGATTTTATGTACGTTTGACAATTATAAGCTTCTTTTGAATAGTTAAAACTGATGTTATTTTTCAACTGCTTATTTTACGTTACGTTAAATCAGATGTTCAAAATTCAAGTGCGTAAAAAAAATTTCAGGTTATGCAAATCATTAAAAGAATTTATTCATTGTCTTCATTACAATAAAAAATAATTTAAATTCAATTCCGACAGATAATAACTCTATCCTACTTCATTACAAATTTCATTAACACTAAACAAAGAACAATTGGAACCAAAAATGTGCGCACGGATTAAACAAATCCTCTAACCAATTTATGTACACTTAATTGCAGCTATAATTAACACACAACATTCGTATTAACAGGCAACCACATTTAATTAGGGTATTATGAGCTCATACCGGCAGCAGCACCGAGCATGTAACAATTCATTTCACGGCATGTGACGATATGGGAATGAATAGAATTAGCCTGTTTAGAAAATCAAGCAATATACTAGGCGAGTATAAATAAAAAGGTGGAGTGGGAAGGCCGAACGTCCCTTGATCAAATTAACTGTAAAGAAGTGACTGAGGTCTGGCCTCCGCAACCTTTGGGATTTTAGCAAATATTTTGTATCTTCATCTGTCTTTTTGTAATTATTAGTTTCCCGGTTAACCAGCTGTGAAGTACATATATATATTTGTATACATATCTATATACAAACAAATATATACGGGAAAAATACGTATTTTATTGACCCCGCGTTAAAGTCAATAGGCCGGTTAACTTCAGGTTTTTTTTTTTCACGCGATGGGAGAGCAATCTGTCACTATGTGAATCTAAAATGATGAAGTTTCATAAAGTAACAGTTTTTTTAGGCGATGGATGTTAGTTAGGTATTTTGTTTTGTTGTGGATCAATTTGTCGGTTATCGGTTGATTTATTATTTAAAGAAAATAATTTTACCATACGGTACTTGATTTGTCGGGAATAGATGCGAGTAAGACTTAAAACAGAATAAATGGATCGTATTATGTCTTTAATCGATCGACATAATGATGAACGAATATTTCAAAAATGAATACTTGTTTCACAAATGAAAACGTCTTTTCAACTTAAATAAAATGTAGTGGAACAACTAACTTCGTCACCGTAGACGATCTTATACAAAGCAATTTGCTAAGTCTTCTTAGAAACTACTTTATAAGTTTATAATAAAAGTACAATAATTAAGTTTTAATTCTATTTACGTAAGGTCGTAATAAAACAAGGTGCATTTTACGGGAGACAGTTAAAAGTTCGACGTTGCAATTGCAACTAGCTACGACATGCTCTACGCAGTGTCGTAGACCGCTACGCTTTAGTAACTCGTAGACGTCTACGAGTTTACACCAGTAAGTAGACACTTTGTTTTCTGTACTTTGTTAAATGGTGTTAAATATTTTGTGATATAAGATAAATAAATGGAAGATGGAAGTTTACCGTCAAATTACCAACATCTTTATAAGCAGTACAACTCCAGTGATTCCTTCTTTTTTCAACTTTCTGAGGATGCAGTCATGTGTAACATTGTAAAATCTTTACAAGTATTTTTTATTCATTCCTAATGAAAAAGGAATCAATGAGTTTAAAACGAAAATCAGAATTTGGTTGAACTTACAAGTTTTGATGCAAGTGGCGTCATCTATCAACGCCTTAGAGCACCGTTTAGTGGCAAATAAGTATAACTTTCTTATGTAACAAATTGTTTAAAGAATATAGCAAATGCGTGGGTTAAAAGACCTATAAGAGATTAACTTTATGTACCACAAGGTTTATATATAATAATAGAGTTTGATTCATTGTTCGTTTTCAAAAGGTTTGAATTTTTCGATTTTTCATGTGGCTTATATAAATGAGCTACCGAACTCCTGATTAAGTATATTTTTTTCTATTTAAATACACAACACTACTTACATATCCATGCACATAGTACATTTTATAAAGAGCAACCGAAAATGATGCATGAGTTTTATTGCACTCGAAAATGGACCGACCACATTTTATCTCAGGATGCATTTGCTTGTTTTATGAACCGTTTCATTTTTCAGGCTCCGAATACGGGAAACGGAAGTGTCACATGAGTACTCGAATTTCGTACTTTTACCTTTTATAAATAGCCTATAGGTATATGGGGAGACAGGCATTTACAACCGAATATTTGCTTGACACTTACATTATGGTTTTTCCTTGTGTTTCCTGGCACCTGAATGAAGGCGACTAAGAGAATAGGTACCTCCATCTAGTGCAGCTTTTATGATCCAATATGAGTTAGCGATAAATATAACGGAGATTTTTTATCAATTTAAAATAAATTTTAATTGCAATAAGAGCGTAACCGAAGTGGTGCTCTTTTATGTAAATTCCATTTTGAAACCGTCTAACGAAACACAAGCATACTTTGAAATTTCCTAAAACAAATCAAATTTTATATCAATAGCCAATTCAGTCAAGAATCAATTTTCCATCGGGCAATTATTAATGGGGTGTAACAATGGCGGCAGGAATTTAATCCGGATTAACAATTGTAATAGGATCATAATCGGCTCGGTTATGATGGTGTACTCGACTCGGTGATAAATTTTACAAAGCTTGTGTACGTGCTTATTCCGTGTGGTTTCCGGCAGTTCAGAATTGGAACATTCTATTTTTATAGACGGGTTACACAATTCAGATTGAGTTAGCCTCAAAGTAAGTTCGAAACTTGTGTCATGATACTATAGTTTATGATAAATACTTGTATAGATAAACATCCAAGCCATTCAAAGACATTCATTTCATTTCTCCTGTGTCACAGAAAAGCGCACTACCACTGCGCCACAGAGGTCGTGATATCTAACATGACAATCGTGAAAAGGAAAGTAAAAATCAATCAATAAGTAAAAGCCACCCTTGTTTGTTTGTAAGGGTTAGTATTCGAAAATACTAATGCGATCATAAAAATTCTTCCAATGGTAAAAAGTTACATTATTGCGACTGTTTTCTGGTATGGCACATGGTCATAGCAGTGGCCTGTGTCTCTAGTGTTATGTATACAAACATAGTAGACATTACTGGTATAACTTCCTAAGCTATACGTTACGTTTTTCATTAGTTATTACAACCAGAATGAAGCCAGATGGTCTCTCGTTTAGAATGATATTTTTTATTTACTTATCATATGAGAAAAGTTGATGTATTCCATGATATTGCGAAAGGCGTACGATTTTTCCATCTTTTCAATTCTCGTTTTTCATTTTATTTGCTCGGAGAATTTAGCAAAGGGAGTCAGTAGTAGAACTTAAAAAAAATTGCTTAAAATAAGGCATTACAGTATAACCAACAAGTAGATATCGATCAACAAACGGAGCAAGACATACCATAGTATACCTGACATCCTTATCTGAAACTCTTACATTTTTCAGTCTTGTGACTCTTGCGGTATAGATAGATGAAAGTCACAAAACTTGAAGGCTTGTTTAGTTAAACAAATTCAACACCAGAAAATATCTATATTAAATAAAATCAAGCATTAATATAATTTGTACCAAAACTAAGATGTTGTTTTAGTACTATCTCATTAATAAAACTTATTGTTATTCAAGATAATAAAAGATGTCTTTATTTCAGCCGTTAAAATACTTCAGTCACACCAATACAGCAAATTTCACTGTAAACCCCTATAAAGTGCAGTAGGACTAATCTTCCTACTTTGTCTGCCATTCAGGTATAATAATTTAGGTGAATTGTACCCCTGGTTGCACTAACTGTTTGCATAAAGCGGACGTCCTATCCCGGCTAGACCCGGGGGAAAATGATGTTTTTCCCCTGCAACTTAATAGATATAACGATATTATGAAACGAGTTCTTCGTTTTAATGTGCCTTAATTACCATTAAATATTTTGATTCTTAAAAGTGTATAGGAAAAAGGTGACAAAAAAAGTTTAAACTTTTTTGCATAATGCAAACATTGTTAAGCTGTAATTGTTTTTCAGATTTAACTTAAAAACATCATGTTTAGTTTCCTGTGAAAATGTATCTGTATATATGCAACAGCATCGATTAAAATTGATACTTTTTAATCGGAGGAATATTATACAATAAAATTGATAATAATATAATTGAGACGATACCAATTCGAATTATAAAGTGTAACAAATAATATAAAACTAGAGTAACATTTTCCAAACCATATGTAATTAAATGTGTAGCGACAAATACCTACTGAGAATAAGTTTTATTGGCTGCCATAGTAACAGGTGCAGAATCTATTGCAAGCTTAATTCTCAAGTAATCCTTAATTGGGTACTGTCTGCTACAACTTTAATAACTTTATCTGGCCGCTCTAATTGATTTTGGTATTATGGATGATTTTATTGTGAGATGTTACTATTTTGTTTTAGTACAATGCTTGGCGTCTTTGTTTCTCAAATTGAGTAGAGAGAGCTTTGGTAATAAAGCCGGTTTAGAAGTTTCAACGACATTATTCTACTACTAATAATAGGTAGAGTACTATGAAGTATAATTATAAAAATAATCTGAAAGCCATATACCCAATTCAGCCATATAATGACAAGACGATCCACTTAACTCCACCGACAAGTGTGAGCTCTTAAAAGGAAGAAAATGATAATCTCGGAAAAGGCTTTTGCTATCTGGTTGACGACGCTACTTCCTTAAGTTTAAAGAAAGATAAATATATATAATCAACGTTGTTATCCCTAACGGGGTAGATAGAGCAAACAGTCTCCGATAGACAGAAACGGCACGTTAAGGTTGAAAGAAAGATAGATTAATACATACATACGTAAAATCACGCCTCTTTCCCGGAGGGGTAGGCAGAGACTACCTCTTTCCACTTGCCACGATCTCTGCATACTTCTTTCGCTTCGTCCACATTCATAACTCTCTTCATACAAGCTCGGCGGTTTCGGGTACTTTTGACCTGACCAAAGGGTCAGGTCAAAAGTACCTGGTAAAGACCAGGACGTCCTTAATTTGATCAAGATACGTTCGTCTAGATCTTCCCACTCCGACCTTTCCCTCCACACTCTCCTTGTATATCTGCTTAGTCAACCTGCTTTCATTCATCCTCTCCACATGACCGAACCATCTTAACATACCCTTTTCTATTCCTGTAACTACATCTTCTTTCACATCACAACATTCCCTTATCACGCTGTTCCTTATCCTGTCACTCAATTTCACACCCATCATACTCCTTAACGCTCTCATTTCCACTGCATTTATTCTGCTTTCATGCTTCTTTTGCCATACCCAACTTTCACTCCCATACATTAATGTCGGGACCAACACGCCCCTGTGCACAGCCAGTCGAGCCTTTTTGGATAGTTTCTGACTGCTCATAAAGGCATGCAAAGCTCCATTCACCATGTTCCCCGCGTTCACTCTCCTTTCAATATCACTATCATACTTGCCATCTGATGTAAACTTTGATCCTAGATATACAAACTCTTTCACTTGCTCCACTTTTTCTCCTCCAATCAAAATATTACATGCTGTCATTTCTTTCTCCATTTCAAAAACCAGTGTTTTAGTTTTACTTACGTTCACTTTCATTCCTTTCTCTTTTAAAGCTTCATGCATACAGTTTACCATCTCCTGTAACTCCTCCGCTGATGACGCCAGTATAACCTGATCGTCGGCATAGAGCAGACATTTGACGAGTAACTCATTCATCCTTAATCCACTTTTAGACTCTTTCAAATCTGTCAAACAGCTATCCATAAATAGGTTGAACAGCCACGGTGACGCAACACATCCTTGCCTAATAATAAAGATAGATTAATCCTATAAAGATAGATTAATATGAATAATAATTTTGTAAATATAAAATAGGTTTCACATTAGTTATTGTCTTGAGCGGAACACTAGCCTGGTATCACTCGATTTTCAAAATCAACATCTGAGAAATGAATACAGTAATACGCTGCAATATAAGTGTGATTGAGATTGTTAACTCTCTCTTGTTCAGTAACCCTATTAACTATAAAGTTACTAAATCTTTTGATAAATTCTTCAAAATAAGCTCACCGCGATACGGCTCGCGTCAAAATATGAATTTCTCGACGTAATTCCGCTTGTAAAGCGATGAATGCCACTTAAATTTCCCGAAGAAGCGGGAAGTCTGCGAGGCGCCGTCGGAATCTCACCGGGTTTAATTAGCCAAGGTAATGAATGTCGCGGCACGTGCGCGGTGAATGCGAACCATTACCTGCGTCAAACGAAATGATAACAATGCTACGTGTATTGCAGGGTCTATGTTTAGAAACTTTGAAAAATATCACAGATGTAAAATACATTCACGGAATGCGTTCATAGGTTGCGGCTAAGACTTTTGGCAAGCACCATTTCAGCGAAACTATATAATATATAGTGTAAGTTATTATAAAGAATAGTGGCGAAAAAAAAAATGTATTCTGTGTCATCTGGTTCCCTGCCCGTGCAGATTATAAAAGGCAAAGGATTATTAACTTGGGTTACTTATCACAATCCCAATTCCATCATGGCATCCAGCTAGACATAACTTGCGATTCTTTTTGACACTGTCGACTCTGTCCACCTCGTAGGTATACCTTACGATACGATTCTTATATATGATACACGTATATATGTATAGAATTAGGAAAATGACTAGCGTAAACTTGTGAAAAAAATTGTTATAATCCCTCTCGCTTCAACTTAATCCATGATCTTCATGGAGCGAAGTCATTAAAAAGTTCCCGTCACTGAAAATAGGCTGTACTGACATTTCTTGGCGAAACTCACTGACATATAGGGAATGCCCATGAATATTTAAATCGTATTCTTAGGAAACTCTATGCCGACGCTTAATGGATACCGATGGACGAAAACAAAAGTTAGAAATCCGAAAGCTTTGTGAAAGTTAAAAACATCTTTATTGATGACAAGAAAAAGAAACAGCGTTTATCAAATTTCGGTCGTAATTTTTCTTTAAAAGCTTTCTTAGATACTTTTCTTGTGCTAATCCGAAGGCGGGAGTAATAACGTTGCTAATATATGGAGACACGAATCGCAGTGAAATGGACTGAGCTGAGAAACTTGAAACTTACTTTACCTACACAGTTTCAGCTTCATTTCAAGATCTGATTTTTATTCTTATACTTTCTGAGTTAATTTATGTAAACCTACTTTTGTTTTTATCTAGAAGTTTAGATATAAGTATATAAATATATATACTTATAAATAAATTTTATTTTTCTAAATTGAATGAAGATAAAGCAAAAGATGTATGCAGGGATCGATTCAAATAGAAATCTCTCAGTAATCTCTGCCTAGCTACGAGTATCATATTACTATTATCATCACGCCTCTTATGTGGAGGGGTTATATGTAAATGTGCTGCGGGCACTGAGTCGAAATTTTAAGAATATTGCGTACCTACCTACTTAACCCTTCTTATCCACAGTTACTTAACTTTGACAGTACTAACGTAAAGTCATTTGAAAATGGAAATGGTATGCAACGTGACAAGGATTAACAAAATGAAGAACAATTACAACAAAGTTGAGCCAATCGCAGTAGATTATTCTAAATCGTGTATGCAAAATTTCCACAAATTGGAATTGGAGCAAAAATACAACCTCCGACTCAACATCGTCGGAGTTACGGTAACAGCTAGCCTGTTAGAAGATTTTTCCTTTGGTGGTCTTTGATAGTCAAGACTTATAAGTCTTGACTATCATAGACCACCAAAGGATACAATGGTATACATTATCTTTATAAATCCTACGTACGGGTACGGTTACGAGTGTTATAAACTTGTCCACCACGACTTCGTATGTACCACAGGCGACGTCGCTTGATTTTTTTTACCGGAATGTCCAGTAGGTTTCTTACGTTCATTTCTTGAACGTTTCTATACATCACTCCTGCTTTGTTTGTAAGTTTGAAAAGTTTCAATAAATTGTCTATTCTAGAACGTAGATAGAGAAACATCCCTGCAACTAACATGAACAGTCAAAGCTTAGATTTAAGCTTCGGTCTCATTAAACAAATTATTCCCCTCCGACTATCGGTGAGCTGGTTCCAACTTGCAAATTGAATGCAAAGTTCAGTAACATCGAATGAGAGGCTAACTAAAGCACACA